>NC_081414.1:683401479-684645229 GCF_030272615.1 Cryptomeria japonica
GTAACCTAAAGGGTCATATGGTATTCTATGACCCCTTAGGATACTATTTGGAATTTTTATAGGTCCTATGATGTTATAATGGATCATATAGTGTCATATTACACCTTAGGATAGCATATGACCCCTTAGATGTTGTTAGGGGTTCTATTGTGTTCTAAGGGTCATATGGTGTCCTATGAGCCATTAGGACACCATATGGTATTGTTATGTGTCTTATGTTATTGTATGACCCCTAGGACACCTTATGACCACTTAGGACACCATATGGTGTCATTAGGAGTCATATGGTGTCCTAAAGGGTCATATGGTCTCCTACAACCCCTTAGGACACTATTTGACCCCTTAGGACTCCATATGGTGTCATTACAGGTCGTATGGTGTCCTAATAGGTCATATAGTGTTTTATGACCCCTTACGACACCATTTTGTGTCATTATGGGTTGTATGGTGTGCTAAGGGGTCATATGGTGTCTTATAACCTCTTAGGACTCCATATGACCTCGTACGTGTCGTTATGGGAGATATGGTGTTCTAACGAGTCATATGATGTTCTATGATCCCTTAGGACTCCATATGGTCCCTTAGGACTCCATATGATCCCTTAGGACTCCATATGGTGTCATTATGGGTCATATGGTTTCCTAAAGGGTCATATGGTATTCTATGACCGCCTAGGACACCATATGATCCCTTTGGTGTCATTAGAGTTCATATGGTGTCCTATGACCCATTAGGACACCATATGACCCCTTAAGACACCATACAACCCATAACGACATCATATGGTGTCCTAAGGGGTCATAGGATGCCATATGACCCCTCAGGATACCATACAACCCATAACACCACCATATGGTGCCCAAAAGGAACATATGGTGTTCTATGACCCCTTAGGACACTATTTGGCTTCATTATAGGTCCTATGGTATTTTAAGGGATCATATAGTGTCTTATGACCCCTTAGATGTTGTTAGGGATCATATTGTGTTCTAAGGGTCATATGGTGTCGAATGACCCATTGGACAACATATGGTATCGTTATGTGTCTTATGGTGTCGTATGACCCCTAGGATACCTTGTGACCACTTAGGACAACATATGGTGTCATTAGGGGTCATGTGGTGTCCTAAGGGGTCATATGGTCTCCTACAACCCCTTAGGACACTATTTGACCCCTTCGGACTCCATATGGTGTCGTTATCAGTTGTATGGTGTCCTAAGAGGTCATATAGTGTTTTATGACCCCTTAGGACACCATTTGGTGTCATTATGGGTTGTATGGTGTGCTAAGGGGTCATATGGTGTCTTATGACCCCTTAGGACTCCATATGACCTCTTATGTGTCATTATGGGTCACATGGTGTCCTATGACCCCTTCGGACACATGCATGGATCCCTAGGATACCATATGACCCTTGAGAATACCTTTTGACCATAGAGAGGGAGAGAGGGGGAGGAGAGGGAGGAAATGGGAGAGAGATACACCTAAGAGAGGAGGAGAGTGAGATAGAGATTGAGAGGGAGAGACAAGAGATAAATGTGTGGGAGAGACAGAGAGAGAGAGAGAGAGAGAGAGAGAAGGTATAGAGAGATCTAAGAGGTGGATAGAGGGATTGGGAGAGAAAGAGAGACCTAAGAGGTGAAGGGAGGAAAGGTGAGAGAGACAGAAAGAGAGGGTGAGAGATAGAGAGAGTCTAAGTGAGAGGGAGGAAGGGATGGAAGGACATTATAAGAGACTAGAGAGAGAGAGGTGCGAAGAGAGTGAGAGAGGGAGAGAGTGAGAAAGAGAGGTAATGAGAAAGGGAGAGAGGGAGGGAGAGGGGAGAGGGAGAGAATTTGAGAGAGACACCTGAGAGAAGGAGAGAGTGAGATAGAGAGAATGAGGATGAGAGAGAGAGACTTTAGAGATAAAGAATGGGAGAGGAGAGAGAGAGAGAGAGAGAGAGAGAGAGAGAGAGAGAGAGAGAGAGAGAGAGAGAGAGAGAGAGAGAGAGAGAGACTTAAGTGAGAAAAATAAAGGGAGGTGAAGAGGTAGGGAGAGAGTGGGAAAGAGATACACTTGACAAAGGAGGAGAGTGAGATAGAGAGATAGAGGCAGATAGGGAGAGAGACTTGAGAGAGAGAGAGAGAGAGAGAGAGAGAGAGAGAGAGAGAGAGAGAGAGAGAGAGAGAGAGAGAGATAGATAAAGGTTGATAGCCAGAGATGTGATAGAGAGAAGGAGACAGACTTGAGAGAAAGAGAAATGGAGTGAGAGGGGGAGAGAGAAAGAGAGTTAGAGGGAAATAAATACTTGACAAAGGAAGAGAAAGGGAGGAGGAGGGAGAGGGAGATAATGAGAGAGAGACACTTAAGAGAGGGGGAGAGAGTGAGAGATAGAGATATTTGAGAGAGGGAGAGAAAGAGAGGGATATATGCAAGAGAGAAAGAGGGTGAGGGAGATGAGAAAGAGATGGAGAGATACCTGAGAGAGGAAAGAAAGTAGAGAGGGAGATGCCTAAGAGACAAAAAGGTAGGGGTTAAGGAAGAGAGAGGGGGAATGTAGGGAAGAGACGAGAGACATAACACTGATATGAGCATGCTAATTACTGAAATTTGACTAAGTTTGAAATTTATAAGAATACTCAAAAAACTAGAATCTACATTATAACTCTTAGAGATCTAGAACCACTCTCAAACATCCTGACAATATATACATAGAATATAACTTAAAGTATATAAGTGACATTTCTCTTTGTCTTTTATCTTTCTTATACTTTAGTATGCTCTCAAACATCCTAAAAAACCTAATGGAATGCTAAGTGAATTGCATTTTATTGACAGACAGAACCACATACGCGGTTAGTATGCTTTAAACTGTGTACGCGGTTAGTATGTTTTAAACCACACATGCGGTTTAGCTTTGGTTAGGCTTGGAAAAACAAACCTAAAGGCGTACGGGGTTCTTTAAGTTTGAAATACCCTGTGCGCATTTTAGTGTTTTTCATGTTTTTTTTTTGTGTGTCCACTTTCCTGACCACCATCTTTGTGCACTTACCCATATATGTATATGTATATATATATGTATACATATACATAAACAAATATATATATATATATATACATATATATGTACATGTATATATATATACATATATACATACACATACATACATACATGTATGTGCGTACATATGTATGCATATGCATATATATATGTATATGTATATGTATATGCACATGAACATTTACATGTACATGTATATGTATGTATGTATATGTGTGTGTGTGTTGTATGTATGTATATATATATATATGTTTATATATAGATATAGATATATATAACCACACACATATGTATATATGTATGTATGGGTGTATGTATACACATACCTTAAACTTTTATAATTTCATTAATACACCCAATAAAAAAAAATTCAATATGCTATTAAAGCACCTTATTTTGCATATTCAAAACCTAACTAATTGATTATCAATATCCAACATCTTTTTCTACTTCCACTGAGCATAGGCTTTAACTTTCCTCATCTCACTATAAATCACCTTAGAGGACTAAGACACATCATGTGATGTAGTTAATGACCAGGCCATAAGACTAAAGCTCATGATACAACATATTCTACCGATTCCAAAAGCGCTCAATAATTAATGGCTCAAATATAATCATTTAGTAAATAAGTTTTGACTATATAAAAATGGTAGAGGCCTCAAGCATTACAAAACCACAAAAATGAAAAGACCAGGGGTCTCGCGAGGAGTGAGAGCACCTAACTAGAGAAGTAGCTATCAAAAAGGAACCAAAAACTAGCTTACTGCCAAATGCTAATAGAACAAAATAATAGATTAGAAACCCATAGACAAACACAAAAAAGGAGAAACCATGCCACCCACCAAAGACACCAGCGAATGGTTTACTTGGTGGGGTTTTTTTTGCTTTGGCAATCAACTAGTCCCATCGAAGACAAATAAGTTGTTAACTTGTTGATTTTAATGTTATTTTGTTCAAATTAATGACTATTTCATCTATTAAGGAGATTCTCTAGGTCATTTGAAAGTATTTTGGGTCACTCTATGAATTAAACAAAGACATATGATTCAAGAACATTTAAGATAGAATATTATATTTATGTACTACATCAGTGCTCCAGTCACACTAGATCATAACTTTAGATAATGTGTTTGGCATGAACTAAAAAAACTTCTTTCTTTATGATATATTTGACTACCATATAAATAATAAAATGACCTTTTCTGCATATAAATTAAAATCCCTGGGGGCTATTAAACATGAAAATACCTAGAAACAAGTGTAGAAGTGAAGGTAAGTTGATTTCATAGAATTGAACTATAAAAAAAATGTAATGACAATATTTAAACTAGACCACATCAAACATTTTAAACTATGACCAAAAAATAAAACAAATCCTAGTCTATAATAGCATAAAATTCTATAGATAATTTTCATATTTTTCTAATTATAGATCAATATATAGACTCTCATTTTTTATTTATTTTTACAGCATTATATGTAGTCAATAAAAATAATAATCATATATAAAGACAAATTGACTAAACACTTATTCCTTTTCTAATTAATTATTACTTCTATACCTAAATTATAACTATTACTTTTGACTATTTTAGTAAACCTAGATTAGCATAGGTAAATAAACAAAAATATTTTTTTTATTCTTGTGTTAAGATCAACTCATAAAGAAGAGACTTGGAAATGCTTCAATATGGACATAAAAGGTAAAATTGTAAATTTTTAGGTTAAATAATTTATTTTACATTTTTTATCACATCATTTTTGGTGAAATTGTGAACTATAAGTCATAATAAAAGATACTATAGTAATTAAAAATAATGTTCTTTTAACTAGAGCTTTTACTACATGTACTTGTTAAGAAATCACATGTTATCATTAAGGTAAGTATTATATTTTTAAAAAGTAAATGTTAGTAATTGATATTTCTATCAAGATAAATAATTTGATGCCTTATTGCAATCTTCTTATCAAATAAATAATACAATACAACATAAAACAGTAAAAATAGATTATGAACTCACAAAACACAAATTTTGAGTAAGAATAATTGTTGCATATTAAAAGTATTTGTGACACGATGAATGTTGTTTTGAGTGAGATATCTCATAAATCACAATACCATTTTGCTACTTACCCAATACCAAAAAGACACTTAGCAATTCTTTTTTATTCAACATGTTTGAATGTTGCCTCAAATCCATGAGAATAGGTTCTTCATTTTTCATACCTTATAGAACGTAAGAGAATGAAAATTTCTTATAGATTTACATTCCACAAAATATTAATGACATTTAATGTTTGTTGGTTTTTTTGTTGTAAAATATAATACAACAAAAATGGGTTACTACAACATAATCCAATTTTTTTTTTTTATGTTTTGACTTTTTCTTCATACACCACCATCAAAGACACCAATTATATTATATTTAAATATTATAATTTAGGAATCTAATTTTCTGAAGAACATAGAAGAATACATTGTATCCGACCCTCCTTCCATATACCTTTTTCATCTATTCAAGATCCTTAGTATTCATAGTGATTAAAAAATTAAAACATGTAAGCTAAAAATTCATTCTAATGAATTTAAACTGCATTTCATAAAACTTTTAAAATAATACGTACACAATCTTGTAAATTATTATTATATAATTACCATAATCTCTTCACAATAAAAATAAATAAAATAAATATTCTCACACTTATTTATAACAAAATGTCATTATTCTCAATACCATCAATGGCATCTACTATAATGCTACAAACCTCTCATTCATAAGAAAGGAGTGTAATTACTAGTATACTTATATTTAAAAAAAATATGTAAAATATGTTGAGAGATATCTTATAATAGAAGAGAATCATTGTAAAATAAATGTTCTTCTAAAATACTAAACACCAAGAATAAAATTCATGCAAATAGTTGTGAATCTAGTTAGAGACAAGTCATGAGGGTTCTATTTTATTTGGAGTAATAAAATAACAACTCCAAAAAAACTGAAAAATGGGACATTTCATGCATTTACCCGTCATTTGCATGTAAAATTGTTTCAAAAATGGATTTTTGTTTACGAACAATTTTTTTGTCAATTGACACTCATTCGGTAGTCACCTCTGAGGTAAATTACATTTTGGGTTGTCATTGATGGCAACTCGTCTTCAGGTGTTGGTATTTCTCATCTGGAATCATTATCTTCATTGAGCCAACCTATATACACACTTTTCTTTACTCTTGTTAACTAGTAAGTCTTGGTACCGGTAACTTTAGGACCTGATTAAGATATTTTGGGACCCGGAAAAATCTTTTGTGGAATTGGAGGTAGTGTGTGGGCCGCCATCAAATTATCATCATCAGGATAATGCATAACATACTTTATGATCTAGAAGCCGACATGTTTATTTTCTTATTAAGGCCGACATATTGAACAAGTTAAAAGGGTATTTAAGGGAGATCACTTAGCGATGGATTTAATGATTATGGTGATGCGATTTGTGATGTGAAACAGTCAGAGACTGATGGTATGCAAATTGGTCAGCGAGTGTTAGCATTTGTGAGTAGTTACATGTGCACAATCCTAACTAGTAGCAAGACAGTGCAGAATAGAGTATTGGATCACTGGTTTAGTGAAGATTATCAGAGCTTAAACCGAAGCTTATCTAGCATGGTCAAATGCACTATTTAAGTTCATTTTTGTTTGTAATCATTGTGTAATATTGTGTAAGTTAGTGAGACTTCTGTTTGAGCAGTGAGCTCTAGGCGGTGAGCCAGTATGCATGTGCATACCCCCTTATGTAATATTTGTATATCTTCATCAAATATATAGATATTGTGGGTATCGGCCCCATCGTGTTTTTTCCCTTTGCAAGGTCTTCCATGTAAAATATTGGTGTTATGGTATTTCTTTATGTGTTGCTTTGCCTATGCACTTTAATTTTATATTTTGTCATCCAATTGATCAGTAATAAGTTCATAAATTCATTTACCGATAGAACACTGATTCACCCCCCCTCTTAGTGTTCTTGGATTCCACCAATTGGTAGAAGAACCTAGTTCCTCTGAAGAATTTTAACAACTTCAGGAAGATCTAGAACTTGGAATCAATGGAAATCGGTTTGCAGCAACAATTTCAACTTTCTCTTGAGGATCTTGATCATGAGAAGGTAGAAAACAATAAATTGAAGAATGAACTGAGGCAAGCTAGAGAACACATCATTTCATTACAAGGAAAGTTATCTATTGTTGAAGCTAAGAGGAAGGAACTCTATGGTCAACTGCAAAATCATAGTGATGAGGAAGATTCCTTGAAAGATCAATGTCAGAAACTCACTGAAGAGAATACTACCTTGAAGAATGAAATGAAAGCCCTAACTATGAGAATGTGCAAGGAGATTGAAGACATGAAGAAGAGTGAAGAAAACCTTGATCAAGCATTGAAGGACATATCAGATGAATGCAATAGACTAACACATGAGAATGATATATTGAAACTTGAACTGATTCAGTCCCAGAATAATGAACAGGAACTTGAAAGATAGAGCATAATCATGAGAGATGATTTGGCCACTGCAAATGAATACAAAGACAAGTTCAAAGCCATGTCTACACGACTTGATGAATTGCTAAAGAGCTAGAGAGATGTTAATGACAAGAGAGGTCTTGGATATGAAGTAGGAGAAAGCTCTCGTACTACACAACAAGATCAATAATCTTGTCAGAAGCAAAATCAAACCAACCAAAACCAAAAATCACTGGTAAGACAACCTAATGCTCACAAATTTAATGGTACATGCTTTGTTTGCAATAAATATGGTCATATAGAAAGTTAGTGCAGAAATAATGACGCAGTCAAGGTAGCGAGACCCAATGAAGGACATCCAGACCTTGCAGCCTATAATACAAAACACTATGCAAGATACCAGAAACCGGTAACAGATCACAAGATATAACTAGTAAACAACCCTTACCAGAAGAAGCAACACAAGATATAACCAATAAATAGATAAATCAATCACTATATCCATTTAATGAATTACATAAGCCTTCAATGGCTACACATGTTGGACCGTAGCCCATGATTACAAAATAATCCATATAACACAAATCTAAGATCTGCAAATCTTCTGCTCGACAAATAAGCCTCTAGTAATAGTCTGCATTGTTCTGCACTGATCCGAACCTCAGTCCATTCGGACTTCAGTCTTCTCATACTAGAATCTCTCTTGAAACTATATCTTCTTCCTCCAACCATTGTCCTCCAAAATGAATCTTTAAGATGTCCCTTTATACCATCCGCAAGCAATAACAACTCGATAAAGTCGGCCAAAGACCAACCAGTTCATGATGAAATGTGTAAACGATAACATGTCAACCCAAACCACCAAGAACATCTCCAAATGCATAAAACTTCACATGGTCCTCTGGAAACATCATACAAGGCCCAAAACAACATCCCTCAATGATCTGCAAGTTACGGAAACCACCCGCAACCTGATTCATTTTTGTTCCATACAATACAAAACCAACTGGTAAGAACATACCAATACCAAGCCAATACCGGAATCAATGTCTCATTGGGATCAAATCCAAATGCCGGTTTGAACTACTCCAGTGCTCCTACATCAAATAGGAATAATGAGAACAATGAATCATTCACCGCTCTTGAAAATGTCGGATGTCATGCATGTAGTAGATTTTGACATACGGCTAACCAATGCAAATCAAATGGAAATCAAGAAAATTAGGGGTATAACAAAGCAATTCAAAAGAACAATGTTGTTTGTTATGAATGCAACAAGATTGGACATATTGCTAAGTATTGGAGGAGTAAGAATCCACCAGTAGCTGATGGAAATTTAGATGAGAAAGGAAAATAAAAAGTTGAAGATATAAGAAAACAGCGTGAGAGAAGATGGGTTCGGAAATCAGATACACAACCGGTAGATCAACCAGTAGACCAATCAGGTCCTGTACCAAAAGTAGAAACTTCAACTGGTAACTAAGGCACTTTTCCTTAGGGGTAGGCAAATCATTGAAGATCATGAAAACACCCAGGATTAGGTCCGTAGTCAGGGAATTCTGATTGCGGATGGATACTCAAGTGAATTCAAGTGTTTACTGGAATCTATATACAAATTATGTGATTTGGTCAGATTCTCCAATAGCACATTTGTGACAGTAGAAAATTAGGGTTAATGGCGATAAAAAGGAGAAAAGTTAAATGATTTCTTAACATAGCGATTGAGCATTCTGAAGACTGATTTCTAAGGCATTCAATAGTCCGAAGGCGATTTGTGCAAGCATCTGAATCTAAAGATCATTTTATCATCTGACAAGTTATCAAGGTATTTACTATTTTCAGAAACCCTCGAAGTTTATTATGGCTTCATCATCGAATGTTGATACTCTTAGTGGAAATCAAAAATCACCCTCATCCAGATTTAAGAAACATCCTTACAAATCACTTTTGGATGATCCTTTGGGAGCATTTTCAAGTGTTTCTCATGGTTTTCTTCATACTAAAGACATTAGGACATACATTCACTGTGATATTGAGGAGATTGGGAATTATAAGATGTCCTACATGTTCTCTGATCACTTGATCACTAACAATCAACTCAAACTGGAACATGCACATCTGGAGAGGAAAGGTTTTAACCAGTTCATGGATTTTTTGACTTTTGACGAAGATGAATGGGTACAGTATATTCTCAGCTGCCTTCATGGGGAGTTCTTATGGTTGTACTGACCGTATAAAATTAAAGAGGAAGTGATCAAGAATATCACATGCATTCACAAGATTGGAGGTTTGTCAGGGCTTCGATCAATATCAAACATAGAACTTTGCAAACTCATTGGTGCCACATATGATGATAGATCTATGAGAGTTGATGACATTGGGGATATTGATGTGAAATTTGTAGCGATGGTGATTGGCTATAAGGTTTATTAGTCAAACTGACTGAACTCATTTTTTAGAACTGCCATTCACATTGCATACCAGATGGTCAAATAAGACACGCAATGTGACCTATGTAGTGTTATGCTGAAGGAGTTGATGACCAATCTCTAAAAAATTAAGAAAGGCAAGAAGAATACTTTCCATTATGGTGTAGTGTCCTAAAATTGCGACACTTGCAATTTCGACTGCATTTGGGTCTTCACGATGGTGGCGCAACGTTGAACCTGAATGGAGACCCCGAAACCTATTTATAACACCAAAAATTGCATTTCTCTGCACCCTGGCCTGATCCCTCCTTGCACCCTGCTGTCCCAGGAGGTGGGACCATGGCGCCCAGCTCCCTGGTCCTTCAAGACTAGGGCGCCCAGTGCCCTGGTCCCCCAGGACCATGGCGCCTAGTGTCCTGGTCCCTGGCCCTATTTTGGGCCCAGTCTCTTGTGGGCATCGGGTCTTTAAGTTTGCAAATTGGAAAATAATGTTTCCTGGTCGGCCTAAGGTTGGGAAAATCAGTCTATCAGCCCTAATTGACAAGTATATAAACTACATTTCCTCTCCCATTTGAGGAGGTCAAAAAAAGGAAATAAGAAAGAGCAAGACGCGGAAGCAATATTCAAACATTCAAGCATTCAAGCATTCAAACATTCCTTCAAGCAATTGAGCATTCTAAGTTTCCATTCAAGGCTAAGTGTTGCATTCAAGACAAGGATTCAACCATTGAAGAGGAGATCACATACAACATACTACATACATTACACCTTCGCATGTAAGAATACAAACGTTCTTACAACAAGGTATCAGTACTTGTTTACATTACAAACATTTACATTTACAACATTCTCATTTCTTGGTTAATTCCAAAACTGGGGTTTGACCTAAAGGCAAACCCCTCATCCCTAACCCCCCAATTGTCCTCCCTTTTTTGTGTGTAGGTTGCAGGTACGCGGCTATAATTGAAGATCTGGAATCCTTGTGCAGAGACGAACAGATCCCCCTTCATTTTGCAGATTTTTCGGAGGACCGTGTGCACGCCGGGCGCCATCATCCCATCAACTTTCGCTCAAATTTGTAGAACAGCACCGTCTCGACATTTTACTGCTAATTCTAGGTCCGCAGCTTCATCCCATATCCCTATCTCTATTTATAAGCGAATCTTTCCTACTTTACATGCATTCCTAGTTCAATCTTTCTATCTACATTCTTTACAAAAGAGGGTATCCTTGATGTCTTAACCCTTGAAACTCATATAGAATCGAATCTTGCATTGCGTGGGATTGGATCTTGTGGGTTTCAACCCCTCTTTTGAATGTAAAGTCTCTCCTAAGTGAAAACCATCAACCCTAGTGACTCTCCCTTCTCTCTCCTTGGAGTTGGGGAGGGGAGAACGACTAGGGTTCGATTTTTCCGCTTTACATTTTGGTGAACCCGACGTGAACATCCTCATTCTGATTATTCATGGTTAGATCTGAAAATTTTGTTTCCTTAATTACATTTCCATGTTTGATCTTTTGCAAATTTTAGAGGTTGATTGCATAAAAACCCTAAAATTTTCTTTTTAAGTAATTAAACTTGTGAAATGTTTAATTGTTAGTGCTTGTTTCAGATCTACCCCTCTATTGCAAATTGTCAATTCATATTTGTGCTTTAATTCTGAAAATTAAGTGGTTAAATGTCAAAACCCTAATTTTTAAAACCTTCTTGATTCAACATTTGACTGATAATTTCACTAATCAAAACACTTCCAAATCGGCTGTAACTTTGGATTCCGCAACAAAATCACAATATCTTTCATCCCTGAAAATTTGGAAAAAAGTTGCGAGGACCGTGTGCACCCCGAGCGCCCTCGTCCCCGACATTTTTTCCGAAATTTCGGGAGCTAGATCTTGCTGTATTTTTCTGCTAAAATCCAAAATTTTGGCTAATTTTATCAATTTTAACACTTTCAAAATTAAAGTCAAAGTTGGTCTAGCGATTGCTTGGATTGAGGCTTCTAATCATTCAAAAATTGTTGAAATTAAAATTCATATCAAAATTGTGTTTCTTACAGTCCTAAATCTGAAAAGTGTGTTGGCATTCATTCGAAATTTCAATGCTTTATTCAAATTTTTACAATTTGCGACTTCTAAAATTAAGTGTTTAATTGCAACAACCTTGATTTCCACTTTCAAAATTCGAATTTTGCATAAAATCAAGTCAACTTTTAAATTTCAAAGCCTGCATTGCTTTTGGTATTCCCTCTAAAATCATAAAATTCAAAATTTCAGTTTCCCTCTCTTTTTCAAAATTCAAATTTTGCATTTTTCAACAATCTTGGTAGGGTTCAATTTTGAGATTGCAACTTTAATTTGGCCTATCTACAGATCGTAAAATCACTCAATTTTTTCATATTAGCTTTAAAATCATCATAACTTTCATCCCTGAAAATTTCAAAAAAATTTGCGAGGATCGTGTGCACTCCGTTCCCCACGATCCAGGACATTTTTTCCGAAATTTTGGGAGATTGTCCTGATTGCATTTAATAGCTTAAATCTAGGAGATTGGCTAGTTTTATTGAAATTTGCTACCTCTAAAATTCAAAATCTTCTCTCTTTCTTTAGTGCATGAGTTTTACAACAATAAGCCCTACTTACACTATTCCCGTTAGACGAAGCCTTAGAATTAAGTCCTTCCAAGGTGTAATTACCGAGGAGATGGAACCTAATTTGAATGGCCTTTTTAACGAGGACATGGGTAATTCCTCTAATCCTCTTAATTATGAAGAAGCTCTCCATGAGGTTTTTGTAGAACAACTTTCAAAATTGGATAACCAATTTGATGATTTTCGACAATGGATGTCTCAGGAATACCCCGATAGTCAAGCTCTTTCATTAATTGAGGGTCTAAAACGTATGGTTCAAAGTGATAAGAATGGAATTGATATTTTGCGTGGTATTGCATACATTGTGGATTCGAATGTGATGCCTATGAAAAGTTGTGCCGAAACCTTAGGTTATACACAACCTCCTACTCAAGTTAATCATTCTATTCCTTTGACAACTTCTATTGCTAGTATACCTACTTTTACATCAAACATAATGACTACTTCAATACAAGACATTCCTCCTATGATCACCAGTCATGGGGGCAATCCCTCTTCTTCAATCAACCCTCTTCCTTCATTCAATCCAACTTCTTCATTCATTCCTTCAATGAGTGTCCCTATTATATCTCCACAAATGAACATGACGCAAGGGGGCAATTCATTTAACCCTTCCATTCCTCCTTGTAGTATTCCTCCTTTCCAATCATCTCCTATGACTAACTATCATAGTGTCCCACCACCTTACTCTCTACCTTCTTTCAATAACATAATACCTCCATCACAATCTAACATGTCTAATATGAACTCTTCGACTGAAGCGACCATTAACAATCTTGCACAAACTGTCTCTTCTTTACACCAACAAATTGCCTCTATGAATCAATCTAAGTTTAGTGTGCCCACATTTGATGTTGCGATCCCACTTTCTCTTGACATTGTTCGAGCTATCCCCCCTAAACATGTTGAAATTCCACATTTGGAGCTTTATAATGGTAAGGGTGATCCTCTAACACATGTTAAGACCTTTCAAACAATATGTACCGATTTTGCTTATGACCAAAGGTTGCTGGCAAAACTGTTTACTAGAACATTAAGAGATAAAGCCCTACAATGGTATTGCTCATTGCCTTCTTAATCTATTACTTCTTTCGAACAACTTGCAAATGCTTTTATTCAACAATTTCAAAACAATATAAGTCCTAAAGTTACTTTGATTGATTTAATGCATTGTAAACAAGGTGTTAAAGAAAAAGTGACTGATTTCATTGGTAGATATAAGCATTTGTATGCTCAAATTTCTTTTCCAATGCCTGATAATGATATTCAAAGAATCTTTATTTCTAATTTACAAAAAGATATTAGAGAAAAACTTCTGTTTTCTGAGTTTACTTCTTTCCAACAGTTGTGTGCAACTCTTCACAATTATCAACTGACTGTGAGTCAAATGGAACAAGCAAATCCTATGGCTCCGAGTGATAAGGGTGATAGCAGTCAACAACCATTTGGGAAGTTTAAACCGAATAGAGAGTCCATTAAATTCAATGAAAAAATCATCAACAACAATGTGAATGCGGCATCATGTGTGCCTCCTATTTCTAAGTTTTTCAAGAAAGAAGAAAGTTTACTCCTTTGAATGAATCATTGCATAGTATTATGAATAAGTTATTGGAACAAAATGTGCTTACTCTTCCTCCTATAAAGCAAATAGATCCTGCAAAGATTAACTCACCCTATTTTGATAACAAATCTTTTTGTCAATTTCATTGTCATCCTGGGCATGATACTGAAAAATGTTTTGCTTTAAAAGGTAAAATTCAAGATTTGATTGATAATAATGCTATCTCTGTTTCTGGTGCGAATGATAAAGGCAACACATCTGTAGCTTCTCCTAACCAAAATCTTCAGGTTTTTACTGATCCATTACCTTCTCATACCTCTAATGCGATTGATACTACTGATTCCTCTATCTCACCTGATGATCTTGTGTCCATGACTCCGAATGTGATTAACTTTGTAGAGTAGCAGAAAATCCCTAAAGAACCTTCCATCACATTTGATTCCAGTGAAATTATCAAGGCACCTGATGTTCCTTTATATATAGTTGCAAAAGTCAAGAATACACCTTGCCGTGGAGTGCTTATTGATCCTTCTTGTATGGTTAATGTCATTACTGAAGAATTTCTTTTTACTTTGCAATTGAATCAAGTGATCTATGATGAAACAAATGTGGTTGTGAAACTATTTGATGCATTTTCTTCTCCTGCAATTGGTTCTATTACATTACCTATTGAGGTCCATAACAAATCCATTGATGTGGACTTTTCTATTATTCCATCATCTGAACAATTTCGTGTGAAGCTAGGCTATCCTTGGCTATCTTCCATGAAAGCTATTGCTTCTCCTATTCACAAGAGTTTGAAATTTCCCCATAATGGTGAAGTTGTTACTGTCAATCATAGTCTCTTTAAACCAGCTGAAAGAACTTCTGGCATTCCTATTGATTACTTTTGGCCTAAACAATTCCAATCTCTTCCTCCAAGAAGTGATCATCTTTTCAAATCTTATCAAAAGTGGAAAAAAGATATGATCCTATCTCTAAGTGAACCTAGAACTCCCAAACTTGACATTCCTATCATTCTTGAGAAGGAAGTTCTTCCTTTGAAAGATAAAACTAATGTCTTTCCTCAAGAAGATTCCCAACCCATCCCTATGAATGTGACTATGCCTATGATTAATAAACTTCCTAAAAGTAGACCTATCCCTCCTCGTCATGATGGACTTGGTCTCCTTCCTAAACCAAATATTCCTCCTTTGTATGGAGCAATTCCTCCTCCTTCCTCTTATGGAGAGAAGAGACCTTCCTCTTCTCCTATTGTTCAACCTAAGAGACCACAACCTAAACACCCAAGTGATAAGGATGAGAACATTCCTCCTCCTCAATCTGCGCAACTTCCTACTAAGACTAGACGAAATCATTCTGCACGTGAACGCCAACGAAAGCGTCGTCTTGGAGCTCAGGCAGCTGCTTCTCAAACTTTGCAATCCCCAGAAACACCTTCAACTAATATTATTCCATTTTCTCCTCAGCTGACGATTGAGCCGAAATCTCCTGAACATAAGATGCATGATGGTCTTGATCCTGTGCGAGTTAAAGATCCTATTTTTATAAATCTTGATGATGATATAGATGAAAATGTTATTCATGATGAAAATGTTACTCCTGTTCATTCTGATAGTGAATATGAATATGTTGATGTTGATAACCATCTATCTAACGAATTTTCTAAAGCACTTATCCTAGCTCCTAGACAGGAACACCGTGGCTTGGGGTATGAACATAGCCCTTGTTTGGATCTTGTGATAGCTCCATCTGCTGTGCTGGATGTTCCTCCTCTAGCGTGTTTCCTACCTTCCTGAAATATTGATCAGCAAGATCGGGGGGTAGATGATGTGCTAGACTAGTTCATTAGCATAGCAGACTCTCTCCTCCTCTCTTTTGTTACTTCTTCTATGTGTTACTCTCATTCTTCTATTTGTTGTCCTTGGTGTTTTCTACTTGAGGACGATGCAAAACATTGAGATCTCTTTTGGTCTCTCTCATGTTGACTCAAAAGACACATGTGTTCCCTTCTTCTAGGTGACCTTCCTTGATTGGGGAATGAAGAACAATTATGCATACATACATATGATATACATGAATTATCATATAGCATACTGACCCCAAGGAAAGCGAAGTCACCTTGTGCTTTGTGTTTTGTGTCTATTATCCTTGGGCTTATCTCACACTTGGGGGCTAAATCCTTGTGATAACGTGCTCCTTTCTCATTTCTTATATGTATCACTACCTTAAAGCAATCACCCCCGGTGAGGCGTGTGCAATCGCTTTAACGTAGGGGGGCATATATCCCGTTCATATCTTTTCAAGATACTTGAAAATTTCTTGACAAATTTAGCTTTGCCTTGAAAATTTTTGATATCTTTCTTGCATGACTCATAGTGAGGGAACCTTACTATTGACAGTCATGGTTCTCCCTCGTGATCTTCCCTTTTACTTTGTCAATCAAAGTCGTAAGATCCTTAGTCCACTAGGGGCTTGGTGTATCTTGCCTCCTTGACGTGGTGAAATTTTTTCAATGTTGTTTCCTTGTACTTTACCGGAAGTATGAGCGTACGCTTATACTCCCGCTAAAGTGGGGGCTAAATGTAGCATCCTAAAATTGTGACACTTGCAATTTCGATTGCATTTGGGTCTTCACGATGCCGGTGCAACGTTGAACCTGAATGGAGACCCCGAAACCTATTTATAACACCAAAAACTGCATTTCTCTGCACCCTGGCCTGATCCCTCCTTGCACCCTGCTGTCCCGGGAGGTGGGACCATGGCGCCCAGCGCCCTGGTCCTTCAGGACTAGGGCGTCCAACGCCCTAGTCCCCCAGGACCATGGTGCCTAGCGCCCTGGTCCCTGGCCCTATCTTGGGCCCGGTCTCTTGTGGGCATCGGGTCTTTAAGTTTGCAAATTGGAAAATAATGTTTCCTGGTCGGCCTAAGGTTGGGAAAATCAGTCTATCAGCCCTAATTGACAAGTATATAAACTACATTTCCTCTCCCATTTGAGGAGGTCAAAAAAAGGAAATAAGCAAGAGCAAGACACAGAAGCAATATTCAAACATTCAAGCATTCAAGCATTCAAGCATTCCTTCAAGCAATTGAGCATTCTAAATCTCCATTCAAGGCTAAGTGTTGCATTCAAGACAAGGATTCAACCATTGAAGAGGAGATCACATACAACATACTACATACATTACACCTTCACATGTAAGAAGACAAACATTCTTACAACAAGGTATCAGTACTTGTTTACATTACAAACATTTACATTTACAGCATTCTCATTTCTTGGTTAATTCCAAAACCAGGGTTTGACCTAAAGGCAAACCCCTCATCCCTAACCCCCCAATCATCCTCCCTTTTTTGTGTGTAGGTTGCAGGTACGCGGCTGTAATTGAAGATCTGGAATCCTTGTGTAGAGACGAACAGATCCCCCTTCGTTTCGCAGATTTTTTGGAGGACCGTGTGCACGCCGGGCGCCATCGTCCAGTCAACTTTTGCTCAAATTTGCAGAACAGCACTGTCTCAACATTTTACTGCTAATTCTAGGTCCGCAGCTTCATCCCATATCCCTATCTCTATTTATAAGTGAATCTTTCCTACTTTACATGCATTCCTAGTTTAATCTTTCTATCTACATTCTTTACAAAAGAGGGTATCCTTGATGTCTTAACCCTTGAAACTCATATAGAATCCAATCTTGCATTGCATGGGATTGGATCTTGTGGGTTTCAACCCCTCTTTTGAATGTAAAGTCTCTCCTAAGTGAAAACCATCAACCCTAGTGACTCTCCCTTCTCTCTCCTTGGAGTTGGGGAGGGGAGAACGACTAGGGTTCGATTTTTCCGCTTTACATATGGTTCTTTCATCATATACTTGACATTTTACTTTCTGAATATGGTATTAGGTTGTGGGAAGATTCAATGGACTTTTGATAGACCGATTGCAACACAAATTGCTCAAATATTAGAGCGGCAAGGTGATAAGAAGCAAAAGGCTAATATGTGAGCCTTTTTCAAAACTTTTCAAGAAGAAATGAAAAATAGAGTTCAAATTTCAAAAGGTTATTGAAAAATACAAGGACACAATTTGTTTTATGGCTAATAAAGATGAATTCATGATGCAGGAGGTCCAGCCTAGAACAATCTAGATCATGTCGATGGGTTATGAAGTAGATGAGGCCACACTAGATGCATATGCACAACATTTACTGAAACCTCCAACTGATGAGAAGGAAGAGAAATTTGGCACAACTCAGGAGAAGGGTCTTAAAGTTCACCAGAAACAAGTTGCACTTGCCATTAGAAGGAAAATGACAAGGGTTGCAACAAAATAATTAATTAGCGAAAGCCATGCTAGTGCTGAAGTAGAATAGAAAGTTAAAATTATTGAAGCCCAGAGGATGGAAGAGAAGAGAAAGAAAAGGAAGGAGGAGAGAGTGGCTAAGAAGGTAGCTTAGGCCACTCCCAATATGGTCCCAATTACATCTAATCCATCCAAACAACCAGAAGTTCCATTCGGCAAGCCTACACATCCTAAGTCGAAGGAATCAGTGAAGAGAAAGAAAAAACCGGCAATGCAGTATATTACTATTTCTTTAGAGGAGACTGAATCAGATGAGGAAATCAAACAAGCTCCAAAGAAGAAAGGTGTATTTGCAAGAGTTATGATAGAAAAGAAGGAAGATCAAAAGAAGTAACTGGTAAAGGAGCCACCCAAGAGGAATCCTAAGGTCACTATTGTACAAAAGAGAATGCCTAAGGCAGATGAGCCATCTAAACTAGAAGCTAAAAGGAGAACCGGTAAGCAAAAAAAGTTAGATGCTCAAAAAATCATTGATCAAATTATTAATCAGGAAATTTAGACAATATTTTTGCATCTTATGATGATTTTGATGATAAGGACAAGAAGCAATTAGAGGAGGCAATTATTTTATATCTTGATTCTTTTAGTAGGACTTTTATTGAATTGGAGGAAATTTTGCCTAAGGAGTTGTATGATAAGTTAGAAATAAGAAAATTACATGCACAAAATTTGGACTGATAGATGAGAGAAACAAAATTAGTTAGTCTTTGTCCATCAATAAATCTGATAGAGGTTGCTGATTTTATTAATAAGACATGTGTGACAAAATTCAATCCCATACACTAGATTAGTAATCTAATGCTTGAAAAGTATGAAGAGATCCGAAAGGAGACTATTGACATATGGGTCAGAATTAATTTAAATCATGGTTATGAGTTGAGTCCTAGTTTTGTACAGTCACTAAACATTCAGATATCTAAGGACAAGGAACCAGAAAAGAAGGATGAGCAGGATGTGGATACTAATCCACTGGTTTGTACTCTACCAGCTAATGAGTCAAATTTTGATGCTGAGGATACACAAAATCCTCTAGAATCTCATGTATAGGATGTTGAGGTAGATGTTGATAAGAATAAAGATTCAGAAGATAAGGTTTCTAAGGATGCACCTAAACAGAGTGAAGCACCAAGTGGTGAAGCCACCAGTGCACATTAGGTAAAGACTTCAGAAAATAAGTCACCGACAGACACAGGAAAGAAGGCAAATTCAAATTTCCCTTCTAGTTTTGCAATGGAAACTTAATTGTCGAAAGCTAAAGGGAAAATGTTGTGATTCTCTATTAGTTTTGGTAAACCTTATCATTTGATGTCACTGGTAGAAAAGGTTTTGGCCACTGTAGCACTTCAGACACAGGCAACTCCAGAACTAGCACATGAGGAATCTAAAGACAAAGAATTAATTCATAATACTTTTGATGTTTTGAACCAGCTTGTATTGGAATTCCAAGGTAAGGAGAGCTCAAGCTCATCCGGTAAACTGTAGGAGATAATTGAATACATTCCTAAGCAATATGATTCTTTTTTAAAGCTTTCAGCACTTGAGGCTAAAGATAAATTTGTTGAGGCTAGGAAGCAGGCGTTTTTGTAGACGATTGCATCAGAAAAGGCTAAACTTCAAATTTTGTATAGTCTATTGATGATGCATTAGTGGAAGGAGGTAAAGTGTATAAGACTTGTCTAGTTTTTTCCAAGCTTACTACACCCATAGACAAGCAGATTTTGGATTGTAAAGACCATTTGCTCTAGATCTCTAAATCTTATAACGTGGTAGCCAATTTAACAAGTTCTTTAGAAGGTCCATTTTTGGTAGTTATGGATCAGATTTTGAGGTTGAAAAAGGAAAGGGACAGTGTTATAAGGTGAGAAATGGAGCTCCAGAATTTATAGGTCCCCGACTAGATAACCTGCTATGTCACAAAATAGACTGTATAGCTAACATGTAGCAGGATGATCCAACAGAATCCCAGACAATTGAGTAATGTGCTAGTCTCTTGAATGGATTCAAATCCATTCTAGATTCTCTTAAGCAGGGATGGGATACTTATTTTTCCTTTTTAAAGACTTTGTATACTGATATTTTGAAACATGTATAGGAACCAGTATTTGTATATATTTGTACAACATTTTTGGTGGGCACCCTGCTTTGTCATTGATGTCAAAGGGGGAAGAGTACAGTGAAAAATTAATGTATATCATAGGGGGAATGTTCAAATGTAAATAGTTGCATGGATGTATAGATTAGGGGGAGCAGACTCAGAGGTTATATCATTTTTCACATCAGTGTTGCCATTAATGCCAAAGGGGGAGATTGTTGGCAATTGACACTCATTTAGTAGTCACCTTCTGAGATAAATTACATTTTGTGTTGTCATTTATTTGCAACTCATCTTCAGGTGTTGGTATTTCTCATCCGGAATCATCGTCTTATCTTTTTGTCTTCATTGAGCCAACTGGTATACACACTTTGCTTTACTCTTGTTAACCTTTAAGTCTTGGTAATGGTAACTTTAGTAGCCGGTAAAGATATTTTGGGACCTGTTACCGTGTAATTTACTCTTCATGGTGAGAGTGGGTCATCTTTTCCTTTTTATGTTGGAGTCCTAGTTCATACCATATTACCTTGGTTCAAGTCCTTAATGCGGCCTCAAATCCTTTTTCTAGTCATTTAAGTCAAGTTCAGACAATTCATTGTACTCCTTGAACACGTCAAACCATTCTGAACTGGGTTCAAGATGTTCATTTAGGTTCAATAGGTTCCAAGGTGTTCAGAAAAGGTTCTTCATACTAACGTTTTCTCTAAGTTTTTGTAGTGGCTCTTTAATAAAGTTTTTCCTATTCGGTGATATAACATTTGTGTTGAACTTGTTGAACTGAGTTCAAAGGGTTCAAATATGTTCAACATGTTCAACATGGCAAAGTGGTCAATAGTTTGACGCGGCGTACATCTTGAACTACTTGAACACTCAAGAAGTTGGTTCAAGATGTTCATACAGGTTCAATGTTGGTGGGTCCCACAGTTTCTAATGTTTTGAGAAGTGCATTTATTGCTAAATACGGAGAGGCAGAACCATATTGTAAAGTGATGTCATTCTTTGGCTTTTCCGAAGTAAGTGAACATTTTGGGAACTGGTAGTTTCTTAAAGTACACCGCCATGCATTCAATGCATGCAGGCGGGGGTCTAATCTACCAATTTGCTGCGTTCAGAATGAAATTGTGAAATCATTGCATTTAATGTGTCTGTATCATTACCTTTCTCAATAAGGTATGAAAATCATTTGTGTTCTGCATTTGCTACTTGATGCTGGATTTTTGTTTATATTATCCATAGATAGGAGTCTTTCTTACTGCTAGCCGTCGTCTGATTATACAGCTATGAAGGTGAGTCTTTCCTTATTTTCTCTAGTGTTTTCCCTTGCATTTTCTCTCATACAGAAGGTTTCACTACAACCAAATTTAGGTTTCTTGTTTTGAAATCATGAATTCCAGCCTGCACTTGTTTGGAAACATCTTTAGCTTGGCATCCATAGAAGCCATAGTTAGTGATGCTGACCTGAAGGGTGAGAACCTTGAAGATTTGAAAGAAAGGGTGTTCGAGGGTGTTGATAAGTCTTTTTGTATAGAGATTTTGAGTAGTGGACTTTTAGAAGCTGCAGCCTTTCCTCTAGCAATTCCTTGTCCAGAGTTGGTTCGGGAGTGTATTACTAGATATGACCCTATATTTGAAACTATTAAAAGGGCTAATGGCGATACCCTTCTTGCCATTAACCATGAGGTAACTGCTTTAGTTTTAAAGATACCGGATTACTAGTTTTCTAATTTCTCCCCTGCCCAATCAATTAGTGAGTTCAATGCAGATAGAGCCGGACACAGGAATAATGTGGCGAAGTTTTGGTTGAAGGTCCCTCAAAGAGGTGGTTCTAGACTACCTAAAAATCCTAACAAGAACCACATGTTGCCACATATCCACAATCTGATGCTTCAATTGCATCGAGCCAGAGGTTCTACCGGAGCTTATAGCATCGATGATTGGATATATTGCTATGTGCAATTAGTTCTGGAAGGAAAACAATATTTGGATTGGGCAGAGTTAATTGCTGATTCGATGAGAGAGCAGTTGAGTCTACCCAAGCAATTTCAACAAAACTTCTTCACGTCCTCATATCTTTTGTATTGTCTATCCTATGTTAAAGAGTTAATGGGCATACCCAAGCAACCCACAGAGGAAGATGTTCCGGTGTATGAATTTTATCTAATGCTCCAAAAAGACAATGCCCTACAAGATTTCAGAAGGGTACGCAATGCATTCCTAGGTGATTTGTGTCATGAACTAAAGGGTACAAAGGCCAAACGGATTTCAGATGATGCATAGTCCTTGATTAAGAAGTTCAGAAGCTTTTACATCCAGTTCCCACGCTTTTTCTATATACGAGTAGGAGGTTTTGAAGAGGAACCCTTCAAGCTTCCGCATTTCTGTTTTGATTGTTTTGTCCTAGTAGAAGTATGTAGACAACTGAATTCCGTGGTCAAGAAGGCATAGCCTAAGGACAAGTGGGAAGGTCATTTTTGAATACAATTGGGAGTGTTATCCTATAATTCAATGTCTGATGCACTAAGTATAGGAGCAGACCTTAGAAATTTTAATTTCTCTCTGTATGCTAAAAGAAAAGGGTTTGACAATAAAGGATTTTCTCGGAGCCTTGGCTTAATGCCTTATCTTCCCATACCACAGTTAGAATATTTCAGGGAAGACTATTCAGATGAACTTGAAGTCTTCAAAAGAGAAAACATGAGATTGGTGCTTGAACAGGTTATTTCTTTGCAAATAAGGTTAGATATTAAAGGGCTTGAAGAAGATTATCTTGAACTATTTGAACTAGGGTATTTAGCCCATGCAGAGACTAAAATACCACCAATTAATTAGGATGAGGAGGAAAATGATGACATAGAATTGAGAATCGAACGAGTTCTAGATAGAACTGTGGCATGGGTGGTTAAAAAGAAAGCAATGAAGCCAGGCACCAAGTCCCTTTCTACAAGAAGTATGTCTTCACCGAAATGTCCTTCTAACAGTGCTCCTGTTCGTGCAGGTGAGGAAATCAAGTCGGCTTGGCCTAGACACAGATCTAGCCCATTTCTGGATTTCAGTACCCCTCGGTATACTCGATCACGTAGTGTCACCCAGAGGAAGATGGACCAGGTCAAGGATATGGGAGTAAAAGATGCCATGCTTGAAGCTCAGATCTTTGAAATTGAAGATTTGGATGGTGAAGTTGCTTGTGCTCTAGACTCCCAAACGGTGACTGTGGCTATGATGCCACCCCCAAAAATGATTGAAGGAACTTCTCATTCTGCTGCGACTCCTAAATGGTTAACAACCTCAGTGAACAAGAAAATGAGCTTTCTTCCTGTGACCATTCCAATTCAGGAGATGGTTGCCAGGTACTCTGAGAAGAATCCAAAGCCAAAGAGGTTCAAGACAATGATGAGGAAAATGGTAAATGGATGGTGGAAATTGCCTATTACAAACTGAAAGATGAGAACAAAGAGGCCGGTTCTGATGATTTTGAAATCACAAAAGTAGAGTTGGGAAAGATGAACAAGGATACAGATAACCTTTTTTTCCAAGTGTCGGCGAAGAAAATGCTTACCCAGTCAGAGAAGGATGGACGGGAGAAAAGAGAACTTAAAAGACACATAAGTGTTTTGGTTCAGTTCATCGATAGCATCAGTTGCCTTGGAGCAATTCCAATATCCCATGCCACTGAGAATTTTGACCCAACTTCTCCGGAAAACAAGAAGTTGATGAACCAAGTTCAATGGGCTAAGAGCATCGCTGAAGTGGTTGAAAAGTGGATCGAACAAGTAATCAAAGATGGTGAAAAATACATTACCGACTCCCAGAAGTTGTGTGATGAAGTACAGAGACTGATTTCTAAAATCCAAAATTAGCTTGTACCATGGGAGAAAGAAGAGCACAAATGGCAAAATGTCCTGCCTCTGTTTACCAAAATCGAAGAGTATGGAACTACCCGATTTCTGACACAACATTCAATTAAGCTGGTATCTGATGAATGCCAAATTTTCATGCTAAAGGAAACTATTATGTGGCAGGTGCTCACCTTTCAGTCGGTAATTATGGATGCAAAAACCTCCGTCTATGAACTCAAGGATTTGCAGAGCAGTATAGTCAAGGATAATAAAGTGGTTAATCCCGATCATGACTGGGAGCTAGGAATCTGCGGGTCAAGTACACAGGAAGTAGTCAAGTGTTTCTGGTTGAACATGGAGAAGATCAGAGTTAGGAGTAGTTTCACGCCAGAGGATATAACCAAAGTGGCTAGGATCGAATCTATGTTTTTCATTGGGAATGATCAACTACCGAAGCACTCAGAGAAGATGGTGCAACACAAGTGGAATAAAGAGGTGGCAAAGGTGAAACTTAATGCAATGAAAGTCCCAAGCCAATCAATGATTCAGGAACTCACGGCTGCTCATGATGCTCGTGAAGACGGAGAAGAGGATGATGATGAAATATGACATAATGCATCCACTTTGGGCTAGTTTTCTTTATGTTTAAAACATTTTTCATAGTTATGCAAAAACTTTGGGATAATTGTCCCAAAATACTTTCTGTTGGTTTTGTAACTATTTTATCGGGGAGTGGTCAAGTTTTCAGGGAGACCTCCCCCGTTTAGACTATAAATTAAGTAAAACCGATGGTAGAAGGGTTAGATTTTAGTAACTGATTTTGAAAACTTTGACTGAGTGTTTGTTTTTATATTTTCTGTTCTTAATCAAAGGAAGAATCAGATGGTTGAGATCTGTGGTGGAAAAAGATTGGCAGATGTATCATTGTGTCTTTGATTACATAAAGATATATATATGAAATCTAATCATATTGTTTTTGGGGAGAAGAAAGATCTGTGTATTTTGAATCCGAATAGATAACATGTCTTTGCATATGTTCATCCGATCAAGTAACAGTATTTGATCATTTCATTGTAGTTTTTCATTATTCCTCTGATGTTCTTTCCTTTGAATGTATTGTTTACTCTGGAAAAGATTCATGTTTCCGGGTGGATTTATTTTCCTTGAATCTATTCGTCTTTATTTGGAAGAAGTATATTGAACTTTGTTTTAGTTGCTATAGTTACATGCTTTGAAAATTAAGAAATTAGTTTCCATTATTTATGAGATATGAGGAAAGTTATAGCCTTTCATCCAAGAATGAAATAGGTGGCCTTACATGCTTTCTGGTTAAAAGCTTTTCATTTGGATATAGATAAAAACAAAAACACATTTTATGAAAAATCTAGATAGGGTGCTATACCTAGGCAAAAATTCAGAGGAAGGTGATTTGAACAAACACTTACCCAACTATTCAGTGAACCATTTGTTCTTAAAAGAAGGTAATCGAGTTTTAAAATTAATCATTTAAAAGCAAAGAGCAAATCTGTTCACTAATAGATTTTTGGCGACTCTGCTGGGGAGCAAAACAAAGAGAAAACCAAATTTTTCAATAGACCAGTATGTCATAAACGTAAGCCCATAATAAGCAAAAGTGTTTGGAGTGCAGGAAGATTGTTGAGATTGAGTCTTGTTTGAAGTAACCTGGTTTTCCTACAAATAATCATCCTGGATTCTCATCCATATACTAGAGCACAGAGAAGAGAAAGAGTAATTGATAAATGTTTTGAAGAATTGCAAAATCTATCATTTGCCCCAAGTTTTACTCCTAGAAGGAAGGCCAAAAGCAGACCTTCATCTCCTGTTAGAGTTACCCCTATATCATCTTCTTCCCCTTGGCAAGCACTAACACTTACTGGAATTCAAGCCCCACCTCTTGTAACCATTCATCCAGTGTTCATTATGGCTCAACCCTGGGGTGCGGCTGTTGGACCTCTTGCTCTTGCAGCCCATAATCCACTACCAAAAGGAGCAAAGGATGTTTTACCCAAATATAAAGGTGACGAGAAAGTTTCAGTTGAAGAGCATTTGAACTCTTTTAATGTAGCAACTAGAATCCTAGTAGCTCAATATGAGGACATGGCTGTTAGGGGTTTTATCCAAACCCTCACTAAAGGGACAGCAAAATGGTTTAGCCAGCTGCAAGCAGGATCCATAACTGACTAGCAAATGATGAAAACCGCTTTTGAAAAAAGATTCCAAAGTGCTGATGATGAACACACGCTATTGGCTCAACTCACACAGATGAAGAAGAAAATTTATGAGCCAATGAGGGATTATGTGGCAAGATATAATAAGATTATTCACAAAATTCCTCAAGCCAAGAGACCAACTGCAGATAATCAGCGATGTTTCTTCGTAAATTCCATGCCACCTGATGTAGGATTTCACCTCAGAAGAAGTAGGCTGACGGACCTAGAGACTACACAAAATGAGGCTATAGAGCTTGAAGATGATCTGATAACAACTGGCAAATGGAGGAAAGATGTACAAACGCCTCAGGGACAATCTCAAGCTTCTACGTCATCTACCAATCCGGTTGTTCAGCAGCTTGTCAATGATATGATTGCTTTAAAGAGGTAGATACCTAAGCCTGGAAACTCTTATCCACAACCTTATTAGGATATAAGCAGGAGAACATCAAATCAATATAACTATGGACGATTGTTGCAACTTCCTCTAGGTCCACAAAGATTATAGATAGAGGCACCTCCTAACAAAGGTGTCATGTGTTCATTTCATCTTACCACTGATCATGATGGGGTTTCATGTCCCGATATGATAAGACATGATCAAATGCAAAACACAAAGGATGAATTAGGAGAGTTCATTGAAGCAGAAAGAATTCAAGAGGCACCTCACAACTCTGGAACATTCTACCTCGAATATGAGTCAGATTCAGAAAAGGGTAGTAACATTTTGGCAACTCTTGAAGGTTCTTCATGTGTGATTCTAACAAGGAATCAACAAACCTCCCAGCCTTCTTCCTTTGTGAACCCTTCTGGAAACAATTTCAAAGGCAAAGATCTCCCAGGTAATAGTTTTTCAAAGGTTCCTGAGGTTAAGATTTTGCAAAGGAACCATGAAGATCATAAGAGCTCTTCCTCTTCTTCCTCCTTTGATATCATCGAATTCTATAAGGCCTCTATCTTTCAACTTCCAACCACTGAGTATTTAAAGCTTAACACAAAAGAGTTGGATAAATTGGTCAAATACGTTAAAGGGGATTCCTTTTCGGAGTCTCAAGTACATGGATGTATGAAAAATAGTGATTTAGCTGCTGTAGAAGGGTCTTCATCTATCCCTTGCTCATTAGCTAATCTGGCAGATCCCTGTGCTTTTCATGATACAAGGTTTGGGCATGAGCTTGAGATTCCAAAACCTGAACCTTTCTATATTTCCCTTCTCCTAAATGGCCAAAAGTTAAATAATTGCATAATTGATTCAGGGGCTTCAGACAACATAATGCCTTCTCCTGTGGCTAAATATTTAGGTTTAACCCTCACTAAAACATTTAGGAGATGCTTTTCAATGGATGGAAAACAAGTTCCTCTTATTGGTCAGGTAAAGGACGTCTAGGCATTGCTAACAGTGTGCCCAAACAAAAGAGTAAGATTAACTCTACTGGTTGCTGATATTTCGGCGAGTTACAGAATGCTTCTAAGTAGGACGTTTTGCAAAGATCTTGGAGGCAAAATCAAAATGGATTGGTCTGAAGCCGCTATTCCCCTTGGAAATTAGAAAATCAAGCTTGAACCTGAACCCAAGAATAATTATACTGTATTTCCCTCAGATAACCCGAAAGCCCAGATTCTGTTTCAAGAGTGTGAGTTTGGAAACTATCTTGTCCTTGCACCTGGTGAAAAGAAAACGGATGAGGAAGCTGATGAACTTGATGGACTATGGCAGATGGAGTTTGATGGAAGCTGCACTAACTCTGGTTCAGGAGTAGGGGTGGTTTTGTTGTCACCAACTGGTAATATTTTCCCCTTTTCCTTCAAGTTGGATTTTAAGAACACTAATAATACTGCTGAATATGAGGCACTATTATTGGGATTAAGTGAGGCTAAATGTAAAGGAATTAAGTTGCTTAAAGTCAAAGGTGATGCAGAGTTAATCATTAGGCAGGTGAGGAATGTCTATACAGTTAAGAATAACAGGTTGAGGCATTACAGGAATAGAGTTTGGGATGAGTTAGAATTCTTTGATGCCTTCTCGATTGAAGCAATTTTGAGGAAACAAAATAGCAGGGCAGATTCATTGGCCATGTCTGCCTCACTTTTATTACCACATTTGGATTTTAAAGATAACTCATATAGGATTGAAATGATCTATAGGCCCAGTGTTCCTGATAATGTAGATCATTGGCAAGTTTTTGATGCAGATGCACAAATCAAAGATTTCCTAGAATGTGCTCAATCATTTTCTCAGTCATATTTTGAAGGCTCTGAGAATGTTTGCAAAGAGTTCAGTCCACACCTAGAGGTAGATCCTACAAATAGCTTTATTCAGCTTAAAGGTAACAAAATTCCAAAGGGGTTAGTGACACTAGAGAGATTTTTCACCAGAGATGATGTATTCATAGGTAACAAAGTTCCCAAGGATGACGGGAAAGGGAATTGTGAGAAAATAAATTTTGGAGATGAAGCTAATCCAAAAGAAGTGACAATCAGCAGGTGTTGTTCTGCGGAGGAAAAGAGAGCACTTGGTACACTGCTTAAGGAGTACATTGATGTTTTTGCTTGGTCTTATGATGATCTGAAGGAGTTTAGAAATGGACATTTTCAACATCAGATCCTGATGAAGCTAGGCATCTCTCCTTTTAGGCAAAAATTGAGGAATTTTAATCCCATCATGGCGGATGCAATTTCTAAGGAAGTTGAGAAAATACTTAAGGCCCGAATCATATATCCAATCCACCATTCCACCTGGGTAGCTAACATTGTGCCCGTAAGAAAGAAAAATGGGGAAATTCATATCTGTGTTGATTTTTGGAATTTGAATCAAGCAAGCCTGAAGGACAACTATGCCTTACCAAATATGGATCACATTTTACAGACAGTGTTTGGGTTAGAGATGATGTCGATGTTGGATGGTTTTTCTGGTTATAACCAGATATCTGCAGCAAAACATGAGTAGCACAAGACATCATTCATCACTCCATGGGGAACATTCGCATACAACCGCATGCCTTTTGGTTTAATAAATGTCGGATCCACTTTTCAAAGGGCTATGGATTCCTCTTTCAAGGATTTCCCAGACAGAATAATTGTAGTTTATCTGGATGACCTCACGGTGTTTTCAAAAAAAAGGACAGATCATTTTCAGGATTTGAGTGCAGTATTGCAGCGTTGCCGTGAGCACGGGATTTCTTTGAATCCTAAGAAATCAGTTTTTTGTGTCATGGAGGGCAAATTGTTAGGACATATTGTCTCAAAAGAGGGAGTCAAGATTGATCCCGAGAGGGTTAATGCAATTCAACCTCTTAGTTTACCCTCTAGCCGGACTAGAGTAAGATCGTGCTTTGGTCAAGTGAATTTCTTAATAAGATTTGTTCCAGAGTTTACTGAGACCACAAAACACATTGTTGGTTTGCTAAGTGAACAACATCCTTTTAAGTGGACTGAAGAGGCCAAAAATTCTTCTAAGAAAATTAAAGGATCAGTTGCAAATGCACCCACTCTTGTTAATCCAGATTTCATGAAGGACTTCATCCTGTATTGTTATGCATCAGACCATACTATGTCTGGGATTCTGTTGCAGTTGGATGAACATGGGGCTGAAATGCCTATAGAATTCATGAGTACTCTGCTCAAGAAGCATGAGCTCAAATATTCACTTATGGAGAAGCATGCATATGCTTTTTTAAAAGCTATGAAACAGTTTCGATACTATATCCTACATTCTCACTTTGTAGTTTTTGTTCTAGATTTAGCCGTGAAAAGCATTTTGACTCAGTAGGAGGTTGGACTAAATAAGAGAGCAACATGGGTGACAAAAATCCAAGAGTATTACTTAGATATTCACCCTACGAAGACAATTAAAGGGCAGGGCTTATGCAGGTTGATAGCGGAAAATGAGGTGGAAACTGAAGCGGAGTTACCATTAACTCTTTTTGTCGGATTGCAGGATACTTGGTTCTCTGAAGTGGCCTACTATCTAACTTATGGTAGTTGCCCAGATCATCTGTCGGCTAAAGAACAAAGGAATTTAAAATTAAAAGCTGCAAAGTATGTAATTTCGCAGGATGTTCTATACAAAAAGGGTTTAGATGGAACATACCTAAGGTGTGTAGATAAACCTCAACAGAAAAAGCTCCTGGAAGCTTATCATGGAGAGGTTTGTGGTGGACACTTCTCCTCATCTGTTACTGCTTTCAAAATTATGAGAAATTGTTTTTATTGGCCCGACATGTTTCGGGATGCCTATATTCATGTAAAAGAATGTGAAAAATGTCAATTGTTTTCTGGAAAGCCACATTTAGCAGCACTGCCTCTAAGGCCTGTAGTGATAGATGAACCTTTCACACAGTGGGGCATTGATTTCATAGGCCCAATAAACCCCCATTCTAGTGTGGGTCACATGTATATTTTGACAGCAACTGACTATTTTACTAAGTGGGTAGAGGCCATTCCCACCAAAAAGGCTAACTCAGAGATTGTATGTAGTTTTCTCATGGATTACATCCTAGTTTGTTTTGGAGTACCCCAAAAAATTGTGACAGATAATGCGTCATATTTCTCCTCTGAAGAGTTGACTTTGTTTTTCTATGATCATCAGATTTCCCTCTCACATTCTTCTGATTATTTTCCACAGGGCAATGGTTTGGCTGAATCTAGCAACAAGAATTTGATAGTCATCATGAAGAAGCTAGTCGACGAGAGTGCTAGGAATTGGCATAAGAAGTTATATGAGGCTTTATGGGCGGACAAAACCACACCCAAGAGGGCTATTGGAATGGCACCTTTTGAACTTGTGTATGGCGTAGGAGCAAAACTTTCTTTGCTGCTAGAGTTATCAGCAGCCAAGCTGCAAACAGTAGTGGAATATTCCTTCTTTCAAAATGCTTTGGAGAAAAGAATCATGTATCTGACAAAGTTAGAAGAAGGGAGAGAATTGCTGGTGGATAGGATTTCAGAACATCAGAGCCGAGTAAAGAGGATTTTTGACATGCGAGCTCGACCAAGAGGTTTCCTAGTAGGAGATGAGGTGCTGCTATGGGACAAAAGGAGAGAGTCCAAAGGTGCTCACGACAAGTTTGATTCATTGTGGAAAGGCCCTTTCAGAATTTGCGAAGTAGTAGGACAAAATGCATTCAGACTCAGCTATGCTGACAGAATGATCATGCCTTATACCTAAAATGGGCAAGATCTCAAGCTCTATAAATTGTAAATCCGGTGTTTGAGTCACTTGTACATAGTAGTCTAGGTATTTTTGGTTGTGCCCTTAACCCTTTTCCCTTTGTTTTATGTTTTGTGAAACTAGAGTCTATGAGTTCTTTGCACTTTCCTTTGAAAAATACAATCCCCAGTCAGAGCCAATGTTACCATGTCATTTATTCTTCATGGCGAGAGTGGGTCATCTTTTCCTTTTTATGTTGGAGTCCTAGTTCATACCATATTACCTTGGTTCAAGTCCTTAATGCGGCCTCAAATCCTTTTTCTAGTCATTTAAGTCAAGTTCAGACAATTCATTGTACTCCTTGAACACGTCAAACCATTCTGAACTGGGATCAAGATGTTCATTTAGGTTCAATAGGTTCCAAGGTGTTCAGAAAAGGTTCTTCATACTAACATTTTCTCTAAGTTTTTGCAGCGGCTCTTTAATAAAGTTTTTCCTGTTTGGTGCTATAACATTTGTGTTGAACTTGTTGAACTGAGTTCAAAGGGTTCAAATATGTTCAACGTGTTCAACACAGCAAAGTGGTCAACAATTTGATGCGGCATACATCTTGAACTACTTGAACACTCAAGAAGTTGGTTCAAGATGTTCATACAGGTTCAATGTTGGTGGGTCCCACGGTTTCTAATGTTTTGAGAAGTGCATTTATTGCTAAATACGGAGAGGCAGAACCATATTGTAAAGTGATGTCATTCTTTGGCTTTTTCGAAGTAAGTGAACATTTCGGGAACTGGCAGTTTCTTAAAGTATGCTGCCATGCATTCAATGCATGCGTGCGGGGGTCTAATCTACCAATTTGCCGCGTTCGGAATGAAATTGTCAAATCATTTCATTTAATGTGTCTGTATCATCACCTTTCTCAATAAGGTATGAAAATCATTTGTGTTCTGCGTTTGCTACTTGCTGCTGGATTTTTGTTTATATTATCCCTGGATAGAAATCTTTCTTACTGCTAGCTGTCGTCCGATTATACAGCTGTGAAGGTGAGTCTTTCCTTATTTTCTCCAGTGTTTTCCATTGCATTTTCACTCATACAAAAGGTTTCACTACAATCAAATTTAGGTTTCTTGTTTTGAACTCATGAAGTCCACCCTGCACTTGTTTGGAAATGTCTTTAGCTTGGCGTCCACAGAAGCCATAGTTAGTGATACTGAACTGAAGGGTGAGAACCTTGAATATTTGAAAGAAAGGGTGTTCAAGGGTGTTGATAAGTCTTTTTGTATAGAGATTTTGAGTAGTGGACTTTTAGAAGCCGCAGCCTTTCCTCTAGCAATTCCTTGTCCAGAGTTGGTTCGGGAGTGTATTGCCAGATATGACCCTGTATTTGAAACTATTAAAAGGGATAATGGTGATACCCTTCTTGCCATTAATCGTGAGGTAATTGCTTTAGTTTTCAAGATACTGGATTACCAGTTTTCTAATTTCTCCCTTGCCCAGTCAATTAGTGAGTTCAATGCGAATAGAGCCGGACACAGGGATAATGTGGCGAAGTTCTGGTTGAAGGTCCCTCAGAGAGGTGGTTCTAGACTACCTAAAAATCCTAACAAGAACCACATGTTGCCACAAATCCACGATGTGATGCTTCTGTTGCATCGAGCCAGAGGTTCTGTCGAAGCTTATAGCTTCGATGATTGGATATATTGCTATGCGCAATTAGTTCTGGAAGGAAAACAATATTTGGATTGGGCGGAGTTAATTGCTGATTCGATGAGAGAGCAGTTGAGTCTACCCAAGCAATTTCAACAAAACTTCTTCATGTCCTCGTATCTTTTGTATTGTCTGGCCTATGTTAAAGAGTTAACGAGCATACCCAAGCAGCCCACTAAGGAAGATGTTCCGGTGTATGAATTTTATCTAATGCCGCTAAAAGACAATGCCCTACAAGATTTCAGAAGGGTACACAATGCATTCCTGGGTGATCTGTGTCATGAACTGAAGGGTACAAATGCCAAACGAATTTCAAATGATGCACAGTCCTTGATTAAGAAGTTCGGAAGCTTTTACATCCAGTTCCCATGCTTTTGCTATATACGAGTAGGAGGTTTTGAAGAGGAACCCTTCAAGCTTCCACATTTCTATTTTGATTATTTTGTCCTAGCAGGAGTATGCAGACAAGTGACTTCTGTGGTCAAGAAGGCACAACATAAGGACAAGTGGGAAGGTCATTTTTGAATACAATTGGGAGTGTTATCCTGTAATTCAATGTCTGATGCACTAAGTATAGGAGCAGACCTTAGAAATTTTAATTTCTCTCTATATTCTGAAAGAAAAGGGTTTGACAATAAAAGATTTTCTTGGAGCCTTGGCTTAATGCCTTATCTTCCCATGCCACAATTAGATGATTTTTGGGAAGATTGTTCAGATGAACTTGAAGTCTTCAAAAGAGAAAACATGAGATTGGTGCAGGAATAGATTATTTCTTTGCAAATAAGGTTAGATATTAAAGGGCTTGAAGAAGATTATCTTGAACTGTTTGAACCAGGGTATTTAGCCCATGCAAAGACTGAAATGCCCCCAATTAATTGGGATGAGGAGGAAAATGATGACATACAATTGAGAACCGAACGAGTTCTGAACAGAACCGTGGCATGGGTGGTTAAAAAGAAAGCAATGAAGCCAGGTGTCAGGTCCCTTTCTACAAGAAGTATGTCTTCACCAAAACGTCCTTCTAACAGTGCTCCTGTTCGTGCAGGTAAGGAAATCGAGTCGACTCAGCCTAGACGCAGATCTAGCCCAACTGTGGATTTCAGTACCCCTTGGTATACTCGATCACGTAGTGTCGCCCAGAGGAAGATGGACCAGGTCAAGGATATGGGAGTAAAAGATACCGTGCTGGAAGCTCAGATCTTTGAAATAGAAGATTTGGATGGTGAAGTTGCTTGTGCTCTAGACTGCCAAATGGTGACTGTGGCTATGACGCCACCCCCAAAAAAGATTGAAGGAACTTCTCATTCTATTGCGACTCCTAAATGGTTAACAACCTCAGTGAACAAGAAAAGAAGCTTTTTTTCTATGACCATTCCAATTCAGGAGATGGTTGCCAAGTACTCTGAGAAGAATCCAAAGCCAATGAGGTTCAAGACCACCGCTCACTTGAACAATGACGAGGAAACTGGTAAATGGACGGCGGAAATTGCCTCTTACAAACTGAAAGATGAGAACAAAGAGGCCAGTTCTGATGATTTTGAAATCACAAAAGTAGAATTAGGAAAGATGAGCAGGGATACAGATAACCTTTTTTTTCAAGTGTCAGCGAAGAAAATGCTTACCCGGTCAGAGAAGGATGGACGGGAGAAAAGAGAACTTAAAAGACACATAAGTGTTTTGGCTTAGTTCATCAATAGCATCGGTTGCCTTGGAGCAATTCCAATATCCCATGCCACTGAGAATTTTGACCCAACTTCTCCGGAAAATAAGAAGTTGATGAACCAAGTTCAACGGGCTAAGAGCATCGCTGAAGTGGTTGAAAAGTGGATCGAACAAGTAATCAAAGATGGTGAAAAATACATTACCGACTCCCGGAAGTTGTGTGATGAAGTACAGAGCCTGATTTTTGAAATCCAAAATGAGCTTGTACCATGGGAGAAAGAACAGCACAAATGGCAAAATGTCCTGCCTCTGTTTACCAAAATCGAAGAGTATGAAACTACCAGATTTCTGACAGAACATTCAATTAAGCTGGTATTTGATGAATACCAACTTTTCGTGCTAAAGGAAACTATTATGTGGCGGGTGCTCACCTTTCAGTCGGTAATTACGGATGCAAAAACCTCCGTCTATGAACTCTAGGATTTGCAAAGTAGTATAGTCAAGGATAATAAAGTGGTTAATCCCAATCATGACTGGGAGCTAGGAATCTACGATTCAAGTACATAGGAAGCAGTCAAGTCTTTCTGGTTGAACATGGAGAAGATCAGAGTTAGGAGTAGTTTCACACCTGAGGATATGACCAAAGTGGCTAGGATCGAATCTATGGTTTTCATTGGGAATGATCAACTGCCGAAGCACTCAGAGAAGATGGTGCAACACAAGTGGAATAAAGAGGTGGTAAAGGCGAAACTTAATGCAATGAAAGTCCCAAGCCAATCAATGATTCAGGAACTCACGGCTGCTCATGATGCTCGCGAAGATGGAGAAGAGGATGATGATGAAATATGACATAATGCATCCACTTTGGGCTAGTTTTCTTTATGTTTAAAACATTTTTCATAGTTATGCAAAAACTTCGGGACAACTGTCCCAAAATACTTTCTATTGGTTTCGTAACTATTTTATCAGCGAGTGGTCGAGTTTTCAGGGAGACCACCCCCGTTTAGACTATAAATTATGTAAAACCGATGGTAGAAGGGTTAGATTTTAGTAATTGATTTTGAAAACTTCGACTGAGTGTTTGTTTTGATATTTTCTGTTCTTAATCAAAGGAAGAATCAGATGGTTGAGATCTATGGTGGAAAAAGATTGGCAAATGTATCATTGTGTCTTTGATTACATAAAGATATATATATATATATATATATATATATATATATATATGAAACCTGATCATATTGTTTTTGGGGAGAAGAAAGATCTGTGTATTTTGAATCCGAATAGATAACATGTCTTTGCATATGTTCATTTGATCAAGTAATAGTATTTGATCATTTCATTGTAGTTTTTCATTATTACTCTGATGTTCTTTCCTTTGAATGTATTGTTTACTCTGGAAAAGATTCATGTTTGCGAGTGGATTTATTTTCCTTGAATCTATTCATCTTTATTTGGAAGAAGTATATTGAACTTTGTTTCAGTTGCTTTAGTTACATACTTTGAAAATTAAGAAATTAAGAATGAAATAGGTGGCCTTACACGCTTGTTGGTTAAAAGCTTTTCATTTGGATATAAATAAAAACAAAAACACATTTTATGAAAAATCTAGATAGGGAGCTGTGCCTAGGCAAAAATTCAGAGGGAGGTGATTTGAACAAACACTTACCCAACTATTCAATGAACCATTTGTTCTTAAAAGAAGGTAACAGAGTTTTAAATTAATCATTTAAAAGCAAAGAGCAAATCTGTTCACTAACAAGGCCTGAAAAAATCTTTTGTGGAATTGGAGGTAGCGTGTGGTCCCCATCAAATTATGATCATCGGGATAATGCATAACATACTTTATGATCTGGAAGTCGACAAGTTTATTTTCTTATTAAGGCCAACATATTGAACAAGTTAAAAGGGTATTTAAGTGAGATCTCTTAGCGATGGATTTCATGATTATGGTGATGCGATTTGTGCTATGAATTAGTCAGAGATTGATGGTATGCGAATTGGTCAGCGAGTGTTAGCATTTGTGCACAATTAGACGTGCGCAATCCTAACTAGTAGCAGAACATAGTAGAATAAAGTATTAGATCACCGGTTTAGTGAATGTTATCGGAGTTTAAACCAAAACTTATCCTGCATGGTCAGATGCACTATTTAAGTTCATTTATGTTTGTAATCATTGTGTAATGTTGCGTAAGTCAGTGAGACTTCTATTTGAGTAGTGAGCTCTAGGCGGTGAGCATGTATGCATGTGCATACCCCCTTATGTATAATTTGTATACCTTGATTAAGTATATAGATATTGTGGGTATCAGCCCCACCATGGTTTTTCCCTTTGCAGGGTTTTTGACGTAAAAATACTGGTCTTATGGTATTGCTTTATGTGTTGCTTTGTCTATGCACTTTAATTTTATATTCTGTCATCCAGTTGATCAGTAATAAGTTCAGAAATTCATTTACCAGTAGAACACTAATTCACCCCCCCCCTCTCAGTGTTCTTGGATTTTGATATCATTGTAGATGCCTCTCGACATAATTATGCCGAGAGATATCTTATAATAGAAGGGAATCTGATGGTTGCAACAATATTAGTATACAAGAGTTTCAAAAATATGGATAATAATAGAGTTGATTGTTCCTTTTAAATATTATGGCACTCTTCCATTATCATTGGAATGTAATGGTTTCATATAGTTGGAGACAAGTGGCAATGGTTCTATTTTATTTGGAGTAATAAAATAACACCACCATAAAAACCAAAAGATGGCATATTTCATGCATTTACTCGTCATTTGCATGTTAATTTGTGCATATTTCATGCATTTACCCATCATTTGTATGTCAAATTGTTTCAAAATTGAATTTTTGTTTACAGACATTTTAATGTCATTATAGATGCCCCTTGACATAATTACTTTAACATTTTTTTGACTAACATTCCATAAAAAAATAACATTTTTCAATTAAAATTATACAATGGAACAAATGGGTCACTTTTCATCGGTTCTTTCGTAAGGTACAATTTGGATATACTACAATCTCTTTGAAATGAATCTGGAACTTACGTGTACAAATTTTACTGAAGACGTCATCTCGGTTATTTATTAGATCATCCAAACGCGGAAGCAAAATAATATCTATGTAAATGAGATGTGAACCGTAGGAGAGGATTCCAGAAGCCCTCGGTTTTTGTGCAAGTTTCCATACCAAATTATCTTTCTTTTCCTTTCCTCACTCCATTTGCTGCGATTTCTCATGGTTGAGGATCGAATCCAGGATTCTTTCCACTGTATCACAACTCTCTTGGCTCTCATCCGTCATTTCGATAAGCTGTGCTTTTGTCAACCGGACTTTAACCCTCACAGCTCCATTATCTTCATTGATCTCAGAAGATGATGGCTTAAAATTCATGTGGGAAATATCAGAAATGGATCTGCTCTCTAAGAGCATACTTTCAAGCCTAGACTTTGCATTCGTGGGTATCCCTGAACGGACCCTCCTTGGCCCGCGTTGTTGATTGTCCACCTTTGGCAATTGAACAAGAAAATAGAGGTGCTTAGCGTTGAGAGTTGCAGATCCATCCAGAGGTTTTGCTTTCACTCCCATATGACGAACTGCTTCTGAATGTAAAATGACATAGCCTGGATAACCTGCGAGGATATCATTTACTATTAGAGGCCCCTTCATCTTCAACACTTGCCCATCTAACTTCATAATCTTAACGCGCCCATGATGCCTTCTGAAAAAAATTGCGTTGCCCATCAAGTCTAATTTATGACAGGAAATCTTAAATTAAGAACATTTAATTTTCGTGATGCTATTTGGGTTTTATAGGCCTATCGATAGGTAGAGACAATTTTGTGGTCCATGAGCAACGTCTTTATTAATATCCGTGAGAGGATTATTGGGTCTGGTCAACAATGAGCAGTAGTCATTCAAAATAGCTTTGCTATGCTGCGTCTTTTACAAATCTCTATCCTAATATAATATATCTTTCTTAGTCATGACTTTTCTTTGGGTGTTATCATAATAGTTTGCATTGATAACTGGAGAAAGAAATACAACGTAAATAATTTTGGTTATGCCTCAAACTTGTGAACGAACAAATGTTATATGCAATGAATATGGTTTTCAAGGATTTAAAATATCTAAAGGTCCAGGTCAAAAGAATGCTCTTTGTTGACACCACAGACAACAGGCTACTTATAGAAGGATTTAAAAATATATTCTAAAGAGATAAGCCAATGCATATCTTTAAAGGTTAATACGTAAGCTACAATATAAGACTATTGCTCTCTAAGTATCAAGAAGTACAATCAAAAGTCAAATGAAACATGCCATTTTTATGTATACGTGCATCATAATTGAAACTCGTTGTGATAGAAGGCGCCCATGTTGAACGGACATGCTTGCTGCAAGAAGCAGGGAACTGCAATGACCAGATCTTTCGCTGGTCTTTGAGTTGTACCACGCCATGTTCAATAATTCAATAGGGAATGGTAAGCAACATGTCATGCTACTATGTACTTTAAATTGAAATCCTTAGTTATTAGGAATTGCACATGCCATTCCAAGTATACCTCCTAATATGAAATGTTCCAGCAAGAATATAACATTTTGAATAGTGCAAGGATCTACACAGGTTAGACGAGGATTCCGTCAGAATCTAAACACCTTGCGGTGATGAACAACTAAGAACATTCCTGAAACTGATAATAGTAGGCAAAGTGAGGAAATGGCCACATGAAATAGGGTGGCATTCTATGACAATCTAGTGAGATTGGGATGATATAAAACGTTTAAATATTTTCAATAGTGTAGGGATCTACAGAGGTAGCACAAGGATTCTATGGTGATCTAGACATCATGTTCCTTTAATAGAGAGTATTGTGCAAAGTTACAAAACCGATACATGAAATAGGGTGAAAGTTGATTTATTCTTATAATAAGAGAATAGCAAGCTGTAAGGACACTGCTATTGTGTAATGCCATTTTCAGATTGTGAATGCTTTATTGTGATTATATATGCCTGATAGCTAAGATTGTTTATTCAATTCATAAGGTAACAGAAACTGGGTTTTCTTCTTTACAGTTTCTCTTCTTTCCTTCATTTAACTTTTATATCCCTAAAATTCTTTGTTCTCACATTGGCTCAGAATTGACTCCACCAGCCCATTTGACTGTGTGATTCTTATGAATTACAAAGTTTATCTCCAAGTTGGAGAACACAGGTTGGGACCAAATCTCCAAGTTTCTCAACTTCATACTCTGTACCAACATTGATCTACCTAAGAAATCGATAGCTAGTACTTGTGTCTAATATGAACTATAATCATTTGAAGTCAAAGGCAACTAAGAATGTTTGATATTTAAAACTTCAAAACTTTTAATCAAAATGGATTTTTTAAATATTTATATAATCTTTTATCATTAAGAGAATAGGTAGTTTGGGTAGGCTCTATTTGCAATTCTTCAAATAAAAAGTTTCCTCAGGCTCAACATATATGAGACAGTGAATAGTTTTTTCTAATTGTCAAAAAGAAACAGACATATCGATTGCAGTTATCTATACTACCAAATGCCAAACTGAGAATTTTATGACTAGCAAGACCATGTCCCATTTCTAGGGAAGCAAGATGTCGTTGGAAATGTGCCTTTCTTTAAGAAAATAAAGAATCGCAATCCTCAAAATTGTAAACAAAAAAAATTACTACACCTAAAACGTGACTCTACTGGTAGGGCTAAAACTTTCAAAACAATATAGAATAATAATTTACACAGCATTGTTGTGCTGCAAATATTGGTTTTTTTAATTTTCTCCCAGACAATTCTATTAAAATCGCTACTCCGTCATCAAAGGTGAGATGGGTAAGCCTCCAATCGAATTCTTAGCTTAACAATAGTACATCAAGCATCTTCAACAGAGTATAATTGATAGCCTTAGGGTTGCCACATAACAGTCATCGGATTGATGTAATGATGACATATATAACATGTATGGTTTGCAGCAATACAAAATTTCCACTTGTAGATAAGTGGAACATAGAAAGAAGAAGGTTTCCTAGAAGAGCAATCCTTGGAAATACTAACAAAGTTCTCCACCACTAGTAAAACATAATTGAAGTTTTAGTTTGAATAAAAGAAATTTAATTACAAATGTATGGAACGTCTCTTTGAGGTATGTTGCCAAACTGTTCACTGCCTTATCTGCACTTCCACATTTTGCATAAATATCTCCTGATCCATTTACAACTATAACATCTAGAAAAATTATGATATAATTTATGCTTTGATATGCATGTTGATACTCTGTTCCCGAGCATCCATTTTGGCATGGGTTGGGAATAATTATCGGTGCTTTTGTTTTATATCAAGGCTTTAAAGATATCCCTTTCCATCCACTCAACTAAATTTCCTTTGTAGAAAATGCAATCTACACTGCATGCTTATGTAAAAGTCTAAATCGCTCCAAATGCTTGTTTGAAAAATTATAAGAAATTTAACGAAAAATAAAAGCGATAGAAGTACCCAGAATTTACGAGACTGTGAATCCTGTTTTCTGTATAATAAGGATCTTTTCTATTCTACTTACTCGTGAGTGCCTTACATATGATAAATATCTGAGATTGTTGTTAAAACTTATTTTAAAAAAATTCCCATAACCTCGATCAAACATTTGCAAGGCCTAAGGAGTTGGAGGATTTAAATAGGTATGGGCAAAAGCAAATAGTAAAGAATTATGGATGTAGAAAATACTCCAATAATTTTGGTCCCCCTGTGTTGCAATCTTGGACAATGTTTGTTGCGAGTGGTAAGGTGTAGGTTCCTCTATGGTTTCTTTGAAGCAAATTCCTCTTCTCCATCACCTGCGCCTTCAATGGTTGGTAAGCCCTCCATTAAGAGTGCTCAGAAAATGGCAGATGTGGAACAAGATTCTAAGACTGGCAGGAAATCGGCCAGGGAAAATCAATAGGCTTCTATAGTCAGAAATGTTGCTAATGGTAGCCAGAGTATTGTGAGCATCTTTGCTCCCGTAAATCTAAGAAATGATTATCCTCTCTCGAATGTCAAACAAATAAATGGTTCCCACGAACAGATTTTTGTAAAATGTCTTCTGGAATGTATTTAAACGTGACATTCTGCTTCTTTAACAAACAAAGATGAAAGTTGACGCCTTCTTAAAGGTGAGTAAATTTGTCTAGCCTTTTTCTAATTCCTGGATATCAATGCGGATGGTGCTTCACAGGGTTTAGCAATAATGTGGAAACCTCACAATTCGAAGGACATTTTAAGTTCAGGATAAGGATTTTGTGGTCTTCTCTCCTTGACTCTCATGCTTCATTTTAGAATTCCAATTAGATGTTGACGGGTGACTTCAACACCCCCTTTATCCCTCTGAGAAGATGGGGTCTCCTTGAATTTTTCAATAGTATGTAGAATCTCCATGACTAATTGTCTAAAGGCAAGCTGGTTGACAGAAATTTGGAGGGTAGAAATTTTACTTGGTCTAATATGAGATCAAGATAAGGCCTCATTCAAGTTTGTCATGATCGATGTCTTCTCTCGAGGACATCTTTCCTCCCTTATTCCTTTTAGTTTGGATCATCAAACTATATTTTTCCAATGGATTCAAGATAGACCTAGGGAGATGTTAACCTTTAGATTTGAATTAATCGGGACCCATCACAGTAATTTTAAAGATCTTGTGGCTCTTTGGTAGAGCTCAAAAGTCCAAGGAATGACAATGTTCAAGATTGTTCATAAACTGAAAAATATTAAAAATAAATCTTTGTAAATGGAGCAAATATTCATTTGGAAATATCTTTACCCAAAAGAAGGTTTTAAAAGACTAGATTCAAACTATTCAAACAAAGATGGAAATGTTTAGTGCTTCCCCTAATAAGGTCAAATAAGAGAGGAGTCTTCTATCTAAACTTCATAATATAGTGCTAAAGGAGGAACTATTCTAGAAATAGAGATCCCGAATCCAATGGGTTAAAGAGGGGACAAGAAAACTAAAATTTTCCTCTAGTTCACCCTTAGACACAATATAAAGAACAAAATTAGTGAACCGATTGGGTTGGATGGCTCCACCTTTACTCTAGTTGAAGATGTTCATAGGTAGGCTATTAACTATTTTAGATCTTTTCTCAATCCACTTCTCACCATTGATCCTTCTATTGTTGGTATTTCTAATAGACTCCTCTTTATTATCCCTGACTCCCTATCCCTCTACAATCTAGAAGCTATGGAACTCAGATTCTTGGCTAATAAAGTGAAGAAGGATGTCTTCTCGCTTAGTTATTTCAAATCCCCTAGTCCTAATAAGTTCCCCTGATTTTTCTTTAAAAAATATTGGAATATGGTGGGTTTGAATATCATCCTTGTTGCCATGGAATTTCAAGCATCTGCAAGCCTCCTTAAAGATGTTAACAACATCTATATTATCTTGGTTCCTAAAATGAGTGGTGCTAATAAAATGGTGGAATTTAAACCTATTAACCTTTGTAATACCTTATACAAAATATTCTTAAAATTACTTGTTGATATAATTAAACCCTTGCTTGACAAATGGGATTGTCCTGGGTCGACAAATATTTTATGTTGTTCTTGTTGTGCATGTAACTCTTCATTTGTTGGAGAATAGAATCAAAGAATGTATTCTCCTTAAACTTGATATTTCCAAAATTGATGACATGCTCTCATGGTCCTTCTCTAACGTCCTCCACACATTTGGATTCTATGGTAAAATTTTAAAAATGATAGAGGTTTTCTTCCTCTCCCCTATGTTCTTTGTCTTGGTTAATGGAGCTCGATAAGGTTTTATCTTAACTTTAGGGGAGATTAGACAAGGGGAACCCCTATCACCCTACCTTTTCATTCTCATTGTAGATGTCCCTAGAAGGAACATTGATCACTTTTTCAATCAAAGGCCTCTTGAAGGGTATACAACCTTCCTCATCCACCTATGTCATATCCCACCAACAATTTGTTGACAATACTATTATACTTGTCTCTACTTTTGTGGCAGAGACTAGGGGCTAGATCTCTCTTCTAACTGGTTATACTTTTGCATTAGGTCAGAAGATTAATTTGAATAAAAGTTGTTTATATTTTATGACAAATCAAAATATAATCTACCTTGAAATGAATTACTCATATCTTGAAATGACAAATCCCTAATTTACCTTCATTGTACTTAGGTATGCTGCTAACCATGGAGAAAGTTGACAACTCCATTTGGTTTTCTTTGCTTGAAAGAATCTTGCTATATAGAAAGGAGGCCTCCTTAGTAATGCAAGTAAGCTTCGAATTTATTAAAGACTCTCTCTAAAGTACCTCCCAGTATCTCCCTTTTTTTTCCCTAAGTGAACTTCCTAGTCAAAGAAAATTGATTAGATTCAAATAAAATTTCTCTAGTCAATTCTTGACCAAAGAAATCGTATTTCTCTTTTAGACCAGAAGAATGTTTACACTAGAAAAGAGGTTAAAGGCCTCAATATCAAAGACTCCCCTTTAAACATGGATCTCCTTGCTAAAATTGGCTTGAGGCTCATTTTGGAGCATACTCATTGGTCAACAATGATGAAGAATATAATTCTTTTAGGAAGAGAGCATATGGCTTTCCATTTAGATGATCCCCTACACCATGGTTCCCACATATAAAACAATCTCATAAAAACTTAAACTCTATTGCAGAAGGGGGCCTTGTGGTAAGTTGGTAATTGTTATGGTAAAGGAACCTATTAGTTGTTAAAGGTAATAGGGTTGATCAATATAAAATTATTCTCGCTGTTAACTTCAACTTTTTGTCTACACCAGCCTCATGGAACCACACTAATTTTTATGCTCCTAATTCACATGCTACTAGAAAGGCTATTTGGGAAAAGCTCACTTTGTTGGTCAACTCCCTTATAGAAAACCTCTAGATGATGGGAGGAGATATTAACACCCCACTCTTCCCTTTAGACAATCTGGGAGGATTGTGGGACTACTCTAACAATATGTTGGATCCTGTTGACTTTCTAAATGGAATAAGACTAATGGTCTTTTACCTCAAGGAAACTATTTTTCCCTAGTCAAACATAAGGTTAGGAGCTGATCCCATTCATACTATGCTATATGGATCCATCATCTCGAATGCCTAGAATATCCTACCTCATCTTTTTCTCTGGGTTATGTGCAAGATCATGAGGGGCCAGAAAGTGGCAATATTCTGACTAAAGTCTTGATTGACAGGTTGATTGAAAAATATATATAACTTTCAAATGGTATCACATTTTTTGAATCCAAAATAGGTGTCACATTCTATGCTTCAAATACTATAGGATTATATATATATATAATCTTTTGACCAAGTTATGGTGGTTATACATATGAGTTTTTAAAGAATTTATAATTTGTAGTAAAAAATATATAATTAATTTTTTATTTCAAAAAAAAATAAGTGTCACATTTGGACATGAGTCTTCTATTTATATGTAAAATCTTATAACAAAATATTATGATTTGATTGTGTCTAGGTTTGTCCGTTAGACACTTGCTCCTTATCTTTTTCCTACAATTTAAGTACTATTGCATTGAAATTTCAAATTTTTGTCAAACAGATTTCTTTTTTACTTTTTTCAAAAAACAAATAGTAGATGAGAAACTAATTTCAATTTTCTACAAATTCTATTCTTACATGTTTTTGAATTAATGTTGGTAACTTGAATTTTTACATCAAGTTGTCTAACTTTTTTATTTTTCTGATTTTCATTGCCACTTAAGGATTTGTTTGACCGACCATGATTCGACAAATACCCTCCAAGCCCTCCCTAGACCTAGCTTAGACCATAATTCTATCCTTTTGTAATGGTACAATTCCCCCAAAAAATTTCCTTTCCCTTTTTAGTTTGAAATTATGTGGACCCTTCACCTAAGCATCAAAAACCTTGTGGAGAATTGGTGGAACAACATTGTCTTTAGTAGCCCTATGTTTAGGGTTGTATCTAAATTAAAACTTATTAGATGTAAAGTGAAAGGACATAATAGGTGTACCTTTGGTTATGTTTTTTAAAAGAAGAGTTAACTTCTTTTGGACCTTAAGGAGATTTGGGAAGATATAGCTTTAGGATAAAACTAATGAAATAATTACATGTAATCTTAAAAATGGAAGAGATTAATTAGAAATAGAAATTGAGAATTTAGTGGCTCCAAGAGGAAGACAAGAATACTCACTTTTTCCACTAGTCAACTTTGAAAAATTGGAAGAGGAACACCATAAGTAGGATGAAATATGCTAATGGGAATGTCTAGGAGGCTAAGGAATAAATTAGTTATAGTGTTGTCTCTTATTTTTAGGAGTTATACATCGATAGGATAGGGGTGATTGATAAAGTGGATGAGATTTTGTAGGCTATCCTTAATACCCTTCTGGTTGAGGATGATGACTTTATGACATGACCTATCTCTATGAAGGAAGTCAAGAGTGTTGTTTTCTCCTTCAATGCCTGCAAGGCCCCTGGGCCTGATGGGTTCCCCTCGGCATTCTTTCAAGAATTTTGGGATATTGTCAAGGATGATGTCGTGATCGTTGTAAGGGATTTCCTCAAGAGAGGTAAAATGTTAAAGCAAGTCAATTCCACTTTCATTATCCCTATTCCTAAAAAGGAACAAGTGGAGGAACTTATAGACTTCCAACCTATTAGTCTATGTAGTGTTTTCTACAAAATCATTTCCAAGGTGATAGTTAATTAGCTCAAACCCTTTTTGCCTAAGCTTGTTTCCATTAATCAAAAAATCTTTCTTTAGGGGAGAAAAATACTTGATGTGGTTCTCACCACCTATGAAATTATTCATTCCATGGACAATAATAAGAAGATGGAAATGGTGCTCAAAATAGACATCTCCAAATATTATGGCAAAATTTCTTAGATATTTTTGTTTGCTACCTTAAGGAGATTTGTCTTTGGAGAGCATGTAGTGTTATGTCGCACTTTAGGCTAAGTGTGAAGGAAAAAAATCCTACTTGGTCGAGTCTACGTGGTGGAGTATACTTAGTCGAGTAGGAATCGACCAATTCCTATGCGGTTGAGTCCTACATATACCCGTCGACTACACTTAGCCCCTAATAGTGTTGTTTCGCATTAATATATGAGGGAAAGGGCGGGGAAGCGAGTAGTCGCTTCCCCAAGCAACCACTCGCAGAGGGTCTTGCCGCTTGGGGGACTTGGTCGAGCCCTACTCGGCTGAGTAAGACTTGGTCGAGTCCTACTCTACCAAGGCTGCCTATGTGGTATCCCACATGGCAGCCCACTCAGCAAAACCCCCCCAATTTGCAGAACTTTCAAGTTCTGCTAAGAATTAGACCATCAATTTTTATTTTATTTTTAAAACTAAAACAACACTTTTTCCAGAGCTCGGAGTGAGGAACATTGACAGATATTTTTTTATAGAATTTCAAATAGATTTTGTATATTAAAATTACAAAATACTATAGGCTGGTATATTAACATTCGAGAAGATTATGATTCGGAAAAATAAAAAAGATAGTAAATCATATTAAAAAAAATTTAAAAGTATATGTAACACTAGAGGAGAGAGTCCTCTTCAGGAATATATAATTTTTGGGGGATTCCTATAGTTTTGATAGGGGAAATTTGGTGGGAGACAAAAATTGTCGATTCCAGGAAACTTCGACTTTGAATTGTTATAACGGTGAAAATATACATCTAAATCAGACTTTGTTTTTCCGCACTCGCTATGGATGTCATATAAAACATATTTTAAAATTAGAGGAAAACAAGATTATTTACATATAGTTTTGTGGTGGGAGGTGAAACCCCTGATTTGCAGTATTTTTCAATAATTAAAAAATTGACTTTAATAATTAAAAAACATATCAATTCTTCTTCCCAATTTTTTAAAAAAATAATAGGCATAAACTTGATCCAGTTTCACACATTTCATTAGTTTACATCATCTTCAAATACCAAATAGAAATAACACTTTTGTGCCATTGAAGTTGAATTGTTTTGTTGTTGTTAGCCTTTTCCTTTATAAAAGTGAGACACAAGTTTGTACTTATTATAAAGGAATGTGTGGAAACCCCATGTTTTTAAGTTCTAGTGAATGGCCCGTGGCCAAAATATTCTTTAATAATAAAAGGGGGCTAAGAAAGAGGGATTACATATCTCGTATTTGTTTATTCTTATGGATAATGTGTTGGGAAGAAATATCCATAGACTCGTTAATCAAAACAATCTGAAGGGTTTTCAACCTGATTGCTCTCTATCTTTGGCATCACACAAATAGCTTTTGGATGACACAATTATATTTGGAATATCTTCATTCCATGAAGAAAGATAATGGAGGTCCCTCCTCAATAAGAATGCTAGTATCTTAGGTCAGAACATCAATTATAACAAGAGTGTGCTATATTTCTGCAATACGAAAATTGATCTGCAGGAGGAGTTCATTAATATTCTTGGTTGCCAAAATTAGTCTATCCCTACTACCTACCTTGGTCTTCCTCTTGCCACTAGAAAGATACCACATAACTTCTAGTGTGGGATCATGAAAAGGATAGATAGAAAACTTACTGGGTGGAAGAGTAAATTTCTCAACCAAGCAGGGAAGTATTAGCTCTTGAAAGCCACACTTCAAAACATACCCATTTATTATTTATCCCTATCCAAAATTCTCTCTTTAATGGCAAAAAAAAGTTGAACAAGTTTAAAAGTTATTTTTATTGACAGGGGTTGAAGAGAAGAGAACATTAGTATTTGTTGAATAGGAAATTGTGTGCAAACTTAAAACTATAGGTGGTCTTGGCCTGAGGTGATTGTAGCATTTCAACAAAACCCTCATCGGCAAGATTGGCTACAACTTCATATATTCTGATAATGATTCGATTAGAATTGTCTAAGATAAATACTCCATGGATCATAAATTCATTTATCCTCTTTCTCCTAAAGGTTTAGAGATGTGGAATAATTTCCATAACCCAACAAAAATCCTAAAACAAGGTTTGAGATGGGGAGTGGGTAATGATTCTTCTATTAATTTTTGGGATGCTATCTAGGTAGGCAATGCTTCTTTGTCCTCCTTTCCCCTCTTTGTTGACCTTATTTCTCCCCTAACTTACCATTTTGGAGTAAAATTATATTATTATGTAGATTGGAGGAGGGATAGACCAAGATGGAAGATCTTCCTTATTCTTTGATTATTCCCAATGGGTAAGTGAGACCTTTTTTTCGGTAAATTAGGCGATTGTAATTTTTTAACAATAATGGGAAGGATGGGGCTATTTGGTCCCTCAATTAGAAAGGCATCTTTTATGTGTCCTCGACCTACAAATTTGGAGACCACAATGCTAGGAATATGGAGGTAATTTGGAATCTTATTTGGGATCAAAAAATCATCCCAAAAGTTGTCAACTTCTAGTGGACAGCCATCCATAATAGGATCCTCACAACAGATAACCTTTTCAGGAGAGGGTTTTGGTTAGTTAATAGATGTCATCTCTGCCAATGGTAGGAAGAGTCTATTGATTCAATTTGTTCATCCATTATTACTTTGTTAGGGGTATTCGAGATAAGATGCTAATGGCTTAACATGTTTGTTGTGTTCTTCCTGATAATGCAAGACATTTGATTAAATATTGGAAGAGAAATTCCCCTTTAAAATACCCAATGCTTCAAAACCTATGGATTCAGGTCCCACCTTTTCTGTCTTGGTTTTTTTGGAGGGAGGGAACTAATTTCATGTTTAGAGATGAGTCCAAGTACATTGAAGGGGTTTTCCAAATGGTGAAGAGAGTTGCTAAAAAAAGTATAAATATCATGAACCATGATAGGGTGACTTAGAATGACACATCCATGGAATTACCTATATCGAGAGAATGGGAGCCACCTTCCATATGGATGAACTTAAAGTTAGAAAAATTATTGTAAGAAAAGATGTGAGATGGTAAAATCTTGAACTAGATTGGGTAAAATTAAATTTTGACAAGTAGAGCAAGGTTGACCCAAGGGTTGCAGTTTCAGTAGGGGTTATAAGAGATTAAACTATTAAAGTGTTGGAAGGGTATGCCAAAAATGTGGGGGTTAAGACCAATAATGAAACCAAGGCAATCGCTTTGTGGTGGGACCTAAATTAAATTGTGCATTATGGTCTTAGTAAAGTTTTAATCGAAGTAAATTCTAAGTTAATAGTAGATATTATCAAAATCACATCCTACATGGAAGGTTAACAACTACATTATAGATAGAAAGGACATGATTTGTAGCTTCTCTAGTTGAGTGACCACCTATATTTTTAGGGAAGGAAATAAAGTTGTCAATGCTTTAGCCAGTGAAGGTTTTAAATTTTGGGAGTGAAAGTAATGGACCAAGGAAGGAGAGGTCTTTTACCATGTCAAAGACATCCTCTTTAATGATAATAATGATTTTCCAACAATCAAGGTAAAGAATATACTTAAAATATTGTCTATGGCATCAATGATGTGGATTACTATTTACCACTGCATGTTGGGTGGCCCAACGAAGGAGACATGATAGGCTCATTTCATCATAATTTAAAAATATTTGTTAACATAGGAAAAGTAATAAATGCAAATGTGATGTCTCCATCTACCTTTAAGATTTGGCACTAGAAGATATTTTCACCCACGCAAGGAAAATTCATTATAACATCTGAAGAGAGTAAGATTATAATTATTACTCCTTATGGAAAGCTCCAAGTTGAAAGAAGAATTTAAAAGACATATATTTTTATCAAGTGGAAGGAAAAGAAAGAGCTCTTGTTGGTGACTCATAATATTAATTTTTTTGGTATTCTAGAAAGACCCGTTATTAATTCTTCTGCTCTGGTTTTGGGTCCTACTAAAACTATTTCTAATTTTTGGGTTGAAAGGGACACTAGCAGGGGTTGTCAAATACTAAGGGTTGAGACAACCTCATTTGATTCCATTAAGAAAAGAATGCAGGTTTGGGATATCTTTGACAAAGGGGGGATTAATCCATTTATTAAATCCATGACTAGGAGTGATGATGATTTATCCTCACAATTCATGAATACTTGGATAAATGGGACAATAAAGGCTACATGTGTCAAAATAGTTTTTTTGGAGGAACTCATTGCATAAGCCATGGCCTTAAATTATAACAATAAAAATGTTCCGAGGCTGAGCCAGAAGCAGGTGTCTTACGACCACATGAAGCTCATTTTGGAAATAGGGGAATACCTTAAAATATGCCAAAATCGATTTAGTTGAGAGAATGTTTTACCTTCTTGGGGTTCTATGTGCTACAAACTCATTAAGTACTTTACTTTGGAAGGGAGATTCACCTCAATTCATACCATTTCCTTCTATTGAATCACCTTCATAATTACAAACTAGTATGTTTCAATTAATTATTCTCTTCTTCAATGGGAAAATATGATTTTGAGGGGATTTATCCTCCATTGAATCAAGGTTTAATATATACTCATTACAATTTTTATTTTGAAAATACCCCTATTGTGAATCTAACCCCTCCTCATGATCCCCCTAAGAACCTGGACCAAAACCCCTCTGTGCCTTGCAATTCCAAAGAAAGAATTATATTTAAAGATGAAGTGTCATCTTTCTCACATAGCATTACCCTTATAAAATGTTTACTCAACCCTCCCAGTAAGAAAAACCTTAACCTAGGTAGTGATACTCCACTCTGGTTGTGGATATTAGTCCGAAGACCACTCTGGCAAAAGGAAAGAAAATTCATTTTAACCCTATTAATGGTCGGGCTAAGCCTCTTAGTGGAAATGAAAAAAAGGCATCTCATGTTCTCTAAAGATAGATTTGTTGTTTTTCTCCCCCCTCCCATTGAATTGTTTAACACCGATCTTTCTAAAGATATTAGATATCACCAACTCCTCCTGGGAGGGCAAGTTAGCCAGATAACTACTTTATTTTTAGCTTCTAAAATCATCAAGGCCATTGAGAAAGACCATTATGAGGACTCCAATTTTAATGAGACTGAATGTGAAAGCAATGGGGACACTCAGGAAGAACCTATAGATTTGGTTTTGGAACAATGTCTGTCTTAGCCACCCTCGATAGAAAGTTAGTTAAATGAATTTCTTGAGGGTTTGAATAGCCTTAAAGACTATTGGTTAGATGAGGACCTAGAAGCTATAGAGGACCTTGAAAATCATTATTATTGGAAAAGGATGGTTTGTAGAGATAAGAGTCCTTAGTGTGAAAGTGAAGAACCTAGAGATTCCCTAATATTGCCTAGGTTGTGAGCATAATAGGGACTGTTTAAGGAAGTTGGAGGGTTGTATATAGTACTTGATAAATATCAAATGATTACTTATGCAAAAATGTATTATGCAGGTTAAGACTGTCTCCAACAAGACTGAGAGGAAGAAGAAGATAGAGGGCCCTACTTTGAAGGATGATCATAGGAAAATGGTACAAAAGAGCATAAACCTCTCCCATGGAATGCAGATTTGAAAGATATGTTGGATAGTTGGGGTTATTTGGCTAGTGTCCCTGTAGTCTCTTAGGTTGTTCTTTGTTCTAGGTTCTCTACTATTTTTTGTTGGGAAACTCAATCTCTAGACTGTTTTGTTGTTTTGTTGTGGTTTGGTTAAAACTCTTTGTTTTTTGAGTGCTTTCTCTCCAAATTTTTTGTTTAAATATTTGATGGAATGATCTATATGGGTTGGGGCCCTTCCCCACTTATCTTAATAAAAAAAACATAAGAAGAATGACATGGGATCTCATTAGATGTCATATACCAAAATCTAATTATTGAGCAATGAAAAAAATATTACTAAGAGGAATAAGAAATAATGATTAATCATCTAGTTCTTGATAATTCATTTTCACATTTTTCTGTAAAAAATCTTATAAAAAGAATCATTATTGTGATATGGTAATAATCAAAATCATTTCCAATAAATTCTATTATACATAAATACAAGTTGTTTATCATTAGCATCAATTATCTAGTAGTTATTTCCATTGTGTCACACGTTGTCAGCTTTCTTTGTAAGAAAAGAGAATGATATTATCTATGTGACCTTTTTTTCTTTTTTCTTTTTTATGAATAGGCATGCACTATATTAAAAATATTAAATAGGATACATATTCATAAAAAAAAGGTGGGTGGTAGAGAAGCACACCCCAGAAATCCACATGGGCCTAGCCTAGAAACAAACTCAAAAAATTAGAATGGGCCTAGCCTACAATAACAACATCAGATAAAAAAACACAAAGAAAAGGTCCTCAGACTACCAAAGCAATGCTCATAGAGGGTGGAAGATCACTGTCATGCGAAGGACCCCACCCAGAACAAGGGGCAGGGGTGACGTCCAAAGGATTCCAGCTGTTGTGCTCTTTATCAGGATCTTTCTCTTTGTCTTCTTCTTCATTTCTGCGGGGACAAATGGCCAAGGTTGGTTGTGGGAGCATCTTGCCAGAGGGCCATCCAGAGTCAGCAGGAGGGTTGATGAAGAAGTTGAGGAAATACAACCTCAGAGATCCCAAGAACACCTACATGCAAATACCTGTCACAAGAGAAGAATGGAGGGACATAAAGTAAAAAGACATAAATGCTCTGAAGAAGAAAATAATCATTCAGAAAAGGAATCAATTGAATAAACAAGTACAATACAATCCTTATAAAAGGATAATAGAAACCCTAAAGAAACCCTAAAGGGATAATATGTATTTAATAATTAGAATAATTATTAAATACCTATAATATTTATTAAATACCTAAGTTTAGCTTAAGCGTAGAGTTTAATAGACTAATAATTAAATAAATAATTATTAGCTAATACAAGATAACTCTAACACCCCCCTTAAGATGAACTTAGGGAGTAGCTCGAAAACTAAATGCAAGAAGCAAAAAATGCAACTACAAGATAAAAGCAAATTTGGGTCTCGACAATAAGGCCTGATGAGGTACCCAATCACAATCAAATCTCTATGAAACAGAGAAATAGAGAAAACCACATGGGAAAAAAACTCTACTCCAAAAAGAGATGGAAAAGAAAGAAGAACACCATTGAAGTATGAAATAGATGCAAACATTGTTGAAGAGTAGCTGTTGATCTGAAGAACCTCCACTGAAATAGAACATGACCAGGTAGAGAAGACTGTAATCTACATGAGTGCCCTCGAATGACACTACTCGAATCAGATGGCAAGCAAGGGCAAACAACTGAACTCGAAGATATAGATGGCATGAGACACCAAAGCCTGAAGAGCGGATCAATCGAACCAAGGAAGCATTAGAACCAACAAGACCAACCTCCCCATAATGCTAAAGAGGGAGAGGGATAGGAACACTAAAAAGAATAGCCAAGAAGAACTGCATGACGAAGAACCAGGAACATCAAAGGTGCTGAGAAAAATACATGGTGTCATGGAAGGAACACTCACTCGACAAAGGTAGATGGAAAATAAGGCAAACATCAACCCCCTCATGGCACTTTATAAGTAGTGCATGTACAATAAGGCACAAGAGGTGCAAGAGTGCATGTAAACAATGCATGATGGCATTTTATCTCAGTGTGTTTGCATAAATACAAGCTACAATTATAAGAAGACTGGAAATAGAAACGAGAACCAAAATAGAGGCATCCTACCCAGAGAAGAGATCCCAAGACCTAAAAAATCCAAGATATCCACCAAAGTGCTGAAAAACAAAATACTAAATAAAATATGTATCGAGCAGAATCTAGAAATAAAACTCATATGGCTGGAAAGTGCACATAACAAGTTTTCCAATGATATAAAGTTTTCAAAAAATGAAGTTCAGATGCTCATTCTATGGCTCCTGAAGTGCAAAAGAGACCCCACTTTGACTGGAAACAAACATAGTCAAACAGAAAAATTGGAAAAAATTACCAACATGACAAGGTCCGGCTCAGAACCAGCTTTTTGATGCCTATTCGTTTTTGACAAAACGACTCCGTATGCCCAAGATATGGCCAAAAGAAAAAAAAACCCCTCTTTTTGGGCATAAAAAGGGCAAAAAAAATTATTATTATTATTTTTTTTTTTGACGAAAATTTTCTGACGCATTTGCAGGTATAGCCATACAGATTTTTGTGCCTCATAAAGCATGCCAATGAAAAAATCATGGCACAGATGTACTTGTCACTGAAATAGGTCAAATTATATATCAAAATGAATGGAAACGCCCTTCGGAAGCCAATGGTGAGGTCTATTTTGGCCCAAACTGCTCTGAATATTTTTTAATGATTTTTTTTTGACGAATTTCTCAAAATTTGTGCAAAAAAAAATAAAACCAAAGAAAAAATTTCTGAACCCAAATTTGTCAAATTTTGACAAATTTTATATGGAAATGGGGGTTTTGGGGCGTTCTAGGCTCAACGATGAGGTCTGTTTGAGCCCAAAATGATTAGAAACAAAACAACTACCCTAGATCCAATAAAAAACTCTGAAAAAACTTGAAACCCTCCTCCAAAAAATCTTCTAAAAAATCAGGAACAAGCAGCAGCAGATGTAGGCTCTGATACCATGAAGAAGTTGAAGAAATACAACCTCAGAGATCCCAAGAACACCTACATGCAAATACTTGTCATAAGATAAGAATGGAGGCAGATAAAGAAACAAAACATCAATGCTCTGAAGAAGAAAATTATCATTAAGAAAGGGAATCAATTGAATGAACAAGTACAATACAATCCTTATAAAAGGATAATAGAAACCCTAAAGATATGCAACCCTAAAGAAACCCTAAAGGGATAATATGTATTTAATAATTAGAATAATTATTAAATACCTGCAATATTTATTAAATGCCTAAGTTTAGCGTAAGCATAGAGTTTAATAGACTAATAATTAAATAAATAATTATTAGCTAATACAAGATAACTCTAACAGTTGACACTCAGCCACTGAGAAGAACTAGCAGACCACCTAGAAGCACCACCCTCCAGGAGTTGTTTCTCCTCCCGAAGGCCACCCCTGGTCAGCCTGAGGAGAAGGGGTGTGAGAATGTCTATGAGGGTGAGAACTCTACAGAGACCCCTGTGAACCCTGTCGAGAGGCATGAGAGCGGCTGCACTGCCAGCCCTAAGGTGGCAACCGGGGATAGGAGGAAGTGGTTGATGGAGCAACATGAGCCAAAGTGTAAGGAGCATTAACCTAGTGACTGAGAAGCTCATGAAGGTGAGAAACTTCTAGTGTAGCTTTGTTAGCTTGCACTTGTATCTGCATAAGCACATTAGAGCATATAGTAGCTTTAGAATATAATGAAACATATTTATCCATCTGCGTATGAGAAAAAATGAAGGAATTTCTAGCTTTCCGGATATGAAAAAGAATCTCCACCCTAAAAAATGTGCGAAAGCTAGGAAAATTTGGAGGGTAAACCAGGAGAGTCCCCCAAAAGAACCATATGCCATGAAAAGGGTTCTAGCCGGAAACATCAAAAGAAATCATGAATCTACTGTCAAAACTATTGGGCTCTGAAATAAAACTAAAAGAGATGTTTGAAAGACTTAGGATGCCCACAGAATGGCTAGCGAGGGTCAACAACCCTAGGATGAAGAAGTCATCACCCGATAGGTAAGCCTCGTCACAAAATACACCAAGCAAAGTGGGCAAGCTTCGACTCTATTCTGGCAGACCAAATGACTGAAAAATGTTTCCTCCAAAAATGGAGAGGGGAAAATAAATGCTATCTAAGGTTCAAAGAATCCACCATTAGAGGATGAGGCGAAAGCCAAAAATAACCTAGCTGAGGCTTATAACCCCAAAAAGGGGTATCTAGGTACCACTTCCAATCCTTCCACCAGGGTCTGGTACCACGAATGGCAACCTTGTGAAGCATATTAGAGGGGATGGCACTCACCAAGGTCTAAAAAGTGGCTTGATCCTGATTAGAAAGCTCAAACAAAGGGCGAAAAGTCTCCCAAGAGAAAATCTACATAGTGGGTTTGTGGAATAAATGTTCCACAATTTGGATGCCTTTTTTGTGAAATCGGAGAGCATTAATCCTAGGAATTCTTGCTAAAGGTCTGCCATTTAAGGAAAATAGAGGAGACCACCAAACATTCTAGAGATTAAGGGAAAGCCCATCGTGTAAGCCATCTCCAACCCACTAAAGCTAGGGTTTAAGTGCCTCCCAAGCTTTCTAGATGCTCTTAGACATGAAGGTCCCCATGATATGAATAGGTTCCCTCATAACCAGAAGGGTTTTCAGGCCAATAGCTTTCCATGTAGGTGTATGAAGCAGAAACCTAGATGGAATGCAATATCTGAGGATGATTTTCCAAGCTTCAAAACCAAAAAGAGCTCTAATCACCCATTTGACACACAGGGCTATGCCCTATCTCTAGGTAGAAAGAAAACCAAGGCCGCTCAAATCAGGAGGAAGGCAACAAAATTCCAAGCAACCCTATGGAAACCTCTATCAAAATTTGATGAGGACCAAAGGAAGTCGCGAAGGAGTTTTTCCATCTTCTGATAAGAAGTTTTAGAAGGAGTGCAACAGGAAGAATAATAAACATGGGTAGTGGCCAAAACTTTAGAGCATATTTGGAACTTTCCTACAAGAGAGAGAGGCTTGGTAATCCAGTAGGCCAATTTTCTTTCAATTTGAAGTAGAACAATGGACCAGAGCTTAGCAGGGAAAGCTTCAAAGGGAAAGGGAATGCCCAGGAAGCGAAAAATTTCCCCTAGAGAAACCCACTTCCAACCATATTGAGAAAGCCAGTCAGGAGAAGGCATAGCAGACTATCTGTAACAGAGCGTCTTATGCCACTGAATGGTCAAACTAGATGCAAGGCAAAAGGTCTCCAAGAAGGCCAAGACCGCTTTAATATTATCATCATCCTCTAGAAGAGTGAAGAAAGAATCATAAAAAAAATGACCATTGATTACCTGAGGTGGGGAATCAGGCACAAATATCCCTCGAACCAGCCCTCATGAAGTAGAATGGGCAAGCAAGTAGTCAAAGCCCTCAACAACAAGAACATACAAGGAAGGACCTAAGGGACAACCTTGACGAATGGAGCAAAAAATCCCAAAAGTCTGAAACTGGCAGCCATTGATGGGATACAAGTAGAAGCCTCAACAAAAAGCATCTACACAGCTTGAATGAATTTGGGACCAAACCCCAATGCGACCAGCATAGCCAAGATAAAAGGCCATTCAATATGGTCATAAGCCTTGGCAAAATCAATCTTAATGAATATGTCCTTCTGCTTTGAATGCTGAGACCATTCCATACCTTCCCAAATGACAATGATGTTATCCAGAATGAACCTGGACTTAATAAAACTAGTTTGTTCACGACTGATGACAAGAGGCAACATGTGGCAAAATTTTAAAGCTAAGGCTTTGGCAATAATCTTGTAGGAAACATTGAGGAGCGTGATGGGCTGCCAGTTGCAGATATCATCTCGATCTCCCACTTTCGATATGAATTTAATATTTCCATGATTGATAAGACTGCCAAGAGACTTATTTTGGAGAGCCTTGAGATAAACCTTATGTAGGTCTAGCCTCACCAAATCCCACAAGGATTTGTAAAATTTGTGAGGAAAGCCATCAATGCTAGGCGTCTTTTCATCAGCCATCAATAACATCGCCTCCTTGAGGTCCTTGATGGTGAGAAGGCTATCACAGAAATTCCTCTTGGCTAGAGTCAGCCTAGTTGGTTTGACAGCCAAGCATTATTGAACGGCCATCTGTCATTCAGGAGTAGGGTCTTGAGTAGTGAAAAATTTCTCACAATGACAAACAAAGGCCTAGGGAATGTCAGGAACCTCAAAAAGAACTTGAGAGCCTTCCTTGATCCTTTGAATGCCCATAGAGGAGTGCTTGGCCTGAAGGGAAAGAAAAAAAAACTTGGAGGCATGATCACCAATCTTAAGCCAATGAAGTCGAGCCTTGATTTAAGCTCCTCTGAGAGCATAGTTGTTAGCAATTTACTTCTAGTGGCACAACTCTGCAACCCTGACCTGGAGGGTCAAGGAAAAAGGATTGGTAGCTAAAGCCTCCGTGGTAGCATGAAGATGAGACGTGGTCGCCTAATAAGACCACTTGCAAAAAATGGCTAGCTGGCAGCCATAAATGAGAAGAAATGTTGCTCTACATGAAATGGTGGTACACCACCAATCAATCTAGCCAGAATGAGCTAGCAGTTTGCACTCTAGGTTCTAAATTGTCATGTGATATGTGCCAAGGTGGGTTAATTTTGGAGAAGTGACGTGTTAAGAAAAAATTGCATCTTGCTGGAACATGTTTGCCTGGCTTTCCATTTGATGCAAAAACGAATGGAGAAATGATCGGATAGAGTGACATCCACTAACAACATCACCAAGACAAGTGTAGAGCTAGAAAAATAGAAAAAATATTGAGTCAAAATCATGTCACGATCAAGACATTTAAAGACCCTATCAAAGCCGCATGGAAGTTTCTCTAGGTGTGCCATAGAGAATGATTTTGGTGACGTCCCATATTTGAGTCGAAAAGAACCAATTTATTACACTTGTAGTACCATGCCTCGCGTTCGCCAGCTGTCCACTGAAAGGGAAAAAATCCTTCCTTGTCCTCAGCTGGCTCAACCATGTTGAAATCCCCACAAACAAGCCAAGTGGCAATGGGAAGTGAGTCAGCAATCCATCTCCACAACACACATCTTTCAACAACATCATTAGAAGCATAGATATTGATAATACCAAAGGAATGATTGTCAATATTTAGAAGTGCCCAGACAAGCTGCTACATCAGAATAGTCCCATGATCAATAACACGGGCATGCAAGCTTGGGGAAAGGAATAACACCGCGCTTTCCTAATCAACCTAATGACTAGTATAGAAGAAAGCACTAGTAGGCCAAATGGAATGACAAGCAACAACAAGCATAAAACTTGCAATTTTGACTTCCTGAAGGAAGAGAACATCAAAACCATTTAACTTATTGAGAGTATCCTGAACGGAATACTTCTAGGAGAGGTTTGAAAGACCCTGCACATTCCATGAAAGAAAATTCATGGAAAAACCACATCCATATTGTCAAAATTTGACCCGTCCAGGCCAGCATAGTTGTTCTCCAAGAAATCTGTTGGTATAGTGCCTATCTAAAGGGGAGGCAAAAATATGTGCTTCTCTTGGCCCTGCAACTCCTCGTCATGCGAGCGAGAAAGGTTGCGAGACTACCGAGGGCACGTCATTGCAGGAGGAGAACTTGAACGCCGAGAAACCATTACAGAGGCCGCCTGTGGCATAGTCAAAAGTTGTGGTGAAGTCGTAGGAACAACTTGTGGTGGCAAGACAATATTCCCCTAATTACAAGGGTTTGAAAGGTCCTTGGCAGACTCTGAGGTTATGGACCCAAAACCAAAAGTCGAGGTTCTATTTTTCTGGCTGATCATAGTGGTGCATTTCTCATCCGACTTCGACTCATTTTTGTCCCCTTGGTGAGAAGGCTCACCCCAAGGCTGAGGCTGAGGGTGTGGATTAATCAAGGGACAATCCCTAATCTTATGTTTAGCAGATTGGCAATAGAACAAGTATTGGGAAGGTTAGAATAGGTAACCTTCTGGGTATTCCGTAAAGACCCTATTTGGATGTCAATGGACTCTTTGAGGTCTTGTGATAAATCAACTTCTACGTAGACCCGTTTTTTAGGATGGGACTGAAAAAACATATCAGGTTTGATACATAAAACTTTACTGACAGAGGAGGCAATATTTTGAAGAAAGGGCACACAAGGCAAAGGCAACCTAGGAAATTCAATCCAAACTGGCACTCGAAGCCTAGCATCATCAAAGATGGTAAAGTCATGGGTTTAATTTTAAAAAAATCTTAGACATTTTTATCTTTTCCCCAACTTCGAGGTGGAGTTTACATTAGTTTATAAATGCCAATAAAGCCGAAGTTGGAGTTTATAACTACCAATAAAGCCAGACCTGGAGTTTATATTAATTCATAATTTTTGTACACCCAGTCACTATCATACAAACTTATTATTGTCCTAGTGGTTTTCTTATACTTATTGTGTGAAGTGTTTCATAAATATTATTTTAAAATGAAAGAATGAAATCAAACATTTTTTTAAGAATGTTAAATTTTTTATAGAGATATATGTTTTATATTTTATATTTTTAAAATTAACTTTATTATATTTTACAAATATACATATACACACATATGTAAATATATACATCTAAATATATATATATATTTATATATAAAATCCATTTCTTATATGCAACCTTTTAAAATTTTGTTTCTCATCACGTTGATGTTACCATTGGATTTCTCGTTTCTCGTTTCTGATAACTAAGCTAAAAAATATATAAAGAGCTCTAACAATCTAATATAACAATCTAATATATACAAAGTAGCTCTATCAATCCAATGTAGGAAACCACAGTGTGAAAAGTAGGAACCAAGAAAACAAATAATAGAAGAAATGGTGAATTCGTAGAGACATTCTAATAATAGGTGGGAAGTTAGAAAATGACAGGTCAAATAATATACATTAATATATGAAACATTCAAAATAAGCAAAAGGAATTTGAGGAAGCAATGTAGGAAAAGAAAGACCATATCTATAACACAACAACTTCTTTGTACATTATTCTAATTTCGTGAAGTGTTCAAGTTAAGCGAGAGTTCTTGCATATCGAGGCTTTATTAGATAATGGAAAATATGGTCGGCTGAGCTTGTGCATACTAAATTATTTGAAAACAGTTATAGCAACAACAAACATGAACACATACATAAACTTGTATATGTGTATCTGTTAATTTTTTTAATACAACTGTGTCATCTAAAACAAGTAGTATATATTTACATGTGTATTTCTATTAATGGTTAGTTTCCTAGTATAGAAGCCAGTGATGAAGAAACTCTAAAGAATGACAACTAAATATATAACCTTAAACATATTAGGCATGACCTTGAATCAATAAATGTAACTATACTTGTGGACTGCTACATATGCATGTGTGTATAAATTCCCAACCATAGTATGCATGCCTATTGAATCTTGGAAGTGGGAGATATACTAAAACATCTGTCCTCTTGTCTCGTTGCTTCGTTCCCTCTCCATCATGCACTGCATCGACTATCGAGTTCCATTGCTTCTTTTCTTTCATCCAGTTCGTTTCGTCCATCCCTAACATTTACTCTCTATCTCTGTCCCCGGGGAGGATAGGTTTGTATAGGCATCCATCAAGAATGGAATAAGTGGGAGACAGCCGGCAAGTAATTCACATTAAGACAACATCTGATGGTGGACGCAGCTTACAAGTAGATTGCCTACAAACCAACCAAAGAAATTCATTTCAGCAAATAAAACAAGTATATGCAAGAAGTATTCTCTACTATTGCACAAAATCATGTCAACTTATAAGAAAACAAGAGATTTGCATAAGAAAAAGCACATTAACTACAATGAGTAGATATTTCTGAAAACTATCAAGAATTTCAAGATATCATCATTCACATATGTAGAGCTCAAAATCTAATTATCATTCATTTATGTCCAGCTGAAAATGTAATATTATCATTCATAAATGTGTAGTTGAAACATAATATTGCCATTCATATATGTGCAGCCCAAGAATATATTGTTGGCATTATGGATGAATTGATTATGTGTGCCATTGATGTTGTTTCATTGATGTCAACACTAGCTATTATGTTCGGTAATTGACAGACAGGTTTTGGTTACAGGTAGAAAATCTAGTGTTACCAACAGAAGAGACTATCTACTAGACACTTCCAATATGTTTGGATCAATGGAGTATGTTTGATTTTATGTGTTATATCCTCCTGAAGCATGTTTTGGTCAGTTGGTATTGACTTGGTAATCGGATGCTATCATACACTCTTGTACAACCTTACCGGCATTGGTTTAAGGTTTAACCGACAAAGCTTTCACTGAGGAATCTTGATAGTATGCATAAGTGTTGTTGGTGTGGCTTCTAGATGGATTTCAGGATGCTAAAGATGTTCCTTGATCGTGCTTCAACTTCTTGAAGACATTGCTTTGGCGTGGTCGACCCAGAATAGGTCCGGTACCTATCTAGGTTATGGTCTGGTATCATGTGAACGTGTACTCTACACGTTAACAGGGTGTTTCGAGATGTTATATGGATTGGTTATTGTTGTTTTGGTCTTAAGATGACATGGCATATCATTGTAATATGGATTTATGTAATGATCTTATTGTAATATCTTTTAGGTGGCCGACCTAATTGGTTTAGGCCTTAGGGTTGGTATAAAATAATGTAAGATCTCATTGTAGATCATGGGGATTATGTGCCGTGGTCCTGGAATGCAATATCATATGCGAAGGAGATTTGGTTGATCATAGGTGATCGAATTGGAATTAAGGAAGAGGTCAAAGGCCTCCAGTATTGAGCTTAATGGGGACTATAATCAGGCATGGTAGATGCTATCTCTAACAGTTCACTCTATTGGATTGTTGTCCATTTATCTTTAGATGGTTATTACCTCTCTATAGTCAGTGAGACTCTTTTGTAATGAGTAGTATGCTCTAGGTAGTGTCACTTCCTGCATGTGCAAGCCCCCCATTGTATCACATACTTTCTACAGAAGTATCATCTAATTGTGGGTAGGCTTCCCACCATGGTTTTTCCCTTTCTGGGTTTTACATGTACAAATCATGGTGTTATGTGATATGGTTGGATTGTGTTGATTATCTATTTCATTGTTAAGTTTTATTGCTTACCAGTATCTATTCGTGCTATTCTGGTACTTAATATTTATGTGATCTGGTTAAAGGCTATTAAGTGGATTAATTGATATAATGTCTTAACAACTAGTTCACCCCCCCTCTCAGTTGTTCACTAGTTATCCTAACAATTTGTATCAGAGCATCGGTCCTCTTTTGCAAAAGCTTAACGACTTGAGGTAGATCCTATGGCAGCTAACACTTAAAATCCGTTGGCAACTATTTTCAGAAGAGAAATCCCTAAGCTTGATGGAACAAATTATGGGATATGGAAAATCCGAATGGAGACCCATCTTAGATGTCTTGGAAAGGATATTTGGGAGATCACTGAGAAAGGGTACACACCTTATGATTCGGCATCCGGGAATCTTACTCTTGCAGATCTGGACAAGAATATTGAAAATTATTGCAGAGCTAGAGAAGCCCTCTTATGTGCACTTAATGATCAGCAAATCATGGGATTGATTGATAAATCATCGGCAAAGGTGAGGTGGGATAAATTGCAAACTCTAAATGAAGGTGATCCTACTATCAAAATTGCTAAACTTGATGGTTACCTGATAAGATATGAAAACTTGAAGATGGAAGATAATGAAATAATTGTTGTGCTTATGGAAAGCGTAAATGAGATTGTTATGGCAATTCAATGTTGTGGAGGATTTCTGAGTGAAGATGAAATAGTTTCCAAAGTCTTGAGAGCCCTTCCACTATCTTACAAGATGAAGGCAACTACAGTTAATGAGTTGAGAACAATGGCAAACACTTTAGTTAACAGAGAAATTCTGATTGGGAAATTATCTTCTTTTAAACTTGAAGAATTTGGATCTTCTGGAGCTACAAAGTCTGAACGTGGTTTTCATGCATCATCATCTACTAGGAAAAGTGATTGGAAAGCCTTATATGCAAAAGAATTGGAAGATATGAGGAAAGAAGATGAAGATTTGAGCAACTTGAACCCTTATTTTTTAGAAGAGTACCTAAAAGACCAGCAGGAAGTAAGTATGAAGGAAAAATACCTTTTAAATGTTTTCCATGTAATAAGATTGGTCATTTTACATCTTGATGTCCTTAGAGGAGTGCAATATTTGAGGAATGAGTTAAGAAATCATTTAAGCCTAACCAAAATAGATATAGATTCAAGTAAAGTAAACAATGCTACATAGCGGATATGGAAGGAGTAAGTGATGACTCTAGTGATGAACCGATAGAAGACTCTGCTAGTAGATCCAACAATAGAAAATAATGCATGTTCTATGCTTTAAAGGAAGATGAGCTGAAACTAGCTATCTTGAATGAAGAAAAGTCCGTGGCAGCAAAATTTGAAGATAAGGATGAATGGGTAATTGATAGTGGATGCTCACATCATATGGTTGGAGATAGAGGGAAATTTTTGTCCCTACAAGCATAATACTGATAATGTTTATTATGTAGAAGGTTCAAAGCATAATCTTTTGAGTGTTGGTCAATTGGTGGACAAGGGTTTCCAACTTCAATTTAAAGATAGAAAATGCAAAATCATTAACAAGAGTGGTTTGGAGATTGCAACCAGTATTCAGACTAGAGGTAAAATCTTTCACTTGGACACTGGTAATAAGACATGTTTGATTGCTCATATTGATGAGAGTTGGCTATGTCATTAGAGGTTGTGTCATGTTAATTTTGATTGTATTGTTAAGATCAGTTTAACTAAGGCAGTTAGAGATATACCTAAGATTATGAAGCCTCATAATCCGATATGTAAGGAATGTCAATTTGGGAAGCAAGTTAGAAGTTCTTTTAAGAGAATACATGATAAATCTAATGATATCCTTGATTTGATTCACACTGACTTATGTGGTCCAACAAGGACTAGAAGCTTTCTAGGTGATAGGTATTTCATGTTGATTATTGATGAGTATTCTAGAATAATGTGGGGGACTTTCTAAGGGAGAAGTCTGAAGCCTTTGAGAAATTCAAGATCTTTAAAGCAAAGGTTGAAATAGAAAATGGATTGAAAATCAAATGTCTAAGATCAGATCAAGGCGGTGAGTTCACTTCTCATGAATTTAATAGTTATTATGAGACAAATGGAATTAGGAGACAATTATCTGCACCTCAAACTCCTCAGTGGAATGGAGTAATGAAAAGAAAGAACATAACCATTTTTGATGCAACAAGATCTATGATGATGGAAGCCAAATTGCCTCACATCTACTGGAGAGAAGCAGTGAGTATAGCAGTCTACACATTTAATAGTGTTCACATCAAAGGTGAAACCGGTAAGACCCCTTATGAATTATGGTTTGGACATACACCTACTATTAAATATTTTAAAATTTTTGGAAGTAAATGCTATATCAAAAGAGATGATTCAATTGGGAAGTTTGATCTTAGATGTGATGAAGGGATATTTCTTAGTTATTCAATTCAAAGAAAAGCATATAGATGTTATAACAAAAGATTACAGAAAATTGTGGAGAGTGCTAATGTGAAAGTGGATGAGCAGTACAGAAATCAATCTATAGCATATGACAGGGAACCGACAATAGAAATGATCATAACTAAACTAGCAATGCCTCAACCAGTACAGGAAACTGAGACAGTTACACCAGTACAATCAGAAAATTCAACCGTGACTGATGATCAGAGCAGTGAACCTAAAGTTTAGAAGACACCAATGTATGTAAGATTAAATCATTTTGAAGATCATTTCATTGGAGATAGGAACAAGGGAGTTATGACAAGAAGAAGACTAGCAAAGGAAGAGGTATATCTTATTTCTCAAATTGAACCAGCATCTGTTATTGAAGCTTGTAAGGATAAACATTGGTTAAAGGCTATGGAAGATGAATTAGATCAGATAGAGAAGAATGAAACTTGGAATTTAGTTTCCCAACCTAAAAATAAGAAACAAGGCTAGATTGGTTTGTAAAGGATATTCTCAAATGGAAGGAATTGATTATGGTGAGACATTTGCACCTGTAGCTAGAATTGAAGCTGTTAGACTCTTTCTTGTCTATGCAGCATATAAGAACTATAAGGTTTATCAAATGGATGTTAAATGTGCATTTTTGAATGGTGAACTTGAGGAAGAAGTATACATTGAGAAACCTGATGGATTTTCATTGACATAGGATAAAGATATGGTTTGCAGAATGAAGAAAGATTTATATGGATTGAAACAAGCTCCTAGAGCTTGGTATGAAAGGTTGGATAAATATCTTTTGAAGCTTGGTTTTACTAAAGGTAGTGCTAATAGTAATTTATATTATAAGATCATTGATGATGATATTCTTATTATTGAAGTATTTGTTGATGATATCATTTTTGGAAGAGAAGATAAATTGTGCATGGAATATTCTAATAATACGAAGAAAGAATTTGAAATGTCCATGATTAGTGAGATGAGATTTTTCTTAGGTTTGTAGATTACTCAAACTGACAAACGCATTTTTATCTGTCAAACTAAGTACCTAAGGGAATTGTTGAAGAAGTTTGGAAATGGATAATTCCAAATCGGTAAGTACTCCTATGGTGACAAGTGAGAAATAATCTATCAAGGATACTTCTACATTGGTAAATCCGACAAGGTATAAGTCTATGATTGGTGGTCTGTTATATTTAACTCAGACTAGACCGGATATTATGAATGCAGTAAGTATTGTTTCAAGATATCAACCTAAAGAAAATCATGAATGTGCAGTAAAGAGGATATTCCGGTATTTACAAGGAACAACAGAATATGGCTTATGGTATTCTATAAATGATGGTTTCACTTTATGTGCATATACTGACTCAGATTGGGTAGGCGATACTGATGACAGGAAAAGCACTTCTGGTGGAGCTTTCTTTCTTGGAAAGAAATTGGTTTCATGGATCAGCAAAAAACTGTCATGCATTTCTTTATCTATTGCAAAAGTTGCGTATGTTGCAACAACAACTAATTGTAGTCAAATCTTGTGGATGAAGCAAATGTTGAAGGATATCAAGGTAAATTGTATTGAACCGGTAGTTATCTACTATGATAACTCTGCAACTATTGACATGTCTAAGAATCTGATATTTCGCTCTATGACTAAGCATATATCAATAAAGTTTAACTTTTCGAAGGACAAGGTAGAAGAAAAGGAAGTCAAATTAGTTTATGTAAACACTAAAGAACAGATTGTAGATATATTCACTAAACCACTATCTAAGGAATCATTTGAGTATTTGAGAGATGGGTTAGGGGTTTCTTGCCCTCTGGTAGAGACTTGATTGATGCAATTTGTTATCAGTCCGACATGCATTATCAGAGATATTATTCATTCTGGCACTGATGACTGGTGCTACTACTCAAGGGGAGTAGTCAGCTTTGAGATTCAGAGGTTTATATTCTTTTCCTTCCGGCACTGATGACTGGTGCTACTACTCAGGGGGAGTAGTCAGCTTTGAGATTCAGAGGTTTATATTCTTTCTTTTATATTTGTGTCAGATTTCTGACATTGATGTCAAACGGGGAGAGATAGTGATGTGAAAAATAAATTCACAACTTTATAGAAATGGCATTCATAGGGGGAGAATTATTGATATTTAGGAGATTGTTGGTTGTCTTCTATAGGGGGAGACTTGTTTGGCATTTTTTGATACTTAGATGTTTTTCACATCTAGTGTTACCATCAATGCCAAAGGGGGAGATTGTTGGCATTATGGATGAATTGATTATGTGTTGCATTGATGTTTTGTCATTGATGTCAACACTAGCTATTATGGTTGGTAACCGACATACAGGTTTTGGTTATCAGTAGAAGATCTAGTGTTACCGGTAGAAGAGACTATCTATTGGACACTTCTAGCATGTTTGGATCAATGAAGTATGTTTGATTTTATGTGTTATATGCTCCTGGAGCATGTTTTGGTCAGTTGGTATTGACTTGGTAATCGGATGCTATTATACACTCTTGTAAACCCTTACTGGCATTGGGTTAAGGTTTAGCTGGCAGAGCTTTCACTGAGGAATCTTCACAGTATGCATAAGTGGTGTTGGTGCGGCTTCTAGATAGATTTCAAGATGCTGAAGATTTTCTTTGATCATTATTCAACTACTTGAAGACATTTCTTTGGCATAATGGACCCACAATAGGTCTGGTACCTATCTAGGTTATGGACCGATATCATGTTAACGTGTACTCTACACGTTACCAGGATGTTTCAAGATGTTCTATGGATTGGTTATTGTTGTTTTGGTCATAAGACGACATGGCATATCATTGTAATATGGATTTATGTAATGATCTTATTGTAATATCTTTTAGGTGGACGACCTAATTGGTTTAGGCCTTAGGGCTGGTATAAAATGATGTAAGATCTCATTGTAGATCATGGGGATTATGTGTCGTGGTCTTGTAATTCAATATCATATACGAATGATATTTGGTCAATCATAGGTGATCGAAGTGGGATTAAGGAAGAGGTCAAAGGCCTCCAATATTGAGCTTAACTGGGACCATGTAAATGAAAGTGGAGAGGCTTATATAGACCATGCTTTTTGAGTTTGTTCTTTTTACAATATTCCTCACAAGCATTAATGGGACATCATTTTTATTAAGTTGGTTTTCTATTTCCATGTATTGTTGTTCAAAACTTGGATGCAATAGTAGCTATTGATGAATAAGACAATTAATTTTTTGTTTTGTAAAATTAAGTGTAAGAATGATATAGTAAAGATAGGTGTAAAATTGATTAGCACAAAGAGATGGAGAAGAATTTGCACCTATCCTTTTTTTCTCTCAACATGCCAATCTTTGATATCATGTATATTATGAACCGTGTTTCTTGGTGTCAATTACCAATGCAAAGATTGTTCCAATAGGATGCTCATTTGTGCTTGTGAGAATTTTCTTGATGGTAGTGTCCATTTTGAAATTATATTCATGGGAAAGGCGGGATGTAGTTTAAATTGTATTTGTTTCTTTGGCAATTAGTATGCAATCACAATCTCCATGATCATAGTCTGTTCTGGAAGCAATTTCCAAACTTGATATGCAAATGGCCATATCATGGACTATTTTGTCTTCTTAGTATTGTACAAGATTGTTGATAAGATTTAGTGTGATTTTCATTTATACCTTACAATAGTTTAGTCGGCCCATAGAACTCCATGTGTCTTGTTCACATTGTAAAGGGTAACTTTGTACATTACGAGGACATCCCCTTGAAAGGTTTTACTATCTTTCCTTGCATTTAAATCTTCAATGGTTATTAAACTAAGCCTCTTTACTATTGATTTTTAGAAAGTGTAATACTATTCTTTTAGTGTTCGCAAATTTAATAATATATATTAAATAAAACTATGTTAATTACCTTTTTGTTGTTGTTTGTTTTTCTCATTTTTTTCTTTCTTCCATTGTTATGCTTCAAAAAAATAATATAGTATTGGAATGTGTTTTATGAAGTTATAGCATTTGATTTCCATGGAACAATGCACTATTGGTCAAATTTATAAGTCAAGTTGTAAATATGAAATACAAAATAATTTTGTACTATTTTCCAAGCTCAAATTGTGTATTAGTGTATTTCTTGACATGTTTAGTAGTAATTTCAAGTTGAATTTTATTTTTGAATGACATGAAATTTTATATAAGTAGCAAGGTGATCAATCCAATATGCCTCTACTTTGTAAAAATAGCATATATTTGTATTTCAATTAGACTAGATGACTTTTATTAATGGTTTGTTTATATTGTGTGATTGGTTTAATAAGAAGTTGTGTTTTTGCATGTGACTTCAAAGGTTTTTTTGGCATTTGTTTTCTCTGGATATGGACCTATATTTTTTTTTTTGATCGATAAAAGGCCGTAGCCAACATTTTATTATTATTTTTTTTAAAATATTACATCTCCATTCAATGTGGGCACCGGTAGGAAAGAATGGAGATAAGAAAACCTCCGGTCTAGCCCAGATCCCTTCTGGAATCAGAAATTATACATAACTGTACATTTTTACAATTCCTCATCTGAGGATGTAGGCAGACATAATAAGACCTCTAAGATTCTGTCCGTACATAATATCATTCAGCACAATCCGGCTGGATCCAACTTCTCATATGTGGCAAATCCACATATGCTTTGAGCATAAACTTTGTCCTGTTTTCCGAATCTGCAAAATCTTAGCGACATACTTTGCCAAATTGTTAGTAGCATAGTAAACTTAATAAATTGTATCGATCATTCAGAGAATAATAACATCTTTCAAATAATGTTAGAGGATTGTAGCCTGGATATCCCTTAGCTTGGAACCCTCCTAACCCATTGGGTTTCAAATTAAGAGATTATCCAGGCTACAATTCTGCCTACATCTGGAAAGAATCAATTTCTATCAGATACTTAAATACATTAAATTCTTCAAAAATCAGTTCACCAAAACCTGAACATAAAAAATCAATATTTTCTTATGCATATGTCTATGTCTTTAAAAGCCAATATGCACAATAATCTATCATTGAAACTGCCATGATCCTGAGAGTATATAGATGCACATAGAAAAAAAATAGGCCTGGGAAAAGAAGTGAAACCACAGAAGAACCGAAAAATGGTCCAGAGCTTTATTGTAAATAGAACCAGCTAAAATCTGAATCCATATCTAAATCTTGGATTACCTTTACTGCCCTCCTCAAAACCACCCCATAAATCAGTCACCCATACCTCAAACAATTGGAAGAAACCCGAAAGAAAACCACACAAAGGATCCAGGGTACCTCAAAAACAAACTATGTGGGATGCTAAACAATTCTGATACAACCTCTACTAACATACAAACATCGATAAAGAAACTAGCATAAACTGTCCCATTTTAAAAACAAGGCTGATGACCATAGTTAGAGTTGATACCAGCTCTAACCGAAATGAAGGAACTAGAGAACCAAGTGTTAAAAAACCAGTCACCATGGCTCCAGGACATAACGCCTGGCAGTCCCAGCTAATCCTTACAAGAAGAGATTTAAATTGCATTGAATTCTATCCCTTCGTTGTCCAGAGATATGGACCTATATTGAAGTCTTCTAAGATCTACAATTTTTTTCCTATTTGTACATATGTAAGTACTTTGTTCAAAAAAATTATAATTTCTAATATAGGAGCATTAGGTCTTGCATAGACATTGAAAATATTGAGTTCATTGTTAGGTGAAAGTATTGTTAAAATTGTGATGGCCTCAATATATTTTGATTTATGTTGTTTTATTTTTGAAACAAATAATTGTTTTTTTAGTAAAAGTCATTATGTTGTGTATGCTATGATTAGCAAAATAGTTAAAATGTTCAAAGAGATTTCTATTTTGGGAAGGATAGGTGTGCAACTCTTTTAAACATATGATGTTAGATGACATTATGTCATAGTCATTGATGATTCCATTTGCATGAGTTTATAAGTTGCAAGTGTTTAATATGCGTAAAAGAATTTTAGTTGCATTATGGCAGCAAGTAATATCATTTTCAAATTGCCATTATGCATTTGATTTAAGATGAGACACTTCTAGATGCATTTTTCCTTTCACTTTAAAATTATTTGCACTTAGAGGTTTGAGGAAGAACAATCATTGAACTAAGCTTGTTTGTGAAAGTTCTATATAAGCTAAGCCATGTTATCTTATGCCAATAGGATCAAAAGCTAGATCTTCCAATGTAAGCCCTTGTGACCAATTTATAGCTCGTGCACAAACTATTTGTATAGTAAATTATTTCCTAGTAGTATTTTTTGTGTTTTTGGATATTTTTTGAACATGCCTAGTGATACAAAGTATAGGTACCCATTCTTTGTCAATCACATTATTATAGCAGTGTGGTAGTGTTTTTTATTGTTGTCCAATTGTGGAATTGTTAAGTTTGATCCATACAATGTCAATTTCATTGTATTTTTAATATGCTTTAAATATTTCATCAGATCCATTCACTAGACCATCTTGTATGTTGTAGTGACTTGGATAGATTTCAATGAGAGTTTTTCATTTAAAGTGTATCTGAGATGGTAGGTTAGTTGTATGATTGTATAGTTGTATTGCACAATTGTATTGCATTGTATAGTTGTATAGTATATCTGAGATGGGAGGTTAGTTGTATGATTGTATAGTTGTATTGCAGTGTTTCATCCAATGCATCTAGTACTATAATTTTATCTAGTATGATTGATAGCATTTTATTTTTGTGTGCATCAACACCATTTCTTCTATAAAAAAGGAAAGGGAATGTTGGTTCTAAGGGTGGTGGACATGAGAAAACTTGATTGAGATAGTTTAAACAATCATTTCTTTGTAAATTATACAAAATTTATTTGGGATTGAAACAAATTTCTCATCCTTTTGTCTCATGGTGGAGGTCAAAGATTAGTATTCCAAAAATTAGGGCACATCAATTCAGTTAGAGTTGGTTTATTTTAAAACATGATAGAGTCAAGTAAAGGTTGTGCTTAATAGAGGTTGCCAACAAGAATTGTATCAAGGTTTCCAAAATGTGCAGTGGACATTTGAATTATATCACATAATCATTTATCAATGTAGCATAGAAATGTTGACCCTACTAATAATAGTTCATCTATAAGAAGTACATGTAGTTGTTCATAATTCTTTGACATTGTATCTAGTGTTTTAGTATTCAATGGGATAAATTCTACCTTAATAAATGGTATATGGAATGTTAAATGTAAATTGGTTCCATTTATGTTATATGCTACCTTTGCTATGTATGCTGTTATTAGGCCCTTTGGTTTGTTTGGATCATTTTCCATGGAATTGTTATAAATGTGAAGAAGTGCTTGGTATATTTCTTTTGCACTAGATGTCTTTCCAGTTCAAGTGCCACCTATTAAGAACAAGTGCAATGGTGTTTTGATGTTTCTCAATTTTCTAATTATAATATCCTTAACAATTTCTTGTTGTTATTTATTCAACATGAGCCTTAATTTGTAATAGTCATCGTTGTCCATAATCTATGGGTGTTGGGGTATTTAAAAAGCATTGAAAGTCATTTTGTTTGGTTTACTATGTTATATATTTTCAAGATATGATTGTATGTCATAATGTTCTTTTTGTTTAGGTTTTGTACATGTGAAATTTTGGTTGTCAATGTCATTAACTCTAGAGTCCAAATCATTAATTGCTTTCTCAATGTCACTCCATACATAATGTGCATTATAAGTAAACCTTGAATGATTAATTTGAACTATCTTCTCATTGTCTAAATATGAACTTTTCCATGAATTGAAATTATATTTCAATTTGTTCTCATGTGTCATATATAGTACCCAGACTAGTATTTGCTCTCTAGAGTGACTTTTTGTATCAATACATTTATTGGAATTAATATATTGTATAATGTTAATTGTATAATGTTGGGTTTATTTTTTAGGTTCAATTTTAGTACCATTTTTGTTATTTTTAAAATAAATTTTGCAAGGAATATTCTTTCATTAGGTTTGGGTTGATTTAGGTAATAGTTTATCAGACATTTGTAGATAACTTTCTTGAATTTGTCTAGTTCCTTGTTTAATTGTTTCACATCTTTTAAAATAAATGTTCTCTCATTGGCAGATTGCATATCAATGAATATACATTTTTTTGAATTGAAATTTAGTTGAAGTGATAAAATAATGTGATCAACTTGTTGTGATAACATTTATTGTAAGTTGAGCAAAGATTTTCCTATTTTACTTATCATTCTTATTGCATCAATATTGTCTTGTTGGTGGTCTTTACATATTCTGTTAATTGCATATGTCATTGACTTGTTGAATTTTGCAATGTAGGAACTATGGTACATTGATGCAACATATACATTGAGCATAAACTGTGTATGTATATTAGCCTTCCATAATTCTATGATTCTTTTTGCAAAGTTATTGTTCCATATTTGTGATGGCTTTCTTTGTAAGAGTACTATAGGTCTATGTATTGTTGACTTTAAAGATACTGTGTATTTCTCTTCAATCATATCCTATTCATCTAGAAACATCTAAAAAGTGAATGATATATAATAGTTATCTTTTTGCAATTTGGAAAAGATCTTGGTAGCCATGGTTGTTATATTTTTGCTTTTTCCTGGTTACGGTTCAAGTATGGTTGTATTTTGAATAGGTGGAAAGGGGAAATTGTATCTACAAACTTTATTTCTTGATCTCTTGAATTTCTTTGCATAGTAGTGTTTGTATAGCATAGCTAAACTAGGTCGCAAATGTTAAGCGCTACAAGTAATATACTTGTCAATAAAGTCTATTATATTTGAATAGCTATCTTTGACATAGATTGGTTCCTTTTTTTTATCAATAAAAAAATATGATCATGTTCATTTATATGATTTTGAAATTTACTTACAAAAAATGATCTATGACATTTCCAAAGAAAGAGTCATTTGTAAATATCAAATTTTGAATTCCATTTATCATATTTCTATAGTATTGTGCACAAGTGATTGGATCTCTTTTGGTCAACTTGAATTTATCAGTTTGATTTTTTCCATAGTTTTCTTGTTATTATAATGTTGATTGATGTATAATGTAACTCTTTTGGTGTGTTTGTTAGAGGATCCCAATTTTGTTCAACACTAGTAAAAATAATAAAAAATCTTGGTGGTCCAAGTTATCTTATCATTGCAAATATTTTTTTTTGAGTTGTTTGTATAGTCTAGGGATATTCTTATTCTTTTGTAATCAACATAGCCAATATCTTATTTGAGAATTTTTTCTAGGTTTGGCTTGTGCTTGACATCCTTTCTCAATAGCTTTCTTCCTTTAAATCTGCCATTTTGAATTCTTATCTACATTGTAGACAAGATTTGGTATATAAGTATTTTGATAGTTTTGAAAAATAGGTTTGTTTTGTGGTATTTAAATTGTCTGTGTGAATGTAATTGTTCCCATTGTGTAATTTTTTGGTACTTGGAATTTTTTACAATGTCATTATCACGTGGATTGCCAAAGAATACTGTGGGGAAATTTATTTCTTTAGCATACTTGTCTTTGAATATACCAAGTGGATAAATCTCTTATGTCGGTGCAATTTCAGTGATTTTTTCTTGCATTTTGTGTATTGATCTAGATTTAGCAAATCCACGTATCAAATTTTCACAGGAATCTTCATGTTCAATGTCACTTTCTAACTCAATTTCACTTGAACTAAGTTTTCTATTGTCTTCATTTTAATCTTTCATTTCCAAAGCTTGGCTCCAATCTTTGTTTATCTAAACATTTTCCATTTTGTATAATGTTGTTTTAGCCAACTGTGTCAAAGCTTGCATGATAGTATTTGGGCATATCATGCCCCCTTTTTAAATGTGTTTTCATATTGTATGCATCTTTTCAGAGATACAATATGTGTTTATGTGTTATTAATTTATTGTGGCAATGCTCTTTGTATAATGTGTGTGTCACTAGAACATTTATAATTGAACCTATTAGTCCTATTTGTGATTTTTTGTATCCTAGTTCCAAAATCTGAGCAAATGCAATCCTAAGTGAAACAATGTGTTCTTATAATTGTGACAGAATTTGTAGACATTGCAATAGTTTATTAGTTCATATAGTATGTGGTGTAGTATATTTAGAAATATTTGATTGTTTCAATGTACTATGGCATATTTGACAAATGAAATTTGTCAATGTTGCATCATCATATTGTACCAATTTATAATAGATTTGCTTAAATTTATCTGTTATTGTTTTAATTTCCTTGCTAAAATACAATAGTTCACAAATTGTACAATAGTTCACAAATTTGTATTGGCTATAATAGTTTTTTTCTTGATAAACATGTAGATGTGATTGTTCTTTTTTTGCATGTTTGATGCATATTTTTTCACTTGAGTTGTCATTCATGTTTTCTAACTTTTTCTCTTTTTCTTGGATTGGTAGTTTTATATTGTCCATTAATTTTAATCATTTTTTAAGTTAATGAAATGTTTCTCTTCACTGATGATTGAAATTTTGTTCTCTAATTTTTAGAATGAACGTGTTATTGTTATTTTATAGATTTCACCTTTTTGTAAATTTGATGGGTTCCTTTTCTCTATTTTTCTAATAAATTTATTTTGTTTATAGATCTTTTTGTTTGTTGGTTATTAACATTTTGGGTTTCATGTCATAAAAGTGGTTCAAAATTACCACTAGCGGGATTTTCATCATGGAAGATGATAGAGTACGACTCCGTATGCCAAATTACAATACGACTCATTGTTGAAATACAATAAGGCTCACTGCCACAATTCTCACTACAATAGGAATAAGTGAACTGAATAGAATTGCATCTTGAAATACATGAAGTCAGTTCCAAGATAAGCTCAGTGAACTAAACAACTACTTACAACAGATATGGTGAAGGATCACTGCAACACTTTCTCAACCTACCAGCACAACTGCTTGCAACAAATTCGATAAAGGATTACTACAACACTGCAACTACATTCATGCTTGCACACTTACACACACCTTCCTTTACACTACCGAATCAACATGATATTCAAATATTCCTTGACCAAAATAGAATAACCAAGTCGACCTTCAGTAATCTTAACATGCTTACTTTTTAATTATCAAAACACACACTTCAATTATTGGAACACAACAAGGGTCTATTGGACCCATGGACACAAACCCATAGGCACAAATTACAGGCACAATGACTTCCATCTTCAAGATATGAATGTCACAGATTTGGGAGCATAGGATTCATGGATCAAGTTGCAATATCAAAGTCTAGATAGGAGTTCAACTATCACATCTAATACCAACAATTGATACAAACCATGACTAGCAAAATAATAGATTCTGGAGAAAAGTATTTTCATAAAATACTTTTTGTAGACCATATGTTCCTCGCTGCTCAATATCACATACATACCTATCTTACACTATTACATTCATACCTAACTTAGTCTACTACTTGTATATGGTGAAAATGGATAACAATAATAACAATATTGAAAGGCTAAATGAATCCAACCACAAAACCCTAGCCTAACAATCAACAAAGATCCACCATAACATATGAAGATTACCTAAGACAATGCAAATCACATGAAATCACAAAGATTATACCATCACATGTCCAATAGGGTTTTGATCTCCATTCTTCCTATCTCCATTGATCTTGCTTGATATATTTGCTCTCAGATTTTATGTGCACAAGAGCTCAACAAAGAACGGAATGTGGTTGCAAGTAGGATCGTAGTGTAGTCCAGTGAATGATTAGCTCGAGTCATTAGGGTTTGATAATGAAGGAAGCATCTCCTTATATAGAAGCAACTATATGAAATGGAGGGATACGATTGAGAGGTGTAAAAGGAGGTCGGCTATGATTAGAGGGTAGGTAGAAGAAATAATAAAATAATAAGAGAGGTAGGTAGTGTAGGAATTAAGAGATGAATGACATGTGTCATGTGTAGAAAAGGTTAATGAATTAATTAAATAAATAAGGATTTATTTAATTAATAGAAGAAGTAGGATAATTAAATAAATAAGACTATTTATTTAATTTAGGAAAAGGATAATTTAAATAAATAAATGTATTTATTTAAATGAGAAATAAGGCTAGAAGAGGATAAATGAATTAATTAAATAAATAATGATTTATTTAATTAATAGAAGAATTAAGCTTAGATAATTAAATAAATAAAATATTTATTTAATTAAACATGACAATTTTAGGTGTCTACACTACTCAATGTGGTACATCCGGTCTTAACCAAATTATAGGGTTAAACATCAATGACAAAATTTACACAAATCTAACATTTCTTATCTCTAGATGCTTTATTACTATTTTTTTATGTTTCTCTAGTTACTCTAGACTATTTTGTTTTTATTTTGTTGTTAACTTTGGAAAAACTCTATATTTATGGTGGTCTCACTCTCCAAGCGAAGTTTTTTTACTAAATATTTTCGATTAAGTGAAAAGAAGGTTTTGAAGGGGCCGCAAAACCCTTTTACAGAAAGATAATCAAAAGATAAGATGTTAAAGAATAGTTAGAAAGAAAATAACACAAAAAAGAGAAAGTTGGCAAAGACAAAAAGCCAACAAGAAACCAAAAGAGGCAAAGTGACAACACAGAAACAACTAAGGGACAACTAAGAGCAACAAACCTTAATAAAGTTTTATCATAAGCTTCGTCGCTTCTTCCTCCAACTGAACCATAGAGGCAGTAGCACTCTTCAGTTCCTCCAGCTCCTTGACATATTGGGCCATCTTCCTAGTACTTGCTCGAGTTCTTTTGCTGTGACCAGTAGTCCCCCCTTCAAGAGTCGAAACCTTATCCTCAGTAGTATCAATTGTATTTTTTTCCTGATCAATCTGTTCCAGTTTGTTGATCATCAAACTGAAGCTATCGATAGAGGCTTTTAGAATTTTTTGGCTTTGGTCTCCAATTTGCTTCATGGTGTTCTCATGATTGAGTACCCACTTCTCTAGATCATTGAATCTAGCCTCCACAACCTTAAACTGAGAGCCATAAGAACCAGTGATAGCCTCCACATCGCTGATGGCTTTTGTCAATTCATTTTGGTAGTTAGGTAGGGTACTGAGCTTACCTGTTCCAATAGCTTCTAAGGTATCCACTTTCCTGAATGAGTCCTCTTCCTTGTTGTTCAAGCTATCGATCTCTGAATAGAACCAATCAATAACCTTGCAGAACTCCATCATCCCACTCTTTGCAGTTTTTTGGCTAAATGTTTTAAATGTTGATATGTATGGTTTGGGGCCCTTCCGCACTTAACATTATAAAATAAATGCTAAATCTCCATTATTATAGTTTCATGGGAGGAAGTCGAGTTTCCATGTAGCCCTTATTTATTATCAATCTAAAATCAAGAAATAATCACAAGACTAATTCAACCAACATGTATAAAATTATTTTATTCATTCAACCTGTAAAATTGGATTACATTGTGTCTATTTTTAAAAAAAATTATAAACAACAAGAAGATTTTTTTTAAAGAGATCACAACCTTAAATTGATAGTAAGCTAGAGTAGTTTTTCCCATGTATTTAGCATGCAATAAAAAATTGACACTCAATTTGAAACTCCTATATTAAGAATCATAAAAATATCACTAAACATGCATTATACATGATCAATGCAATCATATGATTATACTCCTCCTTAATACTAATGAAATCATAAGATGATCTCATAGTGTGAAATAATTGCATGTTTGGAACTCACTATGCAACATTACAACTAATTTTGTCTTTTAGACCCACTTAGTAGAAATACACCTTTTGTAGAAGTTAACTATCTATTTACTTATTTCTCTACTTGTGAGATTACAAAGTTTTTCTTTTCTTCTCTAACATAGAGAAGAATCATAGTCTTTCAAATTACATGAAATCATTCAAAAGAGAATTTATAACAAGCAATCATTAAGCATTAAACTTAGACATTAAAAATTTCTAATTAGTACTATTATTATTGACATGTGAATATTTATTCTTGTATAAATTTAAAAGCATATATGTAACCATTTTCAAATTTGACACACCCATCCATTCATAATTAATTTGTATACAATCTTTCATAGATTGTATACTTTAATCTCTATTCCTACATGTTCTTTTTGGAATGTTTCTTCAATGCACAAATAGCACAAGGATGAAAATTTCAACATAATTCTTTTTAATGTCCTTCCTTATTACTATGCGAAAATTGCACACACTTTGTTTTTGGATCTAATTTGTTTGAATCTATAACACTTGTAACATCACTTATATCTCTTTTACCATTGACATATCCAAGACCTTCATATTTTAGCCTCACAATTAGTAGAATGAGCTCTCTAATTCCTTTCCTATATTATCTCAATCATTTTATTTCATAACCCATTTTCTAATTATTTTTAAACCAATATTCTTTTGAAACCAATATTTTTTATCAATATGACAACTTGCAAGATTTGTAGATTCAAACAAATACTTATCTTCGACCTTACACACATCATATAAATAAAATTTACCTATATAACCTACATCAAATGAAGAACATAAACCATATAGAACACATAAGATAGAAAATAGTGAAGTCTTCGATCACAAATACTCATTTTCCTTACAATATATTATAGGAAATTGATCTCAATAATTATTTTGTTATTCCAATTTTGATATTTCATCCTTTTGAGAATTACTTTCATTGGAAAACCACTTTATTTTTTCTTCCAATTCTTTTTTCAACATATCCTTTTCACATGGTAAATTTCCATTTTCTTTCTTTCTTCTTTACAAAATTATCCCATTGTAATAGATAAGTTAAATTTTATTCATTCTATTGATTATACAATTCACCATGTTTAAATTCAATTCTATGATTTTTTATTTTACTAGATACTATGATTGTTTGGTGGCTTCATGGCCTTTCTTTGTTATCTCTACATACTTGTCTAGTTGACATCATAAATTACTATGATATATGTTTACTAGTTTTCTTCTCTTGACCATGTACTTCACAAGATGTTGCAATTGTCTCATTATTAATAATAATAAAATAATTATAAGCTACAATCCTCATCTTTCTACAACTTCCTTTTTGTTACAAGTGTGGTTGTCGTTGCACCAAAAGATCGACCTGTTAATGCCCGATACAACCACTAGACTTATAGAATCCATAGGAGGCAGTTAAGCCATGTCACAAACCTGAGCACTACGCTGAACAACACAAGAAGACCAAGGGCACACACCTTGCAACAACCCCCCTAGTGCAAACAAGGGGTTTGAACTTGTGACCAAGCTTTGGTACCACTTGTTACAAGTGTGATTTTTGTTGCACCAAAATATTGACCTGTTAATGCCTGACTCAACCACTAGACTTATAGAATCCACATGAGGTGGTTAAGCCATGTCACAAACCCAGGCATTGCGCTGCATAGCATAAGGAGACCAAGGGTGAACACCTTGCAACACTTTTAACAAACTAACCAAATCCAATGAATCTCTTTAAACAAGAGCTACAATTTACCTTTACTTTACTAGTGGGCTATAGTAACATTTTCTTTGGCTTAGAGCTACATGAACTAACTACTTATTGACAAATATGTCTTCTAGTAGCAAATATTTCCCATAAATATTCATTGGGTACCAATATTCTTTAATTATACAAGCCACCCAATCCTCTTTTCAAACATTAATAACTTGCCTTTATTATCTCCTTCTTGTCTTCTATGTCCTCAAAAACTATATACTTACTTTTTAATAGTTTCTTTATCGCTTTAACTCTAAATATGGTAGACATTGGATGATTCATTTAGAACCAATTAGTTATTACTAACAACAACTTGAACTTTAAAAATCACCTTCTTTTATTTGTTCTTGACTATTACAACTTTTATTCTTGTCTTGTTCTAGTGGTGGCTTCAACTAGGTGGACCATTTATTAACTACACCTCTTTCTTAAAATACTTCAATTTGAAATCAAAATTTCCAACTCAAACTTGCAATTTTATTGTTATAATAGTTTTGAACCCTTCAAATTTTACAAACTTCAATATTCATAATAGTGTAGTACTATCAAAAACTGTCTCCTTTTATCTTCAAATCTTGTACATGACCTTCTTGGTCTTTTCTTGAGAAAACCCTAACTATGACCCAACCTTAAATAATTTAAATGCATGCTTGTTTAAATGTTCATATATATATATATATATGAAAACTACCATAATGTTTGGCCCTAAAATTTTGGCACCCGTGTATACTTCTTTATTTGATTTTTTAAAATACTCTATCCTTTTAATTAATTAAGAAAAGAATAATTATCAATATAAAAAATAATACTATATATAAATATATATATATTAAATAATATTTAAAATGTTTCTCTGAAAATTATGAAAATGAAATAAAAAAGTGTGTGTCCAAGGAAAAAAATTTGTTAATAACTAAGGAACTTTTAAAAGGATACACAAGTACCTAAATATCTCTTAATGGTTTAATAAAGTGTGTTTTTCCTAAAGAGAAATGGAAAATACCAATAATTAAACTTAAATTATTATTTTTCACCAACACTAGACAAATTCATTTTGAACACCATGTTTCAGTAGTTGTACAACTCATTACTAGCCCTATGTTGTATAAGCTCATGTTGCCCTTAGTTGTCATAATTTTCTATAGATAAAGGTTCTCATACTAGTGTTATACTTTACACTATATATTATTTGTTTCCGTCAATAAAGTTTTGCATTATGCTATGCATTATTAGCTTAATAAATCTATAATATGAGAAATTCAATGCCAACAATGTAAAGTTTAAAACAAATATTATGAAATTTCCTTTTAGTTCATTTATAGCACTATGGCATGGACCTCTGCTTCCATTACTAACATTATTCTATTAATTTTATACTTAGGGCTAAGGATGTTACAGAAAACCTCGTCAACTTATAGTCTAATTTTTTTAATAAAGTACATAAAAATAAAAAAGTTGTCGGGTCCATCTTTACATTCAAGTTGGAGTAATAAATTTGAATGTAACTTTATTTTAATATGAATTTTTATTTAATAACCATAGTAAATTAGTGGCATGACTAATTGTAATGTAGAGACTAAATGCAATAATTCAATGAAGAGCTTAAGTTCCTAGTATCTTGGCTAATGAATAACTATAAGTATATACACTTGAAATACATGTGTAAAAGTGCTAAGAGTCTCTCGAGTTAGACTCAAGGAATCAAATAACAAAAAAATATTTTGGGAAATTTTTTATTCAATAATCAAAGAGAGGATTGTTTGAGTAAAAATGAGTCATTTCATGAGTAAACAAAAATATGAATAGGTATTTGTGCTTGATATATTAATAGATTGCATGTGTTAGTTATTCCATGGTTAGAAATATTTCACACATGTTGATCACAAATTGTTAGACTTCAAGTGATGTGTTAGGCTCCTCTCATGGGGTGGCATGGGGAAGCCTATCGATTCATGGAAAGGTATAACTTCATGGAAAGGTATAATTCATTCTTGTTATGCTCTCTCTCCTCTCTTATACTTCATATTATAGAGAAGGGATGGAAAATATTTGATTTACAATGTTATGATTAAAATTAGAATCTTATTGATTAGGAAGTAGATGACTCTTATTTTAATTAAACTCTTATTTACTATATTATAGCTCTAATTGTTATGAAAGATTTGGCTTCTATGCATAAGGTGTTTTAAATGTTGGTGACTAGATATTTTGAAATATTGAATGGTTGTTTATGATAAGAAAAAAAAAATATTATGCACTCTTATTGATGTGGAATTGATCATTAGAGTATCTTCTCTATACATTACGATTATGAATTTGTATAATAATACACGTTGAATATATATTTGTATGGTGTTACTTTTCTTGACACTTAGATATTCTAGATCTTCTCTAATATTATCTCTCCTTTCATCTTTATTCTTCGATACCACTTTCTGCATCTAAAATTAAAGGATAAACAAAAGATTGTTACAGCAAACACAGAAAATTATTTTATTCATTGGACTTGTAAAAATAGATTACATTATGTCTCGATATAGTTATTCTGACAATTAAATTTTCGAAACAGCTAGAGAAATCTTTCATAAAGATCACAAGCCTAATAAAATAGACAGTATACTGAATGGATTATTTTCCCATGCATTTAACATGGACATGACTCCTAATTTGAGAATTCTACATAAAGAATCTTAAAACTATCATTATTCATACAGAGCGATCATCACATTCAGCATTTACATTCATTAACCAGCAAACAGTTATGACACTTTTCAACAAAAAATTATAAATTATGGGGTTCCAATGTTACTGTTCGAAGATGAGCACATTGTACATCGTTAGAAGATCTCATCTTGTTTTCCGGCCTTAAAAGACATGGTTTATTAGCTCATTCAAAGATTATTTCATACCATAAAAAAAATTATACATGGATTTGTAAATCCCAGAAACGAATAAAAGATATTTAAACAAAAAAACAGAAGTAGAGGAATCGACAAGCACCTCAGTTTTTCTGCAACATTCAGTTATGCCGCTAGGGAGGCTTTCCAAACATTCCTTCTTATTACCCTTTACCTTCCTCTCAAGTTTGCTGGGGTTTCGTATAGTTGACCCATGAATCAACGGTTCTGTCCACTTCTCGCGTATTCTGAACCTTGATTGCTGAATAAAAGAAAGATGCTCCTACAATGCAAGAAATGTTCAGAAGAATGTGTTTCGGCTCCTCATTTTCCTGCAGATGATATCTAACAAACTAAGGAGGAACAAAATTCGGGCAATAAAAATGGGATATGGTTAAAAATAACATGAGCCAGTTATGGACGGTTTGAAATGCTCTGTACAATTGCAAAGTTGTTTGGATCATTTGGAAGAAAAGGAGGAACCAAAACACATTCTTTTGAACCTTTCTTTCACTGCAGGAGGCGGATTTTGCTCTAAGAACTCTCTGATACTCTCTTTGCTCTTGCATCATTTCTTGAACCTAACATTTTAGGCCAAAGCACTCCACTACCCTAGTAGTGAGAGCATACTTCAAAATATGCGTTGTAGGATGCGTGTTTATATAGATACATTTAGAAACTATACTTATAATTCATCACCCTGCAGAATAATGGCAGTGTGCATTCACGCATTTCAATCGGTGCCTGACATAAACAGCTGTTCAAAACGACAAAGCAGTGAGTTTTGACTTCGCTCTTTCTTTTCATTCGCCGATTTCTCCTGCTACGTTATGTTTACGAAGTCTTCATTGATCAAAACTCTTCTACTCATAAGTGGCCAATAATGTGACACCTAAATATTTATAATGTGACAATAATGTGGCATTTTATTGTGCCGACACTAAAATTTTAGCAGTAGTATTTCAAATTATTTACTGCCTACATTTAAGTAAGGCCAAGCCTGCATTATCATGACGAATGCAACCCTTTTTCATTTTCACTTTAGCCGCTTTCGTGTGTCTAACGGGTCTTCATAATTTGGTATTCAGGCAGTGACAAAAAGTGAAAAGCAAACAATCCTTTTCTCTATACATTATTGTTGAGTCAAACTAGGTTCCTAACTAAGAAAGATCACTAGATATGCCTCATCTACCAATTTTTCATACGGAGGCATTATCACCACAAGAGTAAGAAAAAAATACTATGTTAAGTATAAGATATATTTTCATAAAATGAACAGGACAAAACCACATTAGTATATTATTATATTGTACCTGATTATACTAGAGAGGAAACTACGTGTCCTAAACAAATTAGATCACATAAAACAAGTAGAAGCAAACTTGATTCTATTGTTAAAAAGAGTAATAAAACTAAACAATGTAAGCGTAGTTCTAGTAGTGCTTCCTTCTTACAATCATCTAACAACTTCACTCAATCAAAGAAAATGATGCTCTCCATACCATCATATTTTTTTCACACATTTATATTCTGATGCTATTTTGAAATCAACTCTATGTGCCTTTTTTGAATGTTGTAATCAAATTAAAACTATCTTTGTGTTAAAGTCTATGATATTACATCAATTTTGATGTGTGTTAAAAAAATTAGTAAAAGTTGTGATGTTGGATTACTGTAGTTATATGAAATCGAGAGTGAATAAACTGAAATAAAGTTTATGCGAAATGAGTAAATCATAAAGGAGGTTAAGGGATATAGAAATTCATGTAAAAGTTGAAAACTAGATGACTAGTCTAAAGAATGTTAGAGTTGGTCCCTTATCTTGTCTTATGCCATCTTTTCCAAAACTCTCATTCCGGTGACCATCAGGTTCTCTCCTCTGGTAGAAGTTGCTATCATCCTTCCGGTATGAACTACCATCTTTTCTTACTTCCTTGTCCTTGTTCTGATCTGTATAGGTTCCTCGTCCTCCAGAATATCCTCTTCCTCCGAAAAACCTTCCACCTCTACCTCTCTATCTCTACTCATGTCTTGTATTCAACTTCTATTCTTCTTTCAAGGCATATTGGTAAGCTTCTTCAACACTCTGGAACTTGATCAAACTTAGTTCGTCTTGTATAGACATCCACAATCCATTCAGAAATCTCACAACTTGTTCAACCTCATCATCGACATGTCTGGATCTGATATTCAACTTGTAGAATGCTTTGGTATACTCCTCCACACTTCATTCTTTCTGCTTCAAAATCTGTAACTTAAAGAATAGATTTACTTGGTAATCAATTGACATAAACTTTGATTTCAACTTGTAAACCATCCACTCCCATGATTTGATCCTCTCCTTACCTCTTCTTTCTCTATCAACCTGTAATTGTTCCCACCAAAGAGATGCATGACCTTTCAACTAAGTGCAGGCATATTTCACCTTTCTTTCTTCTATGGTGCTCTCAAAATTAAAATTCTGCTCCATCTCTAAGATCCAATACATTAATTCATCTGAATCCAACTTTCCATCATACTCCGGTGGGGTAAAATGTGGTTTGGTGTTTGCCCTACTCAAAACCCTCAAAAATCTCTCTTCATCGAAATTAATCGCTGATGGGTTTATTGTTTGTTCTTTTAGTGCTTCTTATTCTTCATCTTCGATCACATCTTCAATATGTCGGCCTCTTCTCTAGCTGTCTCAACGGCTTCTAACCAGGCTGCAATTCATCTCAACATTCCCATCACAGCAGGGTCCGCATTTCCATGTGCTCCACCATTCCTATTTCCTCTCCACACCATCTTTATGCTAGTCCTTTGCAGCTGCAAGTCGGATCCACAGTCTGCCATCCCACAAAAAAATCTTCACGACAATGCAATCTCTAGAATGAAATCTCCCTCTGATACCACTTGGTGCAGTCACAGTTAAGAGGGACCTGAATGAGATCTATTTGGACCATACAACAAGAGTAAACAGAACAAAAGCAAGACAAGATGATGGAGGCAATGTATAACGTAATGATTTAGATCATTAAAAATGATTACAAATGCTTGGTAACATCTGGGTTACAAGACTCAGCTCATTGGCCTGCTACATACATGCTCAATTATAGAATCGGTCAACTCTGGACCTCTAAATCTTTTGATACATCTTCTATATTTTCTCTAATAAATTATGATGCCTAATTACATTCATTTATATTCTCAAGAGAGATCCACATCATCCCAAGAGGGATGAAATACTGAGGAACAAGATCAAACATGCAAAACCACTAGGTAGGCCTCTGCCAATGAAAATCGTCTAGAAAATCAAAAGGAAGAAGTGCAGATCAAAGGGAAGGTTAGCCTCATGCCAAGCAACATTGGAATCAATGACCTAGGGCTCCACAAGCTACAAAAAGGATCTACAAGATTCAACAATAGAACATAGATCCAGACAGTTTTGGTGTTCTAAGCCAGAAAAACTACCTCGGAATCAGGAAGTGATAACTTGTCGGAAAATGATCCAAATGTCATGCGGCTCAGGAATAAGGAAGATAATCATGATTACAACGAAAATATAGTTCCACATGATTCGGTGAGCAAATGCGAGAAAATGCAAAAAGAAATCCTAGAACTGCAAAATAGAAAACACAGTGAAAAGAAATGTTTTTGGTTGATGCAAGATTGCCAAGAACCGGGGATGCTCCTACATCAAATATCTGGGGTTGTTAAAAAAAGTGTGTCCCTCGCTTTGTTGGGGTTAGAGGAAAACCAATGTTGTCCACCTCTGCCAGAGAAATCCAAGATGAATCTTCAACTGGTTTGTCCTTCCATTTCACAAGATACTCCTTCTACCGACTACTTCAAGTGCTACACCTAATCCTACTATCCAAAATGTCTTGAATCTGATTTGGTTCCTTCTGGGGCAGCTATTTCTCCAATTCAGCAATAATGTCTTTACTGAATTCTAATTCATGATACTGATGTAGATTTGCAATGTTGAATATAGGTGAAATACTCAGACTATCTGGTAGCTCCACTTAATATTCATTTTCATAACTCAACTTCCTCAAGATCTTGTAAGGTCCAAACTTCCTCCTTTGCAACTTGTTATAGGTTCCGTAGACACATAAATTTGTCTATTAATTAAATAAATATTAAATATTTATTTAATGACTAAATATTCTTCTATTAATTAAATTAACATCGAATTAATTCACCTTAGCCTATTCTTCTATTGTAAGTTAAATAAATTTAATCAATTTATTTATTTACTAACTATAACTTCCAGGTTATTAAATAAATCTAATTTATTTGATTCATCCCCCCTTCTTCCTATTTAAATAATTTGATGTTTATTTAAAAATAAAATCCCTTTTTAAATGAATCAATATTTATTTAAAAATAATTCATCCACTTGCATTCTCCTACAAATGCAAGTTTCACATAAAAATAGATTTTTATTTTAATAAAAACATATTTACCCACACCCACCTCTTTCTAGATTCTTCTAGATTTCTCTAAACCCCTTCTAGATTCTTCTAACCCCTTCCAATTTATCCTAATCCCTCTTCTAAACATTTGCACAATCCTAATCTAAGATTAACCCTCAACCCATCATCTCACCCATTTAAGACTCTTATAGAGTCATAAATGTTTCCCTCCTCCAACACTCCAACCCACATGCGTCTTGACCCTTTCGTCAAGGATTAACCATGGGTAAAATTTTCACAAGAGTTTACCCATTGGATAATAACCTTACCCTTGGATAAAATCTTTATCCAATAACCCCAACCATATGAGGTTACCCTCATGTCTTCTCAAGAATTAAATTCTTCTTCCCTCTCCTCTCAAGCTATTTCATGTTGACACTTGTCCTCATGGGATTGGATTGAAAACCATCACATGGATCGTGAACCCATCAATCCTAGCCCTCCACGAGCTCACTCAATCTTGGCCATTCAATCAATATTTTTCCCTATAAAATGAGCCCTCACCTTCAAGCAAAGGAGGAAGCATTAGAGAATTGTTACTATACTGATATTAGGATAGACAATTAGAGCTTTCTCATAGCATCATCATTTTTATTTCCACAGGATCTTGTTTAAGCATTTTTAAACAATCTTGAATCTCCATATCGCATCCATGGCTTGTACTAAAATATGAGAGCTTCATTCATTTCGGACTTGGAAAAGAGAGAAATAAGGGAGGAACAACCATTAAAGCATCATGGAGGCATCTTAGGAAGAAGTAATCTTTGTTTGTTTGTTTGTTTGTTTGTGCTTTCTTCATTTTTTTCTTTTTATCTCCTTTGAATATGTTTTGAAATTGTTTTTAGTTCTTTGTTCCTGGTTTCATGTTTGAAATAACATACTAACATTGAGATTTATTTTTTACCCTTGTGGCCATTTCTCACAACATCAGGTTCCAATGAGAAATCTTTCTTTTCTTAGGTACACCATCACTTCATCGCCAACTTCAAAGTCCTTATATCTTCTCTTCCCATCTTCTTTCTCGTTATATTTTTTGTTCATATCCTCCAATTTTTTCTTAAGCTAAATATGTAAGGCCTTCATGTGATCTGCAAATTCTTCTACTTCTTCACTCTGGTTGTCTTCTTTACTAATATCCCTCAATTCTGATATACCTCTAGGGTGTGCTCGAGTAACAATCTTAAATGTTTTTTTTCTGGTACTCCTATTTACTGAATTATTGTAGTAAAACTCTTCTTGTGCAAGAATCAAATCCCAACTTCCAGACTTCACTCCAACTAAACATTTCAAGAAGTTTCTCAAAATCCTATTTACTACTTTCATTTGTCCATCAGTCTGTGGGTGAAAAGTAGAACTGAATTTTAAATCTATCTTCATCTTATTCCAAAATATTCTCCAAAACTAACCAACAAACTTACTGTCTTTGTCTGAAACTATGCTCTTACGTAATCTATGTAATCTCACTACCTCCTTGAAAAATAAGTCAGCTACATGCACTGCATCTGATGTCTTCTTAAAAGGTATGAAATGAGTCATCTTCAAGAATCTATACACTACTGCAAATATAGAATCATTCCTTCTATGTGTCTTAAGAAACCCATGTATGAAATCCATGCTTATATCTTCCTAAATGTCAAAGGTATATACAATCCCACATTCTGACTACTACCTTTGCAACCTGACAAAATCTACAACTCTACACAAATTTCTGTACATCCTTATGAATCTAAGGCCAAAAGTAATGTTCACTTACCAATGCTATTGTTTTGTCAACACCAAAGTGTTGCCTAATCCTCCACTATGCTTCTCCTTTATCAAATTCTTCCTCATAGAACTCTTAGGTATACACAATTGGACTCCTCTGAATAACATCCCATTCTGAGTGAAATAATCCAACCACTAACTTATATGTACCATAACCAGTGCTCTAGATTCTTTCCAAGCATTTGCAAAGTCTGGGTAATCTCAATACAAAGTCTTCAAATCCTAAAATCCTAATACTGTCACTCTCATCTCTGTCAGCAATCTTCTTCTACTCAATGCATTAGAAACTTTTTTTGACTTTCCACTCCTATGCTTCAACACAAAGGTGTAACTCAAAAATTCTACCCATCTCATATGTCTTTGATTCAACTTACTCTGATTGTTCAAATACTACAAAGCTTGATGATCAATATACAACACAAAGTCCTTAGGAAACGAGTAATGTCTCCACTTCTTCAAGGCTTGAACTATAGCATAAAATTCCTGATCATACACTTAATATCTCCTTCTGGCATCATTCAACTTTTCACTGAAAAAAGCTACTACTCTTCCTTCCTAACTTAACATGACTCCAATTGCATTCCCACTTACATCATAGCCTACTTTAAATACTTTGTTGAAATCTAGTAAAGCTAACACAGGTTGCTCAATGAACTTCTGCTTCAATAATTCAAAACTCTTATTTACTCCGGTTGTCCACTTAAATTGTTTCCTATCTCCTCTCATCATCTCAGTCATAGGGCTACAAACTGAATTGAAATTCCTGATAAACTTCTGGTAGAAACTAGCCAATCCATGAAATGATCTTACCTCCCCAATTATTTCTGGTGTAGGCCATTCAACAATTTCTTTTACCTTTTTAGGGTCCATCTGCAGATATCACAAATCCCAAATATAGTAACTCTTCCTTCATGAAACTACACTTCTTTAGATTTATCAACAACTTATCTTCTCTCAACCTCTACAAAACTTGTCTTAAATGCAACAAATGCTCCTCTTTTATCTTACGAAAAATTAGAATGTCGTCCAAATATACAATAAAAAACTTACCCAAGAATTTCTTCAATACCTTATTCGTCAATCTCATGAAACTACTTGGTGAATTAGTCAATCGAAAAGGCATCACCAACCATTCATACAATCCTTCATTTGTTTTGAAATTTGTCTTACACTCATCTCCTTCTCTGATTCTGATAAATGATGATATCCACTCTTCAAGTCTATCTTGGTGTAGCATTTGGCTCCACTCAAATTATCTATTATGTCATCCATCCTAGTTAAAGAAAACCGGTACTTCACTATAATCTTATTTATTGCTCTAGAATCAGTACACATCCTCCATTCTCCATTCTTCTTAGATGCTAACACTACTCGTATTGCACAAGGACTCAAAATTTCTCGGATCAAGCATTCATTCAATAATTCCTGCACTTGTCTATTCAACTCTTCATTCTCTGTCAGTGTCATCCGATGTGCAACTTTGTTAGGCAAACTAGCTCCAAGAATTAGGTCCATGCAATGACTGATACTCTTCATAGGTTATAATCCATCAGGCACATTATCTAAAATGATATCTTCATACTCTATCAAGAACTCTTTTATCTCCTCTGGTTGATGTTCATGCTCCGGGTTCTCAGTCTTTTTAGGAACTAAGGAAAAACACATATTCTCATGTCTCATTCCATCTGGGAATTTCCTTCTATCCACCAAACAGATTCTAGCATTCGTAGAAACTTCACTCTTGATGGGCTCCTCCAAGGGTAACAAGGTTTGTTTCATCTAATTTTCTACAATAGTATATATATTCTTTCTTCCATCATGTATTGCATGTCTATCAAACTGCCAACGTCTACCCAACAAAATGTGATAAATATCCATAGGCATAATGTCACACGACAAGTGCGAGGTAATGAGTCACAAATTCAATGAAGTCTACACGTTGGAAAATGCACTCTTAAAAATGGGGGCCCATTTATGCTTCGGGCCCCGAAGCCAAAAGGTAGCGAGGGCTTGAAGTGAAAATAAACGGGCCCTCGTTTTGTTCTAAAATGGGGCCTCATTTTTAAACAAAATGGGGGCCCATTTTTTAAAAATGGGCCCCCGTTTCTAAATCATATTTAACCCCCCCGTGCTTTGGATTCCATTTCAAGCATCCACCACTATCCCAGGTACACATTCAATCATCTATTTTCACATTTTATAATTTTCTTGTATATTTTTCCTATTTTTTGTGTATTATTTAAATTTTTTTGGTATTATTTTAGTTTTTTTTTAAAGTAGCCTATAAATAAATTTGTTTTTACATTTGTAAGTTCTTAATTTTGATCTGAAATATTCTTCAACAATTAACCTTAAACCCTAATCAACAAATTTATAAATCAAAACCAAACCTAGATAGTTAACAAAACAAAAGATCAAATTAGATATCTCAAAAACATCAAAACGAAAATGAAATCAAAACAAAAATGAAAATGAAATCGAAACAAAACCGAAACTAAATGGAAATCAAAACGAAAACCAAAACCAAATAGAAACAAAATCAAAACAAAAAAATTTAACCACTTCTAGCAAGCCACCATTCCAATTCCTTAAATTGAACATATGTACCAAAATTGTTCTTAATCCTTATTAGGCAATACAAAAGTTACCATTATTAGTATAATCTTAAAACTAATTAACATTACTCTTCAAATTTTAGATATCAAAGTTTAGGCTTAGGTTTATGCCATGTCTTGGCATAAGGTCCTATTATGGTCCTATTATGTCATGTGATGGTATAAAAGGACCAATTATGGACACATTATGCCATGACATTGCATAATGGGGCCATAGTTGGTCCTATTATATCATGTCATGGCATGATAGGATGTATTATGCCATCATGGCATAATAGGTCCTATTATGCCATGCCATTGCATAATAGTCCACCTATTATGCCATCATGACATAACAGGTCCATAATAGGACCTATTAAGCCACAACATGACATGATTTTATCGAATTTCCAACTTCATCATCTAATTCATCTCCAACACTGATACTATTCTAATTCAACATGTTTACTTAGTATGATAGGACCAATTATGGACCTATTATGCCATGACATCGCATAATAGGTCCATAGTTGGTCCTATTATATCATGTCATGGCATAATAGGACCTATTATGCCATCATGGCATAATAGGTCCTATTATGCCATGACATTGCATAATAGTCCACCTTTAATGCCATCATGGCATAACAGGTCCATAATAGGACTTATTAAGCCACAACATGATATGATTTTCTTGAATTGCCAACTTCATCATCTAATTCATCTCCAACACTCAAACTATGCTAATTAGACATGTTTACTTAGTATGATATGACCAATTATGGACCTATTATGCCATGATGGCATAATAGGTCCTATTATGCCATGACATTGCATAATAGGTCCATAGTTGGTCCTATTATATCATGTCATGGCATAATAACCTATTATGCCATGACATTGCATAATAGTCCACCTATTACACCATCATGCATAATAGGTCCATAGTAGGACCTATTAAGCCATGTCATGACATGATTTTCTCGAATTGCCAACTTCATTATCTAATTCATCTCCAACACTGAAGTACTAATTCGACATGTTTACTTAGTATGATAGGACTAATTATGGACCTATTATGTCATGTCATGGCATAATAGGACCTATTATATCATGGCATTTCATAATAGGACCTATTATGCCATCACCGCATAATAAGTCCTATTATGCCATGACATTGCATAATAAGTCCTATTATGCCATGACATTGCATAATAGGTCCATATTTGGTGTCCTATATTTTTTTGCTAGGATTTTTAAAAACTTATAAATATCCTGTAGATCATTTAACATTTTTACACCTAAAGGATTTGGTCTTGCATAAAAATTAAAAAAGAGAGAAAAGTATATATAATTTTTTTATTCGTGGGTGAAAACCATTTTTCTAACACCAGCTTGGACAAGTACCATGATGAAGACCAAATTCCTGCATCATGTATAATCTATTTTTTAAAAGTACCCTACACTTAGGAGTATACCATAATCGATTCAAATTCTCTTTATTATCAACCATCCTTGTCATCATCCATATCATGTATCTCACATTTCTAGTTTTTGACCTTGATTCAAGTGTTTCAATCATTTTGAGACATGTTTTAGGAAAATTCTAATATATAAAATCCTCTTTATAGAGAACTCTTACAAAAAAATTTAGAAGATGAGTAACATATATACGTGCATCTCTACCAAAGTAGGGAGTATGAGTTGAACATGTTGTAGACATATAAAAATGATCATATTCCTAAATGAATATTTTATGTTCATTTCTCTATTTAATTAAATTACCCACATTCCTCTATTTAATTAAATAAATTACTCAATTTATTTAAATTAAATTCACCATACCCATTTAATGAATAAATCATTTTATTCAATTAAATCCCCCCTATCCACTTTTAATTAAATTCAAATTTAATTAAATAGTTATCCTAAATTAAATAAATCTAATTTATTTAATTACAACCAAATTGAATGAAATTCATTAAATTCAATTAAATCCTATTATCCCTCCATCCACTTGCATTTTCCTACATCTCCCACTTGCCTTCCTAAACCCTTTTCTAATCCCTTCTAGACTCTTCTAATCGCTTCTAATTAGCCTAACCCATCTTCTAAACTTTGTCACATCCCTAAGCAAGGGGTGGTCTTTTCTCAAATCCTCAAAGTCTTTGATAACCATTAAAGGCTTCAAGCCTTCAACCACTTAATTCCTCAAAGTCTTTGATAACCATTAAAGGCTTCAAACCTTCAACCACTTAATTCCTCAAAGTCTTTGATAACCATTAAAGGCTTCAAGTCTTCAACCACTTAATTCCCCAAAGTCTTCAATAACCATTAATGGTTAACTCAAACCCTCTTACATGGTTAAAGAATTTCTTTTAACTCAACCTTCATCCAACCCAAGGGTCCCATCAAGCATTTAATGCTTTGACCATGATTATCTCTTAATCATTTGCACAAGGGTTTATCCTTGGATTAACTCTTAATCCAATGGGTAATCTTAACTTAAGCCTAACCCTTATCTCTAGATAACCATAAGGTCTTCTTAGGCATTTAATGCCTCCATCCCCTTCTCTCAACCCAACCCTATGTTGACACTTGTCACCATTTCATTGGTGCAAATTGCAAACATGGATCCCCAACTTTCAAACTCAACCCTTGATCAACTCTTTCAATCCTGACCATCCATTGCCCTGTTTTTGCTATAAATAGAGCTCTCATTCCTCCATTTTAAATCATCCTCCAAATTTGTAGTATCATACTTATGCTCAAATATATTCAAGCTTTCATATATCATTTTTATGCTCATCATTTTAGCCTCTTTTAAATTAGGAACTAGTCTAAATATGCATGTTTAGAATAATTTCTTTATCATTTAGCTCAATCATAGACTAAATATGTCATGTTAGGATAATACTCATACTAACCTTGTCATCTTATCATCTAGTTTATTGCATTCCTAGAATCATGCATAGCTTAGGATGCATTTCATTCTAAAATCTATCAAAAGCATCCCTCGTTCTTGCATTTGCCATCCCTAAACCATTTTGCTTAGTGATCTGAGAGCAAAAACATTGGTTTGAGGGACACTGTAAGATAGAGAACCATGGGACCCACCTTGGGAAGCTGAGTAATACTTCATTACTCCATAGCTTGCACCAAGAAGTCCTATGTGTGTGTGTGGATAGGTATTTTGGAACATTTTTCACATATTAAGTTCTATCGACCCGCTTTTCCCGCATACATTTCTGGCGCCCACCGTGGGGCTCAACCCCATATATCAAATCGGTTTTTAAATTTAACCACTTTTGCAGGCACGTGGGAAAAATGAATTAGTGCATTAAGTTGACTGTTTAGTGCATCCGGTTAACAGTCTAGCACATCCCGCTTACTATTTAGCACGTGGGGTCTATACTCTAGCGCGTGAATTCCTTTCTTTAGCGCATGACTTCCACTAATCTTCTCCTGTAGGTATTAACACAGGAGAAAAATAGAGTAGCAAATCTGAAAAATAGTTTGGCACATCGGGTCTGTTAGATAGCGCATCTGGCTCACTATTTAGCGTGTGTAGTCTATTCTATGGCACGTGAAGTCTTTTCCTTAGCGCATCATTTTTCTAGCAGTTTTCTGTAGGTATCAAAGTGAGAGAAAAACAAAATAGCACATCGGGAAAATAGCTTAGCACATTGGGGGCACATAATAGCGCGTAGGTGCTTTTTCTTAGCGCATCCGTGCAATAGTTTAGCGCATAGAGTTGGCAGAGCCAAAAATTTATGACAGAGTCAAAAATTAGGCTTGTGGGAGGCATAATATATATGGAATATAACATTTAAGTATAAGTGACATTTCCTCTTCTCTTTTCTCTTTCTTATACTTTAAGTTATATTCCATATATATTGTCAGGATGTTTGAGAGGGGTTTCGGACCTCTAGGAGTTATAATGCAAAATCTAGTTTTTGGAAGATCTTCCAAATTTTAGACTTAGTCAAATTTCAGGACATTTCAGGATTAGGATTGTAAAATTTGTAACCAAGATCAGAATTTAGGCTTATGTAAGCCCACACTAACATTTGATCACTGACTGTGTGCAGGTTCTAATATTTTTTGTGCAGGGGAAGGAGCAAGTTTAGAGGCTTTAAGTTTCTTTCTTTACTTTCTTTCAACAAAAGTTCGTTAAAAATAACTCACTCTCTTTTTTGCAAAAGTTAAAATAAACCTCATCATTTCATTTGGATGCATAAAATGAACTTCATGCCTTCCTTTTTGGTGTTTTAAAATAAAACTTCATCTTTTCTTTATTGGAAGGTAAAAAGAACAACAAACTTCATGTTTGCTTTCTTGCAAGATTAGAGGAAAAACACTTCATTTTGGAAGCTGTAAAAAGAACCAACAATCTTTACTTTGGCAAAAGTTTTAAAAAGAACCTCACCATCCTTTAGTGTTTAAAAGGATTCACTTCATTTTTCAAAGTAAAAGAACCTCATCTTCATTTTGTGCAAGGCAAAGAGGGAAAGTTTTCCCCTATCAACTTTAATTTTGTTGACCAAACATCACGATTTACTTTGTTGACTAGGCTTGTTTTACAAAAGTTTTGGAAACACACACTTTGCTATGAAGGGTTAAAAAGAACATCATGTTTTTTGGTGCAACATCTCCAAATAGAAGTTAGCAAATCATTGTCTTGAAGGCTAAAAAGAACAACTTGATTGCCTTGTCTTGAAAGTGGAAGGTATATGCTCTCCCCATAACTGGGTGACCAAAAAGCCAAACCACTCTTAAGCTTTCTGTACTTCAAGCATTTACATCCTTTAGCAGGCCTGCCTTCCCGAGGGGTTGAAAAACTGTTAAAGCCATTCTTTGGCTGGTGTGAAGGGAATGACCTAAGTGGGAAACAACTTTGATGCCAAGTGTTCCAACCCACTATAATCAAAAGTGGAAAGTGACGAAAGTCCTTTTCAATGGTTCCGCGTAGTGATTAGCCTTCCCCGAGTATCCTTACGGTACGTAAAGCCTTTGTTCTAAAGGTTGGGAAGCCTCCTGAGGGAGTTTATCATTGATGGGCGAACAGGAAGCCTGATTATGAACCTTAGAAATAGAAACCTTGAACTGAGTCAGTCGCCAAACATTGGCAATATCATAGTGCAAGGGTGGGGAAGAATCTGCCCCCAAGATCACTCACCATATATCTCCCAAGATAACTACTCAATTGTGAAGCAATTCACTTTGAGTTAATTTCTAGCAAAAGGCAAAAAAATGGGCACCCTCTAGGGGGTGACAAGGCTGCTTGAGCTGACGGAGTATCGAGACTAGTGGGCTATGATATTGTCAATGACCTTTGAATAAAGAGTCTATCGGATGTGTCTTTTGTTGTAGATCAAACCAGTGATAACATCAGGGATTTGAACACATCTTCAAAAGAATATACATTCAATGTTTAACATTAAAATGATTATTGTCTTCATGTGTGCTATGTATTCTTGTCACAAATGTTAAAATATCTTGCAAAGTATCCAACAATCAAACTCAAAAGTCAGTTCAAACAAGGAAAAATCATAAAGTGGAGAAGATTTTCATATCCAACAAAACATCTTTTGAGATGGTTATCAACATTTCAACTATCTTTAGGAAAGACTTTCATCCAGCAAGATTAGGGGAATACCAAACCATGTAATCAAGATTTTATCTATTCGACTTAGTAAGCTTGAGTATCCAAGAAGAAATCATCCATCAAAATCACAAGTGTTAAAAATTCCAAAAATCTCAGAAAAACAACCAAGTCAAAATATATCAGAGCAGTTTAGCGCGTGAGAGCAACTTCTTAGCACATGGGGACCATCTTTTAGCGCATTAAACATTCACCTTAGCGCATTAAGTCTTAGCATTAGTGCTTCATAGAAATCCAATTCTAGCAGTTTCAAGTAGCGCGTTTTGAAAATAGTTTAGCGCGTTGAAGCATCAGCTTAGTGTGTGGAAGCCAAACTTTAGTGCATAGGGTTTAACAGTTAGTGCATTGGCGGCCCATATTGGCGCATGACCTTTTTGAGCCAAGGAAAAAGCAAAATAAACTAGTTAGCACATATCAAGGGGCAGCATAGCGCATGGAGTCTTTTCTCTAGTTCATTGAGAATTTGTTTTAGCGCATCTAGTCTCTAGCTTAGTGCATGGTCAAAACTCAGAAAACCAGAGAGCAAAACAAGCCTTTCTAGAAAAAGTTTTCAAACTTCTTGAGTATCCTTTCAAATCCAATATCAAACGCGATCACAAGAAATCAAATCAAAACACCAGAGAAATCATTTCCAAATTAAACAAGTCAGTCTTAGAACAAAAGTTGTCAAATCCAAAACTAGCTAAAGATAAGACTATATCCTATCAAAATCAGGTATTATCATCACCTTGATCAAAAGTTTCACCATCTAAAGGATTCTATCAAACAAACAACATACCAAGTTTAAACCTTAAGTTGTGAAATCAAGTTTCCATATCGGGAGACTTTATCCATATCATTTGACACACTTTGTCATGAGGGGGCATCTAAACCTTCATTTGATAAAAGTAGACTTAAGTTTCCAAATGAAGTATCTCAATCCAAACATTGAAGGAAACCATTGATCATTTGTATATGACCACTCATATTTTGAGACGAACAAGTCTTTATCAAAAAAACTAAGTTAAAGAAGAGACAACCTAGTCCTAAGACCCTTATCAATAGGAGTATTTCTCTACATCAACCTATCAACAACATCAACTTTGATCATTCATATGACCATTCATTATCAAACCAAACAAAAAAGGAAACTCAATCAAAGGAAATCAGTCCTAACATAAATCAAGATCACAATATCATGACTTCCCAATCTAATCCCATTTTTTATCAAGATCCCACTTATCAAGAATCTTATGATGATCCCCTAAAATTTTGGTATTCCATCCATGATGACCCTCTTTCATCTCAAGAGCAAAGTCCCATTCAACATCCATCTCTTAAGAAAAATCATGATATTCCCTCCATATCCTCCACTATTCTAATTCAAAATCAAGAGAAAAGCACAAACTCAAATGATCCTACTCCAAGTCAAGATCAAGATCAAGGAATCTCTTCATCCTCCAAATCTATCTTAGGTCCTTTCATTCCAAAGTCAATCTCTTCATCCTCCAAATCTATCTTAGGTCCTTTCATTCCAATGTCAAACTCTTCTTCTTCTAAATCTATCTTAGGTCCTTTCATTCCACAATCAAACTCTCCATCCCTTTCATCCATCTTGGGTCCTTACCTCCCTCCATCCACCAATCCATCACCTCAAATGATCCATAAGAAATATCAACGAGGAGCACATCTTTGAAATTCTTTCAACCCTTTATCTAAACATCTTTCCAAAACTATTCTTCTATCATTTCCTCTATCTATTTTGGGTCTTTCTGTCCCAAAATTCAATTTTCCTCCATCTCTTCATCACTTCTCAAGTACCAACACTCATCCTGAAAAAATTTCTATCTATCCTTGCACAAATCTTCAAACATTCTATCTATTATCCAACACCACTTTTCTATCCTTCCATCCCTTTCATTCAATCCTTTGCATAAATCCTTCATCTATGAAATAGGAATTTGTGTCATTTTGTCACATACTTGCCCATGCTCGAATCTCATGTTCAGTCCTTTTCCTAGATATCTATTCATGAAATGCTTCAGAATCTGAGGTTGTTCCTCTTTAACATTTTCTTTTGGTTGGGATACACACTCAATCCAGAAAAGAACCACTTATCGTATCTTGGTACTAACATCTTTTGATTACTATATCTCATACACTTAATCGATTGCTCTAAATCATTGTGATCTCTTAAATTGAAGACATGGCTAGTGAAAAATCTAAAATCTTGCTTCAGCGCCACTGTAATTATCAGACCCATGTAAGTTTCATCTTTTACAAGCCAATGCAAGAAAAAAAAAGAAAAAAAAAAAAAGAAATATCAAAAGCATGAGCAAGAAAATGAATATCAAGAAAAGAAAAATGCAATGAAATGCAATATCAAAATGATTGGCTATGGGAACATGCAAGTAACTCCATCGGGGCTATGGACACCTGGCTAGCAATGGAGCAATATTTGTGAGATTACAGTGATAACCTCATCGGGGCTATGGACATTCGCAGGCAGCGAGGCTCTATCCAGGATGCTTTTGAAGTCAAGGTAACTCATGTAGCTAGCCATGCTGGATTCTGAAGATTACAATGATCATATGAGCCAGAATGAACCCACTTGCACACACATGGGTAATCAAAGAACTAAGTACCTTGATCCAATTTGGGATTCTTCTTCCCTTTTGAATCTACTTCCTAGTTGCTAGAAATGTTTAGTTGAAATTTCCAGAGGTTCTAAGTGTGGGTTGGGTCTCTATCTTTGAAAAGTTCGAGAACACTTATTCAGATGGTGCTAAATACTATGACAATCTTACATATAACCATTTTGCAAATGGAAACCTCTGTGCTTGGGGGCAAAGTTCATCCACTCTATTCTTCCTACCTATCTCCCATGTCCTCTAATCCATATCCCTTATCCTATCTATTCATTTCTTCTATCATCCAATTCTTTCTACAGCCTTGCTTCACTCTAATTCATATCTATCTATCCTATCTATTCATTGCTTCCATCATCCAGTGCTATCTATATCCTATCTCTATCCATATCCCCTTTTTCATCCTTGATCTTGATCAAAACTATGGACAACAAATCTATTTCCACCTCAATGGTTCAGTCATCCATTCATCCATTGCTTGTCTTGATATACATTGGGGCAACCAAATACATCTTTCTTCTAATCCAAAAACTCAAAAAAATCAAAATATCCAAAAGCTCAAAAAAATCAAAATATCCAAAAACTCAAAAAACAAAAAAATCAAAGCATGAACACATGGACCATCCATCAAATCAGATCAACAATAGGAAAACTCTCAAAATCTGCAATCAAACTTATCACATGTCTTGTTAATCAATTCATTACTCGAAATCAACATCAACATCAAACATGTCTTATACAGCGATAGGTACACTCGAAACCAGATAGATCGGTCTTATACGGGGTACTCACTCTTTGAAACCAAACATTTCTATCAATCATCAAGTCTTGATAATCAATCCATCTATCAACATCAACATCAACATGTCTTATATAGGGATAGATACACTCAAAACCAGACAGATCGGTCTTATACGGGGTACTCACTCTTTGAAACCAGACATTCTTATCAATCATCAACCAAATCATAACAATGACATCAATCAGTATGACTGCTAGATTTTATTATAGTAAGCCTTATCTTTATCAATTGATGGACATACATGTTTCACAAATCATATTGTACATATCATATCCACCCATCTAAGGCATCACCAAAAATTCACAAATGCTTATCAATCTTGGACATACTTAGTGTAGTCACTGTCCTTGGTTTATCTAAAACAATTATCCAAATAATATCCCACCATGGCTTGGTGATTAGTGTACATATCCATATCAAATTAGTATCAAGAGCAAGGGGCAAAATCCTGGCCTCGTTGGGGGCATCTCGCCTTCAAGGTCTTCAACATCAGACCAAAAACATAGCAAGACAACATGGATCAAAACAACTAACAAATGCCAAATGACAATGCAAGAAGGCTAAACATCACAGACTTGAACTGATTTCAACTAGACAAAGATCTATTTGCAAGATGTTTTAATTAACAAGAATACATTCCAAATAGCATGCATGCTTACTTATGGTTGTTAATTTTTGCTTATCATATCTCCTAAGTGACTCAAGGATGTCTTACGACTAGAGAAGCAAGGAAGGAATGTGATGTTTTATTTGTCTTCTATCTGTGAGTGAAGTCTTTTACCATGCAAATTTGTCCTATGTAGAAATCAGGTGGCATATCACTAAGGACATTTCAAATTTGTATGGGACAAAGGTTAACTCTTGTATGTTTACGCAATCCGCACTCAGGTCCTCCTGGTTCAATTATACCTTGATGCTTGTGCTATCTTGCAAAATCAAAAAATCATGTAAATTTTTCTCAGGTCATTATGGTTCAATTATACCATTGTGCTTGTATAAATTTTCAACATATCCAAAAATCAATAAATGCTCAATGATGATATATACACAGAAAGCAAACAACATGTGGTTATACAAGGATGACAAATGCAGAATGAGGATGCTCAAAAATAAATAGTTACATATCATTTTACAATTAGTTGCATATCATTTTACAATTAGTTGCATATCATATCATACATCTCATTTTCAAAATATCATTCATCATTCATCATTGCATCCCTCGCATGCATATCTATCACATCATCATGGAATCTTTCTTCACTTTCATATCTCTATCATTCTTCTAAACTATCTTCTATCATTCTTCCAACCCATCTTCTATCATTCTTCTAAAACTATCTTCATCATTCTTCTAAACTATCTTCTATCATTCTTCCAACCTATCTTCTATCATTCTTCTAAAACTATCTTCATCATTCTTCTAAACTATCTTCTATCATTCTTCCAACCTATCTTCTATCATTCTTCTAAACTATCTTCATCATTCTTCCAAACTATCTTCTATCATTCTTCCAAACTATCTTCTATCATGTCTTATATAGGATATATCATTCCTGAAACTAGATGTTTTGATCAGCTCTTATACAGGATATATCGTTCCTGAAACCAGATATTTTGATCAACTCTTATATAGGATATATCGTTCCTTAAACCAGATGTTTTGATCAGCTCTTATACAGGATATATCATTCCTGAAACCAGATGTTTTGATCAACTCTTATACAGGATATATTGTTCTTGAAACCAAGCGTTTTGATCGGTCTTATACAAGATATATCATTCCTAAAACCAGACACTCGATCATCCATGTCTTATACAGGCAGTATCATTCTTGAAACCAGATGCTTGATCATCCATGTCTTATATAGGCGATATCATTCATGAAACCAGACGCTCGATCATCCATGTCTTATAGAGGCAGTATCATTCTTGAAACCAGATGCTTGATCATCCATGTCTTATATAGGCAATATCATTCCTGAAACCAGATGCTCGATCATCCATGCTTTCTACAAGAGGTGTCATACCTGAAACCATACTTGCTCTCATTCCAATCAATCTAATCAATCTTATCAAACCCATGCATGCCATCACTATCTACTCTTCTATCTTTCAAACAACATTCTTCTTCTTTCGAGAGATCATTCATGCCTTGTGTGCACGAATGATCTTCCGGGGGGGCATTATCATATCAAATATCGACATCAATTTCATATCGACATTAGTCTCATATCAAATTTTCATATCAAAACAATTCTTCATATCTGAGGCATCATATCGACTTTTCATATCAAATCAATTTTTCATATCCACAACATCATATCGATCAAATTTTGATAGCATATCCGACAAATTTTCTTTGAATCAACATGTGCACACACGTCACTTCAAAGAGGGGCAAAATGTAGACGTATAAAAATGATCATATTCCTAAATGAATATTTTATGTTCATTTCTCTATTTAATTAAATCCGATTTAATTAAATTACCCACATTCCTCTATTTAATTAAATAAATTACTCAATTTATTTCAATTAAATTCACCATACCCATTTAATGAATAAATCATTTTATTCAATTAAATCCCCCCTATCCACTTTTAATTAAATTCAAATTTAATTAAATAGTTATCCTAAATTAAATAAATCTAATTTATTTAATTACAACCAAATTGAATGAAATTCATTAAATTCAATTAAATCCTATTATCCCTCCATCCACTTGCATTTTCCTACATCTCCCACTTGCCTTCCTAAACCCCTTTCTAATCCCTTCTAGACTCTTCTAATCACTTCTAATTAGCCTAACCCATCTTCTAAACTTTGTCACATCCCTAAGCAAGGGGAGGTCACTTCTCAATTCCTCAAAGTCTTTGATAACCATTAAAGGCTTCAAGCCTTCAACCACTTAATTCCTCAAAGTCTTTGATAACCATTAAAGGCTTCAAACCTTCAACCACTTAATTCCTCAAAGTCTTTGATAACCATTAAAGGCTTCAAGTCTTCAACCACTTAATTCCCTAAAGTCTTCAATAACCATTAATGGTTAACTCAAACCCTCTTACATGGTTAAAGAATTTCTTTTAACTCAACCTTCATCCAGCCCAAGGGTCTCATCAAGCATTTAATTCTTTGACCATGATTATCTCTTAATCATTTGCACAAGGGTTTATCCTTGGATTAACTCTTAATCCAATGGGTAATCTTAACTTAAGCCTAACCCTTATCTCTAGATAACCATAAGGTCTTCTCAGGCATTTAATGCCTCCATCCCCTTCTCTCAACCTAACCCTATGTTGACACTTGTCACCATTTCATTGGTGCAAATTGCAAACATGGATCCCCAACTTTCAAACTCAACCCTTGATCAACTCTTTCAGTCCTGACCATCCATTGCCCTGTTTTTGCTATAAATAGAGCTCTCATTCCTCCATTTTAAATCATCCTCCAAATTTGTAGTATCATACTTATGCTCAAATACATTCAAGCTTTCATATATCATTTTTATGCTCATCATTTTAGCCTCTTTTAAATCAAGAACTAGTCTAAATATGCATGTTTAGAATAATTTCTTTATCATTTAGCTCAATCATAGACTAAATATGTCATGTTAGGATAATACTCATACTAACCTTGTCATCTTATCATCTAGTTTATTGCATTTCTAGAATCATGCATAGCTTAGGATGCATTTCATTCTAAAATCTATCAAAAGCATCCCTCATTCTTGCATTTGCCATCCCTAAACCATTTTGCTCAGTGATCTGAGAGCAAAAACATTGGTTTGAGGGACATTGTAAGATAGAGAACCATGGGACCCACCTTGGGAAGTTGAGTAATACTTCATTACTCCATAGCTTGCACCAAGAAGTCCTCTGTGTGTGTGTGGACAGGTATTTTGGAACATTTTTCACATATTAAGTTCTATCGACCTGCTTTTCCCGCATACACATGTGATGCCTACCTAGGTAGATATCTACCCAAGTAATCTTATCCTATCCTAGGTGCAAATATGAAATACAATAGTTAGATAAATGCAAGAAACTAATGATGAACCAACAAAGTGAATGTACATATTGAGGTGACACATAACATAAAAGAGAAACCACTAGATATGAGATATTAGTTTATCACCTAGATTTAACGGCTTCAAGATCTAATCCATTAATTGATTTGAATCCAAATTTCCATCATACTCTGGTGGGGTGAAATGTGGTTTGGTGTTTGACCTAGTCAACCTGTTCTTCTTCGCTCACATCTTTAGTATGTGGGCCTCTTCTCTGGGATGTCTTGATGGCTTCTAACCAGGCTGCAATTCCTCTCAATATTTCCATCACAGTAGGGTCTACATTTCCACGTGCTCCACCATTCCTATTTCCTATTTGTGCCATCTTTACGACAGTCCTCTTCAAATATAGGTCGGATCTATAGTCTGCCACCCCACAATAAAATATTTACGACAAAGCAATCTCCAGTATGAAATCTCACTCTGATACCACTTGGTGTAGTCATAGTTAAGAGGGACCTCAATGAGATCTATCTGGACCATGCAACAAGAGTAAACACAATGAAAGCAAGAAAAGTTGAGGGAGGCAATGCAAAACTGAATTAATTAGATCATGAAAATTGATTACAAATATCTGGTAACATCCGGGTTACAAGATTTAACTCACTGGCCTACAACATACATGCTCAATTACAGAATCGGTCAACTCCGGACCTCTAAATCTTATGATACATCTTCTATATTCTCTTTGATGAATTATGATGCCTAATTACATTGATTTATATTCTCAAGAGTGATCTATGTCGGCCCAAGAGGGATCAAATACTAAGGAACAAGATCAAATGTGTAAAACCACTAGGTCGGCCTCGGGCAATGAAAATCCTCCAAAAAATCCAAAGGAAGAAGTGCAGATCAAAGGGAAGTTTGGCCTCAAGCCAAGGAAAATTGGACTCAATGAATTGGGGCTCTATAAGATATAGAAAGGATCCGCAAGATTTACCAATAGCACATAGGTCCAAGCGGTTTCGATGCTCTAAGCCGAAAAAACTGTCTCAGAATCCAGAAGCAATAACTTGCTGAAAAATGATCCAAACATCTCGTGGCTCAGAAATAAGGAAGATAATCATGATTACGAACAAAATACAACTCTACAAGATCTGATGAGAAAATACAAGAAAATGGAGAAAGAAATGTTGGAACTGCAAAATAGTAAACAAACTAAAAAGAAATGTTATTGGTTGATACAAGATTGCCAAGAACTGGGGATGCTCCTGCATCAAAAACACATTAATTATATATGAAATTACAAAAATATTATTTAACTTGTATCTACCATAGAAATTGAATTCCTTAATATCATTATGAAGTTAATTTACACAACCAAATAAAGTATGTATGTAAATATGTCATAGAAATTTAGGACCAACAATTATGGTACTTAGGTTTAACAATTGGATGAACATATATACTTGATGATTTCATCAAAAAAATTAGGTTGAAGATGCACTCAAACTTATGAGATAGATAATGGGATTCATATTGTCCCTACATTACATTTGGGTTTTTTTTAACCTTAGAAAAATATACACTTTCTTTGTGTTGTGGATATTTTATAGTGCTTATAAGGTAAGAATTCTCCAAAAAACATGATTTTGGTTGCAAATTTAGCCATTTGTGTCTTACTCTCGTAAATTTACATCATTGGATTTCTAAGCATTGGACCTTATGGTAGAATAGACATTTAGCCCTATTTTAGAATGTTTTTGTTTTGTCATTTATGTTAGCTATGGCTTCTTAGATGTGAGGCTTACACCCTCTATTGACTTGTTTATAGTATCCATCTTTTTAATTTCCAAAAATAATTTATGGACATAATGCTAGCTTGGGTGAGATTTCCTTATCTACCTTACAATTCTTTTTCAACTCAATTTTTGAGGCCATTAGGAATACTTAGCGTCAATTCCTCAAGGAGGACTTTATTTCTTTAGATCAAACTAATACCTCCCTCGCATATATACCCATAATTGTCAATCTATCAAAAGGTTTACTTAGGGAGGTTATTTTACAAGTGAATGATTAAATTTTATGTTAGTCTATTTATTATGTGGGTGTCCACTTTCAATTTGAATTTTGTTTGAACTAGGCATTTTGTTTGATTTTTTTTAATGTTATTTGTATGTCTTGTTCGTCTAATTTGTGCACAATGTCCTTCCCCATCATCTTATTATGCAAAATAAATTATTGTGATTTCTATTGATTGAATTTGACATCTTATAACCTTCTTCTCAATTAATTAATTTACAATACAACCAAAAAGATATGAACTCACATGACCTAAATTTTAAGGAAATGGATCAACCTATAATCACAGATTGAATAGTGCAATAACTAGATATTATAATATGGTTTTTGTTGACTTACATAAGGTTCCTCACAAAATGACAATGTTTCTTTGCCACCTATTTTGCACTCTCATTATCTAATGTCAACAAGGAACTTTGTAACTTGTGTTCAAGTCGTTGTATTTCAAAGTTGCAACCAATCTACAAGAATAGAACCTTTTGCTATCCATACCTTTTCATAATGTTATGATTATTTTGCTAGAAAATCTCTTACTTTTGGTAAATTCTTAAAGTGTGTTTGCACACATCTCTAAAAATAATTATTAGTTTATGAGAAAATTTGAATGTCAAGCAATTATAAGAAAAATAGTTTATAAAATCTCACCAAATATTTTAACTTTCATGATATTTTAAATTGTAATTTATAATACTTAACAATCTTAAAATAATAATTACATACAATATATCTATCTAACAAGATACTAACAATAATATTATTGAAAATTTTATATATTTTTTTATTTGGATCAATTCTATCATTTTATAATGTTTCTACACTTTGTAGACTTCTCTTGTCTATTTACTGCATTCGATGAAGCTTAAAGTTTTTATACATTATCTCGTACAATAATTTTTAATACAAATAATTATATTTAACTGTTTATATAAAGACTATCTTATTTATCGAGAAATACAATCTATTAACAATAAAAAGAAAAATCATATAAATATCTTCCTCTTATTTTTAATTTTACAAATAGTTATGATATTCTAATCTTCAATAATTTGGTGTTGTTAATGTACTATTACTTTCTACAGACTCTTTGTTTTCTGCTTTATATATAAAAGCAATTAAAAGAAAAACAAAATACACGCCAGTACTTTACAATGAAAAATTATATACAACAGATCACATGGTGCAAATTTCTCGTCATTTTTTTCATAGAACGTAAACCAAAACTACATGGAATGAATCTGCAGTTTACACGCCTACCAAATTTTCTCTCCTTTACTTAAGGCAATATATATTCCCTCAAACTAAATATACGCAATTGACACTTGTATTACCTGTGATGATTAAACAAATGTTTATCAGAACCGTGCTTTATTAGCTCATCACATTTTGGAAGGACAATTCATCTAGGTAAACGAGAAACCATAGGAAAGGATAAGCACTTCGCATTTTCAGCAAGTTTCAAGTATGCTCTCTAGGGAGGGTTTCCATGGAAAATTACCTTCATTTACATTTCCTCTCTCCATTTGTTGGGATTTCGCATGGTTGAGGCATGAATCCAGTATTCTTTCCACCGTCTCAGAACTCTCTTGACTCTCTGCCATCATTTCAATAAGCTCAGCTCTTCTCATACGCACTTTAACCTGAAAAGCTCCATTATCTTCACTGATCTCAGAAGATGAGTTATCTAATGATGGCTCACAATTCTTGTGAGAAATATAAGAAATGGATCTGCGCGTTAAGAGCACACTTTGAAGCCTGGACTTTGCATTCGTGGGTATCCCTGAACAGACCCTTAGTGGGTGATTCTCCACCTTTGGCAATTCAACAAGAAAATAGAGATGGTTAGCTTTGAGAGTGGCAGATCCATCCAGAGGTTTTGCTCTGATTCCCATATGACGAACTGCTTCTGAATGCAAAATTACATAACCTGGATAATCTGCGAGGATATCATCTACTATGAGAGGCCCCTTCACCTTCAACACTTGCCCATCTAACTTCATTATCTTAACATACCCGTGATGTCGTCTGAACAAAATTGCGTTGCCCATCAAGTCGAATTAGGGAAACTAATTTTTAAAAACAAACATCTGTTATTGGGAGTATTATATTTTTGGCAGCATTAATTTCTGTTATCAAACGCATGGCAATAGTCAAACTCAGCCTTTAAAGCAGAAGGCTCCACATCGAGTTCTAGATGTCTTTCACGGTCAACATTCTAGATATTAATGTCTCTCACAGTCAACATTCTAGATATTTCTCTATCATTTATTGCTGCTTTATTTTCACAACTACTCTATAGACCATAACATCAATGTTAATCCCCTCAATGTGATTATAACGTAATTGCTCCTCAGTTTATGTTGAGTCTAGCTCTGTAGAGTTGTAATAGGCTATGGAAAACAGCAGAATGTAATGGTGTTTGAGAGTTGAAGAGCTGGACCTCTGTTTAAAGTTTGTGGGATGTAGTATATTATTCTGATAATTATAAAATGGTATGTATGTTATTTTTCTTGTTATTCCTCCTTCCTCTCCATTCCATCATATATGGGTTTATAGATATGTCGGTAGTTAGCGACAATTTTGGGCCCATGACGAACGTGTTTTGATTGTTAGCGCCGGTCAACAATCAGCAGCGGCGGTTCCAAATAGTTTTCCTAGGACACGTGTTTTACCAATCTCTATCGTAATAGACCGCAAAGTGAGGAGACGACTGGCTCTTTCGTACCAATATTTCTTTGGTGAAGATTTTTGCTTGGGAGCACTCATATTTAAATATTTAGTTTTGGAATTTGGTAAAAAGAATATACAATATATGTTAAATGACAAAGAAAGTATTTCGATGTTAATTGTGTGAAAATATTTGTATTAACATTTTGAATCATGTTAATTATGATTTGGTAGTGGTGTTGGATGTGTGATTTGATGTTGTAGTTTTGTCACGATGGACAAATGGAGATTTCTCTTTTCTTAGTGTGATAATGGAAGTTATTTCTAGTGGGGCAAGAGCACCACTTATCATCCATGTTCCAATCCCATTCGCTCCTTGCATACCCAACCTCTCAATTACTAACTTTAAAGAAACCGAAAAAAAAATACTAGAAATCCATTAATAAATTTTACATGTACCAATAGCTGCCAATTTTTTAGTTTTTTCAGAGCATAATTGGCCAATTTGTGCACCATTATTGGTACCCATAATACACAATTACTAGGGAATTTGTGCATAAGTATTGACAATTTTAAGTGCATGGTTATTGGGGCATCTTCAAGAGGTGATACTTTTGAATATGTATTTTTGGACCCTTGCGTGCAAAACGGATCCCACAACATGCATCATTAGTACTGAGAAGCCAGAACAATAGTTGTAAGTTGTTAAGTCACATGCAAAGACAACAAAAAAGAAGTCAAAATCCAATATACTATTTAGAATTTATAGGTATGTGGCGTTAGCTATAATGACTAGTGGTATGCTTTCCCTAGTAATGAGGGTCTACTTAAGATTGTCTTTAGTAGTTCTAGTCATGAAATACCTACTCAACACACTTATGAATGGGTCCCTCTTCCTATCAAGACATTTGATCCTCTTGGTCCACTAACTACAAGTTGGATGGTGGATTTCAAGGTGTATGCAAATGATTCTAAATACTAAAATTGATGTTCAAATATAATATAGATAATTAAAATTTATAAAATATTTATGTTTAATTAGAGACATAGTTTTTATATGAAAACGAAATCATTAATTATCAAAAACAATATTATTAATTCAAAGTAGTTAAATAAGTTAGTCATGAAATATTTCTTCTATTTATAAATATAATTTTAAATCGTTATATAGAAATTTATTTCTTACTTTAATTTTTTCAAATAATTTCAAATAATATGAAAAATATGAGAATTGTTGTTAATTTGACTATTATAAATATCTTAAACATATTTATCAAACAAAAGAATTTAATTTTAAACTATTTTATTTACTTCATTATTTCTTTATTTTACTTAACAATTATTTAAGAATTATTTGATTACTTTAAAAATTATATGAAAATTATTTTATTTTTATTTATATGTTTAATTTTATTGATACTACATTAGAATTAATTTATTTCTTAAGGAATATTTATATGTTTTTATTTTTTCAATATATATTGTTATATTTTAATTTTGATATACAGTCATGAAATAAAACTCCTTGATGCCACTTTGTAAAATTTATCATCATTAATAAAAAATATTTAATAAATCATGTTAATTAATTATATGTGTGGATATTTCCTATAATAGAGAAAATGAGAATATAATGGTATGGGGTTTATACTTGTCACAAAATTTGAAATGACATGACCACCTTCTGTTGTAAAGAAATAACTTTTTAATCAAAATTAGATTTTGTGAATAAGGCAATCAATTATCTTAATAGACATGTCATGCAATAATTTATATTTAAAATTTATAAGTAATATAAATAAATATGCATAGATAGTTCTAACGAATGATAGATAGTCATTCACTATTTTATTATAAATTTTGAAAAATAATTTACAATCACTTCTTATATGTATTGGAAAAATAATAATGAAATCTAGAATAGATCTCTCTCAAAATTGAGTGGATGAATTTTATTTAGTTTTCCACAAAGATCTAATATATGACACATGTGAATAAGCTTGCTAATATTAATTATATGTGAAGTATTTTACCATGATATTTAAAATTTGATAATTTTAAAGCACCGACTTTGTATTTAAAATATAATGAAAAAATCATTGAATCATAATGACCAAGTTCTCCCTAGTCAATAACTTGATCAGACCAACCTCACAATCTTGAAAATGATCCTAGATAAATTTATTTACTCATAAAATATGGTAAAATGAGTAGATAAAAATTTTATTCACTTTAGTGGTCTAAAATGTTCATTTTACGTTGTCAAACTTTTAAATGTACCCCTCCTTTTGGTTTGGGTGGAACAACTGTCTTCTTATGATAGACTTTTGCAGTTCGTTGCAGGAACTAAAATTATGTTGTAAACCTAGATTTTTTAGGTTGTCTGATTCATTGCATGGGAGGTGTTTCCTGCATTATGTTGAAAATAATAGTCAGCCTAATTACATAGAAGCGATTCTTTCAGTAGAACCATTAATCCTTGAGTATTATTGACGTTCTTTCTTTTTCCCTTGAAAGTGATATAATGTTATAGTGAGTGGTCCTGAATTCCTTGCCAATGAAGTGTTCTCCTACTTTTGCAGACATATAGATCCAGTATATTCCTATGATAGGAGGTAACCGGTCGTAGATCTATAGATTCGTCACTTGCATAGCTAGTTGATAAGAGACTGACAATTCCTAGAAATGACAACACATAATATTCACTTAACTTTGTTGGCAATAATAGAGCTCTCTTCTTTTGGTAAATCCAGATGATGTAATGGTAGATTTACCAATGGCACTTGATAAACTGAAATATAATGCTTTTAAAATTATGAAAACGGAGTACTTTTAGCCTTAATCTTGCAACCGACAACGCAGACCACCGTCTTATATTAATCTTCAAAATATGGCACCTTCATATAAATCGATATAGCTATGGCCAGAGTAGCTCATTTCAAAAAAATAAAGCGGTTGGATAATTTACGTACCCAAACATTGAATTTCATTTCTGTTTGAGACATTGTCGTGATGAAATCTCACTGACAGACTAACACTTCATTGTTACAGCGTGCAGCCCTTAGTTACATTGTTATATATATATATATATATATAGTTTTCCAATGTTATAATTAGTGTTACTGGTCGATGGTCATGAATGAAACACATAAACACAGAATATGAAGGGAAAACATAAATGCTGTCACTCTTCAATTGAAATTGATTTTCATTGATCCATTTTTCATACAAACATTACAAATGTTCTGAATCCTAGCACATTCGAAAGAGGCTTTCGAGAAATGATTAGCAACTGATGAGAAATGCTTTTAATTATGATCCGGGAGGATCTAGAAGAATTGACCTCCCCCTCTCTACTTTTTCTTTGCATCGCTAAGAGCAAGCGGATTCCTTGGACATGATAGGGGCTAAGTTTCTATTGAAAGCAATGAAGCCTATATTAAGGAGGTGGTAGTTCAAACCACCAACCCCCCCGCTTACTGTTCATGCCTCATAGCTGGTGCTTCTGCATAGCCTTAAAACAAATTTTGTTTGGAAACAAAGGCAGTCCATGGAGGTAGGGCCCGAGCTCCTTCATTTACACAAGATCAAAACAATAATTAAACCATATAAACCCGAAATCAAGGAGAGCCCATGTTATAATATTTTAAGCCATTATTAAAAGATTATAAAGCTCGAATTAGGGTGTATGGAATATTTGCAAAATATTATTGTTTTAATCCCATTTTAGCATATGAAATTGTATATAACTGGGAGTGTTTGTCTTGTAAAGGCAATCAATTTTTCATTGTGAGAAGAATTTAGAATTTCTCTTGAAAAGAGATTGGAGAACAAGAGTCTTCCTGATTTTTGTAAGCAGAAAAACATTTGTTAAATTGTAATACTCTCCAGTGCAATTGGGCTAAGAGGCAATTGAAGCCTAGCCCGTGAAGAAGAGTATGTGAGTGTCTTTAGGTGCGTGTGGAGATTGTGAGAGATGTTGCAAGTTTGAAGCTTGGATGATGTAATAAGGTGGTTTATGCTTGGCGTCATCAATAAAGCGGTCCTACATTGAGAAGCGGACCCGGAGACGTAGCTCATATTGAGTGAACTCCGTTATCAAGCTCGTGATCTCTCTTCTATCTACTAATTCTCTTTTATTCGATTGATTTTCAATTTCTTCTTTATGTTATTGTTTAACATTATTAAGTTGTGCAAAGGATTAATTGAGCTTAGCTTTTGTAATTTCAACGGTTAAAAAACATAACCACGTAATTCTGTTTGCGATTGGGAAAAATCTGTAATTCAAATTAAGCACAATTTTATTTGTAAGCCTTAATTTCAGATCAAATTATCTCATTATATGGAACCCCTGAACTTACCAAAAATAACAACTTACTAACAAATTAAATATTTTTAGAAATTTTTCGTACTCATCTTTCCTTTTTATTCTAGAACATTTGATTTATAATTTTACTTCTTTCGTTTAATTACAATTGATAATAATTATTGATGAGAGAAATTACAATACAACAGTTCGGAGAACAAGACATTGTACATGGTCAGAAGATCTTTCGGCTGAGTGTTAAGCAAAACTTCATTCTCATGAGATATGGATTCTTGTGAACTACTATTCATGAAACATGGATCAATAAATTTGACTCAAAAACTACACAGTTAAATCCCCATAGAAGATTGAAATCAGTAATTTTCATTACCTTATATAAAAAAATATTTAATACCAACAATTTTCTTGTATATGGATTTCTACAGCCCGGAAACGAAATCACAAATATGTAAACAAAAGAACAAAAATAGAGGACACCATAAGCACCTGAGTTTTTCTTGAACATTCAGGTATGCCGCTAGCAAGGCTTATCTTCTTTAACCTTCCTCCTTCAGTTTGCTGGGATTTCACATAGTTTACGCATGAAACAGCGGATCCTCCCATTCTCTCACGTATCCCAAGCCTTCTTTGTTGGAGAAAAGAAAGACACTACTACAATACAAGAAATGTTCAAAAAAATGTGTTCTGGCTCCTCATTTTCCTCCATAATGATCACAGTCGGACAGAGAGAGCTTGGAACCAGCCATATTGTCAAACTTGATCAAGTAACATGGTCTAATAAATTAATACTTCCATAGAAGCCCCCAGGACAGCAAGGGATCCATCACCTCATACATGATATCTTTCCTTGACAATCTCTTGGATATATTATAAGATTCGGGCAAAAAAAATAGGCTATGGTTACAAATAACTTGAACCAGTTTAACGATATGGCCAGTTCAAAGCATTCTCCACAATTCCAAATTTGTTTTGATCATTTGGAGGAAAATGGGGAAACAGCCCACATTCTTCTGAACGTTTCTTTCACTGTAGCAGGCTGCGCCGAAACGATTTATTCTTCTAAGGAACACCTTGATGCAAAAGCAACATATGATACCTCATTATATAGAAGATTTGGGTCGATTCTTAAACTTAGGTCCACTTATTACTCTATAATAACTCACTAATACTTATTTCTTTTCTATTCCAGAACATTCTAGATTTTTGCCTTTTTCATTTAATGCTTTCAATTATTGAAAAGAGAGAAATTACCATATTCCAGCACTACGAAGAAAATAGTGTTGCCCATGAACCCCTACATGGGACACTAAATTTTGAAATGAAGAACGACTACTATTGGAATTATAGTAGGCGTTTGTAAAAGTATGTAAATAGGCTATTCAAAAGTCAAGTAGCGTGTCTTACAATCTAACGACTTCTCTACCGTTGTGTGTACGCGCATGTTGATGCTGCTCACATTTGGTCCATGTTATTCAAAATTTCAAACTCATCGACGACTTAAGCTAAGTCATTAATAACTTGGTGACAATCTATTCTGACAATTTTAGAATCCGTGTAAGAGTATTTTTCTGGCAATCACATAAACAGCTAGCAGAACAAACATTACCTTACGCAATTAAGTCAGGTAACGGCAATGCAAAAGCAGATTTTCACACTCTATGGTCGGTAAATTCACTCGTGGTTTCTAGGAAAAACAATGGCATCCCCTTTTTTCCGTACGGCACCGTCTATACAGCCTTTATAATCCGCCGAACTATAGATGGTCTTAGCGAGCCAGATTTAAGGAAAATAGATTTTGATGTCAGCAACTAAAGGAAAGACACTAAACAACAGCTAGGTGAACGCTAACCAAAAGAAGATCAAACATGGGTCAGCAGACCTTACATTAACAGTTCTTCATTGTTCTGAATAATATCAGCATTAATATTTAAAACATTATGAACAATGATATCTTCGGAGCCCTTGCCTTTATCCCTGCTACGAGTCCTGGAAAAGGGACCAGAAATAGGACCCATACCCAAGTCAAAGTGCATAGCCATGTCTTTCTTTGCTTTACTTTTTACACTCCCTGAAGGAGAATCCGAATTATCTTTGGAGAGACCCTAAAGTGCTTGAGCATGTTCATTCAACTGTTTAAGCCCACCTGTGCAGTTCTGCCTCACCGAAAGCATTATATCAACATTCTCTACAGAAAGAGTATTGCTCACATTGCCCTGTCTCTGCTCCAACTTGTCAATGAGTGAATTAACCCTTTCCCTCAGGGCATACCCTTTTGAGACCAACCACATGAAAAGGCTAGATTGGCCATCAGTGATATCTTTTACCATTTTACTCATATCCCCTATTTCCGTAAGAGAGGAACCCTTTTCACTAAGGGTTGCATTAGCATTTTCAACTTGGATGTCAACATGCGACTCCAAACCTGGCTATTAGCATCCTCTATGACAATTTTCTATTTGGCTTTCTTTGCATGGGAAGGAAGATAGGACATCTTGTCCCCATTGACCGAGTGGAACAGAAGAAGACTTTTCTTCTTCCCTTTAGCCATCGTAAAAGAAATCTCCCCCACCTTTCTCTTTCCCTTAATATCAGAACTAGGGTTGAAAGAATCCAGATCAGAGGGAACATAATCAAAATCCTCAAAATCCTAATCATCTGTTTCAAAGCCATGAGGCCAATTTGGAGCCAACTTATCTTGCTTAGGGTGTTTCCTTTTGCCCAAATGGAAATAAGAATCCATATCTAAAGGAGCATCTTCATGGTCTGTTGAAAAATCAAAATCATGGAGTTGGACATTCTAAGCAAAATGGATACCCTCTTTAGGAGGGGGAACCGTTTAAACAAAAATGACCTTCGCATGTTCCATGATAAGAAGGACAAGGACATCATGAAGGACTTGTTGGAATCACTGACCACTGAGGCCGGGGGGTGCGGGGGGGGGGGGGGCGCGCGTCAATCAGTTTTCTGCAATTTACAAACTTATTAAACCTATTCTTTAACCCCCAGATGCATAAGAATGAAAGTAATGTGCAAAAACATAAACCAATTGGCTACAAAACCATAACACCATATTTTTTACTTGGAAACCCCAAAAGGGAAAAACCACAGTGGGATTTGAACCTACAATATTATTATACTATGGGCAGGAGTATGAGAATATTACATAAGGGGAATGCACTTGCATTCAGGAACACTACCTAGAGCTCACTATTCAAATACATAAAAGGGCTACAACCCAAAGGAAGGCTCACTGCCTTACAAATGAATAGAAATGATTACAATAATGAATGAACTCAAGTATAGCATCTACATATGCCAAAAAGCAGTTCCGGTTAGGCTCAAATTGACTTCTGCAACTGTTATGTCTCTTTGCTCTATTTTCCTACTTTTTCATATACTATAGCACCAAGATCTTCAATCACATCCACCAAACTTCACACATTCGCTCATACACACTTCTCACACTCATCCACTATGTCAAAATTATTAACCAAATCGATCTTATATATACGCATCAACACAACAAATCATTTCTCATGTCACCTTCCAAAAACTGCATAACACGCAACATGAAACGTGTGCAATCATGTTGGCTCAATCCATCCACAAATCCATATATGGACCTAAACAAGATGATAAAAAGATTTACATATGTCGGCCCAAACTCTTCGAACATGAAACCAATCACTGAAATCATCCCAAAAGATTCTAAACCACATGTTAGACCAAAATAGCTTCATTTTGAATTACTAGATACTGGACCTTCAATCTCACTCATGAATTAACATTGGTTATTACGATTAAAGAATAATCTACCTCGAACCTCGAATCATCTGCCTCTAATACCACAACCAAAGCAACACAACCAAAATAAGGATATTCACACTGTACTCATGCTCTACCAGTTACTATATTCCACTTTCCAGACTTATGCCTCATGATAATATGACTTCTGGTAAATCAAATCTCTATGCATCAGATATGATTTCTAAATTTAGTTGTCATCAATAACAACTCCTAAGCATTTCTTGTGCATCAATCTTCACCAGAATAGTGTCTCTTGCCAACAATCTCCCCCTTTGGCATTCATGGCAACACTGTGAAAAATGAACTATACACTCAAGACTATTAAATTTCAAAACTCCAAAAATCTCTAGGATTCTATAAACTCAACAAGCTCCCCGAGAGGATTTGCAGCATTTTTCACTTTGCACTTTCCCCCTTTGACAACAATGCCAAAGACATAAATCCGCCAAAATATATATACAAGGATATTTGCAGTTATTTACAAAAATTTGAAAATATCTACAAAAATTTTCTTTAGGCTGAACAAGTGGTTATCTCAATCCTTCTTCAGACTCTCCAAAATGTTGATCATCCCACTAAATTTTTTTGCATGCATCTCTACTCCTCTTCTATCTATCTATCTATCTATCTATCTATCAAAACTCTTTTATTCAGAGCATCCTTTTCATCTTGCATACTAGTCATGAGTGAGTCTATCCAAGGAGTGATAAGGCTTCTTACTTCTCCCACTCTGCCCAAAAGATTTTCCTTCTCCTGATTTAAACTCTTAATCCTATTCAATATACTCATAACCTAACCTTGAAAATTGCTAGCCAAAACTGATTAAGGTGCATAAGAATGAGATATGCTAGCAAGATAAGACATGATGTGTGTATGTGGCTGCCTTCATCTAATGCATCATGTATACTCTTCATAGCAGTTATTAAACTTGCCCTATCTCCCTCCATCATCTTCAAAAATGTTTTCAGACTCATTGCTTTAAATTGAGTCAAAACTCTAGTGTCTATAGCTTTCTCCAAAGACACAAAATAAGATTCTACTGCATTCAACATACTTTTAAGCTTATCGAAGGGAGTATCGGTTATAACCGGTTTGAAGGATGGCAAAATATTCTCCAATACATTTGCAGCCAATGTTATCAACTCTTTATCTGCGGTGTGGGGCTTGAGTAAGCCCTCACTAGCTTTTGCTTATGCAAGAATTGCAAGCTTCAATGCTTGAATAGGAGATACTGAACTAAGGTCAATAGGCCCTTGAGAAAAATCATCTAAATCGATGACAACCCGTTTACCTCTGCCTGCTACAGTCTCTCTTGACACTGTCACTGAATCCTGATCATCCTTGTCTTCTCCTTTACCCTTCTTTGTTACCTCTACACTTGTAACTTTTTCAGCATCATTACCCTTCTCTACATCAGCTTTACCAATCTCCTCAGCTACTTTCACTAAATGAGCATCTATTACCAGAGGATCTTGTTTAGCTTCATCGAAGTTATCAACCTTCTGATCAATATCATCAACTGTTGCATGCACATTGGTTTGCTCTGTCAGAATGACTTTCTCGGTTGCTTGATCTTTCTGCACATCAGAAATGGCTGCATGTACTTTCAAAATGGATGTATCTTGTGACCACTCTTCTAGTTGAGTTTCATCTTCTACCAGATTAACATCATATCTGTGCTCTTTCCAAAAATGTCTCAAAATTGCTTCGGTTTCTTGGGTCACTTCATCTATTTTACCAAGAATAATTCTATTAACTCTCTTCTTGCTTTTGAATCTTTCCTTTGCTATCTTTAATAATCTATCGACTTCAACCTTAGAGATTACATAAATCAAATTTACTAGTACATATTCCTTTATCCTTTCATCTTCCAAACTACTTGTATGTCTCCTTGCATCCAAAATATCATATAGGCTCTTGGGTATCATGGATGATAATTCTATTAATGCTTTACTGTAAACATCCATATACTATACAACTACTTCCTCAATAGCTCTTTGATTTTTATCATCAAATTTTTCATAATATACAGGTACATTCTTCAAATTACTTTTCTTAAGTACTTCATCAATTATTTCTTTTAAAGTAATTGGGGGAACAACATCATAAGTATCTTCTACTATTTCAGACTTCAGAGCTTCATCTAATTCAAACTTTCGTTTCTTTCTTGCTCTTGGCTCTATCAGATGGCTCAGCTTCAGTTCTTGGTTTCTTGGTCAGCTGGGCTCCATTGGATTGAGGCTTCCTTACTACCCCAGCATAGGTAGTTGTTTTCTTCACCTCTTTAACTATCTCATTGGATTTTTTTTTCACATCCTCAACAATGGTTGAAACATATTCTCTTTGTGGATTGTCCTTCTTCCTTTTCTCTACTCCACCAGTTGACTTGGCTTGTGGCTTGGGTGGAGGGATAGGCTTCTGAACACCAAAGGTAGGTGCAGACTGCACTTGCCTTGGCTTAGATTGCTTGGAAGGAGTGGAGACCTATTTTTTCTTTTCAAGATTTACCAAGTCTTCCTCCTTTAGTATATTCTTCTCCCTAGCCCTTTGAACTGCTTCTTTCAATATTCCCATTTGTTCTTAAAGCTCCTTGATAGGGAGACTCTCACAAAGAAGTGCAATTTGGCTCATACACTAGGATTAGGTCTCATTGTGGGCTTCCTTGTTTGTCCTATGCCCTACTCTCCTTATTTTAATTAACACCAACCCCTAAACTCCTTTGGAGAACTCTCTACCAATTGGATTTCTCTAGTTACTTAGTCAAGGTTAGAACTCAAAAGAGTAAGTCCAACCACAAACATGTCTAATTCTTTATCCTTCACTTGCAGGGGATTAGGAGGGGTTTGATATATTTTTACAACTCCCACTATGTGGTTTTGGTTTCTACTCTCTTTCATTTTTCTATCGCTTTCATACATTCCTATTTTCAAGGCCTAGTAGCCCTATCAACCCCTTTTAGCCCTCCCTTCATGATTTTTTCTCTTTTGTACTAAAAACTTCCAAATGACCCCCTAAAATATTTTTTGATCCGGATACCCATTTGGACACTCTTCAAGATTTAGGGGATGAGGTGGTTTGATATGTCCATACAGGTACGGCCCCGAAAATGGGTCTTTAGAAGGTTTTTAGGCGTGTAAGCTTTCTCCAATGGGGTTTACTAATCTCCACAACCTGTCAGACCTCCCTACCCACACTGGAGCATTGTATAACTTCCAAATTCAATTCCAATCACTTGGTACTATTATATTAGATCACCCCTGCAAGAAATATTGAAAATAGTAGTCATGCTCCTAGCCGGGATAGGCAGAGCTCGCTTAGGGCATGAAGGTAAATTGATCCAATCCAACTTCCTAGACCAAAAATTGAATCTTTACACTATAAATAGACTCCATTACTTGAATCCCAAAGGCCATAGAGAAAACACAATGGGAATTCAAGTTGGAGCCATTATTTTGGGCCTTAACCCCTTGCTTAGACCAACAGCAGTGAAAACAAGAAAGATTTAAAATGCACCAACTAAACCTACACAATGAGTGAACACAAATACTTCTTAAGCACAAAAATAATTATTATTATACCTCAATGAAAGAACAATATGAAAATCAATGCATTTAGTACAAACTGCAACAAGCAAATTGATATTTTTTGTGTAAAGCAGGAAATTCCTTGAAGTTGATTATTGAGGAATTCAATATTTTGATCTTCCAACTCTTCTACAATGTTTTGAAAGGTCTTATATATTCCTAATCAATCACAATCAACCACCAATCGGTCCTGTAGCTACCGATTTGAGCATTTTTAAAAAATTGCTCACATTGTTGCAAAACATTGTCAAACATACATGACAAGTTTTCCTCCAATATGCATTTTTAGAACTTTTGCATATCTAAACACTCTTGACCCCCTAGGATGGTTTCCTAACCTCAAATAAACATTTCCAAAATCCTTATGAGGCCTTACTTGGATTTTTACACATGTTTTCTATATGATGTCAGTTTAGGCTTAGAAAGGCACATAGGCCAAAACTGAGTAAACAAACTAAGATTAATGACCAACAAAATACAAAACAAACTCAAACACATTATTGAAATCTTCAATAGTCCTTTATTCAATCATTGACCCAATGAGGATTATTCACTCCAAAATTTGAAAGTTCATCAAGAAACCTCAGGGGTTCTTGCACCATACCCCCCCAATAAGAAAGAAGTCAAGTGACTCCTTTAGGAAGCAAAGAGAGGTCAATGCCAACCTTTGGAAATTCTGCTTTAGGTACCCAAGTGGCCTCAGATTCTGGAATATGTTGCCTTTTAACCAAATGCTCCATGTAGGTGGTGTGCCTAGTCTTCTTGAGAATTCTTGAGTCCAACACCTTCTCCGCTTGTAGCATGGTTGGAGGTGGCAAAGGCGGGTCTGAAAGTAACTGAGAGACATCTGAAACTCTATTGTATTCCTCTAGAATGGTGCCTTTGTACTGCACCATGTCTACAACATTGAAAATAGGAGACAAAGCTATGTCCTCAGGTAGATCAATTTTGTAGGCATTTTGTCCATACTTAGCCAAGACCTTACAAGGTCCAATCCTTCTCATTTGAAGCTTGCTAGGGACACCTTTTTGAATCCTTGCTTTGTTCAAGTGTACCATTACCAATTTACCAACAAAAAATTGCACATTCTTCTTCTTTTCATCCACTTTTTCCTTGATTCTTTGAGAGTTTCCTTGTAAAGCTTGCCTAACTTTCTCATTAATCTCCTGCCTGGATTGAGCCATATCAACAATGTGTCCACTCCTCTGCTTCATACTTCCAAAGGTCTCTAAGCTCCAACACACCTCTTAGATGAATCCCATAAACTACCTCAAAAGGTCTCTTACTAGTTGATCTATTCACACTATCATTATAAGGAAATTCAGCTTGCCCATACACCTTTGTCAAACATCTGAGAAGGTTCCCAAGTGTCTTATTTACCACCTCTATTTGGCCATCCATTTTGGGATGGTATGCTGAGCTAAAAGACAAGTTAGTACCCAATCTCTGCAATAAAGTTTTCCAAAAATGACCACTGAAGTTGGTATCTCTATCTGACACTATGTTGATTGGCAAACCATGAACCCTAATGACTTCTTTGAAAAACAAATGAGCAATATGGCTAGCATCATGAGTCACCTTACATGAAATAAAATGGGTCATTTTACTAAATCTATCTACTACAACATAAATGCTATCAAATTCAATTTTGGTCTTGGGTGAACCAACAAAAAAATCCATACTTACACACTCCCATGGCTGGTTTTGGATAGGTAAAGGCTGATAGAGTCCAGCATTGGAAGAGGTTCCCTTTGCCCTTTTACAAACAACACATTGTTCAACATATTTTCTGATATCCCTTTGCATCTTTGGCCAATAATAGAATCTTTGAACAAGTTTCAAGGTTTTATTCAACCCAAAATGACCACTTAAGCAACCATTGTGCTTCTCTTACATCAAGTTCTCTCTCATGGACCCTCTTGGCACACAAAGCTGTCCTCCTTTAAATAAAAGACCATCTTGGAAAGTAAAATCTGTATATTCACTATGAAAATGATTCCTAAACTCTTGGCAAGCCTTGTAGATGTTAGCAAAATCTTCATCATCTTGATATAGCCCTTTGAAACTATCAACCCCAATGCTCTTGAGATGCACTTCTTGAATTGTTAGTAACCTTCTACTTAATGCATTAACAACCTTATTACATTGACCTTTCTTATGCTTAATGGTAAAAGTATAAGATTGCAAGTACTTTATCCATTGATATGGCTATGATTTAACTTTTCTTGGGAGTTGAGGAAACTAATAGCTTGGTTATTAGTATAAACCAAAAAATTCTTTAGGCAATAAATAATGCCTTCATTTTCTAAGTGATTGAACAAGTGCATATAAGTCCAAATCATATGAAGAATACCTTTTCTTGGCTTCATTGAGTTTTTCACTGAAAAATGCAACCTATCTATTGTCTTGGCTTAGAACTTCTCCAATGGCTATGTTGCTTGCATCACATTCAATGGTGAAGAGTTTGTCAAAGCTTGGAAGAAAAAGGATAGGTTCAGTAGCCACCTTTTTCTTCAAGAGTTAAAATCCTTTATGTGCCTCTTTTATCCACTGGAAAGATATCACACAAAATTTTGTCTTTGTAGCCTCCTATGGTGAACTCCACCCAAGCTTGCTCATTCACCAAAATATGTTACCCCTTGTTGAGCCAAGTAACCCTATAAGGATCACTATGTGGGATTATTTGTAGTTTGAGTTTGTTGGCTACTTCTTCTGACACTATGTTATCAGTGGATCCTAAATCCACCACTACTCTACACACCTTACCCATGATCTTGCACTTTATCCTAAACACAGATCTTCTTTGACTAGGTTCCTCCTTAACCGGTTCTTTGATCAAAACTCTTCTTATCATGAGGTTCTCTCCAACTTTGAAATCTAAGCTCACCTCAAGTGTCTTCACATTTGCTGCATCTTCTTAGATATAAATCACTCTTCTTTCACCTCCTTGGGATGAAGAAGACTTCCTAGGACATCTATAGGCCGGGTGCCCAAGTTGATGATAGTTGTAGCACTTCATTATGGAAAAATAGGACCCTCTTCCTGATCCACTAGACCTTCCTCTACTAGAGTTTCTAGATCCCCTTCCTCTATAGCTGCTCTTGCTATTGGAATCCCCACTTTGCTCTACCAACTTGGATTCCCCTTGAGATCTTTGGTCTACACCTCTTCCACCATAGGTACCTCTATGACCTCTACTATCCCTTTCCCTACCTCTACTTCTATTACTTTACTCTTGTTTCTTTCTACTATTCTCTTCCACCTTGAGTGCCAACTAATAGCACTTGTGGACAGTACTAGGACACAACAAGCTTAACTCTTCTTGGATGTTCCACCGCAAACCAGTCAAGTACCTGGCAGCCTTGATGCTTTCATCTTCTACCACCTTGGATTTCTAACACAACTTTTGAAAGTCTTCAGTGTATTTGTTCACATCTAGTTCTCTTTGTATCTAATTTTGTCTCCTCTTGTGTAGTTGGATCTGATAGTCTTTAGGGATATAGGCTTCTCTCACCTTGGCTAACATTCCTTTCCAAGTGGCAATTGGGTTCTTACCCTCCTTTTGTCTCTCCTCTTGGATGAACTTCCACCAAGTCAAAGATGCTCCTCTCAATCTAGATTTGGCTACCTTCACCTTTTGGACTTCACTAACTCCATTACATTTAAAGTGATTCTCTAACCCTTCAATCCATTCCATAACCACTTCTGGTTCCATTTTTCCAAAAAAAAGTGGCACTCCTTCTAGGGACATACCTCCTAAGGCTTTGATGGCTCTAAGGAAAGGTTCTTCAAGCAAAATAGGATCCGGTTCAGGTGTGCCATCCTCCTCTACCACTTCTTTACCCTTTTCTTCATTGACTTTGATAGTCACCTTCTCAGTTTTGTCTTCTACTTCACCTAGTTTGTTCTCCAATCATTGCAACTTTTCCCTGAGGAGCCTACTCTCTTCCTCTTGGTGTTCTACCCTTCTAGATAACTCTGCATTAGTCACCATTCTGAAATTATTTTCACCCACTGACTCAGTATTTGACATCAACTAGTTCCTTCCCAAGTCTTATCAAGCTCTGATACCACTTTGATAGGGAGACTCTCACAAAGAAGTGCAACTTGGCTCCTACACAAGGAATAGGTCTCATTGTGGGCTTCCTTGTTTTTCCTATGCTCTGCTCTCCTTGTTTGAATCAACACCAACCCCTAAACTCCTTTGGAGAATTCTCTACCAATTGGATTGCTCTAGTTACTCACTCAAGGTTAGAACTCACAAGAGTAAGTCCAACCACCAACATGTCTAATTCTTTATCCTTCACTTGTAGGGGACTAGGAGGGGTTTGAGATATTTTTTCAACTCCCACTATGTGTTTTTGGTGTGTGCTCCCTTTCATTTCTCTATCACTTTCATAGATTCCTATTTTCAAGGCCTAGTAGCCCTATGAGCCCCTTTTAGCCCTCCCTTCATGGTTTTTTCTCTTTTGTGCTAAAAAATTCCAAATGACCCCCTAGAAGCTTTTGTGATATAGATACCCATTTGGACACTCTTCAGGATTTAGGGGATGAGGTGGTTTGATATGTCTGTACTGGCATGGCCCTCAAAATGGCTCTTTAGAAGGGTTTTAGGCTTGCAAGCTTTCTCCAATGAGGTTTACTGATTTCCACACCATGTCAGACCTCCCTACTCACACTGGATCACTGTATAACATCTAAGTACAATTCCAATCACTTGGCACTATTAGATTAGATCACCCCTACAATAAATATTGAAAATAGTAGTCATGCTCCTAGTCGGGCTATGGTAGAGCTCACCTAGGGAATGAAGGTAAATTGATCCAATGCAAATTCCTGGACACAAAATTGAATCTTTACACTATGAAGAGACTCCATTACTTGAATCCCAAAGGCCATAGAGAAAACACAATGGGAATTCAAGTTGGAGCAATTATTTTGGGACTTAACTCCTTACTTAGGCTGAGAGAAGTGAAAACAAGAAAGATTTCAAATGCACCAACTAAACCTACACAATGAGTGAACACAAATAGTTCCTAAGCACCAAAATAACAAGTATTAGACCTCCATGAAAGCATAGTATGGAAATCAATGCATTTAATTAGTATAGACTGCAACAAGCAAATTAACAATTTTTGTGTAAAATAGGAAATTGCTTGAAGTTTATTATTGAGGATTTCTGTTGGTGTAAATAAATATTCATTATGGATATTATTGCACTTTACTTAAGTTAACTTAGGATAATGCATCTCTTCATAATTTGGATTTGAGACACTTAGGAAAGTGTGCACATAGGGATATAGCTTGTAGAAGAAATTCCACCTTTTGTGGTCTTATTTTGCTATTACACTCCACATTCCGTGGGTCATCCACCTCTTGTGGAATATTATATTATTTTTCCTACATACCCCTAGTATTTCTTACCTACCCTTGTTTCTCATTGAGCTACATGTCATGATTGTGTGCTCGTAAATCCATATGGCCTTGCCTATATAAGCAAGCCCATATTCATTGTATTGGTTAATCCAGTTGATCATTTATATATTGATGAGAATACAGTTTGATCTTCTCATTCTTTTGTCTCTCTTTTATACTTTTCATTGTGCCCTTGACCTTGGCAAAATCTCACATGGTATTAGAGCCTATAGGGCTTCATTGATTAGTCTTTTGGAGACATTTTGGAGGCTTCAATTTTTGGATTTAGGGATCTTCATTTTTTGGGGGCATCGCACAGCGATTTGGACATCACGGTTGAGTCTAGGAGGTTGTTTCTATGAATTTTGACTATAAAGTCGACTATATTTGGTGAGAATTTTTGTTTGCGTATTTTGGCTATAGTCGTACGAATTTTGAAATTTATTTTTAAAAATATATTTTATGAAAAAATAAATTTTGGAAAAAAAATGTTTTTGGGGGTTCGAAGACCCCCCCATGATCTCCATACACAGTCTGCATTTTTTTGCAGGGCCCGATCTCGTACTCCCACCGCTGCAGACCTGTACCAGACGACTCCCACCGCTCATGACTCTGTTGCCCCCCCGCATGGCATTTTTTCCCAAGCCCCCACCATCCATCGGTCCTGCCGCCCTACACCGTTGGTCTAGCCCTACTCTCTCCGGCCCTATCAACCACCACAAATCCTGCTCCAACCCTGACAACCCTCCTCTCGCCAACCCCTTCACCACCGACAGTAGTAGCTCTGGCCCGAGCCGGCCATGCCTGCGCTCTGATAGACGCCACTGGCTCATTGGCCCGGCCCCCACTGGTCCACCACTCTGGCCACCATCATCCGTCATCCACCCGACGACCACCAAACTGCCGACAGCTCTCCAATCCGTGGGCCCACCACTGGCCACATCACCCAACTTTGCCTGCCACATCACCAATAGGTACAGTCACCTGCCATGTCAATAGATCTACCCAGTCAGTGCCACCTGACACTTTTTGCACAGTCAGCGCCCAGTCAGCATTTTTTGGAAATTTTTCAGACCCCTCTCCGTTGAGCAGTTTTATTTTTTGAGTCAACTTTGGAGGCTCATAACTTGCTCATTTTTGCTCCTTTTTGGGTGAAATTTTTTTTTATTTGGGATAATTTTTCATGCTCTTCACAATGGTGTGGTTATTTGTAAATTTTGGTGCACAGGGTTTTCAAAATTTTCAGATTCTCTTAGCTATACCTGTCCAATCCTCAATTTTGCAACCTCAAAGTCTTTGTTTGAGCTCATACGACCTCCTTTTCAAGTTCCATTTTTTTTGAAAGTGGATTTTTTTTTTGTCTAATTTCGTAATCTATGACCAGTTTTCAAATATTTTGAGTGGAAATTTTACTTTCAGATACTAGTCTTATTTGGTCTAGTTGGTACTTGTAATTTGCTTGGATCTTAGTTTAGATCTCTTGCATTATTAGTTTGAGTCTCTTTTGGCCTTATTGAGGCAATGGTAAAGTTTAAATTGGAAGTCTACTTTGCCATTTTTTGCAAGTGGCCCATTGTACACGCGCTAGGTATAAAATGCCAAATCATCATTTTGGGGGGGAGGTTCATTGATTGAGTGAATTTGGGGGGGTGTCTTGTGTGATTGTGCCTCTCTTTCCTTGTGCTCTTTCATTTTTTTTGCAATGAGTCCTTATAAATTTCCACCTTTAACTCCACATAATTATGCATCATGGAAAATTAAAGTATGGAGCAAATTAATGGAAAACAGTCTCATGCATTACATAGATGGAACAATAGCAGAACCACCTGATCCTAATGCATAGTTAGAATGGATCACTAAGAATAGCAAGGCTCTTAGAACCTTGCACAAGTATGTATCAGATGACCTCATTTTTCACATTGAGAAGTGTACAACAATCAAAGAGGCTTGGGATATGTATCAGAAAGTGTATGGTCAAGTTGATGAAATCAAAGGTTACAAGATTGACAATGAGCTCACCAACTTGGATCCCAAGAGTTTTGATACAATCCAAGATTATGTCACCAAAGAAAATGAGCTAAGAGCAAATCTTAAGGATTATGGAATTGAAAAAAGGATGCTCAGTTGATATTGAACTTGTTGGACAAGCTTGCACCAAAATATGTAGCATTTGTGTCTAGCTTCCAAACTCATCATTTGACAATGTGGAGTTCCTACATTATGCCTTCATTTGATGCTTTCACAGAAATGTTGATATTGGAACAATCTAAGTTGTTGAACATGGGGCTTCTCAAGTCTTCAAAGTCCAAGGATTGGTGGCTAATCAAGAGAATCAGGGGAGTCAAGGAGAATATTCCAACAAGAAGAAGAAGCAATCTAAGTCAAAGCCATAGTAGGAAAAAGGGCAATCACCCTCTCCATCACAAGGCAATTTTTCATCCTCTTCCAAGAAGGGGACTCCGCCTAAGAAGGATAAACCGACTTGTGAATATTGCAAGAAGTATGCTCATGATGATAATCGATGCCACACCAAGAAAGTTGATGAGAACAAATTTTCTTCAAAAAAACAACATCAACTTGCCATCCGCCTACACAAAGATGGATTCATCTCCTTCCTCTTCCTCACAGTCTAACGGAAAAGGGAAATCATTTCTGGCTACAACAGGTTCTTCACAGCAGTGGATACTTGACTCGGGTGCCTCTTATCACATGGGTTCTACAAAGGATCACTTTTCTTCATTGGAGCCATCTAAGGTACCTCACATTTACATAGGTGATGATACACAAGTTGAGGTTGAAGGGAAAGGTTCAGTTGACATGGATGATCTTTATGTTCTAACTTGTCTACCAACCTTCTCTATATCTACCAAATCACTCACTATGGGAATGGGAAAAAGGTTGAGTTTACACCTGATTCAGTTGTGGTAAAGGAACTTGATGATGATGCCTTGGTAGCAGTGGGACAAGTCAATGACAACTCAAGTCTTTATTCATTCTCCCACTTTGTACCAATTTTTCCTTCTAGGGCCTTGCTTACTCATTCAAATTCAAAAAGTAAGCTATGGAATGAGTGGTTTTGTCACCTCAACTACCGCTATCTTCAACAACTCAACACTAAAGACATGGTCATAGGTCTACCTTGAATCAATTTTTCAGAGAGTGTATGTTCAAGTTGTTCCATGGGCAAGCATCTCGAGGAGAAGCTTGATAAGGGGAAAGCTTGGAGAGCTTCAGAAGTTCTTCAACTTGTTCACAATGATGTAGCAGGTCCATTTCTATCACCTTCATTGATGACCACTACTGCTTCACTTAGGTCTACTTTCTCATTCATAAGAGTGAAGTATTTGACAAATTTCAGGACTTCAAGACTCGTGTGGAGAAGCAATCTGGGAAAGTGGTCAAGATTCCTCGTACAGATAATGGAAGGGAATATGCGAACAAGAGACTTGAGGATTTTTGTACATTTGAGGGGATTGATCTTCAGCATTATGTTGCATACACTCCACAACAAAAAGGAGTTACATAATGCAAGAATAGAACTCTCAAAGAAATGGCTAGCTGTATGATACATGCATGTTCTCTTGATCCCGCCTTTTGGGCAGAGGCTATCCATTGTGCCACACACATCTAGAATCGGGTTCCTCACAAAGCTTTGCAAGGTACTACTCCTTTTGAGGATTGGGCTGGTAGGAAACCGATTGTGAGACATTTTAGAGTCTTTGGGTGTCCAGCATGGGCTCACATACCTCCACAGAAACACAAGGCATTGGAACCTCAGAGTTGGCCTTGCATATTTGTAGGATATCCTGAGGGTGTTAAGGCATATAGATTGATGGATCCTGAAATACATGAGGTGCTTATTGAGAGGAATGTTCACTTTGAGGAAAGTTCTCCTAGTGTAGCCTCTCTACCTCCTCCACCTTCTTCCATTGTGGATAGTGATGCTAGTGATTCAGATGATGAGACTCCTTTAACTTTAACTCGTAGGGTTACACCTTCATAGGGTCCACTTGAAATTGAGGAGCCTCGTTCTCCACCTCCACTTAGACCTCATTGGGCTTGACATACACTTGAGTCTGTGGGTTCTCTTGTTGGGGATCCTTCAGATACACGGAGGACTCGATCATAGTATCAGGACCTTCCACATACATTCATTGCTACTACTTCTGATCCATAGACATTTTGGGAAGCATCAAGGGTTCCTAAGTGGGACCAAGCTATAGAGGAAGAGTATAGTTCATTGATGAGGAACAACACATGGGATTTAGTCCATCTCTCTAAGGGGAGAAAGATGGTTCAATGTAAGTGGATCTATTGAACCAAGTTTGTAGCAGATGGTAGTGTGGATAAGTATAAGGCTCAACTTGTTGTGAAAGGTTTCTCTTAGGTTCCAGGTGTTGACTATACTAAGACCTTTGCACCTGTAGCCAAGATGAACTCCATTCGCTTGGCACTTTCTATTGTTGTAGCGCATGGTTGGGTTGTACATCAGATGGATGTGAAGAGTGCTTTTCTTCATGGTGATCTTGATGAGGAGATTTATATGGAGCAACCACAGGGTTTCATCAAGGATACTTCCTTGGTTTGCAGACTAAGGAAATCTCTCTATGGTCTTAAGAAGGCCCACAAGGCTTGGTATGCCAAGATGGATTTCTTTCTTCTCTTAGTAGGGTTCACCAGGTGTCATTCTGATCTGAATGTCTACATTTTATGACAAGATGACTCTCAATTGATACTTGTGCTCTATGTTGATGATTTGATCATTACAGGGAGCACTGCATCCATCATTAATAGGATCAAATCTTCTTTGCATGACAGATTTGCTATGACTGACTTGGGTCTTTTGCACTACTTTCTCGAGATAGATATTTCACAGTCACCTTCCAAGATTACACTATCGCATCCTAAGTATGCTCTTGATCTAGTTGCACGCTTTCATATAGCTGATTGTAAGCCTGCACTGACTCCCTTTCTTTCAGGAGTCAAGCTTGAGGCTTAGTGTTCTTCTCCACCAGTTGATGCCACATTGTATCGTCAACTTGTGGGTAGTCTCATCTACTTGACTCATACATGCCCTGATATTTCATTCATGGTTGGCATGGTTTCCCGCTTCATGCAGGAACCATGTGAGCTTCATTTGAAAGCCACCAAACACATCCTTCATTACATCCAGGGTACACATCACTATGGGATTCATTATGCAGGAAGAACACGACTTCACTTGGTTGGTTACATAGACTTCGATTGGGCTGGCGATCTTGATGATCGTAAGTCTACTTTAGGTTACAGTTTTCACCTTGGTTTAGGCCCCATTTGTTGGCAGAGCAAGAAGCAACATGCTTTTTCTCTCTCTTCGACTGAGGCTAAGTATCAAGGAGTTGTTAACGTAGTGACTCAGACCAATTGGCTTCAGCAGATTCTCATAGAGTTTTGGTTCACCACTCCACGACCGACAGTTCTACATTGTGACAATGAGAGTGCTATTCCAATCTCGAAGAACTCGGTCTAGCACCAGTGAACCAAACACATCGAACTCCATATGCACTACATTCGGGAGCTGATTCAAGTTCAGGTCATTGATTTCCAGTATTGTCCTACAGCGGAGCAGGTTGCAGACATATTCACCAAACCTTTCACCAAGAGTAAGTTCCAATAGTTGCGAGCTCTCTTAGGGGTGCGGGATGTCTCATTAGGGGGGGTCAGCTAACTTCTCCTTCCTCTCTTATGGGGAGGACTTTTTCCTCTTTGAGGTTTTGCCCTTCTTCTTTGAGAGTCTTTTGTAAATTCATCTCTCTTTTGGGGAGGATTTTTTTCCCACTAGGTTTTCTCCCTTTCTCCATTTTTGAGAAATTTCATTGCATAGTTTTCCTTTCATTTGCATCTTGTACATGGGTACCTATCATGGCCTCATAGCTGGGACCCATCTTGCACTATTGACTAGAGTCTTCATTCCCCTAAGTTGCACTTAAGGGGGGGTGTTGGTTTAAATAAATATTCATTATGGATATTATTACACTTTACTTAAGTTAACTTAGGATAATGCATATGTTCATAGTTTGGATTTGAGACACTTAGGGAAGTGTCCACATAGGGATATAGCTTGTAGGAGAATTTATACCTTTTGTGGTTTTATTTTGCTGTTACACTCCACATTCAGTGGGTCATCCACCTCTTGTGGAATATTATATTATTTCTCCTACCTACCCCTAGTATTTCTTACCTACCCTTGTTTCTCATTGAGTCACATGTCATGATTGTGTGCTCGTACATCCATATGGCCTTGCCTATATAAGCCAACCCATATTCATTATACTGGTTAATCCAGTTGATTATTTGTATATTGATGAGAATACGGTTTGTTGTTGTCATTCTTTTGTCTCTGTTTTATACTTTTCATTGTGCCCTTGATCTTGTTAAAATCTCATAAATTCAATATTTTGATCTTCCAACTCTTCTAAAAAATTTGGAGAGGCCTTATATATGCCTAATCAATCACAACCAACCACCAATTGGTCCTCTAACTACCGATTTGAGCATTTTTCAAAAAGTTGTCACGCAAACATGACAACTTTTCCTCCACAATGCATTTTTACAAATTTTGAATATCTACACACTCTTGACCCCCTAGGATGGTTTCCTAACCTCAAATAAATATTTCCAAAATCCCTATGAGGCCTTACAATGATTTTTACATAATTTTGTTATATGATGCCATTTTAGGCTTTCAAAGGCACATAGGCCAAAACTAAGTAAACAAACCAAGATTAATGACCAACAAACTACAAAAAAAACTCAAGCACATTCTTGGACTCTCTAATAGTCCTTTATTCAATCATTGACCCAATGAGGATCATTCACTCCAAAATTTGAAAGTTCATCAAGAAACCTTAGGTGCTCCTGCACCACTCCTCAACCTCTTTTCCGACTTTCCTGTTCCTTGCAAACTTAGTGAATTTCTTGTGTAGGTCTAAATATTTCTCCTTATAGGTACGAAACCTTTCTTCTTTTTCATCTACCGACTTACTCAATAGGTGTTGAGCATATGCATCAAGTGTGTTTCAATCTACTTTATACCCCATGGGCATGATCCAAACAGTTCTAGGTTCTGTTGCCTCCATATGGCATTGATCTTTGTCTACCATGAAACAAATTGTATCTTCATATTTTTCAAAAATATCCTTTGGGATCCTCTCTCTACTCTGCATTATTACTTGAAATAATTTGAAGTAACCCCACAAAGTTGATTTATGTGCTACCACATCACCTTATCCCTGCAAACCCTCCTTAATTTGGAGTGCCACTAGTTTATCATAAGCCCATTGTACTTTTCCTATACTAGGGATTTCATTCAAGAAGTAAAGTGCTAAAAAACAATCAAAGAACCAAATTTGAAAACATGTTTCTTCTCTTATTTGATCTTCTTCAGATTTCTCATTATCTCTCTGAGAAGTACTCCGCACAGATCATATCTTTTGTCCTCCTTTGATAAGTGGCATATATTCCAATACAAGAAAATGAATTATGTCTGCTGGACTAGTACACCTTATATCATTGAGGCAAATATTACATCATGCTATATGATATCACTTATTGTCATTGATCGACTATCATGCTGGGATCCAGTAACCACATTCACTATTGTGTTCTTAACATTCCTTAGACTGGAGATCTCACCAATTGCAATCAAATAGGTTACCACTTGAATGACTTTCTTTGTGATCTTCTGAGGTCTATCCAGCTATATAAATTCATCATGGATTCAGCTCAAGATATACCTGACCCATTCGAGATCATCGAACATTGGAAAGGGAACCAACTGGATAAAACCCTTGTCATGTAATGATTTGAATTTGGGCTTAGATTCCCTATTCCATACATCATATGATTGGTGTATAATTATAGGATGTATGCATTCGCAAGCTCTTTGATATTACAATGAATATATGCCCTAACATCTTCATTGTTCAATACACCATACAATATAGAAGAAAATGCTCCTTCCAAATCATCTTCAACTGATTTGATTGGATGTTTCTTAAACACTCACCTTTCCCTTTCAGTGATCTCTACCACCAATGTAGTTTCTACACCAGATGCAGATTGCATTTCAAAATTAGTGTATGAAAGACAACTCAAACACGGATAAATACCTTTCCAAATTCAACTGGATGCTAGGAATCACTTCCAGAGCTCTTCAATCTTAGTTATCACTACTCAATCTCGTTCACCTCGCTCTCCTACTCTTTCTCTTCATTCACAACATGCAGAATGAATGATAGAATGCCTTTTTTATCCTCTGAAAACCTAATTTTAAGTTGTAATAAATACACAACCCTAAAGGCTCTCCATATACCCTTTTACTTCAATTATTCATCACTGGACGCTCAGATAGGCATGCAATCTTCCAGATATCAACTGCACAACTAATCTCCATCATCTGCAACCTTCCTTTGTCAGTTACAGATCTCTAGAGGGGTTTCTAAATATTTGCATGAAAATATTCCCCCTACGGCCAAAGTGCCTTAGTTACTGGATGAGGTTCCAACACCGGAATTAGGTGTGGAGCCATTACGAAAATTTGAATCTTCCTTCTTAACCCACATCTTCTTATGTTGCTCTTTGATTTCTTCAACCTTCGCTTTTTCTTTCTCATCTGATATGTTCTTGTCTACCGAAGAATTCCTTCTGACATTCTTGCTTTTGCAATACTTTGCAATGTGACCAGATTTGTTGCATGCATAGAAAATAACATTTCCTTGCATAGGACTAAAGTTCATCTAATTTTGTCTCATCTTGTATTGGTTAGAAATGTGTCCAAATATTCCACAAGCACAATATATCTTATTTAAGAAAATTTTCATCACTTCTCTACACATGTTTGACTTAAGACCAAAGTTGTTGCATTTTGAAACATTGATCAGTAAAGGTAGGACCATTATTCATCATCCCATTTTTGCATTCTTTTTCCATATGACCGAATTTATTGCAAACAAAATATTTTCCATTGAATTTAAAAGTATTAGGCTGCCTTACTGGAGGTCTCTTGTTCTTTTGATGATTTCTTTGTTCAAAATTGGAAAATTCTCCTTTCTCATATCCATGTCCTCACATTTATTTTCCACTTCTATGACTTTCCACCATCTCATCTAGCTTGGCTAAGATAGCTTTGAATTTTTCTTTGTACTCATTAGCAATAGAAAGTTCATCTCTTAGAATTATGATTTGCCCTTCAATTTCTTGCCCATCATTCTTGGATTGAACCAATTCAAGTCTCAATTGATAAATCTCATATTTCAATCTACAACATTAAACAGATCTATCCTTCAATGACTGAGTCAGATTTTCCTCAATCTTCTTTCTGTCTTCAGTCTCCTTTGTTAGCTTCATCGCAATGGATTTCATCTCATTCTTTAGGACTACATTCTCTCTAGCAAGCTTCTCACATTCATCTATCTTGTCTTGTAGGGCTTGATTGCCAATTCTTTGTTCTTCTTTCTCCTTGAGTTTATCCATTAGTTCCTTTCTCTTCTCTCTGGATGTGTTCACTTGTTCTTTTAGAGATTCAGTGAAATTTTTAGCTGCTTCCAGACTTCTCCTCAAGATAATTTTCTCTTTCATTGCTGCATCAAGATCTTCAAGTGCCATAGTAATTTTCTTTTTTAAATCAAAGTCCATTGATTCAATATTTCAGATCTTCCTCAAGATGTTAGGCTTCTTTCCGAGAACTAGGCTCTGATACCAATTGTTGGAATAAATCAACACTAAGAGGGTGGGGGAGTCAATCGGTGTTCTAGAATTTACAAATTTATTAAACTGATTCTTTAACCATTGGATGCATAAGAATGAAAGTAAAGTGTAGAAACATAAACCAATCAGCCACAAAACCATAACACCAAAATTTTTAGGTGGAAATCCAAAAAGGGACAAAATATGATGGGATTTGAACCCACAATGATATTATACTATGACCAAGAGTATAATAATATTATATAATGGGAATGCACTTGCATTCAGGCACACTGCCTAGAGTTAACTCCTCAAATACATAAAAGGGCTACAACCTAGAGGAAGGCTTACTGCCTTACAAATGAATAGAAATTCTTACAATAATGAATGAACTAAAGTATAGCATCTACATATGCAAAAAAGAAGTTCTGGTTATGCTCAAATTGACTTCTGCAACTGTTATGTCTCTCTCCTCTATTTTCCTACTCTGTCATATACCGTAGCACCAAGATATTCAATCACATCCACAAAAATTCACACATTTGCTCATACACGGTTCTCACACTCATCCACTATGTCAAAATGCTTAACCAAATCGATCTTATATATCGACATCAAAAAAAGAAATCATTTCTCATGTTGGCTTCCAAAAACCACATAACACACAACATGAAATGTGTAAAATCATGTTGGCTCAATCCATCGACAAATCCATATGCGGACCTTAAAAAGATGATAAAAAGATATACATATGTCGGCCCAAACTCTTTTAAGACAAAACCAATCACTGAAATCATTTCGAAGATTCTGGATGACACGATACACCAAAATAGCTCCGTTCTTCCTAAATTACCAAATATTGGACCTTTAATCTTGCTCATGAGTCAACACTAGTTATCAGGTTTAAAGAATAATCTACCTCGAACCTTGAATCATCTACCTCTAATATGAAAACCAAAGCAACACAACTAAAATCAAGATATGTACACTATACTCATGCTCTACCGGTTACTGTATTCCCCCTTCTAGACTTATGCCTCATGATAATATGACTTCCAGTAAATCAAATCTCTATGCACCAAATATGATTTCTGAATTGGTTTGCCATCAATGACAACTCCTAAGAATTTCTCATGCATCAATCTTCACCAGAACAGTGTCTCTTGCCAACAAGATTGACACAAAGAAGTTTTTACCATGGTTCTTTAGGCCATGATGCACAGATGAGAAAAGGTAAAAAGACAAGAAAATATATTTGTCATGGCAAAAATAATTCAAAATCATAAAATGCTAGGCAAAAGAATTGGTGAACTAACCATCAAGAGTAAGATATATCACAGTTACCTCAACCACATTTGCCTAGATCAATTTGATGGTATTTTATCATAACCCACATCTAGATAGTTCTCTACACCTTGTCCTACTCCCATTTTTTGAAGAAAATGTTCATGGCTTCATTAGATTTTTTTTTAGTCCCTAAAAAATTTCCTACCTTCCATCCCCATATCAGAGATCTGAGTAATGAAGTCCTTAATGATGACAATATCAACCCCATACACAATAAGGACACCCTCATTCCAACCCTCAACAAAGGTATTAGTGACCTCAAGATTACATCCATGAAGCTTCTCCATATAGGATGTTAAGCCACACACAGATAACTCATTTCAAACTAGAGGCTTTTATTGCCATTTATGATAGGAAGTGGGCTCAACCTTGCTTTTGTTTCCTCCCATAATCCATAGAGACCTACAATAGATAGAAGCCAAGGACAACCTAAAAATGAAACTAACCCAATAAAACATTCCAATCTCTTTTTGCAAAGACACTATACCTTTAAAAACAATAATGGGGAAACGACAAGTCATCAATTCCCTTCACACGAGTTGAAAGAACAAGGATATCATTCCCCAGAAATCCATCCACTTAAATAGATTTTCTATCTTCATCTAATAATAATTTGATATCGACGATGATGAAATTATTAGCCCCCATCATCCAACATCAGTTTTCCTAACACCAATATTAGCAAATCTATCGATAACCTTGTTACATTCCTAAAAAGTAGAAAAATAAAACACCAAATCTCTCTTCTTTCAAATAATCCAAGTGATGTTCAAAGGCATGGTAGAACTTCCAATGGCACTATTTAAATCAAAATATAATTCTTTTAAAGTAGGAAAACAAAGTAGGTTCACCCTTAAGATTCATTAAAATATAATCCTATTAAAGTAGGCAAATAGAGTACTTTTAGCCTAAGATTTCTACCAATGTCATCCATTCATCAACTTAGATTAAGCCAAAATAAAGGTTATCCCATAAAATTATAGATCTTCATCTATACCTTTTTCACATCTATTAGATATGAAAATTTGAAAAATAGAACATTTCAAATAAATTGGTATATTTGTGCCTAGAATAGTTCATTTTAGGGAAAAAAAAAAAAAGAGATTATATAATCTATTCACCCAAACATTAAATCCCAGTCTTGTTTAATAAATTTACTTATTGGAATATTCATGACATGCTAAAATTGCATTGCTACAATATCATGTGAGGGACTTGACTTTCTTTATAGCTTTTATTTATTGTGAATCTAAAATCAAGAAGTACACCAAAGCTTGATGAAATAAACACAGACAAAATTCCAAATTATTCATTCAATTTGTAAAAATGAATTACATTATGTCTATGTTAAACTATTTTTCTAAACAACAAGAGGATTTTTTAAAGAAATTGCAACCCCTAAAGTTCATTTCTTTCATATATTTAGCATGCAAAAATCATGACAGCTAATTTGATACTCATTTATTAAGAATCTTAAAAATATTACTAAACATGGATTATGTATGAGTGACACATAGCATCTCAATATAATACCCCTTAATACTAATTAAATTATAAGATGATCTCAAAGTGTGAAAAATTTGAATATTTGCAACTCATTATGCAACAAATTACCATTACTTTAGTCTTATAGACCCACTTCATACAAATGCACTTCTTGTAGATGCCAAGTGCCCATTTACTTATTTCTCTCTTTGTTAGATCACAACTTTTTCCTTTCTTTTCTCTAACGTAAAGAAGACTAGTAGTCTATCAAATTACATGACATCTTTCAATGTGTCATTCATAACAAGTAATCAACAAACAACAAACTTAGTCATTCAAACCTTGTTTCTTGCTTCATTAAATATTTTATTGTAACTTATTTTCCTGATATTCCATATATAATCTTGAGAATACAAGATCTTTTGCATGTTCGGCCAATGGATGCTACTTGCTCCTCAACTTGTGTGATTTACAAGGGAGGGGTTGTGGCTTTAGAAGATTTGATTGTGACTTTGTCAACTCCATTTGGTTGTGCTGTTGATTATATTAGGGCTTCTCTAGTGTTTGGTTTTGTACCTTTCTCGATGACTAGTCTGGTTGGGGTTTCTCCTACATCAAGCTCTTCTGTTGTATTTATGCAAGTGACTCATTTAGCTGAGCCTTCTCCTAGATGTGATCCTATGACATGTGTGGGTATTGTCAGTGTTGGGGATGTGCTCAAGTTTTTGTTCCTTCTCTTTTGAAATCTATATTTGCTAATATTCTGCATAAAAAACCTTTTATGCATTCCCTCGATCAGAAATGTTTGCCACTTCCTTATGCCTCTATCACTCTAGCAGTGGTTTATTGTCAAGAAGTGATTTATAGTATGGTTTTTTTATTAAGGGATTGATATGTAGATTTAGTTGCTTGTGGTTGTTGCTTCCCAAATTGTATTGATAAAAATTTTATCAGTTCTTGTAACTCTCTCCTTAGTGCTAGTGTTTTTTTTCCCTTCTTAGTTTGATGTTCTAATCAAATATGTTTGATTCCGAGTAGACAAATAGGAGATAGGGGTGAATCAGTTGTCTCAAAAACACAAAAATTAATCTTAATCTTGGATCTGATAATTAAGCATGAAAACATAAATAAGCTACACAACATGAGCACACATAACACCATGATTTTTGACATGAAATCCTGGTCAAGGGAAAAACCATAGTGGGAACCTACCCACAATATGATGATACTTTGTTATAAGTATATGAAATGTTACAATAGGGAATGCACATGCATTCATGCACACTTCCTAGAGCTCACTTCTCAAAATAAAACAAGGGCTACAACCTAGGGAAGACTCATTGTGTTACAAATAGGTTCGGATCGCATCCAAAAGATCATGAACTGATAGAATATAATCTCCTAATGATTGGTTACAGTTTTGGTTAATCACATAACAACTTTCCTCTTCCAACTTCTTCTCTACCTCTAAAAGATTAATACATTATTTACACATCCACTCATCCATGACATACACACAATTACAAATATGTTACATTCATTTATACATGACATCAACCTTGGAAAGATCAACAAGGTTGACTCAACACACACAACCTAATTACAAAGATATAACCACACACACTACAATATCATATGTGAACCAAGCAATGTCAGATATGACATAGAATGAACCCATATCGCATGCCTCGAATATGGAACACCTCCAAGAATTATGCATCAAAAATCCACAACACACTACAAGCATCTGGTCGACCATAAATATGAACAACACTAACACACCAGAGACAATCATCAATTACGAGCTCAACAATGAATTTGGACTATCAACACAAAAGGAACACAATCCAAAAACATCCACCAGCATCATAAATTATCACCACAACATGCACAACAACTCAAATTACTAGAATCACATCATCATTATACCAAATTTTAAATATACTAGCTGGAATGACTATAAACCTAGAAAAAATAACTTGAAAATCTCCAAACCACAAACCAAATGAATTATAGATACACATGAATGTCCCAAACACTTCTCTATATCTATAGATCAAGATATTACAATGCTGAGCAATGCAGATCAAAATTCTAAATACTCTGGCATCATTGAACAATTGAGAAACCAGCCAAAACACAAATATCAATAACTTACTCAAATCTTCTTGCAAACCTCTAAAAATTATATTGAATTATCTATACACATCCATCTAAAAACCCTTTAATCTACAATCTTTGATCATCACCATACAGAACAAACCAACTCACTAAACTCATTGCATCACTGTCATAGATAGAGAAATATATTGACATCAATGACAACACATCTCCCAAACATCCTCAAATATCTCTCAAGAACATATTTGCAGCATACTATCAACATTATCCAACAATATACCCCTTTGGCATTGATGGAAACATATTATGTGAAAAACAATCAATGACAAAGAAAAGGAAAATCTTCCTCTCTCTCAAAACTTTTATGATACTCTCTCTCCCCCTAAACTCTTCACATTTTTTCACATAACTCTCTCCCCTTTGACAACAATAGAAAAGGCACATATTTGCACCATAAAATATAATAACTAACTCACAAAACTAATTCATTGACTACTCCTCCTGAGTAGCAACCTCCACTCATCAATCTAGATAACAATATATGACTGTGAAATGCACCAAACTGATGCATACCAATGCATATTAGTTCTGATCAGGAGGGGCAATCAACCCTAGCTTCTATCTTAGATACTCAAAAGTATCTTTAGGAAAAGGATTCATGAAAATGTCTACAATATATTCCTTTGTAGGCACATACTCCAATCCGACTTCCTTCTTATTCACCTTATCTCTAAAAAAGTGAAACTTGATTGACATATGGTTAGTCTTTGAATGCAACACTAGATTCTTATAAATGTTAATTACACTTGAAATGTCATTGTAGATAAAAATAGGCTTATCATACACTACTTTGATATCTTTTAACATTTTCTTCATCCATACTACCTAAGTACAATTGTTAACAGTAGCAATATACTTTTCCTTTGTAGTAGATAAAGAAATAGAATTCTTCTTTTACTCAACCAAGAAACCAATCTCTTTCCCAAGAAAAATGCACCACCACTAGTACTCTTTTTGTCATCCATGCCACCTACCCAATCAACATCAGTAAAAGAACTCAAAGTAAAATCATCATCTTTAGGATACCATAAACCAAAATCAACAGTTCCTTTCAAATATCTGAAGAATTCTTTTGACGGTGACAACATGAGACTCCTTAGGATCAACTTGAAATCTAGCAATAAGATAAATGACATTCATAATATCAGGCCTAATCTGAGTCAAATAAAGTAGTCCTCCAATCATAGATTTGCATCTAGTCTGATTTGCTTTAGGTGAATCATCATCCTTAGTCAACTTACATCCGGTCACCATAGGTGTTCCAACCAGCTTTCTATCATGTAGACCAAACTTCATCAACAACTCTTTCACATACTTGGATTGAGATATAAAGATTCCTTTATCTAACTGAGTAATTTGTTATCCCAAAAATAATTTCATCTCCCCAATCATAGACATCTCAATTTTGCTCTGCATTTCATTAGCAAACTCTTTGGACAAACCATCATTCCCTCCAAAAATATTATCATCACCAAAACTTCAACAATAAGAATGTTATCATGGTCAATCTTGAAATACAAATCATTATCTAAAGTACCTTTGTTGAATCGTAGCTTCAATAGATACTTATCCAATCTAGCATGCCATGCTCTTGGTACTTGCTTTAATCCATAAAATTCTTTCTTCAGCCAACACACCATATCACTGTAATCAGTCAATTGAAATCCATCTGGTTGCTCAATGTACACCTCTTATTCCAATTCGCCATTTAGGAATGTTGACTTGGCATCCATCTGATAGACAAATTTTTCTAAGAAGCATAAGCAAGAAATAATCTAACAACTTCAATTCTTTCCACTAGAGCAAAAGTCTCTTCAAAATCAATTCCCTCCAATTGATAATAGCCTTTACAAACAAGTGTAGCTTTATTTATAACAACTTCACCTTTCTCATTCAATTAGTTTGGACGATCCATTTGGTTCCTATTACATTTTTATCCTTAGGTCTGGGAACAAGAATCCATTTAATGTTCTTCTCAATCTGATTCAATTCTTCTTCTATAGCCTCTACTCAATGTTCATCTTTCAATGCTTCACTTACATCTTTAGGTTCAATCTTAGAATCAAAGAATTCTCAACTTGATCTTCTGCAATTCTTCTTCTAGTTTGAACACCTTTATTTCTATCTCCTATGATTTTATTTTCAAAATGATTCAACCTTACATACCTAGGAGTCTAAGGATTTTCTTGATTATCAAGCTCATGAACTTTTTCTTCAACACTTTCTCTAGTCCTGCCTCTTGATTCACTAGATTCACCTAAACAATCTGAATTTGATTCTAGGTCTACGGTTGATTTCTTTTATTTGCATTGCCACTCTGATCATCTAAATCATATCCATAAGATCTATATTGACTCTCATTGTCTTCATCAACCCTGACATTAGCACTCTCAACTATCTTTCTCAGTCTGTTGTTAGAACATCGGTAAGCCTTGCTTTTAGTATAATAACCAAGAAATATTCCTTCATCACATCTAGCATCAAAATTTCCTAGATCTTCATCTCTTCTGATATAATATTTACTCCCATGACCAAACCATAATTGATAAGGATTCCTACCGATATCACCTTTGATATGCACTTGGTTAAGAGTGTAAATAACAGTACTCACAACTTCTCTCCAATAGACATGCACAATATTTCCTTCAATCATCATTGTCCTTGGAGCTTCCTGAATGGTTTTGTTCTTTCTTTCCACAACTCCAGTTTGTTGAGGGGTTCTTGGAGAATACAACTATGTTCTTATCCAATGCTCTTCACATAATGCATTAAACTCACCAGAAGTGAATTCACCACCTCTATCAGATCTCAGACATTTCAGATTCAATCCTGTCTCAGTCTCAACCATGGATTTGAAAATATTGAACTTCTCTAAGGCTTTAGTTTTCTCCCTCAAGAAAGTAGCCCATATCATCCTTAAATAATCATCAATTAGGAACATGGAGTATCTATCTCCTTGCAAGATTCTAACTCTAGAAGATCCACACAAATCAGTATGCACAAGATCCAATAATCATTTGAAAAATGCTTGTTACTCTTGATAGATTTTCTGGTTTGCTTCCCTAACTAATATTCCTTGTGCATAGGGTTAGTAGGTTTCATCAACTTAGAAAGATCTCTCACAGCTTGAGTAGAACTTATCTTAATAATGTTATTAAAATTTACATGACACGTCCTTCTATGCCACAACCAACTTTCACAAACTGAGCAATTAAACATCTTTTAATGGCACTATTCAAATGAAAGATATTACCTTTAGCGTTTGTACCTCAATTTCGGAGCTTCCCAATATACTACACTTGTCATTCCTTAACTGAAGATCATATCCCTTGTCAACCATATGTACAACACTTAAAATATTATTCTTTAGGCCATCTACATAGAAGACACCATTTGTATTGTACTTACCATCAAGAGAAACATAACCTCTGCCACGGATTATACTAGCTTTCTCGTCACCAAATTTTACAAGTCCACCTTCATACTTCTCCAAGCTCACAATTTTACTCTTATCACCTATCATATTATGAGAGAATCCATTGGTAATCACCTATTCATCTTTTTGTTCAACTTGTGCAACCAAAGCTCTTTCCACATTCATGTAGATAGCAAAATTAGTAGGTATTGGATCATCTGGCTTGATAGAAATAAAGACCCATTCATTATCACTTGTATTTCCTTTATCTGATTCATCATCTAACACACCTTCATTAGTAGCATAATAACATATCTTCTAAAATTTAGGCTTGTAAGTTTTCTTAGGAACTCTTTTCGAACATCTTCACACAAAATGTCCTATCTTATTGCATGAAAAACATTTAAGAGGCAAATTTCCATCATACTTACTGTCTCCTTTAGGTAATATCATAGTAATTAGCACTTCAAGCTCCTCAAGCTCTCATTCTTCTTCTTCCATTTCCTTCATGTCTTTCTCCTATCTTGATATCCTCCTTGAAGAACTTTCTCCCAGATCATATCTTTGCTTATCCTTTCTGGAAACAATGGCTTTGAATGCAAATTCTGTCTTAGGAAGGCAGTCACCAAACTCACTCAACTTAAAGGTTGAAAGCTTACCAATCAACATGTCTTTGATCACATCAATCACTGTCCAGATCTCTTCAATAGCAACAAATTTATGTTTGTAGGATGTAGGTAATGACCTGAGCACTTTAGCAACAATCTTTGATTCTTCCAACTTTACAACTCCACATCTGATATTGCACACTAGTTCATTCACCTTCTGCATAAAAGAAGTGATGTTCTCATCTTCATGGATCCTTAACATCTCACACATTCCTTTCGGTCTCTTCAACTTAGCAATATTCACATAACTATCTCCTTCATACAAGGTTTCCAACTTGTTCTAGATCTCATGATTAGTCTACAATTACATAAAATTTGTCATCTCAAAATCAGTCAAGGAACTCAAGTATGCTTCCTTAGCTCTAATATTCCATTCAACTTCCTTTATCTCATACGGAGTTGAAGGTCCATTTGTAAGAACAGTATACTTATTCTTTGTAATAGTCCAGTAAGCTTCGCCAATGCATCTTAGATGACACTCCATGTGACTCTTCCAAAGAGAGTAGTTAGTTCCATCAAATCTTGGACAATCCTTCTTGTAAGTCACTATCTCCAATCATCTCAAGTGGTTAAGCTTCTCCGAAGGAACCTGCTCTGATACCAATTGATGAAATAGGTCTGATTTCAAACAACAAACTAAGTGGGGAGTGAATCAGTTGTCTCAAAAACTCACAAAAATTAAACTTAATCTCAGATTTGATAGTTAAGCATGAAAGCATAAATCAACTACACAACATGAACACACATAACACCAAGGTTTTTGATGTGGAAAACCCAGTCAAGGGAAAAAACACGATGGGAACCTACCCACAATATGATGATACTCTATTAGAGGTATATGAAATGTTACAATAGGGAATGCACATGCATTTAGGCACACTAGGCTAGAACTTAGTGCTCAAAATACAACAAGGGCTACGACCCAAGGAAGACTCATTGTCTTACAAACATGTTCATATTACATCCAAAAGATCAGGAACTGATAGAATAACATATCCTAATGCCTGGTTATAGTTCGGGTTAAGAACATAACAACTGTTATCTTCACACTTATTCTCTACCTCTGAAAGGTTAATACATTATTCACATATCCACTCATCCACGACATACACATAAATACAAATATGTTACATTCATTTATACATGACATCAACATTGGCAAGATCAATAAGGTCGGCTCAACACACACAATATAATTACAAATATATAAACACACACGCTATGTAATATTATATGCAGACCATGCAATGCAAGCTAAGACATAGCATGAACCCAATATAGAACTCCACAAATACGAAACACCTCATTATGCATCAAACATCCACAACACGATACAAGCATCTAGTCAGCCACAAATATGAAGAACACTAACACACCTGAGACAATCATCAATTACGAATTCAATGATCAGTGTAGACCACCAACATAAAAGGCACACAATCCAAAAAAATCCACAAGCATCATGAATTATCACCATGACATCCGTAACAACTCAAATTACTAAAATCACATCATCATTATATCAAACTTGAAGAATACTAACTAGAATGACTGTTAACCTGGAAAAAATAAATTACGGATCTCCAAACCATGAACCAACTAAACTATAGATACACATCAATGTCCCAAACACTTCTCCAGATCCGGAGATCAAGATATTACAATGCTGAGCAATGGAGATCAAAATTCTGAACACTTTTCCATCACTGAACAACCGAAAAAAAAACAACCACAACATATATATCCATAACTTACTCAAATCTTCATGCAGACTTCTAAAAATTATATTAAATCATCTCTATACATACATCTAAAACCCTTTAATCCACAAACTTTGATCATCACCATACAGAACAAACTGACTCACTGCATCACTCTCACAGACAGAGAAATATGGTGACATCAATGACAATGCATCTCTCAAACATCCTCAAATATCTCTCAAGCACATATTTGCAGCATACTATCAGCAATCTCCAACATGTTCTTGATGCTCAAATTCATATTTCTTATGTTGCTCTTGATGCTAAGGTTTTGGTCAAGGATACTTCTTCTTCACCTTATTCTTTAGCTAGTTGTGAACCTCATCTTTATGAGGGGGCCTCTTCCCCCACATTTCATAAGGTATCATTTTTTCATGATGACTCTTGTTGGCTAATTTTACAACATAGGGAGAAATCTCTTCCTAAGAAGGTATCTCTTTCATATGTCATGCCTTTGGGTGTGCAGTTACATATATTGGATGATGGATAGAGTAGAAAAATACAAAATAAAGGAAATTTTTTTAAACATTGCACAATCGATTACAAGTGCTCCTTTTTATGGAGGTCTTAGATCTTTCTATAATACATAATAGTTATAACACATGTAGAAATGGGCTAGAGGTAATTGGAAGAAACATAAAAAATTATGCATATTGAAGAAATATGTAAAAAATATATTGTAGGTAGTTGTGAGAAGTGTCTATTCTAAATGCTTCTCTTTAATGTTATAGACATGTTTGTGCATATAGAAGATGTGATTACAATCTCCGATAGTCCCCCTTAATCACAATTACATATGCTTAAAGCTTTAGCATTCACAAAGCTCAAATTTCTCTTGCTCCAAACTGGTGTCTCTTTTTTTGTTCCTTCCTAGTCTTTTGACTCAAATCTTTCTTTGGGTGATCAAACCATCTCTATGATCTTTAGATATTTTCTCAATCACAATGCCTTTATTTTGACTTTGTCTAATTATTGTGGTAGTTTCTCCAAGCATTGTTTCTCAACTCTTCAAAAAAAAAATTAATCCAAAAAATTTCATTATTTGTTGGTGTCTTGCTAGGCAACAATTTCTTGTCAATTTTTTTTTTTCTTTTTTGAATATTCAGACCTTTGATGATTTCTATCAGCACATGAGTATTTATACTTGAACAATTTTTTTTATCATACTTGTAACTATTTACCAATTTAAACTAGGAATCCATCCACAATTGATTTTTAGACATCTTGTCATGGACTCATTTTTCCAAGATCTGTTCCACCACCTATTACAAGTATGTTAATCCTTACACGTGTCTTTTCTATGTCCTTTTCTATTGCAATGAGAATACCTAATGTATTGCCTTCTTTTGGCCAGCTTTCTTGAATTGGTAGCATCATTTTATTTTCTTGTAACATATCTAAGGCCCTCATACTTTGGCCTTGTTAAAGGCTCAATAGGCTCTCTAATTCCTTATTTATTTCTTCCCAATCCTTTATCTTTATAACACATTTTCTTCTTGATTTTAAAACCAACGTTCTTTTCATTATCACTTTTATCAATATTTGTAGATTTGTCATCTTCATCATAGACAACATAATTACACTTACCAAATGACAAATACAAATCTCATGTCACATGAAACATCACATACCGAATTTTTTCTTTGATTTGGAAGGTGGGGGATCTTTTCAACTTCAGGTTGCTTCATTATCTTCTTCGTAGGAGTCTTACTTCAACACTTTTCTTGACACCTAATATTTCAACAAATGCAATCTTTATTCACCAACATCCTCAAGAGCTACTACATCCTCCTTCCACACCTTTGGACACTTCTAGCAGCAATAGAAGATCACGTTAGACTATGACAGAATACTCACACAAACTTTTCTAGCTCTCTAGTATCTTCAGGTTACCATTGGCTCTAATACCAAATAAAGCAAATAGGGGATGTAGAAGATAAAACAAAACGAAACAAACCTGAAAATTTTCATCCGTTAATGTCATATTACAAGAAAAACATTACATAAATTTATTGAGTTGTAGCACTCTTACAGTTAATCTTATAACCTTATCTAGTCTCTTTTAACAGCTCTAATGAGGTAAACTCCTAGAAAAGAGAGTCAGGGGTGAAAGACAAAGTTGCAATATATAGAAAACCTAATATTATGCAGTGGATAACGAGACAACATAAAATAATATATATCTTAACACTCTTAAAATGTGTGAAGATGCTAGATGGGATTGTCAGGAAATTTAAGCAGTTAATGTAAAATCCATTCAAACCGAATGAAGAATTTCTTTAATCTTTATCTTTAATTCTATAGATATTCCTACAACTAGAGGATACAGAGGATGCTATAGATTAGGTGTGGGTTGTTGGGTTTATTTCCAACATGGGATTCAGGCTCAAATTTGTCTTGATTTGTTTCATTTCTATTGTGTCTATTCTCATTTTGCCTTGTTCTACTATTTCAAGATTTGTTTTGTTGTTTATGTAATTTGTACAATCTTCTAGACCCTTTCAAAACTCTTCTTAATTAAAAAATATTTATTCCTACATATTGTGTTCATTTAAATTCTAATTATCTCTCTTTTGAAACAAAAATTAGAAAAAAAAATTCTTGCAATATATGCACCTCTCCACATTCTACCAAGACTATATGGTTTTGTCAATGATAATACTGAACAAGATTAACCACTTTTGGATAAAATTGACAAAGCGCTTTTAATACTTTTCAAAGTTCAATTCTCACCTAACAAGTGTTGTGTAGGGAGTTAAAAACAACCATCTTGATTTGCTCTCCCTTTATGTACGATACCAAATAATCTGAAATGTTCATTTTATGTTGTCAAACATTAAGTGTATTCCTCCTTTTGGTTTGGAGGGAACGACAATCTTCATGTAATAGACTTTGCAGTTTGTTGTAGGAACTAAAATTACGTTGTGAACCTAGATTTTTAGGTTATGTCTCATTCATTGCATGCGAGGTCTTAATCCTTGAGTATTATTGACGTTCTTTCTTTTCCCTTGAAAGTGATATAATGTCACTAGTGAGCGGTCTCGAATTCCTTTCCAATGAAGTATTCTACTATTTTTGCATACATACAAATCTAGTGCATTCCTATTTTAAGGGTAACTGATGGTAGATCTATGTATTAGTCACTTGCATAGCTAGTCGATCTTAAGAGACTAACAATCCCTAGGAGTGACAACACATATATTGACTTAAACGGTCTTTGTTGGCAAAGTTCTCTTCTTTGGGTAAATCCAAATCACGTTCAATGGAATAGTAGAATTTGCAATGGGACTAGATAAACTAAAATACAATTCTTTTAAAATTATGAAAATAGAGTAGTTTAGCCTTAACCTTACAACCAACAACTTAGATCCATCATCTTAGATTAAGAAATAATTAAGGTTGTCCCATAAAATGCTAGATCTTGATCTGTATCTTTAGCACATCTCTCAGATATTAGGGCTGTCCCAATTGAGAATAGCCCTTACAAACTTGTCTAGCTTTATTTATAACAACTTCACCTTTCGCATTCAATTTGTTTGGAAGACCCATTGTGTTCCTATTACATTTTTCCCTTAAGTCTGGGAACAAGAATCCATGTATTTTTCTTCTCAATCTTATTCAATTCTTCTTCCATAGCCTTTACTCAATGTTCATCTTTACATGCTTCACTTACATCTTTAGGTTCAATCTTAGAAATAAAATAATTCTCAACCTAATCTTCTACAATTCTTCTTCTAGTTTTAAAACCTTTATTTCTATCTCCTATGATTTAATTTTTAGAATGATTCAACCTTACACACTTGGGAGTCTTAGGATTTTCTTGATTATTAGACTCATGACCTTTATCTTCAGCACTTGCACTAGTTCCTTCCTCTTGATTCACTGGATTCACCTAAACAATCTAAATTTGATTCTAGGTCTATGGTTGATTTCTTTTATTTGCACTGTCACTCTGATCATTTGAATCATATCCACAAGATCTATATTGACTCTCATTGTCTTCATCAACCCTGACAGTAGCACTCTCAACTATATTTCTTAGTCTCTTGTTAGAACATCGGTAGGCCTTGATTTTAGTAGAATAACCAAGAAATATTCCTTCATCACATCTAGCATCAAACTTTCCTAGATCTTCATCTCTTCTGATATAATATTTACTCACATGACCCAACCATAATTGATAAGGATTATTACCGATATCACCTCTGATATGCACTTGGTTAAGAGTGTAAATAATAGTACTCACAACTTCTCTCCAATAGACATGCAGAATATTTCCTTCAATCATCATTGCCCTTGTAGCTTCCTGAATGGTTCTATTCTTTCTTTTCACAACTCCATTTTTCTAAGCGATTCTTGGACCAGACAACTATCTTCTTATCCCATTCTTTTCACATAATGCATTAAACTTACCGGAAGTGAATTCACCACCTTTGTCGGATCTCAGACATTTTAGATTCAATCTTGTCTCAATCTCAACCTTGGATTTGAAAATCTTGAACTTCTCTAAGGCTTCAAATTTCTCCCTCAAGAAAGTAACCCACATCATCCTTGAATAATGATCAATTAGGAACATTAAATATTTATTTCCTTGCAAGCTTCTAACTCTAGAAGATCCACACAAACTAGTATGCACAAGATCCAATAATCACTTGAAAAATGCTTCTTACTCTTGATTGATATTCTGGTTTGCTTCCCTAACTAACATTCCTTGCACATAGGGTTAGTAGGTTTCATCAACTTACGAAGAACTCTCACAACTTGAGTAGAACTTATCTTAATAATGTTATTAAAATTTACATGACACGTCCTTCTATGCTACAACCAAGTTTCACAAATTGAGAAATTAAACATCGTTTAATGGCACTATTCAAATGAAAGATATTACCTTTAGCTTTTGTACCTGATGCAATCTCAATTCCGGAGCTTCCCAATATACTACACTTGTCTTTCTTGAACTGAAGATCATATCCCTTCTCAACCATCTATCCAACATTTAAAATATTATTCTTTAGGCCATCTACATACAAGAAATTATTGGTATTGTACTCACCATCAAGAGAAATAGAACCTCTGCCACGGATTATACCAGCTTTGTCATCATGAAATTTTACAACTCCATCTTCAAACTTCTCCAATCTGACAATTATACTCTTATCACCTATCATATGATGATAGAATCCATTGGAAATCATCCATTCATGTTTCTCTTTAACTTGTGCAGCCAAATCTCTTTCCACATTAATGTAGCTACCAAAATTAGTAGGTATTGGATCATCTGGCTTGATAGAAATAAACACCCATTCATTACCACTTGTATTTCCTTTATCTGATTCATCATCTAACACACCTTTATTAGTAGCATAATAACATATCTTCTGAAATTTAGGCTTGTAATTTTTCTTAGGAACTCTTTTTGAACATCTTGAGGAAAAATGTCCTATCTTATTGCATGAAAAACATTTAAGAGGCAAATTTCCTTCATACTTACTATCTCCTTTAGGTAATCTCCTAGCAATTAGTACTTCAAGCTCCTCAAGCTCTCATTCTTCTTCTTCTTCCATTTCCTTCATCTCTTTCTTGTATCTTGATATCCTCCTTAATTAACTTTCTCCTAGATCATATCTTTGCTTATCCTTTCTGGAAATAATGGCTTTGAATGCAACTTCTGTCTTAGGAAGGCAGTCACCAAACTCACTCAGCTTAAAGGTTGGTAGCTTACCAATCAACATGTCTCTGATCATATCAATCATTATCCAGATCTCCTTAATAGCAACAACTTTATGTTTGTAGGATGTAGGTAATGACCTAAGTACTTTAGCAACTATCTTTTCTTCTTCCAACTTTACAACTACACATCTAATATTGCACACTAGTTCATTCACCTTCTGCATAAAAGAAGTGATTTCCTCATCTTTGTGCATCCTTAACATCTCACACATTCCTTTCAGGCTCTTCAACTTAGAAATATTCACACAATTGTCTCCTTCATAAAAGGTTTCCAAATTGTTCCAGATCTCATGAGCAGTCTACAATTACATAAAAAAAATTCATCTCAGAATCAATCAAGGAACTCAACTATGCTTCCTTAGCTCTAATATTGCATTCAAATTATTTTATCTCATCCTGAGTTGAAGGTCCGTTTGCAAGAACAATATACTTATTCTTTTTAAGAGTCCAGTAAGCTTCACCAATCCATCTTAGATGACACTCCATGCGACTCTTCGAAAGAGAGTAGTTAGTTCCATCAAATCTCAGACAATCCTTCTCGTAAGTCACTATCTCCAATCACTTGAAGCAGTTAAGCTTCTCCAAAGGAACATGCTCTGATACCAATTGATGAAATATGTTTGATTTCAGGTAGACAACTAAGTGGGGAATGAATTGGTTGGCTCAAAAAATCACAAAAATTAAACTTCATCTTAGATTTGATAGTTAAGCATGAAAGCATAAGTCAACTACACAACATGAACACACATAACACCAAGATTTTTGACGTGGAAAATCTAGTCAAGGGAAAAACCACGGTGGGAACCTACCCACAATATGATGATACTCTATTAGAAGTATATGAAATCCTACAATGGGGTATGTACATGCATTTAGGCACACTAGGCTAGAACTCAGTGCTCAAAATACAAAAAGGGCTACAACCTAGGGAATACTCATTGTCTTACCAACATGTTCAGATTACATCTGAAAGATCATGAACTGATATAATAACATATCCTAATGCTTGGTTATAGTTCGGGTTAAGAACATAACAAATTTTATCTTCACACTTCTTCTCTACCTCTGAAAGGTTAATGCATTATTCACACATCCACTCATCTATGACATACACATAAATAAAAATATGTTACATTCATTTATACATGACATCAATGTTGGCAAGATCAACAAGATTGGCTCAACACACACAACCTAATTACAAAGATATAACCACACACGCTATGTAATATTATATGCAGACCAAGAAATGTAGGCTAAGGCATAGCATGAACCCAATATAACACTCCTCGAATACAAAACACCTCCAAGGATTATGCATCAAACATCCACAACATGCTACAAGCATCTAGACGGCCACAAATATGAAGAACACTAACACACAAGAGACCATCATCAATTAAGAACTCAATGATCAGTGTAGAACACCAACACAAAAGGCACACAATCCAAAAACATCCATAAGCATCATGAATTATCACCATGACATCCGTAACAACTCAAATTACTAGAATCACATCATCATTATATCAAACTTGAAGAATACTAACTAGAATGACTGTTAACCTGGAAAAAATAACTTACGGAGCTCCAAACCATGAACCAACTAAACTATAGATACACATCAATGTCCCAAACACTTCTTTGAATCTGCAGATCAAGATATTACAATGCAGAGCAATGGAGATCAAAATTCTAAACACTTTGGCATCACTGAACAACAGAAAAAACAACCACAACATATATATCCATAATGTACTCAAATCTTCATGCAGACTTCTAAAAATTATAATAAATCATCTATACACATACATCTAAAAACCCTTTAATCCACAAACTTTGATCATCACCATACAGAACAAACTGACTCACTAAACTCACTACATCACTATCACAGATAGAGAAATATGTTAACATAAATGACAATGCATCTCTCAAACATCCTCAAATATCTCTCAAGCACATATTTGCAGCATACTATCAGCAATCTCCAACATGTTCTTGATGACCAAATTCCTATTTCTCATGTTGATCTTGATGCTAAGGTTTTGGTCAAGGATACTTCTTCTTCACCTTATTCTTTAGCTAGTTGTGAACCTCATCTTTATGAGGGGGCCTCTTCCCCCACATGTCATAAGGTTTCATTTTTTGTTGATGACTCTTGTTGGATAATTTTATAACATAGGAAGAAATATCTTCCTAACAAGGTATCTCTTTCATATGTTGTGCCTTTGGGTGTGAAGTTACATATATTGGATGATGGACAGAGCAAGAAAAAACAAAATAAAGGCAAATTTTTTGTTCATTGCATAATCGATTACAAGTGCTCCTTTTTATGGAGGTCTTAGATCTTTCTATAATACATCATAGTTATAACACATGTAGAAATGGGCTAGAGGTAATTGGAAGAAACATCTAGAATTATGCATATTGAAGAAATATGTGAAAAATATATTGTAGGTAGTTGTGAGAAGTGTCTATTCTAAATGCTTCTCTTTCATGTTATAGACATGTTTGTGCATACAAAAGATGTGATTACAATCTCCGATACTCCCCCTTAATCACAATTGCATATTCTTAAAGCTTTAGCATTCACAAATCTCAAAAAATTTCTTGCTACAAACTGGTGTCTCTTTTTTTGTTCCTTCCGAGTCTTTCAAGTCAAATCTTTCTTTGGGTGATCAAACCATCTCTATGATCTTCAGATATTTTCTCAATCACAATGCCTTTATTTTGACTTTGTCTAATTATTGTGGTAGTTTCTCCAATCATTGTTTTCCAACTCTTCAAAAAAAATGTAATCCAAAACTTTTCATTATTTGTTGATGTCTTGCTAGGCAACAATTTCTTGTAAATTTTTTTTTTCTTGAATTATCTAACCTTTGATGATTTATATCAGCACATGAGCATTTATACTTCAACAAGTTTTTTTATCATACTTGTAACTATTTGCCAATTTAAACTAGAAATCCATCCACAATTTATTTTTAGACATCTTGTCATGGACTCATTTTTCCAAGATCGGTTCCAACACATATTACAAGGATGTTACACATGTCTTTTCTATGTCATTTTCTATTGCAACGAAAACACCTAATATGTTGCCTTCCTTTGGCATTTTTTTCTTGAATTGGTAGCATCATTTTATTTTCTTGTAACATATCTAAGGCCCTCATACTTTGGCCTATCCTTGTTCATTTCTTCCCAATCCTTTACCTTTGTAACACATTTTCTTCATGATTTTAAAACCAACATTCTTTTCATTATCACTTTTATCAATATTTGTAGATTTGTCATCTTCATCATAGACAACATAATTACACTTACCAAATGACAAATACAAATCTCGTGTCACATGAAGCATCATATACCAATTTTTTTCTTTGATTTGGAAGGTGGGGGGTCTTTTCAACTTCAGGCTGCTTCATTATCTTCTCTGTAGGAGTCTTACTTCAACACTTTTCTTGACACCTAATATTTCAACAAATGCAATCTTTATTCGCCAACATCTCCTCAAGTGATACTACATCCTCCTTCCACACCTTTGGACACTTCTAGCAGGAATAGAAGAACATGTTAGACAGTGACATAATACTCACACAATTTTCTAGCTCTCTAGTATCTTCAGGTTACTATTGGCTCTAATACCAAATGAAGGAAATAGGGGATGTAGAAGATAAAACAAAACAAAACAAACCTGAAAATTTCCATTTGTTAATATCATATTACAAGAAAAACATTACATAAATTTATTGAGTTGTAGAACTATTACATTTAATCTTATAACCTTATCTAGTCTCTTTTAACAGCTCTATTGAGCTGAACTCTTAGAAAAAAGAGTGAGGGATGAAAGACAAAGTTGCAATATATAGAAAACCTAATATTATGGAGTGGATAACAAGACAATATAAAATAATATATATCTTAACACTCTTAAAATGTGTGAGGATGCCAAATGGGACACTCAGGAGATTTAAGGAGTTAATGTAAAATCGATTCAAATCGAATGAAGAATTGCATTAATCTTTATCTTTAATTCTATAGATATGCCTGCAACTAGAGGATACAAAGGATGCTATAGATTAGGTGTGGGTTGTTGGGATTATTTCCAACATGGGATTCGGGCTCAATTTTGTCTTGATTTGTTTTATTTCTATTGTGTCTATGCTTGTTTTGCCGTGTTCTACTATTTCAGGATTTGTTTTGTTGTTTATTGTTTATGTAAAAGCGCTTTTCATACATTTCAAAGTTCAATTCTCACCTAACAAGTGTTGTGTAGGGAGCTAAAAACAACCATCTTGATTTTCTCTCCTTGGATGTACGATACCATATAACCTGAAATGTTCATTTTATGTTGTCAAACATTAAGTGTTTTCCTCCTTTTGGTTTGGAAGGAACGACAATGTTCATGTAATAGACTTTGTAGTTTGTTGTAGGAACTAAAATTAGGTTCTGAACCTAGATTTTTAGGTTATGTCTGATTCATTGCATGGGAGGTCTTAATCCTTGTGTATTATTGATGTTCTTTCTTTTCCCTTGAAAGTGATATAATGTCGGTGGTGAGTGGTCTCGAATTCCTTTCCAATGAAGTATTCTACTATTTTTGCACACATACAAATCTAGTGCATTCCTATTTTAAGGGTAACCGGTGGTAGATCTATGTATTAGTCACTTGCATAGCTAGTCAATCTTAAGAGACTAACAATCCCTAGGAGTGACAACACAAATATTGACTTAAACAACCTTTGTTGGCAAAGTTCTCTTCTTTGGGTATATCCAAATCACGTTCAATGGAATAGTAGAACTGCCAATGGCACTGGATAAACTAAAATACAATTCTTTTAAAATTATGAAAACAGAGTAGTTTAGTCTTAACCTTACAACCAACAACTTAGATCCATCGTCTTAGATTAAGCAAGAATTAAGGATGTTCCATAAAATGCTAGATCTTCATCTGTATCATTAGCACATCTCTCAGATATTAAAAATTGAAAATATGACACATTCAAACAAATCGATATAGGTATGGCCAGAGTAGTTCAATTCAGAAAAAATAGAGCGATTGTGTAATTTGCGTACCCAAACATTGAATATCATTCTTGTTTGAGACATTGTCTTAATAGAATCTTTTAAATAGACTACCACTTCATTGTAGTCATTTGGTGCATCAAGGATGACCTATCAGCCTTGTAGAATCTTTGAAAATTCATTAACTAGCAAATATTTATGGTGTTGCTGGTGGATGGTGATAAATGAAACACATAAACAAGAATATAAATGGAAAAGATAAATACTGTCACTCTTCAATTTTAGTTGATTTTCATTGATCTTTTTCCATACAAACATTAAAAATGTTCTGAATGCTAGAAAATTCAATAAATTCTCAATCTTTTGAATAAATGATTGGTTTGATCAACTGATGACAAATGCATTACAATTCCTTTATTATATGGAGATATTAGAAAATAAAAGGAATTTCAAGACTTAGATGGACTTACTAAAAGTAACAACTCACTAACATGAATAAATATTTTTAGAAATTTTTTATGCTCATCTCTGTTAGCGTGAGTTTCGCATCGAGTTTGCATGATTCTCTCTCACTCTCCGTGAATGATGGACCGCTTGCATGATCCTCTCCATTATCTCCAAGAATAGTGGATCTATTTTCATGCAAACTGCAGATCAATAAGTTTAACTAAGCATTTTTCACCGCTAATTTCATATTACTGTGCGGTGGCTTTTTTCTATAAATCATGCTTTTGCATAATGTAAAATACAAGGAATTAATATAATTTCATTCTTTCAGTTCTGTTTTTCATCTATGTAATTTCTGTAAGTTTTGTTTTTGCTTCCTAGCTAGATCTGTATTCTACAATGCAGAAAATTTAACATGGTATCGGAGCGAGTTTGCTAGGAAGAAGAAGCATTAACGATTATTTTCAGGCAGATTTATGAAGATTAGCATCATCATGGAAGTTGATGTAGATCTCTATTTCTAAATGCTTGCATATTCTTCCCCTCATTTTTGCATGCTCCTTGATTTTTTTCTATATTGATTCTTTAAAATTGTATGTGCTTTGCAAGCACTGCATGATGAAGATCTGGAAAATTTGGGGCTTTGTAAAAATTAAACTTTTAGAAAGTTTGTATGGGATTTTTGCTTAATGCATTTAGTATAGGTTTTTTTTTAATAGGTTTCCTGAATAAATAGATGATTAAAGTTGCTATGCACTCTACCTCCAATTGACAGCCAAAGTATTCTTTTGTTCTTATTCATGTCTACATGAGATTCCAATGTTGCAACTTTGTTTGCTCCTAGAGATTCTTTCTAGCAGGGTTCTACATGAGATTCCAGAGTCGCATCCCCGAGTGCTTCCAGAGTTTCTTTCTAGTGGGACATTATTGAGCAATGGATATACAATGGCATCATCCCAACCGAAGGTCATCTTTGCAGTTCTTCAGCTTGGAGCACATTTTTTTGCAGATTCATATCTTCCTATCTTCAGATTATCAGTTTCTATATTCAGAAACTGTGTACCTGTCTGTTCATCCATTTGAGCAATGCAGAATATGTACATTTGCATTTTCAAAGTATCCTAGAGGTACTCATGCAGTGGTTTCTATGATTCTATACAATCCTGTTGCAGTGTGGATTCATTTGGAGTTTGTAACTTTGTTCTTTAGTTTGAATAAATGGTTAGGATTTTTTCTCAATTGGGCTTTCTCCTTTCTAATTTGTAATTGGGTTCTTGATCAGGCTTTGTTGCAAGGACCCATATCTTTCTTCTTTTCATATATCTCCTTAGTTAGACTTAAGGGGAGGTGTTAGCGTGAGTTTCGCATCCAGTTTGCATGATTCTCTCTCACTCTCCGTGAATGATGGACCGCTTGCATGATCCTCTCCATTATCCCCAAGAATAGTGGATCTGTTTTCATGCAAACTACAGATCAATAAGTTTAACTAAGCATCTTTCACCGCTAATTTCATATTCCTGTGCGGTGGCTTTTTTCTATAAATCATGCTTTTGCATAATGTAAAATACAAGGAATTAATATAATTTCATTTTTTCAGTTATGTTTTTCTTCTATGTAATTTCTGTAAGTTTTGTTTTTGCTTCCTAGCTAGATATGTATTCTACAATGCAGAAAATTTAACATGGTATCAGAGCGAGTTGGCTAGGAAGAAGAAGCATTAACGATTATTTGCAGGCAGAATTCTGAAGATTAGCATCATCATGGAAGCTAACGTAGATCTCTATTTCTAAATGCTTGCATATTCTTCCCCTCATTTTTGTATGCTCCTTGATTTTTTTCTATATTGATTCTTTAAAATTGTACGTGCTTTGCAAGCACTGCATGATGAAGATCTGGAAAATTTGGGGCTTTGTAAAAATTAAACTTTTAGAAAGTTTGTATGTGATTTTTTCTTAATGCATTTAGTATAGGTTTTTTTTTAATAGGTTTCCTGAATAGATAGATGATTAAAGTTGCTATGCAGTCTTCCTCCAATTGACAGCCAAAGTATTCTTTTGTTCTAATTCCTGTCTACATGAGATTCCAATGTTGCAACTTTGTTTGCTCCTAGAGATTCTTTCTAGCAGGGTTCTACATGAGATTCTAGAGTCGCATCCCCGAGTGCTTCCAAAGTTTCTTTCTAGTGGACATTATTGAGCAATGGATATACAATGGCATCATCCCAACTGAAGGTCATCTTTGCAGTTCTTCAGCTTGGAGCACATTTTTTTGCAGATTCATATCTTCCTATCTTCAGATTATCAGTTTCTATATTCAGAAACTGTGTACCTGTCTGTTGATCCATTTGAGCAATGCAGAATATGTACATTTGCATTTTCAAAGTATCCCAGAGGTACTCATGCAGTGGTTTCTATGATTCTATACAATCCTATTGCAGTGTGGATTCATTTGGAGTTTGTAACTTTGTTCTTTAGTTTGAATAAATGGTTAGGAGTTTTTCTCAATTGGGCTTTCTCCTTTCTTATTTGTAATTGGGTTCCTGAACAGGCTTTGTTGCAAGGACCCATATCTTTCTTCTTTTCATATATCTCCTTAGTTAGACTTAAAGGGAGGTGTTAGCGTGAGTTTCGCATCCAATTTGCATGATTCTCTCTCACTCTCTGTGAATGATGGACTGCTTTCATGATGCTCTCCATTATCTCCAAGAATAGTGGATCTGTTTTCATGCAAACTGTAGATCAATAAGTTTAACTAAGCATCTTTCACCGCTAATTTCATATTCCTGTGCGGTGGCTTTTTTCTATAAATCATTCTTTTGCATAATGTAAAATACAAGGAATTAATATAATTTCATTCTTTCAGTTCTATTTTTCTTCTATGTAATTTCTGTAAGTTTTGTTTTTCCTTCCTAGCTAGATCTGTATTCTGCAATGCAGAAAATTTAACAGTCTCTTCTTTAAATCAAAACATTTTATTCATAATTTTACCTTCGTCATTTAATTACAATTGATAATAATTATTGATGGGAGAAATTACAATACACAACTTCGGAGATGAAGACATTGTACATGCTTAGAGGACCATGCTTTTTATACCAAAATTTTTCTTATAAATGGATTTCTAAATCCCGGAAATGAAATAACAGATGATGCCCTCCTAAATGGCACAAGATTAGTCCAAGATCAATCAACACAAAACACACAAAACATTAGTGTTAGTCAATCGAAAACTAATCTAAAAAGGCATACCAAAAGAGAGACTAAAAGCATGCAAGCATATTTAACTATCAAAGCAAACATGATGAGGCATCTCCAAATACCTCCTAACATACTCCTAGCTTCTTCTCCCTTGTTCCTCTCCTCTCCAAGTTCCAAAATAGTGTAGCTCTCAACAGCTTTTTGCACTATGGATGCTTATGGAGGATTGAGATTTATAGAATAGCTCTAAACATGAAATGAAAAGCTATTTTTATGCTAAAATGATGTGTTTTAACCAAAAAGACAATATTTAGTTATGCTATTGCTAAATGCTCTCTAAAATAGCTATAGTCTAAATGCTTACAAGTTTTCAGGATCTGGATTATGAAGGAATGAGCTCTATTTATAGGAAAAATGGAGCAATGGATGGTTGAGATTGAGTAATCTCAACAAGGGTCAGGATTGAATGATTTCAAATCCATGTGAGGGCTTTCAACCCAATCCCAGGATGACAAGTGTCAATGTGAGATAGGTTGAGAGGAGAGGGAATAAACATTAAATGCCTGACATGACTCTGGGATTTTAGAGTCAAGGTTGGTTGAATGAATAAACTCTTTATTCAAAGAATAAAGCTTTTATTCAATGGATAAACTCTTGTGCAAATGTGAAATGGATGAATATGGTCAAAACAATAAATGTTTGGGGAGACAAGTTTGAAATAACCATAAATGGTTATGTAAGAGCCATAAATGGTCATGTAAGAGCCATTAGTGGTCTTGGAAGACTTTGGGGGGTTAATTGGTTGAACACACACAAAGCATTAAATGCTTTTCAAAGACTTTGGAGTCTTTGAGAAGTGACTCCATTTTGCTTAGGAATGTGACAATAATTAGGGGATGGATTAGGCTAATCAGGAAGGGGTTAGAAGAATCTAGAAGGGGATTAGATTTTGCAAGTGGATTTGGTGGGTGAGGGAAAATAAGATTTTATTAAAATAAAAATTCATTTATTTCAATAAATATGTGCAAGTTGCATTTGTAGGAAAATGCAAGTGGGGTGGGGATAATGATTTAAATAAATATTTTATTTTATTTATTTAAAAGAGGAATAGGGGGATTTGATTAAATAAATAGATTTTATTTATTTAATTAATTTGTATTTGGTTTAATGAATTAATTAAAATAAATTGAATAATTTATTTAATTAATAGAAGAATGTTTGGGGATGAATTAATTAAATATTAATTTAATTAATTGATGGCTAGTGGATTTTTAATCAAATAAATACAAAATATTCATTTAATTAAAATGGACAGATTTATGTGACTACATTTGCCCCTCTTTGAGACGGTGCAGTTTATCGCATCGTTTCAAAGAAAGAAAAACTGGTGTGAAGAAATGCCCCATAAAATGTAAATTTAATGGGTGGTATGCCCCCTCGAGAGATGGGCCGAAAAATTTCGAAAAATCGGGCGATCTCTCGAAAAAGAATGAAAATTGGCAAGGTGATAGAAGGGAAGAAGTGAGGTATACGGGTGAAAAATAGAAGAAATCGGGAGAAACATGGAGAAATGGGGGGCTCGAGAAGTTCACGGGGACCACGGCGATGAGCGGGGCGAAGTTACGGGGACGTCGGGGGGTATAAATGGGGTGGAAGGGGTGAAAATAGGATCATTTGTGACCGCGACCAGTTGAAAACTATAGCTCTGACAGTGACATTTGGAGGAGCAAGGAGGAGCAACGATGCCGTTTCCGATCACCGAGCACCGATTTGAGCGAGTCCGTCGGTACCAGCGCCCAGCCGACTATGGACCAGCGGTACGCAAATTCGAAAACTCACTTTTTATGCATTTTTGGTATGTTTTTAGCTAAGTCCAAGTCAAGTCGGAGCAAGAGCACTGGAACTAGGTTTTTAGCGCTTTTGCTCCATGAATTAGCGCTATTGTGCCGCAATAGCGCTTTTGTAGCCTAGTTTTAGCGCTTTTGCATTAATTTAGCGCTTTTGCAAGCAAGTTTGAGCGCTTTTGATAAATTAGCGCTACGGTAGGGTCAATTGAGCGCTATTGATGTTTAATAGCGCTATTGTATAGAGGTGTTAGCGCTTTTGATTAAATAGCGCTATGGTGTAGTTAATTGAGCGCTATTGTATTTTAATAGCGCTATTGTAGAGTGGTTTTAGCGCTTTTGTTTTTGTAGCGCTATTGCAGGGTTTTTTGAGCGCTATTGATGTTGTTGTAGCGCTATTGCTTTAGGATACAAGATGCCCCAGTTTCGCACAAAATAAGACTCCGAATGCCTAACGATTGATGGATGACGAGGTGAAGTGGGAGTTGTTTTGAACCAGAGCAGCCTGATGAGACTTAGGTCATTTGTTAGAATAAATGCCTGTTGAAATCTAGGCGGCCATGATTGCTTACCTGTTGAGACCCGAAGATACTTGATCAAAGTATCTGATGATAGTCTAGGTTTAAACTTAAGAAAGTTTGATAACAAAACAACTGATGGTGGTTTGATGAATGTCTATGTGCAGGAGGATCTACGCGTGTTGCAGTTACGCGAGCGCCACCCCGCGACACAGGGGTTGCGAGATCGTTTGACTCAGATCGAGATAGATTGTATTGCGGCGACTAGGCTCTATGAGGTGATGCATATGCCCGTGATTCGGATGAATCACGGCCTGATTACAGCTTTAGCAGAGCGATGGCACAGTGAGACATGTACATTCCATCTGGCTCAGGGCGAGATGACGGTGACTTTGGAGGACGTGTGGCGTATTCTTCGGATTCCGATTCGAGGGCAGCTGGTGACGTATGATCGATCCTGGGGGACAGTGTCTTGCCAGAGGATTTTTGATGAGGACGTATTTATTGATGATGGGTCGATTGCCTGGGAGGATATAGCGGCACTATATGAGCCCCTTCCAGCAGTATTGTCAGGGATCGTGGGAGGGCTTCTGTGTCCAGACAGGCGGTCACATGGATTGGCGGTCGGATGGGGACAGGTTATTGAGATGATGATGACAGAGGGGACCCGATATGCCTGGGGGCCGTGCGTGCTAGCGCACATGTACCAGGAGCTGCACGAGGTAGTGTACCGGGGGAGAGGTTCGCTTGCAGTAGGCATGACGCTGCTGCATGTGTGGGCATGGGAGCATCTACCAGTGACTCGACCAGTGAGTCTGAGATTCTGAGCCGTAGACCAGCCCTATATGTTTATGTATAGTGGTATGATGAGCCAGCCCCACTTGGGGAAGCTAGAGTGGTCGAGGCGAGCATTAGATGACCTAGATGCAGTGATCTAGCGGCCATACTTGGAGTGTGAGCCATGGGAGGATGATGCGGAGGCACTACCTTATGTCTTCATGACCCGATTCCTCATTGGGAGGACCTCTTATCACGTAGGGAGACAGGTGCCAGGACGAGTTATGAGGCAGTTTGGACGGCAGCAGGGTCTGCCGAGCGGATCGGGAGAGTATGCTCGAGTGATTCAAGAGCGGTATGCATGGGGTCCAGTGCTACCGTATGATCAGGCACTGGCAGAGTTCCGTACACTGTAGGCGAGGCCATGGGATCTACGACCGAGGGTCGTTGATGCAGGGGTTACAGCAGAGTATACACAGTATCGGGCAGCGCACTCGATCCGATGGATATCAGATCCAGCGGAGCCGATCCCAGCGTTTGAGGATGAGAGGGGACGGGGACGGAGAGGAGGGCGAGGAGGAGGGGATGGAGGAGGAGGAGGAGGAGGTGGAGGAGGAGGTGGAGGTGGAGGAGGTGGAGGTGGAGGAGGTTTGGGGATGCCGAGGCAGCGGAGAGGGAGAGGTGGACTACCTCTGCAGATATCACAGGGACCATTGATGCAGGGAGGAGTGCAGCTGAGTGGGAGGGGGATGGAGAGAGAGATCCCGATGGAGACAGGTGCAGGAGAGGGTGGTGCAGGGGAGTGTGGTGCAGGGGAGGGACCTAGTGGAGGGAGTGATACAGGTGCAGCAGCCGTGGATATAGGGGAGTGTGGTGCAGGGGATCTGCGGGAGCATATGATAGGTTTTTTGCAGACCCGGGTAGAGAGATTAGAGGCGGAGGTAGCAGCTAGAGATGTGCAACTATTTACACGTGAGTCAGAGCTGACAGTGGTGCTACGGGAGAGAGATACTGCGGTGGAGAGATTGGCAGAGCTGCAGGAGAGAGTGCGGACTGGTGCACAGGGGCCTTCAGGAGAGGTTATGAGGGAGATACGGCGAGCACAGGCGGAGATAGAGTACTGGCGGGGGTTATATGAGCAGGTGGTACCGATTGGCCAGCGAGCTCTCAGTTACTCACAGATGCGGCAGGCCAGATCCGAGCGATCACAGAGGATGCAGAGCAGTGGGGGAGTGATGGGTCCTTTGCGGCAGGATAGATCAGGAGATGCAGGAGGGAGTGGGGGTTCGATGAGGCCTCCACGGAGAGATGGATCAGGTGGTGCCGGTACCAGCGGTGGAGTAGGTAGGGGTGGGGCAGGTACAGCATCTGGCCAAAGCGGCATCTGAGAGAGCATTTTTGCATACAGGTGTTGTATCATTGTCTATTTTTTTGGACTGTATCTTGGATGGCTCTTGGTAGCCGATTTTGTAGACTTCATTGTACTCTGATATATGAGATGATATATATGAGGAGATCCTATTTTGTGATGATATGCATGTGATGATGTATGGATGTTTATGCATGTTTGTGATTTATTGCTTAGATGAATATGTGTACATGTATGCATTTGATGAGATGTTTCTTTTATGCATGTTTTTATGATGAGTTATGATATGAGATACTGACATATGAATGCAGGTTTTTATGATGAGTTATGATGTGAGATACTGACATATGAATGCAGGATGATATGATTTTATGATGAGTTATGTAATGCTTCATGTATGGAATGCTATGATGATATATGCTTATGCTGGATTTTATGAACAGGATTTTGATGGTTTCCTATTGCAATGTAATGATGAGATGATTTATGTGATGATGTCAATGCAATGGTTAGATGAATGATTTTATGTATGGATATGCTAGGATGATATATGCTTATGTTTTTGATGGATGCACAAGATTGTATGATGTTTCCTTTTGCGATGTAATGATGAGATGATTTATGTGATGATGTCAATGCAATGGTTAGATGAATGTTTTTATGTATGGATATGCATCTAGATGTGTTTAGATGAATGTAATATGGATAAACAAAATGTTTTAAGTGCAAATGTTTATATGATAAATGCAGATGAATAAACAAATGTAAAGGACAAGTGTTTATATGATGATATGTAAAATGAATGTAGATGAATAAACAAATGTAAGGTACAAATGTTTATATGATAATGTTAAAATGAATGTAGATGAAATAAACAAATGTAAAGTACAAATGTTTATATGATAATGCCTAAATGAATGATTCTAAATGCGTTTTAAATATGTTGGTAAGTGCAAATGATAATGGGATGATATGATAACTAATGGGTATAATAACTGCACCTAAATGTAATGATAATGAATGCAATGTGAATGAATCTTACAATGAGTATAAAAAGATACTTAGTAATGAATGAATGCATCTTTTTACTATAAAGAAATGTATGCAAATGATAAATGGTGAAAAGGTTAATAAAATGATAATGGATAATCGATATGAGATGAATGCTTATTAAATGATTTAATACAATCAAAGACAATTTAATCCCATGAATGGATCTAATTATTGATGATTAATGCCATGATGAAAATGATTTTACTGCAACTAATGTCAATAATGAACTTATATGCAACGTTTTATGTGTAAAAATGACATGAATGGACGTAATGCAAGATGCACCTAAATGCAAGGATGATATGATTATGAGGAATGCAAGGTTGTTTTAAGACTTTGCATAATGCATTGATGGTGTATCAGAGTACTCGGTCGTGATTGTATCCAAGACCAGTTTTTATTAGTCAGTTTTGCATGTAAAAGCCTACATATGAATGAATGAGTGGATGGGTGATATGCAACGGAATGCAAGATATAAACAGATGAGGTGACATGATGATCCATAGTGCTCTATTTTCATCATTGAGCTTTAAAATGTTGGAAGAGAATACAAGCATCTTGACACAATGATTCAAGATGACCTGAGTATTTCTTTCATGGATTTTAATATAGCAAGTTAATACAAACGACTTGATATAAGGGTCAAGTCGACCAGAGTATTGCTTGCGGAACAGACAAGGATTATCTCCTTTCGTGCATGACTTGGATCGTCCTCCTTGATCTTAGGCTTGATCAGATCCTGAGACAAGTTCATACCGTACTTAAGAAAATAAAACCTTTATCCAATTTGGAGGAAGAGGAACCAAAGGATGAGCATTGCACTTGTAACCAAACAGTATATATACATAAAGAATAAAGAATATGGATCCTTGGGAATGGTTCATGTCCATATGGTCGAGATATACGCTGTAGTCAGCAAGCCGTAGTGATCTATGATTGCATTTGGCATAAGATCACGTAGCGTAGTGAACTTCCCACGTAGACACCATTAGTACATGCCCCAGAACTTCATCGGAAATAATGCGCAAACGATACAAACAATGCTAAAAGATTCCGATACAGATAAACAAACAATTGAACTCACAAATCAACCAAGTATTTGATAGCTTAACAGAATTTTCTTGTCAAAGAAAAATGTCATCTTGTCTTTGTTTTGGTAAGGAAGGATGCATCCTTGTTGAAAAGACAGTTTGATTGTTGATGTTGATTGTTTTGGTTTGATTGGTAAATGGTCATTGTGTGAGTAGTTTGTCAATGTTTGTTTTGCATCTGATCGGATGAATATGTACAAGGTGTTGCCATGTTTTTGTGTGATTTTTGATGGGTTTTCCGATGTTTTTTGGTATTTGTGTGAGATATTTTTGAATGTTTTTGTATTTTGCGAGACATTTTTGAATGTTTTTGTATTTTGCGAGACATTTTTGAATGTTTTTGTATTTTGTGAGACATTTTTGAATGTTTTTGTATTTTGTGAGACATTTTTGAATGTTTTTGTCAATGAATCACCAGTAATGTAGAATCCACTTCCATCACGAGGGTAAGGGTATTGCCCCCAGTTTGTAGACCGGACTATGAAAAGGTGGGATGCTAGACGCGTGGAGTACTTTTTTAATTGCAGATCAAATAACAAGCCATAGTTTGGATGGATGGATGTATGTGTGCATGAATGTGATCGCAACAAGCTTTGAAAGATAATGGAGCTATTGCCTTTACGAGTGGCGCCTGTTTGCCAGGTTTTCACCATCGCACTTACCCAAGGTGCCACCGGAGTGGTTGTTCACCGTTTGGATGCATGATTTTTCTTTACTTTTTTGAATGTTTTTGTATTTTCTTCAGGACATTTTCTGAATGTTTTTGGTATTTTCTGATATGTAGGGGAGCCTGATGCTCTGTATACCTTAGGTATAAAACCGTTTGAGGTGCATGCTATTGATTGGATCTGCAAGCGGTTCTCCTTCTGATGTAGCCAACTGATATGCCCCGGATCCAAACACAGCAGTGACAACATATGGGCCCAACCAGTTTGATTCAAATTTGCCTTGATGTTCTCTGTTTGGTTGGTTGCAAGGATTCTCTCGTAGAACAAGATCACCTACCTCAAATGTACGAGGTCTAACTCGGTGATTGTAGCTTCTGCTCATGCGTTGCTGATAGGCTTTGAGGTGATTGTATGCAGCTTGTCGTTTCTCATCAAGTAACTCTAAGTCCTGAAGACGGGATACTCTGTAGGTTTCATCATCGATGAGATTATGCAAGGAAACTCGTAATGATGGTATCTCAACCTCAATAGGTAAGATAGCTTCTGCACCATAGACCAATGAATAAGGAGTTGCACCTGTAGGGGTTCGAATGCTAGTGCGATATGCCCATAATGCTGGATTTAATTGAACATGCCAATCACGACCGGCATCATTGACTGTCTTCTTTAGGATCCTCAATATGTTTTTATTGGATGCTTCGGCCTGACCATTGCCTTGTGGGTAATAGGGAGTGGAAAAGCGGTGTTGGATATGAAATTTCTCACAAAGCTCACGGACATCCTGATTTTTGAAAGGAAGACCGTTATCTGTGACGATGGACATGGGTACACCATACCGGCAGATGATGTAGTTGAGGATGAATGAGGCGATCTGCTTGCCGGTGACTTGGGTAAGTGGAACAGCTTCGATCCACTTGGTGAAATATTCAGTGGCGGTAATAATGAATTTATGGCCATTGGATGAAGATGGATGAATCTTACCCACAAGGTCAAGGCCCCATTGACAAAAAGGCCATGGTGTTGTGATTGGTTGCAGTTCCTGTGCTGGTGCATGTATCAGGTCACCGTGAACTTGACATTTCTTGCATTTCCTGACAAAGTAGTAGGAATCCTTTTCCATAGATGGCCAGTAATATCCAGCTCGCAGGAGTTTCTTGGCGAGTGACGAACCACTTGAGTGAGTCCCGCAAATTCCTTCATGTACCTCTTCCAAAGCCTTTGTTATCTCATCTTGTTCCAGACATCGAAGGAGAGTACCATCAAGACTACGTCGGTATAGGGTTTCGGCAATAATGGTATATCGAGCAGTTTGGCGAATGAAGGTTTTTCGTTGGTTATTTGATTGGTCGGGAGGAAGGGTGTGATCGCAGAGATAGGTGTAGAACTCACCGTACCATGGGGATTCAGAACCGACAAGGCGACATATCATTTCGGATTCGGGGATATCATAAGCGGGAATCCAAAGCTGTTCTACCAAGAACTCGTAACGTGTTGAATTCTGTGGAAGATCTAGTAGAGATGCGATGGTAGCCATGGCGTCAGCAGCTCGATTCTGATCTCTTGGTATCTGCTCAAAAGTGATAGTAGTAAATGATGTCTTTAGAGTGTCCACCATTTGCTTATATGGCATGAGTTTATCATCTTTGGTCTGATACTCATCTGTTGCTTGTCGAATGACTAGTTGGGAGTCACCATATACGTGTAGTTCTTTTAATTTCCATTGTATGGCTAGCTTGAGTCCTATGATCAAAGCCTCATACTCTGCTATGTTGTTTGTGCATGGAAATGTGAGCCTGTAAGACTTCGGGATGCTATCACCTTGAGGTGTGATAAACAAAATGCCTGCCCCCGAGCCGTGCCTAGTGTATGAACCATCAAAATATAGCTTCCATGGTTGTGTTGTTGTAATCATGAATAGCTCTTCATCTGGAAAATTGGAAATGAGAGGATGATCGCCTATGAGAGGTGCATCGGCCAACTGATCTGCAATAACTTGACCTTTGATAGCTTTACGGTCCACATACTCGATGTCGAATTCACTTAGAATCATTACCCATTTGGCCAAACGACCTGTCAATGCTGCTTTGCTGAGTAAGTACTTGAGTGGATCAATTTTTGCAATGAGTTGCACCTTGTGTGTCAACAGATAGTGCCGCAATTTAGTGGCTGCCAAGATTACTGCTAGGCAAGCTCGCTCAATAGGTGTATAATTGAGTTCATAGCCAACCAGTGTACGAGAGATATAGTAAATAGCACACTCTTTTCCTTCTGCATTATGTTGTGCCAGTAGCACACCCAATGCTGTACTTGTCGCTGAGATATAAAGTAACAACGGTCTACTTGGATCTGGTGGCATCAGCAAGGGTGGATTCATGAGATAGTCTTTAAGTGCCTGAAATGCTTGCTGGCATCTGTCATCCCATTGAAAGCGGATGTTCTTGTGTAGCAGGTGTGTGAATGGGTGACACTTATCAGCCAATTGTGCAATGAATCTTCGGATGGATTGAAGTCGCCCTTGTAATGTCCTTAGCTGGCTGATATTCTTTGGAGGTGGCATGTCCATGATTGCTTTAACCTTTGCTGGATCGACCTCAATGCCTTTGCTTGAGACAATGTATCCTAGAAGCTTCCCGGAGGTCACTCCGAAGACACATTTCTTTGGGTTGAGTCGAACATGATATTGTTCCAGTCTATCAAAGATTTGATCTAAGATATGGAGATGTCCTCCTCGTGTGAGTGATTTTGCTAGTAAGTCATCCACATAATCTTCCATCATAGTATGCATCATGTCATGGAAGATGGTGGTCATTGCTCTTTGATAGGTCGCTCCTGCATTCTTTAGACCAAAAGGCATTACATTCCAGCAGTATGTGCCCCATGGACATGTGAAGGCTATCTTATGTTGGTCCTCTGTTGCGATCTTTATTTGATTGTATCCTGAAAAACCATCCATGAGTGAAAGCATAGCATGTCCTGCTGTCAAATCCACTATGATGTCGATATTTGGTAGAGGGAAGTCATCCTTAGGACATGCCTTATTCAGATCTCTGAAGTCTGTACAAATGCGGATGCCCCCTTTTGGTTTGCCAACTGGCACGATGTTGGAGATCCATTCTGCATAATCAATTGGTCTAATGAAACCAACATCCAGGAGTTTCTTGAGTTCTGTTTTGACTAGCACTGCAATCTGGGGATGCATCTTACGAAGCTTCTGCTTGACAGGTTTGGCTCCTTTTGCTACTGTGAGATGATGCATGACTAAATCAGGATCAAGCCCAGGCATGTCTGCATATGACCATGCGAAGTTGATCTGATGCTTCTGGAAGAACTCTATAAACTTAGGCTGTTCCTCTGGAGTGAGAAGAGATGCCAGATGTATGATATGAGGGTTTTCAGGAGTCCCTACATTGTATTCTTTAGTCTCCTCAATGAGAATCGTTGATCGTTCCTGTTGTGTACTAGCAGGAAGAATGTCAAACCCTTCATCCTCAGGCGCCTCAGAGAGGTTTTCACTATTGGATACACTCTTTCTTTTTACTTTTGTCGGATCAAACAGTGCCACAGTGTGGTTTTCACTGGAAGATCCATGTTTTATTGTTATATTTTTGCAGCTGAAGGGTTTGGCATCCGCCCCGAAGTATGCTGCGCTATTAAGTTGAATGGCGAATCCAGCTTTGTGATCCCCGCTTGGTAGATTATCCCGTAATTCTAAAAAGTCAATGATAGCCTCATCGTTCTGGAAGAGGTCAAGACATGGGGGATTTGGTTGGTTCCATTCGATGAGTTCAGGGTGTATAATAGGCATTACTTCATCGATTAGATTAAGTGCGAGTGATGTATCAGTGAGGGTTAAGACAGTGTGGTGAAGGTCGTTGATGGTACTCTCCCTGTCAGAATAAGGCGTAGGATGAGACGTAGGGTCTGTGGAAGATGTTTCCAGCTCAGGTACCCAAGTGGTCTTTATCTGTGCTTCTCCGTAAACAGGGATGTCTTTGCGTGGCGGAGGTGGTGATGTGTCTTCCTCATCTGAAGTGTTAAGTTGCACTGAATCAAATTCCCATTCATGTGAGTCGGTCTCTGAATCACTCTCCAGCATCCGATTACTATACCATACTGGGATGTCTTTGGAGTTAAACACAGCAGGCGTGATTGGTTTATGTACCTTTGAGGTGATCGGTGCTGCAGGAACCGTGATGGGGTTTAAAGGATTTGTTACTGGAAGTATTGGTAATGGTGACTCAGTGGCTTCTGCTAGAACTACTGGCACCATAGATGTTGTGGCGGGTTCTGATACAGTTGCTGCTGCTATTGGTGTTATTGACGGGATTACTGATTTGTTTGGTGGGATTTTTGGCACTGATGACGGTTGCGGTGGGGTTGTGAGCCTCGATGGGGCAATGGAAATATTGCTTGATGGTGCTTTGATTATGAAAGGTGTCCTCTTTACAGTGGGTGGGCAAAATGGTTTGCTAGGTTTTCCTTTAAATCTGAGTTTAGGAAGGATCTCTTTTTCAAAGCCTAGGCCTGTATTACCTTTGGGCTTGAACTCTGGCAGCAGCGGTTCATGTCGTCCTTGTTTGCAGTATCCCAAAGCACTCTGACCATCATATCCCATTCTTTGCATAATGAGGAGGCCTTTGCCATATTGTTCCGTAGGAAGTGTAACTCGCGGTATGTCGGTGGTGATGGGATCCTTATAGATCCAGTCCGCTAGGTCCTCATCTTGTGTTTCTTCCTCTTGACTCTTTCCAAGGATGAAAGGCGTTAAGGCACATGTAGGCGTGATTAGTGGTTGCTGGAGCAACTGTTGTGGTTTACCATGTGTTCTTGGAGAAGTGGGCATTTGTCCCACACAAAAGAGCTGACTCAAGTTGTATTCTCCAGGACCTTCCTCTGCTACTTTCATTTTAAGCTTTTCTTGCTTGGGTATAGGGGTGTTTGAACTAGTAAGAGAGGCGGGATTTACATATGATGTGGAGGAAATGGCTTCCCTATTATTAGGAATAGTAATCTCTGGTTGATGGCTGATATTATGGCAAAAAGCAAAGGGATTTGCATCGCCCAAGATTGTGATCTCTGCACCATTATGTGGGAACTTGATACATTGATGGTAGGTAGATGGAACGGCTTGCATGGCATGTATCCAAGGTCTCCCTAATAATAGATTATATGGCAGACGAAGGTCCAGAACCTGACAGATGATGTGCTTTACCACAGGGCCCACTCGGATTGGTAGTACCACAGCTCCTTTGGATGAACGCTCTGCATCATCATAGGCCTTGATGGTGATCTTCTTGCGAGGATCCACTGATTCTACTGCATAGCCCAATGCTGTGACCAACTGTAGTGTGCAAATGTTTAGGCCTGCTCCATTATCAATCAAGACTCGCTTGATCCTGTGTTGGTTGACAAAGCCTTCAATGTGGAGTGAGGCGTTATGAGGTTGCTGGAAGGAAGAGTTATCACTTTCAGAAAAAGTGAGACAAGGTGATGACTTTAGACTTCCAACCATGGCTTGAAATTGGTCTGTGTTCAGGTTTGCAGGGACTGACGCCTCTTGGAGTGCTTGATCCAAGATTGTTTTATGAGAGGGTGACAGACGCAAAAGCTCCAAGATGGATATAAGCGCAGGGGTTTTGTCTAATTGTTCCACAAGATTGTACTGCTTTGGGATGGAGGTGGTGCCTTGTGGAGCTGCCTTGATGGTGACCTTGCCACGACGTGTAACAACATTGCAATTTGAGGTGGGATTTTTGAAGGTGATAGTTGCAATTTGTTCGCTGGCATCATACAGGTGATTGACAGTGTAATTATACGCAGCCTGCGTATAATCAGTGGTATCAGGACTTCGTCTGGAAGTGGAAGGACCCCTTTGATCTTGCGATGGAAGTGGATTCTTGAACATCTGATGATCATTATTGGTTATTTTTGGGTCATGTCCTTCAATTTCAATTTCTCCGTGGTCAATAAGATCCTGAATGAGATCTTTCAATCGATGACAATTACTTGTCTTATGTCCTCTTCCTTGATGGAACTCACAATGTTCAGTATCTCTCCACCATGCCGGTTTGACTTGAGGCTCATAGTTTGATAGCTTAGGTAGAGTGATCAAATTCTGAGAAATGAGTTGTCGCATCACTGTTTCAATGGGTTCCCCTAAGGGAGTGTATGTGCGTTTTTGTTTTTGTGGACGGGGTCTTGGTTCATCATGAGATGTGATGCGACCTTGATTAGGAAGAACATTTGTGTTATTTTGAGGTGGAGGATTTTGTCCTGCAAACCGAACCACAGGTTGTGCATTTTGGACAGTCCGAGCATCCACAACCCCATCATTGACGATATTCTTATTCTTGTTCCAGAAGTTCGGTTTATCGCTATTGAAGCGCGGGCGAGGACCATCTTTGGGTTCATTAAAGATTTTGATGAGTGCCCGCTCACATTTTATACCCTTGGTGATCATATCGTTAAAAGAATCGGTGTCTTTGACATCCAGGTGAAATTCCATTTCTTCGTTTAAGTTGGAAATGAAAATTTCCACTAGTTCTCGTTCAGGTAACTGAAGAGAACGTCTGCTAGACATTTGGCGCCATCGTTGCAGGAATACTGAGAATAATTCACCTGGTTTTTGTTTGGTGTTGCATAGATCAGCCATGGTGATGTCGCGTTCAATATTATAAGAGTAATGAGATAGGAACTTCTGGATGAGTTCCTCAAATGTTCTTATGCCACCTGGTAGTCGGGAAAACCATGATGTGGTTGTTCCTCCCAAGCTTTGGGGAAAAAGGCGCATTAAGTATGTGTCCTCATAAGCTACTTCAAGACAAGCAGAATGAAATTCTCGGACATGATCGCGGGGATCTCCCTTTCCTCTATATTTTTCGAATTTTGGTGTTTCGAACCCGCGTGGAAAGGGTGGCATATAAAGATTCCTGTCAAACGGATAGGGACAGATGTCGTTAAGTGAGAATTGATTGGTTTTAACACCACTATGAAGTTGTTGGGCGAGATTCTCAACTTGTTGCCGCAACATCTCTATTTCATTAGGAGGAGGAGGTGGTGGGTTACCTCGAGGAATGTTATATCTGATGGGATCTCTATGCCTTTCCTCCTCATGGCGACTTTGTCTTTCTGATGCTTGTCTTAATTGGGCAAGATCAAAGTCAGAGGGGAGTTTGGCTCCTTCTTGAGCAAGTCGTAAAAAGTGAGCATCCGCATTGCTCCTTAGTATTTCATCGAATAATCTGTTAAAATGAGGGTTATGCTGAACCCTTTCGATTGTTGAAGGAGTGGGAGTACTTGGGTTTTCATCATTCCCATTTCCTCCAAGTGCTTCTTGAAATTCATTGAGGTTGTCCTCTTCTTCCTCAATTTCCATTTCTCGTTGCCTTGATCGTGATCGGGTTTGAGCCATTTTGTTTACAAGTTTGGTTTTGAAGTTGATTGAAGATGATGATGAGTGGTGATGAAATGCAAGATTGATTGGTTGGTGATTTGTGTTGTATGGGGATCTCTAGCACTTTTTAAGGTAGATGTAACTGAAATTCCTTTCTTTGAATTTGCTTGTTTATTTTGATGATTTTGGATGTGATAAGGTGTAGAGAAATCTGAGATGTGTTACAGATTTTGACTACCTAGTAATGAGAGGATTCACTCATGAACTAGTTTTAACCTGCGTAGATGTGTCTCTTAGGATGAGCTTATCCTAGATGTAGAAACAATCTAAAAGTGATGTGATGTGTTTTGATTTCAAGCAATATCTAAAAAGGGATCTTGGGACAAGAACCTCTGAATGTTTTGAGAATTTTGGGATGGATTGATGATGGAATGATAATATATAAGTAAGATGATGGATGTTTTGTTTTTAACTTCAATAAAAACTCTGTGTCACAAATGGGACAAACTCTGTTTCTTCCCTTTCAGGCGTTGGTGGCACTTCTCGAGCTGTGTTGTAGGTGATACAGATGTTTGGGAAGAAGTTGGGATCAATCTTTCCTCCTTGATTTTTGTGATAACTCAGAGCTCTATATTGCATAAAAGCTCTGCGGTTTAATGATTCAGAATCAAACTCGTTTGTTTTACCTGGAAGGTATAGACACATGCGATGTAGAAAGACTCTATGTGAGACAAAGATTTGTCTATTGAGATAGAAGAATTTCCTCCTTTTGATTAAAGCCTTTGAGCTCAATGGTCTCCTTTTCAGGTTGATATTCTGATGACACTTCTTTCTTCGCAAGATGTGAAGAATGGTCATAAAAGTGGTGACTCTGTGTTGTTTGCACTTTGTTTTTGGTATTTTTGGTTGTGTTGACAGATGTTGGATGAGTACTTTGTTTTTGAAAGTGATTTTCTGATTTTTCTTTTGACAAGAAAACAAAGCAAGCACACAAACACAAGAATGTTGCCTAAAAAGGCACAAATGAGTATGGGTCTAGATCAACCCAATCCTTGGACTTGTTTTTGACCCTTCCTTTTGATTTATTTTAAGGTATAATTCCAAAGCCTGAAGTCGGCTCAATTCGCTCTAGGTCTGTAAAACGAACACACTTCAAACAGTCTTTATCCCTATGGTCAAATGGCCAGTTGTGATAAATTTAGCCCACATCTTGATATTTCTTCGACTTTGGTACTACATACCTTATGAATCCCGCCGTGGCAGGTAAGGATGTGATATACTAAGTCTTGCATGAGCATAACAAATAGATGATCCCTATGATGGGGGAGTCACCACTTTTATCAAGCCACAAGTGAGCTTTCAAAAAGCTATGTTTCTACTCAAGGAAATATGTATGGTGAGTATCTTGGGAGCAAAACCTTCTATGCTCTTGCACTAAATTATACCTCAAATATTCTCAATCAATAGAACAGGTGGGCTACTACTTAAAAGTGTTTAGTCATGTTCGATGGCTTTGGACATAAGTTCATTCTGCAGTGACTCACTTAAGAGCCTTGTAACTGGTGGTGGGGCCCATTTGTCCTTTCGGCCAGTTACACTGTAGGAACAGCTATACCCAAGGCTACAGCTTTCGCTCTCACCTGATTTCTATAGTGGCTCAAAGGATTTACCGCTCGAGGTCGTTCCCAAGAGTATCGATCCCTTGGCAGGCCTCTCTTAAAAAGATAAAATGTGAGCGTTACTAACACTTTTCTCTTGCACCTAGGACCACGAGAGCCAAGGGAGAGGATAGTGTGTGTTAGAAGTAGGTCCACTTGACTGACTTTTGTGCACAAGTGTGCCAGATACGTAAAACACTTGTTCTTTTTAATCCAGCATTTGCAAAGATGATTTAACTATTTGGAGATGTTGCTCCAACAGTCATGGTGTTTGTTTTAACTTCAAAGGCAATGTGTTTTGTAATCTAGAATTTGAAATCCCGGTCAACTTAATGGAAAACACGTTTGCATGAAGTAAAAATTGCTTGCAAAAATCAAAACAAGTGGATTGTGTATTTTATTTGCACCAAAATTTGAAGTGTGGCTTGTGATTTTTAGATTTGATGCAAGAAAATGGAATTGTTTGGTTTTAAGCACCAAATAAAGTGTGTTTCCTAACTTGCAAGAAAACAAATGTTTGAATTTTGTTGTTCTTTTTACCTTGCAAATAAAGAAAGATGAATTTTGTTTTAAGCACCAAAAACAAATTCGAGGTTCATTTTATGCACTCCAAAATGAGATGTGAGGTTTATTTTAACTTATGCAATAAGGGAATAATGAATTCTTTTTAGCCAACTTTTTAAAGAAAGTAAAAAGAAAGATTTTTTTTTTAGAGTATCTACTAACTCCTTTCCTTGCACACAAAAAGATTAGAACCTGCACCTGGTCAATAGTCAAAGCGTTAGTGTGGGCTTACACAAGCCTAAATGCTGATTTTGGGTTACAAAGCGAATTGGACAACACTCTGTCGCAATAGCGCTATTCTGCTTTTTTTTTTTTTTACAAAAGCGCTAATTAATACAATAGCGCTAGTCTGCGGTCGCAGAAGCGCTATTTTACACAGTAGCACTGAAATAATAGAAAAATCCGGAAAGTCAAAAGCGCTAAAATAGTTTCAATAGCGCTAGAACTGTGACAAAGGCGCCAGAATGGAATTAGTAGCGCTAAAACTTTTTCATTAGCGCTATTATATGGACAATAGCGCTAAAAGAAAATGTTGCAATAGCGCTAGAACGTGTTCAATAGCGCCGAAGCGCGACCTGTGTGGCAGTTTCAACAAGCAAAAATGTTAATTTTCAAAAACAACAATCAGAAGGTTGCGTGTTCGATTCACGTCGGGTTCACCAAATGATGCCCTCCTAAATGGCACAAGATTAGTCCAAGATCAATCAACACAAAACACACAAAACATTAGTGTTAGTCAATCGAAAACTAATCTAAAAAGGCATACCAAAAGAGAGACTAAAAGCATGCAAGCATATTTAACTATCAAAGCAAACATGATGAGGCATCTCCAAATACCTCCTAACATACTCCTAGCTTCTTCTCCCTTGTTCCTCTCCTCTCCAAGTTCCAAAATAGTGTAGCTCTCAACAGCTTTTTGCACTATGGATGCTTATGGAGGATTGAGATTTATAGAATAGCTCTAAACATGAAATGAAAAGCTATTTTTATGCTAAAATGATGTGTTTTAACCAAAAAGACAATATTTAGTTATGCTATTGCTAAATGCTCTCTAAAATGGCTATAGTCTAAATGCTTACAAGTTTTCAGGATCTGGATTATGAAGGAATGAGCTCTATTTATAGGAAAAATGGAGCAATGGATGGTTGAGATTGAGTAATCTCAACAAGGGTCAGGATTGAATGATTTCAAATCCATGTGAGGGCTTTCAACCCAATCCCAGGATGACAAGTGTCAATGTGAGATAGGTTGAGAGGAGAGGGAATAAACATTAAATGCCTGACATGACTCTGGGATTTTAGAGTCAAGGTTGGTTGAATGAATAAACTCTTTATTCAAAGAATAAAGCTTTTATTCAATGGATAAACTCTTGTGCAAATGTGAAATGGATGAATATGGTCAAAACAATAAATGTTTGGGGAGACAAGTTTGAAATAACCATAAATGGTTATGTAAGAGCCATAAATGGTCATGTAAGAGCCATTAGTGGTCTTGGAAGACTTTGGGGGGTTAATTGGTTGAACACACACAAAGCATTAAATGCTTTTCAAAGACTTTGGAGTCTTTGAGAAGTGACTCCATTTTGCTTAGGAATGTGACAATAATTAGGGGATGGATTAGGCTAATCAGGAAGGGGTTAGAAGAATCTAGAAGGGGATTAGATTTTGCAAGTGGATTTGGTGGGTGAGGGAAAATAAGATTTTATTAAAATAAAAATTCATTTATTTCAATAAATATGTGCAAGTTGCATTTGTAGGAAAATGCAAGTGGGGTGGGGATAATGATTTAAATAAATATTTTATTTTATTTATTTAAAAGAGGAATAGGGGGATTTGATTAAATAAATAGATTTTATTTATTTAATTAATTTGTATTTGGTTTAATGAATTAATTAAAATAAATTGAATAATTTATTTAATTAATAGAAGAATGTTTGGGGATGAATTAATTAAATATTAATTTAATTAATTGATGGCTAGTGGATTTTTAATCAAATAAATACAAAATATTCATTTAATTAAAATGGACAGATTTATGTGACTACAACAGATATTTAAACAAAAGAAAAAAAATAGAGAAATCCATAAACACCTGAGTTTTTCTACAACATTCAGGTATGCCGCTAGAAAGGCTTATTTTCTTTCACCTGCCTCCTTCACTTTGCTCGCATTTCACATAGTTGACAAACGTATTCTAAGCCTTCTTTGTTGGAGGAAAGAAAGGTACTACTACAATTCAAGAAATGTTCAAAAAAGTGTGTTATAGCTCCTCATTTTCCTCCTAATGATCTCTTACATGATCATAGTCGGGTAGAGAGTGCTTGGAACCAGTCATATTGTTAAATTGGTTCAAGCAACTTAGTCTGATAAATCAATACATCCATAAATCTACCACCCCATATATGATTAAGGCAATCAAAATGGGGCATGGTTACAAATAATTTGAAGCAGTTTACAATATGGCCAGTTCAAAGCATTCTCTACAATTCCAAATTTGTTTGGATCATTCTGAGGAAAATGGGGAAGCAACCCACATTCTTCTGAACATTTCATTCACTACAGTAGGCTAGGCAGGAAACGATTTATTTTTCCTAAGGAACAACTTGATGCAAAAGCAACATATGATGCCTCATTATATAGAAGATTTGGGTCGACTCTATTACTTTATATAACTTACTAATACTTATCTCTTTTCTATTCCGGAACATTCTATATTTTCCCTTACTTATTTGATGATTACAATTGAAAAGAGAGAAATTGCAATACTTCAACACTCTAAAAATGAACATGGGACACTAAATTTGAAAATGAACAACGTGTATGGTTGGAATTATAGTAGGCGTTTAAAAGGTCAAGTAGTGCTATTTATTATCTAAAAACTTGTCAAGTAGTGGAGATGATCCTCACATTTGGTCGATGTTATTCAAAGTTGCAAACTAATCGACGACTTAAAACTCAGCCATTAATAATTAGCTGACAATTTTAGAATCCGTATAAAAGTTTTTTTTTTGGCATATATTGAAATAATGTGGCATGCAATCAGGTCACATAAATAACTAGCAGAACAAATATTACTTTATGAAATTAAGTCACATAACGGCGATGCGAAAGCAAGATTTTTCACACTGTATGTCCGAAAAAATCGCTCGGGTTTTCGAAGAAAAATAATGGCATCCCGATTTTTTTTCCTACACAGACTTTACAATGCTTTGTAGTATATAGATGGGGTGATCATACCATAACGTAAGATTTGATTGAATTAACTGTCTGATTTTCACTGCCTACCGATGATATATTTAGTTTAATTCACAGTAATGATCATTTGAACTGAATTTTGTAATTTCTTTGCATATTCTCTTCTTGAGTACACTTTCTGACCATTTTCAAGATAAATTCTAGGCTTTACTATCTTTTTGTCGTTAAAGATTGTCTAAGATTTTTGGGAGATTTTTTGAAGAATTTTTTTAGATTTTATTAGATTTTTTTAAAGAATTGTCTATTGATTTGTTATTGCATATGAAATTATTTAGATTATTTTATTTAATTTTATTTTTTTTAAATTAAAGGTGTAAATGCTTTTGATAAGGAGCAATGAATCATGGAGGTCACAAATGTGAGGTCTCATCCTCATCAAAATATTCATTTTTTTTAATCGATAATAGGCCGAAGCCGCAGTATTTTTGAATAATAATAATAATTATTATTATTATTATTATTATTATTATTATTATTATTATTATTATTATTATGTTTGATTAGATTGACCCTAGACCTTCCCCATTTTTATGGAAGGCCAAGAGTCACAGCTTAGAATTCATTTTAGATGTCCCTTTTGGGAGTTGAACTTGGGTCTCCACAGTGAGAACCCAGTGTTTTAACTAGTTAAGTTCAACCCCTTGGACTCATCAAAATATTCATTAATAGCATCCCAACGGGATTTGAATTTGAACCTTGATATCAAAAACAACAACACCACAACTTAATCATCACACAATGTCAATATCGACTTTTATTGTAAAATATAATTAAAGTTAAAATATATATTTATTGTTAACTCTTGGTAGGATCTCAAAATTTCTTCTTCATATGTAAGTCGCTAAAAATTAAACAAAAATAATTTACAAAAGGTTCTAATGTCTTTTTTAATTACATATGAAATTATCTAATTTTTTTAAAATAGTTTTTCTTATCTTTTAATATTATATTTTGAAATTTTTTAATTAATTTTTTTTATTACCAATTATAATTAAATCTAAAAATACAAATATTATTTTATATATTGGTAAGATCTTAAATTTTCTTTTTTCATATGTTTATTATGCAAAAAATAAGTAGAAGTCAATTCTAAAAGGTCAACAAAAGTTAAATTTTGATGATGCATCTAGCAAAAATCTAAGCCTATATAGTGTAGAGTGTGCCATATATAATTTTTTTTGTAAATTTGATCAGAGTTATCACTGAAAAGAGAAATCCAAAAATGAACAACATAGATGAGACTAAATGTCTACTCCTTGGATAACAACTAGAGAAATCATGCAAGGTTGACAACATCACAATTATGGGTGATTTAATATATATCACATGAACTTTAGAAACAAACATATGGAAAAGTTGATGATTGTGGACATGGTAAATAAAGATTAGTGGATATTAGATATCCCCACAATACTTTCTAGTACTCATTTATATATTGAAGTGAATAAGTAGGTTGATTTGTTTCAAACTAGGATATCAGCCAACTAAACATTTTAACCTTTGACACTAATGTCAAGTAATGAATGGATTTTTGAGATATATGAAGACATGATTGTGAAGAAAAGTGGAAATAAATTCATGTTGCATGATGGTATAGACAAACCCATCATTTTCAATGATGGAGAGCAATAACAAATAACTCCACTCACTCAACTCAATTCAATATGGCTAGAAAATCCTTCGAGTACAAGTGTTCTATTTCTTCTTCACCCGCTAGCTTGGGTTCATGGACTCATCTTTATAGTTGGGTTTGATATTCTAAAATATGAAATCTATAGGTAATATTGTGATAGTTAGATAGAAAGAGAAAAGTATTTTATGGAGATGAAGTCTATAAAGAAATGAAAGAAGTTAATGCTCAATTTTAGCTAAAGTGGCTACTAGACATCCTATCAAAATTGAAATTTCCTCCATGTTTGTAGAACATATGCTTCTCACAATAGAAAATAGGTAAATTACCAAATCCTTACAAAGGTATTTCATCTATGAGAGGTTTAGGGTTTGAATCATTGAATTGGTGGGATAAAATAGTTTTGAGATAGTAGTTTTGTTGGTTCTAATCCAACAAATGCTATCTATCATCCCCATTCTCCTCATACTTCTCACGATGTGGATGAATCACTAACTAGGGTTACCATTTACCAATTGGAGAAGATTGATAATGAATTTGAGAATCTTCAACAATGGATGGGTCATCAATACCTAGGTAGTGAGGCAATCCCCTTGATTGAAGGATTGGAAAGCGTGGTACAAAATGATAAGATAGTTGTGGATTTGTCATGTCGCCTTTCTCATATTATTGATACTAATATTATGTCAACCAATAGTTGTGTCGAAGTCCTTGGTTACGCTCAATCCATTAGCCAAGTTAACCATTATATTCCTATGCCTACATCCTTGTTTAGTGTGCCTACATTTACATATTCTATCATGACTACTTCTACACAAAATATTAATCCTACCCATGTAAGTTATGGGGATAATCCTATTAATCAATATTATTACATACCTCCTTCTATGAGTCTTCCATTTGTTTCACAACCATCTCCCATACAAACATACCGTAATTTTCTCCCCTCCTTATTCTCAACCTCCACCTACTTAAAAAAATGTTACTCCTCTATCATAATTCAATATGTCCAGTTTCAATCTATCCATAGAAGCAACCATAAATAGCCTGTCTCATACTGTTACATCCTTACAACATCAATTGGATTCCATAACTCAATCCAAGTTCAATATTCCAACATTTGATGTAGCGAGCTCACTATCTAATGACATTATCTATGCGATTCTTCATAAGCATATGGACATAATTAAATTAGAGTTGTACAATGGAAAGGGTTACCCCTTGACTCATGTGAATACATTTTAAAATTTGTGTGGTAATTTTTCTCATGACCAAAGACTTATGGTTAAATTTCTTACTAGAAACTTTCGAGATAAATCCTTGTGATGGTATTGTTCTTTGTCCCCTTATTCTATTACTTCCATTAAACAATTATCTAATGCTTACATTCGATAATTTCAAAATAACATTAGTCCTAAGATTACTTTGATTGATTTGATTCACTATATGAAATAAGTTAAAGAAAAAGTAACTGATTTTATTGGTAGATATATAAATTTGCATTCACAAATTTCTTATCATGTGTTTGATCATGATGTTCAAAGGATTTTTATTGCTAATTTACAAAAATATATTAGAGATAATCTTATATTTTTATATTTTACTTCTTTTACATAATTTTGTATAGTGCTTCATGATTATTAGCTTTAAGTGACTTAATTTGAATCACCCTCTTCAACGGCTCTAGTTGATAGGAATGAGAGTGCTCAACAATCATTTTTGAAGTTTAAACCCAATAAAGGTTTCATCAAGATAAATGAAAACATCAACACTCAAGTGATAGCTACAACATCAGGTGTGGTCCCTTTAACCAACTACTTTAGAAAATAATTAAGTCCTCTTTCTGAGTCTTTGTTGAGATTGATGAATGTTAATATGTGGTAGCTCCCTCCCATCAAACCAATTGACAATTATAAGCCATTGCCAACTTACCATGATCCTAAAGCCTTTTGTCAATATCACTATCAACCTAACCTTGATAATAATAAGTGTTACAAGTTGAGAAATAATATCCAATACTTCATTGATAAAAATACTATATCTATATGATTTAGTCATGACGGGAGGGTCCTCATAGAGAATAGCTCAAACTGTGTAGCAAGAGTAACAGAACAAAAGAAACAACAATACATAGAGAAAATGTGATTTTAGACATCCGCAACATCATAGATTTATTATAAACCATCTGGCAACATTTGGTATACATGTAGGCTTACAGGCCTAGAACAACTTACATTACAGATTTCACTTGATCTGGACCTCCAAGAGGTACCCAAACTACTTAATATGAAATCATTCTCATATAATATCTCACTGGTCCTCTAAGGATTAGTTACAACAATATAAATAGCATCTGGAAGACATCCAAGTTGGCCACAAAAGATTGCATTCTCCAAAGAAAGGAAAATGAAATGTGAAAGATAGGTCTGACCCAAAGTGTGAAGATCGCCTCCACCAAAGACAATAACAATGTATAGACCACCAAGGAAGGTCGGTCAAGGGCCTAGGTACATTTCTCATGGTTCCCAATAGATCCGCAAGTTAAGAAATCTCTTCGCACGAGAACAAATCTCCAACTAACCAATAAGTTCAAAACTGCTCCGAGAACCAAGAAATAGCCAATCCGGAAGCAATAACTTGCCGAAAAATATTCCAAATGAACTGGAAATATAGAACAAGCGATAAGAACGCACCAGAAAGCCAAGAATCTGATCTGTAACAAAATAGGAACAACTACCGGAGAACTCTGGAAGTAGCACAAAAATTGCAACACAGATAAGAACAACTGAAAAAGAAAATATATTTTTGGTTAATGCAAGATTTCTCAAAAACCGAGGATACTCCTGCATCAAATACGCCAGGTGGAAAAAGATGTTCCATGACAGGTAACTCATGAACATTGAAAAGGACTTGAAATATAGACTCCATTCTCATTTCTAATCCAAATATCTTCTTTGTTTGCAATGTTCTTACTCCTTACCTCTTTCGGTAACAACTAAATTTCCCAACTTCTTTTCCTCTTTTCCCCTTTTTCCTTTCTTCATACCTGCACACTATCTCTTATCACCACTCTCTTTCCTTCGCAAATTTGATTTATTCCTTCCACCAGAACTCATATATTTTTCCACCTCAACTTTGAATTCACTACCATCCGGTACCATCTTTCTAATAGACCCATCCACAAGACCCTTCTTCAAATCCATGCCATCATCCAGAATAACATATGCATCCTTCTTCTCAACACTGCAAGTCTTCACAAGACTAAAGTTCTTCACTTCCTTCCCTTTCTCCTTCAAAGAAGCCAAATTAAATGTCTAGCCATCCTTCTAAATAGAAATCAAGTTTCTTCTAAAATCATAGATAGCTCCTATATCATACTACCAAGGTCTACCCAACAAAACATGACAAACACTCATAGCCACCACATCACATAAAACCTCATCTTTGAAAGGCCCAATATCAAAATTTACTAGGCACTGCTCTCTCACTTCTACCACATGATCATCCTTCAACCAAATCAAATTATAGGGACAAGGATGCTCAAGTCTATTCAAACCAAGCTTTTCTAGCATCTCCTCTGATACCAAATTTTCACTACTACTAGTATCCACAATAACCTTACAACAGTTACCACCTGATTTTCATACCATCCGAAAAAGATTCTTCCTTTGTGTATGTTTGATTTCTTCTTTTCTCTGCTCCACCGAGACTCTTCTAAACATAAGGGATTCTCCCTAATCCAGTGCTATCATGCCTTCTGTAGCTCCAACATCTTGTTCCTCACATGCTATGAAATTCTTTGCCATTCTCTTATCAATCCTCAAGGAACACTCATAAGATCTGTGTCTAGTTTGTCCACACTTGAAACATTTACCCTTAAATTCATTATTGCTACTTCTAATCCCTTTTATTTGTGTCTTTTGATCTAGTTCTTTACTCCCTTTAGATCAAGTGATTCTTCTTCAGTAGTCTACTTCTCCATGCTACCACTCATTTTCCCTTTATTCACCATATACCTCTCTCTTCCCTTAGGGTTATTCTATTGTCTTCCTTTCACTTTATCTTCAACCTTCAAATCATATTGGTAAGCCTCCTCAACTATAGAAATCTTCATCATACTCATCTCATTTTGAATGTTAAACCTAAGTCCATTTATGTACCTAGCCACCTTCTCTCTATCTATCTCTTTATATCCAGATCTGATCATCATCTTGTAGAATTCCTCATTATACTCTTTCACAATCATGTTCCTCTGTTTCAATTTCTTCAACTTCTTAAATAACTCCAACTCATAGTCTCTCAGAATAAATTTAGCCTTCAATCTTGCAATCATATGTCTCCATCGAGTCATTTTCATCTCACCATTTTCCACTTTGTCCCTCTGCAACTCTTTCCAACACAAAGAAACATTCCCTTTCAAACTAGTTTGTGCAAATCTAACCCTCTACAAATCTCTAATATCCTCAAACTCAAAGTAGTCCTCCAATTTGCTGATCCAATCTATCAGGTCTTCTAAATTCAATGTGCCTGAAAAGATAGACACCTCCACTTTATGAATCTTACTCACTTATGTCACCGCTCTAAGGAATATGTCTTCTCTTTCATCTTTCAATCCTTCAGCCTATTTGACCTCCAGTTCGTCTCCAACCTCTTCATACTCATCCTCTAATTTTGGATTCCTTTGCAAACTAGCCAATGCATTTCATATCTTATTCCTCATCTCATTTTTGAAATCCTCCATCATCTGCTCTACCCTTCAAGGTTTCATCCTTCTCAGCGGCATCTCCAACTTTTCTCCAATGCATCTGCCTCATCTTGGTGATTTGACTAAAAGTTCCAATTGCCTCTCTATTGGTGATCTATTGAACACACTTGTAGCCTGCCTCAAATCAATGATCTGTTTACCCAAAAGAATGCCTCATCGTTCAAAATTAGCTTTGATACCACTCGATGCAGTCACGACTGGAGCGTCCTCATAGAGAATAGTCTGGACCATGTAACAAGAGTAACATAATGGAACCAACAACAATACATAGAGAAAATGTTATTTCAGACATCTGGAACATCATAGATTCATTATAAACCATCTGACAATATTCAGTATACATGCAGGCTTACAGGCCTAGAACTACTTACATTCTAGATTTCACTCGATTGGGACCTCCAAGAGGTGCTTGAATTATATTATATAAAATCATTCTCATACAATATCTCTATGCTCCTTTAAGGATCAATTATAACAATATAAATAGCATCTAGAACACATCCAGGTTGGCCACAAAAGATTGCATTCTCCAAAGACAGGAAAATGAAACGTGAAAGATGGGTCAAACCCAAAGTGTGAAGATCACCTCTGTCAAAGAAAATAACAAGGTAAAGACCACGAAGGAAGGTCAGCCAAGGGCCTAGGTACATTTCTCATGGTGCCAAATAGATCCACAAGTCAAGAAATCGCTCTGCATGAAAAGAAATCTGCAACTAGCCAATAAGCTCAAAACTGTTGTGTGAACCATGAAACATTAAATCTTGAAGCAATAAAAATGAACAAAAAATCTAGAACAAGGGATACGAATGCACCAGAAAGCCAAGAATTTGATCTTCAATGAAATAGGAACAACTACCAGAGAATTCTGGAAGTAGCACAAAAACTACAAAATAGACAAGAATAATTGAAAAAGAAAATATATTTTTGGTTGATGCAAGATTACTCAACAACCCAAGATGCTCTTGCATCACTATAGCTAGTGCCAATTAAAAATGGAATAAATCGATAGTTCCTCCTAGTCAAAACCTCCAAAAATTTACCAGTCTATTGCCTTCTCATTCTAAGTTAAAGTGGCTTAGTTCGAGTATCTTGATTTTTCTCCTAATGACCTTGGTATAGAATCTAATAATATTGTGAACCTTGCTAACAAACCTACACCTTCAAAATAATTATGTATTAATTTTTATCTTACTGAGACTATTATTATACCTAATGACCTATTATATATCATTGTGAAGATCAAAGACAAACTCTCATTAGGGGTGCTCATTGATCAAGTTTTTATGGTGATGTAATTATTGAAGAATATATTTATAATGAAAAATTTCATTAAAGAAAAATATGATAAATTTGATGTTATGGTTAAAGTTTATGATGGTTTCTCTTTCCCTACTATTGATTCTATCACCCTTCCCATTGAGGTTGGTACTAAGTGCTTAAATATCACATTTTCCATTATTCCTACATCAAATAAATTTTGTGTGAAGTTGGGACATCCTTGGCTCTCTTCCATGAAATCTATCCCTTCTACAATTCAAAAAATTTTAAAATTTACTCATAATGGCACTATTATAACAATTAATCCTAGCCTTTACAAACCCACTAGGAAGCATGGAAATTTCACTCTTGATTACTTTTCACCTAGATAACTTGAGCCTCTTAAGCACCTAAATGACATCCTTTTTTTATCTTATTAAAAATGGAAAAATGAGATAATCATGGTCTTGAGTAAACCTATAGACCCTATAACCATGGATACTCCCCCTCCTCATAATGGACCTTGTATCCTTCCTCCTCCTTCTATTCCTCCTATATATGCCTCAATCCTGCCTCCTACATCTTTAAGAGGAAAGCAATTGGCATCAAGTATCACTCACCTTAACAGGTTTTCTTCCATTCCTTCCCCCATTTATGAATAAAAAAAGCCAATGTCAATTGATCTAAGCCTTCACAAGTCTCAACTAAAAGGAATCATTGTGAAAGAGAACGCTGACTAATATGGTGTACTAAGGCTCATGAGATTTTTTCTTAAAATATTTCCTTCCCAAAGACACCAAATGTTGAATTCGTTCCATTTGTCCAACCTTTACCTAACCCTAGGGAGGAAATTAAGCTCAAATTGCCTAAATGAAAAATTTTAAAGAAAAATGATGGCTCGGCTCCATTTTGTGTTAAAGATCCTATTTTTATTAATATAGATGATAATATTGTTCATGCTAAAAATGGTTTTTAATGATTCTGATGATATGTATGAGCTTGTTAAAATTAATCATGAGTTATGTTAACATTTTTTAAATTCTAATAACCTAGCTCCTAGTGACAAACAAAGAGATTCATCCTTAGAGCATGGTACTTGTTTGGAACCTGCAGTAGCTCCATTTATTGTGCTCAATTTTTTTTACTCTTTCATATTGTCTACCATTCCTAGATGATGTTAAGTAAGATTGGGAGGTAGATGATTTTATTGACTATCTTCATTTGTGTCATGGATTCTCTTTCATGTATTTTCTCTTTCATAATGTGTTTTCCTCATGATGTGTTGCTTGACATGTTTTTGTATTATGTTAGGTTCTCTTTGGATGACTCTTATCACTCTGTTAGTGCAAGGTAATAAGGAGGATGAATCTATTGTGACATTCCTCTATTTGTATCTCAATTCTTCTATGTGTCATCTCTATGTTATATCATACATGTGCTCTTGTGATGTCTATTTGGGGATGATGCAAAGAGTTGAGATCTTCTTTTTGGTCTCCACCATGTTGACTCAAGAAGACATTTGTCTGTTATCTCTTGTTCTCTGCCTCCATTGTGTTTGCAATTCCACTACCTTTGGGGGATGATATTAATTCAATAGAATTATTCTTGATATATATTATTTGACACAAGTGCAATACTGACCCCAGAGTTAGTGGATCCATTATGTGATTTTTCCTATATGTTTTGTGGCCATTACCCTTTGATTTTTTCTCTCTTAGGGGCATCTTATTGTGGAAACATGCTTATCTTTTGGATGCATGCTACCTTAAATATATTGCTCCCAATAAGGCATACATAGTCACTTTAACATGGGGGCATACACTCCACACAATGTTATACTTTATGCACACACCATGACATGTTTTCAATATTCAAGCTACTTTATAAATTGGTCCTTTTTCTTTGTAATTTGTTACATTTGTCCTTTTTGTGACTCAGTAATAAAATCTTACTAGGCCAATAGAGTCATGCTCTCTATTTCGCATTCATGTGTTCTCCCTTTTATCTTTATATTAGAGTAATAAGATCCAAAAGTCCCTGTGGGGTTGGTGTTTCTTATCTCTTTGATATCTTGGTGAAATCTTGTCAATGCAACTTCGTACTTTACTATGAGTATTCTTGGTCTCATACTCCCACTAAAGTAGGGACTAAATGTAGCATCGTAAATTATATCTGTATACATTTTTTTCCTTCCCTAGACCTCACCTTCGTGCTTCATCTTTTGATGCTTGATACATGTTTTTGATTCTGCTCATACAATCCACAAACTTGCAAATTCATCACCTTCCCTACCTTATCCCCAAACTTGAGTCCTGATTCTTAGGACCAGTGCAATGAGTGTCCTAGTCCTCTTAATTAGGGCCCAATTTTTGTCCTCATAATGGTCACCTCAAGTGAGTGGGAAATTTGATCTCATGTTAGCCTACTCTTGAAATTCAATTAATTTTGGGGTAATCAAGTATAAAATGAGGTCTACCCTCTCATTTGAAAACCAAATCTAATTCGTCTAATGATCTCAATTACACTCTAGCATATTCAAGTGTGCAAGCAATCAGACAATCATCAAGAATTGGAGAAGAAGTGAAGTACAATTCAAGCATTCTAGATGGAATCCATGATCACCCTTCTATGAAGATATTTTATATGAAACCCTAAAACCCTTGTGTGAGAATTCGAGCAAGCTTCATTGAGGTATACATTTCAATTACAAGTATTTCATTTTAAATCTTGTCTTTCCCTCAATTATAATTTCCTTTTCAATTTGTATTTCAATATTAATTGCTATACTGAGGTTTGACCCAATGAAAACCCCTATCCACATCACTTTCTTCTCTCTTTTTGTGTACAGGGGATCAACTCAGGATTTCTATAGAGTTGACGATGAAGAACGGGTTCATCTTTCGACAAAGAAAAACTCAAAGGACCAGGCCAAATTTGTACTACCTAGTTCTAAAAAATCAAGCCAAAATTTTGAGTAAAGATTCTAAACATCTTATTCTACCCTAATCCCTATCTGTGGCTCTATTGGATATCTAGAAAAATCTAGTTTTATTGTTTTATCTCAATTGCCTATTGTTTTCTCTAAATTAAAACAATATAATTCCAATTACATTTTCAATTAAAAGACAAGGGAAATAAGGACTATAGTTAGCATTCAACCCTCTTCCTAATAGAATTGAGGTTGGATCTATTGTATTTATCCTCCTTTTAAAATTTTGAAGGTGAAAGTTATGTCATTTCCTATTTTAAAAACCATAACTTGTGAAACCCTAATTTTCCCAATATTACAACTTGTAACAATAGTTTTATCTCTTATACCACTAACATATCCAAGGCACACATTTTTAACCTCACAATTGGTTGACTGAGCTCTGTAATTCCTTTTCCATACTTTTTCAATCATTTTATTTCATAACCCATTTTTTCTTCTTTTTTTTAAATATCACAACTTGCAAGATTTGTATATTTCGACAAATTCTTATCTTCAACCTTACACAAATCATATAAATAAACTTTAGCTAAATAACGTACATGAAATAATTCATCTAATGAAGAAAATAAATTATTTATATCATCCGAGGCATCAAATAGTGAAGTCTTCAACCCCAAATACTCATTTTCCTTACAATATATTATAAGAAATTGATCTAACTAATTATTTTGTTATTCTAGTTATGATATTTCATCATTTTGAAAATTACTTTCATTGGAAAACAACTTTGTTTTTTTCCTAATTCTTTATTTTATTCTTTTTAAGATTCAACAATTCTTCTTTCAACATATCTTTTTGACACAATAAACTTCCATTCTCTTTCTTTACTCTTTACCAATTTATCCCATTGCAATAAACAATTTAAATTTTTCTGATGCTATTGCTTCTATAAGTCACTATTATTGATATCAATTCAATGATTTTTTATTCTTTTGGATACTATGATTATTATATGGCTCCATGCCCTTTCCTTTTTTATCTCTACAAACTTGCCTAGTTGACTTCACAAATTCTTGTGATCTCTATTTACTAGTTTTCTTTTCTTGACCATGTCCTTTACAAGATTGTGCAATTGTCTCATTTTTAAGAATTGTGAGATTATGCTTGAAGCAACCAAGATCAAAGAGACCAATATATAGCATAATAATAGGATAGATAAAATATGTGACAAGAATAAATTGTATTCCTATCAAGATACAAAATAGATCAACTAGATCATCATTACATAAAATATTGATGAGATTACTTATAAAGGCAAGGCTAAGAGATGTGAGAACACAATGATGACATGTGGCTCAATGAGATGCAAGGGTAGGTAGGAGAAATAGTAAAATATTCCACATAAGGTGGATCACTCGCAGAAGGTGGAATGTAATAGCAAGATCGCACCATAAAAGGTGGAAATTCTCCTACATACACACTCCCAATGTATGCACATCTCCCTAAGTGTCTCATATGCAAATTAAAATGTTATTCATGTAACTAAGTAAACTAAGTAAAGTTTAATTATATCCAAGATGATTAAATAATTACACCATTACCCCCCCTTAAGAGCAACTTAGTGGAATGCACTTAAGTCTACAATGCAAGATGGATTCTGGCTACAAGGTCATGTTAGGTACCCATGTACAAAATCAATACAATCTCCCATAAAGAGGGGAAAGAGAGAAAAACCCAATGGGGAAAAACCCTCCCCCAAAAGAGAGATGAAAACTATACAAGGAACTCTCAAAGAAGCATTTGAAGGACCAAAACCCTTGTGAGGAAAAAGTACCCACCATATGAGAAAAGAAGAAGAGAAGCCAAGTTTCCCCCCTCAATGTACAATGTGCACCAATGGTAGAAGCTCGAAACTGAATGAAGAAACTGCTCCATGAATATCAAACAACGTTCCTCCCTTAGGTTTATCTCAAGCTAGAAGAAAAAGGGGACGATGCTGAGAGGTGAGAAGTTGGGAGCTAAGAACCCTTTGCCCCTTCCTATCGACTCCAAGGATCAGAGTAAGGGCTTGACTAGGGAGAATACCCCCAATAACGAAATTATGATAGTAGAGTGGAAGAAGGTGGGTCTAGAGGTGAACTTGGACCCTATGGGAGATGAGGCTCAGGATGGCTTCCCTCTTGACTTTGACCTCTATATCAAAAATGGTATGGACTTCTTCAATAAGGTCTTATTTTTGGTTCAGAAGGAAATAAAAAGCATAAAAGCCAAACAGGTCCAAGAAGCTAGCAAACTTGAAGCTCTGGAAGCTATTGGCATCGGTAAATTTAGCTCTCTACCTAACTGCTTAAGTGAGAAAACTAAAGCTATCAGCAACATGAAGGAAATTATAAATGCCCAACGCAATAGCTTTCAAAACCTAGAAGATAGAGCTGGAACAACTGAAAAGAAGATGGAAGGATTGAGAAGACCCTCAAAAAGATTGGGGAGAAGACTTACAAGATTTTAAAGACTACCTCTGGTAGTATCACAGTCCTTATCAGAAAACTCAAACATGTCTAGGTGGAAAAGGCTCTTGGGGACATTGCTGAGGAGAATGATGGTACCCCTGAAGATAAGGAAACAGGTCCCGAAAAAAGAACACGTGCAAGTACCAGAAAAAATCAAAACGAAAGTAGGGACATTGAAGATATCAAGAGGACTGTTGTGATTATGGAGCAATTGAAGCTGGAAGCTGTCGAATTGTTAAAGAAATTCACATAGGCTTGGTTGTTCTTCTCTGATTTTTCTATTGTTTAGTGTCTAGTTTCTTTGTGTTGTATCTTTCTGCTACTTGCTTTTTATTTTTGGCTAGCTATCTTTTCTATGGCTACTATCTTTTATTTTTCCGGTGGACTCTAATGGTTATCTTTTGAATATTTGATGTAAAGGGTTTCAAGGGCCCTTCAAAATATGTTTTACCCTAATAAAAAACATTCATCCCCTTAGGAAGATACAAAACCAAAGTTTTATCCATGAAGTCTCCCCAATCATGAAGGGAAGATGTAGGAAAAAACTCATGATGTAAGAAGTCTCTGAAAACTGCTCAAGTATCCACATGTCGATGCTGAAAGTTACCCCCTCCAAAGATGGTGTACTGATCCACACTACTGAAAAAGTAACTCCAAGATCTACTAGAGATGAATGTAGAACAAGATCCAAAGAATCACATGTCTCCTCTAAAGATAAAGAGGCCTCCTCCAATTGATGTACATAAGAATCCACAATCATGTCAAACTCGAAAGAATGATCATGTAGAGAATGAACAAGAGGGTTAGAGTGTTCCCTCACAAAAATCGAAGAAGGATCATCTTCATCAAAGAGAAGATGAATGTCATCAATGGTGTCTCCTAAATTTGCAATTTAGGACTCCACAAACCAAACTGCAATGTCTGTCAAGTAGTCATCCCAAGAAACTGAAGCTGGAACACAAGATATACCCTATTGCACTGAATCACGAAAAGGTAAAGTTGTCACATCATCTGAATCATCGGGTGCAATAGGTGGTGTGGTATCAATAGGAGGAGATGAAATTCAAGGCTCAAGAATGGGGTCACATTTGAGAATTCCCAAGTTCAAGTACCCAAAGTTCTCCTCAAAATCTGAATCATCACAAGAAGTGTGATCATCATATGTAAAATCATCCTCATCAATAGGAACAAAATCTGAAAAGGAATATAACTAAGATGCATGATCAACAACCCCAATCATAATGATAGCTCTACTCTCCAAGTCTCTAATGATAACTGACTCAGGTGTGAACTCCACAGTTTTCTTTATTGCCTCATGTGTGATTTGATAGATGGAAAGAAGATTGTTTGTCAAATGGGGTACACAAAACATATCATTGAAGGAGTTATCCCCAATGGAAATAGATCCTTTCCCAATAATATCCATATATGTATGATTTCCCATCAAAATCTGCGGCATGGTGCAAGGCTCAAATGTAGAGAACATAGACCACAAAGATGCCATATGATGAGAAGCCTTCAAATCTAGAAGCCATCTACCTAAATCATGACTTTTAGTAGCACAAAGAGCTTGTCCTTTTCTTGTCCCAAAAGAGTGAGGGTTCCCCCTTGTTTCTGCAATAAATTCTTGTCCTTTCCCCTTTGATTGTGAGGAAATGGAAGGTGACAAATCCTCCTTGTAGGCATTGGGAAAATCAATATTATTCTTTTTGAGGATATGTATCTTCTTAGAACGACAACGATGCTCCTCATGACCAACCTTTTTACAATAGGCACAAGTAGGTATCTCCTTCTTTGGTTAATTGTCCTTCTTAGAAGAGGATGAATCTCCTTATTGTGGAGAAGGTGGTGCTTTATCCTTAGGATTTGATTGCCATTTCTTCTCGTTTGAGTTTTCCTTTCCTTGATTTCCTTTGTTCCCTTGCGTTGCCACATGTGCTTGAGACTTAGAAGTCTTAATAATGCCCATTCTTATCAACTTATTTTGTTCCATCATTAACATGTTGGTGAAAGCATAAAATCTAGGCATTGTGTAGCTTGAACCTATTGTCATCCTATGGGTTTAGAAACTAGAAACAAATTTTGCATATTCTTGTGCAAGCTTGCCCATTTAATTGAAGATCAATTGAGTATCCTTCTTATCAATGCCACAATCCTTGATTTGTGCCCTCAACTCTTTTGCCTTAGTGAAATAATATTGTATTGTATCAAAGTTCTTAGGATCTAACATGGTGAGATCACTATCAATTTGATATCTCCTTATCTCATCAACTTGACCATACAACTCTTGAAACTTTTGTCAAGCATCCTTAATTAAAGTACATTTCTCAATATGAAAGATGAGATATTTTGATACATACTTTCTTAAGGTACCAATTTCCATGATGCTCTTAGTGAGCCAATCCAAGTGACCATTGTGATCAGCCTTAGGATCACTGGGAGCAACAATAGTTTCATCAATGTAATTTTCCAAGTACCATAATTATGTGGAGTTAAGAAAGGAAAATTAGGAGAACCCATAGTAGAAAAATGAAAGAACACAAGAGAACAAGAGACACCCCCCAAAATTCACACAATCAAAGTAGCCCCCCAAAAAAATAAAAAAATGATGATTTTGGCACTTTATATGTAGTGCATGTACAATAGGCCACTTGCAAATAATGAAAAAGTGGAATTTTGATTTTGTTTTACAACTTTCCCCAATAGGCTTAGAACTATAATGCAAAAGACCAAAAGGATAGATCTATGCAATACAACTACCAAACTGGCCAAAAAGGACCATATTCTAAAAGTACAATTTCCACTCAAAATCACTATAATTTGATAGCAAATTATTAAAGTAGACTAAAAATCACACACTTTAAAAAAAATAGCACTTGGAAGTTGCAGAAAAAGGGATTGGACAGGTATAGTCACAAAAACCTGAATTTTATGAAAAATTGTCATCCAAATCAAAAAATAGCACCACCACATGAATGTACATGAAAAATTATCTCATTTCAAAACAAATTAGACCCAAAAAGTAGCCAAAATGAGCAAGATATGGCCTTCCAAACTTGAACTGCAAAACTGAAAAGCTCAATGAGAGAGGGTTACAAATTTTTTTTTAAATGTGCTAAAGTATGTTGACGTTAGCACTTTACAAGGTTAAATTTGACGGTCGTATGGCCATCACCAAAACTTCACCTCCCTCCTGATAGGGATCCATACTATATAGACTGATACGTGTCAAATTATTATTGGATCGTATGACTGATGTGGAGGTGATGTCTGATGATGTGTCGTATAGATCCAATGTGGAGTGTTGACTAGGTGTACCGAAATCCGACTTGTCACTGTACGGATTGCTAATGTGTCATCTGATAGGGCTGCTGACACGGTAGCTGACTGTTCTTTTCATACACTACATGGCCTACTGATGAGGTGTGATGACTCATATACTATGTGGCATCCAGTTGTTATTAACTGGTTGTGAATGTTCACCTCATGGGTGAGTAGAAGGATGTCATGTGTGACAGTTGTGCAGGCCTCTGCAAATGAAAAGGCACCATCTGACACTGATGTGGCAGGATTTGGGCCACATGACAAAGGTGGAGCTAGGTTCCACGAGGTGGTGGTGGAGGTGGAGGTGGAGGTGTGAATTGGTGTTGTGGTAAGAATATTGGTGGTTTGCAGGGAGAGGACGACGGAAGCCAGGAGCTGGGACAAGAAGACTAGACGACTGCCCCAAAAAACCCTGTAGGGGTAGGATAGTGGGTTGCAATGGCAAGTACAAAGGGCCTGTAAACAACTATAGTATGGGTATGGAGGTGGGGGAGGGGGGGGGCGAGCACCCCCAGTAAAAAAAATATTTTTTTTTGAATTTTGAAATTTTAATTTTAAAAAAACTTTTACAAAGCGATAAATAAAAAACTGCAAATTTAAATGATATGAAAATTTAAAAAAAATCTCAGAAAAAATAATTTGTATATTTAAAAAAAATAAAATAAAATCATACCGCCACTAAATTGGCTAATTTTTTCCTCCGAAGCCCCAAATCTCATTTTCACCTAATATAGGTGAATTTATTGTCCAAATTCATGGAAACGGCCTCCCAGACATAATGGTGAGGTTGGATCTAGTCTAGGATGCCTCTATAAGATTTTGCTCCTCATATCTACCTCCTGACCTCCTTAAAAAATGCAATAAATTATCTCCAAAGGCTATGCAATGGCGCTCCAACTGCTCTTATACCATGTGAGATTATGCTTGAAGCAACCAAGATCAAAGAGACCAATAGATAGCACAATAACAAGAGAGATAAAATATGTGACAAGAATAAACTATATTCCTATCAAGATACAAAAGAGATCAATTGGATCATAATTACATACAAAGTAGATGAGCCTTCTTATAAAGGCAAGGCTAAGAGACAAGAGAGAACACAATGATGACATGTGGCTCAATGACATGCAAGGGTAGGTAGGGGTAGGTAGGAGAAATAGTAAAATATTCCACATGAGGCGGATCACCCACCAAAGGTGGAATGTAGCAATAATATAGCACCATAAAAGGTTGAAATTCTCCTACATACAAACTCCCAAAGTATGCACATCTCCCTAAGTGTCTCATATGCAAACTACAATGTTATGCATGTACCTAAGTAAACTTAAGTGAAGTGTAATTACATCCAAGGTGAATAAATAATTACACCAACAAGAATAAAGTTTTAATTATATCCTTCAATCCTCATCCTTCTACAACTTCCTTTTAAGAAACTAATGGAATTCAGTGAATCTCTTCAAACAAGAACTACAACTTACCTTTTATTTGCTAGTGAGCTTGGGTGATATTTTCTTTGACTTAGAGCTACATGTAATAAGTACTTTATGGGTAATAGGTCTTTTAGTAATAAATAATTCCCATCAATATTCATTGGGTACCAATCTCCTTTAATTGTATAAGCTAGATAATGTTTAGTTCAAACAATAATAACTTTCCTTTATTATCTTCTTAAATCTTCAATGCCCTAAAAATTTGTATATTTACTTTGTCCATTTAACCCTAATTATTGTAGAAATTGGATGATAACTCTAATACCAATAAATTATTGCTAGTAGAAACTTTAGCTTCCCAAAAATCCTTCTTTTGTTTATTCTTGACAATTACGACTTATATTCTTGTCTTCTTCTATTGGTGCCTTCAACTAGGTGGACCGTTTATTAACTATACCTCTTTCTTAAAAACACTTTAATTTGAGGAAACTTCAAATTTCAAAATTATATTTCTCTCATAGTTGTGAACCCTTGAAATTTTACAAACTTCAATCTTCATTAAATTCTAGTACTCTCAACAACCAAAGCTCCTTTTAACTTAAAATCTTTTCCATGATCTTCTTGGTATTTTCTTATGAAAACCATAACTTTGAACAAACCATAAATTTATTAAATACATGCCTATTTGTTCATATGACTATGAAAGAAAACTACCACAATGGTTGGCCCTAAAATTTAAGCACCTTTGTATGCTTGTTTATTTGATTATTTAGAACCAGCTTCTGTGTCTATTCATTTAAAGTAATTGATATAATGATATGAAGAATGTGGTTAGTTCTAGTATTATCAACACATTCTTATAATTACATATAAATTTTATGTGATTTAATTTTTTGTATCGATGTTAATATTCTCAATAATAGTTTAGTTTGAATTTTATTTGAATCGGGATAATTTTATTCCTGATATTGAAGGGTGGCATGACAATTAAGCACTCTTGTGTGTGTGTGTGTGTGTGTGTGTGTGTGTGAGAGAGAGAGAGAGAGAGAGAGAGAGAGAGAGAGAGAGAGAGAGAGAGAGAGTATCATCAAAAAGAGAATTCTAGCCATTCAAGGATAATTTGGGTCAAAATGCTACACACTTAAACACATACTACCATCATCTAGATTGTATTTTTCATAATAGGAAGAATAGTTTTTATTAATTGTTAAATAATTATCTAGACTAGAAATTAAATTTATATTATTAAATTATTTAATAGTTAAATATCCTATACTTTTAATAACTATGAAAATAGTAATTATATATATATATATATATATATATATATATATTTGAAGTATTTCACTTAAATTTTAAGAAAATGAAACAAAAAAGGGTGGGTTCAAGGATATAGTATATGTTTTTTATTATATAATCTGAGAAATGGGTCTTGATCCCATATACAATAAGAAACTTACAACAAAAACCCTAAACAACAACTAGCCCCAAAATAATGATAAGTGCTATCAGACCAATATTATCCCCCCAAAAAACCTTCCCTTATATAATCTAACAAATTAAACATAGAGCTACCATACTGATAGAGAATCATTATCAAAAACATCACAAAGAGTATCTAATAGCCTAATAATAATAAGCATAAGGAGGCAAGCAAGCCAAAATAAGTTCAAACGGAAACAACAATCTAACCCATCATAACATAGCAACATGGTCATAAAAGAAAAATATCCCAAAAACTAGCTAAGACTAAGAAATATAAGATCCAAACCATTGAACCTAATTATTGGGGTCAGATATAAGCCTCCAATTTTTAACTAGAATTTGTAAGTTGTCCATCAAGACACCCTAGTTGAGGAATGTTTCCTTGAAAACATTCCAGCTTGTCCTCACTATGCCCTTGATTATTCTTAAGCCTCTCTTTTTATCTTACTTTGACCAAACACCATGCCCATCATCAGCTTGTGCATTTTCCAAGTTTTTCTTTCTTTCTCAAGATTCCTCTACTTTGATTTCCAAATTCTTCAACATAACCTTCATGTCCGCCACTTGAACATTAAGGTAGGCAACCAAATCTAAAGCTCTTCACAAGTATTTTTAAGAATTTAATATTTATCACCTATTAGGTCTCTATCCTAGTTTAGCTAAACCTCCTCAACTTCATCTATATCACAAGGGATCACAATATCTCTGATTTCATCCATTTCTTTTTCTTGAACATTGTAGTCATCAAAATTGAACTCCTCACTATAATTCTTTGTTTCAGGGAGAAATCATTCCTTCAAAGGAATATCAACAATTATCTCATCCTTTAGAGTCCCTTTTTTTTTGGTAGCCTTTTCCAAGAGCCTCATCAATTGGCGCCCACCATGACTAATCTCTTATTTAATCATCCCCTATTTGTCATTTTCTTCTTTTTTTCCTTTTTAGGCTAGGATACTCTAAGTCAATAGTGATATTTTGGGCTTTGGTCAACTTAGACTTAAGTTTTTAAAGTTTGGATTGTCCAATTTTAGTACAAGAGGCCTTATAATTCTCATGGGTAGGTTTTAGAAGTTCAATTTCATCAACTTCCTCAATGGAGTTTTTAGTGGCTTTACTACCAAAGACATTAGGTATTTTTGGGGTCTGGGGTTTTCTTTTGATGAGATAAATTTTGAAAAAGCGACTAGGGGTTCTATAGTTCATTTTGGGTAATCAACCTACAGTTATTTGAGGATAGTACAAAAGCATGCATATATAGGGTAAATATCAACCCCTGATGCATAGGGGGAAACATTCCCTTTTCAATTTTAATGCAAAGAGAAGACAAAAGGTAATTTGGTATATTGATTAATTCCTTATGCCTAATATGATTTATTATGTAAAAGTGGTACCCATGGATAGTGATATACTGACCTTCAAGGGTAAAATATTGCATGACATGGTAGCTAAAAAATGCATAATGAGAAGGAAGGATAGACCTATCATACCCTTTTTTAATTCTCACTGGCTTCTCACCCTTCTCAAATAATTTCTTGATAAACTACTTGTAGTCACTAGAGCTCTTCTTCACCTCTCGTAAGTCATCAAATTGAAAATCCATTTCCTTTATAATAAATTGAGGAGTGACTTTAGAACTGATAATTCCAATAGTAACCTCTCCCTTCTACTAATAATCTCAGAATTTAGAGGTAAGAGTATGATTATACCCTTTACCGACGTTGAAGAATGGAACTAGACCAACTTTTTTTGAATAAGTCCCAGAGATCATCATTTTGCATGAAGTCCTCACAATTCCTTGGTTTCAATCATTCCATGGCACCACCCATTTGTTCCTTACCATTTCTTTCAACTCTATAAACCCTAAGAGTATTATACTTGGAATAAGATAAATTATTTTTTGAAATGCCAAGAAAAAAGAAGTGATGATCATAAATATTTAACCAACTATTTCTATGACATGAAATGATATTATTAGTATCATGCCACAAATAATCACCATTGATATGACCACTTATTAATTTTACATATTTTCCCAACATCACCTTTCCACATACCATCAACATTACAAATCCAATTTGAGGAATTGGTAATAAAAGAAATCGCATTCCGAGTCTATAAAGTAGAGTTTGTACTAGAGGAATAAAATTGTCACTTGTATCAAAAGGACCACCCATGATATCAAATAGTCACATCATTCTCCTTGGAAATGCACTCAATCTTATGATTTCTTTAATAAATCTAATTCGAATTTTTTCTATCTTGTAGCCTTTCATTGGTAAGAATCTTTTAGTTTAATATGATATTGATTTTAATTCAAGTACTTCCATTCATTATAATTAAGAGCCAAATTATACATTTCATGCACTACTGTATTATTTTCCCTATAGAAATGAAGAATTTTGGATTGAATGACTCCATAAGATATATTTGCATTCCTCCATCATACTTCTTTCTTCCCAAGTCCAAACAACTTCCCCATTAAAAATAATAATAATTTAATTTGAATGCCCTTCAAGAATATTTTTTTGAAAATTCAACTCCTTAAGTCTTTTAATACCTTTCCAAGTTGTAATTGTTTCATCTCTATTATTTGATCCCACTCTAAAATTATTACTATAAAATTCAATAAGCCTCCCATTGTTATCCCTTATCACTCTCTTTGCACCATAAATTGCTAGGTTTCCCTTTGAAAACCAATTTAAATTACATTTTACCCAACCATCTTTAGGAGGATGGCATTTATTCATCTTACTAATGAGGGTATTTGACCAATCATTCTTAGTTAGGTCCCTATTGATTTCCCAAACTTATTTAATCCTTAGTTCTCTATAGCTTAACATAATATTACAATAACCATAGGAAGCAACATTTAAATTCCCTTGAATTTGTTGTTTTGTAGTCATAAATCAATGTGAACTAGTCTTCTCTTCATCTATAAAAATTTTATTATTCCTTTCTTTTCACAACCCCCAAGAGATTAAAGGGGGAATTTTCCTCCAAATATCCTTGATGGAAGCATGAAGAAATGAGAAAGAGCTCCAACTATCCATAAATTATCTTATACTATCTGGAAGAAACCAACAAATAGATAAAGTGGATAAAACAACAAATCAAATCTCCCAAGAATAAGGGTAGTGAAATAGAATATGTTCAATACTTTTAGAATCAACATATAATAATTATCATCTATTAACAAACAAGAACCCCCTTCTATTAGGTTATCAATAGTGAGAATCATACAACGGGCATTACTCTGCGAAAAATAATTGATATTAGGAATAAGTTTGGGCATCCAAACTTGGTTATAGACAAAGGCATCTTCAATAGGGTTCTCAAGCAAGGAATAAACAAATTTCATAGAAATATTTCTTGAGGGAAGAGATTTCTAAATTCACTACTCCATTATCTTTTTATAATAACCTAGAATTTCCAAGGTGTTGCTAAAGATTAAGAAAATCAATTTCCCATCTCTACTAGTTACCTCCTCTTCAAGTCCAATTATCAAAAGGCTGCATTCTAAAATCTTTCTAGGAAGATTGTGAAACCCATCCTAGTTGATATAATCATACAAAAATTTACTATAACATCTTATTGAGGGATCTTTAATAAATCTTAAATTATTAATAGAGGATAATGCCACATCCTTGTGCCACACCTCCTCCCAAGAGAAAAGTATTGTTATCATTTTGAACAAGCTTCCTTGCACTAGATTTGGTAAGATTTTATTTTTTATTAGATTGTTTCAAAAAGAAGAGCCATTAGGCAAGGTTGAGTCATAGATGAATAGACTAAGGTGACCCTTTCCCATATATTTGGCTTTTAAAATTGGAACCAAGTTCTTTAGACCTTCTACAAGTTACTGCCCAACTTAGGCCAACAAGGATTTTTTAAAGAGTTTAATCTTTCTAATTCCAAGACCCTCATATTTTATTAGCCTACACACCTTTTCCCAGCTAACAAGAGAAACTCTTGACCTTTCTTCAGTGCTTGTCTAAATAAATTTCCTTTACATTTCTTTATGCTATCAACCATTTTAGAAGGGATTTAAAAAAGAGAGATAGTACACTGGTATATTCTATAATAAAGATATGACGAGTTGCTACTTCCAAGCTATAAGGAATACATTCTATAATATGATTCCAATAATTATTTGTAGGTTTCTTCATGATCAACGAAAGACTCAAATAGGAAGTGGGAAGAACAGTACCTTAACAATCAAGGATATTTGTTATTCTGATTTGGAGGGAAGGATACACATTAAAAATTTAGAGCTTACTCTTGGTGTAATTGATATGTTGATAAGAAACCTCAATATAATCATTCAAAATATCCTTCCAATATTTTTCTTTGAAGATAGAGGCTTTACCAAAAATGATGATATCATCAAAAAATTGTTGATGGGTGGAAGGAGGTAGAGAGGAAGCAACTATAATCCCTTTTAGCAACTTCAAATCGAGATATCCCAATACTTCAGACATAAAAATGTTAAGTTATAGGGTGAGAGGATCCCTTTGTCTCAACCTCCCACAATATGAAAAGTAGCACATAGGAGACACATTAACAAGAATTCAACAAGAAGGGGTGGTAACACATTAAATTTAGATTTTCAAGAATATTTCTTTAAAACCATATATTTCTTAAGAACCTCTATAAGGAATGACCAAGAGACTTCATCATAAGATTTAATAATATCAATTTTGAGCATCATCCTTGGATTTTTATTAAATTCTATAGATTGAATTTTCTCATAAGAAGTAAGAGAAACATCAAAGATATGTCTACCATTAACAAATCCTTTTTGATTTCGGGAAATCATTTTAACTAAAATATCTTTAAGCTTGTTCACTAATAATTTTGAGATGATCTTGTAAAGAGTATTACACGGACTAATGAGCCTATAATCTTTCATGGAAACAACATTATCAATATTTCAAATGAAGGAAATGAAAGTAGAATTTACTTCTTTTAATAGTTTTATAGACCTAAAAATGTCTCTTGCCATATTACAGAGATCATTGATCACCACATCTCAAAAAACTTGAAAAAAATCCAACGAAAATCCATCCAATCTTAGGGCTTTAGAAGATCCAAAGGAGAAAAACGCATCCTTAACCTAATGGATAGAAATATAATTCACCAAATGTTAAAGATCTTGATTATCAATGACCTTAAGAATCACCTTCAAGATCACATCAAAACTTATTTTAATGTGAAGAGCATTTTTTTGGAGATCAACAAAGAAGAAACAACAATGTTTTCGATCTCTTCTTCCTTAGAAATAAGCATGCGATCATCCCGATAAAGAATTAAGTAAATTTTTTATCTTGTTCCTATGTTTGATTGTGTATTGATAGAAGAAATTTGCATTCCTATCCCCTTTAGTAAGTTGTAGGATTCTAGATTTCTGCTTCTAGAAGACTTCCTCTTATTTTGAGAATTTTGTCCCTTGGGCTCTCAAATATTTTTACTTATTAAAAATTTCCATGTCATTCTAACCTCCTTTATTTTTTTCCTAGATCTCTTTAAGTTTAACAACCAAATAATTTGTTATACGAAATATATTTCCAAAGGATATCTTATTCCATCCTTTCACCTTTTCCTATAGAAGTTTAAGTTTTTAAATAAATTTGAACATGGAAGTACCAACTATAGGAGTGTTCCACCATTTATCAATCACTTGTTTAAAGTAAGGTTGATAGGTCCAAATAATTTCATACCTAAAAGGATAGGGGCCTTTGCTTGTATTATCTTCTCATTCTAACATATGAGAATTGTGGTCAAATGTAGCCCTTGAAAGAGAAACCAAGGATAGATTAGCCAATATTTCCCAAATTTTTGAAAGGGGGAAGTGATCCAATTTAACTTAAATAAGATGGTTTCTTTATTTGATGTTTGAATAAGTAAACAAGATCCCTTGAAGATCAATATCAATCAACCCAACAGTAGAAATGAAGTCAGCTAGATCCACCATACTATCTATGTATTCTTTAATCCACTCAAGCTTGTTTGAGGGGAAAAACGAGAATTAAAATCCCCCCAAAATCCACAAATACTTAGGAATGTTACAAATAACAAAGGAGAAGGAGTTCCAAAGAGTAGCTCTTGAAGTCCTAGTATTAGGAGCATATGCATTTAGAAAATTGCACTCATGCACGTAAGTTAAATCACATATTTTAACAACAAGGATATTTTTAGTAAATGCCCTTTTACCCCTAAGAATCTAGAAGGGTTCCATAGGGTATCCAATCCTCCATATGCACTTTCAGCATCACTAACATATAACTCAATAGTTAGCCAAATATTTTTAACAATATTCTCAAAAATCTCATTTTTTCATTTTAGTCTCTTAAATCAGTAAAATATCAACTTTTTTTTTTTCATGTGGGTACATTTTAAAATGTGTTGTTTAATAACGCTATTCATTCCACTAAGTTTCCATGAGAGAATATTCACAAGATAAAGTCAAACATTTGTAATTCAGTTCTACCCATAATTGACATTAGAGGCTCTCAAGAAGGAGAAGACTCCACACAAAACTACTACTTTTCTTCTTTTATTTTTAGAGGTTGTCCAAGTTTTTATACCTCCTGTAGACACCTAAAATTGGGACAACTAATTAAATGGATTTAATTCATTTAATCATCATTGAATCACCTATTAATTAAATTAAGTTTTATTTAATATAGCCTTCTTCTATCTAAGCCATTTAATTAAATTCACATTTAATTAAATACCCCCCTATAGCAATTTTAATTAAATCCACATTTAATTAAAACTATCAATTTATTCCCTTTCCCATTTTAATTTAATCTACATTTAATTATAACCCCCTTTGCATCTAAATATATCAAAATTTATTTGTAAATCCCTCACACTTGCAAAATCCTACAAATGCAAGTTGCATCCCTTTTGATTAAATTAAATTATTTTAATTTAACTAAAAACTCTATTTTCCCTCACCCACTTGCAAAATCCTACATATCCCACTTGCCTCCTAATCATCGTTCTAGAACCTATCTAATCCCTTCATTATCCTAATTAATCCATTTTTTTTCTTCCTAGGTTGCTCACACATGTGTGAGGACATATCACCCTTCTCCCAAGGTGGGACCACATTGACTTTTCATCCCACTCCCCTTTGTGACATTTGTCACAAGGCTAAGCCTTTCAACTTGGGACCACACTTGTGGGACCACATTGATCATCACCCTCTCCCCTTTGTGACAATTGTCACAAGGCTAAGCCTTTCAACTTGGGACCACACTTGTGGGACCACATTGATTAGCACCCTCTCCCCTTTGTGACAATTGTCACAAGGCTAAGCCTTTCAACTTGGGACCACATTCCTCCTTCAATCTTGACCCTTGATTGATAATCAATCTTGACCATCCATTCCTAAGCCTTCAACTCTATAAATTGAGCCCTTATCTCTTATCAATAGGAATCCACTTTTTATGCATCCTTATTATAGTTGTTTTGCAAGCTATCAAGGAGCTCTCATTGTGCATCTCTCAAGCATTAGGCCTTTCTAATAGCATCATATCTAGATTCTATCATATGTTAGATTAATCATTTAGATTAATTGCACATTATTTCATAACATTATCATCTTCATCTTAGCTTAATTAGATCACTTCTTCAATTTCGAAACATAACTCCATTTTGCATGTCATTTTCATATCAATAGTTCATATCATTTGATCATCTTACTAAGATCTTAGTTGCATTCCATTTAGATCTTATTGTGCCTCTCTCAAGCATTCAGCCATCTTAAGTGCATCATATCTAGATTCTATCATATGTTAGATTAATCATTTAGATTAATTGTGTATCATTTCATAACAATATCATCTCCATCTTAGCTTAATTAGATCTTATCATTTGATCATCTCACTAAGATCTTAGTTGCATTCCATTTAGATCTTAGAATCATTCATATCTCTCATTCTTTAGGTAGTCGTCCTAGAGATCAAGTGCTCTTCCAAGTTGAGAGCCACCTTGATTTGAAGGATCCTTGGAGATAGAGGAACATGAGACGCACTTGGGGTTTTTGATTTTGAAACTTAGTTTAGTTTCTATTTTAGATTTCTAACTCTAACATAATGTTTCATGTGTGTTCGTTGGTTGTTTTCTCCTATTGCATATTGATTCCACAATTTGAAGCTCACATTTTTGGTGCCCATCGTGGATTTTCTCATGAATCAATTTGTATGATGTTTTTTGCACGTAGATATCATGAAATCACATTTTTATTTAAAGCATTTGGTCAAAGGTTTTACGTGCATTGTGTAGTCCCTACATTCCTTCCATATCATGATATCTATGTGTAGTCTTTGCATTCACTGCATGTCGTGATGGCATGTTGGCTATGCATATCTAACAATGCACTTCCGATTATAATATCTGCCAACAATTTCCATGTTATTCGGTTGTGCTTTGATTGCACCTGCAAGTTGCATTTGCTGGAAAGTCTATAAAGTCTTTTAACCAAATACGCTTTGTGTTATCATTGCATTTCATAAACTTGACATTTCTTTGTACTAGTCTGTCAAAACTGCGCTCCTATGTTTTTCCTGCAAACATTTTATGTTTTGATCGATATCCATATATCATTCCAAAGCTCTCGTTTTAGCGGGGATGACACAGGCAATGGCTGACTTGGCATAATAGTTGGGTGCCTAATTTTGTGTAGTCGTGTTATGCATGAATGTCCATCATGGCATTTCATTGATAATTTTACATCTGCCTATTGCCTTTGCTTGTAGTCTTTTCACCGAATTCATTTTATGTATGTTGTGAAATCATGCATTCGGTGATGACATACTTGGATTTAACACGTTGCAAACTGCATTTTGCTTGAAAGTTTTTAAAGTTTCTAAAACCTTAGCATGAATTCGGTTTTACGAAGACGTTGCACTCATTGCATTCTCTGAGTCGGCATTTCTAGGAGGCCTGGCTTGAAGTTTTTAAGGCAAAGGACGATGCTAGCAAAGGTCGTGGAACAAGGAAGGAACGACAGGCAAAGGATGATGCTAGCAAAGGTCGTGGAACCTTGCTTTACACCTGTAATGACATTGCATTTTGCTTTAAAATTTCCAAATGCCTCTGCGAGTTGAATGTGATTATTGCCCCGTGTAATACGTTTCAGCATACATTACTACGTATGATGGGGGTTCATTCTTTGTTTCAAAGCTCCCACTACGCAAAGGTAGGGAGATGTCTACCAACAACTGTGGAGTATGGTTTTGTGTCTGTCAAATGCATTTGCTAGAAAGTTGCTAAAAGCCTTTTCCACGCCTCCATTTTACGAAAGCCCTGCACCCATCAAATGTCGTAATAAGATATTTTGAAAGTATGTAAACCAAGGCATTACTTGCACCTATAACATCTGACAGAAAATCGCCTTCTATCATGTTGTAATCAGTATATGTACCCTGCTCCACAGTGCCCATCACGCATAGACAGGGAGGACGCTAACAAAGGTTTTTGAATTTATATTTACACCTGCCATTTTGCATTTGCTTGAAAGTCTTAGACTTTTTCAACAAATCCTTGTTACATGCTATCTTGCAATCAATGCATTCTGCGAGATGACACCTCTTCGAGGCATTTCGTACAAACCATCATGTGTTGATGGATGACCCTACACCGTTCAGAAGCTCCCATCTTGTCATCGGCAGGGAGGCCACCGGCAAAAGGCGTGGAATCGGGCTTTACACTGACCATTGTTGTTGCAGGTCACAAGGATACTGTCGAGAAGAAGATCTACCATCACGCATAGGCAGGGAGTCTGCTCACAAAGATCCTGCAGTAAATTTTTAAAGAATCTTCAACACATTTTTCTTTGTATGCTGCAAATTACATTTTCTTAAAAATTGCATTTGCTTTAAAGTTTCTAAAGCTTTTTCAACAAAAACCATATCGTATATATCCTGCAATCAAAATGCATTCCACGATATAATATATTTTTGAGGCGTTATGTCCAACACAACACAGGCTGAAAGGATACCGACAAAAGGTTGCCCAAAAATCTACTTTGAACGTATCCTGCAATTATTGTATTCCACTAGTTAATACCTATTTGTGAACTTCTCTCAATCAAAGATTGTGTCATTAGACTTCATTACTATCGACTCTTTTATTGATGCTCGAAGTCATTTTTTTTTATTGGTGTGGATACAAGTAGCTCTTCTCATCGCATTCACTTTTGTTCTTCATATGCAATCTGTCTTCCATGATTTGACGTCTCCCTGCAGCATTCTGTCACTTGCATTAATTGTTTCAAAAGTCCATTTTTGGCACAAATAGCAAGCTTTCTCACAAAGATTGCGGACTCGGGATTTACACCGGTCGATTTCATTTATTTAATGCACTTCCCTGTGTCTTTTTGGAGATTAGATGAACTCACCATCTGGTCTGCACATTACTTTTTCTTGGAAGCATCCATAGCTTTTCTTTGGTATAAAGACTTTGCATTGAAGATCGTTGTGTAGGAAGAATAATACAATGGGTTGTATGGGAAATGTTTACGTAGAGAGGCCACTTCGTGTCATTGTTTAGACTTTTGCATTGGTCGGGTTTAAATCTTATTTCTTATGCATGCTTGATATTCTTTTTATTTCGTAAAGTCTAAGATAAATGACAATGTCACATTCCAAAATGAAAAGAGCAGTGACATATAGGTGAAATGACAAAAATTGACAACCAAGATACATGCAATTTGTAAGTGTTGAAAACATTTCTTTGAATCATTTCTTCAAATTTTCTTTGGTTGTTGCTAAGCATCGTCTAATTAAAAGTGCAGCTGCAGGGTATCAATGATGATTTCTAACAAGTTTTCTAACACATTGTTTTGCAGGGTTTGAAGACGTTGAAATTGCAATATTTTCTTTAAATCATTTTTAATTGGACAAATTGATCAATCTTAGGATAGTCATTCACATTTCAATATCAAGGTTAAAACGAACAAATCACACATTGCTATCTTGAATTAAAACAAACTATCATTTTTGCAATCTTGGTCTAAAACAAACAATCACATTTTGCAATCTTGGGTTAAAACACAAATTCACATTGTCATTTCTGCTACAATCTTGGATAAAATGAACACTTCATTTTGCAATATCAGTTAAAACGAACAATCAACTTGTCTATTTTTGAAAAATCACTTTACTCTCTAGCACCGTACGTTACTTTATGTTGACCAAGATTTCCTCTTCCTAATCTAGAGAATTATTGCTATGAAGGATTAAAAAGAACGCCATGTTTGGTTGGAGCAAAATCTCCAATTAGGATTTAAAAAATCATTGCAGTGGAAGGATAAAAGGAACATTGTCTAGGAAGTGGTAGGTATATGGTATCCCCTTAATTGGGTGACCAAAAAGCCAAACCCACTCTTTTAATGCTTTCTTCATTTTCATGCAATTAAATCCTTTAGAGGGCCTGTCTTCCCGAATGCCTTGAGGGGGCTAGTGAGAAGAGAGCGACCCAAGTGAGCACGGCTAAAGCCAATTATTCTAACTCACTATAAATAAATAGCCTTTGAGATGAAAATCTCAGGGACAAAGCATATTTGAGTTATCTCTTTGAGATCTCTCATGTCGAGCACTTTGTATGGCCTTGCGGTCTTAATCATGCTTGCGTGACTACATCTTGCTAGATACTTTGTTGGGCTATAGGCCTCAATTGTGCTTGCGCGAGTTCAAGGAATATCTTCGAACAAAATCCTTACTAAAAGCCATAGCAATAGAGACTTTGAGCTAAGTCAATTGCCAAACATTAGCAATATCATAGTGCAAGGGTGGGGAAGAATCTGCCCCTAAGATTACTCACCATATATCTTCCAAGATAACTACCCAATTGTGAAGCAATTCACTTTGGGTTAATTTCAGGTAAAACGCAAAAAATGGGCACCCTCTAGGGGGTGACAAGGTTTTTGAGCTGACGGAGTATCGAGACTAGTGGGCTATGATATTGTCAATGACCTTTAAATAAAGAGTCTATCTGATGTGTATTTATCATGATCCAAACTAGTGAAAACATCAGGGATTTGAAGACATCCTCAAAAGAACATACACTCAATGTTTAGCATTAGAATGACCATTGTCTTTGTGTGTACTATGTATTCTTGTCACAAATGTTAAAATATCTTGCAAAAATATCAATCAATCAACTCAAAAATCAGTTCAAACTAAGAGAAATCATGAGTTGAGGAGATTTTCAAATCCAACAAGACACTCTTGGAGGTAGTTATCAATATTTCAATTATCTTAAACAAGACTTCATCCAACAAGGTTAAGGAGTATCAAATAGAGTGATCAAGTGTTCTAACAGTCAACCAATCTTATCAAAAATAATACCTAGTTAGGTTCTGAAGTTGTCAAATTAAGTTTCTATATCATAAAACTTGACTTATATCATTTGACACACTTTGTCGTGGGGGTGAATCAAACTAGACCTCTACTTGAGAAGTAGGCTGATTAATGAAACAAAGTATCTATATCAACCATCAACATCAACTCTTGGACTATCTTATCGAAACCAGTACCTAGTTAGGTGCTCAAATTGTCAAATTTAGTTTCTATATCGTGAAGCTTGACTCATATCATTCGACACACTTTGTGATGGGGGTAAATCAAAATAAACCTCTATTTGACAAATATGTTTGAGTATTAAAACGAAGTATCCATATCAACCACCAACACCAACACTTTGATCACTCATATGACCATCCCTTATTGCTTGCAAAAGAAGAAGCTTATTCAAAGGAAATGAGTCCTAGCCTAAATAAAGATCAAGATATCATGGTTCTCCAATCTGAACCCATTGTTTATAAAGATCCCACCCATCAAGAATCTTATGATGATCCCCTAAGATTTTGGTATTCCATCCACGATGATCCGCTTTTATCTCAAGAGAAGAGTCAAATTCAACATCCACCTCCTAAGAAAGAGCATGATATCCCTTCCATCTTCATCACTAATCTAATTAAAAACCAAGAGAAAGACACAAACTCAAATGATCCTACTCCAAGTCAAGATAGAGATCAAGGAATCCTTTCATCCTCCAAATCCATCTTAGGTCTTTTCATTCCAAATTCAAACTCTTCATCCTCCAAATCTATTTTAGGTCCTTTCATTCCAAAATAAAACTCTTCATCCTCCAAATCCATCTTAGGTCCTTTCATTCCAAAGTCAAACTCTTTATCCTCCAGATCCATCTTAGGTCCTTTCATTCCAAAGTCAAACTCTTCATCCTCTAAATCCATTTTAGGTCCTTTCATTCCAAAGTCAAACTCTCCATCCCTTCCATCCATCTTGGGTCCTTACCTCTCCCCATCCACCAATCTATCACCTCAAATGATCCATAAGAAATATTAACAAAGGCACACATCTTTGAACTTCTTTCAACCATCTATCTAAACATCTTTCCAAAACTATTCTTCCATCATTTCCTTTATCTATTTTGGGTCCTTATGTCCCAAAAAACAATTTTCCTCCATCTCTTCATCACTTCTCGAGTTGTGTACCAAAACTCATCTTGAATACATTTCCATCCATCCTCGCACAAATATTCAAACATTTTATCTATTATCCAACACCTCTTTTCTATCCTTCCATCCTGTTCATTTAATCCTTTGCATAAATTCATCATTTGTGAAATAGGCATTTGTGTCATTTTGTCACATTCTTGCCCATGCTTTAATCTCATGTTTAGTCCTTTACCTAGATATCTATTCGTGAAACGCTTCAGAATCTGAGGTTGTTCATCTTTAACATTTTCTTTTGGTTGGGATACACACTCAATCGAGAAAATAACCACTTATCGTATCTTGGTACCGACATCTTTTGATTAATATATCTCATACACTTAATCAATTTCTCTAAATCGTTGTGATCTCTTAGTTGAAGACACGACTAGTGAATAATCTAAAATCTTGCTTCGGTGCCACTATAATTATCGAACCCATGTAATTTTCGTCACTTACAAGCCAATGCAAGAAAAATAAGAAGAGAAAAGGGAAATATCAAAAGACCAAAAGCATGAGAAAGAAAAGAAAAGAAAAAATACAATATCAAAATGCTTGCCTATGGGAACATGCAAATTAACTCCATCGGGGCTATGGATGCCTGGCTAGAAATGGAGCAATATTTGTGAGATTACAACGATAAGATCGTCGGGTCTATGGATGCTTGCTAGCAGTGAGGCTCTATCTACGATGATTTTGAAGTTAGGATAACTCATGTATCTAGCCACGTTAGATTCTGAAGATTAAAATGATCATATGAGCCGGAATGAATCCACTTGCACACACATAGGTAATCAAAGACTAAATACCTTGATCCAATTTGGGATTCTTCTTTCCTTTTGAGTATGCTTCCTAGTCTCTAGATATGTTCGGTTGAATTTTTCTAGAGGTTCTAATTGTGGGTTGGGTCTCTATCTTTAAAAAGTTCAAGAACACTTATTCAGGTGATGCTAGATGTTGTGACAATCTTACATATTATTTTTTTTTGCAAATGGAAATTCTATGATTGGGGCCAAAGTTCATTCACTCTATTCTTCTTACCATATCTCCCATTATCCTTCCTCCAATATCCATTACCCTATCTAAATTCATCATTATCTATGATCTTGCTTTACTTTATCCATACCATCTATCTTATCTATTCATTGCTTCCATCAGCCAGTTCTATCTATGATCTTGCTTCACTTTATCCATACCATCTATCCTATATTCATTACTTCCATCATATAGTGCTATCTATGATCTTGCTTCACTGTATCCATATCATCTATCATATCTATTCATTAATTCCATCATCTAGTGCTATCTACAATCTTGCTTCACTTTCTCCATACCATCTATCCTATCTATTCATTTCATCCATCATCTATCACTATCTATGATCTTGTTTCTCCTATGCATATCCTATCTCTATCCATATCCCCTTTTCTATCCTTGATCTTAATCAAAACTAACGACAAATTCATGATTTCAAAAAGCTCTTCATGTGTCTCCTCAGAAGGTACCTTTGTCTTTCTCCTATCCATTTCTACCTCAACAGTTCAGTCATCCATTCATAATATTCCTTGCATTTCTATACATTGGGGCAACCAAATACATCTTTCTTCTAATCCAAAAATTCTACAAAATAAAAAATATCCAAAAACTAAAAATCTAAAAATCAACAAAATCAAATAAAAATTAAAAATCAATGCATGAACGCATGGTCCATCCATCAAATCAACAACAGGAAAACTCTTGAAATTTGCAATTAAATTGATCACATGTCTTGTTAATAAATTCATCACTCGAAATCTATCAACATCAACATGTCTTATATAGGGATAGGTACACTCAAAACTAGACAAATCGGTCTTATACGGGGTAGTCACTCTTTGAAACTAGACATTCCTTTCGATCATCAAGTCTTGTTAATCAATCCATCTATCAACATCAATATCAATGTCTCAACATGTCTTATATAGGGAAGGGTACACTCAAAACCAGACAGATCGGTCTTATACGGGGCACTTACTCTTTGAAACCAGACATTCTTATCAATCATCGAACAAATCAAAACAATGACATAGATCCATATGACTACTAGATTTTGTTCTAGTTAGTCTTATCTTTATCAATTGATGGTAGTACATGTTTCATCTTTCAAAAAAAAAATATTGAAAACAATTAAAAAGTGCAATAAAAACAAGTGGTGAAAACTTGAAAACAGGCGCTATTTGTGAGAGAGCATCTCCTCTATCTATCGGTACTCACATCATATCTTGGGTTCCATTTGATCTAAACCAATGGCCATCACAAAACACTTATACACACAATATTATCCCAAACTTAGCATAGTCACTATCCTTGATTATCTGAATCATATCCCACCATGGCTTGGTGATCAGTGTACATATTCATATTGATATAGTATTGACAACAAGCAGTAAAATCTTGACCTCGCTAGGGGAATTTTTCCTTGAAGGTTTTCAACAACAGACCAAACACATAGCATAACAACAAGGATCAAGACAACCCACCATGACAATGACAATGCAAGAAGGCTAGATGTCATGGAATTGAATTGACTAGAACTAAACAAAAGATCTATTTGCAAGATGTTTTACTTGACAAAAATACATTTCCAATAGCATGCATGCTTACTTATGGTTGTTGATTTTTTCTTATCATATCTCCTAAGCAACTCAAGGATGTCTCAAAGACTAGAGAATAAAGGAAGGAATGTGATTTTTTCTTTGTCTACTGTTTGGGAGTGAAGTTTTCTACTATGAAAATTTGTCTTACGACGTGATCAGGCAACATATCACTGAAGATATTTTGGATTTATATGGGACCAATGTTTACTCTTATCTGTTTTACGCAAGCAACACTCAAGTCATCTTGGTTCAATTATACCTTAACGCTTGTGTTGTATTGCAATATCAAAATCCATGTAATTTACATTCAGGTCGTTGTGGTTCAATTATACCATGACGCTTGTATCAACTTTCAACAAATCAAGGCTCAATGATGAAATAGGGAAGCACTAGCAATTTGATCAAAAATGGATGGCAACATTTGGGAATGAGAATGCATTAGTATCATTTCATTATCATTATTATATTAAATATTGCATTAGGTTGCACATCATTTTCATTATCCATTAGTTTCATTTATCATCTTTAAGTTTCAATTAGGTTGCATGTTATTCTAACTTTAAAGTTGCATTAGGTTGCATATCATTATCATGTTAATCTTGCATTAGGCTGCATATCCTTATCATGTTAATCTTGCATTTAGGTGCATTTGCATTATCATTTTTCACTTACATTCAATTGCATTATCCTTTTCATATCACATTATAGTTGCATTTTCTGACCATATCATCATCATTTCCATATCATACATCTCATTCTCAAAATACATCTCATATCATACATCTCATTCTCAAAATATATCTCATACCATGCATATAATTATTCATCTCATTTTCATGATACATTTCACATTTCACATCATTCTCGCATTTGGCATATCATATTACATGTGACATTCTAGATTGCATTATCCAAGGCACACAAAAGCACAAAAACATGTTATAAATATCTGCAATCATCAAATCCAACCATCATTTGCATATCACCTTCTAAACATTTGATATCATTACAATCATCATATAAGCATGTAAATCATAAAATAAAAAATACAAACACATCACATCATCTGCATCATCATCTGCAAAATTCATCAAAAGCACATCATATAACTCATCGACATCAAAATAGGTGCATCCATATCATATCATCATGCACATGTGTGACCACATGCTGATCCAAACGAAAATCAATGATACAAGTCAGAACCAATCGTCAGTTAGAACAAATAAATGTCCAAAGTCCCTAGATATCATATCAATAATAAAGTCTATGAATCAAGCAACATATCGAGAATCAATCAATTCAAGTTCCATATCAAAAATCAATCAATCCAAGTTCCATATCAAAAATCAATCAATCAGGACCCATATCGAATCAAGACTCATATCGAATCAGGACCCATATCGAATCAAGACCCATATCGAATCAGGACCCATATTGAATCAAGACCCATATCGAATCAGTACCCATATCGAATCAAGAATCATATCGAATCAGGACCCATATCGAATCAAGACCCATATCGAATCAGGACCCATATCAAATCAAGACCCATATTGAATCAAGACCCATATTGACCTTTGACCCATATCAACCTTTGAAACATATCGACACTTGACCCATCTCAAATCAAGACCCATATCGAATCAAGACCCATATCGAATCAGGACCCATATCGAATCAAGACCCATATCGAATCAGGACCCATATCAAATCAAGACCCATGTCAACCTTTGACCCATATCAACCTTTGAAACATATCAACACTTGACCCATATCGACAAACATGATTCATACCAACACGAACTCGGTGGACATGTGGGGCATTTACGCACTATGCCCACATTCGTCTTCCTCATTTCTTCAATATTCTTTTTAAAATTTATCAGTAGATAAATATCAAAAAATTTAAAAATTCAAAAAATTTAAATCATCCAAACCTTCGAAAATCTTCCCACATTGCATCACTGCCCCAAAAATCATAATTTTTCTCAAATTATCTCCTAAGCGGGCACATCGACATCAATTCCATATCAGTCTGATATCGACACCAGCTTTATGTTGACTTTTCATATCAAATCAATTTTTCATATCTGGGGCATCATATCAACAATTTCGGCAACAATATCATATCAAAAAAATTTGACGACATATTTGACATTTTCTTTGAATCAACATGTGGTCACACATTTACTCAAAGAGGGGAAAAATCTAGTCACCTAAAACTGGTACAACTAATTAAATGGATTTTATTCATTTAGTCATCATTGAATCGCCTATTAGATTTAATTAATCCCTATTCTTCTAATCACCTATTAATTAAATTAATATTTAATTAATATACCCTTCTTCTATCTAAGCCATTTAATTAAATTCACATTTAATTAAAAATATCAATTTATTCCCTTTCCCATTTTAATTAAATCTACATTTAACTAAAACCCACTTTGAATCTAAATAAATGAAAATTATTTGTAAATCCCCCCACTTACAAAATCCTACAAATGCAAGTTAGATCCCTTTTGGCTAAATTAAATTATTTTAATTTAAATAAAAATTCTACTTTCCCTCACCTACTTGCAAAATCCTACATATCCCACTTGCCTCCTAATCATTCTTCTAGAACCTATCTAATCCCTTCATTATCCTAATTAATCCATTTTGTTTCTTCCTAGGTTGGTCACAAATGTGTGAGGACATATCCCCCTTCTCCCAAGGTGGGATCACACTTGTGGGACCATATTGACTTTTCATCCCACTCACATTTGTGACATTTGTCACAAGGTTAAGCCTTTCAACTTGGGACCACACTCTGTGGGACCACATTGATCATCACCCTCTCCCCTTTGTGAGATTTGTCACAAGGCTACACCTTTCAACTTGGGACCACATTCCTCCTTCAATCTTGACCCTTCATTGATAATTAATCTTTTCCATCCATTCCTAAGCCTTTAACTCTACAAATTGAGTCCTTATCTCCTATCATTAGGAATCCACTTTTTATGCATCCTTATTATAGTTGTTTTGTAGGTTATCAGGGAGCTCTGATTGTGCCTCTCTCAAGCATTAGGCCATTTTAATTGCATCATATCTAGATTCTATTATATGTTAGATTAATCATTTAGATTAATTGCACATCATTTCATAACATTATCATCTTCATCTTAGCTTAATTAGATCACTTACTTCTTCAATTTGGAAGCATAACTCCATTTTGCATGTCATTTTCATATCAATAGTTCATATCATTTGATCATCTCACTAGGATCTTAGTTGCATTCCATTTAGATCTTAGAATCATATATATCTCTCATTCTTTAGGTGGTCATCCTAGAGATCAAGTGCTCTTCCAAGCTGAGAGCCACCTTGATTTGAAGGATCCTTGGAGATAGAGGAACATGAGACGTGCTTGAGGTTTTTGATTTTGAAACTTAGTTTAGTTTCTATTTTAGATTTATAACTCTAACACAATGTTTCATGTGTGTTCTTGTTGGTTGTTTTCTCCTCTTGCGGGTTGATTCCACAATTTGGAGCTCACACCTCCCACTATAAACTTCATTTGTTATGTCATTGTTTCGTATTTCTCTGCAAGACAGTCATCTCATCTTACCTTCTCTAACAACATCTAAATTCTAGTTTTTCCTCCTACCCAAGTCCATTCAACACCCAAGTCACCTTCCTCAAGACCTTGTTTCTATTTTAATTGGGGAAGAGTAGAAGCAAACCCCATCAACACCAAATTGTCTTTAAGGTATTTAAGTCCTAACTCTAACCTTGGTTGTTCCTTCTTAAAAGACTCACCATCAATATTCAAGTTTGGGAGATCACACATTCATAGATTCAAAGTCTCATTTTCCTTATTACCATCTGGGACTATGTTACAATTAGTCATCTTCATATCTACTAAATTAGTCTTATTTACCATCTTAGACACTTCCTCCTTGATACCTTTTGAAACCTAATCCTGGTTAGCACTTACTAATCTTGAGGTATCAGGTAATTTCTCTTTATCAACACTATCCACAACCTAACATCCTCTAGAGATCGACTATTGAAGACAGCCTAGAGGACAAAGTCAAAGCTCTTCTTAGATATGATAGATCATATAGGATACGTAGAAGTATCCTGTCACATTACTAATATCGATGATGGGCATAGCCATTATTACTATTCATGTAGGCTATCGTGACAAGGTTAGAGGAGGTCCTTCACATAATTTCATGCATGCTTTCTAGGTTATTCGAGAGATCTTATGGTTTTTAACTTGTTTGCACATTGTATTAAACCACTCTTTACTTGAGGGCACTAGTATTGCTAAAATGGGAGGAGAAAGATGTTGTGCCAAACCTGTGGAATGTGAAGGGCTAAGGGCCAACCTGACTATTTGGAGAATTTTGGGCAAGGGGGAAATTAATGCCCTACATTGTAAAGTTGTATAATTGGGTTCCTAAAGTAACTAAGATCTTTGCGAAAGGGTGGAATGAGGGAAAAATTACTCTATTTGGGAAGTCTTTAGTGATTGATGAGAACTTAATTGCTAAAGTGACTGATTTATCTACCAAGGGGTTCAAATTCTACAAAGACAAAAAATATTCTGACTTGGTGGTGAAGAAATTTCCCAAAACTGACAAGGAAAGGAAAATACTGGTCAAGAAAAAAAACGGTTGTTATGATGCAATCAGTATCAAGCTGCTTTGGAGGAAAGTGCTAAAGGTGATCATGGAATATATCACCATGGATGGCTGCTACTCGAGATCCTTTGGGAACCATTTTGTCTTCCTCAATCATTTTAGACACCAGGTGAGGGTTTATTTCTCCTTCTACCTCATGTCTTCCCTGAATGCTGGTATTACAGAGCATAGACAAAACCCTAGTGTTAATCTTGTTTATCATGAGGGGTTGCCGGTTTTAATTTATGAGCATTTTAAGGCCAATTCTACTAATCCTAATTACCCCCATATTTTCATTTTGGGGGATGAGGAATCGGAAAACCACAGTTCCAATGATGAAGATTGGAATACGGATATGGAGGAAGATAGTTTTGTGTCTCCTAAGAAGGTGTAAAACATAAAGAAGCTTGACAATCCCCCACCTACTGGGAAGGGGAAGTTTAAGGAGTCCAATAAGATTGTTACCCAACCCCTTGGCTCTGGAACCAAATGTGGCAACAAAATGCCTAAGGCCCGCCCTTCGTTCAAGTGTAAATCTTTGGTTTTTGAGGAACCCTCCTTTGAACATGCTAATCAAGGCTCCTCATCTCCCCTGAACTCGGATAACTCTTATCCTTCTACAGACAAAAAATAGACCCCACTTTCCTACTCAGCTGAATACTGATTCTCACCTCTTAAATTCGGATCAAGAGTTCCCTATTGACATTTTGGCCAAGCAAGAAATGGGATGGTGCATTTTTTCAGCTTATGAAGTGGGCCTTTCATGAGATTAGGAACCTAAATTTAAAATAGGGCACTATAATAGCAAGGCAAACAACGCACTAAAGGTAGTGAGCTTTGGACAGAGGAGGAAAATTTTTCTATTGTTGATTGCCTTTCTAAAACTGTTGAAGCCATGGAAAACCTCAAAAAATACTATGAGCATAATATTGTGGCCTTCTAGAAGAGATTGAATAGCATAAAAGATACGCTTCAATCCATTATGTCTCTTAGCGACAGTGTTATCAAGACCACTATAGATAGCATGAATACCATGGTGGTGAATCTTGAAAAGGGCTATCAGCGTAAGTTAGTTGTGGACTTGATATTGGAGAAGGAAAAAGGTAACGAGGGGTCTATGGGTCCTAGCAAGAGAACTCGTGCCAATTTGAAGAGGAAGAAAGACAAAACCATACAAGATGTCTAGGATTTGAAGAAAGTGGCTCAGAATATGAACCAACTGGAGGCGGAGGTTGTTGAGACTTCAAAGAATTTGGGATAGCTCATCTTTTCTTTCCTTGGTTTCTGTTGGACTTTTTGTTTGTTTTTTTGTTGGTGCTAGGCTGCCCATGTCTCTATTTTAATTACGATCCTTAGAATTCATTCATTAAATTATTACAAATTTTCAAACATGTAATCTATGAAATTCATTCCAATAAATTTGTACTATATTCTTGTGAAGCTCATCGCCTACAATTTTTTTATTATATAAACAATTATATGTAATTATTCATGTAAAGACTATCTTTTTTATCAAGACATGCCCTGTAACGAATCTGCAGTTTACACGTCTACAGATTTTTCCCTTCTTTACAGAAGGCAATATGTCATCCCTAAAACGCATTGTATGCACTTAGAAGGCCTTTCTATTGTGTATTGGCGAAACCTCACATGCTTTACCTATGATAGATTAAAAAAAATTATCACAACCGTGCTTTATTAATTCATTACAGTGCTGAAGCAAAATATCATCTAAGAAAAACCGTAGGAAACGATAAGGAGATGGCATTTTCAGCAAGTTTCAGGTACGCTCTCTAGGGAGGGTTTCCATGGCAAATTGTCTTCCTTTGCCTCCCAATCTTTCTTCACCTTTCCTCCCTCCATTTGCTGGAATTTTGAATTGTTGAGGCATGAATTTAGGATTCTTTCCACTGTCCCAGATCTGTCTTGGCTCTCTGCCATCATTTCAAGAAGTTGAACTTTGCTAAACCGGACTTTAATCCGAAGAACTCCATTATCCTCACTGGTCTTAGAAATTGTTGTATCTGATGATGGTTCACAATTCGTGTGAGAAATATCAGAAATGGATCTCCGCGTTAAGAGCATACTTTCAAGCCTAGACTTTGGATTCGTGGGTATCTCAGAACGAACCCTTCGTGTCTGATTCTCCAACTTTGCCAATTCAACAAGAAAATAGAGATGCCTAGCGTTGAGAGTTGCAGATCCATCCAGAGGTTTTGCTCTCACTCCCATATGACGAACTGCTTCTGAATGCAAAATGACATAGCCTGGATAATCTGCAAGGATTTGATTTACTAAGAGATGCCCCTTCACCTTCAACAATTGCCCATCTAACTGCATGATCTTAACACGCCCATGATGTCGTCTGAACAAAATTGCGTTGCCCATCATGTCCAATTTGGGAAACTAATTTTGGATAACAAGAACTTCTATTGTTGGGTGTTTTTAAGTCTTTTACAGATATATCGATAGGTAACGACTATTTTCCTGTCCATGACGAACGTGTTTATGAACATGCGGGGGAAGATTATTTGCGCCGGTCAACATTCAGCAGCATTGATTCGAAATAGTTTTGGAATAACACGTTCTTTACCCATCTCTATCATGGTAGACCGCAAAGTGAGGGGATGAATGTTTCTTTTCGTAGCTATATCTCCATAGCGAGGATTTTTTCTTGGGAGCACTAACATTTAAATATTTAGTTTTGGAATTTGAAAAGAAAGATGTAAGATTAAAAGATAATGTAATATAATATATATTAAGAATGATATCCTTATTCTGACTCATGCTAATTTTGATTTGGTATTAGTGTTGGATGTGTCAGTTGATGTTGTAGTTTTTCCGTCCTCGAAGATTTCTCTTTTCTTAGTGTTTCACAGAAGAGCAATGCATAGAAGGAAGTCAAGAAGAGCAATGCACAAGCACTATTTCACATTCAAATTGCTCTCAGTAGAGCTTGTGTTCCTAGAATTGTTGATGAAAAGTGAGCAAAGGATGCCTAGAATACTGTAAATGAATCTTACCAAGGCAGTGATTAGATCAAGGTTGTCAAGCTACAAACCTTGAAAAGGGAGTTTGAAAATTTAAAGATGCGGCAAATAGAGAATGTGAGTGATTATTGTATAAGGGTCAAAGATGTGGTCAGTAAAATGGCTACTTTGGGTGAAGTTATGAGAAAAGAAGTTGTGAATAAAAAAGTGTTGAGGTCTCTAACACCAAGATGGAATAATGTTTCCATCATCATTGAAGAGAGAAATGATTTGGGCACTCTTGAGTATGATCACGTTGTTGGATCTCTTATGTCACATGAGGAAATATTGATAGATTCATCTAGAAATGTTGATGAGAAAGCCTTTTCATGTAAACTTCAGATTTCAAAGAATAAAGATGCAAGTAGTAGCTCCAAGAGTAATCAAGGCCAAGGTAGAGGCCAAAATCAGAATTATTCAAGAGGAAATAGAGGAAGAAGAGGTAGTCAAGGAGAAAGAGGCAGAAGCCAATTTGATAAGAGAAATATCCAATGTTACCATTGTAACAGGTATGGCCATTTTGAAAAAGATTGTAGATTTAGATCAAGTAATAACAATAAAAATGCTAATTATACTCAAAAGAGTGAAGAGGCTTCCTGAAGTAATTTATAATTATCCTATGGAAAAGCTGAAAATGATGTGAATGATGTTTGGTATTTAGACTCGGGATGCTCTAACCAAATGTTTGGTAATAAAGACCTATTTTCTAACATGGATGAAAGTTTTAAATCCAAGTTTATGCTTGGTAATAATATCATTTTGGAGGTTGTAGAAAAAGGAGCCATGGATGTTCCTACAAAGGAAGGTACAAAATTTTTTCAAGAAGCTTTTTATACTCCATAATTGAAGCATAATTTACGAAGTGTTGTGCAGCTATGTTAAAAGAACTATAAGGTTGTTTTTGAAAACTAGAAATGTACAATCTATGATAAAATTATATGTAATCATGTGGTTATAATAGTACCTATGTCATAGAATAGAATGTTCCCATTGAAGTTTGGTGAACATAGTAGCCATCTTGTCAATATGGCATGTAAGGACAAAAATTGGTTGTGGCATCTAAGGTATGGCCTTTTGAATTTTTATAGCTTGAAGTTTCTTACATCAAAAGCTTTGATTTTTCGGTTGCCTAAGGTTCAAGAATACAAAGATACCTCATGAGGGTTATTCTAAAGGCAAACATGCAAGTGAGTCATTCTCTAAAGAAGAAGAATGGAGGGCCCATTACCTTCTTTAATTGACTCATTTTGATATTTGTGGTCCTATGCAGACAAAAAGTTTGGGTAATTCATCATATTTTATTACTTGCATTGATGATTACTCATGATATTGTTGGGTTTTTCTTTTTTTAATTCCAAGGATGAAGCATTTGATACATTTAAAAGATTCAAAGACCTTGTCAAAAATGAGAAAGGTTGTAAAATTAAATGCCTATGGACTGATCATGGTACAAAATTTTTCTCAAGAGTTTTTAAGAATTTTTATGACCTACATGGCATAAGAACACAAATCACCACTATTTACACACCTCAATAAAATGGGGTAGTGGAGAGGAATAATTTTACAATGGTGGAAATGTCAAGGAGTATATGTTTTCTATTTTTTTGAGAAAAAGGGGTAAAGATTTATTTAAAAATCATAGAATTGCGAAGAAAAAGCCTTAGGCCTACCAAGATAGCAACAAAAACTAAAAGGATCCCAAAAGAACCACCAGCATCACCACTACAAAGTCTAGTGACAATAGAAATAGATCTGATCGGTGGATTTCCCAAGATAATAGCTTTTCAGAAAGCCCTCAAAGAGATGACGTTACACCAAAAACCAGGCTCATCTAGAGCCTCAAAGGGCCTCAAAAATGACAATGAAAATGAAGAAAATATAAAAGGGAAATTGATCCTACACCACTGGGTGCTCTTGCATCATCTTGTCTTCTAGCATTAGCTTGTCTAAAGTTTCAAGATAATCAGGAGGTATACCATCCCTTCCACTAAATCCCAACCATCAACATGCTCTGAAGCCCACTTGGCCAAACAATCAACCACTCTATTCCACTCCCTGGCAATATGACAAAAGGAGACAAATTCCAATGTATTAGATAGTTGTAAAATCTATCTGAACAAATAAGCTAATTGTCAACTCACATCATTCAAATTTTGTTTGTTCAACATGTCCACATCAATCTAAGAATCCGACTCACAAATAATCTTCCTCCATCCTAAAGAACAGCCTTGCTTAATAAAAATCTTAATAGCTAGGGCCTCCATAAGATTGTTAGAGTGTTGCCCAATAGAAATAGATAAGAAAAAAATAGCACAACCAACATCACCTCTACCTATACCTCCAATACCCGCATGTCCAAGATTCCCACGACAAGAGCCATTTCCGTTAATTTTTAAGATTCCCGCAGGAGGGGGAATCCACCTTCTATCTCTACTTATCTGTTGCTTTGCACGTCAAGATCTATTTCTAGAAGCACAGTCCATTTTAATGTTTTCTAATTGCAGATTCCTTACAATAACAAAATCACTCGGATCAACATTTTCAGGCAAAATTGCACTTAGTCGAGCATGTCTCGTGAAGCCTATTAACTATCTTTTGCCATAGCTGAGGACTCCCTACATGTGAATCACAAAAGACCCTTTGATTCCTTTCCACCCACAAATTCCAGATAATAAGGGTTGGCCCAATAGCCTAGGCCACTTGAAGAAAAGAGGTCTTTGCCGGGGGTCTGCCCAAGCTATCCCAAAATTGAATTAAGGAGGTAGCATGAAAACAAGAATGTTGCCAAACCTCCCACCACTTGTGTCAAATCTCCCTAAAGAAAGGGCATAGAAAAAACAAGTGGGAGAAGTCTTCCTCATTATGCATACAAAGAAAACAGATAGATGGTCCCTGGAAGCCTCTCTTACGAAGATTCTCCCATGTGAGGCATTTCCTTTGAGCAACTAGCCATAAGAAGAATTTACATTTCAGCCAAGAGAAGCTATTCCAAACCTTCTTCCACTAGGGAACATCCATTAGGCCATGCAATTTCTCATCAAGCTGAGCATAACCTTCAACAATAGAAAATTTGCCTTTTGGATTAGGACCCCAAGCCAAAATATCTCTCTCCTTGAGGGAACTACATAACCTACCCTCCAAGATATTAGCCAACACCACACGATCTTCATCCGAACCACCTAAGGGCCATTCAAGAGGATCCTTCCAACAAGTCACCTCAACCTGTCCAATGCGCCTAACCATTTTAAAATTCTCCACCTTAACCCATCCAGCATCAATGAAAATATTGCAAAGAGGCTGAAGTTGTGGATGACTAGACAGAATAGGAGGGTGACCATCCCAAGAGTCCTACCAAAAAAGAGCTTCAGAGCCTCTATTACAAATCCAAAAAAGACCATATTTAATAAGTTGGGCACCTTTTTTAAGAGTATCCCAGATACAAGAACCCCTTCCCACTAAACTAAGATGTGCCACCTCGTGATCATTAGCACCAAGGAGATACTTGTGGGTTAAAATATTGGCCCAGTCCTGATCGTGACTATCACACCACCTCCAATATAGCTTAGCCACCAAGGCCTTGCTAACCAGAGCAATAGATCTGAGGCCAAGACCCCCTGCATGTCTTGGTCTACAAAAAGAGTCTTGTTTAACTAAACTCCACTTAGAAGAAAGAAAATTACTAGACCAAAGAAATTGACAAGAAAGAGCATCTAACTCTCTCACAAAGCTGGAGGGGGGAGCCTACATAAAACACCTATAAATGGGAAGTGCTTGCACCACAGTCTTTAGAAGAATCACTCTTCCAGTAGAGGATAACCACCTGTAAGTCCAATGATTAACCTTACAACGAAATTTATCCAAAATTCCTTGCCAAAAATCTCCCCTCTGAACCCCCAAATCTAAAGGAATTCCGAGTTACAACAAAGGAAGGGATCCCATCTAAAATCTGAGGATCCTGGCAATCCTATTTTGAATAAGACAAGGGGTATTAAAGAAATATATGGATGATTTATCTTCATTAATTTTCTGACCTGAGGCTTTGCAATACATATCCAAAGCTCTCCTAAATTTCATTTCCTCATTAATTTTGGCCCTGCCCATCAAACCTGTGTCATCCACAAGCTGAAGATGAGAGTAGGGAGGTAGAGCATTACTCCAATTCCAGCCCTGAATAAGACCACGTCTCACCTGGGAAGTGAGAAATCTGCCAAGACCTTCAGCCATGAGAATAAATAAATAGGGAGATAAAGAGTCCCCTTGTTGTAGCCCCCGTGAAGCGCTTAACAATTTTGAGGGTTCCCCATTAATAAGAACTGAGAAAGAGGTAGAAGTCACACAACTAAGAAACCAATTCACCCACTCTTCTCCAAAACCAAAAGCCAAAAGGATCTTCTATAAGAAATCCCAACTCACCCTATCATAAGCTTTGGCCATGTCAAGTTTAACAAACATAGCCTTCTCCTTAGAGGAAGCCATCAAACGAATAGCCTCCAATTCTATCAAAACTCCATCAAGGATCTGTCTTCCATCAATAAAACCACCTTGCTCCTTAGAAACCAAAGTATAGAGGAGAGGTTTGATTCATTCAACAGTCAATTTAGTGATTATCTTGTAGACAACATTACATAAAGCAATAGGCTTGTTCTGATCCAAGCTATTATCCCTATCCTTCTTAAGAATGAGAGCCAAGAAGGTAGAATTCATAGATTTGAGCATTTGTTTATTCCTATGAGATTCTTGAACCACATCTAGAAGATCATACTTTATAATCTCCCAAAATTCTTGAAAAAACTCAATAGGAAACCCGTCAGGGCCAGGAGCCTTGTCTTTTTTTATTTGAAAGACAACCCCCTCAAGTTCAAACAACAAAATGGGGTGCAAGAGAGCATCATTCATTTCAATAGAGACAACATGGGGAATACAGTTCAAGATGGCCCTCTCTTCCACCATAGCTTTAGGATCCTCTTTGGTAAACAAATTAAAAAAAACTGACAGCTTCCATAGCAATTTCTTCTTTAGATGAAAGATGAACCCCTTCTAAAGAAATGAGAGAGGTAATAGAGTTACCATACCTCCGAGCCTTAACAAAATTATGAAAAAAGAAGGGTTTGTATCACCTTCTTGGAGCCAATCCACACGAGACTTATTTCCAGAAAATTTCCTCACGCAACTCCCACTCTTCTAAGTCCTTTAGAGCAAGGGACTCGGCCATACTAAGCTCCATAGTCATCCCTTGATCCCTAATTTGATACGTAACCTCATCCATCTTGGATTGAGCTACCATCTTGTGTCTATGCAGGTTCCCAAAACATTGTTTTTTTCCACCTCTTCATCATGTATTTTACGTGTTGTAATCTCTTCCCAAAGGAATACATATCCGGCCCATGGGTAGGCACCCCTTCATACCACCAATCAACCATAAGATCCCTCAATGACTAATCATGAAACCACATCAATTGAAATTTGAAAGAGGGATTTTTGGAGGTTCTAAAAGATGTAATAGAAATCTTAATAGGCCAATGATCAAAACCCCTCCAATCAAGAATTTTTGAACTAGTGGACCACCTATCATGCACCCAATAGCAGGAAACAAAAAATCTATCAAGACTTTCAAAGATAGGCTCAACACCACTCCTCCTATTATTCCATGTAAAGACACCATTAATTGGCTTCATATCAATGAGATTCAAGAGACCAATATTATCTCTGAGTAAATTCGAGGAAGGATCAAGCTTGAATAACCTACCTCGCTTTTCCTCCAAACTAGTAATAGCATTAAAATGTCCAACCAAAATCAAGGGGAGAAAATTATCCTGAGCCTTAACAAGATTGATGTGAGCCCAAAGATGAGATTTACCCACAAGATCAGTAGGAGCATAAATATTAGAGAAGAGGCATCCTTCTCTAGTCTCAAAGCTAGAAGCAACAATAGAAATAGAAGACCTGCTAGAAAACCACCACAAAGGGGAAACTTTCCTCGAGTTCCAGAAGCAAGCAACCCCCCCTGAATTGCCATGAGAGATCACTCCCTACCAAAGGCCATGGGGCCAGACACCTAAAGCACAACTGGCCAAACCATCCAATGAAAGCTTGGTTTCCTGAATAAAAACAACATCGGGAGACTCAGAGTCAATTAATCTGCGAACAACTTTTTGTCTAGGGATGTTGTTCAACCCCCTTACATTCCATGAGAGCACAATAATTTATGTGGTTGAGAGAAGTGGGAATCAATGGCCTTCACAGACCAATAAGCTTAACCTTTTCCTGATCCATTTTTTGTCCACTCCTTAAAGGTTTGTCTAAAGAACCCTTTTTGAGGGTCTTCTAATGCAAGCCTAATATAGGTGGGGCTTTGTTACTCTTCATTGAACCTGAGGCCACTATAGTGGAAGGAGGAGTAGATGTCATGACCACTGCACCTTCAGGGACCTGTGACTCACTAATATCTCTATTTTCCTGAACATGGGAAAGAAAATCCATAACCATTTGAACATCTTGTTGCTTCTCCAAAGATAGGACCCGGCCCTCTTTCTTGGAATCGCCATCCAGCACCTCATGTTGAGATTGGGCACCGAAGGAAATTTCAACTGGAACTCCTTCCTCTTGGACCAAATCTTCTAGAACCTCAAAGCTATTTAGGGTGACATCATTTTGCCTATCCAACCAAGTTCTCTTCTTTCCCTTATCTTTATTCTGAGGTTTGACAGGAATGAAGCCATCTTTATCAATAGGACCATTAGGCATAGGGGCTTTCCCTTATCTTCACCTAGAACAAAGTGAGGAGGATCAGAAACAGATAGTTTAGAAGAATTATTTCTGGGACATCTCCACTGTAAATGACCATATTCATAACAAATTCTGCATCTAAATGTCAAGGTCTCATAGTCCAACTGTTGGATCTAAGAAGATGTCCCCAAACAGATTTCCATAGAGTCTAGCAAAGGATTATTTAAATCAACTTCTACACATATACGCGCGTAGGAAATTACCTTTTGATTTTGACTTTGTGAAGCCAAACCCACAGGTTTACCAAGAAGCAGTGAGATTGACTGAAGAATATCTTTAGAATTCCAATGGAAGCCTCGACAATTGAATCCACATGGTCACATGAGAGGGAAGCTCCTCAGCTGAATTAAATCCAATATGCCAAGGTTCAATAAAGAGTCCCACCTGGTTGAAAAAATAAGGGCCACCCTCAAAAGCCTTGTTCCTATCTGCCCAGTTGTAAAAAATAACTAGAAAATAGTTATTGGCTGCCATAAGTAGCTCCATGTCTCCTTCAAGATTCCAGCCACAACGTTCCCAAGAATCTAAAATAGGTATAGAGAGGCAAAGACCGATAAATTTGCATATGAGAGAATTATTGCACCAAAATTTGACATCCTCTGAAATTTGCTCTAGTTGAATAACCAAAACTACATGAGCTTGGGATCTCTCCAAACAACCATTCACCTTTTTCATGTGAAAAGGCTCTTTCGAAGAAGAAATGCCTGCGCCTAATTGGGAATGACCAATGTGTTCCTTTCCACATGCATGCATCAAATGAGACAGATCCGCCATATCCAGATCTCCAGAAACCATCTGAGAAGAGGATAATCCTCTATTCTCCATTGATCCAGAGAAAATACCAAAAGAAGAAAAGGAAGAAAGAAGAGGGGCAAAATACCCAACCCCAAAACCCCAATGGCAACCTAGAAAAAAAGAAATAGAAAAGGGTTGCAAAAAAACCCTGCACTAGCCTAGAAAACCCGACCACGAGAAAGCAAAAATTGACCCCCAGCAAGCAAGAAACGCCCCCTGGAATGAAGAAAGCAAAGTGCAGGACAAAGGCTAGGGCATGTCGGCCCTAGCATGACACCCACACACACACAGAGCCATCCTTCATTTACCCTATCTTAGCTTTAACAATTTTAATATCGGTGCTAATCTCATCAAGGAGTATATGTTGCAAACTAAAGGTTTGAACAATTAGTTTTGGGGTGATGTAGTTACTACAACAGTGTACATTCTAAATAGGACTCCTACTAGAGATCTTGCAATGATGACTCCTTATGAATCATGATATGAAAATAAGCCTAATGTTACTCATTTTAGAGTTTTTGGTTGTTTCGCTTATGTACATATTACTGATCAAAATAGAAAAATGTTGGATCCCAAGAGGGAGTCTTGCATTTTTGTTGCATTTAATAAGCATAGTAAAGATTAGAAGTTGTATAACCCTAGAACTAGTTACACTCTTGTCTTAAGAGACGTAAATTTTTATGAAGAGGGAGTTAATGTTCATAAAAAATACCAGGTTGAGAAGTCTAAAACTATTTTGAATGGTTTTATTCTTGTTGATATTGATCATGGACAATCATCTACTACTTTAATTCCAAGTGCTATGCATCCACCAAGAAACCCCTCTTCTAGTTATTGAGTTTCAAGTACAAGACCAACATCAACCCCAAGTCCTAACAAGAAGTTTCGAAGCTTAGCTGATATTTATGAAAGAAATGTAATTCAAGATCATGATGAAAATCCTAGAGGTGAGATAGTCCATTTTTCATTATTTTCACAAGCTATTTTTGAACCATCCTGTTATGAGGATGCATTTACTAATGAAGTTTGGGTGCAAGCAATGCAACAAGAGATGGATTCTATTAACAAAAATGGTACTTGGGAGCTTACTGAGCTTCCACATGATAAGAAAAATATTGGCACTAAATGGGTCTACAAGACTACGTACCAGAGTGATGGAAGTGTTGAAAGACACAAAGTAGGATTAGTTGATAAAGAATTCACTCAGAGGTATGGCATGTATTATGAAAAAAAAATTCACCTATAGCACATCAAGAGACTATTAGAATGTTTATTTCACTTGCAACTCAAAAGAAATGGATCATCCATAATAAATGGATGTAAAAAGTGCCTTCTTGAATCTGGGTACTTGGAAGAAGAAATTTATGTGGAGTAGACACATGGTTTTTAGGTGCAAGATAAGGAGCATCAAGTTTACATGTTGAAGAAGGTCTTGTATGGCCTCAAGAAAGCACCATGAGCTTGGTATGCAATGATTGATGGGTATTTTCAAGAGAATAGATCCATTAGAAGTAAGAGTGAACCAACTATATACTATAAACAAGAAATTAATGGCATTCTCATTATCAGTTTGTATGTTGATTATTTGTTGTATATGGGTAGAAAAATCTATTCAATAAAAGATAACTTCAAATCTTCTATGCATAAATAATTTGAGATGTTCGATTTAGGCCTAATACAATTTTTTTTAGGCATGGAGGTTTATTAAAGTAAGGATGGAATTTTCCTTTGTCAAAAAAAATATGTCAAAGATATGTTGAAAATGTTTGATATGACTAATGTCAAACCAGCCTCCACCCCACTTCTCAAGGAATTGTATTGTGTAGAGATGATGGCACTGAAAAAGTTGATGGGACAACTTATAGAAGCATAGTTGGGATTTTGATGTTTCTCACTCACTCTATGCCTGATATTGCATATGTTGTCTCTCTTGTTACAAGGTATATGTCAGAACCTTCTAAGTTACACATGAAGGAGAAAAAAATAATTTTGAGGTCTGTGAAAGGAACTATGTATTTTGGAATTCATTACTATAGTTCCAAAGAATTTAATCTAGTTGGATTTAATGATTCTGATTGGGGAGGTAATGTGGATGACTGGAAATATACTTTTGGTTCGAGTTGATTTCTTGGAGTTCGAAGAAGCAAAGAATACTTTCTCTTTCTTCCATGGAGGCAAAATATGTTGCAATCACCTATGCATGTACTCAAGCATTGTGACTAAGGAATGTTCTTGATGAGATAGCTGAAACACAAGTGTAGCCTACACTGATATATTGTGATAATATGAGCACCATAAAGTTGGCCAAAAATCTTGTACACCATAGAAAACTGAAACACTTTGATCTAAAATACCATTTTATCGGAGATTTGGTGTAGAAGAGGGAAGTCAAACTTAGGTACATAAAGACTACAAAATGACTGACTAGTATTTTTACAAAGCCAGTTCCCAAGAGTCAAGTTTTGATGCTAAGAGATCCTCTTTTGTCTCCTCTCCACATCAAGGGGGGGTATGTTGGCAATTAATGATTACATTCACCAGTTTTGTTTAGTCATTACAGCATCTTCACTAGTTCTATTTAGTCATTGCAGCATCTTCACAAGTTAATATTTTCTTATTGCATATGTGCATCATTTATCATATTTGATCTAATATGTTTTGATCATATAATCAAATATAATATTATTTGATAATAATATTAACTCTTTTTCCTTAATTTTAATACTATTTAAATTGAAATACATTTTCTCTTTTATAAAATATAATTTTAATTTCTTATTTAATATTGATAATAATTAAATCAATAAATTATTATTATTATTAATTCTATCTAATTTAATGTGCATTCCTAAGAAGTGACATTTTATGCTTATGTATGTTTCTCTCACCAATTTAGATCTCTCTCTCTCTCTCTCTCTCTCTCTCTCTCTCTCTGATCAACATGGCAAAACCTATCCTATCACACTCAAATGATAATCATAAAGTTGTTCCAACTTTATAAAAGATAAACTAGATCAATCACTCATGACATTAAAAATTATTAGATACTATTAGACAACATAAACTAGATACAATAATAAAAATATAACTTAGCATATAACTATCATAGCAATTAAATTCCTTAATATCATTAGGATAATTAATTTATAGAACCAAATAAATCAAGTATGTTTAAATGTCATCATATAAATTTAGGACCAACTATTATGGTAGTTAGGTTTCATAACTAGATGAACATATATACAACAATTTCATCACAAAATTTAGAGTCAAGATGCACTTAGAGTCGTGGCATACATAGTGGGATTCATATTATGTCTACTTTGTGTTTGGATTCTTTTGAGTGTATTTTTTTGCCCCTCCCCTTCTCATGGATCTTATGTGGATGTGGTGCATAATAACCCACCACAATTTTCTCTCACCCTCAAAAGAATAGACACTTACTTTATGTTGTGGATGATTTTGTAGTGGTTTGAAGGTAGGGAGTGATTAAGAATGAAGCCTTCTCCACAAACAAGGGTTTGGTTCCATATTTATCCATTTGTGGCTTACTCTCTTAGATTTATATCATTGGATTTTAGGTGTTGGACCCCACTTGTTTACAGTAGGATACACATTTACCCTTACGCCAGAAGCATTTTTTGGCATCTTTTATGTTAGCTAGTGGTGATTGGATGTGAGGATTACACCCTATACTAGCATGTTTACAATCTCCCTCTTTTAATTCCCAAGAAAATCTATGAACATAATGCTAGCATGGGTGAGATTTCCTTGTCTACCTGACAACACTTTTGAAAATCAATCTTTGAGGCCATTAAGAATACTCAAATTCAATTCCTTAAGGAGGACTTTGTTGTCTTGATTTAACTAATATCTCCTTCAAAAATACACTATTGGATGTGGATTTATCAAAAACTTTACCTAGTGAGGTTAATTTATAAGTGAACCACAAGCCTTAATGTTAGTCTATCAATGTCAATGTTTCTTTTGAACTAGATATTTAATTTAAAATTCTCTATCAATCACCCTCCCCTACTTGATATAAAATGTCCTTCCCCGTCATCTTATTATGTAAAATCAATTATCAAAATTTATATTGATTGAATTCAACATCTTATTGCAATCTTTTTCTAAATTAAAAATCTTATTGCAACCTTCCTTTACATTAATTAATTTAAAATACTACCAAAGAAAGAATATGAACTCACATAACCTTGATTTTAAGGAAGGAAATCAGTCAATCTAAAATCACATATTGAATAGCACATTTAATGGACATTAGAACCATTGTTGATATAGATAGGATACCTAACGAAATGATAATGCTTCTTGGCCACCTATATTGTACCCTCGTTATCCAATGTCAAAAAGGCACTTTATAATTGGCGTTCAACTCAATGTGTTTCAAAATTGCAACCAATCCATAAGATTAGACTATTTGTTTTCCATACGTTTATGGCTTTTACCTTTACATATCGATATGTAACGGCAATTCTAGGGTCCACAACGAACGTGTTTTGACTGTTAGCGTCAGTCAACAGTCAGCAGCAGAGGTTTGAAATACTTTTGCTAGACCACGTGGTTTGGGGTTTTTATCGTAATAGACCACAAAGTGAGGAAACGGCTGTTCTTTCGTACCAATATTTCTGTAGCCACAAAGTGACGAAACGGCTGTTTTTACTCGTATTTAAATATTTGGTTTTGGAATTTGATAAATAAAACATTATAAGTGAGAGAATTTGATAAATAAAAAATTATAAGATTGAGATAATGCTTCTAGAATATGATAAAAAGATAATGCTTCTAGAATATGATAAAAAGGTATTTCGATGTTAATTGTAAAAAAAAAAATTGGGATTGACATTTTGAATCATGCTATTTGTGATTTGCTAGTGGTGTTGGATGTGTGACTTGACGTTGTAGCTTTTACATTCTTGATAAATAAATGAAAAAAAAAAAATTCTCTAAGTGGGACAATAAGAGCTACTACCTCTATTTAAGATTGAGTTTGTTAGTTTTAGCAAATAAATATTCACGGAATACATATTCAATAGATTTAGGAATGGGTCCCTCTTCCCATCACAATCTTTGATCCTCTTGATGCACTAACATGAGTCACATGGCGAATTTCAAGGTGCACGTGGACAATTCTTAATATTTTTTTTTGTTATCAAAATTAATGCTTGGTAAACTTTTTAACATGATATTCCTAGTCCTTGCAACAATTTGAACTCTGGTGGCCATAACAACAATACTACCGCTTCACCAACACTATATGAGAAGAATCTATAGATGATTCTAAATATTAAAACTGATATTGAAATATTATTATTAATAATTAAAATTTATAATAATTTTTTAAGCTTAATTATATGATTAATTTTTATATTAAAATGGAATCATTAATTAAAATAAGTAACATTATTAATTTGAAGGAATTAAATAAGTTAATCAAGATAAATTTATTTTAAATTTATAAATATATTTTTAAATGGTTATATTAAACTTTAATTTTTTATTTTTTATTTTTTAAAGGATTTAAAATAATATGAAAAATATAAAAATTGTTATTAATTTAACTATTATAAATATCTTAAATATATTGGTCTAATAAAAGTTAAAATATTAATTTTAAAGTATTTTATTTACTCGACAAGTACTTATCTTTACAATTATTTAAGAATTATTTTATTTATCTTTAGAATTATTTAAATTTTTTATTTTATTGATATTTTTATTTACTTTACATTTAAAATATTTATTTAAGGAATAATTATGATTTTTTTTAATTTTTAAATTATATCATCATATTTTTGTTTTAGTATACAAGTAATGAAATGAAACTTCTTGATGTCAGCATTAACAAAAACTATTAAATAATATCATGTTAATTAATTGTATGTGAGAAGATTTCTTATAATAGTAAAAATGAACATATAATGGTACGAGGTTTATACTTATCATAGAATTTGAAATGATATGATCACCTTCTATTGGAAATAAAACATTTTCTAATCAATATTGGGTTTTATGAATAAGGCAATCAATTATCTTGATAAAGAGTTGGAACATGCCATGCAATAAAAGTTATACTTCAAAATTAAAAGTAATATAAATAAGTACACATAGATAGTTTTAAATAGTTTTAATGGATTATGATAGATAGTCATCTAGTATTTTATTTATAAATTTTGAAGCCTAGTTTAAATTGACAACATTTTATATGTCTTGAAATAAGAATGATGAAATCTAGAATAGGTCACTCTAAAACTCGGGTATATTAGTTCTATTTGGCTTTCCACATGGATCTAATATGTGACCCATGTGAATGAACTTGTTGATATTAAATATATGTAAAATATTTTACAATGATCTTTAATATTTGATCATTTTTAAACATTAACTTTGTATTTAAATTGTATTGAAAAAATCGCTTAATCATAATAGCCAAGTTCTCCTTAGCCAATACCTTTATTAGACCAACCTTGAAATCATGGAAATGGCTAAAGAGAAATTTATTCATTCATATAAATATGCTAAAATAAGTAGATATTAAATTTAATTCATTTTAGTGGCCTAAAGTGAAGGGTACCTAGGATGGTTCCTTTATAATTTTGTACTATCTTCATCGAATAACTATTGATCCATGATTGGAAGACTTTATATCATTGAAATGATTCTTTAGATGCCTAATACAAGGTCGTAAGTATATGTTGATACCTTTTCACTTGAGAATCAACGATCAAGATGGTGTATCCATTTCACCATAGTCACATATCACATGATCTCTCATCCTTTATATAACATACTTCTAGTGCTTTGAATATTGGTGGATGGTATAATTAAGAAACATAACATCACCATCACCAATTATGTTTAATCAATTTAGTTACAACTCTTTCATATTTATTGTCATTTTAAAAAATATTAATAAGATGGTTAGTATTATTAGGGAAAATTACATCACAATCACGAATTATGCTCAACCAATTGAATTACAATGCTTCAATATTTAATATCATTTTGATAAATATTAATAAAATATTATGTGGTGATTAAAAACAAATTGGCTCAATAAAAGGCTGAAGCCAGAATATCTATTAAACATTAAATATTTGAAAAAAAAAAAAAACCATCACAAAGTTTTAAGAAAAAATAAATGAAACAAGGGAGCCTACTAGGCAATACTCCCATAGGAGTTCCAACTATCAAGCCTATAAACAAAGACTGTCAGAATAAGATTTTCATAGAAACGTAATTGACAAGGGCAAATAAAAATAGAGAAAAAGTCTACTATGGACAAAGAAAAAAGATTTCCCTTGCCTCAACCCACATTGAATGGCTTTGGGCCCTAAGTATTGGACACTACGATTTGTTGAGCACTTTCAATGGCCTTCAATAGTCGCCTCATCCATTCTAGACTTAGATCATCATTGGATTTCGGGCTCCCCAAACTATCTAGGTGTTCATCATACTTGTATTTCCAAACCCATGCTTCATCTTCAATAACATCATCATCTATAGCCATCTTTGCCCAACACATCTCAGTGAGCTCCATCAATCTCTTTAAAAAGGCCAATCCCCTTTTAGTCTGGAACGCTTGCATATAAACTCTATTGATTCTAGATAGTGAGAATTGGAAGTTGTGGCACCTCTCTTGTTCCAATTTTAACAAAAAAATACTTCCCTGAAAACAATATAGTGAGTCTTTCATCCAATGAGAGCAAAACTCTATCCAAATCACCTAAAAAATTGTCTTTGAAGATGTGATAACATAGTTCCTTTGCTACCACCTTTTCACCCATGGTGTAAACCTTGATATCACTGCTACAATTTTAATTGATTTTGTAACTTTATACTTTAACATTATAATAATTAAAAAAATATTCTAATAAGCAACTCATTTCTAATTCCAATTTAACATTTAGATAAAAAATTCATAATAACAAGATTGCTTTCTCATAATAATTTTATTTTATATACTTGAATCAAAATTGTGAAAACATTGCTATCCAGCCTTAAAATGCACCAAATATCTATTATAATATATTTATAATGTATAAAGAATAACATAAAGAAAATTGACCATTACTTCCAATAACATAAATTCTGAACTTTCACGTGTAGACTATGTTTTATTACTTATAATACGACGAAGACATTCACATATGTTGTTTTTGTTCAACGATATGTTTGAAGCCACTGGTTGCAGATTAACACGTTGTAACTTGTTAAAATTTCTCTGCATTGTGGAGAGGGAGACCTCAATAGTAGCTCATATATTTGTGAAAAACCCTGCCATATTAACTAATTCAAAGATTATTTCATTTCAACGATTCTAGAATTTTGATGACTATCATTTTTTATTTATCAACATGCATTTGAATAGCGTGGCTCCGGTGAACAATCAGCAGCAGTCGTTCAAACTAGTTTTACAAAGGCTGAGTGTCAGCAATGTCTATCTTCAAAGGCCATGCAAAGTCGTGATGACGTGCGAACTGTTATTTTCTTAACAGCCGTTCATATTGAGACGATCATGTCGCCACGTGCCTCTGTATCGACAGGATTCGAAGCCAAATCACCTTGGCAAAATCCTCGCCACAAATAAACACATGTTTCTCATTCCTTCAGCTAGCATGCCATCGCATGGTGCCCATCTCCTCTTGAAAATATTATAGACACTTACTTTAACAGTATTTTTTCGTAGATCTTCATTGACACACTCTACCTATAGGTCTAAGCCAGTTTTTAGCCATCTACGATTCCCACTTATTACATATGTCATAGATCTTCATTGTTAAAACAACCTACACATGATCTTAGAGGTCCACACATACATACACATTATTTTTCATACTTGCTTCAACTAAGGCATCTTAGAGGTCCACACATACATACACATTATTTTTCATACTTGCTTCAACTAAGGCATCAGATAAAAGTATACTAGCATAGGAGAATGATATAACTAACTAAGTTCCACTTGATTAGAGAAGATAAGCACATGAGACAAAGAACTAGGAGAGATGAGCATACGAGAAAGAATGAAGCAAAATTGTTCTTCTCCCTAAATGGAACTCGAAATATTAAACTTAATTTTAAAATTAATTTCTAATTCATTTCACTCATCCAAATGTATATGTCTTTTGGTTTATTATAAATCTTAAATAAATAATAGATTCTATGAAACCTCGAGTTTGTATCTTAATCACAACATATAGATATATTTATTTACAAATATATAGTATTTGAACTACATGATTTTGATGAATGATGTGAGACTCCAATTTCATCAAAGAGAAAGAATTATTTTGAGTAATTGAAATCTTTGTTTGTTGTTCATTAAAATATTTTATTGTAACCTATTTTCCTCTTATTCTTCATGTGACTGAGAATATGAGATCTTTTGTTTATTGGGCAAATGGACATTGCTTGCTTCTCTGTCTTTGTGGTTTCCAAGGGAAGGGGTGTGGATTCAAAAGACTTGATTGTGAATCTATGAAACCCGCTTGCTTGTGGTGTTGATTTGGTAGAAGCTTCTCTAGCATCTGGTTTTGTGTGATTATTAATGGCTAGTTTGGTTGGGGCTTCCCTTGCATCTAGCTCTACTACTCTGTCTTCACTAGTGGCTAGTTTGGCAAAGGCTTCTCCAAGGGTTGGTCTTGTGGGTGTTGGGGATGTGCAGGTCACTTGTTCCTTCTCCTCCAAAAACCTTCTGAGCTGATCTTTTGCTTAAAAATCCTTGCTAGCCCTTGATTAGAAATTTGTGCCACTTTCTTGTGTCTCTATCACTCCAGTGGTGGTTTTTGGTCAAAAAGTGATTGCAAATGTGGCTTTTTTATTCAGGGATTTATTTGTAAGTTTAATTTCTTGTCATTGTTTATTCTCAACTTGCATCAGTGGATTTTTTATCACTTCTTATAACTCTCTCCTTGGTCCTAGAGTTTCTCTCTCTACTCAATTTGATGTTCTTGATGCTCAAATTCCTAAATCCCCTATTGCTTCTGATGCTAAGGTCACCTTATTGTTTAGAAGCTACTGTGAACCTCATCTTTATGAAGGAGCCTCTTGACCCTCATGTCATAAGATTTCATTTTTGGATGAGGGATCTTGTTGCATACTTGTGCAACATAGGTAAAAATTTCTTTCTAAGAAGGTATCCGTTTCACATGACATGTCATTGAAGGTGACTATACCTAGATTGAATTTGGACTCAAAATACTTCATACAAAATTATAAACCCTTTCAAAACCCTTTTTACATAATTAAAAACATTTATTCCTACATGTTGCATTAATTTAAATACTCATTACATCTCTCTTGAAACAAAAATTAAAAAAGCATTTCGCGGCAATGTAGCCACCTCTACAATCTACCAATATTGTATAATTTTGAATTCAAAATATTGATACTATATGTCAATGATAATACTGAAAAATATTACCTTCTTTCTGATAAAATTGACAAAGAGATTTTCATAAATTTCAAGATTCAATTCTTACTTAACACGTGTTACCTAGGGAGCTAAAACAATCATCTTGGCTTCCCCCCATTTATGTACAATACCATATAATCTGCCATGTTCAGTTTATGTTGTCATACTTTTAAACGTATTCCTCCTCTTTGTTTGGAGGGAACAACTGTCTTCTTATGACAGACTTTTACAGTTCGTTGGAGGAAATAAAATGACGTTGTAAACCTAGATTTTTAGGATAAGTCTGATTCATTGCATGGGAGGTGTTTCGTACATTACGCTGAAAGTAATGGTCACCCTAATTACCTAGAAGCCATTCTTTCAGCAGAACCGTTAGGTAATCCTTGTGTATCATCGATGTTCTTTCTTTTCGTTTGAAAGTAATATAATGTTGCCGTGAGTGGTCTTGAATTCCTTTCCAATGAAGTGTTCTACCATTTTTGCACATGCTCGAATCTGTTGTATTCATATATTAGGGTTGACCGTTGGTAGATCTATCAATTCATCACTGGCATAACTAGTTGATGTGAAGAGGCTGTCAATTCCTCGTAATGACAACCCATAACATTGACTTAAACGACCTTTGTTGTCAATTCTTCGTAATTAATGTAGAATAATTAATTATGCAAATATTTGCTAACACAACTCATAATGGCTAGTAAAATAAGTAGGAGTTGGTAAAATTTGAAATTATTTATTTTAAATTTTTTTTGTATTTTGTGTTATTGACCTTGCATATTTTAAGATTGACCAAAAATATGAAAGTTTAAATATAAATATATATAATGAATTCTTAGATATGAAGAAAAATAATAAGTATAATTATGAAAAACATACTAGAACTTATGTGTAATTATAGATACAATCATGTATAGAAGAACTATTATAAATAGAGAAGGGAAATGCATAACATTACCATCACCAATAATTTTTATCTACATACATACATACATACATACGTACGTATGTACGTACTTACACACACACACACACACACACACACACACACACACATATCCATTACCACCACCAGTAATTTTTATCTACATACATACATACACACCTACATACATACGTACATACGTACATACATACATACATACATACGTGCATACACACACACACACACACATGTCTTGTAGAAGTTGATGATCAATCATAGGACCATAGGACCATAGAAGACAAAAATCATTTGGAAGCGGAACACCTACCACATAAAAAGAGATAAAGAAAAGATTTCATGCTCTATAACAACTAGAGAATTTTATATAATTGCATGAAAGAATAGATGATTCAATATTAAAGGTACGCAATATTGGAGGCACAATTACAACGAATGAATGAATTGCTCTATAGAAAGAAATAGATGCCCTAATCCTAAGATTAGAAGAACCAAATAAATGCAAAGGAGGAGATAAATTAAGCTCAACTACAAGATACAAAAGATAACTAAAAGTGCCTCTAAGTGAACTCTAGCTAAAAAAGAATAACACCTAGATAAAATAAAGAACCTAAGTTTAGCTTAAGTGAAAAAGAAATTAAAGGACCTAATTAATAAATAATTAGATAACTATCCAAAAATTACTTCAACACCCCCCCTTAAGATTAACTTAGGGATATGCTAAAGAGCTAATGATGAATGCAAAATGCATGCATGAATGAGTCTCGACAAGAAAGGCCTAGTTTGGTACTCATGTACAAATCAATGCAAAGCAATTCAATTCACACCAATGAGGTCTCTCTAAACAGAGAAAAGGAGAAAAACCACATGGGAAAAAGCCCCTCTTAAAATATGAGAGATGCAATGAAAAAAAATTGGTACTACATGTGACTAAGATGAAGGACTCCAAGTGGCCCCCAAGTACAAAATTGATCACAAAAATAAAATGAATACCCCCCCCATAAGAGAGACAATGAGGATGAGAATCCCCCAATGTAGAAATAGCTCATGTGCTAATAACAAACGCCTAAAGAAAAAATATGATCCATTGGCTACAGACAACATGTCACCCCTTTAGAATAAACCAATCCACTAGAAATTGGTGAAGCCACTCCCATAAATTGGAAAATGTAGGAATCGAAATACAAATATATGGTGTGTCTCTGAAAACTACTCATGTGTCACCAAGTCCTTGGATGATGAAGATGTCACAAACAAATTAGTTACATGCCCAATCACAATAGAAAGTGGCAAACAAGGAACCAATGTAAACTGATTTTGAACAATCTCCAAAGGCAAACATGATGAGACATTAGTTATGCTATGACCATCATCAAATAAGAGAGATAAACCCTTAAACGTGTCCTGCAAATTTGAAAAATGATGCTCCACAAACAATGAAGTAATGTGTGTCAAATAGGAATCCCAATCAGGAAGACAAATGGATGAATCAACTTTCTGAATAGGAATAAGGGTCTCAATCAATGAAAGTACAATAACTATCTCTAATGCTAGAGAAGGAGCAATTTGAGATTTTAATGCACACTCAAGCAAGAGTTGAAAAGCATTATGTAAAAAAATAGGACACACTTCATGCCCATGTTGATTTCTCCCACAATATTTACACCTACAACCCTTATACATGATTTATTCCTTGAGATAATATCCAAAAATGATATAAAAATAGAAACCCTCAATACAAATAAAGACCCAATTTGCATGTAGCCCAAAAAGGAAAAGATTGATATCTTTGAACTTACTTGATGAAAATTATATAGAAACGACTAAATATTTTAATAAGGGACTCTGAGAGAGTTTCAATGATTTATGGAAGTTGAAAAACAGAGTATGGATCTGCAAGATATGGCCCTAGAATTACAAAATTGAAGGCTTTCTTTGGAGGCTTCGTACGAAAAATTGATATAAAATATTATAAAACTATCGCCTGATTCTGATTGATGATAGAATCAACTTTCCAATAATATCTTGTCTGCATAATATTGACTTCGTATGACGAAGTAATGGAAAAAACATCGAGAGTTGGTTTTTAGAGAAAAAGTTGGCTCAAAATAGAGGAAACCTACTAAACTTAGAGGGACGCCTTTCTTATAGGAATTCCACAAAACTAGGATGTTGATGACAGTGGATAAAATGTTGTTCAGGCCTACAAGTGCTTTTTCCTTTAGATTTGACTTGCCCTTTGTTTAATTATAGACTTTTGACAAAATTTAATTTAAAAGGAGCACGTACCCCACAAAAAAATGACAAAATTTAATTAAAATTTTGCACTTTTGAAATTTTTTTCATAGAATTGTATTTTTTTTAAGTGCTGATTTTTTGACACCATCATACATTATGGAAATATGGATTTGTTCTCGCACAGAAAAATGTGCACCAATTTTCCACCCAAAAAAATTTTGACCTCTAATTTTAATGATTTGATAGGCAATCCTAGGATTTTTGGGCCTTTTGAGCATGATAATGATCTCCATTTTGCACCAAAGTTCCTAGATTTTTTAGCTACCCCTATATTTGCCTTTATTTTTGTGCCCTCAGCCAATTTGACCCAATTTTTCAACTGTTCAGATTTTGATGAAACAACATCTGAACTTGGGGTTTTTAAATGTTGTAGATGTGATGGAAACCACTGTTTGAGCTCAAAATACAAAAAAAATTCACCTCAGGTTGGATCCCTCAAGCATGTGAACATGAAATTGATAGAAAAGCTTTGATACCATGTAAAAGTTAAGATTTCACTTCAATACCATGTGGAAATTAATGATCAACCACATGAGCCAAAAATCATTTGCAAGTAAAACACCTATCACATAAAAGAGATCAAGAAAAGATTATATTCTTTATAACAACTAGATAATTCATTATTATTGCACAAAAGAATAGAAGATTCAATATTGAAGGTCCACAATATTGGAGGTACAATATTGGAGGCACAATTACAATGAATGAATGACTTTCTTTAAACAAAGTAAGAGATGCCCTAATCCTAGAATTAGAACAACTAAAGCAATGCAAAGTAGGAGCTAAATTAAGCTCAAGTACAAGCTATAAAAGCTAACTAGAAGTCCTTCTAAGTGAACTTTGACTAAAAAAGCATAACACCTAGATAAAATAAAGCACCTAAGATTATCTTAAATGAAAAAGAAATTAAAGACCTAATTAATAGATAACTAGATAATTGTCCTAAAATTATTCTAATATGTGTATGTGTATGTGAATCTAAATATGTGCGTGTATGTGTATATATATGGAGATATATGTATATGTATATGTATATGTATATGTATATGTATAAGTATACGTATACATATATGTCTGTGTGTGTACACATAATATGGAATATCTTATATCCTTGAAAGGAGCTTTTTGTTGTATAATACAAGGCCATAAGTCTATGTTGATACGTTTTCACTTGAGAGTCAATGATCAAGATGGTTTATCCATTTCACCATAGTCCCATGTCACATGAGCTCTCATCCTTTATATAACACACCTCTAGTAGTTTGAATCTTGGTGGATGGTATAATTAAGAAACATAATATTACCATGACCAATTATACATAATCAATTTAGTTACAACTCATTCATATTTAAAGTCATTTAGAAAAATATTATTAAGACAGTTGGTATAATTAGGGAACATAACATCACCATCACTAATTATGCTCAACCAATTGAATTACAATGCTTCGATATTTACTATCATTTTGATAAATATTATTAAAATATTATGTAAAGATTTCTTTTTTGGCAAGAAGGTTTTTGGCTCATGGGATTTGGCACAGGGCTTTGGAAACTTTTGTCTTCTTCCATTGATAGCAGCTGTGGAGTCTACATTTGAAAATTATCTGATGGGTTTGCAAATTGCCATATGGGCTCTATGTAAAACTGATATTATACATGTTGTGACCGCATTTTGTATATGGTTTCGGGCGAAATGTATAAACTGATCTATTAGATACTATAGGTTTATTTTATGCGCTGTGACTGGACGTTTTCTTCCAAGGGTTCTTTCCTCCGGTATGCTCTTTGAATCCTGTGTAAAAATTAAAAAATATTAATAAATTTTTTTAGTGAAATAATCCACTTTTACTAAAAAAAGAAATAAAAAATTATGTAAAGATTAAAACTTGATATCACCACTATAATTTTAATTGATTTTGTAACTTTATATTTTTACATTATAACAATTAAAAAATATTGTAGTAAGCAACTCATTTCTAATTCCAATTTAACATTTAGATAAAATTTCAAATAATAAGATTGTGTTATAATAGTAATTTTATTCTATATACTTTAATAAGATTGTAAAAATATTCCTATTCAATTTTTGGAATGCATTAAGTATCTATATATAATGTATTTATAATATATAAAGAATAATAATAACTTAGATACATTCTGAAGAGTAGATAGCCGTTTCTGAAACATTGTCCATTATATCAAACAATATATTGGATTGTAGGGAAATTGGCCAGTACTTCCAGTAACATAAATTCTTCACTTTCGTGTGAAGTAGACTATTTTTTATTATTTCTCATACGACGAAGATATTCACATATGTTCTTTTTGTTCAACGATATGTTTCAAGTCACTGGTTGCAGATTAACACGTTGTAACTTGTTAAAAGTCCTATGCATTGTGGAGAGGGAGACCTTAATATTAACTCGTATATTTGTGAGAAACCCTACCATATTAACTCATTCAAAGATTATTTCATTTCAACGATTCTAGAATTGATGACTATAATTTTTTATTTATCAATATGCATTTGAATAGCGTGGCTCGGGTCAAAAATCAGCAGCAGTCGTTCAAACTAGTTTTACAAAGGCTGAGTGTCAGCAATGTCTATCGTCAAAGGCCATGCAAAGTCTTGATGACGTGAGATCTCTTTTTTTCTTAAGAGCCGTTCATATTGAGACAATAGCCACTGTCGAAGCCAAATCACCTTGACATAATCCTTGCCACAATTAAACGCATGTTTCTCATCCCTTCATCACTTTGTGCCCATCTCCTCTTGAAAATATTATAGAGACTAGCTTTAACAGTAATTGTTCATAGATCATTATTGACACACTCTAACTATAGGTCTAAGCCAGTTTTTAGCCATCTAGGATTCCCACTTATTTCATATGTCATGGATCTTCATTGTTAAGTTTCACACATACATACAAATTATTTTTCATGCTTGTTTCAAGTAAGGGATCAGATCAAAGCATACTAGCATAGGAGAATGACATACCTAATTGGGTTCTACTTGACTAGAGAAGATAAGTATGAGACCAGAATCTAGGAGAGATGAGCATATGAGAAAGAATGAAGAAAAATTGTTCTTATCTCTAATAGAATAGGGATGGAACTCAAAGTTATAGTTTTGCACACATACAATTCTAGTATAATCATATTTTAGGGTTGACCGTTGGTAGATGTATGGATTCATGTCTTGCGTACCTAGTTGATCTTGAGAGGCTAACAAATTCCTAGTAATGACAACGCATAATATTGACTTACAGAAACCTTTGCTTGCAATAACAGAGTTCTCTTCTTTGGTTAAATCAAGATGATGTTCAATGGAATAGAACTACTGCCAATGGCACTCGATAAACTAAAATATAATTCCTTTTAAATTACGAAAAAAGAGTAGTTTTAGCCTTAAGCTTTCAACCAACAACTTAGATCCATCGTCTTAGATTAAGCGAGGATTAAGGTTGTCCCATTAAATGCTAGATATTTATCTGTCTCATTAGCAAATCTCTCTGATATTAAATCTTGAAAATATTGCACATTAAGATAAATCGATATAGCTACAGCCAAAGTAGCTCATTTCATAAAAATTAAAGTGATTGTGTAATTTACGTACACAAATACTGAATGTCATTCTTGTTTTAGACATTGTCTTAGTGAAATCAAAAACAATGTGCAACCCTTGTTTACATTCATTAACTAACAAAAATTAATGACACACATATATATACATATAAATGGTGTTCTAATGCTATAGTTAATGTTGATTGCGGACAGTGACGAATCAAACACATAAATTCTCTCATTCTTGAATTTCAATTGATTCTCATTGATCACTTTCTCAATGCAATCATTACAAATGCTGAGAATGCTAGAACGTTCAAAAAACTCTCAATCTTTTGAACAATCATTGGTTTGATCAACTAATGAGAAATGCATTACAATTGCCTTATTTTATGGAGATCTTAGAAAACAAAAATGACACTTATAAAACTTTGTCAGACTTACAAAAAATAACAACTCTCTAACAAAAATAAATACTGTTGGAATTTTTTCACACTCATCTCTTCGTTTTATTCAAGAAAATTTTATTTGTAATTTTACACTTTCTCATGTAATATAATTATAGATGTGAGAAATACAACAATTCGGAGATGAAGACATTGTACAGGGTTAGAGGATCTCTCCACTGTTAGTTGAGAGAAGCTTCACCCTGCTTTGGTGGGTTGAAAACCATGCTTTTCATTGGCTTATACCAAATATTGTTTCATACCAATATTTTCTTATACATGAATCTCTAAAGCCCGGAAACAAAATAACAGATTTTAATCAAAAGAACAAAAATAGAGGAATCCATAAGCACCTGAGTTATTCTGCAACATACAGGTATGCCGCTAGGGAAGCTTTCAATGGAAAAAAGCCTTCCAATTCCTTCTTATTTTCCTTCACCTTTCTCCTCCAGTTTGCTGGGATTTCACATAGTCAACCCATGAATCAACTTTTCTCTCCACTATCTCACGTAAAAGAAATGTTCAGAAGAATTTGTTCTGGCTTCTCATTTTCCTCCAAATGATCTCTTACAAATTCACAGTTGGGCAGAGAGTGCTTGGAACCAGCCATATTGTCAAACTGGTTCAAATAAATTATTACTTCCATAGAAGCCCCAAGGACAGCAAGGGATCCACCACCTCATACATGATATATTTCCTTGACTGTCATGTGGCTTTGATACATAATAAGATTCGGGCAATAAAAATGGGGTATGGTTACAAATGATTTGAACCAGTTTAAAAATATGGCCAGTTCAAAGCATTTTCTACAATTCCATATTTGTATGGATCATTCGGAGAAAAACGGGGAAACAAATCACATCATTCTGAACGTTTCTTCAATGCACGAGGCTGGGTAGGATACTATACAGACTAAAGCAATATATGATGCCTCGTTATATAGAGGATATGCGACAATTCTAAAACTTAGAGCGACTTTTAACTTTATAATAAGTCACAAATGTTTAATGTTTTTCGGCTTCATCCTTATCTCTTCTCTGTTCTAGAACATTGATATTTTTCCTTTTTCATTTAATGATAACAGTTGAGGTGGCAGAAATTTCATTACATTAAATACTCCAACACTCTGAAGAAAATGGTGTTGCCCATGAAGCCCAACATGGGACACTAAATTTGAAAATGATAAACGTCTATAGTTGGAATTATGGTAGGCATTTAAAAAAGTATGTAAATAGGCAGTTCAAAAGTCAAGTAGTGCTATTTATTATAATCTAAGAACTTTTATGCTGCTGTGTGTACGCGCAAGTAGATGATGCTCACAATATTGTCGATCTTATTCAAAATTGCAAACTCATCGACGACTTAAGCTCAGACATTAACAACTTGCTGACAATTTTAGAATCCGTATAAAATCAAATTTTGGTATATATTGAAAGATGGGACATGCAATCACATAAACAGCTAGCAGATCAAACACTACTTTACGAAGTTCAGTCACGTAACGGCGATGGAAAGTAAGATTTTCACACTCTATGGCCAGGGAACTCACTTGTGGTTTCTAGGAAATTTAATGGTATCCCGATTTTTCCCTTCGTCACCGTCTATTCAGCCCTTACAATGCACCGTACTATAGATTCTGTTATTATACCATAACATCAATTTTGATCTGATTTTCGCTGCGTACCTACAATATATTTACTCCAATTCATTCCAATAACGATAATTTAAAGTGAAGTTTTTACAGACATAAATTCTAGTTAGAGATTGTCTACCTAGCTGATTTGGACAACGTAAAAATTCCTTGTAGCGAAAATATATAATATTGATTTAAATGATCTTTGTTATTTAGTAAAGGTAAAATAAATTTTGAAGAGATCTGAAACCTTATTTACAAGAAGCTGTTATCAGCAAACCATCAACAACCAAACAAGAAGCAAGCAGCCAACCCTCAATCAAGCAAAAGAGTGAATGAGAAGCTATTATTAGTAAATCATCAACAACCAAACAAGAAACAAGCAACCAACCCTTGGGCCTCAATTAAGAAAAAGAGGGAACGAGAAACCAAAAACAACAAAACAACAAGGCACACTTACTTTATTTTTTTGATAGCCTCTGCAGCCTCAACTTCAAGTTGAGAAAAGTTCATAGAAAGTTTTTCATGTCCTTCAGATCCTGAATGGATTGATTTGCCATTTTCCTGTAATGAGCTCCAGTACGGGTGTTGGGACCCTTAACTTCCTCTTGAAGAATCTCCTTTCCTTTATCACCCGCACCAAGATTAATAAATTGAGCTTTAGCTTCCTACAGTTTCTCAAATTTCTTAGTCATGACCCTTGTACTCTTTGCACCGGTCTTAATGACCTTATAATTGAAATTAACCAGAGTGATCAGATTGTCATTAGTCTTTTGTAGTTAGTTTCCAGCCTTGAAATTCTATTTTCATAATCAATCTTCATGTGCTCAATATCCCTAGTCACCTTCTGGAGAGAGACCATCATATTTTTACCCTCCTTCTCCAGCCATGAACCATTTTGGTTTTTAATATTCTCAGGGTTATTTTTGAGGGCATGGATAGCAATATTCATCTCATTCACCTCATGAAAGATTTTTTGCTTTTTTAAGTTATCAACTACAATATTTATGGCCACGACAAGCAAGGAACTAGAGCTTTCTCTATCCCTACCAAGCAAGGGCAAGTCATGCTTCAAATATCTGGGAAATGGTGATCTGCCTTCTCTATCAGTCTCAAGGAGGGACTCAACGGAATGTCTCAAGACACCATGATTGCTTTTCTTTGAGATAGAATAATCAGGGGATTTTCTCCCTTTCTTAGCATCTATCTTCTTCTCTTTTTTATCTTTCATATCCCCACAAGAATACACACTATCCTACAAAGAAGAACAAGGGATACATTTCTATTCATGACATCTCTCTTATTTTTGCCCTTTATCCTTATCTATTCACAATCATATTCGAGGTCGACAACTTCTTTCATTTGCCAGCCACTTCCCTTAGAAAAAGGGGTTTTCCATACCATTATCCTTTGAATTAGAGTTCAAATTATCCATATTTTGGGTCACCTTTCCTTTCCCTTTGATAGTTTTAAAATATTCCATTAAAACAAAAATGAGCCCTTCATGCAAAGTAGGGGTTTGTTTATTCTTCTTATGTTCTTTAATACCTCATTCCAAAGAAGAAAGCAGATAGAAAGGAAACAAAATTCTATCCTTGTGTGTAAAATGGTTTAACAGAGAGAAATGATAATTGTACACAACCAAGAATCGACCATCTAGAATGAAGTACTATATAACTACCTTTAACACTACTACACATAAGGGTTTGATTGAAGACATCTTCTAGCCTCCATTATTCTATTTGATAATTTTTTTCCCCTCTTTTCCTTTAGTGAACTTTTGCACCTCCACATTTGAATATTTTCTATCCTTGAGGAATTTCTTCCCTTTCATCAATAGCCTAGTCACTTTGGCAAACAAATCCTCTATAATATGAAAGCTTTACCCACAGGCCTTAACCCGACAATCCATCCACCCTTGAGTGAAAATCTTAGAGAGGTTGTGATCACACCCATGGCTCCTTTCCAAATACGATGAAACCCCAACTCTCCTTAGAATTTGAGAAATAGTGCTATTATTCTTCACCTCTTCACAAGTGAGAGGCTCAAGCCTGTTTCTATCTCCCCACATATCAAAATCCCTGAACTCAATAGTGAAGACAACCCTATTCTCCTTAATATTTACAACCTTGAGATGGATAATACTTTCAATTCTACACTTCACATCCCCAAAAAGAGCTTTCAGACCACTCACAAAGTGTGCAGTGATCAAAAGTAAAAAAGTTGGAAAAGATTGTGCATCATAAAACAAAATAGGGTTCAGTACACATACATGTAGCTTGACGTAGGCTAATAAATCTTCCATTTGAGCTGTCAGTTTATCTCTCGGCCTCCATTCTAATTTATGATTGCTATGCACTCCAATATTCACAAGGGAATCAACTACCCCATTAACATATGTATATCTATGATAAATAAACACATTATAAAAGGAGTTTAAGATGTCTAAAGAGCCATTAATCCACTTCTTAATGGACCAACTCAGTTTGTATTTCCTTTTAAGATATTTAATAATATTGTGAGAGTCTCCTTCTATCCAAACCTTTTAAAGTGTAATTGAGAGGCTAAAAGTAACTCATGGTAGGCAGCCACTGCTTCAGCTAGGTGAATTTTCAAATTTCCCAAAGGGAGAGCCACTGCTACAATAAACCCACCAATTTGATCTGTCAACACTCCCCCACAACCTGCCAGTTTAGGATTCCCCTTTGCTACCCCATCAAAATTAAACTTAACCCATCCATGAGTAGGGGTATGCCTGATAATGTTGTCTCTAGAATGCTTAATCTTCTTCATAGGGATAGAGATATGCAACTGGAGTTGCCACATTTAAGCAACCTACATATCAAAGTTATAAATATAAACTTTAGTCCTAGACTGAGAAGAAGAAAGGCCATAGGACACATTCTATTTGACGGCTTTGTAGATTTTCAAAGATATAACATCAGCACTGAGGGAAGAGGCTTTGAACACCAGATGGTTTCTTTATTTCCACACTTGCCAAGCCGAGTGGGGAATAATGATAGACCATAGAAATTAAAGGGCGGGATTGGAAGAGGGGGAAACCCATTGTCATAAAAAAATATCCACAAAAGAGGGGTAGACCCAATCAATTCTCCAAAGACCCAGGAAAAACAATGAAATCTTCCTAACAAAAGGGCATTCCATAAGAATTTGATGATTACTTTCACGATATTCTTGACACAAAAAGAATCTCCTCACAAGAGAAAAGTCGCTTTTGTATAAATTATCCACAATTAGGACTTTATTTGGAATAAAGATCCAAAAGTGTGTGTTGATTTTGGGGATTAGTTTAGTATCCCAAACTTTGGTCCAAAAAGGAGAAGGATTAATTTCAGGGTGAAGGAGAGTCATCGTCGAAGTAGCTACATACTCACCCAAAGGGGAAGCCACCCAGACCTACATTTCTTGTTGTTGAATGATATGAATAGGATTAAGCATGCCTTGGAGGGTAACAAGGTCCCTATGGACCACAAAAACATCCTTCCACTTACCATTAACAAAATATTCACTGACATAGATTCCAAAATAATTAACGTATTATTCCATATGAGTTCTAAAAGTTAGAGAGTAAGAGATATGCTCTTGACCCAACCATTTATCATTCAAAAAACTAATACATCTATCTAATCCACATTTCTATCTAGTACCCTTTTGAATGATAAACAAAAAATATCATGTTGTTCCAAACCATAGAACCAGAACGCAAATCTTTAGATCTTAAGAAATTAGATAAGGAGGCCATGTTATGCAAATACTTACTACTCAAGATTAAACTCCACTCACTCTTATTGTCAAAGAGATGCCAAATCTGTTTAGCCAAAAGAACTAAATTGAACTCCTTTGTACATCTCAAGCCCAATCCTCCCTAGTTTTTAGAATTATAAACACCATCTCAAGCAATGAGAGGATACCTTCTTTTATCTTCTCTCCTAGGCCATAAAAGGAATTTTTGAATTCTTTCAATAGCCTCAACATATTTGCTAGGAATTTTAAAAAGACTTGTCACATAGACAAATAGATTTTAGAGTGACCTAAATGATCTTTGTTAGCAATACCAAAGCTCTCTTTTTGGGATAATCTAGATGATGTTCAATAGAATTTTAGAACACCCAATCGAACTAGATGAAGTAAAATATAATCCTTTTAAATTATCAAAGTAGAGTAGTTTTAGCCTTAAGATTGCTACCAATGTTGTGTATTCACATATCTTAGATTAAGCTAAAATAAAGATTGTTCCATAAAATGCTAGATTTTCATCTATATCTTCACACACCTATTAGATATTGAAATTTTTAAAATGGAATTTTTTAAAGAAATTGGTATATTTGTGTCTAGAATAGTTCATCTTAATAAAATGCAAGGATTATGATTGATATTTGGTTACATTATCTATGATTTCTTGGCCCAAAACCATTGTAGGATTTGTAGAGGTACAAGAAAGAGGCATAGACTTATAGTCATAAAACTTAGCTAGTCTAGAGGTAGGCATTATTTTTTGCAGAAGATCTTCATAGGAGGTTCATAGACGAGTGCTAGAGAAATAAGGAAAGTTGCTACTCCTACAAAGTCAATATTAGGATCAAGAGAGGAGGTCCCTCACATAGCATGTGAAACCACAACGAGAGAGAGACAAACAATTGCATTAGGAATTCAAGTGGCGGGGGACAATAGCCATAAAAGCCCTCAAAAAAAGACTAGTGGGGTGGTGAATGTCAAGTGTAGAAATCCCAAGAAAAGAAGAAACCCTTGAGTTGCCAACAATAGGCTAGGAAAAAGAGTTAGTAATAAGATAAAAAGGATGGACCATCAGAGGTGCCCCAAAAGAAGAGGCTTAAAAAGAATATCACTCAGAGAAGGGGGTGAAGAAATATCCGCCATCATGTCTAAAGGGGGGAATTCACAATAAAGGAGGAGCCAGGAGGAAGAATGGACCCACACAAAACTTGCAAGGTTGGAGGTACCACAATAGTTGGGATGACACCTAGAATGCTAACTCTAGCATGAGCTAGAAGGGGTGGGAACTTTGAATTTGAATTTGGAGAGGTAGAAGTGAGTGAGTAGGAGGGAGGAGCCATTCCTAATGAAGTTTTTGAATGATAATTTATGATAAGAACAAAAGACTCTGTGTTCTCTTCTTGATGTGGAATTGATCAATAGAATATCCTATCTATACATTATGATACTAAATTTGTATAATGATACATGTTGAAGATAAATTTGTATGGTATTACATCTCTTGACACCTAGATCTTCTAGATCTTCTCTAACATCATCTCTCCTTAGATCTTTATGCTCTAATACCACTTTCAGAATAAAAAATAAAAGATAAACAAAAGATTGTTACAACAAACAGATACAAAATTCTTTTTTTCATTTGACCTGTAAAAATAGATTACATCCTATCTTGATATAGAGGTCTTTCTCTAATTCATGATTAATTTTTCTAAACAGCTCGAGAAATCTTTCATAGAGATCACAAGCCCTTAAAAAAGAAAGTAAACCGAATTGATTATTTTTCCATGCATTTAACATGCACATGACACCCAAGTTAAGAACAATACTAAGAATCTAAAAATATCACTAAACATAGTGAGCGATCATCATATATCGGCAATTACATTCACTAACAAGCGAACATTTATGACACCTTTCAACAAGAATAATAAAATATGATCTTCAAATGTTACCGTTCGGAGACAAACACATTGTTAGAAGATCTCTGCGAGTGCCTCTGCGTTGGGCAAAGCTTCACGTTGTTTTGCGGCATTAAAAACCAAGGTTTATTAGCTTTATTCAAAAGACTATTTCATACCAAAAAAAAATTTATACATGGATTTCTACAGCCCGAAAACGAAATAATAGGTATTCAAACGAAACGAAAAAACAGAAATAGAGGAATCGATAAGCACCTGAATTTTTCTACAAATTTCGGGTATGCCGCTAGGGAGGCTTTGCATAGAAAATATCCTTCCCATTATTTCCTTCTTCCCTCTACCTTCCTCCTCAATTTTGCTGGATTTAACATAGGTGCCCCATGCATCGACGGTTCTTTCCACGTATTTTGAGCCTTGTTTGCTAGACAAAAGAAAGATACTGCTACAGTGCAAGAAATGTTCAGAAGAATGTATTGTGGCTCCTCATTTTCCTCCAGATGATATCTTACAAATCAAGGGGGAATAAAACTCGGGCAATAAAAATGAATACATGATATCACTGCCTCATACATGATGTGGCATCTCTTGGACATATAACAAGTCGAAAAATAAGATTTGGGCAATAAAATTGGGATATGGTTAAAAATAACATGAGCCAGTTATATAGACGGTTCAAAACTCTGTGTACAATTCTTGTTTGGATCATTTGGAAGAAAAGGGGGAACGTAAACACATTCTTCTGAACATTTCTTTCACTGCAGCAGGCCAGCATGATAGTATTTTTTTTTCCCTATGAAGTCTCTCAATGCGTGATAATCTTCGCTCTGTTTCATCATTTCATGAAGCTAAAATTTTAGGCGAAAGCACTCCATTACCTTAGCAGTGAGAACATACTTTCAAGCCAAGAATTTGCATTCATGAGTACATAGAGGTACATTGCCTTAAAAGTATGTGAATAGGCGCCTCAGCTGTTCAAAAGTCAAGTAATGCGTTCCGACCTTGCAAACTGGTTCGTATAATTTAATGAGTTCTTCTACAGCTGTGTGCACGCGCAAATCATGTTGAATTTTAGTGGATGATATTTCAAATTACAACTCATCAACGTCTTCCTTTGTCATAACCCCTCTTTGGACTTTGGATTATTGTGATTAAATAAATACGATAATTAAAACATTTATTAATTAACATTTAATAATATGGGAAAATCGTCTCATTTATGAGACTTCACAATTTTCCTCTAAGTGAGAGGTTTGTCATAACCCCACATCCTGGTGATGTAATCAATAATAGATTTTGTGATTCTTCATCATAATAATAAATTATCATTTATTATGTAATTAATAATATTAATAGTAATATTAATCATTCATTAATATAAAAATAATATTAATATTATAATAAGACTTGTCATGTCCCCTCCTTGATCATTATATATATCTCAAATGAAGCGATTATTATTATTAATTATAATTAATTACCAATAAATGAGTATTTAAAATTTATTTATTAAACATTATTATTTAATCAATATTTATTACTAATAATATTCTTGAAAATAAAACCAATTAATATTATATTATTATAAACATAATCTATACATGATAAATTATAAACATAATTTACATATTCTTAATTGTAAACACAAATTATATATTTAAAACAATAAATATATAATTTATATATATTTATGAAAGACAAAGAAATAATCCGTAATAACAATATATTTCAATTTATTACATAACAATAATGTGTCGGAAATTCCCTAAGCGACCATGAGCATTACAACTGCTGAAGGAAGCCGACTCTCCTCATTTTAGCCACTTACAAACATGGTTCGCTTTTAACAATGATTACGTGAGTGCCAATAACGTGTTAAGGATACAACATAGAGTATAATCCATTAAGTCAATGGACTAGTCATCCAAATGATTCATTAAAGCAAAGGGAAAGACAGTAGTTAAGGCTCAGGAGAAGACGCCACCTTTCAAGGAAAAGGGTCTACTTGAAGGACACGACCTCCCAGCAAGAAAAGAAGTCTATAAGAATACGGAAAGAGAAATGGCTTGAGGATACACCTAATATAACCATATAATCATATAAGGATATCATCTGCAATCATGGAATAGATGAGAAATAATTAAATATAGTCCTTGCTCATAAATGGAGGAGACGGGGGGAAGGATATCGGATGCGGGCAGTTGCTGGGCTATCGAACTGGTAAACAGTTTCTCAGTGGTACGTGAAAATAAACTTACATTATTTATAATATGAAAACTCCTTTCTTAATAATAACTAAGGTAACATGGTTAGAAGGACATAAGCTACACTAAATATATGCTGGGAAATTACAATAACAGTAGTAAATAATATAATAATAATATGAATGATTAATTATTAACAGTGACAGCAGAAATTAATATAATATAAGGAATTCACATCCTAATTTAATAGCAGGAAGAATAATAATATGATATGGTAAATCAAGGAAAAAATAAGTAAACTATATAGAGAGAGAGAGAAATTACATGAATATATACACAGAAAATAATTAGTAATCCATTGAAGATTATAAGTAGAGAGTACTTAACCAGATTTACATTGATACTAAATGCATCAAATATAAATAAATAAATTTATCAAAGAACACGCTACCAATTAATTTAAGTATATCAAATAAGGATTAATCAAAGATACAAATCAGAAGTTCATAAATAAATAGGTAACAGGATAAATAAATAATTGATAATTTTTTTTAAACGAAAACAGAATGTCTTAAAACAGTCCTAAACCATAACCAGTTCTGTATTTTCTATTCTCCAAGGGAGATGGGTGCTACTAGGGAAGGGCAGAGTAAAACCACTTCAATTAAAAAGCCCCAAGGGTGAATGGACTGAGTTCCGGTAAACTGGGTCAATTTTATATTCCAATTCTCACTCTAGGTTCGAATGGTTGTCTCGGGATTAAATTAAGGGAATTATCAATTGGGGACATTACATCCTTTAATAGGTAAGTAGCTTACAATTTACTAACAATTTCAAAGCTCTTATCAAACTCTTTTATTTGACATATATGAAAATAATGTGACACGCAATCACATAAATAGCATTCTATGGAAAGCAAAACTTTGTTTTCATGCCATAAAAAATAAGGGTGACTCAAACGCAAGATTTTCACAATCTATTGACTGGAAAACCCACTCATGAAAAGAATCAAAATGCCATTATTATTTCTTTCACCTGTCATATAAAACTGACCGCCATTTCAAAGTCTATGACTAATAGTCGGTAAGCACCGGCACTGGTAAGAAACTGATTTTTTTTAATTGTGCGATGTGAAAGCATGCTTTTTTTAGAATCATATTCAACATTGGGTATTAGTCATTGTGAATAATGATTTTTTAAATAATGTGATAGGAAAGAATGGCTTTTTTGAAAATCATATACAAGATTGGGTGTAGTAGTCGTTATAAATTGTATTCTTTTATTGACTGCATTTTCACATATACATAATTACAATCTATTATTTTATAGTTTATTGTTGAGTTCATTTGGCTTTTTGATTGATGATCATTGAATGTGTCTCATGTGAATTTTTTTCCTTTCCTTTGCATTATACCAATAAGTGTATAATAAGTGTATGATCAAATAATTATATTGAACTAGAAACATTTTTTCCTTAACATATAGACCCATGGTTATCCAGCCACTTAAAAAGAAAGTTTTGAAGAAGATTTTTCAAAATAGTTTCATTGTCCCTTTCATATCATTTACTTTTTAGGTGGCTAGATAGATGACTCCAACATATAAAATATAAACTTGCTAGTAAAGAATATTGTCACACTTAATATGAGTATCAATTAAATTAATAAAACATGTGAAACTAGATTAATTTAGTTATGTATAATAGAATTGAGACAATGAATGAAGGAAAACGGTTTGTATACTAAAAGAGGAATGGGTAGAAGGTGGGTAAGAGACATAACTCAGTCTATAATTAGATAGATAGATCTCTATTAGAAGGAAAGAACTTTAGCATATGAATTTCAAGTAGATGATAATATAGATAATAGAACATTTTTCAATTCAAATATGACTATTATATGGTTATATGACTAAGGAAGCATCTGATGCACATAGAGATTATCAATCCATACATTATATATAACATACTACTCTAACATCTACATATGAACCTCCAATACAGGGTTATTGATACATTCTTGATTGCAGTATATGTTAGTTGCTCATATCAATATCATCTATTTTTTCAAATAAGGATGATGAATATTTAAAGTGAATGGTTTGATCTTAATTTACAGTGTTTTGAGGATATGATAGATGGCTAGGATTTCATGTTAAATTGAGAACTTATCTCATGATAGGTGGAATAGGTGAGGATATATGACAACTATCATAGTCAACTAACTATTTTGTAGATCTATTTATTCATTCATCTTAAACAATTAACTAATTTGATTTTGATTTCTCCATTACAAAGATTTATTAATTATTTTGACCAATTAATTAGTTGATTTGTTGCACTATGATTTCTTTCTTTTTAACTAGATAATTAAAGATAAATAATTTATTTAAACTAATATGGATATTGTATGGGAGTAAATTATTTACATTAATTAAATAATAAATTTTATTTAGTCAATTAAATTGTAATAAATTTGAAATTAAAATTATTGCATAGATTAATCATTTTGATGAATGAATGTTGCTAGGCATTGAGATAGATGAGGCGGTAATAAATCAGCATTATATATACTTAAGTAATCCATAATTTTCGCCTCTTTTAGATGAAATTTGAAATGTAAAACCCAATGTCTTTTCAAAGAAAGTAGATACATGCACTTGGAAATTGTCCAAGTTATAAGTACTTAAAAACTGATTAAATCAACTAAATTGTTGATGTTGAATGATTTATCATTAAAAAAATGTGAATATTGATAGACGTTGGGTTTGTAGGATGCTTAAATTCTTAAAGAGGATTCAAATTATTTATAGAATGGATTGTGAGATCCCTCATTCAAAAGACAAGTAGGTTTGAATAATACATGTGTGCTCTAGGTTAGATGATAATGTTGTACATGGATTATGATTTTAGAATTGGAAATGAAGGAATGTGAGATTGTTACAAAGTATTTCAAGCATACATAGATGATGGGAATCTATAAAACAGATTTGAATATGTTTACGTAACATGCATCAAGTTTCCACAATCCATGAGATATTATCTTGATTAGATAACATATGAGTTTTTTGCATCAATGTTTCAATTAACACATCGTGATCCATCATCAAGATGATTAGAGAAAATGTAGAAGTGAGAAGATGACCAAGAATAAGACTAAAGTAAATAAAAAGAAGGAGGGAGAAGGCACAAGGACCAAGAAAGGTTGACAAGGCTACTAAAAAGGAAGAAGGTAAAGAACAACACAAAAATAAAACCTAGAAAGAAACAAAAATACAAAATAATAAAAATATGTTCTGTGACAACTAACATGAAACAAGAAAATAATAAATGAGAGAATAAATATAACAAACAAACAATATAAATAAATAAATATACATACATACATACATACATACATACATACATACATACATACATACATATGACCTGCAAGGACTTAAAAAAAGACAAAACAATAGAAATAACAAAGAAAATAAAAACAAAACAAACATAAGATAAGAAAATAGAAATAGAAAAGAAATATGAAAATAAAATAAAACCAATATATATATATATATAGTGTGTGTGTGTGTGTGTGTGTGTGTGTAAGTATATGTATATGTGTATGTGTATGTATATGCATATGTATATGTAATATATGTGTGTGTGTGTGTGTGTGTGTTTCTGTATTTGTATCTGTATCTATATCTGTATATGTATATATGTGTGTGTGTGTATATATGTATATGTATGTGTATATGTATATATATACATATATATATACACATACATATACATATACATATATGTATACATAAATACATACATATGTGTGTGTGTGTATGTATGTATTATGTATATATATATGTATGTATGTATGTAGGTATGTATGTATGGGTAAATGCAAGAAGTTGTGTCCACTTAATGTGGAAATTTTACACTTAGAAAAAAGTACAAATCAAGCAGAGCACATAGGAGATGAAACAAGATCCCGATTAGGCACGAGATCCGGAGCCAAAAAATGAATCATTATCCCGTAGGCTTGGGGATCCAAACCCTAGACTTAGAAATGAAATCTCGATCCAAAATGAAACGGGATCTTGTTTCGTTTTAGAATGGGATCCCATCTAGTAAAAGTATAATATTTTGAAGAAATGGAACCTGGTTCATATTTTCTAATCGTGATCCCAATTTGAACCTCCACCAAGCCCTCTAGGTAGGTGTTGTACTCAATTTTCTTAATAAGTTTTAGTTTTTAATATATTCTTTTCAATTTGTCATACTAATATTTTAGTTTAAATTAGTTTTTGAATTGATTGTGAAAAAAATGTTTTTAAAATTGATTATTTTAGGTTTTTTTTAAAAATGTTAATTTAGGTTTTAATAATTAAGCAATCTTTTCTATAAAATTCTTTTTTTTTCTTGATCAATGAAAATGAAAATTTTGATAAACCAAAACGAAAACAAAAACCAAAACCAAAACAAAAAAAAAACCCAAAATGAATACAAAAGCCAAATAAAAAACTAAAACAAAAACAAAAATCAAAATGAAAACCAAAACCAAAATGACAACAAAAATGAAAATGAAAATGTTGATAAACCAAAACCAAAACGTTGAAAAATGAAAGCCAAACCCAAAATGAAAATGAAAATGTTGAAAAACCAAAACCTAAACCAAAACCAAAATGAAAATGAATTCAATCATAATGGGACCTATTAGGAATAGTAGGTCCTATAATGTCAAGTCCTATAATATCATAATACTTCCTATTATGTCATAATAGATCGTATTATGCCATACTAGGTCCTAAGGGGTCTTATGACATAATAGGACATATTATGCCATAATAGGTCCTATTATGTTATAATAGGACCTATTACTCCATAATAGCACCTATTATGGCATAATAGGTCCTATTGTGTCATAATATGACCTCTTATGCCTAATAGGATTTGTTATTATCTAATAGGTCCTAGTATTGCATAATAGGTCAAATTATGCCATAATAGGATCTATTATGTCTCATGACATAATAGGACCTATTATGCAATAATAATAGGACCTATTAGGACCTATTATTCCATAATAGGACCTATTAGGACCTATTATTCCATAATAGGACCTATTATGTCTCATGATCTAATAGGACCTATTATGCTATAATAGAACCAAATAGGTTATTATAGGTCCTATTAGGACCTATTCTGACATAATAGGTCATAATAGGACCCATTACGCACTATTATGGCATAATAGGACCTATTATGGCATAATAGGACCTATTAGGACCTATTAGGTCCTATTATGGCATAATGGGACTTATTAGGTTATAACAGGTCATATTAGCACATAATAGGACCTAGTAGGACCTAATAGGACCTAACAGGTCATAACAAGACCTATTAGGTACTATTATAGCATAATAGGACCTATTAGGAGCTAACTAGTTATAATAGGACCTATTAGGAGCTAACCAGTTATAATAGGACCTATTAGGTCCTTTTATGGCATAATAGGATGTAGCAGGACCCATTAGGTCACATTATGGCATGATAAGTCATAATAGGACCTATTATAACCTAATAGGACCTATTATGACCTAATAGGTCCTATTATGGCCTAATAGGACCTATTATGACCTAATAGGACCTATTATGCCTAGTTAGACTTATTATAATCTAATAGGTCTTATTATGACATAATAGGTCCCATTATGTCATGAGGCCCGTTAAGACCTGTTAAGACCCCTATTACATGCCATAATAGGACCTGTTATGGCATAATAGGACCTACTATGGTGTAATGGGACCTATTATGACATAACAGGTCCTATTACATGTCCTAAGACCCCTTAGGACCTAATAGGACCTATTAGGTGTTATATATGGCATACGAGTTCCCATTATGGCACAATAAGTCATAATAGGACCTATTTATACCTAATAGGACCTATTATTACCTTATAGGTGCTATTATGGCATAATAGGACATAATATGCTTAATAAAACCTACTATGCCTATTAGAACCTATTAGCCTAGTAGGGCCTATTGTGACCTAATAGGTCCTACTATGGTATAATAGGTCGTATGATGTCATAATAGGACCTATCATGACATAATAGGTCCTGTTACATGTCTTAAGACCCCTTAAGACCCCTTAGGACCTATTACATGCCATAATAGGACCTATTATGCCATAATAGAACCTATTATGCCATAATAGAACCTATTATGTCATAATAGGTCCTATTATGTCATAATACCCCTTAAGACCACTGTTATATGTCATAATAGGACCTATTATGAAATAATAGGACCTATTATGAAATAATAGGACCTATTATGAAATAATAGGACCTGTTACAGTCATAACAAGATCTATTACAATCATAATAGGACCTATTCTGCCTAATACGACCTATTATGACCTAATACGACCTATTATGACCTAAGAGGTCCTATTATGGCATAATAAGACCTATTATGCCATAAGAGGACCTGTTATGCCATAATAGTACCTGTTATGCCATAATATAACTTGTTATGCCATAATAGGTCCTATTGTACATGTCATAAGACCCTTTAAGACCCCTTAGGACCTATTATATGCCATAATTGGACCTATTATGTCATGAGACCCCCTAAGACTCTTATTATGCCATAATAGGACCTATTATGTCACAATAGGTCCAGTGAAATTTTTAGTGGCTAATATTTGCAAATTGGCTATTTTTTGAAATTTGGGAATGTAAATTTGGCTAATAAGTTCAACTTTTAGTAAGGCTCCTATTATGTCATAATAGGTTCAGTGAAATTTTTAGTGATTAATATTTACCAATTGGCTATCTTTTGAAATTTGGGAATGAAAATTTGATTAATAAGTCCAACTTTTAAGGTGACTCGAATTACCCCTTTTTTACAAATTTTTATTTAAGTCTCATTTAAATCGCCACAAGATTTATTTTATTAATTTTTTCAACTCAAATATTTGCCACATATTTAATACATGATTCGATCAGATTCGCCAACATTTTATAATTTATTGTAGAAACCTAATTTAATTTGTCGACAATATATCATAATTATTAGTTACTTTAGGCAAATAGACACAAAATTATATTATTTATTCGTCTTCTAAAAGAGAGATTACATTTCATCTCGATTTAGTATTCTTTCTTTCATTCCCTATACAATGCTGAATAATTTTTTGAGAAATCTGATAAACAGTACAAGCTTTAAAAATAGACAGTAAATTGAATGGATAATTTTTCCATGCATTTAACAGGCACATGACACGTAATTTTAGACCTATTTTAAGAGTCTTAAAATATCACTAAACATAGTGAGCGATCTTTACATATCGACATTTACATTCACTAACAAGAAAACATTTAAGATACTTTTCAACAAAAATAATAAAATATGGTCCACCAATGTTACAGATAAGAACTCTACGGTATTTTATTTATGAATACATAAAATACAGTTATGCCCGCAATGGCCCATTCAAGAAAAATTAGGTGATTGTGTAAGTGACACACCGAAACATTGAATGCCATTGTCTGAAACTTTGACTTCCAGAAATCTTCTTGACATATTATGATGAAGCAAATCTGAAACAGTGGAAAAATATTTTTTATATTTTTTTAGTTTTTTCTAGACATTAGTAATTGACATTTTTGAAGGCCTTCGGGGCATTTTTAGCTCTTGAAAGTTTGGCCTATCCTTTAGAACGTTGCCATAGGCACGTTTTTTAGGAGTTCGCCTCCAACTCTTGGAGACTTTTCCAACGAGTTAAATGGCTCGTAATTTTGAGTCCTGTGCAAAAAGTTATGCCTAGATAAAGTTAGGACAAAATTTTATATAGTTTTTTGAAAATTTCATAGTTTTAGATTTTATTATGTAAATAAACAAGATGTGACTGTCAGGTTTTGATTCTCAAGGAGTTGTTGGTGACCCTTGGAATACCTTGGACTGATATATGTTGGATTTTCGAATTGAATAGATCACTTTTTGGCTTGCTTCAATTGTATGCTTTCTTCTTCATGTAAACAAAATTTACAATACCGAAAGTTCTCACTCAGATGTTGTCATCCAAATCCATAATTCGAATCAGATTAGCTCTGCATTCTATCAATATTAAGGTGGAGACTCTGCTCTGCAGTCGCTGTTAACATTCATTAAAGAGAAAACATTTAAGACACCTCTCAATTAAAATAATAAAATATAGTTTTCCAACATTACAGATCAGAGAATTCACAAGTTGTACGTTGTTAAAAGGGCCTTTTTACTGTGCATACAGCGAAATCTCATCCCAATTTCGCTGCGTTGAAATACATGTTATATTAATTCATTCAATGAATATTTCATACCATAAAATCCAGAAGCAAATTAACTGATACTTAAAAGCACTGAAACAGCAGTAGAGGAATCTGTAAGCACTTGAACTTTTCTCTGTGCAAAAAGTACCACACAATCGAATCTACCTTCTGGACTTTATTTACCTTTCTCCACCCATCCGCTGGGATTTCGCACAGCTGAGGCCAGAATGCAAGGTTCTTTCCACTGTTTCACTCATTGTGAGTCTTTTTTGTTGGAAAAGATGAAAATTGTATCCGCCCGGCCTATTGCAATGCAAGAAATGCACAAAGAAAGTGTTGTGCATCCCGCCTAATTCGCAATCGTGCAGAGAGTGTTTGGAACCAGCCTTTGTTAAATCAACTTTAGCATGATAAATCTATACTTTCGATGGCGGCTCTATGATAGCAATGAGTCCATCACCTTATATATCTTCCCTTGGTTGTGATGTGGGTACTGATGGATATATAACAAGCTCAAAAATAAAATTAGGGTTATGAAATGGAGTATAGGTACAAGTAATTTGAATCAGTTTAACTATATGGTTGGTTCCAAACACACTCCGCAGGATTGCAAACTTTTCTGGAGAAAAAATAGTAGCCAAAACACAGTCTTCTCAACATATCTTCCATTGAAATAGGTAGAGCAGATCTATTTGCTCACATCCCATACGATGAACAACTAGCAAATGGAAAATGACATAGCCTGGATGATCTTTGAAGATCTCGTCTACTGTAACATGATCATTACCATCCAACTTCATCATCTGAACACGCCCAAGACGTTCTCTGAACTGAATTCCAAATGAATAACATCCATGATTGGAGTTGAAGTGGCTGTCCTTATCCCGCCTAGTCCTATTAGTGCGCTAAAGGGCCCCTCTTTTCCACTCGTACAACACCTCTCCATCCAATTCCCACCAACTCGTACAATATTCTCGGACATTAAAACACTACGGTCTGACTCCATGGTTTTCTGCCCCACGTTAACTGCATAAAACACAGGCTACACAGAACTGGTTTACTCTTTTCGGCATGATAAAGGTCAATACTTTTTTTGTTTTCTAATCTCGTTCCCACTCAGGGAAGATGGACAAGAAGTAGTTAGGTTAATTTTGTCGGCATGTAGTAGGTATTCTGGTTTTTTGTTTTTTTAGATGTGAATGGATTTTTTATTTTTTTAATGTTTGGAGGTGTGATTCATCATATAATTTGTCACATTATCATGTCCAATGATAAATATGGAATTTTTGACTTTTTAAATACTTCTATCAAAACATAATTATGATACTCTTAGTACATGAAACAAAAAACTATCACTTATTGTCAAAACACAATCATTTCTTTTTATAAAATATAACTTCTATTCAACGTAAACAATCTCAATATTCTTTCAACAAAACCAATCATGAATACAAGAGTTACCTTTCATAGATATCAGAGTTCTTAAAATGATTTCATTGTACTCACATTTGTTTGAAAAATTATATATATAGGTTATCAAAAATTTCTTCTATCATGTGCAGTTTTTTTTTTTTTTTTTTTGGTTTTGAAGTTTTATAACATATATTTAAGTACTACATTGCTAATTTATGGTTCCCTCTATAATTTGGTCAACACAATATTACATCAAATTACATCTCTCTTCGTCTATCAACAAATTGTTCAATTGGACCATGGAAATTTTCTTTGAATTTTCTTTAATAATGGTTAATAGTTAGTATTGTCAACATATTAAGGTTTACATATTGTGAGAAAGTTGTCATAGTGATTTTTAGTTTATTATTATCATTAAAATGTTTATTTCCATTTCCAAGTTATGTTGGAAATAGTTTAGATAACTCTTATTGTGATACATCAAAATCACTTCAATAATACATTTATTATTGATTATTTTACTATATGAAAAAATATATTCTTTGATTTTTCAATGTGGTATCATTCCCATAAATAGTTCAATGTTAGTAGGGATAAAATTTTGTTTGAGAATATTTTCTTAACTACTTGTTGTCAAAAGCCGAGGAGGATTTAGTGAACTCAAGAAATAATTTGTAGGCCGAGCCATGAGCGGGGGATGCGATTTTAATGATGCAAGGTGACAATTGGAATTTCAATATTTTAAATAACTGCATAGTGCACAACACTATGTGAAACATTGTAAAAAGTTTTAATAAGATTTACAAATTATTTTAAGAAATTATATAAAGATTAGTTTTTACTTTTGGAGTGATAAGGTTGGCATTACATTTATGCAATATTTTTTATTTTCAACTTTCTTTTAAAACGTAGGCTTCATTAAAATAAAAATAAAAATCCAAATATAATGGATGAATAAAAACTTATGGATATAGTGAATGGGAATGAGAAACCACCTATAGATGCAAATAACTTTTTGGGTTGACATTAAATATTTGATAAATCTTAATCTATTATCATTCATACTCTTTCAAATACAAAATTACATAATATAGATTTAACAAAACTATGAATAGAAATTTGAGATAATTTGAATAAAATATTTGGAGAAAAAAACAATTCATGTGAAATTTTCTTATATACTTTAACTATTCAAATTCAAAATAAAATATAGAATTACTATGTCAAACCACATAAATAATTTGTGGTCACTTATTTTACAAATAGTAGAATTAAATGCCCCAAAAGACAATGATGATGTCAAATAAATTTTTAAATAATTCTTGATATTAATGCAGTAATATTAACACTTTATCAAATTACTTCCAAAAATCTAGTAGAATGATGAAATAATTCATAGGTGGAGACATCATGGAAGTATCTAGTTTGGTAGATTCAAGGTAGCAATTAGGGATTCAATATTTTAAATAACTAATAAGTGTACAATGTTATTGAATTGAGGAGGGCGAGTGTGAAGGTGGGTTGTAGGGTAGGCTCAAAGAGAGGAGGATGATGCAGATAATGATGATGCAAATGGGTCTATTTTCCCTTGTTAGTGCATGTGTGTATGGTGCGTTCGGTTGAGGGGATCGATCGGTCCGAGGTTTTTTTGCACGTAAACCACTGAGGCTAGAATGGAGCATGGAGATAGAGGAGGGATTTATGGTGTTAGGGTTTCTGCAAATGGGGTCTTATCTAGAGAGGAAGTCGATTCATCTTCAGATGGATAGAAGGGGGATTTTTGTGTGGGTGTTGTTTTGGGTCTTACCATGTGGAATGAAAGGCTGAAGTGAGCCCCTATTCTAAGTCTTGGTTTTTTCCCCTATCACTCACTGCTGCATCATGCTCAAGCCTCTGGTTTTTATGGGTGAGTTGATTGATAGAGATCACAGAGGGCTCTGGTTCCCTTCCTTTGTAGCTATTGAAGTTCTTTGTTCTAGTTACTATCCTTGGTATTGTCTCTTTTTTCCTTCTCATGGGTTTTCTACAACTTTCTCTATTAAGGTGATTCCATCTCCTATAAAGGTGGAGATGTTTTTTTCTTGTGACCCCTTGAGTGAATGCAGGGACTTGTGTTGGGTGGTTGATTCTTTGGTCATGCATTGACCTAACTCCTTTAGAGGTGGAGATCTCCTCCTATGCAGATGTGGGTGCTTTTTTGGTTTCTACGATTCCCCCTTGTTCTCCTTTTTCTTACTTTTTGCTAGAGGCTTTTATAGTTTTATTCTGTGATGGCTTTGGGAGCCACACTAAAACCTTGTGTTTTTCATTTCGGGAGCTTGTTAAAACCCCATGGTGTGGATTATCTAGGCTATGGGATCCTTGTGAAAACCCTTCTTCTTTTGTTTCAAAGGAAGGTTAATGGAGCCTTTTCAAGACCCTTGATTTTTCTAATGATGGGGTCTGGCCTTCTATGTATATATCTTTTGAATCCTGGATATCTTTGTTATGAGGGTTATTCTATATCTCTCTTTCTTGGATCTATGGCTCTATTTGTTGGGCTATATTTTCCCCATCTTGGGGTTACTTTGGTCTTTCCTATTGAGGTGGTCCTATCTTCTATGGAGGTGGAGATGGATGTGGCTAGAAGTGACTTTTCTCCTATTGAGGAGGAGTTGGATGCTACTAGAAAGGCTTAGAAGGGTTGTTGGGGGGCTGATGAAGCCCAATCATTTGGCTACAAGGGAGTTGTTGATGGTATTTATACTATCTTCTTGCCTTTTTATCCTTTGGAGGTGGAGATATTGAATAGCATGTTTCTCATAGCAAGGATCATTCTTAACAATAAGGTTGTAGGAGCCTGGATAAAACCCATGTTTATGTCCGAGGGATCCCTCTTCCCTATGTTAATGTTTGTCTAAAATATTTTGGGGTGGCTTAGGCTTTCTTCTCTTGCCACCAGTTCTCTAGCACTCATTCTATATTATTAGGTTGTGTTTGGGCTACTACTTGTCTATGTTGTATCTTTCTACAACGTTCCTTTGTTGGTTCTGGATTTGTAAGATGTAGGTAATGACCTAAGCACTGTCCAGATCTCCTTAATAGCAACAACTTTATGTTTGTAGGATGTAGGTAATGACCTAAGCATTTTAGCAACAATCTTTTATTCTTCCAACTTTACAACTGCACATCTAATATTGCACACTAGTTCATTCACCTTCTTCATAAAAGAAGTGATGTTCTCATCTTTGTGCATCCTTAACATCTCACACATTCCTTTTGGGCTCTTCAACTTAGAAATATTCACACAACTATCTCCTTCATAAAAGGTTTCCACCTTAATCCAGATCTCATGAGCAGTCTAAAATTACATTAAAAATTTCATCTCAGAATCAGTCAAGGAACTCAACTATGCTTCCTTAGCTCTAATATTCCATTCAACTTAGTTTATCTCATCCAGAGTTGAAGGTCCATTTGCAAGAATAATATACTTATTCTTTGTAAGAGTCTAGTAAGCTTCGCCAATTCATCTCAGATGACACTCCATGCAACTCTTCCAAAGAGAGTAGTTAGTTCCATCAAATCTCAAACAGTCCTTGTAAGTCACTATCTCCAATCACTTGAAGCAGTTAAGCTTCTCTGAAGGAACATGCTCTGATACCAATTGATGAAATATGTCCGATTTCAGGTAGACAACTAAGTGGGGAATGAATTGGTTGTCTCAAAAACTCACAAAAATTAAACTTAATCTTAGATCCGATAGTTAAGCATGAAAGCATAAATCAACTAGACAACATGAACACACATAACACCAAGATTTTTGATGTGGAAAACCTAGTCAAGGGAAAAACCACGGTGGGAACCTATCCACAATATGATGATACTCTACTAGAAGTATATGAAATGTTACAATGGGGAATGCACATGCATTCAGGCACACTAGGCTAGAACTCAGTGCTCAAAATACAACAAGGGCTACAACCCAGGGAATACTCATTGTCTTACCAACATGTTTAGATTACATTTGAAAGATCATGAACTGATATAATAACATATCCTAATGCTTGGTTATAGTTCAGGTTAAGAACATAACAAATTTCATCTTCACACTTCTTCTCTACCTCTGAAAGGTTAATGCATTATTCACACATCCACTCATCTATGACATACACATAAATACAAAGATGTTACATTCATTTAAACATGACATCAGCGTTGGCAAGATCAACAAGATCGACTCAGCACACACAACCTAATTACAAAGATATAACCACACACGGTATGTAATATTATATGCAGACCAAGAAATGTAGGCTAACACATAGCATGAACCCAATATAACACTCCTCGAATACAAAACACCTCCAAGGATTATGCATCAAACATCCACAACATGCTACAAGCATCTAGTCGGCCACAAATATGAAGAACACTAACACACAAGAGACAATCATCAATTATGAACTCAACGATCAGTGTAGAACACCAACACAAAAGGCACACAATCCAAAAACATCCATAAGCATCATGAATTATCACCACAACATCCGCAACAACTCAAATTACTAGAATCACATCATCATTACATCAAACTTGAAGAATACTAACTAGAATGACTGTTAACCTGGAAAAAATAACTTACGGAGCTCCAAACCACGAACCAACTAAACTATATATACACGTCAATGTCCCAATCACTTCTTTGAATCTGCAGATCAAGATATTACAATGCAGAGCAATGGAGATCAAAATTCTAAACACTTTGGCATCACTGAACAATAGAAAAAATTACCACAACATATATATCTATAACGTACTTAAATCTACATGCAGACTTCTAAAAATTATACTGAATCATCTATACACATACATCTAAAAACCCTTTAATCCACAAACTTTGATCATCACCATAGAGAACAAACTGACTCACTGAACTCACTACATCACTATCATAGATAGAGAAATATGTTGACATCAATGACAACGCATCTCTCAAACATCCTCAAATATCTCTCAAGCACACATTTGCATCATACTATCAACAATCTCCAACATGTTCTTGATGATCAAATTCTTATTTCTCATGTTGCTCTTGATGCTAAGGTTTTGGTCAAGGATACTTCTTGTTCACCTTATTCTTTAGCTGGTTGTGAACCTCATCTTTATGAGGGGGCCTCTTCCCCCACATGTCATAAGGTTTCATTTTTTGTTGATGACTCTTGTTGGATAATTTTATAACATAGGAAGAAATATCTTCCTAAGAAGGTATCTCTTTCATATGTCGTGCCTTTGGGTGTGAAGTTGCATATATTGGATGATGGACAAAGCAAAAAAATACAAAATAAAGGCAAATTTTCTGTTCATTACATAATCGATTACAAGTGCTCATTTTTATGGAGGTCTTAGATCTTTCTATAATACATCATAGTTATAACACATGTAGAAATGGGATAGAGGTAATTGGAAGAAACATCCAGAATTATGCATATTGAAGAAATATGTGAAAAATATATTGTAGGTAGTTGTGAGAAGTGTCTATTCTAAATGCTTCTCTTTAATGTTATAGTCATGTTTGTGCATACAAAAGATGTGATTACAATCTCCGATACTCCCCCTTGATCACAATTGCATATGCTTAAAGCTTTAGCATTCACAAAGCTCAAAAATTCTCTTGCTACAAACTGGTGTCTCTTTATTTGTTCCTTCCAAGTCTTTCAAGTCAAATCTTTCTTTGGGTGATCAAACCATCTCTATGATCTTCAAATATTTTCTCAATCACAATGCCTTTATTTTGACTTTGTCTAATTATTGTGGTAGTTTCTCCAATCATTGTTTTCCAACTCTTCAAAAAAAAATTTAATCCAAAACTTTTCATTATTTGTTGATGTCTTGCTAGGCAACAATTTCTTGTTAATTTTTTTTTTCTTGAATATTCTAACCTTTGATGATTTATATCAGCACATGAGCATTTATACTTGAACAAGTTTTTTTATCATACTTGTAACTATTTGCCAATTTAAACCAGAAATCCATCCACAATTGATTTTTAGGCATCTTGTCATGGACTCATTTTCCCAAGATCGGTTCCAACACATATTACAAGGATGTTAATCCTTACACATGTCTTTTCTATGTCATTTTTTATTGCAACGAGAACACCTAATACGTTGCCTTCGTTTGGCCATTTTTCTTGAATTGGTAGCATCATATTATTTTCTTGTAACATATCTAATGCCCTCATACTTTGGCCTATCCTTGTTCATTTCTTCCCAATCCTTTACCTTTGTAACACATTTTCTTCATGATTTTAAAACCAACATTCTTTTCATTATCACTTTTATCAATATTTATAGATTTGTCATCTTCATCATAGACAACATAATTACACTTACCAAATGACAAATTCAAATCTCGTGTCACATGAAACATCACATACCAATTTGTTCTTTGATTTGGAAGGTGGGGGGTCTTTTCAACTTTAGGCTGCTTCATTATCTTCTCTATAGGAGTCTTGCTTCAACACTTTTCTTGACACCTAATATTTCAACAAATGCAATCTTTATTCGCCAACATCTCCTCAAGAGATACTACATCCTCCTTCCATACCTTTGGACACTTCTAGCAGCAATAGAAGAACATGTTAGATAGTGACATAATACTCACACAAACTTTTCTAGCTCTTTAGTATCTTCAGGTTACTATTGGCTCTAATACCAAATGAAGGAAACAGGGGATGTAGAAGATAAAACAAAACAAAACAAACATGAAAATTTCCATTTGTTAATATCATATTACAAGAAAAACTTACATAAATTTATTGAGTTGTAGAACTATTACATTTAATCTTATAACCTTATCTAGTCTCTTTTAATAGCTCTATTGAGTTGAACTCTTAGAAAAGAGAGTGAGGGATGAAAGACAAAGTTGCAATATATAGAAAACCTAATATTATGGAGTGGATAACAAGACAACATAAAATAATATATATCTTAACACTCTTAAAATGTGTGAGGATGCCAGATGGGACTCTCAGGAAGTTTAAGGAGTTAATGTAAAATCCATTCAAATCGAATGAAGAATTGCTTTAATCTTTATCTTTAATTCTATAGATATGCCTGCAACTAGAGGATATAGAGGATGCTATAGATTAGGTGTGGGTTGTTGGGATTATTTCCAATATGGGATTCAGGCTCAAATTTGTCTTGATTTGTTTCATTTCTATTGTGTCTATGCTCGTTTTCCCTTGTTCTACTATTTCAAGATTTGTTTTGTTGTTTATGTAATTTGTACAATATTCTAGACCCTTTCAAAACTTTTCTTAATTAAAATTATTTATTCCTACATATTGTGTTCGTTGAAATGATAATTATATCTCTTTTAAAACAAAAATTAGAAAAAGGTTTTGCTGCAATATATGCACCTCTCCGCATTCTACCAAGACTGTATGGTTTTGAATTCAAAATCCTCATACTATATGTCAATGATAATACTGAACAAGATTAACCTCTTTTGGATAAAATTGACAAAGTGCTTTTCATACATTTCAAAGTTCAATTCTCACCTAACAAGTGTTGTGTAGGGAGCTACAAACAACCATCTTGATTTTCTCTCCCTGGATGTACGATACCATATAATCTGAAATGTTCATTTTATGTTGTCAAACATTAAGTGTATTCCTCCTTTTGGTTTGGAGGGAATGACAATGTTCATGTAATAGACTTTGCAGTTTGTTGTAGGAACTAAAATTATGTTGTGAACCTAGATTTTTCAGGTTATGTCTAATTCATTGCATGGGAGGTCTTAATCCTCGTGTATTATTGATGTTCTTTCTTTTCCCTTGAAAGTGATATAATGTCGGTGGTGAGTGGACTCGAATTCCTTTCCAATGAAGTATTCTACTATTTTTGCACACATACAAATCTAGTGCATTCCTATTTTAAGGGTAACCGGTGATAGATCTATGTATTCGTCACTTGCATAGCTAGTCGATCTTAAGGGACTAACAATCTGTAGGAGTGACAACACATATATTGACTTAAATAGATATATTTGTTGAGATACATGTGTCTCAACCTTGCAATTTTTAGTAAATTGTTCCAAATGTAGTTGGGAGGTTTTCCATGTGTTAGTGCCTTGGAAAAAGGTATTTGAGTTGTCAAAATATGCCTTGTCCATAGTATAATATAGGAGGGCCATTTTTAGAGATTATATGACACATTTCATGTTAGTTATGAGGGTAAAAGATACGGGATAAGAGTTTGGACGTGAGTAACTATATTTAACCTAATTTTCTTATCTTGGAAAAACAAATGTCAAGGGTGGGCAACACGTGTCATGGAGGTTTTGCCCATGGTATTGTAAAAGCACAAATAATTTCTAGGTTGTAAAATTCCTATATAATGAGGGCTTGGAGAGGAGTTTGTATGATGGAGTTTGGTTTGCAAGGCTGGGTGCTAGAAGGATGCTAGTGAAGTCTCTCCGAGCTTGAGTTGAGGTGATGCTCTTGTAAGAACTTGCATTGCAAGTGTATTGTAATCTCTTGTTGATTTGTTAATATACTATGCAGGTTTTAGAGTGTGGGGTTTTTCACCCGTATGGGTTTTCCCCACGATAATCACTGTGTTATTTGTTTATTGTTTTATTTCTATGCTATGTGCTTCTTGTGATCTCTATAATAGTTAAGTTGAAATTTGCATAATCATCCTCTCAAGATTAGCGTAGGAAGAGTTTCTGCACACCTTTGCTTCCTTACAAGTGGTATCAGAGCTTGGCCAATTTTGGTTCTATTTGTTAGGTACAGGGTTTTTGGAGCTAATCAAGGTTTGAGTGGGAGCTTGTGCAGAGTATTTCATTGCTATATTGCAGGATCGTAAAGATGGAAAGTATATCAGGGAGGACTGATGTAGAGAAGTTTTCTGCCACAAACTTTGAAATGTGGAAGCTGAAGATGGAAGATTTGTTGATTGATCGAGATCTATGGGATGCAGTCGATGAGAATAAGTCGAGGCCCACAAATCTGACTTTAGCTGGACAATATGATGTAATGGATAGAAAAGCTAAAGGTCTCATAAGATTGTGCCTTGCAGACTCAATTCTAATTAATGTCCACGAAGAATCTACTACGAAGAAGCTTTGGAAGAAGCTAAGTGAGATCTACCAAGCAAAATCACTTGTGAATAAAATTTTCTTGAGGAAGAAGTTGCATTTCTTGAGAATGGAAGAAGGTGGATGCATTTCTGAGTATCTGGAAAGTTTTAATATGTTGGTGACTCAATTGACCTCAGTTGGGGTACCAATGGATGAAGAAGAAATGTGCCAAATCCTGCTATGTTCATTGCCAGACTCATGGGACAGCCTTGTGATGGCCATAAGGAGCACTGCAGTCATCTTGAAGATGGAGGATGTTGTTGGTTCTCTACTTTCCGAGGAGATGAGAAGGAAGGTTTCTCTCAATGCCAAAGAGGCTCTAAGTGTTTGAGGAAGACCAAAAGAAAGAGGCAAGAATGAAAAGTAGAATGGCCATTCTAAGTCCAAGAATAAGGGGAGATCAAAATCTCCTGGTAAGTCCAAGGTAATTTGCTGGAATTGTAGAAAGCCCAGACATTTCTGAAAGGACTGTAAAGAAGAAAAGAAGAAAAAGAAGAAGAAGCAAGATTCTGATTCTGAGTCTGAGAAGGAAGATGGAGATGCTTTTATTGTAGCCTTGACCACTCGTGCAGGTGACAATGCATGGTTGATAGACTCAGGTGCATCTTTCCACATGACTCCTATTAGAAACTGGTTTAGTAAGTATGAAAAGTTTGATGGTGGTAAGGTGTATTTGGGTGATAACTCTTTTCTTGATATTGTTTGTCGTGGAAGTGTTCATGTTAAATTTTCTAATGGTAGAACTAGAAGATTTGATGGTGTCTTGCATATCCCGAGACTAGCAAGAAATTTGTTATCTGTTAGCAAACTAATAGATGCGGGTGTGCATGTACAGTTTTCTGAAGCAGGTGTGAAAATGGTGAGAGCTGCTATGGTAATAACAAGAGGAAGCAGAATGGGTACATTGTACCAGCTTGATGCATGCACAGTTGAGTACAATAGCACTTCTGATAAGAATGTGATAAAGACTATGTTCGAAAAGGAGAGGGTGTCTCTTTCAGCAGATGGTCATGGTTTTTGTATACCCAAGGGTGCTCTGTCTACTGAATCAAAGTTGCCTGCAAAGAAGACAATGTTGTGGCACTTGAGACTCAGTCACATAGGTGAGAAGGGTCTACGAACTTTGAAAAATAAGAACCTTGTTAATGGGTTGAATGATTGCAATCTTGAATTTGATTTTTATGAGCATTGTATTTATGGAAAACAAAACCGCATTTAGTTTTACTCCATTTCTTATAAGTCTTCAAGTGTTTTGGATTTAATCCATTCGGATGTATTTGGTCCAGTTGATGTTTCTTCTATTGGTAAATCAGTTTATTATGTTTTTTTCATTGATGATTTCAGTAGAAGAACATGGGTTTATTCTCTTAAGAGTAAAGCTAAAGTTTTTAGTCGTTTCAAAGAATTTAAAGCAATGGTTGAGTTGCAAACTGGAAAAAAAATAAAATGTTTAAGGACAGATAATGGCGGTGAATATTGCTCCAATGATTTTGGCACATTTTGTAAAGATTGTGGTATTAAGAGATAGAAGACAACTCCGTATTGTCCATAACAGAATGGAGTTGCAGAAAGAATGAACATGACCTTGATGGAGAAGGCTAGGAGTATGCTAAGTGGTGCTAGTCTAGAACAAAAGTTCTGGGCTAAAGTTGTAGCCACTGCCTGCTACCTGATAAATAGGTCTCCTACATTAGCTCTTGTTGATAAAATGCCACTGGAACCGTGGTCGGGCCATAAGCCTTCACTTAGTCATCTAAGAGTTTTTGGTTGTGAGGCATATGCTCATGTGCCAAAGGAGAAGTGGACAAAATTGGATAAAAAAGTTGTTAAATGTATATTCATTGGATACAGTTATAGTGTGAAAGGATACAATCTTTGAGATCCTGTTGCACAAAAGCTATTTTATTCCAGAAGTGTTATTTTTAGAGAAACTAAGTCTTCTTCTGTTACAGTGCAGCCAGAACAAAAGCAAGAAAAGAAAGATGTGATTCAACTGCTTGCGACACCTGAAAAAGTTGAATTGAGGCCCTTAGAAAGACAAGAAGTTGATGAGAGCTCTACGAGTTCTGAATCATCAGAGGAAGAAGAAGAACCTAAACCTGAACTTGTTTGAAGGTCTACTAGACAAAGAAAACCACCTGAAAAGTATGGATATTCTCCTGATGATTGGAGATGCATATTTTCTTTGAATGGTAATATTGATGAACCGAAATCTGTAGAAGAGGCCCTTGGTGTGAATGATTTAGAGTCCTAGAAAATTGCCATGGATGAAGAGATGGCAGCCCTTAAGAAGAATGACACATGGGACCTTGTACCATTCCCTGAAGGACGAAAGCCTATTGGTTGCAAATGGGTGTTCAAAAGGAAGATAGGTTCAGATGGAAGAATTGAGAAGTACAAAGCACGTTTGGTTGCAAAAGGTTACTCCCAGGTTGAGGGAGTATATTATGGTGAGATTTTTTCTCCTGTAGCCAAAATGACATCCATTCTCTTCTTGCTTTCTATTGCAGCATCTTATGATCTAGAGGTCGAACAAATGGATGTAAAAACTACTTTCCTTCATGGAGATTTGGAGGAAGAAATTTATATGACACAACCAGAGCACTATGTGGTAAAAGGTAAAAGTAATTTGGTTTGTAAGTTGAAGAAATCCTTGTATGGTTTAAAACAGAGTCCTAGGATGTGGTACCAGAAGTTTGATACATATGTATTGAGTTTGGGGTTTGTGCGGTCTAAATCTGATCACTGTATATATTTCAAATCTGATGGTGATCATTTCCTAGTTATTGCCTTTTATGTTGATGACATGTTGTTTATTGGGAAAGGAAAAGGTTTGATTGCAGAATTAAAATCCCAACTCTCGGAAAAATTTGATATGAAAGATCTTGGTGCAACAAGACACATTCTAGGAATGGAGATTGTAAGAGATAGACAAAACAAAAAGCTTTGGCTAGGCCAGAGTAAGTATGTTGGTACTATTCTGAGAAGATTTAATATGCAAGATTCTAGACCATTGAGTGTTCCTATTACAATGGGAACAAAGCTTTCTAGTTCACAGTGTCCTACATCCCCATTGGAGATGGAAGAGATGAGTCGAGTACCATACCAAAGTGCTGTTGGAAGTTTGATGTATGCTATGGTTTGTACAAGACCAGATATTGCCCAAGCAGTGGGAGTACTTTCCCGTTACAAGTCTAATCTAGGAAGAACACATTGGGATGTAGTAAAAAGAGTTTTTAGATACTTGTGGCGTACCTCAGAGTACTCTATATGTTTTCATGGAACAGGAAATGAACATTCCTTGAATATTAGAGGCTTTGTGGATTTAGACTAGGTAGGTGATGTTGATAGAAGAAGATCCACCAGTGCATATGTGTTTACATTATTTGGTGGTGCAATTAGTTGGATGAGCAAGCCACAGGTTGTGGTCGCTTTGTCCACTACAGAGGCAGAGTATATGGCACCTACTCATGCCTACAAAGAAGCCATTTGGCTTAAGAGATTGTGTTCAGATATAGAATTTAAATAGGGTGCAGTGACAATTTATAGTGACAATCAGAGTGCAATTTGCCTAGTGAAGAACCCGACTTTTCATGCCAGGACCAAACACATTGATGTACAATATCACTTTGTGAGAGATATGGTTGAGGATGGCAGGGTGAAGCTGGAGAAGGTAGAAACTTTGGTGAATATTGCTGATTCATTAACTAAGCCCATGAGCACAGAAAAGTTCAGATGGTCTTCGGAGACTATGGGCCTCTTGGCCCCTGACTGTTGAGTCCATGGTAATATGGATCCCCTAACTCTTGCAAGGTATTTGACAAGTGGGAGAATGTTGAGATACATGTGTCTCAACCTTGCAATTTTTAGTAAATTGTTCCAAATGTAGTTGGGAGGTTTTCCATGTGTCGGTGCCTTGGAAAAAGGTATTTGAGTTGTCAAACGATGCCTTGTCCATAGTATAATATAGGAGGGCCATTTTTTAGAGATTATATGACACATTTCATGTTAGTTATGAGGGTCAAAAATAAGGGATAAGAGTTTGGACGTGAGTAACTATATTTAACCTAATTTTCTTATCTTGGAAAAACAAATGTCAAGGGTGGGCAACACGTGTCATGGAGGTTTTGCCCATGGTATTGTAAAACCACAAATGGTTTCCAGGTTGTAAAATTCCTATATAATGAGGGCTTGGAGAGGAGTGTGTATGATGGAATCTGGTTTGCAAGGCTGGGTGCTAGAAGGATGCTAGTGAAGTCTCTCCGAGCTTGAGTTGAGGTGATGCTCTTGTAAGAACTTGCATTGCAAGTGTATTGTAATCTCTTGTTGATTTGTTAATATACTATGTAGGTTTTAGAGTGTGGGGTTTTTCACCCGTATGGGTTTTCCCCATGATAATCACTGTGTTATTTGTTTATTGTTTTATTTCTACTCTATGTGCTTCTTGTGATCTCTGTAATAGTTAAGTTGAAATTTGCATAATCATCCTCTCAAGATTAGCGTAGGAAGCATTTCCGCACACCTTTGCTTCCTTACAATATTGACTTAAACTGCCTTTGTTGACAAAGTTCTCTTCTTTGGATAACTCCAGATCACGTTCAATGGAATAGTAGAACTACCAATGGGACTGGATAAACTAAAATACAATTCTTTTAAAATTATGAAAACAGAGTAGTTTAGCCTTAACCTTACAACCAACAACTTAGATCCATCGTCTTTGATTAAGCAAGAATTAAGGCTGTCCCATAAAATGCTAGATCTTCGTCTGTATCTCTAGCACATCTCTCAGATATTAAAATTTGAAAATATGGCACATTCAAATATATAGGTATGGCCAGAGTAGCTCAATTCAGAAAAATAGAGCGATCGTGTAATTTGCGTACCCAAACATTGAATGTCATTCTTGTTTGAGACATTGTCTTAATGAAATCTGTTAAACAGACTACCACTTCATTGTTGTATTGTGCAGCCCTTGTTTACATTCATTAACTAGCAAAAATTTATGACACATATATATACATATTTATGGTATTCCTGGTGGATGGTGATAAATGAAACACATAAACAAGAATATAAACGTTGAAGATAAATACTATCACTCTTCAATTTTAGTTGATTTTCATTGATCTTTTTTCATACAAACATTAAAAATGTTCTGAATGCTAGAAAATTCAATAAGTTCTCAATCTTTGAATAAATGATTACTTAATCATTGGTTTGATCAACTGATGACAAATGCATTACAATTTCTTTATTATATGGAGATCTTAGAAAACAAAAGGAATTCCAAAACTTAGATGGACTTATTAAAAGTAACAACTCACTAACACGAATAAATATTTTTAGAAATTTTTTATACTCGTCTCTTCTTTAAATCAAAACATTATTCATAATTTTACCTTCGTCATTTACTTACAAAATTACAATACACAACTTCGGAGATGATGACATTGTACATGCTTAGAGGACCATGCTTTTTATACCAAAATTTTTCTTATAAATGGATTTCTAAATCCCGGAAACGAAATAACAGATATTAAAACAAAAGAAAAAAAAAAGAGAAATCCATAAACACCTGAGTTTTTCTACAACATTCAGGTATGCTGCTAGAAAGGCTTATTTTCTTTCACCTGCCTCCTTCACTTTGCTCGCATTTCACATAGTTGACCCACGTATTCTAAGCCTTCTTTGTTGGAGAAAAGAAAGGTACTACTTCAATGCAAGAAATGTTCAAAAAAGAGTGTTATGGCTCCTCAGTTTCCTCCTAATGATCTCTTACATGATCACAGTCGGGCAGGGAGTGCTTGGAACCAGTCATATTGTTAAACTGGTTCAAGCAACTTAGTCAGATAAATCAATACATCCATAAATCTACCACCCCATATATGATTCAGGCAATCAAAATGGGGCATGGTTACAAATAATTTGAAGCAGTTTACAATATGGCCAGTTCAAAGCATTCTCTACAATTCCAAATTTGTTTGGATCATTCTGAGGAAAACGAGGAAGCAACCCACATTCTTCTGACCATTTCTTTCACTGCAGTAGGCTGGGCAGGAAACGATTTATTTTTCCTAAGGAACAACTTGATGCAAAAGCAACATATGATGCCTCATTATATAGAAGATTTGGGTCGACTCTATTACTTTATATAACTTACTAATACTTATTTTCCCTTACTTATTTGATGATTACAATTGAAAAGAGAGAAATTGCAATACTTCAACACTCTGAAAATGAACATGGGACACTAAATTTGAAAATGAACAACGTGTATGGTTGGAATTATAGTAGGTGTTTAAAAAGTCAAGTAGTGTTATTTATTATCTAAAAACTTGTCAAGTAGTGGAGATTATCCTCACATTTGGTCGATGTTATTCAAAGTTGCAAACTAATCGACGACTTAAAACTCAGCCATTAATAATTAGCTGACAATTTTAGAATGCGTATAAAAGTTTTATTTGGGCATATATTGAAATAATGTGACATGCAATCACGTCACATAAATAACTAGCAGAACAAACATTACTTTATGAAATTAAGTCACGTAACGGCGATGCGGAAGCAAGATTTTTCACACTGTATGTCCAGAAAAATCGCTCGGGTTTTCGAAGAAAAATAATGGCATCCCGATTTTTTTTCCTACACAGACTTTACAATGCTTTGTAGTATATAGATGGGGTGATCATACCATAATGTAAGATTTGATTGAATTAACTGTCTGATTTTCACTGCCTACAGATGATATATTTTGTTTAATTCACAGTAATGATCATTTGAACTGAATTTTGTAATTTCTTTGCATATTCTCTTCTTGAGTACACTTTCTGACCATTTTCAAGATAAATTCTAGAGTTTACTATCTTTTTGTCGTTAAATATTGTCTAAGATTTTGGGGAGAATTTTTTTAGATTTTATTAGATTTTTTTAAAGAATTGTCTATTGATTTGTTATTGCATACGAAATTATTCAGACTATTTTGTTTAATTTTATTTTTTTTAAATTAAAGGTGTAAATGCTTTTGATTTGGAGCAATGAATCATGGAGGTCACAAATGTGAGGTCTCATCCTCATCAAAATATTCTCTTTTTTTTTAATTGATAATAGGCCGAAGCCGCAGTATTTTTGAATTATTATTATTATTATGTTTGATTAGATTGACCCTAGACCTTCCCCATTTTTATGGAAGGCCAAGAGTCACAGCTTAGAATTCATTTTAGATGTCCCTTTTGGGAGTTGAACTTGGGTCTCCACGGTGAGAACCCAGTGTTTTAACTTGTTAAGTTCAACCCCTTGGACTCATCAAAATATTCATTAATAGCATCCCAACGGGGTTTGAATTTGAACCTTGATATCAAAAACAACAACACCACATTTTAATCATCACACAATATCAATATCGACTTTTATTGTAAAATATAATTAAAGTTAAGATATATATTTATTGTTAACTCTTGGTAGGATCTCAAAATTTCTTCTTCATATGTAAGTCGCTAAAAATTAAACAAAAATAATTTACAAAAGGTTCTAATGTCTTTTTTCATCGCATATGAAATTATCTAAAATTTTTTAAATAGTTTTTCTTATCTTTTAAAATTATATTTTGAACTTTTTTAATTAACTTTTTTTATTACCAATTATAATTAAATCTAAAAATATAAATATTATTTTATATATTGGTAAGATCTTAAATTTTCTTTTTTCATATGTTTATTACACAAAAAATAAGTAGAAGTCAATTCTAAAAGGTCAATAAAAGTTAAATTTTGATGATGCATCTAGCAAAAATCTAAGCCTATATAGTGTAGGGTGTGCCATATATAATTTTTTTTGTAAATTTGATCAGAGTTATCACTGAAAAGAGAAATCCAAAAATGAACAACATAGATGAGACTAAATGTCTACTCCTTGGATAACAACTAGAGAAATCATGCAAGGTTGACAACATCACAATTATGGGTGATTTAATATATATCATGTGAACTTTAGAAACAAACATATGGAAAAGTGGATGATTGAGTACAAGTGTTCTATTTCTTCTTCACCCACTAGCTTGGGTTCATGGACTCATCTTTATAGTTGGGTTTGATATTCTAAAATATGAAATCTATAGGTGATATTGTGATAGTTCAATAGAAAGAGAAAAGTATTTTAGGAAGATGAAGTCTATAAAGAAATGAAAGAAGTTAATGCTCAATTTTAGCTAAAGTGGCTACTAGACATCCTATCAAAATTGAAATTTCCTCCATGTTTGTAGAACATATGCTTCTCACAATAGAAAATAGGTAAATTACCAAATCCTTACAAAGGTATTTCATCTATGAGAGGTTTAGGGTTTGAATCATTGAATTTTTGGGATAAAATAGTTTTGAGACAATAGTATTTAATACTAATAAATTAATTTGAATATTGAGGCTTGATTCCAATGTTATGACTTTCAAATTTCCCTACATCAAGCCTGAATATTTATATTGATATATTGGTGTTCAATATTATTGTCTCAAAACTACTTTTTCCCACTACTTCAATGATTCAAACCCTAAACTTGTCATAGATCAAATACCTCTATAATGATTTGGTAATTTATCGTAAGACCAGGGAAAATCTATGCTCTTTGGTCCCAAAAAATCAAGTTGAGCTTCTACATATAGATTTTAAACATCTTTTTTTTGCCCAGAACCCTATTTGTGGCTCTATTGGATATTTGTAGTAGTGTGTTTTTATTGTTTCCTCTCAATTGAAAATTGTTTTTCCCTAAATTTAAACTATACAGTTCCAATTATATTTTCAACTTAAACAAAAGGAGAATAAGGATTACAATCAGCATTCAACCATCTTTGTAATAGAATTGAGGTTGGATCTATTTTATTATCCTCCTTTTAAAATTTTTGAGGTGAAACTTAGGTCATTTCCTTGTTTACAAAGCATAACTTGTGAAATCCTACTTTTCCCACCATTACATTTTGGTGAAAATGAATTCTTACATGTTAGTTTCTAATTATTGTCTTAGATCTAATTTGTATGCACTTTAACATTAATTTTTGCACTCATAAATCATATTTGTAATTGAATTACATAAATATAGTGGTTAATTCATAAAAAACTCTAATTTATTATTCTTAAATTGACTTGTGGGTTGAATAATTTATAAGTTGTGTTGTCATATCTCATTATTATGACATGTTATGCTCAAATTTAGATTCATCTAATATCTAATATCATAATTTACATTGTTTAATTTACTAGTTAATCAGTCATTTTACAAACAATTACATTGCATAATCATAGTTTCCAATTTTTGCATTCAATTTTCCTTTCTTTATGCATGAGGTTAGTTAGCATTAGTCCTACATACAATATTCAATGAGAAAAAGTTATAGACTTACGGATTTTCAAGGTTTAAATGCAAAGGACATGGATCCTCAATTGGATAACTTATTTTATGTGAATGTTGGTGCTTTCTCTAATCCAACGAATGCTATCCATCATCCCCATTCTCCTCATACTTCTCACGATGTGGATGAATCACTAACTAGGGTTACCATTTACCAATTGGAGAAGATTGATAATGAATTTGAGAATCTTCAACAATGGATGGGTCATCAATACCCAAGTAGTGAGGCAATCCCCTTGATTGAAGGATTGGAAAGAGTGGTACAAAATGATAAGATAGTTGTGGATTTGTCATGTGGCCTTTCTCATATTATTGATACTAATATTATGTCAACCAATAGTTGTGTCGAAGTTCTTGGTTACTCTCAATCCATTAGCCAAGTTAACCATTATATTCCTATGCCTACATCGTTGTTTAGTGTGCCTACATTTACATATTATATCAGGACTACTTCTACACAAAATATTAATCCTACACATGTAAGTTATGGGGATAATCCTATTAATCAATATTATTACATACCTCCTTCTGTGAGTCTTCCATTTGTTTCACAACCACGTCCCATACAAACATACCGTAATTTTCTCCCCTCCTTATTCTCAACCTCCACCTACTTAAAAAAATGTTACTCCTCTATCATAATTCAATATGTCCAGTTTCAATCTATCCATAGAAGCAACCATAAATAGCTTGTCTCATACTATTACATCCTTACAACATCAATTGGATTCCATAACTCAATCCAAGTTCAATGTTCCAACATTTGATGTAGCGAGCTCACTATCTAATGACATTATCTATGCGGTTCTTCATAAGAATATGAAAATAATTAAATTAGAGTTGTACAATGGAAAGGGTTACCCCTTGACTCATGTGAATGCATTTTAAAATTTGTGTGGTAATTTTTGTCATGACCAAAGACTTATGGTTACATTTCTTACTAGAAACTTTAGACATAAATCCTTGTAATGGTATTGTTCTTTGTCCCCTTATTCTATTACTTCCATTAAACAATTATCTAATGCTTACATTCGATAATTTCAAAATAACATTGGTCCTAAGATTACTTTGATTGAATTGATTCACTGTATGAAATAAGTTAAAGAAAAAGTAACTGATTTTATTGGTATATATAAAAATTTGCATTCACAATTTTCTTATCATGTGTTTGATCATGATATTCAAAGGATTTTTATTGCTAATTTACAAAAATATATTAGAGATAATGTTATATTTTTATATTTTACTTCTTTTACATAATTTTGTATAGTGCTTCATGATTATTATCTTTAAGTGACTTAATTTGAATCACCCTCTTCAACAGCTCTGGTTGATCAGAATGAGAGTGCTCAACAATCATTTTTGAAGTTTAAACCCAATAAAGGTTTCATCAAGATAAATGAAAACACCAACACTCAAGTGATAGCTAGAACATCAGGTGTGGTGCCTTTAACCAACTACTTTAGAAAATAATTAAGTCCTCTTTCTGAGTCTTTGTTGAGATTGATGAATGCTAATATGTGGCAGCTTCCTCCCATCAAACCAATTGACAATTATAAGGCATTACCAACTTACCATGATCCTAAAGCCTTTTGTCAATATCACTGTCAACCTAGCCTTGATAATAATAAGTGTTACAAGTTGAGAAATAATATCCAATACTTCATTGATAAAAATACTATATCTATATGATTTAGTCATGACGGGAGGGTCCTCATAGAGAATAGCTCAAACTATGTAGCAAGAGTAACATAACAAAAGAAACAAAAATACATAGAGAAAATGTGATTTTAGACATCCACAACATCATAAATTTATTATAAACCATCTGGCAACATTTGGTATACATGTAGGCTTACAGGCCTAGAACAACTTACATTACAGATTTCACTCGATCTGGACCTCCAAGAGGTGCCCAAACTACTTAATATGAAATCATTCTCATATAATATCTCACTGGTCCTCTAAGGATTAGTTACAACAATATAAATAGTATCTGGAAGACATCTAAGTTGGCCACAAAAGATTGCATTCTCCAAAGAGGAAAATGAAATGTGAAAGATAGGTCAGACCCAAAGTTTGAAGATCACCTCCACCAAAGACAATAACAACGTGCAGACCACCAAGGAAGGTCGGTCAAGGGCCTAGGTACATTTCTCATGGTGCCCAATAGATCCACAAGTCAAGAAATCTCTTCACACAAGAACAAATCTCCAACTAGCCAATAAGTTCAAAACTGCTCCGGGAACCAAGAAATAGCCAATCTGAAAGCAATAACTTGCCGAAAAATAGTCCAAATGAACTAGAAATATAGAACAAGGGATAAGAATGCACCGGAAAGCCAAGAATCTGATTTGTAACAAAATAGGAACAACTACCGGAGAACTCCAGAAGTAGCACAAAAATTTCAACACAGACAAGAACAACTGAAAAAGAAAATATATTATTGGTTAATGCAAGATTTCTCAAAAACCGAGGATGTTCCTACATCAAATACGCCAAGTGGAAAAGTATGTTCCATAAGAGGTAACTCATGAACATTGAAAAGGACTTGAAATATAGACTCCATTCTCATTTCTAATCCAAATATCTTCTTTGTTTGCAATGTTCTTACTCCTTACCTCTTTCGGTAACAACTAAATTTCCCAACTTCTTTTCCTCTTTTCCCCTTTTTCCTTGCTTCATACCTGCACATTGTTTCTTATCACCTCTCTCTTTCCTTCGCAAATTTGATTTATTCCTTCCACCAAAACTCATATATTTTGCCACCTCAACTCTGAATTCACTACCATTCGGTACCATCTTTCTAATAGACCCATCCAGATGACCCTTCTTCAAATCCATGCCATCATCCCGTATAACATATGCATCCTTCTTCTCAACATTGCAAGTCTTCACAAGACTAAAGTTCTTCACTTCCTTCCCTTCCTCCTTCAAAGAAGCCAAAGTAAATGTCTAGCCATCCTTCTAAATAGAAATCAAGTTTCTTCTAAAATCATAGATAGCTCCTATATCATACTGCCAAGGTCTACCCAACAAAATATGACAAACACTCATAGTCACCACATCACATAAAACCTCATCTTTAAAAGGCCCAATATCAAAATTCACCAGGCACTGCTCTCTCACTTCTACCACATGATCATCCTTCAACCAGCTCACCTTATAGGGACAAGGATGTTGAAGCCTCTTCAAACCAAGCTTTTCTAGCATCTCCTCTGATACCAAATTTTCACTCCTACTAGTATCCACAATAACCTTACAACAGTTACCACCTGATTTGCATACCATCCGAAAAAGATTCTTCCTTTGTGTATGCTTGATTTCTTCTTTTCTTTGCTCCACCGAGACTCTTCTAAACATAAGGCATTCTCCCTAATCCAGTGCTATCATGCCTTTTGTAGCTCCAACATCTTGTTCCTCACATGCTATGAAATTCCTTGCCATTCTCTTATCAGTCCTCAAGGAATACTCATAAGATATGTGTCCAGTTTGTCCACACTTGAAACATTTACCCATAAATTCCTTGTTGCTACTACTACTGCCTTTTCTTTGTGTCTTTTGATCTAGTTCTTTACTCCCTTTAGATCAGGTGATTCTTCTTCAGTAGTCTGCTTCTCCATATTACCACTCATCTGCCCTCTATTCACCGTATACCTCTCTCTTCCCTTAGGGTTATTCTATTGTCCTCTTTTCACTTTATCTTCAACCTTCAATTCATATTGGTAAGATTCCTCCACTATAGAAATCTTCATCATACTCATCTCATTTTGAATGTTAAACCTAAGTCCATTTATGTACCTAGCCACCTTCTCTCTATCTATCTCTTTATATCCATATCTGATCATCATCTTGTAGAATTCCTCAGTATACTCTTTCACACTCATGTTCCTCTATTTCAAGTTCTTCAACTTCTTAAATAACTCCAACTCATAGTCTCTTAGAATAAATTTAGCCTTCAATCTTGCAACCATATGTCTCCATCGAGTCATTTTTATCTCACCATTTTCCACTCTGTCCCTCTGCAACTCTTTCCAACACAAAGAAACATGCCCTTTCAACCTAGTTTGTGCTAATCTAACCCTCTACAAATCTCTAATATCCTCAAACTCAAAGTAGTCCTCCAATTTGCTGATCCAATCTATTAGGTCTTCTAAATTCAATGTGTCTGAAAAGATAGACACCTCCACTTTATGAACCTTACTCACTTATGTCACCACTCTAAGGAATATGTCTTCTCTTTCATCTTTTGATCCTTTAGCCTATTCGACCTCCAGTTCCTCTCCAACCTCTTCATACTCATCCTCTGATTTTGGATTCCTTCACAAACTAGCCAATGCATTTCAGATCTTATTCCTCATCTCATTTTTGAAATCCTCCATCATCTGCTCTACGCTTCGAGGTTTCATCCTTCTCAGCGACATCTCCAACTTTTCTCCAATGCATCTGCCTCATCTTGGTGATCTAACTAAAAGTTCCAATTGCCTCTCTATTAGTGATCTATTGAACACACTTGTAGCCTACCTCGAATCAGCAATTTGTTTACCCAAAAGAATGCCTCAAGGTTCAAAATCATCTTTGATACCACTTGACGCAGTCACGACTGGAGGGTCCTCATAGAGAATAGTCTGGACCATGCAAAAAGAGTAACACAATGGAACCAACAACAATACAGAGAAAATGTTATTTCAGACATCTGCAACATCATATATTCATTATAAACCATCTGACAATATTCAGTATACATGCAAGCTTACAGGCCTAGAACAACTTACATTCTAGATTTCACTCGATTGGGACCTCCAAGAGGTGCCCGAATTATATTATATAAAATCATTCTCATACAATATCTCTATGCTCATTTAAGGATCAATTATAATAATATAAATAGCATCTCGAACACATCTAGGATGGCCACAAAAGATTGCATTCTCCAAAGATAGGAAAATGAATTGTGAAAGATGGGTCAGACCCAAAGTGTGAAGATCACCTTTGTCAAATAAAATAACAAGGTAAAGACCATGAAGGAAGGTCAGCCAAGGGCCTAGGTACATTTCTCATGGTGCCAAATAGATCCACAAGTCAATAAATTGCTTTGCTCGAAAAGAAATCTGCAACTAGCCAATAAGCTCAAAACTGCTCTGTGAACCATGAAACATTCAATCTTGAAGCAATAAAAATGAATAAAAAATCTAGAACAAGGGATATGAATGCACTGGAAAGCCAAGAATTTGATCTTCAATGAAATAGGAACAACTACCAGAGAATTCTGGAAGTAGCACAAAAACTACAAAATAGACAAGAACAATTGAAAAAGAAAATATACTTTTGGTTGATGCAAGATTACTCAACAACCCAAGATGCTCTTGCATCACTATAGCTAGTGCCAATTAAAAATGGAATAAATCGATAGTTCCTCCTAGTCAAAACCTCCAAAAATTTACCAGTCCATTGCCTTCTCATTCTAAGTTAAAGTGGTGTAGTTCGAGTATCTTGATTTTTCTCCTAATGACCTTGGTATAGAATCTAATGATATTGTGAACCTTGTTGACAAACCTACACCTTCAAAAGAATTATGCATTAATTTTGATCTTACTGAGACTATTATTATACCTAATGACCCATTATATATCATTGTGAAGATCAAAGACAAACTCTCATGAGGGCTGCTCATTGATCAAGTTTTTATGGTGATGTAATTATTGAAGAATATATTTATAATAAAAAATTTCATTAAAGAAAAATATGATAAATTTGATGTTATGGTTAAAGTTTATGATGGTTTCTCTTTCCCTACTATTGATTCTATCACCCTTCCCATTAAGGTTGGTACTAAGTGCTTAAATATTACATTTTCCATTATTCCTACATCAAATAAATTTTGTGTGAAGTTGGGACATCCTTGGCTCTCTTCCATGAAATCTATCCCTTCTACAATTCAATTTTTTTTAAAATTTCCTCATAATGGCACTATTATAACAATTAATCATAGCCTTTACAAACCCACTAGGAAGCATGGAAATTTCACTCTTGATTACTTTTCACCTAGATAACTTGAGCCTCTTAAGCACCTAAATGACATCCTTTTCTTATCTTATTAAAAATGGAAAAATGATATAATCATGGTCTTGAGTAAACCTATAGACCCTATAACCATGGATACTCCCCCTCCTCATAATGGACCTTGTATCCTTCCTACTCCTTCTATTCCTCCTATATATGCCTCAATCCTGCCTCCTACATCTTTAAGAGGAAAGCAGTTGGCATCAAGTATCACTCAACCTAACAGGTTTTCTTCCATTCCTTCCCCCATTTATGAAGAAAAAAAGCCAATGTCGATTGATCTAAGCCTTCACAAGTCTCAACTAAAAGGAATCATTGTGAAAGAGAACGCTGACTAATATGGTGTACTAAGGCTCATGATCTTTCTTCTTAAAATATTTCCTTCCCAAAGACACCAAATGTTGAATTCGTTCCATTTGTCCAACCTTTACCTAACCCTAGGGAGGAAATTAAGCTCAAATTGCCTAAATGAAAAATTTTAAAGAAAAATGATGGCTCGGCTCCATTTTGTGTTAAAGATCCTATTTTTATTAATATATATGATAATATTGTTCATGCTAAAAATGGTTTTTAATGATTCTGATGATATGTATGAGCTTGTTAAAATTAATCATGAGTTATGTTAACATTTTTTAAATTCTAATAACCTAGCTCCTAGTGACAAACAAAGAGATTCATCCTTAGAGCATGGTACTTGTTTGGAACCTGCAGTAGCTCCATTTATTATGCTCAATTTTTTTTACTCTTTCATATTGTCTACCATTCCTAGATGATGTTAAGTAAGATTGGGAGGTAGTTGATTTTATTGACAATCTTCATTTATGTCATGGATTCTCTTTCATGTATTTTCTCTTTCATAATGTGTTTTCCTCATGATGTGTTGCTTGACATGTTTTTGTATTATGTTAGGTTCTCTTTGGATGACTCTTATCACTCTATTAGTGCAAGGTAATAAGGAGGATGAATCTATTGTGACATTCCTCTATTTGTATCTCAATTCTTCTATGTGTCATCTCTATGTTATATCATACATGTGCTATTGTTTGTAAATATGCTCTTGTGATGTCTATTTAGGGATGATGCAAAGAGTTGAGATCATCTTTTTGGTCTCCACCATGTTGACTCAAGAAGACATTTGTCTGTTATCTCTTCTTCTCTTCCTCCATTGTGTTTGCAGTTCCACTACCTTTGGGCGATGATATTAATTCAAAAGAATTATTCTTGATATATATTATTTAACACAAGTGCATTACTGACCCCAGAGTTAGTGGATCCATTATGTGATTTTTCCTATATGTTTTGTGGCCATTACCCTTTGATTTGTTCTCTCTTAGGGGCATCTCATTGTGGAAACTTATCTTTTGGGTGCATGCTACCTTAAATATATTTCTCCCGATAAGGCATACATAGTCACTTTAACATGGGAGCATACACTCCACACAATGTTATACTTTATGCACACACCATGACATGTTTTCAATATTCAAGCTACTTTACAAATTGGTCCTTTTTCTTTGTAATTTGTTACATTTGTCCTTTTCGTGACTCAATAATAAAATCTTACTAGGCCAATAGAGTCATCCTCTCTATTTCACATTCATGTGTTCTCCCTTTCATCTTGATATTAGAGTAATAACATCCAAAAGTCCCTGGGGGGTTGGTGTGTCTTATCTCTTTGATATCTTGGTGAAATCTTTTCAATGCAATTTCATACTTTACTATGAGTATTCTTGGTCTCATACTCCCACTAAAGTAGGGACTAAATGTAACATCATAAATTATATCTGTATACATTTTTTTCCTTGCCTAGACCTCACCTCCGTGCTTCACCTTTTGATGCTCGATACATTTTTTTGATTCTTCTCACACAATCCACAAACTTGCAAATTCATTACCTTCCCTAGCTTCTCCCCAAACTTGAGTCCTGATTCTTAGGACCGGTGCAATGGGTGTCCTAGTCCTCTTAATTAGGGCCCAATTTTTGTCCTCATAACGGTCACCTCAAGTGAGTGGGAAATTTGATCTGATGTTAGCCTACTCTTGAAATTCAATTAATTTTGGGGTAATCAAGTATAAAATGAGGTCTACCCCTCTCATTTGAAAACCAAATCTAATTCGTCTAATAATCTCAATTACACTCTAGCATATTCAAGTGTGCAAGCAATTAGACAATCATCAAGAATTGGAGAAGAAGTGAAGTACAGTTCAAGCATTCCAGATGGCATCCATGATCAACCTTCTATGAAGATATTTTATATGAAACCCTAAAACCCTTGTGTGAGAATTCGAGCAAGCTTCATCTAGGTATACATTTCAATTACAAGTATTTCATTTTAAATCTCATCTTTCCCTCAATTATAATTTCCTTTTCAATTTCTATTTCAATATTAATTGCTATACTGAGGTTTGACCCAAGGAAAACCCCTATCCACATCACTTTCTTCTCTCTTTCTGTGTACAGGGGATCAACTCAGGATTTCTATAGAGTTGACGATGAAGAACGGGTTCATCTTTCGACAAAGCAAAACTCAAAGGACCAGGCCAAATTTGTACTACCTAGTTCTAAAAAATCAGGCCAAAATTTTGAGTATAGATTCTAAACATCTTATTCTACCCTAATCCCTATCTGTGGCTCTATTGGATATCTAGAAAAATCTAGTTTTATTGTTTTATCTCAATTGCCTATTGTTTTCTCTAAATTAAAAAAATATAATTCCAATTACATTTTCAATTAAAAGACAAGGGAAATAAGGACTACAGTTAGCATTCAACCCTCTTCCTAATAGAATTGAGGTTGGATCTATTGTATTTATCCTCCTTTTAAAATTTTGAAGGTGAAAGTTATGTCATTTCCTATTTTAAAAACCACAACTTGTGAAACCCTAATTTTCCGAATATTACAACTTGTAACAATAGTTTTATCTCTTATACCACTAACATATCCAAGGCACTCATTTTTAACCTCACAATTGGTTGACTGAGCTCTCTAATTACTTTTCCATACTTTTTCAATCACTTTATTTCATAACCCATTTTTTCATTTTTTTTAAAACAACAATTTTTATTAATATCATAACTTGCAAGATTTGTATATTTCGACAAATTCTTATCTTCAACCTTACACAAATCATATAAATAAACTTAATCTATATAACGTACATGAAACAACTCATCTAATGAAGAAAATAAATTATTTATATCACACGAGGCATCAAATAGTGAAGTCTTCAACCCCAAATACTCATTTTCCTTACAATATATTATAAGAAATTGATCTAACTAATTATTTTGTTATTCTAGTTATGATACTTCATCATTTTGAAAATTACTTTCATTAGAAAATAACTTTGTTTTTTTTCTAATTCTTTATTTTATTCTTTTTAAGATTCAACAATTCTTCTTTCAACATATCTTTTTGACACAATAAACTTCCATTCTCTTTCTTTACTCTTTACCAATTTATCCCATTACAATAAACAATTTAAATTTTTCTGATGCTATTGCTTCTATAATTCACTATTATTGAAATCAATTCAATGATTTTTTATTCTTTAGGATACTATGATTATTTGATGGCTTCATGCCCTTTCCTTTTTTATCTCTAAAAACTTGCCTAGTTGACTTCACAAATTCTTGTGATCTCTATTTACTAGTTTTCTTTTCTTGACCATTTCCTTTACAAGATTTTGCAATTGTCTCATTATTAAGAATTGTGAGATTATGCTTGAAGCAACCAAGATCAAATAGACCAATAGATAGCATAATAACAGGAGAGATAAAATATGTGAGCAGAATAAATTATATTCCTATCAAGATACAAAGAGATCAACTAGATCATCATTACATAAAATATTGATGAGCTTACTTATAAAGGAAAGGCTAAGAGATGTGAGCACACAATGATGACATGTGGATCAATGAGATGCAAGGGTAGGTAGGAGAAATAGTAAAATATTCCACATAAGGTGGAATGTAATAGCAAGATCGCATCATAAAAGGTGGAAATTCTCCTACATACACACTACCAATGTATGCAAATCTCCCTAAGTGTCTCATATGCAAACTATAGTGTTATGCATGTAACTAAGTAAACTAAGTAAAGTTTAATTATATCCAAGATGAAATAAATAATTACACCATTACCCCCCCTTAAGTGCAACTTAGTGGAATGCACTTAAGTCTACAATGCAAGATGGGTTCTAGCTACAAGGTCATGTTAGGTACCCATGTACAAAATCAATGCAATCTCCCATAAAGAGGGGAAAGAGAGAAAAACCCAATGGGGAAAAACCCTCCCCTAAAAGAGAGATGAAAACTATACAAGGAACTCTCAAAGAAGCATGTGAAGGATCAAAACCCTTGTGAGGAAAAAGTACCCACCATATGAGAGAAGAAGAAGAGAAGCCAAGTTTCCCCCCTCAAGGTAGAATGTGCACCAATGGTAGAAGCTCAAAACTGAATGAAGAAACTACTCCATGAATATCAAACAATGTTCCTCCCTTAGGTTTATCTCAAGCCAGAAGAAAAAGGGGACGATGCTGAGAGGTGAGAAGTTGGGAGCTAAGAACCATTTGCCCCTTCCTATCGATTTCAAGGATCAAAGTAAGGGCTTGAATGGGGAGAATACCCCCTATAAGGAAATTATAATAGTAGAGTGGAAGAAGGTGGGTCTAGAGGTGAACTTGGACCCTGTGGGAGATGAGGCTCAGGATGGCTTCCCTCTTGACTTTGACCTCTATATCAAAAATGGTATGGACTTCTTCAATAAGGTCTTCTTTTTGGTTTAGAAGAAAATAAAAAGCATAAAAGACAAATAGGTCTAGGAAGCTAGCAAACTTGAAGCTCTGGAAGCTATTGGCATCGGCAAATTCAGCTCTCTACCTAACTGCTTAAGTGAGAAAACTAAAGCTATCAGCAATGCGAAGGAAATTATAAATGCAGAACGCAATAGCTTTCAAAACCTAGAAGATAGAGCTAGGACAACTGAAAAGAAGATGGAAGGATTGAGAAGACCCTCAAAAAGATTGGGGAGAAGACTTACAATATTATAAAGACTGCCTCTGGTAGTATCACGGTCCTTATCAGAAAACTCAAATATGTCTATTGGGAAAAGGCTCTTGGAAACACTACTGAGGAGAATGATGGAACCCTTGAAGATAAGGAAATAGGTCCCAAAAAAAGAACACGCGCAAGTACCAGAAAGAATCAAAACCAAAGCAGGGACATTGAAGATATCAAGAGGACTGCTGTGATTATGGAGCAATTAGAGCTAGAAGTTGTCGAATTGCTAAAGAAATTCACCTAGGCTTGGTTGTTCTTCTCTTCTTTTTCTATTGTTTAGTGTTTAGTTTCTTTGTGTTGTATCTTTCTACTACTTTCTTTTTGTTTTTGGCTACCTATCTTTTCTATGGCTGTTGTCTTTTATTTTTCCGGTGGACTCTAATGGTTATCTTTTGAATATTTGATGTAAAGGGTTTTAGGGGCCCTTCAAAACATGTTTTACCCTAATAAAAAATATTCATCCCCTTAGGAAGATATAAAACCAAAGTTGTATCCATGAATTCTCCCCAATCATGAAGGGAAGATGTATGAAAAAACTCATGATGTAAGAAGTCTCTGAAAACTGCTCAAGTATCACCATGTCGATGCTGAAAGTTACCCCCTCCAAAGATGGTGTACTGATCCACACTACTGAAAAAGGAACTCCAAGATCTACTAGAGATGAATGTAGAACAAGATCCAAAGAATCACATGTCTCCTCTAAAGATAAAGAGGCCTCCTCCAATTGATGTACATAAGAATCCACAATCATGTCAAACTCGAAAGAATGATCATGTAGAGAATGAACAAGAGGGTTAGAGTGTTCCCTCACAACAATCGAAGAAGGATCATCTTCATCAAAGAGAAGATGAATGTTATCAATGGTGTCTCCTAAATTTGCAATGTAGGACTCCACAAACCAAACTACAATGTCTGTCAAGTAGTCATCCCAAGAAACTGAAACTAGAAGACAAGATATACCCTATTGCACTGAATCACGAAAAGGTAAAGTTGTCGCATCATCTGAATCATCAGGTGCAATAGGTGGTGTGGTATCAATAGGAGGAGATAAAATTCAAGGCTCAAGAATGGGGTCACATTTGAGAATTCCCAAGTTCAAATACCGAAAGTTCTCCTCAAAATCTGAATCATCACAAGAAGTGTGACCATCATATGTAAAATCATCCTCATCAATAGGAACAAAATATGAAAAGGAATATAACTGAGATGCATTATCAACAACCCCAATCATAATGATAGCTCTACTCTCCAAGTCTCTAGTGATAACTGACTCAGGTGTGAACTCCATAGTTTTCTTTGTTGCCTCATGTGTGATTTGATAGATGGAAAGAAGATTGTTTGTCAAATGGGGTACACACAACATATCATTGAAGGAATTATCCCCAATGGGAATAGATCCTTTCCCAATAACATCCATGTATGTATGATTTCCCATCAAAATCTGTGGCACGGTGCAAGGCTCAGATGTAGAGAACATACACTACAAAGATGCCATATGATGAGAAGCCTTCAAATATAGAAGCCATCTACCTGAATCATGACTTGTAGTAGCATAAAGAGCTTGTCCTTTTCTTGTCCCAAAATAGTGAGGCTTCCAACTTGTTTCTGCAATAAATTCTTGTCCTTTCCCCTTTGATTGTGAGGAAATGGAAGGTGACAAATCTTCCTTGTAGGCATTGGTAAAATCAATATTATTCTTTTTGAGGATAGGTATGAGCTCATCAATCTTCTTAGAATGACAACCATGCTCCTCATGACCAACCTTTTTACAATAGGCACAAGTAGGTATCTCCTTCTTTGGTTAATTGTCCTTCTTAGAAGAGGATGAATCTCCTTGTTGTGGAGAAGGTGGTGCTTTGTCCTTAGGATTTGATTGCCATTTCTTCTTGTTTGAGTTTTCCTCTCCTTGATTTCCTTTGTTCCCTTGCATTGCCACATATGCTTGAGACTTAGAATTCTTAATAATGCCCATTCTTATCAACTTATTTTGTTCCATAATTAACATCTTAGTGAAAGAATTAAATGTAGGCATTGTGTAGCCTGAACCTATTGTCATCCTATGGGTTTAGAAACTAGAAACAAATTTTGCATATTTTTGTGCAAGCTTGCCCATTTAGTTGAAGATCAATTGAGTATCCTTCTTATCAATGCCACAATCCTTGAGTTGTGCCCTCAACTCTTTTGCCTTAGTGAAATAATATTGTATTATATCAAAGTTCTTAGGATCTAACATGGTGAGATCACTATCAATTTGATATCTCCTTATCTCATCAACTTGACCATACAACTCTTGAAACTTTTGTCAAGCATCCTTAATTAAAGTACATTTCTCAATATGAAAGATGATATCTTTTGATAAATACTTTCTTAAGGTACCAATTTCCACGATGCTCTTAGTGAGCCAATCCAAGTGACCATTGTGATCAGCCTTAGGATTAGCAGGAGTAACAATAGTTCCATCAATGTAATTTTCCAAGTAGCATAATTATGTGGAGTTAAGAAAGGAAACTTAGGAGAACCCATAGCAGCAAAATGAAAGAACACAAGAGAACAAGAGACACCCCCCAAAATTCACGCAATAAAAGTAGCCCCCCCCCCAAAAAAAAATGATGATTTTGGCACTTTATATGTAGTGCATCTACAATAGGCCACTTGCAAATAATGAAAAAGTGGAATTTTGATTTTGTTTTACAACTTTCCCCAATAGGCTTAGAACTATAATGCAAAAGACCAAAAGGATAGATCTATGCAATACAATTGTCAAACTGGCCAAAAAGGACCATATTCTAAAAGTACAATTTCCACTCAAAATCACTATAATTTGATAGAAAATTATTAAAGTAGACTAAAAATCACGCACTTAAAAAAAAATAGCACTTGGAAGTTGCAGAAATAGGGATTGGATAGGTACAGTCACAAAAACTTGAATTTTCTGAAAAATTGTCATCCAAATCAAAAAATAGCACCACCACATGAAAGTACATGAAAAATTATCTCATTTCAAAACAAATTGCACCCAAAAAGGAGCCAAAATGAGCAGGATATGGCCTTCCAAACTTGAACTGCAAAACTAAAAAGCTTAATGAGAGGGGGTCACAAAAAATTTAAAAAATGTGCTGAAGTAGGTTGACGTTAGCACTTTACAAGGTTAAATTTGACGGTCATATGGCCATCACCAGAAGTTCACCTCCCTGCTAATAGGGATCCATACTATACAGACTGATACATGTCAAATTATTATTGGATCGTATGAATGATGTGGAGGTGACATGTCTGATGATGTGTCATACAGATCCAATGTGGAGTGCTGACTAGGTGTACCGAAATCTGACTTGTCATTGTACAGATTGCTAATGTGTCATCTAATAGGGCTATTGACGTGGTAGCTGACTATTCTTTCCATACAATGCATGGCCTACTGATGAGGTGTGATGACTCATATACTATGTGGCATCTAGTTGTTATTGACTACTTGTGAATGTTCACCGCATGGGTGAGTAGAAGGACGTCATGTCTGATAGTTGTGCAGGCCTCTGCGAATGAAAAGGCACCACGTGGCATTGATGTGGCAGGATCTGGGCTGCATGACAAAGCTGGAGCCTGGTTCCACAAGGTGATGGTGGACGTGGAGGTGTGAATGGGTGTTGCGGTAAGAATATCGGCGGTCGGCAGGGAGAGGATGATGGGAACCAGGAGCTAGGACAAAGAAGACTAGACAACTACCCCAAAAACCCCTGTAGCGGTAGGATAGTGGGTTGCAACGGCAAGTACAGAGGGCCTGTAAACAACTATAGTATGGGCATGGAGGCAGGGGAGGAGGGGGGACAAACACCCCCCATAAAAAAAATATTTTTTTTTGAATTTTGAAATTTTTATTTTAAAAAAACTTTTACAAAGCGATAAATAAAAAATTGCAAATTTAAATGATATGAAAATTTTAAAAAAATTTCAGAAAAAATAATTTGTATATTTAAAAAAAATAAAATAAAATCATACCGCCTATAGCCAAATTGGCTAATTTTTTCCTCCGAAGCCCCAAATCTCATTTTCACCTAATATAGGTGAATTTATTGTCCAAATTCATGGAAACGGCCTCCCAGATATAATGGTGAGGTTGGATCTGGTCTAGGATGCCTCTATAAGATTTTGCTCCTCATATCTACCTCTTGACCTCCTTAAAAAATGCAATAAAATATCTCCAAAGGCTATGCAATGGCGCTCCAATTGCTCTAATACCATGTGAGATTATGCTTGAAGCAACCAAGATCAAAGAGACCAATAGATAGCATAATAACAAGAGAGATAAAATATGTGACAAGAATAAACTATATTCCTATCAAGATACAAAAGAGATCAACTGGATCATAATTACATACAATGTAGATGAGCCTGCTTATAAAGGAAAGGCTAAGAGACAAGAGAGAATACAATGATGACATGTGGCTCAATGAGATGCAAGGGTAGGTAGGGGTAGGTAGGAGAAATAGTAAAATATTTCACATGAGGCGGATCACCCACCAAAGGTAGAATGTAGCAACAAGATAACACCATAAAAGGTTGAAATTCTCCTACATACAAACTCCCAAAGTATGCACATCTCCCTAAGTGTCTCATATGCAAACTACAATGTTATGCATGTACCTAAGTAAACTTAAGTGAAGTGTAATTACATCCAAGGTGAATAAATAATTACACCAACAAGAATAAAGTTTTAATTATATCCTTCAATCCTCATCCTTCTACAACTTCCTTTTAAGAAACTAATGGAATTTAGTGAATCTCTTCAAACAAGAACTACAACTTACCTTTTATTTGCTAGTGAGCTTTGGTGATATTTTCTTTGACTTAGAGCTACATGTAATAATTACTTTATGGGTAATAGGTCTTTTAGTAATAAATAATTCCCATCAATATTCATTGGGTACCAATCTCCTTTAATTATACAAGCTAGATAATGTTTAGTTCAAACAATAATAACTTTCCTTTATTATCTTCTTTTGGTCTTCAATGCCCTAAAAATTTGTATAGTTACTTTATCCATTTAACCCTAATTATTGTAGAAATTGGATGATAACTCTAATACCAATAAATTATTGCTAGTAGAAACTTTATCTTCCCAAAAATCCTTCTCTTGTTTGTTCTTGACAATTACGACTTATATTCTTGTCTTCTTCTATTGGTGCCTTCAACTAGGTGGACCATTTATTAACTATACCTCTTTCTTAAAAACACTTCAATTTGAAATCAACAAAGGAAACTTCAAATTTCAAAATTATATTCTTGTACTCTCAACAACCAAATCTCCTTTTAACTTAAAATATTTTCCATGATCTTCTTAGTATTTTCTTATGAAAACCATAACTATGAACAAACCATAAATTTATTAAATACATGCTTGTTTGTTCATATGACTATGAAAGAAAACTGCCACAATGGTTGGCCCTAAAATTTTAGCACCTTTGTATGCTTGTTTATTTGATTATTTAGAACCAACTTCTCTGTCTATTCATTTAAAGTAATTGATATAATGATATGAATAATGTGGTTAGTTCTAGTATTATCAACACATTCTTATAATTACATATAAATTTTATGTGATTTAATTTTTTGTATCGATGTTAATATTCTCAATAATAGTTTAGTTTGAATTTTATTTGAATCAGGATATTTTTATTCCTGATATTGAAGGGTGACATGACAATTAAGCACTATTTTGTGTGTGTGTGTGTGTGTGTGTGTGTGAGAGAGAGAGAGAGAGAGAGAGAGAGAGAGAGAGAGAGAGAGAGAGAGAGAGAGAGAGAGAGAGAGAGAGAGAGAGAGAGAGAGAGAGAGAGAGAGAGAGAGAGAGAGAGAGAGAGAGAGAGAGAGAGAGAGAGAGAGAGAGAGAGAGAGAGAGAGAGAACAACAAGGTATGTTATGTTGTGCAATCCATGCTACGAGGATTACAAAGAAAACTGTTATTTTCTAGATAGTTTTTATTAATTGTTCAATAATTATCTAAACTAGAAAATTAAATTTATATTATTAAATTATTTAATAGTTAAATATCATATACTTTTAATAACTATGAAAATAGTAATTATCAATATATATATATATATGAAGTATTTCACTTAAATTTTAAGAAAATGAAACAAAAAAGGGTGGGTTCAAGGATATAATATATGTTTTTTACTATATAATCTGAGAAAGGGGTCTTGATCCCATATACAATAAGAAACTTACAACAAAAACCCTAAACAACAACTAGCCCCAAAATAATGATAAGTTCTATCAAACCAATATTATCCCCCAAAAAACCCTTCCCTTATATAATCTAACAGATTAAACATAGAGCTACCATATTGATAGAGATTCATAACCAAAAACACCACAAAGAGTATCTAATAACCTAATAATAATAAGCATAAGGAGGCAAGCAAGCCAAAATAAGTTCAAATGGAAACAACAATCTAACCCATCATAACATAGCAACATGGTCATTAAATAAAAATAGCCCAAAAACTAGCTAAGACTAAGAAATATAAGAGCCAAACTATTGAACCTAATTATTGGGGTCGGATATAAGCCCCCAATTTTTAACTAGAATTTGTAAGTTGTCCATCAAGACATCCTAGTTGAGGAATGTTTCTTTGAAAACATTCCAACTTGTCCTCACTATGCCCTTGATTATTCTTAAGCCTCTCTTTTTATCTTACTTTGACCAAACACCATGCCCATCATCAACTTGCGCATTTTCCAAGTTTTTCTTTCTTTCTCAAGATTCCTCTACTTTGATTTCCAAATTCTTCAACCTAACCTTCATGTCCGACACTTGAACATTAAGGTTGGCAACCAAATCTAAAGCTCTTCACAAGTATTTTTAAGAATTTAATATTTATCACCTATTAGGTCTCTATCCTAGTTCATCTAAACCTCCTCAACTTCATCTATGTCACGAGGGATCACAATATCTCTTATTTCATCCATTTCTTTTTCTTGAACACTATAGTCATCAAAATTGAACTCCTCACTATAATTCTTTGTTTCAGGGAGAAATTATTCCTTCAAAGGAATATCAACAATTATCTCATCCTTTAGAATCCCTTTTTTTTGGTAGCCTTTTCCAAGAGCCTCATCAATTGGTGCCCACCATGACTAATCTCTTATTTAATCATCCCCTATTTGTCATTTTCTTCTTTTTTCCTTTTTAGGTTAGGATACTCTAAGTCAATAGTGATATTTTGGGCTTTGGTCAATTTAGACTTAAGTTTTTAAAGTTTGGATTGTCGAATTTTAGCACAAGAGGCCTTATAATTCTCATGGGTAGGTTTTAGAAGTTCAATTTCATCAACTTTCTCAATGGAGTTTTTAGTGGCTTTACTACCAAAGACATTAGATATTTTTGGGGTGTGGGGTTTTCTTTTGATGAGATAAATTTTGAAAAAGCTACTAGGGGTTCTATAGTTCATTTTGGGTAATCAACCTATAGTTATTTGAGGACAGTACAAATACAAGCATATATAGGGTAAATATCAACCCCTGATGCATAGGGGAAACATTCTCTTTTCAATTTTAATGCAAAGAGAAGAGAAAAGGTAATTTGGTATATTGATTAATTCCTTATACCTAATATGATTTATTATGTAAAAGTGGTACCCATGGATAGTGGTATACTAACCTTCAAGGGTAAAACATTGCATGACATGGTAGCTAACAAATGCATAATGAGAAGGAAGGATAGACCTATCATACCCATTTTTAATTCTCACTGGCTTCTCACCCTTGTCAAAGAATTTCTTGATAAACTACTTGTAGTCACTAGAGCTCTTCTTCACCTCTCGTAAGTCATCAAATTGCAGATCCATTTCCTTTATAATAAATTGAGGAGTGACTTTAGAACTGATAATTCCAATAGTAACCTCTCCCTTCTACTAATAATCTCAGAATTTAGAGGTAAGAGTATGATTATAGCCACTCATTAATTTTACATATTTTCCCAACATCACCTTTCCACATACCATCAACATTACAAATCCAATTTGAGGAATTGGTAATAAAAGAAATTGCATTCTGAGTCTATAAAGTAGAGCTGGTATTAGAGGAATAAAATTGTCACTCGTATTAAAAGGACCACCCATGATATCAAATAGTCACATCATTAGTTTAAAATGACTCCTTGGAAATGCACTCAATCTTATGATTTCTTTAATAAATCTAATTCGAATATTTTCTATCTTGTAGCCTTTCATTGGTAATAATCTTTTAGTTTAATACGATATTGATTGTAATTCAAGTGCTTCCATTCATTATAATTAAGAGCCAAATTATACATTTCATGCACTACTATAGTATTTTCCCTATAGAAATGAAGAATTTTGGATTGAATGACTTAGTAAGATATATTTGCATTCCTCCATCATACTTCTTGCTTCCCAAGTCCAAACTTTTTCCCCATTAAAAATAATAATAATTTAATTTGAATTCCCTTAAAGAATATTTTTTTGAAAATTCAACTCCTTAAGTCTTTTAATACCCTTCCAAGTTGTAATTGTTTCATCTCTATTATTTGATCCCACTCTAAAATTATTACCATAAAATTCAATAAGCCTCCCATTGTTATCCCTTATCACTCTCTCTGCACCATAAATTGCTAGGTTTCCCTTTGAAAACGAATTTAAATTACATTTTACCCAACCATCTTTAGGAGGATGGCATTTATTCATCTTACTAATGAGGGTATTTGACCAATCATTCTTAGTTAGATCCCTATTGATTTCCCAAACTTATTTAATCCTTAGTTCTCTATAGCTTAACATAATTTTACAATAACCATAGGAAGCAACATTTAAATTCCCTTGAATTTGTTGTTTTGTAGTCATAAATCAATGTGAACTAGTCTTCTTTTCATCTATAAAAATTTTATTATTCCTTTCTTTTCACAACCCCCAAGAGATTAAAGGGGGAATTTTCCTCCAAATATCCTTGATGGAAGCATGAAGAAATGAGAAAGAGCTCCAACTATCCATAAATTATCTTATACTATCTAGAAGAAACCAACAAATAGATAAAGTGGATGAAATAACAAATCAAATCTCCCAAGAATAAGGGCAGTGAAATAGAATATGTTCAATACTTTTAGAATCAACATATAATAATTATCATCTATTAACAAACAAGAACCCCCTTCTATTAAGGTTATCAATAGTGAGAATCATACAATGGGCATTACTCTACGAAAAATAATTGATATTAGGAATAAGTTTGGGCATCCAAACTTGGTTATAGACAAAGGCATCTTCAACAGGGTTCTCAAGCAAGGAATAAACAAATTTCATAGAAATATTTCTTGAGGGAAGAGATTTCTAAATCCACTAGTCCATTATATTTTTAGAATAACCTAGAATCTCCAAGGTGTTGCTAAAGATTAAGAAAATCAATTTCCCATCTCTACTAGTTACCTCCTCTTCAAGTCCAATTATCAAAAGGCTGCATTCTAAAATCTTTCTAGGAAGGTTGTGAAACCCATCCTAGTTGATATAATCATACAAAAATTTACTATAACATATTATTGAGGGATCTTTATTAAATCTTAAATTATTAATAGAGGATAATGCCACACATCCTCCCAAGAGAAAAGTATTCTTATCATTCTGAACAAGCTTCCTTGCACTAGATTTGGTAAGATTTTATTTTTTATTAGATTGTTTCAAAAAGAAGAGCCATTAGGCAAGGTTTATTCGTAGATGAATAGACTAAGGTGACCCTTTCCCATATATTTTTCTTTTAAAATAGGAACCAAGTTCTTTAGACCTTCTACACGTTACTGCCCAACTTAGGCCAACAAGGATTTTTAAAAGAGTTTAATCTTTCTAATTCCAAGACCCTCATATTTTATTAGCCTACACACCTTTTCCCAGCTAACAAGAGAAACTCTTGACCTTTCTTCAGTGCTTGTCTAAATAAATTTCCTTTACATTTCTTTATGTTATCAACCATTTTAGAAGGGATTTAAAAAAGAGAGAGATAGTACACTGGTATATATTCTATAATAAAGATATGACGAGTTTCTACTTCCAAGCTATAAGGAATACATTCTATAATATGATTCCAATAATTATTTGTAGGTTTCTTCATGATCAATGAAAGACTCAAATAGGAAGCGGGAAGAACAGTACCTTAACAATCAAGGATATTTGTTATTCTGATTTGGAGGGAAGGATACACATTAAAAAATTAGAGCTTACTCTTGTTGTAATTGATATGTTGATAAGAAACCTCAGTATAATCATTCAAAATATCCTTCCAATATTTTTCTTTGAAGATAGAGGCTTTACCAAAAATGATATCATCAGAAAATTGTTGATGGGTGGAAGGAGGTAGAGAGGAAGCAACTTTAATCCCTTTTAGCAACTTCAAATCGAGATATTTTTTAGCATTTCTTCCCAATACTTTAGACATAAAAATGTTAAGTTACAAGGTGAGAGGATCCATTTGTCTCAACCTCCCGCAACAAGAAAAGTAGCACATAGGAGACACATTAACAAGAATTCAACAAGAAGGGGTGGTAACACATTAAATCTAGATTTTCATGAATATTTCTTTAAAACCATATATTTCTTAAGAACCTCTACAAGGAATGACCAAGAGACTTGATCATAAGATTTAATAATATCAATTTTGAGCATCATCCTTTGATTTTTATTAAATTCTATAGATTGAAATTTCTCATAAGAAGTAAGAGAAACATCAAAGATATGTCTACCATTAACAAATCCTTTTTGATTTCGGGAAATCATTTTAACTAAAATATCTTTAAGCTTGTTCACTAGTAATTTTGAGATGATCTTGTAAAGAGTATTACACAGACTAATGAGCCTATAATCTTTCATGGAAGCAACATTATCAATATTTCAAATGAAGGAAATGAAAGTAGAATTTACTTCTTTTAATAGTTTTATAGACCTAAAAACATCTCTTGCCATATTACAGAGATCATTGATCACCACATCTCAAAAAAATTGAAAAAAATCCAACAAAAATCCATCCAATCTTAGGGCTTTAGAAGATCCAAAGGAGAAAAACAAATCCTTAACCTAATGGATAGAAATATAATTCACCAAATGTTGAAGATCTTGATCATCAATGACCTTAAGAATCACCTTCAAGATCACATCAAAACTTATTTTAGTGTTAAGAGCATTGTTTTGGAGATCAACAAAGAAGAAACAACAATGTTTTCGATCTCTTCTTCCTTAGAAATAAGCATGCGATCATCCTGATAAAGATTTAAATTTTTTATCTTGTTCCTATGTTTGATTGTGTATTGATAGAAGAAATTTGCATTCCTATACCCTTTAGTAAGTTGTAGGATTCTAGATTTCTGCTTCTAGAAGACTTCCTCTTATTTTGAGAATTTTGTCCCTTGGGCTCTCAAATATTTTTATTTATTAGCAATTTCCATGTCATTCTAACCTCCTTTATTTTTTTTCTAGATCTCTTTAAGTTTAACAACTAGATAATTTGTTATACGAAATATATTTCCAAAGGATATCTTATTCCATCCTTTCACCTTTTCCTATAGAAGTTTAAGTTTTTAAATAAATTTGAACATGGAAGTACCAACTATAGGAGTGTTCCACCATTTATCAATCACTTGTTTAAAGTAAGGTTGATAGGTCCAAATAATTTCATACCTAATAGGATAGGGGCCTTTGCCTGTATTATCTTCTCATTCCAACATATGAGAATTGTGGTCAAATGTAGCCCTTGAAAGAGAAACCAAGGATAGATTAGCCAATATTTCCCAAATTTTTGAAAGGGGGAAGTGATGCAATTTAACTTAAATAAGATGGTTTCTTTATTTGATGTTTGAATAAGTAAACAAGATCCCTTGAAGATCAATATCAATCAACCCAACAGTAGAAATGAAGTCAGCTAGATCCACCATACTATCTATGTATTCTTTAATCCACTCAAGCTTGTTTGAGGGGAAAAACGTGAATTAAAATCCCCCCAACATCCACAAATACTTAGGAATCTTACAAATAACAAAGGAGAAGGAGTTCCAAAGAGTAGCTCTTGAAGTCCTAGTATTAGGAGCATATGCATTTAGCGAATTGCACTCATGCACATAAGTTAAATCACATATTTTAACAACAAGGATATTTTTAGTAAATTCCCTTTTACCCCTAAGAATCTAGAAGGGTTCCATAGGGTATCCAATCCTCCATATGCACTTTTAGCATCACTAACATATAACTCAATAGTTAGCCAAATTTTTTTAACAATATTCTCAAAAATCTCATTTTTTCATTTTAGTCTCTTAAATCAGTAAAATATCAACTTTTTTTTGATTGTGGGTACATTTTAAAATGTGTTGTTTAATAAGGCTATTCATTCCACTAAGTTTCCATGAGAGAATATTCACAAGATAAAGTCAAACATTTGTAATTCAGTTCTACCCATAATTGACATTAGAGGCTCTCGAGAAGGAGAAGACTCCACACAAAACTACTACTTTTCTTCTTTTATTTTCAGAGGTTGTCCAAGTTTTTATACCTCTTGTAGACACCTAAAATTGGCACAACTAATTAAATGGAAGTTGCATACCTTTTGATTAAATTAAATTATTTTAATTTAACTAAAAACTCTATTTTCCCTCACCCACTTGCAAAATCCTACATATCCCACTTGCCTCCCAATCATCGTTCTAGAACCTATCTAATCCCTTCATTATCCTAATTAATCCATTTTGTTTCTTCCTAGGTTGCTCACACATGTGTGAGGACATATCACCCTTCTCCCAAGGTGGGACGACATTGACTTTTCATCCTACTCTTCTTTGCGACATTTGTCACAAGGCTAAGCCTTTCAACTTGGGACTACATTGATCATCACCCTCTCCCCTTTGTGACAATTGTCACAAGGCTAAGCCTTTCAACTTGGGACCACACTTGTGGGACCACATTGATCAGCACCCTCTCCCCTTTGTGACAATTGTCACAAGGCTAAGCCTTTCAACTTGGGACCACATTCCTCCTTCAATCTTGACCCTTGATTGATAATCAATCTTGACCATCCATTCCTAAGCCTTCAACTCTATAAATTGAGCCCTTATCTCTTATCAATAGGAATACACTTTTTATGCATCCTTATTATAGTTGTTTTGCAAGCTATCAAGGAGCTCTCATTGTGTGTCTCTCAAGCATTAGGCCTTTCTAATAACATCATATCTAGATTCTATCATATGTTAGATTAATCATTTAGATTAATTGCACATTATTTCATAACATTATCATCTTCATCTTAGCTTAATTAGATCACTTACTTCTTCAATTTGGAAACATAACTCCATTTTGCATGTCATTTTCATATCAATAGTTCATATCATTTGATCATCTTACTAAGATCTTAGTTGCATTCCATTTAGATCTTATTGTGCCTCTCTCAAGCATTAAGCCATCTTAATTGCATCATATCTAGATTCTATCATATGTTAGATTAATCATTTAGATTAATTGCATATCATTTCATAACAATATCATCTCCATCTTAGCTTAATTAGATCTTATCATTTGATCATCTCACTAAGATCTTAGTTGCATTCCATTTAGATCTTAGAATAATTCATATCTCTCATTCTTTAGGTAGTCATCCTAGAGATCAAGTGCTCTTCCAAGTTGAGAGCCACCTTGATTTGAAGGATCCTTGGAGATAGAGGAACATGAGACGCGCTTGGGGTTTTTGATTTTGAAACTTAGTTTAGTTTCTATTTTAGATTTCTAACTCTAATATAATGTTTCATGTGTGTGTTTGTTGGTCGTTTTCTCCTCTTGCATGTTGATTCCACAATTTGAAGCTCACTTTTTGGCGCCCATCCCGGATTTTCTCATGAATCGATTTGTATGATGTTTTTTTTGCACGTAGATATCATGAAATCACATTTTTATTCAAAGCATTTGGTCAAAGGTTTTACGTGCATTGTGTAGTCCCTACATTCCTTCCATATAGTGATATCTATGTGTAGTCTTTGCATTCACTGCATGTCGCGATGGCATGTTGCCTATACATATCTAACAATGCACTTCCGACTATAATATCTGCCAACAATTTCCATGTTATTCGGTTGTGCTTTGATTGCACCTGCAAGTTGCATTTGCTGGAAAGTCTATAAAGTCTTTTAACCAAATACGCTTTGTGTTATCATTGGATTTCATAAACTTGACATTTCTTTTTACTAGTCTGTCAAAACTGCGCTCCTATGTTTTTCCTGCAAACATTTTATGTTTTGATCGATATGCATATATCATTCCAAAGCTCTCGTTTTAGCGGGGATGACACAGGCAATGGCTGACTTGGCATAATAGTTGGGTGCCTAATTGAGTGCAGTCGTGTTATGCATGAATGTCCATCATGGCATTTCATTGCTAATTTTACATCTGCCTATTGCCTTTGCTTGTAGTCTTTTCACCGAATTCATTTTATGTATGTTGTGAAATCATGCATTCGGTGATGACATACTTGGATTTTACATGTTGCAAACTGCATTTTGCTTGAACGTTTTTAAAGTTTCTAAAACCTTAGCATGAATTCGGTTTTACGAAGACGTTGCACTCATTGCATTCTCTGAGTCGGCATTTCTAGGAGGCCTGGCTTGAAGTTTTTAAAGCAAAGGACGATGCTAGCAAAGGTCGTGGAACAAGGAAGGAACGACAGGCAAAGGATGATGCTAGCAAAGGTCGTGGAACCTTGCTTTACACCTGTATTGAGATTGCATTTCGCTTTAAAATTTCCAAATGCCTTTACGAGTTGAATGTGATTATTGCCCGGTGTAATACGTTTCAGCATACATTACTACGTATGATGGGTGTTCATTCTTTGTTTCAAAGCTCCCACTACGCAAAGGTAGGGAGATGTCTACCTGTTGGTGCTTAATTCCAACTTCAAATAACTATTAGTTCACTACCGTAGATTTTGGATCACTAACCGATCTCTATTAGATTTAGATTCATTCTTTCTGCCTGAATTAAGGCTGCTGATTTCAGCTTTCTCTTGTCTTCACCGTAATGTTAGATCATGCGGTGGTTCAAGTGCTGTATAAATCATGCTTTCAGCTACTGTAAAGAACAATGAATTAATATAAGAATTTCATTTGATTCAGATTTCTTAATGCTCTGTTTTTGTTCTGTTTTCTTTTATTTCTAGCTAGATCCATAATCTCTTATGCAGGTTTAGCTGAAAATTTTACATGGTATGAGAGCCTGAAGCTAGAAGGGAGGAGCAGAACCATTTTTTTTTTGCTGGAAATGAGATTCTGAGCTATTTTAGAATGGAATTCTCATTGCTTTAGGGGAATCTATTGGTGTTTTTGTATTACAAATGAACTGAAATAAAGTTCCAAAAGGGGTAGTCTAGTCTAAAATGGGAATTAGATATCATCAATCTCTCATCTTTTTGGAATAGGGAAATTACAAGTCCTGGCATAATGGAATTCTAAAGTATTGTCACTGGATTCATCTTTTGCCTCATTTATATGGACTTACTCCCAAACCAAGTACTTGTTGGCAGAAATCTGCATGGGAAAGTAGAAATGATCATGTCTCAGGATTAATTGGTTTAACTGTTGGGGACTATACATCATGGGCTCTATCACACATTGAGTGCCCTCGCACTCTTTGGGCCACTATATGGAAAATGTATGTAGATCCCAATGAACCTCCATTTTCAGATGAAGACATGCTTCTCTCCCTTGATAATGATGATGATCCTATGTATGATGATGGCACTGAAGATGAAATTGCTTATTGGAAGAGACTTGATTGTCTTGATTACACAGAGACATCTCCTCCTGCTTCTCCTCTCTCCACACCTTCAGTATTGGCAACTGTGCAGTCACCTCCAACTACAAGTTTGATAGAGATCTTGGCTTCTCCGAATGCTACTTCAGATTCTCTTCAGCAGGTTCATTCTTGTCCACTTGATGTGCGAGATATCATCCTATCAGACATTTATCATTTGTTTGTTAAATCTCTCCTAGATCATGATGACAATATTGAGGGCACATGTCTTCTCTCCGATGTCAGCTCACATCAAGTTGCATCTTCTTTTGGTTTGGATTCTCTTGTTCCCTCTCAGCCACTCCATGCTACTATCTTGACACATCCTGATTCACATTCGAACAAATCTCTCACTTCAGTTGTCAGTGTTCCTGAATCTTGTATGGAAAAGTCACATTTCAGCATCGGATTGGAGAAACATGAGTATTTTCCAGAACCATTCATCTTTATTCCTTCATACATTTCACTTGAGTGGGAACTCAGCAGTTTGACAGCTCGAGGTTTCTATCTTCCAAAAGGAAGAGACATCATTTGTTGCAGGGGAACCTACTACAGCATTCATTTTGCTACATTCTGTATTGACATTCTTTCTCTTCTTTGTGAAAGAATAAATAGGCACTTTCTGCAAGATATTTGGTTACAAGACATTGTAGCATATTAGGTATCAAGCAGAGTTAGTGTTAATTTTGAGGGGGGGTTTTATTCCCACTAGGTTTTCCCTCTTTCCTCTTTCCTCAATTCTTTCTTCTTTCCTCTTTCCTTGGTTAGAATTAAGGGGGGGTGTTGGTAGTTAATTCCAACTTCAAATAACTATTAGTTCACTACCATAGATTATGGATCACTAACCGATCTCTATTAGATTTAGATTCATTCTTTCTGCCTGAATTAAGGCTGCTGATTTCAGTCTTCTCTTGTCTTCAACGTAATGTTAGATCATGTGATGGTTCAAGTGCTGTATAAATCATGCTTTCAGCTACTGTAAAGAACAATGAATTAATATAAGAATTTCATTTGATTCAGATTTCTTAATGCTCTGTTTTTGTTCTGTTTTCTTTTATTTCTAGCTAGATCCATAATCTCTTATGCAGGTTTAGCTGCAACAACTGTGGAGTATGGTTTTGTGTCTGTCAAATGCATTTGCTAGAAAGTTGCTATAAGCCTTTTCCAAGCATCTATTTTACGAAAGCCCCGCACCCATCAAATGTTGTAATAAGATATTTTGAAAGTATGTAAACCAAGGCATGACTTGCACCTATAACATCTGACGGAAAATCGCCTTCTATCATGTTGTAATCAGTATATGTACCCTGCTCCACAGTGCCCATCACGCATAGACGGGGAGGACGCTAACAAAGGTTCTTGAATTTATATTTACACCTGCCATTTTGCATTTGCTTGAAAGTCTTAGACTTTTTCAACAAACCCTTGTTACATGCTATCTTGCAATCAATGCATTCTGCGAGATGACACCTCTTCGAGGCATTTCGTAGAAACCATCATGTGTTGATGGATGCCCCTACACCGTTCAGAAGCTCCCATCTTGTCATCAGCAGGGAGGCCACCGGCAAAAGGCGTGGAATCAGGCTTTACACTGACCATTGTTGTTGCAGGTCACAAGGATACTGTCGAGAAGAAGATCTGCCATCACGCATAGGCAGGGAGTCTGCTCACAAAGATCCTGCAGTAAGTTTTTAAAGAATCTTCAACACATTTTTCTTTGTATCCTGCAAATTACATTTTCTTAAAAATTGCATTTGCTTTAAAGTTTCTAAAGCTTTTTCAACAAAAACCATATCGTATATATCCTGCAATCAAAATGCATTCCATGATATAATATATTTTTGAGGCGTTATGTCCAACACAACACAGGCTGGAAGGATACCGACAAAAGGTTGCCGAAAAATCTACTTTGAGCATATCGTGCAATTATTGTATTCCACGAGTTAATACCTATTTGTGAACTTCTCTCAAAGATTGTGTCATTAGACTTCATTACTGTCGACTCTTTTATTGATGCTCGAAGTCATTTTTTTTGTTTTGTGTGGATACAAGTAGCTCTTCTCATCGCATTCATTTTTGTTCTTCATATGCAATCTTTGTCTTCCATGATTTGACGTCTCCCTGCAGCATTCTGTCACTTGCATTAATTGTTTCAAAAGTCCACTTTTGGCACAGATAGCAAGCTTTCTCACAAAAATTGTGGACTCGGGATTTACACCAGTCGATTTCATTTATTTAATGAACTCCCCTATGTCTTTTTGGCGATTAGATGAACTCACCATGTGGTCTGCACATTACTTTGTGTTGGAACCTTCCATAGCTTTTCTTTGGTATAAAGACTTTGCATTGAAGATCGTTGTGTAGGAAGAATAATACAATGGGCTGTATGGGAAATGTTTACGTAGAGAGGCCACTTCGTGTCATTGTTTAGACTCTTGCATTGGTCGGGTTTAAATCTTACTTCTTATAATCTATTCAGGTAGACGGGTTTTTCATTGTGTTATGCGTTGCACGATTGATATTCTTTTTATTTGGTAAAGTCTAAGATAAATGACAATGTCACATTCCAAAATGAAAAGAGCAGCGACATATAGGTGAAATGACAAAAATTGACAACCAAGATACATGCAATTTGTAAGTGTTGAAAACATTTCTTTGAATCATTTTTTCAAATTTTCTTTGGTTGTTGCTAAGCATCGTCTAATTAAAAGTGCAACTGCCGGGTATCAATGAGGATTTCTAACAAGTTTTCTAACACATTGTTTTGTAGGGTTTAAAGACGTTGAAATTGTAATCTTTTCTTTAAATCATTTTTAATTGGACAAATTGATCAATCCTAGGATAGTCATTGACATTTCAAAATCAAGGTTAAAATGAACAAATCACACATTGCTATCTTGAATTAAAACGAACTATCATTTTTGCAATCTTGGTCTAAAACAAACAATCACATTTTGCAATCTTGGGTTAAAACACACATTCACATTGTCATTTTTGCTACAATCTTGGATAAAACGAACACTTCATTTTGCAATATCGGTTAAAACGAACAATCAACTTGTCTAGTTTTGAAAAATCGCTTTACTTTCTAGCAATGTGCGTTACTTTATGTTGACCGGGATTTCCTCTTCCTAATCTAGAGAATTATTGCTACAAAGGATTAAAAAGAACACCATGTTTGGTTGGAGCAAAATCTCCAATTAGGATTTAAAAAATCATTGCTTTGGAAAGACAAAAAGAACATTGTTTTCCTTGTCTAGAAAGTGGTAGGTATATGCTCTCCCCTTAATTGGGTGACCAAAAAGCCAAGCCCACTCTTTTAATGCTTTCTTCATTTTCATGCAATTAAATCCTTTAGAGGGTCTATCCTCTCGAACGCCTTGAGGGGGCTAGTGAGAAGAGAACAACCCAAGTGAGCATGGCTAAAGCCAAGTATTATAACTCACTATAAATAAATAGCCTTTGAGATGAAAATCTCAGGGACGGAGCATATTTGAGTTATCTCTTTGAGATCTCTCATGTCGAGCACTTTGTAGGGCCTTGCGGTCTTAATCACGCTTGTGTGACTACATCTTGGTAGATACTTTGTTGGGCTATAGGCCTCAATCGTGCTTGCATGAATTCAAGGAATATCTTCGAACAAAATCCTTACTAAAAGACATAGTAATAAAGACTTTGAGCTGAGTCAGTCGCCAAACATTGGCAATATCATAGTGCAAGGGTGGGGAAGAATCTTCCCCCAAGATTACTCACCATATATCTTCCAAGATAACTACCCAATTGTGAAGTATTTCACTTTGGGTTAATTTCAGGCAAAAGACAAAAAATGGGCTCCCTCTAGGGGGTGACAAGGTTTTCGAGCTGATGGAGTATCGAGACTAGTGGGCTATGATATTGTCAATGACCTTTGAATAAAGAGCCTATCTGATGTGTATTTATCATGATCCAAACCAGTGAAAACATCGGGGATTTGAACACATCCTCAAAAGAACATACACTCAATGTTAAGCATTAGGATGACCATTGTCTTTGTGTGTGCTATGTATTCTTGTCACAAATGTTAAAACATCTTGCAAAAATATCAATCAATCAACTCAAAAATCATTTCAAACTAAGAGAAATCATAAGTGGAGAAGATTTTCAAATCCAACAAGACACCCTTGGAGGTAGTTATCAATATTTCAACTATCTTAAACAAGACTTCATCCATCAAGGTTAAGGAGTATCAAATAGAGTGATCAAGTGTTCCAATATTCAACTAATCTTATCAAAACCAATACCTAGTTAGGTTCTCAAGTTATCAAATTAAGTTTCTATATTGTAAAACTTGACTCATATCATTTGACACACTTTATCATGGGGGAGAATCAAACTAAACCTCTACTTGACAAGTAGGCTTGATTATTGAAACAAAGTATCCATATCAACCATCAACATCAACTCTTGGACTATCTTATTGAAACCAGTACCTAGTTAGGTACTCAAGTTGTCAAATTTAGTTTCTATATCATGAAGCTTGACTCATATCATTTGACACACTTTCTCATGGGGGTGAATCAAAATAAACCTCTATTTGACTAATAGGCTTGAGTATCAAAACAAAGTATCCATATCAACCACCAACACCAACACTTTGATCACTCGTATGACCATCCCTTATTGTTTGAAAAAGAAGAAGCTTATTCAAAGGAAATGAGTCCTGACCTAAATAAAGATCAAGATATCATGGTTCTCTAATATGAACCCATTTTTTATAAAGATCCCACCCATCAAGAATCTTATGATGATCCCCTGAGATTTTGGTATTTCATCCACGATGATTCACTTTTATCTCAAGAGAAGAGTCCCATTGAATATCCACCTCCTAAGAAAGAGCATGATATCCCTTCCATCTTCGTCACTAATCTAATTCAAAATCAAGAGAAAGGCACAAACTCAAATGATCCTAGTCCAAGTCAAGATAGAGATCAAGGAATCCTTTCATCCTCCAAATCCATCTTAGGTCTTTTCATTCCAAAGTCAAATTCTTCATCTTCCAAATCTATTTTAGGTCCTTTCATTCCAAAATAAAAATCTTCATCCTCCAAATCCATCTTAGGTCCTTTCATTCCAAAGTCAAACTCTTTATCCTCCAAATCCATCTTAGGTCCTTTCATTCCAAAGTCAAACTCTCCATCCCTTCCATCCATCTAGGGTCCTTACCTCTCCCCATCCACCAATCCATCCCCTCAAATGATCCATAAGAAAGATCAACAAAGGTATACGTCTTTGAACTTCTTTCAACCATCTATCTAAACATCTTTCCAAAACTATTCTTCCATCATTTCCTTTATCTATTTTGGGTCCTTATGTCCCAAAAATCAATTTTCCTCCATCTCTTCATTACTTCTCAAGTTGTGTACCAAAACTCATCTTGAATATATTTCCATTCATCCTCACACAAATCTTCAAACATTCTATCTATTATCCAACACCTCTTTTCTATCCTTCCATCCCTTTCATTCAATCCTTTGCATAAATTCATCATTTGTGAAATAGGCATTTGTGTCATTTTGTCACATTCTTGCCCATGCTTGAATCTCATGTTCAATCCTTTTCCTAGATATCTATTCATGAAATGCTTTAGAATCCAAGGTTGTTCATCTTTAACATTTTCTTTTGGTTGGGATACACACTCAATCGAGAAAAGAACCACTTATCATATCTTGGTACCGAAATATTTAGATTATTATGTCTCATACACTTAATCAATTTCTCTAAATCGTTGTGATCTCTTAGTTGAAGACATGACTAGTGAATAATATAAAATCTTGCTTCAGGGCCACTATAATTATCAAACCCACATAAGTTTCATCACTTACAAGCCAATGCAAGAAAAATAAGAAGAGAAAAGGGAAACATCAAAAGACCAAAAGCATGAGAAAGAAAAGAAATATCAAGAAAAGAAAAGAAAAAATACAATATCAAAATTCTTGGCTATGGGAACATGCAAATAACTCCATCGGGGCTATGGACGTCTGGCTGGCAATGGAGCAATATTTGTGAGATTATAATGATAACCTCATCGGGTCTATGGATGCTTGCTTGTAGTGAGGCTATATCTAGGATGCTTTTGAAGTTAGGCTAACTCATGTAGCTAGCCACATTAGATTCTGAAGATTACAATGATCATATGAGCCAAAATGAATCCACTTGCACACACATAGGTAAGCAAAGACTAAATACCTTGATCCAATTTGGAATTCTTCTTTCCTTTTGAGTATGCTTCCTAGTTGCTAGATATGTTTGGTTGAATTTTTCTAGAGGTTGTAATTGTGGGTTGAGTCTCTATCTTTAAAAAGTTCAAGAGAACTTATTCAGGTGATGCTAGTTGTTGTGACAATCTTACATATTATTTTTTTTTGCAAATGGAAATTCTATTCTTGGGGCCAAAGTTCATTCACTCTATTCTTCTTACCATATCTCCCATTATCCTTCCTCCAATATCCATTACCCTATCTAAATTCATCATTATCTACGATCTTGCTTCACTTTATCAATACCATCTATCCTATCTATTCATTGCTTCCATCATCCAGTTCTATCTACGATCTTGCTTCACTTTATCCATACCATCTATCCTATCTATTCATTACTTCCATCATCTAGTGCTATCTATGATCTTGCTTCACTTTATCCATATCATCTATCCTATCTATTCACTAATTCCATCATCTAGTGCTATCTATGATCTTGCTTCATTTTATCCATACCATCTATCCTATCTATTCATTTCTAACATCATCTATCACTATCTATGATATTGTTTCTCCTATCCATAGCCTATCTCTATCCATATCCCCTTTTCTATCCTTGATCTTAATCAAAACTAACGACAAAAACATGATTTCAAAAAGCTCTTCACGTGTCTCCTCATAAGCTACCTTTGTCTTTCTCCTGTCCATTTCTACCTCAAAGGTTGAGTCATCCATTCATTATATTCCTTGTATTGCTATACATTAGGGCAACCAAATACATCTTTCTTCTAATCCAGAAATTCTACAAAATAAAAAATATCCAAAAACTAAAAATCTAAAAATCAACAAAATCAAATAAAAATTAAAAATTAATGCATGGCCCATCCATCAAATCAACAACATGGAAACTCTTTAAGTTTGCAATTAAATTGATCACATGTCTTGTTAATAAATTCATCACTTGAAATCTATCAACATCAACATGTCTTATACTGGGATAGGTACACTCGAAACCAGACAGATCGGTCTTATACGGGGTACTCACTCTTTGAGACTAGACATTCCTATCAATCATTGAGTCTTGTTAATCAATCCATCTATCAACATAAATATCAATGTATCAACATGTCTTATACAGGGATAGGTACACTCAAAACTAGACAAATTGGTCTTATATGGGGCACTTACTCTTTTAAACCAAACATTCTTATCAATCATCAAACAAATCAAAACAATGACATAGATCCATATGACTGCTGGATTTTGTTCTAGTTAGCCTTATCTTTATCAATTGATGGCAGTACATGTTTCATCTTTCAAAAAAAAAAATCGAAAAATAATTAAAAATTGCAATAAAAACAAATGGTGAAAACCTGGAAACAGGCTCTATTTGTGAGAGAGCATCTCCTCTATCTATCGGTACTCACATCATATCTTGGGTTCCATTTGATCTAAACCAATGGCCATCACAGAACACTTATACATGCAACATTATCCTGAACTTAGCATAGTCACTATCCCTAATTATTTGAATCAGTTATCTGAGTCATATCCCACCATGGCTTGGTGATCAATGTACATATCCATATTGAAGTAGTATCGACAACAAGGGGTAAAATCCTGACCTCGCTAGGGGCATTTTCCTTGAAGGTTTTCAATAATAGACCAAACACATAGCATAACAACAAGGATCAAGACAACCCACCATGACAATGACAATGCAAGAAGGCTAGACATCATGGAATTGAATTGACTAGAAGTAAACAAAATATCTATTTGCAAGATGTTTTACTTGACAAGAATACATTTCCAATAGCATGCATGCTTACTTATGGTTGTTGAGTTTTTCTTATCATATCTCCTAAGTGACTCAAGGATGTCTCAAAGACTAGAGAAGAAAGGAAGGAATGTGATGTTTTCTTTGTCTACTATTTGGGAGTGAAATTTTCTACTATGCAAATTTGTCTTACAACGTGATCAGGCAACATATCATTGAAGACATTTCGGATTTGTATGGGACCAATGTTTACTCTTGTTTGTTTTACGCAAGCAACACTCAAGTCATCTTGATTCAATTATACCTTGATGCTTGTGTTGTATTGCAATATCAAAATCCATGTAATTTATACTTAGGTCGTTGTGGTTTAATTATACCATGACGCTTGTATCAACTTTCAACAAATAAAGTCTCGATGATGAAATAGGGAAGCACTGGCAATTTGATAAAAAATGGATGGCAACATTTGGGAATGAGAATGCATTAGTATCATTTCATTATCATTATTATATTAAATATTGCATTAGGTTGCACATCATTTTCATTATCCATTAGTGTCATTTATCATCTTTAAGTTTCAATTAGGTTACATATTATTCTCACTTTAAAGTTGCATTAGGTTGCATATCATTATCATGTTAATATTCCATTAGGTTGCATATCCTTATCATGTTAATCTTGCATTTAGGTGCATCCGCATTATCATTTTTCACTTACATTCAATTGCATTATCCTTTTCATATCACATTTTTTGTTGCATTTTCTGACCATATCATCATCATTTCCATATCATACATCTCATTCTCAAAATACATCTCATACCATGCATATCATTATCCATCTCATTTTCATGATACATTTCACATTTCACATCATTCTCGCATTTTTTATATCATATTACAACATGTGACATTCTAGATTGCATTATCCAAGGCACACAAAAGCACAAAAACATGTTAGAAATATCTGCAATCATCAAATCCAACCATCATCTGCATATCACCTTCTAAACTTTTGGTATCCTTACAATCATCATATAAGCATGTAAATCATAAAATAAAAAATACACACACATCACATCATCTGCATCATCATTTGAAAAATTCATCAAAAGCACATCATATAACTCATCGACATCAAAATAGGTGCATCCATATCATATCATCATGCACATGTGTGACCACATGCTGATCCATAAAATAAAAAATACACACACATCACATCATCTGCATCATCATGTGAAAAATTCATCAAAAGCACATCATATAACTCATCGACATCAAAATAGGTGCATCCATATCATATCATCATGCACATGTGTGACCACATGCTGATCCAAAGGAAAATCAATGATACAAGTCAGAACCAATCGTCAGTCAGAACAAATAAATGTCCAAAGTCCCTATATATCATATCAATAATAAAGTCTATGAATCAAGCAACATATCGAGAATCAATCAATCCAAGTTCCATAATGAAAATCAATCAATCCAAGTTCCATATCGAAAATTAATTAATCAAGACCCATATCGAATCAAGACTCATATCGAATGAGGACCCATATCGAATCAAGACCCACATCGAATCAAGACCCATATCGAATCAGGACCCTATAGAATCGAGACTCATATCGAATCAGGACCCATATCGAATCAAGGCCCATATCGAATCAAGATCCATATCGAATCAGTACCCATATTGAATCAAGACCCATATCGACCTTTGACCCATATCAACCATTGAAACATATCGACACTTGAACCATCTCAAATCAAGACCCATATCGAATCAAGACCCATATCGAATTAGGACCCATATCGAATCAAGACCCATATCGAATCAGGACCCATATCAAATCAAGACCCATGTCGACATTTGACCCATATCAACCTTTGAAACATATCGACACTTGACCCATATCGACAATCATGATTCATACCAACACGACCTCAGTGGACATGTGGGGCATGTACGCGATATGCCCACATTCATCTTCCTCATTTCTTCAATATTCTTTTTAAAATTTATCAGTAGATAAATATTAAAAAATTTAAAAATTCAAAAAATTTAAATCTTCCAAACTTTCGAAAATCTTCCCACATTGCATCACTACCCCAAAAATCATAATTTTTCTCAAATTATCTCCTGAGCAGACATATTGACATCAATTTCATATCAGTCTCATATCGACACCAGCTTCATATTGATTTTTCATATCAAATCAATTCTTCATATCTAGGGCATCATATTGACAATTTCGGCAACAATATCATATCAGAAAATTTTGACGACATATCTGATATTTTATTTGAATCAACATGTGGTCACATGTTAACTCAAAGAGGGGAAAAATGTAGACACCTAAAACTTGTACAACTAATTAAATGGATTTTATTCATTTAATCATCATTGAATCGCCTATTAGATTTAATTAATATCCCTATTCTTCTAATCACCTATTAATTAAATTAATGTTTAATTAATATACCTTTCTCCTATCTAAGCCTTTTAATTAAATTCACATTTAATTAAATACCCCCCCTAGCCATTTTAATTAAATTCACATTTAATTAAAAATATCAATTTATTCCCTTTCCCATTTTAATTAAATCTACATTTAACTAAACCCCCCTTTGCATCTAAATAAATGAAAATTATTTGTAAATCCCCCCTACTTGCAAAATGCTACAAATACAAGTTGCATCCCTTTTGGCTAAATTAAATTATTTTAATTTAACAGAAAATTCTACTTTCCCTCACCTACTTGAAAAATCCTACATATCCCACTTGCCTCCTAATCATTATTCTAGAACCTATCTAATCCCTTCATTATCCTAATTAATCCATTTTGTTTCTTCCTAGGTTGGTCACAAATGTGTGAGGACATATCCCCCTTCTCCCAAGGTGGGATGACACTTGTGGGACCACATTAACTTTTAATCCCACTCCCATTTGTGACATTTGTCACAAGGCTAAGCCTTTCAACTTGAGACCACACTCTGTGGGACCACATTGATCATCACCCTCTCCCCTTTGTGAGATTTGTCACAAGGCTAAGCCTTTCAACTTGGGACCACATTCCTCCTTCAATCTTGACCCTTGATTGATAATCAATCTTTGCCATCCATTCCTAAGCCTTCAACTCTACAAATTGAGTCATTATCTCTTATCATTAGGAATCCACTTTTTATGCATCCTTATTATAGTTGTTTTGCAAGTTATCAAGGAGCTCTGATCGTGCCTCTCTCAAGCATTAGGCCATTTTAATTGCATCATATCTAGATTCTATCATATATTATATTAATCATTTAGATTAATTGCACATCATTTCATAAAATTGTCATCTTCATCTTAGCTTAATTAGACCACTTACTTCTTCAATTTGGAAACATAACTCCATTTTGCATGTCATTTTCATATCAATAGTTCATATCATTTGATCGTCTCACTAGGATCTTAGTTGCATTTCATCTAGATCTTAGAATCATATATATCTCTCATTCTTTAGGTGGTCATCCTAGAGATCAAGTGCTCTTCCAAGCTAAGAGCCACCTTGATTTGAAGGATCCTTGGAGATAGAGGAACATGAGACGTGCTTGGGGTTTTTGATTTTGAAACTTAGTTTAGTTTCTATTTTAGATTTCTAACTCTAACACAAGTGTTCTTGTTGGTTGTTTTCTCGTCTTCCAGGTTTATTCCAAAATTTGGAGGTCACACCTCCCACTATAAACTTCATTTGTTGTGTCATTGTTTCTTATTTCTCTGTAAAATAATCATCTCATCTTACCTTCTTTGACAACATTTGACTTATAGTTTTTCATCCTACACAAGTCCATTCAACACCCAAGTCCCCTTCCTCAAGAACTTTTTTCTATTTTGATTGGGGGAGAGTAGAAGCAAACCCTATCAACACCAAATTGTCTTTAAGGTATTTAAGTCCTAACTCTAACCTTGGTTGTTTCGTTCATAAAAGACTCACCATCAATATTCAAGTTTGGGAGATCACACATTCATAGATTCAGAGTCTCATTTTCCTTTGTGAGATTTTGTCAAGATCAAGAGCTCAATGAAATGTACAAAATAGAGACACAATATAGGACAAGAATAAACTATATTCTCATCAATATAAAACGATCAATAATATCCAAATTACATATAAAGTAGATGAGCTTGCTTATATAGGCAAGGCTAGGGATATGTGAGCACACAAACATGACATGTGGCTCAATAAGAAACAAGGGTAGGTAGGAAAAATAATATAATAGTCCACATGAGGTGGATCACCCACTGAATGTAGAGTGTAACAACAAGATCAACACCATAAAAGGTGGAATTTCTCCTACACACACTATCCCAATGTGGCACAAACACCCAAGTGTCTCATACCCAAACTACTATGAAATGCATTTCCTAAGTAAACTTAAGTAAGTGTAATAATATCCAAGATGAATAATTATTTACACCAGCACCCCCCCTTAAGTGCAACTTAGGGGAATGCACTTAAGTCTACAATGCAACTAAGCAATGCAAGATGGGTCCCGGCTACGAGGCCATGTTAGGTACCCATGTACAAATGCAAATGCATGAAAACCAATGCAATGAAATCTCTCACAAAGTGGGGAAAGAGAGAAAAACCCAATGGGAAAAAACCATCCCCCAAAAGAGAGATGAAAAACATACAAGAGAACTCTCATAGAAGAATGTGAGGAACAAAACCCCATGTGAGGAAAATGTCCCCCCCATATGAGAGAAGAAGAGAAGCTAGGAAGCCCCCCCTCAATGTGGAATCTGCACCAATGATAGAAGCTCGATGTATGAAGAAACTGCTCCACGAACGTCGAACAACATTCCTCCCTTAGGAAGAAACAAAACCAAAGGTGTATCCATGAAGTCTCCCCAATCATGAAGGGAAGATGTATGAAGAAAACTCATGATGAAAGGAATCTCTGAAAAATGCTCAAGTGTCCCCATGTCGATGCTAAAAGATACCCCCTCCAAAGGTGATAAACTATGCCACATTGCTGAAAAAGGCACTCCAAGATCTAGTGGAGATGGATGTAGAACATGTCCCAAAGACTCACATGTCTCCTCAAAAAATAAAGAGACCTCCTCCAACTGTTGTACAAAAGTATCCACAATCATGTCAACCTCGAAAGAATGATCATGTAGAGAATGAACAAGAGGGTCAGAGTGATCCCTCGCAACAATTGAAGAAGGATCACCTTCATCAAAGAGAAGATGAATGTCATCAATGATGTCTCCCAAATCTGCAATGTAGGATTCCACAAACAAACCTGCAATGTCTGTCAAGTAATCATCCCATGAATCTAAAGCTGGAAGACAATGAATATCCTGCTGCACTGAATCACATGAAGGCAAAACTGTCGCACTATCTGCATCATCAGGTGCAATAGGTGATGTGATATCAATATGCGTTGATGAAATACAAGGCTCAAGAATGGGGTCACATGTGAGAATCCCCATGTTCAACTGCCCAAAGTTCTCCTCAAAATCTGAACTATCACAAGAAGTGTGATCATCATGTGTAGAATCATCAAATGTGAAATCATCATCATCAACAAAATCTAAAAAAGAGTATAACCGAGATGCATGATCAACCACCCCAGTCGCAATGATAGCTCTAGTCTCCAAGTCTCTAATGAAAATTGAGTCAGGTGTGAACTCCACAACTCTCACTTTGAGAGTAGACAAAACATAATGCACTTTCAAAAAAAACGGCACCTGAAAAGGAGTTCGTATGAGCCCAAACGGAGACTTTGAAGTTGCAGAAACAGGGATTGGACAGGTACAGTCACCAAAAACTGATAATTCTAAAACATCTGTCCATAAAAATGAGAAAATAATTCCACCACATGAAAGTACATGAAATTCTAGTCCATTTCAAAAAAAATTGCACCCAAAAAGGAGCAAAAATGAGCAAGTTATGGCCATTTGAAGTTAAACTGCAAAATCAAAAAGCTCAATGAGAGGGACCTGCAAAATTTTTGAAAAATGATGACGTCAGAAAACTATGTGGTTAAATTTGACAGCCATATGACCGTCATGAAAACTTCACCTCCCTGCTAACTAAGCATCCATACAGTACAGATTGCTGACGTGGCGCGATCTAGTTGGCCGAAAATCTGACTGGGTGGATGACGTGTCAGATGATGAGGTGGCCACAAGCCAGTGGCCTCCTACCATGTGGCAGGCGTGGATTCGTCGGGTTCCCTGCGAAGTCTGCATTGCGGAGAAGTGTCTGCTGGCATGACCGATCCATGTGGCAGAGGACGGCGGACCCGGCTCTGAGGTGGAGAGTCTATGTGGCGAGAGGCTACTGTGGAGCCCGGTCGATAGGAAGTTTACCGGTGGCGGGACCTTGCCAGTTGTCCAGCGTGAAGCGTTGGGCTTGAGGCCAATGGACGGTGTCAGTAGATGTTGCCGGGAGCGGGGGACTCGTCGCCGGAAGTTCGCCGAGAGCGGGGGAGTCGTCGGGGAGTTAGGCAGCCGCACGTGGAGTTGGTCAGCCGGAGCAGGGGAGACGGTGCGGTAGCAGAGTGTCCGGGGCCGGTGCCGGAAGGTGGGTGCTGGCAGGAGGTGAACCTACAGCAGCCGTCCGGTCGACGGGAGATGAAGAGGTCAACATGGTCGGCTGGGCATGTACAACGGGCCTTGCAGACAATTAACACTGCGGTACGGGGGTAACGGGATTGGGGGGGTCTGCGGACCCCCCAAAAATTGATTTTTTTAAAATAAAATTTTGACGAATTTTTTTTTTGACGAAATTTTTTTTTTGAACTTTTTTTTTATTTTTATTTTTCGAAAAATATTTTTCCGAAATGTTTATTTTTCAAATTTTTTTTTTTTCAAATTTTTCAGAAAAAACTAAAAAAAAATTGGAAATTCATACAATAAGAGCAAAATTGGCGAAAAAAATTTTCTCACCAAAATAGGCCGACTTTATAACCAAAATTCATGGAAACAGCCTTTTGGATGCAATGGCAGGGTTGGATCTGGTCTAGGACACCTCCAAAAGATGTTGCTCCTTAGATCTGCCTCTTGACATCGCAATAATGCCTCTTCAAGACGAATCAATGAAGCCCCAATGGCTCTAATACCATGTGAGATTTTGCCAAGATCAAGAGCTCAATGAAATGTACAAAATAGAGACACAATATAGGACAAGAATAAACTATATTCTCATCAATAGAAAATGATCAATAATATCCAAATTACATACAAAGTAGTTGAGCTTGCTTATATAGGCAAGGCTAGGGATATGTGAGAACACAAACATGACATGTGGCTCAATAAGAAACAAGGGTAGGTAGGAAATAGGTGTGGGTAGGTAGGAGAAATAATATAATAGTCCACATGAGGTGGATCACCCACTGAGTGTGGAGTGTAACAACAAGATCAACACCATAAAAGGTGGAATTTCTCCTACACACACTATCCCAATGTGGCACAAACACCCAAGTGTCTCATACCGAAACTACTATGAAATGCATTTCCTAAGTAAACTTAAGTAAGTGTAATAATATCCAAGATGAATAATTATTTACACCAACATCCTTATTACCATCTGAGACTATGTTACAACGAGTCATCTTCATATCTACTAAATTAGTCTTATTTACCATCTTAGACACTTCCTCCTTGATACCTTCTAAACCCTAATCCTGGTTAGCACTTACTAATCTTGAGGTATCAGGTAATTTCTCTTTATCAACACTATCCACAACCTAACATCCTCTAGAGATTGACTATTGAAGACAACCTAGAGGACAAAGTCAAAGCTCTTCTTAGATATGATAGATCACATAGGATACGTAGAAGTATCCTGTCACATTACTAATATTGATGATCGGCATGGCCATTATTACTTTTCATGTAGGCTATCATGGGAAGGTTAGAGGAGGTCCTTTATATAATTTCTCACATGCTTTCTAGGTTATTCGAGAGATCTTATAGTTTTTAACTTGTTTGCACATTCTATTAAACCACTCTTTACTTGAGGGCACCAGTATTGCTAAAATGGGAGGAGAAAGATGTTGTGCTGAACCTATGGAGTGTGAAGGGCTAAGGGACAACCTGACTATTTGGAGAATTCTGGGGAAGGGGGAAATTAATGCCCTACATTGTAAAGTTGTATAATTGGGTTCCTAAAGTAACTAAGATATTTGCAAAAAGGTGGAATGAGGGAAAAATTACTCTATTTGGGAAGTCTTTAGTGATTGATGAGAACTTAATTGCTAAAGTGATTGATTTATCTACCAAGGAGTTCAAATTGTACAAAGACAAAAAATATTCTAACTTGGTGGTGCAGAAATTTCCCAAAACTAACAAGGAAAGGAAAATACTGGTCAAGAAAAAAAAAAGTTGTTATGATGTGGTCAGTATCAAGCCACTTTGGAGGAAAGTGCCAAAGGTGATCATGGAATATATCACCATGGGTGGCTGCTACTCGAGATCCTTTGGGAACCATTTTGTCTTGCTCAATCATTTTAGACACTAGGTGAGGGTTTATTTATCCTTCTACCTCATGTCTTCCCTTGATGCTGGTATTACAGAGCATAGGGAAAACCCTAGTGTTAATCTTGTTTATCATGAGGGGTTGCTAGTTTTAATTTATGAGCATTTTAAGACCAATTCTACTAATCCTAATTACCCCCATATTTTCATTTTGGAGGATGAGGAATCAGAAACCCACAGTTCCAATGATGAAGATTGGAATATGGATATGGAGGAAGATAGTTTTGTGTCTCCTAAGAATGTGTAAAACATAAAGAAGCTTGACAATCCCCCACCTACTAGGAAGGGGAAGTTTAAGGAGTCCAATAGCATTATTACCCAACCCCTTGGCTCTAGAACCAAATGTGGCAGCAAAATGCCTAAGGCCTGCCCTTCATTCAAGTGTAAATCTTTGGCTTTTGAGGAAGCCTCCTTTGAACATTCTAATCAAGGCTCCTTGTCTCCCCTAAACTCGGATAACTCTTATCCTTCTACAGACAAAAAAATAGACCCCATTTTCCTACTCAGCTGAATACTGATCACCTCTTAAATTTAGATCAAGAGTTCCCTACTAACATTCTGGCGAAGCAAGAAATGGGATGGTGGATTTTTTTAGCTTATGAAGTGGGCCTCTCATGAGATTAGGAACCTAAATTTAAAACAGGGCACTAAAGGTAGTGAGCTTTGGACAAAGGAGGAAAATTTTTCTATTGTTGATTGCCTTTCTAAACCTGTTGAAGCCATGGGAAGCCAAAAAAAATACTATGAGCATAATATTGTGGCCTTCTAGAAGAGATTGAATAGCATAAAAGATATGCTTCAATCCATTATGTCTCTTAGCGACAGTGTTATCAAGACCACTATAGATAGCATGAATACCATGGTGGTGAATCTTGAAAAGGGCTATCAGCGTAAGTTAGTTGTGGACTTGATATTGGAGAAGGAAAAAGGTAACGAGGGGTCTATGGGTCCTAGCAAGAGAACTCGTGTCAATTTGAAGAGGAAGATAGACAAAACCCTATAGGATATCCATGATTTGAAGAAAGTGGCTCAGAATACGAACCAACTGGAGGCGGAGGTTGTTGAGACTTCAAAGAATTTGAGATAGCTCACCTTTTCTTTCCTTGATTTCTGTTGGGCTTTTTGTTTATTTTTTGTTGGTGCTAGGCTGCCCATGTCTCTATTTTAATTATGATCCTTAGAATTCATTCATTAAATTATTACAAATTTTCAAACATGTAATCTATGAAATTCATTCCAATAAATTTGTACTATATTCTCTGAAGCTTGGAACCTATATAGACCATCGCCTACAATTTTTTTATTATATAAACAATTATATGTAATTATTCATGTAAAGACTATCTTATTTATCAAGACATGCCCTCCTCTCCACAATAGAAAGCAAAACAAATACTTACCACTACTTAAATCCGAAAGAATTATATAAAATAGATCAGACGGGCTGAATTTTCTTGCAACTTTTTCATACAATGGTCTCCACGTAACTCAAAAACTCCCTGTAATGAATCTGCAGTTTACACGTCTACAGATTTTTCTGTTCTTTACAGAAGGCAATATGTCATCCCTAAAACGAATTGTATGCACTCAGAAGGCCTTTCTATTGTGCATTGGCGAAACCTCACATGCTTTACCTATGATAGATAAAAAAAAAATTATCACAACCGTGCTTTATTAATTCATTACAGTGCTGAAGCAAAATATTATCTAAGCAAAACCGTAGGAAACGATAAGGACGTGGCATTTTTAACAAGTTTCAGGTACACTTTCTAGGGAGGGATTCCATGGCAAATTGTCTTCCTTTGGCTCCCAATCTTTCTTCACCTTTCCTCTCTCCATTTGCTGGAATTTCGCATGGTTGAGGCATGAATTTAGGATTCTTTCCACTCTCTCAGATCTGTCTTGGCTCTCTGCCATCATTTCAAGAAGTTGAACTTTGCTAAACCGGACTTTAATCCGAAGAACTCCATTATCTTCACTGGTCTTAGAAATTGTTGTATCTGATGATGGTTCACAATTCCCGTGAGAAATATCAGAAATGGATCTCCGCGTTAAGAGCATACTTTCAAGCCTAGACTTTGGATTCGTGGGTATCTCAGAACGAACCCTTCGTGTCTGATTCTCCAACTTTGACAATTGAACAAGAAAATAGAGGTGCCTAGCGTTGAGAGTTGCAGATCCATCCAGAGGTTTTGCTCTCACTCCCATATGACGAACTGCTTCTGAATGCAAAATGACATGGCCTGGATAATCTGCAAGGATTTGATTTACTAAGAGAGGCCCCTTCACCTTCAACAATTGCCCATCTAACTTCATGATCTTAACACGCCCATGATGTCATCTGAACAAAATTGCGTTGCCCATCATGTCCAATTTGGCAAACTAGTTTTGGATAACAAGAACTTCTATTGTTGGGTGCTTTTAAGTCTTTTACAAATATATCGATAGGTAACGACTATTGTCAGGTCCATGACGAACATGTTTATGAACATGCGGGGGAAGATTATTTGCGTCGGTCAAAATTCAGCAGCATTGATTCGAAATAGTTTTGGAATAACACGTTCTTTACCCATCTCTATCATGGTAGACCGCAAAGTGGAGGGATGAATGCTTCTTTTCGTAGCTATATCTCCATAGCGAGGATTTTTTCTTGGGAGCACTAACATTTAAATATTTAGTTTTGGAATTTGAAAAGAAAGATGTAAGATTAAAAGATAATGTACTATAATATATATTGAGAATGATATCCTTATTCTGATTCATGCTAATTTTGATTTGGTTTTAGTGTTGGATGTGTCAGTTGATGTTGTAGTTTTTTCGTCCTCAAAGATTTCTCGTTTCTTACTGTTTCACAGAAGAGCAATGCACAGAAGGAAGTCAAGAAGAGCAATGCACAAGGACTATTTCACATTCAAATTGCTCTCAGTAGAGCTTGTGTTCCGAGAATTGTTGATGAAAAGTGAGCAAAGGATGCCTAGAATACTCGAATCGAATCTTACCAAGGCAGTGATTAGATCAAGGTTGTCAAGCTACAAACCTTGAAAAGGGAGTTTGAAAATTTAAAGATGCGGCAAATATAGAATGTGAGTGATTATTGTATAAGGGTCAAAGATGTGGTCAGTAAAATGGCTATTTTGGGTGACGTTATGAGCAATGAAGTTGTGAATAAAAAAGTGTTGAGGTCTCTAACACCAAGATGGAATAATGTTGCCATCGTCATTGAAGAGAGAAATGATTTGGGCACTCTTGAGTATGATCACATTGTTGGATCTCTTATGTCACATGAGGAAATATTGATAGATTCATCTAGAAATGTTGATGAGAAAGCATTTTCATGTAAAGTTCAGATTTCAAAGAATAAAGATGCAAGTAGTAGCTCCAAGAGTAATCAAGGCCAAGGTAGAGGCCAAATTCAGAATTATTCAAGAGGAAATAGAAGAAGAAGAGGTAGTCAAGGAGGAAGAGGTAGAAGCCAATTTGATAAGAGAAATATCCAATGTTACCATTGTAACAGGTATGGCCATTTTGAAAAAGATTGCAGATTTAGATCAACTAATAACAATAAAAATACTAATTATACTCAAAAGAGTGAAGAGGCTTCCTGAAGTAATTTATAATTATCCTATGGAAAAGCTGAAAATGATGTGTTTGGTATTTAGACTCGGGATTCTCTAACCAAATGTTTGGTAATAAAGACCTATTTTCTAACATGGATGAAAGTTTTAAATCCAAGTTTATGCTTGGTAATGATAACATTTTGGAGGTTGTAGAAAAAGGAGCCATGGATGTTCCTACAAAGGAAGGTATGAAATTTTTTCAAGAAGCTTTTTATACTCCATAATTGAAGCATAATTTATGAAGTGTTGTGCAACTATGTGAAAAGAGCTATAAGGTTGTTTTTGAAAACTAGAAATATACAATCTATGATAAAAATATAGGTAATCATGTAGTTATAATAGTGCCTATGTCCTAGAATAGAATGTTCCCATTGAAGTTTGGTGAACATAGTAGCCATCTTGTCAATATGGCATGTAAGGACAAAACCTAGTTGTGGCATCTAAGGTATGGCCTTTTGAATAGTAGCTTGAAGTTTCTTACATCAAAAGCTTTGATTTTTCAGTTGCCTAAGGTTCAAGAATACAAAGAAACCTCGTGAGGGTTATTCTAAAGGCAAAGATGCAAGTGAGCCATTCTCTAAAGAGAAAGAATGGAGGGCCCATTACCTTCTTTAATTGACTCATTTTGATATTTATGGTCCTATGCAGACAAATAGTTTGGGTAATTCATCATATTTTATTACTTCCATTGATGATTACTCATGATGTTGTTGGGTTTTTCTTTTTTTAATTCCAAGGATGAAGCATTTGATACATTTAAAAGATTCAAAGACCTTGCCAAAAATGAGAAAGGTTGTAAAATTAAATGCCTATGGACTGATCATGGTAGAGAATTTTTCTCAAGAGATTTTAAGAATTTTTATGACCTCCTTGGCATAAGAACACAAATCACCACTATTTACACACCTTAACAAAATGGGGTAGTGGAGAGGAATAATTGTACAATGGTGGAAATATCAAGGAGTGTATGTTTTTTTGTATTTTTTGAGAAAAAGGGGTAAAGATTTATTTAGAAATCACAGAATTACAAAGAACAAGCCTTAGGCCTACCAAGACAAAAAAACTAAACAGATCCCAAAAGAACCACCAGCATCACTAGTACAAAGTCCAGTGACAATAGCAATAGATCCGATCGGCGGATTTCCAAAGATAATACCTTTTCGGAAAGCCCTCAAAGAGATGACCTTACACCAAAAACCAAGCTCATCTAGAGCCTCGAAGGGCCTAAAAAATGACAATAAAAATAAAGCAAACATAAAAGGGAATTTGTTCCTACACCACTGGGTGCTCTTGCATCGTCCTGTCTTCTAGCATTAGCCTGTCTAAAGTTTCAAGATAATCAGAAGGTAGACTATCCCTTCCACTAAATCCCAACCATCAATATGCTATGAAGCCCACTTGGCCAAACAATTAGCCACTCTTTCCACTCCCTAGGAATATGACAAAAGGAGACAAATTCCAATGTATTAGACAGTTGTAAAATCTATCTGAACACATAAGCTAATTGTCAACTCACATCATTTAAATTTTGTTTGTTCAACATGTCCACAACAATATGAGAATCCGACTCACAAATAATCTTCCTCCATCCTAAAGAATAGCCTTGCTCAACAAAAATCTTAATAGCTAGGGCCTCCATAAGATTGTTAGAGTGCTGCCCAATATAAATAGACTCGAAAAAAATAACACAACCATCATCACCTCTACCTATACCTCCAATACCCGCATGTCCAAGATACCCACGAGAAGAGCCATTTCCATTAATTTTTAAGATTCCCGCAGGAGGGGGAATCCACCTTCCATCTCTACTTATATGTTTCTTTGCATGTCGAGATCTATTTCTAGCAACATAGTCCATTTTAATGTTTTCCAATTGTAGATTCCTTACAATAATAAAATCACTCGGATCAACATTTTCAGACAAGTTGCACTTAGCCGAGATTGTCTCCTGAAGCCTATTAACTATCTTCTACCATAGTTGAGGACTCCCTACATGTGAATCACAAAAGACCCTCTGATTCCTTTCAAACCACAAATTCCAGATAATAAGGGTTGGCTCAATAGCCCAGTCCACTTGAAGAAAAGAGGTCTTTGTCGGGGGTCTGCCCAAGCTATCCCAAGATTGAATTAAGGAGGTAGCATGAAAATAAGAATGTTGCGAAACCTCCCACCACTTGTGTCAAATCTCCCTAGAGAAAGGGCATAGAAAAAACAAGTGGGAGAAGTCTTCCTCATTATGCATACAAAGAAAACATATAGATGGTCCCTGGAAGCCTCCCTTACGAAGATTCTCCCACGTGAGGCATTTCCTTTGAGCATCCAGCCATAAGAAGAATTTACATTTCAGCCAAGAGAAGTTATTCCAAACCTTCTTCCACCAGGCAACATCCATCAGGCCATGCAATTGCTCATCAAGTTGAGCATAACCTTCAACAATAGAAAAGTTGCCTTTTGGATTAGGACCCCAAGTCAAAATATCTGTCCTTGAGAGAACTACATAGCCAACACCACATGGTTTTCATCCAAACCACCTAAGGGCCATTCAAGAGGATCCTTCCAACAAGTCACCTTAACCTGTCCAATGTGCCTAACCATTTTAAAATTCTCCATCTTAACCCATCCAACATCAATGAAAATATTGCAAAGAGGCTGAAGTTGTGGATGACTAGACAGAATAGGAGGGTGACCATCCCAAGAGTCCTGCCAAAAAAGAGTTTTAGAGCCTCTATTACAAATCCAGAAAAGACCATCTTTAATAAGTTGGGCACCTTTTTTAAGAGTATCCCAGATACAAGAACCCCTACCCACTAAACTAGGACGTGGAACCTCGTGATCATTAGCACCAGGGAGATACTTGTGGGTTAGAATATTGGCCCAGTCCTAATCGTGACTATCACACCACCTCCAATACAACTTAGCCACCAAGGCCTTGCTAAATAGAGTAATAGATCTGAGGCCAAGACCCCCAGCATGTCGTGGTCTACAAAAAGAGTCTTGTTTAACTAAACTCTACTAAGAAGAAAGAAAATTACCAAACCAAAGAAATTGACGACAAAGAGCATCTAACTCTCTCACAAAGCTGGAGGGGGGAGCCTGCATAAAACACCTATAAATGGGAAGCGCTTGCACCACAGTCTTCAGAAGAAGCACCCTTCCAGTAGAGGATAACCACCTGTAAGTCCAATAATTAACCTTACAACAAAATTTATCCAAAATTCCTTGCCAAAAATCTCTGCTCTGAACCCCTAAATCTAAAGGAATTCTGAGGTACAACAATGGAAGGGACCCCATCAGAAATATGAGGATCTTGGCAATCCTATTCTGAATAAGCTGAGGGGTATTAAAGAAATATATGGATGATTTATCTTCATTAATTTTTTGACCTAAGGCTTTGCAATAGATATCCAAAGCTCTCCTAAATTTCATTGCCTCATTAATTCTAGCCCTGCCCATCAAACCTGTGTCATCCACAAACTGAAGATGAGAGTAGGGAGGTAGAGAATTCCTCCAATTCCAGCCCTCAATAAGACCATGTCTCACCTAGGAAGTGAGAAATCTACCAAGACCTTCATTCATGAGAATAAATAAATAGGGAGATAAAGGGTCTCCTTGTCGTAGCCCCCGCAAAGTGCTAAACAATTTTGAGGGTTCCCCATTAATAAGAACTAATAAAGAGGTAGAAGTCACACAACTAAGAACCCAATTCACCCACTCTTCTCCAAAACCAAAAGCCAAAAGGATCTTCTGTAAGAAATCCCAACTCATCCTATCATAAGCTTTGGCCATGTCAAGTTTAACAAACATAGCCTTCTCCTTAGAGGAAGCCATCAAATGAATAGCCTCCATTGCTATCACAAATCCATCAAGGATTTGTCTTCCATCAATGAAACCACCTTGCTCCTTAGAAACCAAAGTACAAAGGAGAGGTTTGATTCATTCAGTAATCAATTTAGTGATTATCTTGTAGACAACATTACATAAAGCAATAGGCCTGTACTGATCCAAGCTATTATCCCCATCCTTCTTAGCAATGAGAGCCAAGAAGGTAGAATTCATAGATTTGAGTATTTGTTTATTCCTCTGAGATTCTTGAACCACATCTAGAAGATCATACTTTATAATCTCCCAAAATTATTGAAAAAACTCAATAGGAAACCCATCAGGGCCAGGAGCCTTGCCTTTTTTCAATTGAAACACAACCCCCTCAAGTTTAGAAAAGAAAATGGGGTGAAAGAGAGCATCATTCATTTCAATAGAGACAAGAGGGGGAATACAGTTCAAGATGGGCCTCTCTTCAACCATTGCTTCAGGATCCTCTTTGGTAAACAAATTAGAAAAAAAACTGATAGCTTCCGTAGCAATTTCTTCTTTAGATGAAAGATGAACCCCTTCTAAAGAAATGAGAGAGGTAATAGAGTTACCATACCTCCGAGCCTTAACAAAATTATGAAAAAAGAAGTGTTTCTATCACCTTCTTGGAGCCAATCCATATGAGACTTTTGTTTCCAGAAAATATCCTCACACAACTCCCACTCTTCTAAGTCCTTTAGAGTAAGGGACTCGGCCATACTAAGCTCCATAGTCATCACTTGATCCCTAATTTGATACGTAACCTCATCCATCTTGGATTGAGCTACCATCTTGTGTCTATGCAAGTTCACAAAACATTGTTTATTCCACCTCTTCAGCCTGTATTTTACATGTTGTAATCTCTTCCCAAAGGAGTACATATCCCGCCCGTGGGAAGGCACGCCTTCATACCACAAATCAACCATAAGATCCCTCAATGACTAATCATGAAGCCACATCAATTGAAATTTGAAAGAGGGATTTTTGGAGGTTCTAAAAGATGTAATAGAAATCTTAATAGGCTAATGATCAGAACCCCTCCAATCAAGAATTTTTGAACTGGTGGACCACCTATCATGCACCCAATTGAAGGAAACGAAAAATCTATCCAGACTTTCATAGATAGCCTCAACACCACTACTACTATTATTCCATGTAAAGACACCATTAATTGGCTTCACATCAATGAGATTCAAGAGACCAATATTATCTCGGAGTAAATTTGAGGAAGGATCAAGCTTGAATAACCTACCTCGCTTTTTCTCCAAACTAGTAATGACATTAAAATGTCCAACCAAAATCAAGGGGAGAAAATGATCCTGACCCTGAACAATATTGATGTGATCCCAAAGATGAGATTTACCCACAAGATCAGTAGGAGCATAAATATTAGAGAAGAGGCATCCTTCTCTAGTCTCAAAGCTAGAAGTGACAATAGAAATGGAAGACCTACTAGAAAACCACCACAAAGAGGAAACTTTCCTCGAGTTCCAGAAGCAATCAACCCCGCTTGAACTACCATGAGAGCTCACTCCCTACCAAAGGCTGTGGGGCTAGACATGCAAAGAACAACTGGCCAAAGCATCCAATGAAAGTTTGGTTTCTTGAATAAAAACAACATCGAGAGTCTTAGAGTCAATTAACCTGCGAACAACCTTTTGTCTAGGGATTTTGTTCAACCCCCTTATATTCCATGAGAGCACAATCATTTATGTGGTTGAGAGAAGTGGGAATCAATGGCCTTCACAGACCAATAAGCTTAACCTTTTCCTGATCCATTTTTCATCCACTCCTTAAAGGTTTGTCTAAAGAACCCTTTTTGAGGGTCTTCTGCTACAAGCCTAATATAGGTGGGGCTTTGTTACTCTTCATTGAACCTGAGGCCACTATAGTGGAAGGAGGAGTAGATTCCATGACCACTGCACCTTCTGGGACCTATGACTCACTAAGATCTCTGTTGTCCTGAACATGGGAAAGAAAATCCATAACCATTTGAACATCCTATTGATTCTCCAAAGATAGGGCCCGACCCTCTTTCTTGGAATCCCCATCCAGCACCTCATGCTGAGATTGGGCACCCAAGGACATTTGGACTGGAACTCCTTCCTCTTGCACCAAATCCTCTAGAACCTCAAAGCTATTGAGGGTGACATCATTTTGCCTATCCAACTAGGTTCTCGTCTTTCCCTTGTCTTTATTCTGAGGTTTGACAGGAATGAAGCCATCTTTATTAGCAAGACCATTAGGAATAGGGGATTTCCCTTATCTTCCCCCATAACAGAGTGAGGAGGATCAGAAACAACCAATTTAGAAGATTTATATCTGGGACATCTCTGTTGTAAATGACCATATTCATGACAAATTCTGCATCTAAATGGCAAGGTCTCATAGTCCAACTGTTGGATCCAAGAAGATGTCCCCAAACAGATTTCCATAGAGTCTGGCAAAGGATTATTTAAATCAACTTCTACACATATATGAGCATAGGAAATCACCTTTCGATCTTGAGTTTCTAAAGTCGAACCCACAGGTTTACCAAGAAGTAGTGAGATTGAGTGAAGAATATCTTCAGAATTCCAATAGAAGCCTCGACAATCAGATCCACACAGTCACACGAGAGGGAAGCTCCTCAGCAGATTTAAAGCCAATATGCCAAGGTTTGATAAAGAGTCCCACTTGGTTGAAAAAATAAGGGCCACCCTCAAAAGCCTTTTTCCTATCTGCCAGGTTGGAAAAAATAGCCAGAAAATAGTTATTGGCTTCCATAAGTAGCTCCATGTCTCCTTCAAGATACCAGACATGACATGCCCAAGAATCTAAAATAGGTATAGAGAGGCAAAGACCGATAGATTTGCATATGAGAGCATGATTGCACCAATATTCAACATCCTCTGAAATTTTCTCTGGTTGAATAACCAGAACTGGACGATCTTGGGATCTCTCCAAACAACCATTCACCTTTTTCATGCGAAAAGGCTCTTTCGAAGAAGAGATGCCTGCCCCTAATTGGGAATGACCAATATGTTCCTTTCCACATGTATGCATCAAAGGAGATAGATCCACCATATCCAGATCTCCAGAGACCATCTAAGAAGAGGATAATCCTCTATTCTCCATGGATCCAAAGAAAATACCAAAAGAAGAAAAAGAAGAGGGGCAAAATACCCAACCCCAAAACCCCAACGACAACCTAGAGAAAAAGAAACAGAAAAGGGTTGCAAAAAACCCTGTGGCAGCCCAAAAAACTGGACCACGGTAAAGAAAAAATTGACCCCCAGCAAGCAAGAAACCCACCCCCCTGGAATGAAGAAAGCAGAGCGCAGGACAAAGGCTAGGGAATGTTGGCCCTAGCACGACACCCACACACATGTAGAGCCATCCTTCATTTACCCTATCTTAGCTTTAACAATTTTAATATTGGTGTTAATCTCGTCAAGGAGTATATGTTGCAAACTCAAGGCTTGAACAATTATTTTTGGGGTGATCTAGTTACTACAACAGTGTACATTCTAAATAGGACTCCTACTAGAGATCTTGCAATCATGACACCTTGTTAATCATGATATGGAAAGAAGCCTAATGTTACTCATTTTAGAGTTTTTGGTTGTTTGGCTTATGTACATATTACTTATCAAAATAGAAAAAAGTTGGATCCCAAGAGGGAGTCTTGTATTTTTCTTTCATTTAATAAGCATAGTAAAGATTAGAAGTTTTATAACCCTAGAACTAGTTACACTCTTGTCTTAAGAGACGTAATTTTTTATGAACAGGGAGTTTATGGTCATAAAAAATACCAGGTTGAGAAGTCAAACTATTTTGAATGGTTTTATTCTTGTTGATATTGATCATGGATAATCATCTACTACTTTAATTCCAAGTGCTATGCATCCACCAAGAAACCCCCCTTCTAGTTATTCGGTTTCAAGTGAAAGACCAACATCAACCCCAAGTCCTAACGAGAAGGTTTGAAGCTTAGTTGATATTTATGAAAGAAATGTAATTCAAGATCATGATGAAAATCCTAGAGGTGAGATAGTCCATTTTGCATTATTTTCACAAGCTATTTTTTAACCATCGTGTTATAAGGATGCATGTACTAATGAAGTTTGGGTGCAAGCAATGCAACAAGAGATGGATTCTATTAACAAAAATGGTACTTGGGAGCTTACCGAGCTTCCACATGATAAGAAAAATATTGGCACTAAATGGGTCTACAAGACTACATACCAAAGTGATGGAAGTGTTGAAAGACACAAAGTAGGATTAGTTGCTAAAGAATTCACTCAAAGGTATGGCATATATTATGAAGAAACATTTTCACCTATAGCACATCAAGAGACTATTAGAATGTTTATTTCACTTGAAACTCAAAAGAAATGGATCTTCCATCATAAATGGATGTAAAAAGTGCCTTCTTGAATCTAGGTACTTGGTAGAAGAAATTTATGTGGAGTAGACACATGGTTTTTAGGTGCAAGGTAAGGAGCATCAAGTTTACATGTTGAAGAAGGTCCTCTATGGCCTCAAGCAAGAACCATGAGCTTGGTATGCAATGATTGATGGATATTTTCAAGAGAATGGATCCATTAGAAGTAAGAGTGAACCTACTATATACTATAAACAAGAAAGTAATGGCATTCTTAGTATCAATTTGTATGTTGATTATTTGTTGTATATGGGTAGAAAATTCTATTCAATAAAAGATAACTTCAAATCTTCTATGCATAAATAATTTGAGATGTTCGATTTAGGCCTAATACAATATTTTTAGGCATGGAGGTTTATTAAAGTAAGGATGCAATTTTCCTTTGTCAAAAAAAAAATGTCAAAGATATGTTAAAAATGTTTGATATGACTAATGTCAAACCAACTTCCACCCCACTTTCTCAAGGAATTGTATTGTGTAAAGATAATGGCACTGAAAAAGTTGATGGGACAACTTATAGAAGCGTAGTTAAGATTTTGATGTTTCTCACTCACTCTACGCCTGATATTGCATATGTTGTCTCTCTTGTTACAAGGTATATGTCAGAACCTTCTAAGTTACATATGAAGGATAAAAAAATAATTTTGAGGTATGTGAAAGGAACTATGAATTTTGGCATTCATTACTACAGTTCCAAAGAATTTAATCTAGTTGGATTTAGTGATTCTGATTGGGGAGGTAATGTGGATGACTAGAAGTATACTTTTGGTAATTGTTTTACTTTTGGTTTGAGTTGATTTCTTGGAGTTCGAAGAAGCAAAGCATACTTTCTCTTTCTTCCACAGAGGCAGAATATGTTGCAATCACCTATGCATGTACTCAAGCATTGTGACTAAGGAATGTTTTTGATGAGATGGGTGAAACACAAATGTAGCCTACACTGATATATTGTGATAATATGAGCACCATAAAGTTGGCCAAAAATCTTGTACACCATAGAAAACTTAAACACCTTGATCTGAAATACCATTTTATCATAGATTTGGTGTAGAAGAAGGAAGTCAAACTTAGGTACATAAAGACTACAGAACGACTTACTGATATTTTTACAAAGCCAGTTGCCAAGAGTCAAGTTTTGATGCTATGAGATCCTCTTTTGTCTCCTCTCCACATCAAGGGGGAGTATGTTGGCAATTAATGATTACATTCGCGAATTTTGTTTAGTCATTACAATATCTTCACTAGTTCTATTTAGTCATTGCACCATCTTCGCAAGTTAATATTTTCTTATTGCCTATGTGCATCATTTATCATATTTGATCTAATATGTTTTGATCATATTATCAAATATAATATTATTCGATAATAATATTAACTCTTTTTCCTTAATTTTAATACTATTTAAATTGAAATACATTTTCTCTTTTATAAAAAATAATTTTAATTTCTTAATTTTAATAGTATAAAAATTGCAACCAATCCATAAGATTAGACTATTTGTTTTCCATACATTTATGGCTTTTACTGACATATCGATATGTAACGGCAATTCTAGGGTCCACAACGAACGTGTTTTGACTGTTAGCGTCAGTCAACACTCAGCAGCAGAGGTTTGAAATACTTCTATTAGACCACGTGGTTTGGGGTTTTTATCGTAATTAGACCACAAAGTGACGAAACGGCTGTTCTTTCGTACCAATATTTCTTTAGCGATGATTTTTGCTTCCAGCACTCGTATTTAAATATTTGGTTTTGGAATTTGATAAATAAAACATTATAAGATTGAGATAGAATTTGATAAATAAAAAATTATAACATTGAGATAATGCTTCTAGAATATACGTTATTGATAAAAAAGTGTTTCGATGTTAATTGTAAAAAAAAATTGGGATTGACATTTTGAATAATGCTATTTGTGATTTGGTAGTAGTGTTGGATGTGTGACTTGATGTTGTAGGTTTTACATTCTTGATAAATAAATGAAATTTTGTTTTTCTCTAAGTGGACAATAAGAGCTACTACCTCTATTTAAGATTGAGTTTGTAGTTTTAGCAAATAAATATTCATCGAATACATATTCAATAGATTTAGGAATGGGTCCCTCTCCCCATCACGATCTTTGATCCTCTTGATGCACTAACATGAGTCACATGGTGAATTTCAAGGTGCACGTGGACAATTCTTAATACTTTTTTTTTGTTATCAAAATTAATGCTTGGTAAACTTTTTAACATGATATTCCTAGTCCTTGCAACAATTTGAACTCTAGTGGCCATAACAACAACACTACCGCTTCACAAACACTGTATGAGAAGAATCTATAAATGATTCTAAATATTAAAACTAATGTTGAAATATTATTATTAATCATTAAAATTTATAATAATTTTTTAAGCTTAATTATATGATTAGTTTATATGTTAAAATGAAATCATTAATTAAAATAAGTAACATTATTAATTTGAAGGAATTAAATAAGTTAATCAAGATAAATTTATTTTAAATTTATAAATATAATTTTAAATAGTTATATAAAAATTAAATTTTTTATCCTTAATTTTTTAAAGGATTTAAAATAATATGAAAAATATAAAAAATTGTTATTAATTTAACTATTATAAATATCTTAAATATATTGGTCTAATAAATCTAACAATATTAATTTTAAAGTATTTTATTTATTTCCCAAATTTAACTTTACAATTATTTAAGAATTATTTTATTCAGCTTTAGAATAATTTTTTTTAAATTACTTTTTATTTTTATTTTTATTTTTTTAATTTTATTTATATTTTTATTTACTTTAGATTTAATTTATTTATTGAAGAAATATTTATATTTTTTTCTTAATTTTTAAATATATATCATCATAATTTTGTTTTGGTGTACAAGTAATGAAATGAAACTCTTTGATGTCACACTATGAAATTTATTAGCACTAATTAAAATTATTAAATAATATTTTTTATTATATAATATCATGTTGATTAATTATATGTGAGAATATTTAACATATAAGGCTATAGGGTTTATACTTGTCATAGAATTTGAAATGATATGACCACCTTCTATTCAAAATAAAACTTTTTTAATCAAAATTGGGTTTTATTAATAAGGCAACTAATTATCTTGATAAAGAGTTGGAACATTTAATGCAATAAAAGCTATTTTGAATTTAGAAGTAATATAAATAAATAATATAGATACAATGTCTAATCCAAAAACATCTACAATTACATATAGATAGTTTAAATGGATGATATATAGTCATCTACTATTTTATTTATTTAAATTTTGAAGCATAGTTTACATTGATAACTTCTTATATGTATTGAAAGAAGAATGATGAAATATAGAATAGGTCACTCTAAAAATTGGGTAGATCATTTCTATTTAGCTTTCCACATGGATCTAATATGTGACCCATGTGAATGAACTTGCCAATATTAAATATATCTTCTCGATATTTTGTCACGATTTTTAATATTTGATAATTTTTATGCATTAACATTGTATGTAAAACATAATGTAAAAACTTTTTAATCATAATGGTCAAATTCTCTTTAGCCAATACCTTTATTAGACTAACAATGAAATCATGAAAATGATTGAAGATAAATTTATTCATCATATAAATATGCTTAAATAAGTAGACATAAATTTTGATTCATTTTAGTGGCCTAAAGTAAAGGATACCTAGAATGACTCCTTTATAATTTTGTACAATCTTCAATGAGTAACTATTGATCCATTTATGTAGTTTGAAGTCTCTTAAACACAAAAATAGAATAATTAATTATGCAAATATGTACTAAGACAACTCATAATGGCTAGTAAAATAAGTAGGAGTTAATAAAAATTAAAATTATTTATTCTCTTTTTTTTTGTATTTTGTTTATTGACCTTGCATATTGCAAGATTGACCAAAAATATGAAAGTTTAAATATAAATATATATATTGAATTCTTAGATATGAAGAAAAATAATAATCATAATTATGAAAAACATACTAGAACTTAAGTGTAATTATAGATACAGTAGATGAAAGTATAGAACAACTATTGTAAATAGAGAAGGGAAATACATAACAATACCCTCACCAATAATTTTTATCTACTTACATACATACATCCATCCATGCATGCATACATACATACATATACATATACATATACATATTGTATATGCTGAAAGTGATGATAAACTATTGTAAAACCATAAATATTCAACCACAAACAATCTAGGTCCTACAATGAAATGTTCACCAATACCAATATAGATACCTAAGATCATTTAAATCAAGAAAATAAATCAATATTACCATTCACATGTCAAGTAGGGTTTCAATCTCCATTGTCTCTTATCTCCATTGATCTTGTTTGTTATAATTTCTCTCAGATTTGATGTGTGCACAAGAGCTCAACAAATAATGGAAATGTGGTTGATAGCTTGGTTGCAAGAAGGCTTGATTGCATCATTAGGTGATTAGGAAATTACGGTTAATAATGAAAGAGAATATCCTCTTATATAGAGAACATTGTAGGAAATGAAGGGACAAGATTAAGAGGTGTAAAGATAAATGATCAGCTAGGATTAAAAGGTAGGTAGAGGAAATAAGAAAATAATGAGAGGGTAGGTGGTGTAGGAATTAAGAGATGAGTGACATGTGTCATGGGTAGAAAAGGACAATGAATTAATTAAATAAATAAAGATTTATTTAATTAATAGAGGAAGTAGGATCAATTAAATAAATAAAATATTTATTTAATTTAGGACAAAAACAATTTAAATAAATAAAAGTATTTTTTAAAATGAGGTAAGTATTAGAAGAGGATTAATGAATTAATTAAATAATTAAGAATTTATTTAATTAATTAAATAATTAAGAATTTATTTAATTAATTAAATAATTAAGAATTTATTTAATTAATTAAATAATTAAGAATTTATTTAATTAATTAAATAATTAAGAATTTATTTAATTAATTAAATAATTAAGAATTTATTTAATTAATAGAAGACTTAGGATAAAATAATTAAATAAATAAAAATATTTATTTAATTAGACAGGACAATTTTAGGTGTCTACACATACACAGATGCATATGTGCATATGCATACACACATACACACATGCGCGCGCGTGCACACACACACACACACATGTATATGCATATGTGAATGTCTTGTAGAAGTTGATGATCAACCATAGGACCCAAAAATCATTTGGAAGTGAAACACCTACCACAAAATAGAGATCAAGCAAATATTTCATGCTCTAAAACAACTAGATAATTATGTATAATTGCATGAAAGAATAGAAGTTTCAATATTGAAGGTACACAATATTGGAGGAACAATTACAATGAATGAATGGATTTCTTGATAGAAAGTAAGAGATGCCCTAATCCTAAGATTAGAAGAACTAAAGAAATGTAAAGTAGGAGATAAATTAAGCTCAACTACAAGCCATAAAAGATAACTAAAAGTTCCTCTAAGTGAACTCTAGCTAAAAAACCATAACACCTAGATAAAATAAAGAACCTAAGTTTAGCTTAAGTGAAAAATAAATTAAAGGACCTAATTAACAAATAATTAGATAACTATCCAAAAATTACTCCAACACCACCCCTTAAGATTAACTTAGTAACAAGCTAAAGAGCTAATGATGAATGAAAAATGCATGCATGAATGAGTCTCAAAAACAAAGGCCTAATTAGGTACTCATGTAAAAATAAATACAAAGCAATGCAACTCACACCAATGCGGTCTCTCTAAATAGAGGATAGGAGAAAAACCACATGGGAAAATATTGGTGTAATTATTTATTCATGTCAAGGATATAATTACACTTTACTTAAGTTTACTTAAGTACATGCATTACATTGCAGTTTGCATATGAGACACCTAGGGTGATATGGTACATTGGGAGTGTGTATGTAGGAGAATTTTCACTTTTTATGGTGTGATCTTGTAGTTATGTTCCACCTTCGATGGGTGATCCACCTCATGTGGAATATTTTACTATTTCTCCTACCTACCCCTAACTACCCTTGCATCTGATTGAGCCACATGTCATCATTGTGTCCTATCTTGTCTCTTAGCCTTGTCTTTATAAGAAGGATTATCCTACATTGTATGTAACAAACAACAAACAACAACTTGGTGATCCAGTTGATCACATTTTGCATCATTGATAAGATTACATTTTATTATTGTCACATTTTGTTCTCTCTTATCTATGCTTTCCATTTCCTCTATCTCTTGGAAAATTCTCACATGGTATCAGAGCCATTAGAGTGCCATTAGTTTGCCAATTAAGGGAAATTTGGGGTTTCGCATTTTGGAGCTTTCTATTGTAGGTTATTATTGGAACTTGTTGGGTAAAATCTGAGGTCACCATTGGATTGAGGAGGTTTAGGAAAGTCAAAATCACCTTTTGTTACAAATCCAACATCTGAGGCCAAATCTAGAGCCGTTTGAAGGTGGAGGGTAGTGACTTGTTCCGACAATGATCTATAATTTTGGAGCATTTTTTGTCAAATCTGCCATTGCCATTGTGCTTAGAAGGTCCAAAAACCCCAAGATCGCCTGCCTTTTTACCACAATCTGAGCAATTGGCCCGCAACTAAGAAAAAACTCCCCCCTTGAAGTACAGATGTTTCCAGCAGGTACAATTTTTTTTAAAAATATAAAAAATATATTTTTTATTTCTGCGATCGTAGTTTTGTCTTTTTTAAATTAAAAATCGTTAGAAAGAAAAAATCATTTTATAAAGGGGGGGCGGGCATTATTTATTTTTTGTTGTTTTTTAAATTGATTGTGGGGAAGCTTTTTGGGTCCACAGGCCTGCGGCCTCGCAGGCTCCTTCGGGTACTGCAGTGTACTTGCGGCCCCACAGGTGTACCTACAGTCACCGCAGGGACCTGTAGTCCCCGCAGGGACCTGCAGCCCCCGCAGGTGTATTGCAGGGACTTGTGGCCCCCGCAGGTGTACCTATGAATACAGTAGACCTACAAGGGGGTCCCCAATTTTTTTTAAAAAAATGGTTTAATAATATTTTTAATAAATTTTTTTTAATAAACTTTTAAATATATTTTTTTAATAACAAAAAACTTTTTCAAAGTTTTTCTTTAATAAATTTTTATTAAAGTTTATTAAGTAAAGGTTTTTTTTTTGGCATTTTTATTAATTGTTTTTATTAAACTTTTAATTAAGTTTTTTAAAAAAAATATATCATTTAACAAGCAAAAATGGGAACAGTATTTTTTTTCTTGTCTACCATACCTGTCTTGCAGCGCTTCCAACCGATAACTAAGCGGGGGGGGGCTATTGGTCCTATATTTTTGGTGACATCCCAATCATAGGCATCTTCATCTGCAGTATTCTACAAGGCTTGTTTGGTGGCATCATCTTCATGTTTCCGTATTTGCATGCTCTTGCATGAGCAATGTTGTACTCACACTATCATAAAGTGCCACACCTCTTTGTATCTGGTCTTTGATAACATATTTTATGTAATCCTCTTGTACATGTAGATTAGGAATATCCTTTTGAGAGTTGGTGCATGACTCCAGTTGAGACTTAGATTGTACACATTTGTGCATGGCTCCCATGAGACTTTGATTGTACCATTATTTTTATCATTTATGAGTATCTAGTTAATGCTCAAAGAAGGTTGTCTCCATGCCTAATCTTCATTTTTGTTGCAATGAGTGATTCATCATCATCAACATTGGTACCTTGTTTTGTTACACTTTAACATTATTGGTGCAGCATTGGCTCTCATTCTTCCTAATGGGGATATATTTTGGTCAACATCATTGGCCCATCTTTGTAGGAGATTTTATATTGAGGGGTGGCTTCATGGTCTCTTCTTTTCTCTCATTCATCATTGAGAGCATTGTGTGCTTTCATCATCTCTCTTTTGGGGGAGAGTTTTTTCCCATGTGGTTTTTCTCTCTTTCCCCACTTTATGGGAGATTGCATTGCATTTGTACATGGGTACCTAACATAGCCTAGTAGTCTGGACCCATCTTGCATTGCTTAGTTGCATTATAGACTTAAGTGCATTCCCCTAAGTTGCACTGAAGGGGGGGTGTTGGTGTAATTATTTATTCATGTCAAGGATATAATTACACTTTAATTAAGTTTACCTAGGTACATGCATTACATTGTAGTTTACATATGAGACACCTAGGGAGATGTGCTACATTGGGAGTGTGTATGTAGGAGATTTTTCACCTTTTATGGTGTGATATTGTTGTTACATTCCACCTTCAGTGGGTGATCCACCTCATGTGGAATATTTTACTATTTTTCCTACCTACCCCTACCTACCCTTGCATCTCATTGAGCCACATGTCATCATTGTGTGCTCTCTTGTCTCTTAGCCTTGTCTTTATAAGAAGGTTTATCCAACATTGTATGTAACAAACAACAAACAACAACTTGATGATCCAGTTGATCACATTTTGCATTTTATAGGAATACAGTTTATTCTTGTCACATTTTAATCTCTCTTATTTGTGATTTCCATTGCCTCTAGATTTGAAAAATTCTCATAGAAAAATCCCCTCTCCAAAAATGAGAGATGCAATGAAAAAAAGGTACTACATGTGACTAAGATGAAGGACTTCAATTGGCCCCCAAAGATCAAAATTGATCACAAAATTAAAATGAATATCCCCCCATAAGAGAGACAAAGAGGATAGGAATACCCCAATGTAGAAGTATCTCCTATGCCAATGACGAATGCCTAAAGAAAAAATATGATCCACTACCTGCAAATAGAATGTCTCCCAATTAGAAGAATCCAATCCACTAGAAATAGGTGAAGCCATTCCCATAAATTGGAGGATGTAGGAATACAAATACAAATATATGATGTTGTCTCTAGAAACTACTCATGTGTCGCCAGGTCCTTGTATGATAAAGATGTCTGAAACAAATTAATTACATGCCCAGTGACAATAGAAGGTAGCAAACAAGGAACCAATGGAAACTTATTTTGAACAATCTCTAAAGGCAAACATGATGAGACAATAGTTGTGCTATGACTGTCATCAAATAAGAGAGATAAACCCTTAAATGTGTCCTACAAATATGAAATGTGAGGCTCCACAAACAATGAAACAATGCCTATCAAATAGGAATCCCATTTAGGAAGACAAATGGATGAATCTATTGTCTTAATAGGAATAAGGGTCTCAATCAGTGAAGATGCAATAACTATCTCTATTGCTAGAGAAGGGGTGACTTGAGATTTTAATGCACGCTCAAGCAAGAATTGAAAAACACTATGTGAAAAATTAGGTCAGAGTTCATGCCCATGCTAATTTCTCCCACAATATTTACACCTACAACACTTATACATGATTCACTCCTTGAGATAATATCCAAAAATGATACAAAAATAGAAACCCTCAATACAAATAGAGACCCAATTTCCATGTAGCTCAGAAAGGAAAAGATTGATATCTTTGAGTATTTGATGAAAATTATATAGAAAGGACTAAATATTTGAATAGGGTACTCTAAGAGAATTTCAATGATTATGGAAGTAAAAAAAATAGAATACGAATCTGGAAGATATAGCCCTAGAAGTGAAAAATTGAAGGCTATCTTTAGAGCCTTGGTACCATAAATTGGTGCAAAATCTGATAAAACCACTTCTTGATTCTGATAATTGAGAGAATCAGCTTTCCAACAATATCTTGTCTACATAATTTTGACTTTGTATGATGAAGTTATGGGCAAAAAATTGAGATGTGGTTTTTAGAGCAAAAGCTAACTAAAAATAGAGGAAACCTACTAAATTTAGAGGGACACCTTTCTTAGAGGAATTCCATCAAACTAGGATGCTGATGTAAGTGGATAAGATGTCATTCAAGCTTGCAAGTACATTTTCCTTCAGATTTGACATGCCCTTTGTTTAATTATAAACTTTTGACCATTTTAAGGAGCACGTACCCCACAAGAGAATTGACAAATTTTAATGAAAATTCTGTACTTTTGAATTTTTTTTCATAGAACTGCATTTTTTTTAACTGCTGATTTTTTGACACCATTGTACATTATGGACATATGGATTTGCTCTCGCATGAAAAAATATGCTAGCAAATTTTCCACCAAAAATATTTGCGACCTCTGATTTTCACAATTTGATAAGCAATCCTAGGATTTTTGGGCCATCTGAGAATGATAGTGAACTTCGTTTTTTGCCAGTGCCTAGATTTTTTAGCTACCCCTATATTTGCCTTGATTTTTGTGCCTCAACCAATTTGACTCAATTTTTCAACTGTTTAGATTTTGATGAAACAACAGTTGATCTTGGGATTTTTTAATGTTGTAGATGTGATGGAAACCTTCTTTTGAACCCCAACTGCACAAAAGATTTACCTTAGGTTGGATCCCTCAAGCATTTCAACATGAACTTGATAGAAAAGCTTTGATACCATGTAAAAGTTAAGATTTCACTTTGATACTATGTAGAAATTAATGATCAACGACTAGGCCACGAATCATCTACAAGTAAAACACCTATCACACAAAAGAGATCAAAAAGATTGTATGCTTTATAACAACTAGATAATACTCTATTATTGCACAAAAGAATAGAAGATTCAATATTGAAGGTACACAATATTGGAGGTAGAATATTGGAGGCACAATTACAATTAATGAATGAATTTCTTTATAGAAAGCCCTTATCTAAAATTAGAAGAACTAAAGCAATGCAAAGTAGGAGCTAAATTAAGCTCAAATACAAGCTATAAAAGCTAACTAGAAGTCCTTCTAAGTGAACTTTGACTAAGAAAGCATAACACCTAGATAAAATAAAGCACCTAAGTTTATCTTAGGTTAAAAAGAAATTAAAGACCTAATTAATACATAATTCCTAAAATTAATCCAATATGTGTATGTATATATGTATGTGTATGTGTATGTGTATGTGTATGTGTATGTGTATGTGTGTGTGTGTATGTATATGTATAGAGAGAGAGACATGTGCATATATATAAATCTAGAAATGCACATGTATATGTATGTGTGTGTGTGTACACATAATATGGAATATTTTATATCATTGAAAGAAGTTTTTTGCTTCATAATACAAGGTCATAAGTCTACGTTGATACATTTTCACTTGAGAGTAAATGATCAAGATGGTTTATCCATTTCACCATAGTCCCATGTCACATGTTCTCTCATCCTTTATATAACATACCTCTAGTAGTTTGAATCTTAGTAAATGGTATAATTAAGAAACATAAAATCACCATCACCAATTATGCATAATCAATTTAGTTATAACTCATTCATATTTGAAGTCATTTAGAAAAATATTATTGAGACGGTATAATTAGGGAGCATAACATACCATCACTAATTATGCTCAACCAATTGAATTACAATGCTTCAATATTAAATATCATTTTGATAAATATTATTAAAATATTATGTAAAGATTAAAACTTGATATCACCACTACAATTTTAATTGATTTTGTAACTTTATATTTTTACATTATAACAATAAAAAAAATATCTAGTAAACATACTCATTTTTAATTCTAATTTAACATTTAGATAAAATTTCAAATAACAAAGTTGCATTCTCATAGTAATTTTATTCTATATACTTTAATAATATTGTAGAAATATTACTATCCAACTTTTAGAATGCATCAAGTATCTATATAATATATTTATAATATATAAAGAGTAATAATAACTTGGTACATTCTGAAGAGTAGATAGCCGTTTCTGAAACATTGTCCATTATATCAAACAATATATTGGATTGTAGGGAAATTGGCCAGTACTTCCAGTAACATAAATTCTTGACTTTCGCGTGAAGTAGACTATTTTTCATTATTTATAATACGACGAAGATATTCACATATGTTGTTTTTGTTCAACGATATGTTTGAAGCCACTTGCTAAGAGTCCTCTGCATTGTCGAGAGAGAGACATCAATATTAACTCGTATATTTTATAACTCATTCAAAGATTATTTCATTTCAACGATTCTAGAATTGATGACTGTAATTTTTTATTTATCAACATGCATTTGACTAGCGTGGCTCAGGTCAACAATCAGCAGCAGTCGTTCAAACTAGTTTTACAAAGGCTGAGTGTCGGCAATGTCTATCGTCAAAGGCCATGCAAAGTCGTGATGACGTGAGATCTCTTTTTTTCTTAAGAGCCGTTCATATTGAGACAATAGCCACCGTCGAAGCCAAATCACCTTGACATAATCCTTGCCACAATTAAACGCGTGTTTCTCATCCCTTCATCACTTTGTGCCCATCTCCTCTTGACACACTCTACCTATAGGTCTAAGCCAGTTTTTAGCCATCAAGGATTCCCACTTATTACATATGTCATAGATCTTCATTGTTAAGTTCCACACATACATACAAATTATTTTCCATGCTTGTTTCAAGTAAGGGATCGGATCAAAGCATACTAGCATAGGAGAATGACATACCTAATTGAGTTCTACTTGACTAGAGAAGATAAGTATGAGACCAGAATCTAGGAGAGATGAGCATATGAGAAAGAATGAAGAAAAATTGTTCTTATCTATAATAGAATAGGGATGGAACTCAAAGTTATATTTTTGCACACATACAATTCTAGTATAATCATATTTTAGGGTTGACCGTTGGTAGATGTATGGATTCATGTCTTGCGTACCTAGTTGATCTTGAGAGGCTAACAAATTCCTAGTAATGACTTACAGAAACCTTTGCTTGCAATAACAGAGTTCTCTTATTTGGTTAAATCAAGAAAATGTTCAATGGAATAGAACTACTGCCAATGGCACTCGATAAACTAAAATATAATTCTTTTTAAATTATGAAAACAGAGTAGTTTTAGCCCTAAGCTTGCAACCAAGAACTTAGATCCATCGTCTTAGATTAAGCGAGGATTAAGATTGTCACATTAAATGCTAGATATTTATCAGTATCATTATCAAATCTCTCTGATATTAAATCTTGAAAATATGGTACATTAAGATAAATCGATATAGCTACAGCCAAAGTAGCTCATTTCATAGAAATTAAAGTGATTGTGTAATTTACGTACCCAAATACTGAATGTCATTCTTGTTTGAGACATTGTCTTAATGAAATCTGTTTGACAGACTAGCAGTTCATTGTTACAATGTGCAACCCTTGTTTACATTCATTAACTAACAAAAACTAATGACACATATATATACATATAAATGGTGCTCTAATGCTATAGTTAATGCTGATTGTGGACAGTGATGAATCAAACACATAAATTCTCTCATTCTTGAATTTCAGTTGATTCTCATTGATCAATTTCTCAATACAATCATTACAAATGCTGAGAATGGTAGAACGTTCAATAAACTCTCAATCTTTTGAACAAATGATCACCTAATCATTGGTTTGATCAACTAATGAGAAATGCATTTCAATTGCCTTATTTTATAGAGATCTTAGAAAACAAAAGTGACACTAAAACTTGGACAGACTTAAAAAAATAAACTCCTCTTAACAAAAGTAAATATTGTTGGAATTTTGTCACACTCATCTCTTCGTTTTATTCAAGAAAATTTTATTTGTAATTTTACACTTTCTCATATAATATAATTATAGATGTCAGAAATACAACACTTCGGAGAAGAAGACATTGTACAGGGTTAGAGGATCTCTCCACTGTTCGTTGAGAGAAGCTTCACCCTGCTTTGGTGCGTTGAAAACCATGCTTTTCATTGGCTTATACCAAATATTGTTTCATACCAATATTTTATTATACATGAATCTCTAAAGCCCGGAAACAAAATAACAGATATTAATCAAAAGAAGAAAAATAGAGGAATCCATAAGCACCTGAGTTATTCTGCAACATTCAGGTATGCCGCTATGGAGGCTTTCAATGCAAAAAAGCCTTCCAATTCCTTCTTATTTTCCTTCACCTTTCTCCTCCAGTTTGCTGGGATGTCACATAGTCAACCCATGAATCAACTTTTCTCTCCACTGTCTCACGTAAAAGAAATGTTCAGAAGAATGTGTTCTGGCTTCTCATTTTCCTCCAAATGATCTCTTACAAATTCACAGTTGGGCAGAGAGTGCTTGGAACCAGCCATATTGTCAAACTGGTTCAAATAAATTATTACTTCCATAGAAGCCCCCAGGACAGCAAGGGAGCCACCACCTCATACATGATATATTTCCTTGACTGTTATGTGGCTTTGATACATAATAAGATTCGGGCAATAAAAATGGTGTATGGTTATAAATGATTTGAACCAATTAAAAAATATGGCCAGTTCAAAGCATTTTCTACAATTCCATATTTGTTTGGATCATTCGGAGAAAAACGGGTAAACAAATCACATTATTCTGAACGTTTCTTCAATGCACGATGCTGGGTAGGATACTAGCTATACAGACTAAAGCAATATATGCTGCTTCATTATATAGAGGATATGCGACTTTTTACTTTATAATAAGTCACAAATGTTTCATGTTTTTCGGCTTCATCCTTATCTCTTCTCTGTTCTAGAACGTTGATATTTTTCCTTTTTCATTTGATGATAACAGTTGAGATGGCAGAAATTTCATTACATTAAATACTCCAACACTATGAAGAAAATGGTGTTGCCCATGAAGCCTAACATGGGACACTAAATTTGAAAATACTGAACGTCTATAGTTGGAATTATAGTAGGCATTTATAAAAGTATGTAAATAGGCTGTTCAAAAGTCAAGTAGTGCGTATTATAATCTAAGAACTTTTCTGCTGCTGTGTGTACGCGCATGTAGATGATGCTCACAATATTGTCGAACTTATTCAAAATTGCAAACTCATCGACGACTTAAGCTCAGCCATTAATAAACTTGCTGACAATTTTAGAATCCGTATAAAATCATTTTTTTGGCATATATTGAAAGATACGACATGCAATCACATAAACAGCTAGCAGATCAAACACTACTTTACGAAATTCAGTCACGTAACGGCGATGCAAAAGTAAGATTTTCACACTCTATGGCCAGGGAACTCACTTGTGGTTTCTAGGAAATTTAATGGCATCCCGATTTTTCCCTTCTTCACCGTCCATACAGCCCTTTTAATGCACCGTACTATAGATTCTGTTATTATACAAATAATAACATCAGTTTTGATCTGATTTTCACTGCGTACCTACAATATATTTAGTCTAATTCATTCCAATAACGATCATTTAAACTGAAGTTTTCACAGGCTTAAATTCTGGCCTTCTCTATCTTTTTGTAGTTAGAAATTGTCTAACTAGCTAATCTGGACAAGGTAAAAATCTCTCGTAGCGAAATTATATAATATTAATCTAAACGATCTTTATTTTTTAGTAAAGGTCAAATAAGTTTTGAAGGGATCCGAAACCTTATTTACAAGAAGCTGTTATCAGCAAACCATCAACAATCAAACAAGAAACAAGCAGCCAACCCTCAATCAAGCAAAAGAGTGAACGAGAAGCTATTATTAGTAAACCATCAGCAACCAAACAAGAAATAAGCAACCAACCCTCAATTGAGAAAAACAGGGAACAAGAAACCAAAAACAACAAAACGACAAGGCACACCTACTTTATGTTTTTGATAGCTTATGCAGCCTCAACTTCAAGTTGAGAAATGTTAATAGAATATTTTTCATGTCCTTTAGATCCTGGATGGATTGATTAGCCATTTTCTTGTAATGAGCTCCAATATGGGTGTTGGGACCCTTATCTTCCTGTTGAAGAATCTTCTTTCCTTAATCATCCACAGGAAGATCAATAAATTGAGCTTTATCTTCCTTCTCAAATTTCTTAGTCATGACCCTTATCGTCTTTGCACTACTCTTAGTGAACTTATAATTGAAATTAACTAGAGTGATTAGATTGTCATTAGTCTTTTTCTAGTTAGTTTCCATCCTTGAAGTTCTATTTTCATAATCAATCTTCATGTGCTCAATATCTCTAGTCGCCTTCTGGAGAGAGTTCATCATATTTTTACACTCCTTCTCCAGTGACGAACCATCTTGGTTTTTGATATTCTCAGGGTTATTTTTGAGGGCATGGATAGCAATATTCATCTCATTCACCTCATGAAAGATTAACTTTTGCAGTTTGAAGTCATCAAATACAACATTTATGGCCAGGACAAGAAAGTCACTAGAGCTTTCTCTATTCATACTAAGCAAAGGCGAGTCATGCTTCAAATCTTTGAGAAATGGTGATTTGCCTTCTCTATCGGTCTCAGGTAGGGACTCAATAGAATATCTCAAGACACCATGATTGCTCTCCTTTGTGATAGAATAATTAGGTGATTTTCTCCCTTGCTTAGCATATATCTTCTTCTCCTTCTTTTACCTTTAATATCCCCACAAGCATACAGACTATCCTACAAAGAAGAACAAGGGACACATTTCTATTCGCCCTTTATCCTTATCTATTCACAATCATAGTCAAGGTCAACAACTTCTTTCATTTGCCATCCACTTCCCTTAGAAAAAAGGGTTTTCCATACCATTATCCTTTGAATCAGAGCTCAAATTATCCATTTTTTGGGGCATCTCTCCTTTCCCTTTGATAATTTTAAAATATTTCATTAAAAGAAAAATGACCCCTTCATGCAAAATAGGGTTTTCCTGATTCTTCTTATGTTCTTTAATACCTCACTCCAAAGCAGAAAGCAAATAGAAAGGAACAAAAATTCTATCCTTGTGTGTAAAATGGTTTAATGAGAAAAATGGTGATTGTACACAACCAAGAATTGACCATCCAGAGTGAAGTACTATATAACTACCTTTAACATGCTACACATAGGGGTTTGATTGAAGACATCGTGTATCCTCCATTACTCTGTTTGATTTAAAAAATTCCCTCTTTTTCTTTAGTGAAATTTTGCTCCTCCACATCTGAAGATTTTCTATCCTTGAGGAATTCCTTCCATTTTATCAACAACCTACTCACTTTGGTGAACAAATCCTCTATAATATGAAAGCTTTGCCCATAGGCCTTAAACAGACAATCCTTCCACCCTTGAGTGAAAATATTAGAGAGGTTGTGATCACACCCATGGATCCTTTCCAAATACGATAAAACCCAAACTCTCCTTAGAATTTGAGAAATAGTGCTATTATTCTTCACCTCTTCACAAGCGAGAGGCTCAAGCTTGTTCTATCTCCCCCCATATCAAAATCCTTGAACTCAATAGTGAAGACAACCCTATTCTCATTAATATGTACAACCTTGAGATGGATAATAATTTCAATTCTACACTTCACATCCCCAAAAAGATCTTTTAGACCACTCACAAAGTGTGTAGTGATCAAAAGTAATAAAATTTGGAAAAGGCTATGCATCATGAAACAAAATAAGGCTCACTACACATACGTGTAGCTTGACATAGGATAATAAATATTCCATTTGAGCTTCTAGTTTATCTCTCGACCTCCATTCTAATTTATGATTGCTATGCACTCCAATATTCACAAGGGAATTGATTACCCCATTAACCTTTCTATATCTATGAGAAATAAACATATTATCTAAGGAGTTTAAGATGTCTAAAGAGCCATTAATCCACTTCTTAATGGACCAACTTGGTTTGTATTTCCTGTTAAGATATTTAATAATATTGTCAAAGTCTCCTTCTATCCAAACCTTTTTAAAGTGTAATTAAGATGCTAAAAGTAAGCCATGGTAGGAAGCCACTACTTCAGCTAGGTGATTTTTCAAATTTCCAAAAGGGAGAGCCATTGCTACAATAAACCCACCATTTTCATTTGTCAACACTCCCCCACAACCTTTCAGCCTAGGATTCCCCTTTGCTAGCCCACCAATATTAAACTTAACCCATCCATGAGGAGGGGTATACCTGATAATGTTGTCTCTGGAATGCTTAATCTTCTTAATAGGGATAGAGATATGCAATTGGATTTTCCACACTTAAGCAACCTACAAATCAAAGTTAAAAATAGAAACTTTAATCCTAGACTCAAAAGAAGAAAGGCCATAGGACACATTCTATTTGATGGCTTTGCATGTTTTTAAAGATATAACATCAGCACTAAGGGAAGAGCCTTTGAATACCAAATTGTTTCTTTATTTCCATACATGCCAAGCCAAGTGGGGAATAATGCTAGACCATAGAAATTAGAGGGCAGGATTGGAAGAGGGGGAAACCCATTGGCTTAAAAAATTACCCATAAAAGAGGGGTAGAACCAATCAATTCTCCAAAGACTTAGAGAAAACAATGAAATATTCCTAACAAAAGGGAATTCCAAAAGAATTTGATGAGTACTTTCATGATATTCTTGACACAGAAAGAATCTTTTCACAAGAGAAAAGCCACTATTGTATAAATTATCCGAAGTTAGGACTTTGTTTCAAACAGAGATCCTAAATTGTATGTTGATTTTGGGGATTAGTTTAGGATGCTATACTTTGGTCCAAAAAGGAGAAGGATTAATTTCAGGGTGAAGAAGAGTCATCGTTGAAGTAAATACATACTCACCCAAAGGGGAAGCCACCCAAACGAACATTTCTTCTTGCTGTATAATATGAATAGGATTAAGTATGCCTTGGAGGGTCACAAGGTCCCTATGGACCACAAAAACATCCTTCCACTTACCATTAACAAAATATTCAGTGACATAGATTCCAAATCAATTAATGCATTCTTCCATATGAGTTCTAAAAGTTAGAGAATAAGAGAGATTCTCCTGACCCAACCATTCATAATTCCATAAACTAATACATTTGTCTGATCCACATTTCTATCTAGTACATTTTTGAATAATAAACAAAAAAATTCATGTTGTTCCAAATCAGAGAACCAAAAGGCAAATCTTTAGATCTTAAGAAAGTAGACAAGGAGGCCATGTTACACAAATACTTACTACTCATGATTAAATTCCACTGACTCTTATTGTGAAAGAGACTCTAAATCTATTTATCCAAGAGAGTTAAATTGAACTCCTTGATACATCTTAAGCCCAATCCTCCCTAGTTTTTGGAATTACAAACACCATCTCAAGCAATGAGAGGAAACTTTATTTTATCTTCCTTCCTAGACCATAAAAGTGTTAGTGTAGGTTTTTTTATTTTCCTTATGTTAGGGGGTATTTATTTTTCCTACACATATATTATTAAGATTGCTTAGGTTATTAGGTGTGGTTAATATGAGGACATGTGGCGGAATACATTAGCTACATGTGTAACTCTCCACCTCACATGGGTAGTTGAGTTACACACCCTCTTTTGGCTTGTTGTGCCACCTCTCATAACCACTATTTTGTCATTTCCTAAGTGGGTTATGGGGTAGTTGGGTTTCTCACCCTCTTTTGGCCTTATGTGCCACCTCTTATAACTCCTTTTTTTTTTTCATGTAAGGAGGTTATGCCACATATTTTGACATTTACCAAGTAGGTAAAAACCTCCCACCTTTTGTGGGGTAGTAGGTAAAACCTCCCACTTTTTATGGAGGTGGGAGTTAATGCACCTCTTGGTTGTATATGCTATTATTTTTCTATATAATAAGCAATATACTCTCACCTTCACAAGTTAAGTGATAGCTCGGTGACAGTCTTCTCTAAATTCTCTTCTTTATCTCTATTTTTCTCTCATATCAGATTTATCTTCATTCAGCTATTTTGATCTTCGATCATCCGTTGCTTGGAGTTGCATGTGATCTATGACCAACATCAGATCCTGGCTCAATTCTTGCTTCTCACAGAATTTAACATGGTATCAGAGCCGTGTTGTCTGGTATAGCTCATTGCTTTTCTGATTTATTTGAGAGATTTGAGATTATTAGATAGCTAATATTTTTCTTAAAAACCAAGTATGCTCTTCTCCTGCATTTTCGTGTGATCTGGAGAATCAGAACAGTTTAAAGGAAAATAAGCTTCTAGTTAAATCTGGTTTTATATATGTGTTCTTTGAGATCTGGGTGATTGCAGCATTTTTGGTAATATTGGAGGCTTCTTTAGCATTTCCAGAGTGTCCAGAAGGCTTGTGAAAATCATAAGTGACTTTTATTTCACCAAATTCAGAGTTTGGAGAACACAGTAAAAAAAATCAGAGTACTTGACAGAAAGCTGGAAATGAGCACTCTTCATAATTGCAGGTCTTATTGAAATATTCTACTCTTCTTTGTTAGATATTGTAGGTTGAATCAGCTGCATTTTTTTTCCCTTCTATAGATCATATCTTTGTTCTCACAACTCTATTTTACAAAAATGAATAGTTGTTGGAAAGGTATTAAGATACATTGAGCAGCTATAAGGCTAATTTTTTCAGATTTTGTGTTAAATTGATATGTATTTAAACTTTCTATTTTGGCCATTAAAGCCTTAGAAAGCATTGTAATCTGATAAAATCCTTGTAAATGCACTAATTATAAAGTGCCAACCTTGTAATATTTGGGGGGGGTGATTTCAAAGACTAGTGAAAAGGGGGGGTGTCTCTTGTGTCTTCTTTCTTGCACTCTTCTTGACTCTTTGCAATATTCTTTTCTACTATCATGGAGGCATCTACAATTCCACTTTTAACACCATATAATTACTTTGAATGGAAATATAAGATGATAATATATCTGAAAAGACATGGATATCATCGTGTTACTATGGGACTTGAAACTGGACCTCAAGATGTTGCAGAAAAGATTAAATGGTTTAATAAGTGTGATGAAGCTTTTGGTACATTGTGCATGTCAGTCTCTCCTGACCTTCTTTTTCACATTGAATCTACTACTACACCAAATGTAGTATGGACTACTTTGGGAAACCTCTTTGGTAAGCAAGATGAACTAAGAGGTCATCAATTGGAGAATGAACTCATAGGGTTGAATCCAACCAATTTTGATACTATACAAGACTTCTTCACTAAACTTAAGTCTATAAGATTGCAGTTGGAATAGTGTGGAACTAAGAAAGATGATAAGCAACTGATCTTGAGTATTCTTTCTAAGCTTGGTCCTAACTATTCAGTGTTTGATTCTACATTCTATGCTACCAAATGTGCCCTAGGTACCACATTCAAAATGCCTTCTTTAGATGATTTTGCTACAGAACTCACTAGGGAGCAAGACAAATTGGTTCAAATGGGTACAATAAAGCCCTCTAAGTCACATGCCTTAGTTGTAAATCAAGGCACAAAAGAACAGAAAGGGTCTAGTAAGAAAGATAAGAAACAAAAGAACCAAGGAGAGAAGAAGAAAGATTAGAAATCTGCTACTTCAAAAGTAGACAATGAAACCTCTTCATCAAAAGGTGAACAACCTAAGAAGGAGAAGGTCAAGTGTTCTTATTGTAAGAGGCCTGGTCATGATGAACATAAGTGTTTAAAGAAACAAATTGATCACCTTTCAAATCTTCTTGAAAAAAATAATATCAAGGTTCCTGATTCAGTCAAACAGAGTTCATCAGAAGGATCTTCTAAGGACATAGATAAGAGTAAGGGGAAAGGAAAGGGTAAGGCCCTAGTTGCTATTGCTTCACAACCAAATTCTTGGATAATTGACTCAGGTGCTTCACACCACATGGCTTCTTCAGAAGATGATTTCATATCTTTAGAGCCATGTTCTATGCCTTCCATCCTAATGGGTGATGACACTCCTGTTGAAGTGCATGGGAGAGGGTCTGTTGATGTGGGTGAAGGAACATTTCAAGATGTCCTTTGTGTTCCATCTTTATCAACTAATCTCCTATCTGTTTATCAGATCACTCACACTGGTTCTGGCAAGCGAGTTGAGTTCACATCAGATGTAGTGGTAATTAGCGAAATGCATAATGGGTCTACTGTTGCTGTGGGAAAAGCAGATCATCATTCTAGATTATATCAATTTTCTCACTTTGTTCCTGACTCTCCTTCGACAGTTTTACTCACTCATGCAGATGAGGTGAGTTGTTTGTGGCATCAACGGTTTGGCCACTTGAACTACCGTTACTTGCAACAACTCAGTCAACAAGAAATGGTTTCAGGGTTGCCTTCTATTCGATTTTCTGATGGAGTTTGCCAGGGGTGCATTCTTGGTAAGCATCCAGAGGAGAAGTATGATAAAGGTAAAGCTTGGAGAGCTACACAACTATTGGAGTTGGTACATAGTGACTTGGCAGGACCATTTCCACAACCATCTTTCAGCAAGGCTAGATATGTCTTGACATTTATTGATGACTTTTCCAGATATACATGGGTTTACTTTCTCAAACAAAAGTCTGAAGTCTTTGAAAATTTTCTAGATTTCAAAGCTTTTGCAGAGAAACAATCTGGGAAGTTCATCAAGATTCTGCATACAGATAATGGGGGTGAATATGTTAATAATCAGTTTGAACAGTTTTGTGCTTCAGAAGGTATCAACATGCAGCACACAGTTCCATACAGTCCTCAACAAAATGGTGTAGCAGAACGAAAAAATAGGTCCTTGAAGGAGATGGCTAATTGTATGATTCACTCCAAGTCTTTGGCACCTCAGTATTGGGTAGAGGCCATCAACTGTGCGTGTTACATCTAGAATCAAGTTCCTCATAAAGCTGTGAAGGGGGTAACTCCCTTTCAAGCTTGGACTGGTCGAAAACCCACAGTTAAACACTTTAGAGTGTTTGGTTCTCTTGCATGGGCCCACATTCCAGCTGAAAAACGCAAGGCTATGGATCCGCAGAGTAAGCCTTGCATATTTGTTGGATATCCAGATGATGTCAAAGGGTATAGGCTTCTCCATCCCACTACTCATGAGTTGTTCATTCAGAGGAGTGTTTGTTTTGAGGAGAGTTCTTCTAGTTCTTCTCATACCACTTCTCCATCCACTATCACATTGGAGAAATTGCATTATGATGACAGTTCTTCAGAGGATCTTAATCCTCCTAATCTTGATGAGGAGTCTTCTTCCTCTACTTCAGATGGTGACAGTGATGATGAGGATTCACATTCCTCTCATAGTCATCATTCAGAGGTTGATGATTCTCCCCCAGACTCTCCAACCTCAGTGCCTCTTTGGGCTCGACAAACATTTGAGTCAGCAGGAGATTGGCTTGGTGATCCATTAGATACTAGAAGAACAAAGTCACAATTTCAGCAAGCTCCATATCTCTTCATTGCTTCAGCTTCTGATCCACAGTCCTTTCGAGAAGCTTCAGGTGTTCCTGAGTGGGATGCTGCAATGCAAGAAGAGTTCAATTCCTTGGAAAGGAATCACACATGGGATTCAGTTCCTCTTCCTAAGGGAAGGAAACTTGTTCGATGCAAGTGGATCTATCGAACAAAATTTGCAGCAGATGGGTCGGTTGATAAGTATAAGGCTCGCTTGGTAGCAAAAGGTTTTTCCCAAGTTCCAGGGGTTGATTACTCTGAGACTTTTGCTCCAGTTGCTAAGATGAATTCCATCTGACTTGTTCTTGCTATAGCTGCAGCACATCGTTGGGAAGTTCATCAAATGGATGTGAAGAGTGCATTTCTTCATGGTGACCTTCAGGAGGAAATCTACATGGAGCAACCACAGGGGTTTGTTCAGGATCCTTCACTTGTGTGTCGACTTTGAAAGTCTCTCTATGGCCTCAAACAAGCTCCTCGAGCTTGGTATGCCAAGATGGACTCATTTCTTCTGACAGTTGGTTTCACTCGGTGCCATTCTGATCCAAATGTATACATTCTGCAACAGGATGAAACTCTCACATTTCTAGTTCTCTATGTTGATGACTTGTTACTCACAGGGAGTCACTCATCCACCATCAAAGCAGTGAAAATTGCTCTACATGATAGATTTTTGATGTCAGACTTGGGTCTTCTGCATTACTTCTTGGGAATTGAGATCACTCAATCATCTTCAGGAATCTTCCTTGGACAACCCAAGTATGCACTTGATATGCTCTCCAGATTTCACATGGCTGATTGTAAGCCTGCACCTACTCCATTTTTGTCAAGGGTCAAACTTGAGGCTAAGTTCTCTTCACCCTTGGTTGATGGCACTTTATATCGACAACTTGTTGGAAGCCTCATTTATTTGACTCATACGAGACCTGACATTTCTTATGCTGTGGGCATGGTCTCTAGATTCATGCAGAAGCCACATGAGTTGCATTGGAAAGCAGCTAAGCGAATCCTCCACTACATTCAGGGTACTCATAATTATGGAATTCAGTATGTAGCAGGTGTGAATATTGACTTGGTAGGATATACGGATTCAGATTGGGCAGGTGATTCTCAGGATCGCAAGTCTACTTCTGGGTATTGCTTCTCACTTGGTTCTGGTCCAGTTTGTTGGTCGAGCAAGAAGCAGTCTGCAATTGCTCTTTCATCAACAGAGGCCGAGTATCGAGGGGCAGTCAATGCCACCACTGAGGCTATTTGGCTTCAAAATATTCTTACTGAGTTTGGTATTCCAGTCAAAAAGCCTACCATCATCTTTTGTGATAATCAGAGTGCTATACAGATCTCAAAAAATCCAGTTCATCATCAGAGGACGAAACACATTGAGATACATATGCACTATATTCGGGAGCTCATTCAGGAAGGCATCATTGATCTTAAGTATAGTTCTACATCGGAGCAAACTGCGGACATCTTCACCAAACCTTTCACCGAAAGCAAGTTCCTTCATTTGCGATCTTTGCTTGGGATGCAAAAGGTGTCTACTTCAGGAGGGGCTTCTTAGTCCTTCATTCTTTCTCTCTCTATTTTGGGGGGGTCTATTCCTCTTATGGGGGGCTTCTTCTTTTGGGGGGGATATCTATGTACATGGGTACCTAACATGGCCTCATTTGCCGGGACCCATCTTTTCACCCACCTAAGCTACGCTTAAGGGGGGGTGTTAGTGTAGGTTTTTTTATTTTCCTTATGTTAGGGGGTATTTATTTTTCCTACACATATATTATTAAGCTTGCTTAGGTTATTAGGTGTGGTTAATATGAGGACACGTGGCGGAATACATTAGCTACATGTGTAACTCTCCACCTCACATGGGTAGTTGAGTTACACACCCTCTTTTGGCTTGTTGTGCCACCTCTCATAACCACTATTTTGTCATTTCCTAAGTGGGTTATGGGGTAGTTGGGTTTCTCACCCTCTTTTGGCCTTATGTGCCACCTCTTATAACTCCTTTTTTGTTTTCATGTAAGGAGGTTATGCCACATATTTTGACATTTACCAAGTAGGTAAAAACCTCCCACCTTTTGTGGGGTAGTAGGTAAAACCTCCCACTTTTTATGGAGGTGGGAGTTAATGCACCTCTTGGTTGTATATGCTATTATTTTTCTATATAATAAGCAATATACTCTCACCTTCACAAGTTAAGTGATAGCTCGGTGACAGTCTTCTCTAAATTCTCTTCTTTATCTCTATTTTTCTCTCATATCAGATTTATCTTCATTCAGCTATTTTGATCTTCGATCATCCGTTGCTTGGAGTTGCATGTGATCTATGACCAACATCAGATCCTGGCTCAATTCTTGCTTCTCACAGAATTTAACAAAAAGGAATTTTTGAATTCTTTCAATAGCCTCAACATATTTGCTAGGAATTTTAAAAAAACTCATCACATAGATAGGTAGATTTTGGAGTGACCTAAATAATCTTTGTTAGCAATAGAAAAGCTCTCTTTTTTGGATAGAATTGTGGAACTCCCAGTGGCACTAGATGAAGTAAAATATAATCCTTTTAAATTATGAAAGTAAGTAGTTTTATCCTTAAGATTGCTACCAATGTTGTGTATTCACATATCTTAGATTAAGCCAAAATAAAGATTATTCCAAAAAAAGCTAGATTTTCATCTATATCTTCACATACTTATTAGATATTAAATTTTTTTAAATGGGATAATTTAAATAAATTGGTATATTTGTGTCTAGAATAGTTCAATAGGCATTATTTTTGCAGAAGATCTTCATAGGAGGTTCATTGACGAGTACTAGACAAATAAGGAAAGTTGCTACTCCTATAAAGTCAATATTAGGATTAAGAGAGGAGGCCCCTCACATAGCATTGGAAACCACAACTAGATTGAGACCAACAATTGCATTAGGAATCCAAGGGGTGGGAGACAATAGGCATAAAAGCCCTCGAAAAAAGACTAGTGGGGTGGTGAATGCCAAGTGTATAAATCCCAACAAAAGAAGAAACCCTCAACTTCCCAACAATAGGTTAGGAAAAAGAGTTAGTAATAAGATAAAGAGGATGGACCATCAGAGGTGCCCCAAAAGAAGAAGCTGAAAAATAATATCATTCAGAGAAGGGGGTGAAGAAAGATCCGTCATCATGTCTAAAGGGGGGAATTCACAATAGAGGAGGAACCAAGAGGAAGAATGGACCCACACAAAACTTGCAAGGTTGGAGGTGCCACAATAGTTGGAATGACACCTAGAATGCTAACTCTAGCATGAGCTGGGAGGGGTGGGAACTTTGAATATGAATTTGGAGAGGTAGAAGTGAGTGAGTAGGAGGGAGGAGCCATTCCTAATGAAGTTTTCGAATAGTTGTTTATGACAAGAACAAAAGACTTTGTGTACTCTTCTTGATGTTGAATTGACCAATAGAGTATCCTATCTATACGTTATGATACTAAATTTGTATAATGATACATGTTGAAGATAAATTTGTATGGTATTACATCTCTTGACACCTAGATCTTCTAGATCTTCTCTAACATCATCTCTCCTTAGATCTTTATGCTTTAATACCACTTTCTGAATAAAAAATAAAAGAATAACAAAAGATTGTTACAACAAACAGATACAAAATTCTTTTTTTCATTCATCCTATCTTGATATAAAACTCTTTCTCTAATTCATGATTATTTTTTCTAAACAGCTCGAGAAATCTTTCATAGAGATCACAAGCCCTTAAAAAAGAAAGTAAACTGAATTGATTATTTTTCCATGCATTTAACATGCACATGACACCCAATTTAAGAACAATATTAAGAATTTAAAAATATCACTAAACATAGTGAGCGACCATCATATATCGGCAATTACATTCACTAACGAGCGAACATTTATGACACCTTTCAACAAGAATAATAAAATATGATCTTCCAATGTTACTGTTCGGAGATAAACACATTGTTAGAAGATCTCTGCAAGTGCCTCTGCGTTGAGCAAAGATTCACGTTGTTTTGCGGCATTAAAAACCAAGGTTTATTAGCTTTATTCAAAAGACTATTACATACCAAAAAAATTCTTATACATGGATTTCTACAGCCCGAAAACGAAATAATAGGTATTCAAACGAAACGAATAAACAGAAATAGAGGAATCGATAAGCACCTGAATTTTTCTAAAAATTTCGGGTATGCCGCTAGGGAGGCTTACCCTAGAAAATATCCTTCCCATTATTTCCTTTACCTTCCTCCTCAATTATGCTCAGATTTAACATAGTTGCCCCATGAATCGACGGTTCTTTCCACGTATTTTGAGCCTTCTTTGCTAGACAAAAGAAAGATACTGCTACAGTGCAAGAAATGTTCAGAAGAATGTGCTCTGCCTCCCCATTTTCCTCCAGATGATATCTTTCAAATTAAAGAGAAATAAAATTCGGGCAATAAAAATGCCTCATACATGACGTGGCATCTCTTCGACATATAACAAGTCGAGAAATAAGATCTGGGTAATGAAATTGGGATATGGTTAAAAATAACATGAGCCAGCTATATAGACAGTTCGAAACTCTATGTACAATTGCAAACACATTCTTCTGAACATTTCTTTCACTGCAGCAGGCCAGCATGCTAGCATTTTTTTTCCCCTATGAATTCTCTCAATGCGTGATAATCTTCGCTCTGTTCCATCATTTCATGAAGCTAAAATTTTAGGCGAAAGCACTCCATTACCTTAGCAGTGAGAACATACTTTCAAGCCAAGAATTTGCATTCATGAGTACATAAAGGTGCATTGCCTTAAAAGTATGTGAATAGGCGCCTCAGCTGTTCAAAAGTCAAGTAGTGCGTTTCGACCTTACAAACTGGTTCGTATAATTTAATGAGTTCTTCTACACCTGTGTGCACGCGCATGTAAATCATGTTGAATTTTAGTGGATGATATTTCAAGTTACAACTCATCAACGTCTTTCCTTAATAAGTAGCTTACAATTTACTAACAATTTCAGACCTCGTATCAAACTCTTTTATTTGACATATATGAAATAAAGTGACGCGCAATCACATAAATAGCATTGTATGGAAAGCAAAAGTTAGTTTTCATGCCATAAAAAATAAGATTGACTAAAATGCAAGATTTCCACAATCTATTGAGTGGGAAAACCACTCATGAAAAGAATCAAAATGTCATTATTATTTCTGTCACTTGTCATCTCAAACTGACCGCCATTTAAAAGTCTATGACTAACAGTCGGTAAGCCGAAACTGGTAATAAACTTATTTTTTTAAATTGTACGATGAGAAACCATGCTTTTTTGAGAATCATATTCAAGTTTAGTTATTAGTCATTGTGAAAATGATTTTTTAAATAACGTGATAGGAAAGAAAGGTATTTTGAAAATCATATACAAGATTGGGTAGTGGTTCTTATAAAATGTATTCTATTATTGACTATGAGTTTTCACACAAACATAATTACAATCTATTTTTTATATTTTATTGTTGAGTTCATTTAGCTTTTTGATTGAGGATCATTAAATGTGTCTCATGTGAATGTTTTCCTCTCTTGAGCATTATACCAACAAGTGTATGATTAAATAATTATGTTGAACTAGAAACATTTTTTCATAAACATAAAGTTATCCAGCCACCCAAAAAAGAAAGTTTTCAAGAAGAGTTCTCAAAAACGTTTCTAAGTGTCCCTTTCATATGATTTACTTTTTAGGTGGTTAGATAGATGCCTCTAACATATAAAATATAAAATTGCTAGTAAAGAATATTGTCACACCTAATATAAGTATCAATTAAATTAATGAAACATGTGAAGCTAGATTAATTTAGTTATGTATAATAGAATTGAGACAATGAATGAAGGAAAACAATTTGTATGCTAAAAGTGGAATGGGTAGAAGGAGAGTAAGAAACATAGAACTCAGTCTATAATTAGATAGAAAGTGTTGGCTATTACTACTAGGATATGTTATAGTCATTGATGTCAACATATTTCGGTGTTGCAAATGATGTGTTTGGTGTTCCGATGATTGCATTGAGCTGTTATGGATGGTTTATCTATTTGGGATGCTGGAATACTTTATTCGTTACTGGTTTCAGTGATTCAGGAGATTACTTGATCATATTATTTGATCTAGTTTGTAGTTCAGTCTTTCTGTGTAGTAATTCGCAGAGTTTGGTATTTTCTTTAGTGAGCTCTGGTATGATCATATCTTTTGTTTCAATTTTGGGAGAATGTTTTGGATGTTAATGTATATATTTAGTTCATATGGTTCATGATTTGGTGTTTCGCAAGCTATATTTCTAGTTTGAATTGTTGCTATTGAGTATTCCCGTGAGTTAGCGTGTTGATCAATAAAAATTTGTATAAGTGGTGTTGGTGCAGCTATTGCAGATGGTTCTAATGTTCTTGTTGGTATTTCTTGACCATTTCCTATTTATCTTGGTGGTTCGCATTGATTCTTGTGCACACTTTTGGTGATATTGTTAATCTGATGATATTCTTTGTCTGATGCGGTATTCTTGGTGGTGTAGCATGTTGCGGTTGATCTTGTCAAGATTTTCAGTGGTGATGCATGTTTGGAGATTTGATTTAGGTCCATTTTATGTCATGTATATCATTATAATGGTTTGGTGGTTCTCATAGGTATCGTGTGATTTAATTTTGTAATTGTGAGTTGAGGGTTTAGTCAGCCTTGTAGTCAAGGTTGATGATTTGTATAAATAGGTGGCTTAGCCATGTAATTTGGGTATGTGTGTTATATTTGCATTATCAGTGAGTGGTTTATGTGGTGCTTAAGCGAATTTATCCTTCGGTGTGGTGTATTGAGCAGAGATTGTTGTAGGGAAGAGAAATGTGCCTAACCAGAACTGTCATTAGGCATTAGCAGATGCTATCATTGCAGTTTGTTCTTTCTGGATTGTAGTCTGAATCTTGTTGTAAGGCAGTGAACCTTCCCTAAGGGTTGGAGCCTTCTGGGTCATCTTATTTTGAGCAGTGTGCCTGAATGCATGTTCATTCCCCATTGTAATATTTTCACATACTACTAGAAAGTATCATCTTATTGTGGGTAGGTTCCCACCCTAGTTTTCCCCTTAACCGAGTTCTCCACTTCAAAATCTTGGTGTTATGTGTTGTGGTTTCATTTCTCTTATCTTTATTGTTGTTGCTATTGTTGTTAAGATATGAGATTGTACTTAAACTCTTTTAATCTAGTGAAAATAGATTCACCCCCCCTTCTCAATTTTCCTTCTTGATTGTTGCTAACAATTGGTATCAGAGCTAGACCATCCTAAAGAAGCTTGACGGCTTGAAAAGATTCGGGATGGAAACTTATGTGTTAAAGAAGAAGAGTCCTAGATTTGATGGAAGCAATTATATTGTTTGGACGGATCGGATGGAAGTTCACTTTAAATGCCTTGGACAAGAGTATTGGAAGATCACAAAGAATGTTTATAATGTTCCTCATAATGGACCAGTTATTGCTAAGAAGTGTAAAGTTACTTAAAGAATGTTTAAGAAGTGTAAAGTTGATACAAAGTTTAATGTTAAGAAAGTTCAAGATAAAATTATTCTTGTTGCAATTTATGTAGATTATTTACTCATTATTTGACCAAATATTGAGCAAATCAATTATAATTTAAAATCATATCTTAAATTGATACTTCATATGAATGATCTAGGAGAGATAACTATTTTAGAAAAAAATAACATGCTTGAATGCAATTGAGAGTGCAAGAAGTTAAGTGCACTTTTTGGCCAAAAAGTATGCGTTTTCCTTAATTTTAACATTTTCCCACAATCAACTTAAAAAATTGAAGCACTTTGAAATTGAATCTTTAAAAAAGTCATTAATGCAAAATGTAGCACTCAAATTCTAGTTTCCAAATATATAATTTACTTTAATACCTATATAATAGAAATTGACTTTCAAAAGGAATTTTTAAATACCACTATTAAAAAAAAAATCTTTTCTAGGACCATACCATGCATGCGTATGCCCACCACTTTTTTATACAATTTTTTTTTTTCAAACCCTTTTGGAAAAATATTTGTAACACATTAAAGATTGATGAGGATAGTTTTTTAAAATTTCATATTAAATATATTTTTTAATTAATTTTCTATTCTTAGCCATATTTGTTGTTTTAAAAAACCCTCATCTACAATCACCAAAATTTGACCTAAAGTTATCATTTATAAATTTTTTTTTAAATTTAGATTCATGTCATATAATTTTTTTTTTCAAAAAATGTAAAAAAGAGTTATTAAATAAATAAGAAAACCTAATATTTCATGTTTATGGACCAAATCTAGTACATATTAATTAAAAAATTAAATAAATAATCAAATCTTTAAAAAATTATATATTTAGAATCTACACAATGTAATATACAATGGGTTTCAATTTTGTCTGATAATTTTTAAAAATAGGGCACCAAACATATTGCAAAAGTCACTATTTTGTTACTCACATAGTCCAACTTTATACTTACAGGTCCAAGACTTAGGTTTGGGAATTCCAAGTATTACTCGAGTCGAATCATAAGGAACATGGAGGGTTAATTTTTAAATAATGGGTACCCATTATATAAATAGGAGCTGATTTCAATAATGAGGTCCCATTTTAATTTTTTTCTATGAAAATACTTTTACAAAATGGGGTCCTGTTTCAATCTAGGACTTGAAGCATAACTCAGCCCCTTTAATTTTTAGTCTCGAGACCCGGGACCAAAATGGGGCCTTATTTAGAAAATAACAAGGCCCCATTCTTAGCGGCATTGTTCCCAACATCCACACTCCCCCCTAATTGGGACCCAACTTAAGGAAAACATATACTTTTTGGCCAAAAAGTGCACTCAATTTCTTGCACACTTAGTTGTATTCAAGAATGTTATTTTTTTCTAAAATAGTTAGGTCTCCCAGATCATTCATATGAAGTATCAATTTAAGATATGATTTTAAATTATAATTGATTTGCTCAATATTTACTCAAATAATGAGTAAATAATCTACATAAATTGCGACAAGAATAATGTTATCTTGAACTTTCTTAACATTAAACTTTGGATCAACTTTACACTTCTTAAACAATCATAAACTTTTATTAAGTCTCTTAGCCAAATATTGTGTCGTGGACCAAACTACCTCATGTTTTACCTTACAATGTCAGTCCCAGACCTAGCTTCTACCTCCACTAGACCATCAAGATTGATAAATTTACCTTTTATAGAGTTCAATTGAACTAGAAAAGCCCTTATAATCTCATTTTAAGGATAATAAGCCTTGCAAAGATAATTAACCTTGTCAATAATTTCATAGAGACCAATCCAACTACGGGGAAACATGGGAATTACTATTGGACTACTAGAGAAGTGAATTAGAGAAAACCCTAGTAATAGTAAGATAGGATACCTTTGGAGACTAATCGGAGAAGTATACCATCAAGAAGGAGAGTTCTTTGAAATAACTTCCTAGTTCATATAAGTAGTGACATTTTTCCCCTTTTGCTAAAAAGTAGGAGAATAATCATTTTTTATTTTTGCATTGAATTGAGGGGTAGCATGGCAAAAATTTTAGGGGGTGGCCTTAGTCAGGGTGGCCTTAGTCTAGGAGCTCTGAGCAAGGGAGAAAAAATGAAATTATATAGTCCAAAAGTCAAACCCTAGAATAGGGGTAAACCCATTATGCATTGACTGAGCGACCACAATTGGTTGTGAAAGAGAAGAGAAAATACATTAAGGTATATTCATCTTTATGATCTTTCTAAAATGATCAAGCATAGGAAATAGTTCGGAATGAAACCTCTTAAACCAATCATCAAGAGTCACGTACCTCCTCTCGACCTCAACAAAATCCTTCCATTCTAACATGAGATCCTCTCGATTAAATCTATTTTACAATTGATTAATTTTCTCAAGATCCATTAGGAATTTCTTGAAATCCTCCTTGTTATTACCTTTATGCTTCTTAGGGAATGCAAAACCTTCCATCAATAGACTGGTAGCCTCTAAAATGAGCTCCTTCAAAATATTAAAGGACTTGATCTGTGAATGCAAACCCTACCATCTTTCCAAGAGAAAGAAAGCATAGAAGACATCGAGGGATGATGACAAGTCACGACCTCAATATAGTCCAAGAGAAATTTCCATTTTCATAAATGTGCCATAAAACCCAATCCTTTTTTATAGACTCACAACTATTATGTTCCACTTTAATTAAGTCACCACTCATGGTAGGCCAAAGCTCAATAGGAATAGGAAATTCAATTGTATAAAAAAAAAAGGAAATTTGGAGATGAAAAGTAGGAGAGGAAAAATGAAAATTAAGAAGGTAGTCCCTTCCAATAAATGATGAGTCTTTTCCCACAAAGGGAAATGATGAAAAATATAATTGAAAAGAATATTACAATCAATCCATATTTGAGTTACTTGGTCATCTTGGATTATAACACAATCTCCCATTTGAGATAGTTAACAAAAGTTCACATTTGCAGATTTTGGATGAAAGTGTTCAAGTTTTCCAACCTATCACCTCACTTGTTTCCTTCGCAAAGGGTATGGGAAAATATCACATGTTGAATGGAAGGTAGATTATGACAAGCATATATGATATAGTCATTCATGGGCCATCTTGGGGATGCATCGTCTTTGAGCACCGTGATGGAATTATTATAATTGGACATTTTATAATGAATTTGTCAAAACCTTTTTCTTTAGCCAAAAAATTACCATGAAATGCAGTCACTACCAAAGAAAAATTAGAGGTCTAAACCCTTAGTGTAGCCATCTAGGAAACAAATAATTCATCCATATCATCTCTAAAAGTGCCACCTACTCTTACTTGGCTTAGCTTTCCTTTTAAGAGTCATGAAAATTAAGTTTAAACTAGCTAGTGTCAAGGGGGACTAGTGAATAGTGTTTTGTAACCAATGGGTAGGGAGACCAAAAGTGAAAGAGCCCTAGAAATCCCCCACTTCTAAGCAACAAGGAATTGTAAGGATTAGGGTAGTTTATTATGCTTAGAGGTACAAAATAATCTTATATTATTCTTAATATTACAAATTATGGGGAACACTAGAGATGCCCATTGATTTTCCTTATCCTTGAGTATTATGTTATTCAACTCCTTCTAGCTAATACATCATATATGAAGAAAAGGCTCATACCACAACTCCACAATCAATGTCTGGGATTGTAGGATGGAAACCAATATAGAACTAGCTTAGGATATTTGTACCATATCCAAGATATAGAGAAAAGACTCATAATGTTTTTCTTCATATTCCAAGAGTACTTACATTGAAAGAGCATATTATTAATACTTTTTTCTATGTTTACACATAAAACAAAATAATTTACCAACTATATGCCTCTCTTTTAAAGGTTATCATAGTGAGAATCTTTGTATGACAAGATGCCCACCAAAAGAAACATACTTTAGGGATGGTTTTAGAGATCTAGACATTCTTCTATTTAAATTGGGAAGGAAAAGGAGGTGCAAGGAGCTTAAAATATGACTTGATAGTGTAATTACCAATCTTATATATAGGCCAAACCATGATATCTTGTGAATAGGATCTACAAAATCTATTATTGTTTAAGATCATGAGGAGTTCAAAATTTGAAACTTGAATAATAGTATCAAAATAATTAGGGTTAACTAACTCGGATGGAGGAGAAGAGGTATCCCAATAATTCTTATCAGAGACTAGACATCTTTTGGTTAAATCCTTCTCAATAGTAGAACAAATAGGTTTAAGTAGAATGGGTGAAGCCAAAGAGAATATGTTCACCATTACCAAGCTACCAAACCATTCCTTTACTAAAAATTGGTTTAGTTTCAAGAATATTGTTCATAATATGAGAGCCATGATGCAAGTGATCGACCAATATGGATGACCTTCCATCTCTACCTTGTAAATATTTAGCCTTTATCACACAAGGAGACTTAGAAGGCTTCAAAATATGCCTTGAAATCATTTGGAAAAAAGAGCCAAATTTAAAGTTTAAGTCTTTGATGTTATGCCCCTTGAATCATTACTACTGTAGATCATCTCCAAATCCACTAGAAAAATACAATCCTTCTGCTCCATTCCTTACCAAAGGAATCTCATTTAGGTTTTATCAAGCTTCTTAGTTCAAGAAACATGCACATGAAAGAGGGAGAGGAGATAAATAAAGGAAGTTTGGATAGAGGATTGAACCAATTGGATTTTTCTAGTATTACTCAGAAGAGTACCTTTCTAATTTATTAATCAACTAACTTCTTTTGAATTATTTCCAAAAGACAAGACCACTTAAATTTATCAACTTTACTAGTATTTAATATTGTACCCAAATAAGAGGTAGGAAGACTAGAAATGTAACAATTTAATCATTCAACAATAGGAACCTAAAGGGAGGGATGAACATTCATGAATTAATGAGAAATTTTATCTAAATTAATCTTCTTTCCTAAAGTGAAAGCGTAATTATAGAGAATAGAGACCTAGCCTCTAACATCTGATAAGGAAGCAATACACAAAAGAATAGTTCCATCGACAAATTGTTAGTGGGAAACATCTTCAAGGGATAATGAAGGCCTAATACCCAACAAGAGGCCTATTTTAATATTATTTTTAATATTCCTACTCAGTTACTTCACCATAAGGCCAAAGAAAAGTAAGGGAAAATGGGGTACCCATACCTAGTCCCACTTGAGATTGAGAAACCACCTTGAGGAACAACATTCACTACAACCAAGAACATAAGAGTGAAAATAAATGTCAGTCATTTTTAAGATATTATCATGAAAACCATATATGAGAACCCTTGAGAGGAATGGATAAGAGACCATGTCATAGGCTTTAGATGTATCTACTTTAAAAAGAAAAATTTCTTTGTTATTGCTATCCATAAAATAAAGAGTTTTGTGCACACCAAGAACAACATTAGAAATTTGTTAGCCTAACAAAAAACCCTTCTAGTGACCATGAATAATATTTTCAAGAAATGGTATAATTCTATTGAGCATTAGTTTTGAAAAGATTTTGTACATAGTATTATAAAGGCGAATAGGTCTAAAATCTAGCATCATGTTAGCTCCAATTTGTTTTAGGACAGGGATAGTATAAGTGTTATTCATCTCTTTAGAATACTAGAATAAGATTGGAATTCTAGTAGATTCTAGATGTTCAAAAATAGGGACATATCTCAAATATAAATCCTCATTATTTCCTTGGGTTGACTAGTATACCTCTAGTTTTGATTTTGATTGAGGTCAAATTTTAGACGTAAGGTCTAATTCCAAGGATCAAACATCTATTAATTAATGTAGTGAAACCTTTAGGGAAGGTCAGATGTAAAATTCATTTGCTATCCATTGACACCTACATAACTCAAAGCTTATGTATGACTTTTACCTTCATAATATTACAAAAATTACAAGAATTAAACATGAAGATACACATTTGCATGATTTAATATTATAATCAAAGAAGTATATTATAGGTTAACTAAAAACTCAAGCGAGGGGCTTTAGCTCTAACAATTCATTTAACCAGATTTTTATTATATAATTCTATGTATAAGAATATATTTTAATCTAGTATTCAATAAATATTTTAATGGGCATCTATGATCAATAATTTGAACATGCCAATCTACAATTACTAATTTTGTGAGACATGGACCAACTCTAATACCATGTGAGATTTTGCCAAGATCAAGAGGCAATGGAAAACACAAATAAGAGAGACAAAATAGATTATAGGAATAAACTGTATTCTATCAAGATGCAAAATATGATCAACTGGATCATTACAAGATATATATTGATTGCCTGTACAAACAATGTAGATGACCCTGCTTATATAGGCAAGACTAATGGATATGTGAGCACACAAACATGACATGTGGCTCAATAAGAAACAAGAGTAGGTAGGAAATAGGTGTAGGTAGGTAGGAGAAATAATATAATATTCCACATGAAATGGAATGTAACAACAAGATAATATCAACACCATAAAAGGTGGAAATTCTCCTACACACACTATCCCAATGTGGCACAAACACCCAAGTGTCTCATACCCAAACTACTATGAAATGCATTTCCTAAGTAAACTTAACTAAAGTGTAATAATATCCAAGATGAATAATTATTTACACCAACACCCCCCCTTAAGTGCAACTTAGGGGAACGCACTAAAGTCTACAATGCAACTAAGAAATGCAAGATGGGTCATGGCTACGAAGCCATGTTAGGTACCCATGTACAAATGCAAATGCAATCTCCCACAAAGCGAGGAAAGAGAGAAAAACCCAATGGGAAAAAACCCTCCCCCAAAAGAGAGATGATGAAAGCACACAATGCTCTCAATGATGAATGAGAAGAACAAAACTATGTTCCCCCCTGTCACGAACCCTTTTTTTCCATAATTTTTTAAATAGGAAAATAATGTTTATTTTTCAAATGAAATTGAAATGAAATGAAAATAGAACTATTAATGAAATAAGAAAGGATATCGAATGTACTGATATGATTTATATACAATTGAATGATCAGTAATAATATTTATTGTAAATTGGGATCGTCATTGCTAATGAGCAATTGAGTGAAAAGTGAATGCAGGAACACGTGAACAATGATGAAGATGAGGAAATGGTTCAGGTAGAGTTGTCTTAGCTCTTGTATTTTGTTAGGATAGATGGAATATCTCACACACCACATTAGGATTTATATTTGCATCTTGAAAGATGGATGATTTAAATGACCTCATTTGAGTGTTTGTTCAAATTCAAATGATAAATTTAGTATGAGTAGTAGATTGATTTAAATAATTATACATGTGCATTTGATTGCATGATGTGAGTGGCGATTGAATTGAATTTAAGTTGCATGAGTAATGGTGAAATATTATGCTTTATTGTTAAAAGAGATGAAATGTATAAACGATTCAAAAATGAATATTGACCCTAGGTTTTATGTTCTTTTTAGATATGTATAAATGTATAAATGTATAAAAATTGTACTTATGAGTTTACTTTTGTAAACTGAATAATATATATATATATATATGAGAAATTTATTCAATCATATACATATGTCAATATCCAATTATAGTGAAATATGATTACTTCATGGATTTTGTTTATATCTACCGAATCATTTGAGATTAAAATAAAAATTTATACGTATTAGATCATGTTATGGTAAATGCATATGTAATTATCAAATACGTAAAAATTTATGTAACAAATTTATGAAATTAAGTCATTTAATGAATAACCAAAATATATATTTACATATATATTTAATTATAGAAAATGGTTATTAAAGAATTTATTAAACAAAGTTTAATTTTTAATATATATATTAAAGAAAAGTCATTAAATATATATTAAAAATATAATAAAAATGAAAATAAAAATTAAAAAAATTAAATAAAGTGGTGGCGGGTTAGTTGTTTAAAAAAATAATAATAAGCAATAACAAGGGTGGTTGATAGTAATATCGACCACCTCCCTTAATTAAAGGGAGGGGTCGGTATTACCACCGACCACCCCTCCTCCCATTTAAATAAAAGCTTCACCACATTGCAAGAAACCCCTCCCAAATACTAAGACCTACTCCACGTTGCAACAAACACCAACTATGTAGAAAGCGACACTGAGATGTAGGATAAATGCAAGGCATGCATAGTATAAAAGAAGTCGACTTGGCAAAAAGGGACTTAATAAATGGTTTGCAAATTTTAAAGAATATTAACACCAACAACTCCTTGTTATAAAGAACATCTACGTTGCAAGCTGCCAAATATGTGGCATGAATTATTGGTAACATGGTTTACCAACCCACGTAAACCCACCAATATCCACTGTGATCAACATGTATAAGATAGTTATTTAACTTGCATGTTTTAAGGAAGTCATTTTTAGTAAAGTTGACTTGGTCTTGGAGTTAAAAGCTACATGGATAATCTATAATTATGGACATAACAACTTTAGTGGTGTGGTGTCATGAAATGGATAATGAATAACTTTACATGGTGAACACATAGATTTTCAAATACGATTAGGACTATTATGATGCAATTAGATCATGAGTGGTGTCACTTAGAATCAATCCACCTCTAGTAGAGATAGCCCAAAAGTAGGAAAGAGGGTAGATGAATACACTATATATAGACCATTGAGTTGGAAGAGAAGGAGGAGGAGATGCAACTAAGGATTAGAGAATGGAAGGAAGAAGAGAAAAGTAGTAGAGATTAGATGTGTTTTACAATCAAGTCGTAATCATCTCAGATTTAGAGTTGAATTTCAGAGTAATGTTTAGAGATAAAAGAGATAGAAAAGAAGGATATGGAGGATGGAGTTAGTAGAAGAATCGACAAATGGAAAGCGACAAAGAGTTTGTGAACCATCTTGAAAGAGAGTAGGAAAATGTGAAGAGGGAAGCAAGTTCATCACCTAAAGCTAGTAACAAGAGCATAAGGAGGTAGGATCTATCTTAATTCTTTGGTCATTATGCAAGGATAGTGAATGAGTCATGAAGTTATATATAATTATTTATTAGAATAAAATTTGATTGAGACAAGCCATGATTAGAACAAAATTGTGTAAACTCTCTTTTGAATAGCCTTATAGAGAAATGTATTATGAGGTACATATGATTAAATAACTATGAAGATGCATGGAAAATGCTAAAGAGCGATAGGAATTGTATCATAGGTTGCTTTAGATATTCTCTAAAGGATGATCTAGTTTTAGACTTATGCAATATTCTAGTGGAAGAGATAGAATCATGAAAGGAATCATTGTTAATTATTCAAAAATTACGTTCATGTAAATATAGATACAATAGTGAAATACTTTCCTAAGTTTGTTGATAAACTTAGTGAAACTCTCATAGATCACCCAATCCTCTAGAAATAAAGGAAGAGGATAGAGAGAGAAACTTTGAGATTGAACCACGAAGAAGATGAAATAATAGGATAACAACTAATTAAATAATGAAGTTATTTTGATATCACAAGGAAAGACTTACACTTGGAATTTTGCATGAAGAGTAAAGATGGTTATCGAGTGTCTCTTTTAAAAATCCTTATAGATAGGCATTTATGAACTTGTATCATATTAGATTGTCGATATGGTAAATTAGTGAAGTCAATGTGTTAAGTTTTAAATCATGAAAAGTCACATATTAGTATTAAACTAAATATGATGTTTTGAGAAAAGTGGTAAATAAACCATGACACTTGGAAAGATAGAGAGAGTTTAGATGAGATAAACTTAAAATTCTAAACCATAAGAAATAGAATGCATGTTAATATTTATGCTATGTTTTGATAATTGAATAAAAGAATGTGTACTCATTTTATTCAATTTATATGTAAGATACATACATGTGTTACACCTCCTTAATATTTTAATCTTGTCTTTAAATTGCTTGAAAGATAGAAGGGAAAGATTGTCTTCTTTTGGATGTATATTTGATTATCCATAAAAGATTGTTTCCTATTAGATAGGATTGGTTGTAATAAAAGATTTATTTTATCAATTTCTATTCAAACGAAAGATTGTCTTCTTAGCATAGTATTTTTATCTTACAAGAAATAGGAAGCTAGAATTAAAAGGCGAAAGATCGTCTTCTGTATGAATTTATGTGAACAAAGCTAGATAGGCTTGTGTTTGTGGAAAGTTACCTTCCAAGACGGGTGCCGAATGTGGATTATAGAGAGAATAGTTGCTTTTCCAACTATCTATTTTTATTGTGCATGGCATTATACTTGACCGAGTAATCAAATTGAATAAACCATTGAAATAGATGGAATTCTTTTATTTTATCCTCTCTACCATATCCTTGAATGATAATGAATGCTTGTTTCTTAATAGAAGTAGTAAATTGAAAATGCATGTATCATCTAGGCACACACCAGATTCCATCTTGCCTTTCGAATTCTTTTGCTAAGCAATTCATGCAAGGTTGAGTATTCTTGATTGACCAAGAATTCTGGGGAAGCGTAAGCTTCAAGGTTGGGTGGAAAAAGCGCCTGAATCTTGTTCTCATCTTCATGCTAAAGATTGCATTGGTGATAGTTTGGGTTGCAGATCAACGGACACATCTCACCCTTTACTTTGTATTATTTCATTATTGAACTTGCGACAACTTGAAATGCATAAGTATTGTATGATCGAAATACTACTTTTATCGATTTTTTTGAATAAAGAATATTTATCTTTTATAGAAATTTTGTGTTTATTATGATCTAAATGGAATGATCAAATGAAGCTATGGATGGAAAAATGGAATGAAATAGATTTATTAATTGATTTATGAGTTTATTTAAGAATAAAGAGTATTTCGGCTATTATTTGAAGTTAGCTCGATTTATGTCTCTACACCCCCATAAGAGAGAAGAAGAGACCATGAAACCCCCTCAATGTTGAATCTCCTGCAAAGATGGTCCAATGATGATGACCAAAATAAATCCCCATAAGGAAGAAAGAGAGCCAATGCTGCACCAATAATGTCAAAGTGTGACAAAACCAGGTACCAAGTTGATGACGATGAATCAGTTGCTGCAACAAAAAGAAGATCAGGCATGGAGACAACTTTTTGTGAGCATCATCTAGATACTCAGAAATAGCAGAAATATTGGTACAATCCAAGTCTCAGGGAGCCATGCACAAATGTGTACAATCTAAGTCTCAACTGGAGCCATGCACCAAGTCTCACAAGATATTCCTAATCTATGTATACAAGAGGATTACATCAAATAGTCAACAATGACAAGATACAAAGAGGTGTGGCACTTTATGATAGTGTGAGTACAACATTGCTCAAGAAAGAGCATACATCATGATAAAATATTCAAATGTGGAAACATGAAAATGATACCACCAACAAAGAAGCCCTGTAGAATACTACAGATGAAGATGCCTCTGAATGGAATTTCACCAAGAGCTATAAATAAACAACCGATTCCCCATAAAAAGATCATGTTGGCACTTCCAAATAATGGCAAAGTGGACTTCTCATTTCAATGATTTCAACTTCTCAAAATGAGATGTAAGAGACTTCAACAAATACTGCTAGTGATCTAAATTGAGATCCAAGCAAAATATAAGTACCAAATAGGCCAAAAATGACCAAATACTGAAAGTACAATTTCTACTCAAAATCACTGCAAACAAATGGTAGATTATGAAAGTAGACAAAAAATTATACACTTTAAAAAAAAAATGGCACATGAAAAGGAGTCCATATGAGCCCAAATGAAGCCTCCAAAATTGTAAAAATCAAGATTTCATGATTTTCGAAAAACCTGTATCCAAAAATTAAAAAAATCCTACACCACTATATAGATCACAAAATTGTACCCCAAAACAAAAAAAAATTCTCAGAAAAAACGAGTCCGGAAGAGTGAGATATCACTATTTGAAAATTGCCTGCAAAATTATAATTTCTGGAAAATTTCCGTCGCAGCTTCAAACTTCAAATGCCTCTAGATTTGGCCTTCGAAGTCCAATTTGGATGAAACAAAAGGCAAAACTGACTTTCTTGAACCTCCTCAATCGAATGGTGACCTCAAATTTGACCCATCAAGCTTCAATAATAACCTACAATAGAAAGCTCCAAAATGCAAACCCCAAATAGCATCAAATTTCTCTCAATTGGCAAACCAATGACACTCTAATGGCTTTGATACCATGTGAGACATGGATCAACTCTGATACCATGTGAGATTTTGCCAAGATCAAGAGGCAATGGAAAACACAAATAAGAGAGACAAAATAGATGATAGGAATAAACTGTATTCTATCAAGATGCAAAATATGATCAACTGGATCGTTACAAGATATATATTGATTGCCCGTACAAACAATGTAGATGAGCCTACTTATATAGGCAAGGCTAATGGATATGTGAGCACACAAAAAAGACATGTGGCTCAATAAGAAACAAGAGTAGGTAGGAAATAGGTGTGGGTAGGTAGGAGAAATAATATAATATTCCACATGAGGTGGAATGCAACAACAAGATAAGATCAACACCATAAAAGGTGGAAATTCTCCTACACACACTATCCCAATGTGGCACAAACACCCAAGTGTCTCATACCCAAACTACTATGAAATGCATTTCCTAAATAAACTTAAGTAAAGTGTAATAATATCCAAGATGAATAATTATTTACAACAACAAATTTTGACACACCAACTTTATGAGATTTAATTTAGTTAGTGAATAGCATTATTCCTCCTCTTACAAGTCCTAAATCTTAATGAGAGGATAAATGTTTTGTAGCTAGAATAAAACCTTAAATAATTATCGTCAATAGCTATCACTTATAATGTAAACCTTTCTACCATTGTGTAAGTAAAGATTAATTACAATAATTCCAAGATCTTATTAATTCCAAAGCACTTCAAGAAGAATGTATAGATGACATAGTAATTATAGAAATAATAATGTTTTTAAAATGATAATAATGATATTAGCTATTTTTTAGAAACAATTAAATAATATAAAATATCCTTTATTAGGTTTTTAATATATGTATTGTTTTATAATAGTTTTACTGTAATATTCTTATTATCATTATTTTTCTCTATATATCAATATGGGCCTACCTATAATAAATTTTAGAGAGTAGCAAAGTTTCCGCCAAACAATGTAAGCGTCTGTTTTTATTTTTGTCTTCGTTTGTTTTTGTTTTATGTGTAGTGTAATTGAATTGAATAGAAAGTAATGTTCTCTAGAATAATGTAGAAGCTACAAATTCGCTTGAAAAATAGTCAATTAAATTAAAGGGATAGAGTTGGCTAGTGGTAGCTTGTCCTCCCCATCTTACAAAGTAATTCTAAAGGCATTATAAAGTATGTTATGGTGTTGATTAGATACATTGTTAATACATTTTTGTTAATGCCTGTAGTGCTAAAAGATATTTTTTTTTCAATAATGATAGGATTTTGTGTGGTGTCATTTTTCTCTATGCATGTGATTTATAACATCCAATTGAGGTGCACCTTAGCGAGATTGCAATCGTTAAGATTTGTGACAATATGTTTTGTTTCACTTGAATCATGGCATTTTCTATTGTAAATCCATCAACCCCTATGATATAAATTTATATATTCACATTTTTATGAGGGCATATGTTCTAAAAGATATTTTTGTATCAATAATGACAACATTTTATGTGGTCTCATTTTGCTCTAAACATATAATTTATAACATTCAATTGCGCTGCACCTTAATGATATTATAACCATTAAGATTTATGGCAATCTTAGTGATATTGTAAGTTGAAACCATTAATATTTACGTAAATATACTTTATTTCACTTGAATAGTGGCATTTACTATTGTAAATCCATCAACCCTCTATGATATTCATTTTTATAATTATTTGTGTTTGTGACAATAAAATTCAAAGTTGAGGTTAGGACAAAAGTTTTACGTATTGTTCTACTTCTCACCCTCTCCCTTTTATTTGTTGTAACCACAACTCTTGTAAGAAAATTCAAAAGGGAATGAAAAATTCATATTTAAGAATTAACAATAACAATAATCAAATTGTATATAAAGACCATAGAATTAAAAAAAGTTGGAAATTCAAGAAATGTTTTCTCATTTCTTGACAATCGTCCTGACTTTTTATGGAGAATTGATCATCAGGGTTCAATCTGAAGCTACTGCACAAAAATTTACACTTAGCCATTCTAATGTTCACAATTTTTGTAGGTTTGAATGGAGTGCAAAATTTTGCATGGTCTCAATCATTTATTTAGACTACATAGTATAATATTTGGAATGTTAAAGAAGCGTTGGATTATATGTGGAATTCAGCTGAAATTTTACATAATTTTTTGGTTCCAATCTTTGTTCTAGGCATCAAAGAACTCATGTTCTTACCTCCAAATAATGTAGTAGCAAATTTGGTTTTGTAGGGATCTAACAAATAAATTGACTACTATCACTTACAGGGACAAATAAGATCACCATCCATTGTTCTTTCATATTCATTTTGGACTCAAAATAGGGGGTCAACTTAAGGAGATATGTACTTGTTATGCTTACTCCTTACATGCATAAAGAAGGCATTAGTAGTACATATGCAATAGAAATAGGACCTGATCATTATAGAAATAAAAATCGTTGTTTCTAACTTGTTTCAATGCCATTTGTAGAAATTTTGCAAACAAACATATTAGCATGTTTATGGCTTATCTTTACTATTATTAATCATGAACACATATTTAGCTTGATACAAAACAAGTAGACAAGTATTGCAAAAGCTTAGCATGCCTTAGTGCCTATATACTATAAAAGCAAAGAATACATAAAACTATTTAATATATAAAAGAAAGTTTAGAATTTATTAAATTACTAAGAGATTGATAATGCAAGGAACAAAGAAACTCTAGTAATGAATAGGTTACATGAAGAATTCATGTTTGTGATATCTAAAAGGGAAAGACCGATTGCTGTTGGAATAGACACAACAACATAGACCATTTTTAGAGGCTGCAAAATATTTATAATATGGTGCAAATACCATTTCTCTAGCTAATAAGATTTAAAATAGTGGATTACCAACTAGTCCAAATAGAACACAATATAATGTTACAAAAATTAGGGAAGGTATTGATGGAAACAGGGATCCAAATTTGGGGACTTTATGGACTTTGTAGGAGGAGGAGACTGGCGAACGGGAAATTCAAATTTCAAACATAGGGATGGTGGACTTTCTATGATTGGTGCTGGAGATCATGTAGGTTCCCAGGCATCCCAGGGTTCTGAGGGGGACAAGGCGACAATCAAATTGATGGAAGATAAAGATTCCAAAATTGGGGATCCACATGATAGAGGTAAAGTAAAGAAAGGGACGACTCTATTTAGAGTCAGGCCTTTAGTGCAATCTGGACTTCCAGAAGTTAAAAATCTTTCTGATCTGACGATAGGGATTTTTTCTATATCTGTACTGGATAAGCTGGTTGATTTCTTTGTTTCTGGCTTGGCTATGACTTTGGTTGGTTGTTTTGCTAGTTTTAGACCTAACATCAATGTCGTAAGGAACTTTATAAGGAGAAAAAGTGTTCTCAAAAGCCAAGTGGATGTGGTGGCTTTGCCTAGGGGTTTTTTCTCCTTTTCTTTTAATAATGAAGAAGATTTGAACAAAGCGCTCTGTGAAGGTTCGTGAATGTTTGGCAAGTCAACTTTGGCTTTACAGAAATGGGCTCCTAACTTACCGTTGAATGATTCTTTTTTCATGTCGGCTCTTGTGTACATGCATCTTCCTGGCCTTCCATTGGAGCTCTGGAATGAGGAGTTTTTAAAAGGGATTGCAGGCTCATTCACAAAATTCCTATCGATCGCCCTGATGACTGTAGCCAAATCTAGGTTGGTTTTTGCTCATATTTGTGTTAATGTTAATCAAATGACGGATATGCCTCAACCCATTGATATTTTGTCTAAACTGGGGAAATGGACCCAAGTGATTGAATATGAATCTCTCCCATTTGTGTGTTTTCATTGTAAAAAGTCAGGTCATTGGGAGAAATCTTGTCCATCTAAGAAGGGTAAGAATAGTAAAACTGATAGCAATCTAAAGCAGAAATGGAAAATGAAAGGGAAAAATGATGTTCCACCTTCATAGGTTATCCCTGAGAAGGAAGTGGCCGAGTTGGAAAATGAAGAAAAGAAGGGTATGAACAATAACAAGGAAAACTCTGATTGTGCCTGTTCTAATAGTCAAAAAGAAAGTAACAAGGAGGAAGAGAATGGTACCAAAGACCTAGATCAAAAGACTGAATCTACAAATTTGAAGGTTGATCTTATTATCCAGGGTAAAGATGATGATTTATCCAATGATGATGCTTCAACTTCATCTAATAATAAGGAAAAGAAGGAATACTTTAATGAAGCTCAGGACTGTAATGTCTCACAAATGGTTCCTTTGTTGTTATTAACCAATGGAAGTCCTAAATAGATTGGAAATATGATCCTTAACTCCTAATGCAAAACTCCTCCCATAAGCATGGAGATGGTGGGTCTTGAAGAAAATCCTAGTATTATCAGTATTAAAGAAGGCAACTCAAATAATGGAGGACCCAATGGAGGTATTTCAACTAGAAGAAAGAACAAGAAGGTTGCAGATGTTGGAAGTCAGAGCAAAAAATAGGGGAGACCCTCTTTAAAGAATGAGAGGGAACAGGAAAGCTAGAAGAACCGTGCTGATGGAGCACAAAGTTCCATTGAGTCAGCCTTATCCCCGGTTAAAGTATTAAGATAATTTCATGGAATATCAGAGGGTTGAATTCCCCCCACTAGCAAGATGTGTTGCATAATATTGTTAGAGATCATAAAATGGATGTAGTTCTTATTCAGGAAACTAGATGTGTAAGGATAAAGTGGAAAGAATTAGAATTTTCAAAAATAATGGTGTAATTGGAACAAGCTTGAAGGGTGCCTCTGGAGGCACAACTATCTTTTGGAATCAAAATTCTATAAAAGGTAAGGAAATTGCTTCAGGGGTTAGTAGGACCTCAGTTTTGCTTGAGCATATTAAGGATAACTTTGTCTGGGTTATCTCTAATATCTATGCACCAAATTATAAAGCTGGAAGAGCTAAATTTTGGAGGAGCTTGGCAAAAGAGAGACAGAGTTTTTCTGATAAAATCTGGATGATTATGGGAGATTTCAATAATCCTTTAAAAGAGGATGAAAATATGGGAGGCCTTCCTTTGCAGTTAGAGGGAAGACAAGATCTCATGGACTTTATTAATGATCAAGCTTTGATGGATGTGGATCTCAAAGGGACTAATTATACTTGGACCAATAGAAGAATTGGCCCTGATCTCATTCAAGTTAGGTTGGATAGATCCCCAATCTCTCTTGATTGACTCTCTAAGTATAATTTTTCTTTGGTGTCTATCACTAAGATTGGTTCTGATTATTATCCTATCTCTTTCATTGCCAATTCTACTTCCTCAAAGCATAATTTCCCTTTTAGATTTAAAAAGCTTGGTTGTCCCAACCCTCTTTGAAAAACTTTGTTTCTAAATGATGGAATTTGGAGGTTGAGGGTACTACTTTATTTAGAGTTGCCAAAAATATTAATATTATTAAAGCCAAAGTCAAAATCTAGAATAAAGAGACTTTTGGAGATATATTTAAAATGAAAGTCAATATTAAGACAGATATTAAAGAAGTTGAAGATAAAATTCAAGTGGAAGGTCATTCTTAGGATTTAAGGAATGCTCAAAATGGGATGCTTTCCAAATATCATGAAATTATCTCTAAGGAAGAAATTTTTCGGAGACAAAGATCAAGAGAGTTGTATTTGAAGGAAGGTGATAAAAATACCTATTTTTTCCATGTGACTACTCTTAAGCATAGAGCGGCCAACAGGATGTCCAGTTTATCCAACAATAGGGGGATTTTGAATGAAAATGAAATAAGAAAGGAAGTTGTGGATTTCTTTAGTAATCTTTTGGGAGGTGTGAATTCTCTAGATATGAGAAATCAATACCTTCTAGCTCAAGCTATCCTTTCCATTTTAAATGAGGATGACAACAAAAATCTCTCTAGGATCCCTTCAAATAAGGAGATCAAAAAGGTTGTTTTTTCCTTTCTTATAGACAAGTCTCCTGGTATGGACGAATTCCCTATGTTCTTCTTTCAAATTTTTTGGAATATTATGGAGATTGACATTTGTAATGGAGTTAAAGAATTCTTTGGATCTAGATGGGTTCTAAAAGAACTCAATGCTTCCTTTATTGTCCTCATTCCTAAGATCCCTAGAGCTAATTCTCTCAATAAGTTTAGACCTATCAGTCTTTCTAACTCGGTTTACAAGATAATAACTAAGGTGCTCACTTCTAGAATGTTGGATATCCTTCCTCGCATTATTGCTACCCAACAAAATGGTTTTGTCCCTGGTAGACAAATTCTGGATTCCATCATTTTAGTGCATGAGAATATTCATTCTCTAACTATTGCTAAGAAGCAGGGCTTTTTTCTTAAGCTAGACATGTCCAAGGCCTATGACAGAGTGAATTGGCAAATCCTTTTCAGAATTATGAAATCTTTTGGGTTTGGGGGAATGGTGATACATCTATGTTCTCAGTTGACTGGTACTACCTCTTCTACAATTATTATTAATGGATCTCCATCCAGTTTCTTCAAAAGTTCTAGAGGTCTAAGATAGGGGGATCCTGTCTCTCCTATCTTGTTTACTATCCTAGCAGAAAGTTTGGATAGATTTATTATGAGAAGTGTGGAGGAAGGGAAACTCAAAGGCCTCAAGCCTTCCTCGTCCAACTTAACCTATACTCATGAACAATTTGTTGATGACTCTATTACCATGGGAGAAGCTACCATAAGAGAAGCGATAAATATGAAGAGTGTCATGGATTCCTATGAAGCTACTTATGGGCAAAAAATAAATTGGGATAAGAGTTTTTTTTTCTTCATCAACACCCTTGTGGAAAGACAAAAAAGGATTGAAAGGATCCTTGGATGTAAAATTACTAAGTTTCTTTCTACTTATTTGGGTCTCCCTCTATGCTTAAAGCCTTCAGAGAATTTCTGGATGAAGCTGGTTGATAGATTTAGTTCCAAACTGGCTAGGTGGAAGGGAGCCCTCATCAGCCAAACGGGTAAGGTGATGATGCTTAAGGCTACCCTTCAAAATCTGCCTATCTATGCCCTTAGTTTGTTTAAAATCCCTAGGAAGTTTGTCGAGGCCATTGAAAGAAGTCAAAGAGTATTATTATGGTCGGGAGTGGAAGATAAAAACAGAATCCCCCTTATTGCATGGAATAATATTTGCACTCCTAAGGCTATTGGGGGTCTCAGAATAAGGAACATTATGACTATGAATAATGCTTTGTTAGCTAAACAAATTTGGAGAATGAAAGGGGAGGAAAGTGAATGGAATTCCATTTGGAAAAAGAAATACCTTCACATGCAACCATCTGATGAAGAATTTACAGATAAATCCTTTCTTGTGGAAGGCTCTGCAATTTGGAATGTTGTTCAAACGGCCAAAGTCTGGGTTGCTGCTGGAAGAAAGTGGAAACTGGGGAATAGAAGAATTATCAGATTTTGGGAGGACAAATGGCTTATGGATAAACCGCTGGAGGAAATCCCCATTCTTAATGAATGGAAAGACTGGTTTAAAAGCAGGTATGGAGACCTTGTTAGGGACTACTGGAGAAATGGTAAGTGGATTGAGTTTAGCCAATTTTGTCCGGGCTTAAGATTTTTGGAGACCTTTCTCTCTTCCAAAATCTTCATGGAGCATTCCGAGGATTGTATGATTTGGAAGGAAACATCTAATGGGAGATATTTTGTGTCTTCAACTATCTCTATTCATTACAAAGTTCTAGAAGAGATTCCTTTGTGGGCGAAAGTGTGGATAAAGCAGTTGACTCCCAAAATTAATATCTTCTTTTGGATTTTTATCCAAAATAAGGTGCTAACCCTTGATAATCTCCATAAGTGTGGATTTTTTTTTCCTAATAGGTGCTCTCTTTGCTGCAGGGAGGAGGAGTTTTCCTGCCATATCCTCTACCAGTGCAATTTTAGTATGAATATTTGGAATATTATTCTTAATAAGTAGAATTTGAGATGGGTTTTCCCGAACTCTTTGGAAGAGTTTTGGCTGCAATTGTATTGCCCTATCTCTAATTCTAAGAATGTTGAGATTTGGAAACTTATTCTCCCTATTGTCACCTGGAACATCTAGAAGGAGCATAACAATAGGATTTTCAGGGAAAAAAGTGCGAACCCTGAAGTGGTGGTGGATAAAATCTACAGAGGGATCCATGAATGCTTATATGGAATTGATACCGGTTTATCTACTAAAGAAGACTTTAATGAAAGATGGAAGCTTTCCAATAGTAGAAACAACAAGGATAAAGGTAGAGATGGTCTTTTCTAGTGCTTTCCTTCCCAGGAATGGATCGAGGCCAATTTCGATGGGGCTTCATAGGGAAATCTTGACAATGCTGGTTATGGGGGCATTGTCAGGAATTTTTTTGGAGTTGCCTTGTGGCTATTACTAACCCTTTGGGTAACCAAACTAGTCATTATGCTGAAGCTTCGACTGCCCTAAATACTCTGACTATAGCTAAAAATCTCAATCATGACAAACTATGGTGGGAGGGAGATTCTCTTAATATTATTAAATGCCTTAAGGGTGAAGTTGAACCTTTGTGGTCTATCAAAAATATCATTTTTAAGGCCAGAGAAATTATTACTAGCTTTAAATCAATTATTATTGAGCATGCTTTTAGGGAAAAAAATGTCGTAGCGGACGATCTTGCTAACCTTGGCGTTATTTTCAAAGAACAAAGCAAACAATATGACCTCTTAGGACACCATAGGACCCATAATGACCCAATATGGTGTCATAAGAGGTTGTATGTTTGCCTTAGGGGTCATATGGTGTCCCATGACCCCTTAGGACACCATATCACCCCTTAAGACACCAAAACGACACCATATGGTGTCATAATGGGTCATATGTTTTCCTTAGGGGTCATATGGTGTCCCATGACCCCTAAGGACACCATATGACCCCTAACAACATCATATGGTGTCATAAGGGGTCATATGACTGATAACAACATCGTATAGAGTTGTAAAGGGTCATATTGTGTCCTAAGGGTCATATGGTGTCTTGAAGGGGTCATATTGTGTCCTAAGGGATCATATGGTGTCTTAAAGGGGTCATATGAAACAATATGACAAATAACAAAACAATTTGGTATCTTAAGGGGTCATATGGTATCCTAAGGGGTCATGGGATACCATATGACCCATAAGGACAATATATGACCACTTATGACACCATATGACCCCAAACGACACCATATGGTGTCATAAGGGGTCATATGACCCATAACAACACCATATAGAGTCATAAAGGGTCATATTGTGTCCTAAGGGGTCGTATGGTGTCTTAAAGGGGTCATATGATACAATGTGACCCCTTAGAATACAATATGACCCATAATGGCAGAATTTAGTGTCTTAAAGGGTCATATTGTGTTCTAAGGGGTCGTAGGATACAATATGACCCCTTGGGATACCATACGACTCATAACGACCCAATATGATGTCATAAGGGATTGTATGTTGTCCTTAGGGGTCATATGGTGTCCCATGACCCCTTAGGACACTATATGACTCCTAACGACTCAATATGGTGTCATAAGGGATCATATGGTGTCCTAAGGGGTCGTAGGACACAATATGACCCCTTAGGACACCATAGGACCCATAACGACCCAATATGGTGTCATAAGGTGTTGTATGTTGTCCTTAGGGGTCATATGGTGTCTCATGACCACTTAAGACACCATATGACTCCTAACGACCCAATCTAGTGTCATAAGGGGTCGTAGGAAACAATATGACCCCTTAGGACACTATAGGACCCATAACAGCCCAATCTGGTGTCATAAGGGGTCGAATGTTGTATTTAGGGGTCATATTGTGTCCCATGAGCCCTTAGGACACCATATGACCCATAACGACACAATTTGGTGTCTTAAGGGGTCATATGACCCATAACAAAACCGTATAGAGTCGCAAGGAGCCATATTGTGTCCTAAGGGGTCATATGATGTTTTAAAGGGGTCATATGACACAATATGACCCCCTAGGACAAAATATGACCCATAATGACACAACTTGGTGTCTTAAGGGGTCATATGGTATCTTAAAGGGTTGTAGGACACAATATGACCCCTTAAGACACCATAGGACCCATAACAAACTAATATGGTGTCATAAGGGGTCATAAGTTGTCCTTAGGGGTCATATGGTGTCCCATGAACCTTTAGGACACCATATGACCCATAACGACACAATTAGGTGTCTTAAGGGGTCATATGGTGTTCTAAGGGGTCGTAGGACACAATATGACCCCTTAAGACACCATATGAATCATAACAAACCAATATGGTGTCGTATGGGTTCCCATGACCCCCTAGGACACTATATGACCCATAACGATATAATTTGTTGTCCTAAGGGGTCATATGGTGTCCTAAGGGGTCGTAGGACACAATATGACTCCTTAGGACACCATAGGACCCACAATGACACAATATGGTGCGATAAGGGGATGTATGTTGTCCTTAAGGGTCATATGGTGTCCTATGACCCTTTAGGACACCAAATGACCCCTAATGACCCAATAGGGTGTCATAAGGGATCATATGGTGTCCTAAGGGGTTGTAGGACATAATATGACCCCTTAGGACACCATATGACCCATAAAAACCCAATATGGTGTGATAAGGGGTCGTATGTTGTCCTTAGGAGTCATATGGTATCCCATGACCCCTTAGGACACCATATGACCCCTAACGACCCAATATGGTGTCATAAGGGTTCATATGGTGTCCTAAGGGGTGATAGGACACAATATGACCCCTCAAAAACCATAGGACCCATAACGACCCAATATGATGTCATAAGGGGTCGTATGTTGCGCTTAGGGGTCATATGGTGTCCCATGACCCCTTAGGACACCATATGACCCATAAAGACAGAATTTGGTGTCTTAAGGGGTCATATGACCCATAACAACACCATATAGAGTCGTAAAGGGTCATATTGTGTCCTAAGGGGTCATATGATGTCTTAAATGGGTCATATGACACAATATGAGCCCTTAGGACACAATATGACCTATAACGACTCAATTTGGTGTCTTAAGGGGTCATATGGTGTCCTAAGGGGTCATATGACACAATATGACCCCTTAGGACACCATAGGACCCATAATGACCCAATATGGTGTCATAAGAGGTTGTATTTTCACCTTAGGGGTCATATGGTGTCCCATGACCCCTTAGGACACCATATGGTTTCATAAGGGGTCATATGTTGTCCTTAGGGGTTATATGGTGTCCCGTGAGCCCTAAGGACACCATATGACCCCTAACAACACCATATGGTGTCATAAGGGGTCATATGACTGATAACAACATCGTATAGAGTCGTAAAGGGTCCTATTATGTCCTAAGGGGTCATATAGTGTCTTGAAAGGGTCATATTGTGTCCTAAGGGGTCATATGGTGTTGTAAAGGGGTCATATGAAACAATATGACCCCTTAGGACACAATATGACCCATAACAACACATTTTGGTGTCTTAAGGGGTCATATGGTGTCCTAAGGAGTCGTAGGACACAATATGACCCCTTAGGACACCATAGGACCCATAACGACCTAATATGGTGTCATAAGGGGTCATCTATTCTCCTTAGGGGTCATATGGTATCCCATGACCCCTTAGGATACCATATGACCCCAAACGACACCATATGGTGTCATAAGGGGTCATATGACCCATAACGACATCGTATAGAGTCTTAAAGGGTCATATTGTGTCCTAAGGGGTCGTATGGTGTCTTAAATGGGTCATATGGCACAATGTGACCCCTTAGAGTATAATATGACCCATAACGACACAATTTGGTGTCTTAAGGGGTCGTAGGACACAATATGACCTCTTAGGACACCATAGGACCCATAATATCTCTCTCCCTCTCCCCTAATCTCTCTATCTCTCTCTCCCTTCCCCCTCCCCATCTCTCTATTTCTCTCTATCTCTCTATATCCCCCCTCTCTCTCTCCCCTAATCTCTCTCTCCCTCTCCCCTAATCTCTCTATCTATCTCTCCCTTCCCCCTCCCTCTCTCTCTCTCTCTCTCTCTCTCTCTCTCTCTCTCTCTCTCTCTCTCTCTCCTAATCTCTCTCTCTCTCTCCCCCCACTCCCCCCTCTCCCTCTCCCTAATATCATATACTAATTTATTTATAAATTAATATATTAAAATATTATATATTAGTATATTAATAAACAATAGATTAATTATGTGCAAATTTAGTAAGTGAATTTACTTATTAAAATCGGATATGCAATATAATCGAATATCCGTTATTTGTTATAAAAATTTCAAATTTAAATTTTGGCTTGGGAATTCTTTGGGATTTGGCTTGGAAGTGACAAGCCTGGAATGTCAATTGAAAAAATGTGTTTTTCTGTATTCATTGATTTTCCAGATTTTACACTGGTGGCTGAGGACTTTTTTTGTAGCCAAAATTGATAAAACGAAAAAGGATTTTTTAAGGAAGTTCTCAGATTTCCAACAATATAAGGCTTGTCTTATTTTGACTTTAATAAATAATTATTATTTATTTTCTAATTGAATTATCATAATAGTCCTAATTGATAGAGTGATTGAAAAACACTCATAACTTTCAAACGGTATAACATTTTTTGAATTTGAAACATGCATCACATCCTATGCTTCATCTACTATAGGGAAAAATTAAAAAAAAAATATTCATAAGGTTTTGACCAAGTTAAGGTGGTCAGATGTAGAAGTTTCTGAATTTCTAAAAAATTTTGGTAAAAAATCATAAATAATTATTTACTTTATAAAAAATTATTAAAAAATATGTGTCACATGTGGACATGAGTCTAATACTTATATTATAAATATTATAAAAAAATATTATGATTTGATTGTGATTAGGGTGGTTAGACATACGTCTACTGCTTATCTTTTTCCTGAAATTTTAGTACCACTGCATTGAAATTTTAAATTTTCATCAAATAAGAGTTTTTATTTTCAAAAAACAACTAGTAGCTTAGAAACTAAATTCAATTTTCTATACATTCTCTTCTTACATATTTTAAAAATAATTTTCACAACTTATTCAAATTTTCATGTCAAGTTGCTTAACTTTGATCTTCTGAAATTTCATTGCCACTTAAGGACCCATTTTGGCACACCATGATCTTGCATATACCCATGAACCAACTAGAGACAGAGGTTTTTGAGACTTCGGAGAATTTGGGATAGCTCCCCTTTTCTTTCCTTGGTTTCTGTTGGGCTTTTTTTTTTGTTGTTGGTGCTAGGCTATTGATGTCTCTGATTTTTTCTATACGTAGCATTTTGTTTAACTGTTAAGATTTTCATGTCTTTGTCTGGTTCTCACCTTTTGTATAGGGTATTGGGTCCCTTCAAAACCTATTTTTTTCATAAGAAAAAACCTAACATCCTCTTTTTTTATTAGTCTCAAGCACACTATCTTTCACTCATTCTAGAGAATTAGATACCACCAATTGCACTACAACCACTTTATCCTTTTTTGAGGTCTCTGAGTTTTTGTGTCCTAAGTCCATATAGGGGGAGCAATATTGATTATCTTATGAAGATATTCTTTTTTTCAACCAATCATGAACCCTCATTAAGACCATTGAAGGCTTTGTAATATATTCCTTCATTTTACTCCCCTTAGCCTCAAAACTCTTTGTGTTAGATCTACCTAGGTGATGTAAACCCTTCATAGACTAAGTCTATTTTTTAGCCAAATTTTTTACAATTAGGACTGTGATGACCATACCTCCTATAAATTTGGAAAAAATCCCTTCCATTTTGATATTCAATAGGCTACTACCAACAACCAAACTTGGAGTTCAAAGTAATGCTAGTAGGAAGGATTGAATTCACCACCACATTAACACAAACCCTAGCAAAGATCAATCAATACTTTTGTTGGATGATCTTATCAATAGCTAGGATATAGACAAATGAGTTAGCAATCTCCTTAAAAACCCTCATAATCCAATACTCCAAAGATAAGGCAGGGAGATGGATTCAAGTAGGATAAGAAATTGTAAAAATTGCTACCCTAGGTCCATGGACCTCTTGTAAGCACTTTAGTAAGATTTTCTTCAGTAACAAAATTTAACAAAAAGCAAACATTTTCCAAGGCATTCATATTGACACTACCTTTAAGTTTCCAGTTTGAATCAACCCAACTCATAACCTGATCAATATTGTGCCTAAAGGCAATAAACATATGAATTATCAAAGATAACCTTAGTTCAACAATCATAGAGTTAAACAAATCATCTAGAATATTCACCTCTAAAACATTTACCTTACAAGAAGTCTTTGGAGCATCTAATGATATCCTCAAATTGTATGGCTAGATCTATTACCAACGAACTTTTCCACATAAGAAACAAGGTCTTCCTTAGTAAAAGAGAAACCCAAATTGTATGGCAGAGAGATGGGAGAATAATCCATAGATCTTCCACTCTTTTCAATATTGTTTCCTTTATTTAAAGACAAACAAATCAAAGGGGAGGCCTCCAAGGGCCCCCAACTTGCCTTTCCTACCTTCGACCCTATAAGAAACAACAATAGACTACAAAAGTCACTAAACCCTAAACTCTAGTTACAAACATCACAACAATGCAAAATCCCCTCTTGAAATAAAATATTATAATAACTAAGGAGCTTTTAACAAGATACACAAGTACGTAAAGGTCTCTTAATAGTTTAATAAAATGTGTTCTTCCTAAAGAAAAAAGATCAAACCAAGAATTAAACCTAAACAATATTTTCTCATGAACACTTTACAAATTCATTTTAAACACCATGTTTTAGTAGTTATACAACTCATTACTAGTCCTATGTTTTTATAAGCTCATGTTGCCCTTATGTTGCCCTTAGTGGTCATTATTTTCTATAGAATAAGACGCTCCTACTAGTATTATGCTTTACACTATATGTTATTTGTTTCCAGCAATAAAGTTTTGCATCATACTATGAATTATTAGCATAATAAATCTATAATGTGAGAAATTCAATCTCTTTTTGTTTGTATCTAGAACAAGACCATTGATATACACATTGATTGATAAACAATTCTCATGGAAAATGCTTCAACTAGGCTATTTACAACATACACATATTAAAAAAATCTTTCCGAGCATTGTAGCACCATCATCATGGTATTTTCAAGAATATCTAGGCATTTCAATTTGAATAGAAGAAGCTCGTTAAATTTCGCACTTGATAACAAATTACTTAGATATTTTGAATATAATTGTCATTTTGAAAAATTATGAATCTAATGCGACCAACACGTTAATAGAATGGCAAACACTATAACTGTTGTTGCATCTGCCTGTCATTATTCAACTTTATCTTCTTCCAAAGCCCTCCCCACGAAAAAAATAGCCTATCTGCAATCCTTGCATGAAAAAAGTGCGACCGCTGGTATTTCCATTTATAAAGACAGACCCTCCTCTTCACGATAGAAAGCAAAACAAATACTGTATTATCTTCACCGGTCCCAGAAATTCGTGTATCCGATGATGGCTCACAATTCAGAGCATACTTTCAAGCCTAGATTTTACATTGATGGGTATCCCGGAACGGACCCTTCTTGGCTGATTATCCAACTTTGGCAATTGAACAAGAAAATAGAGGTGCTTAGCGTTAAGAGTTGCAGATCCATCAAGAGGTTTTGCTCTGACTCCCATATGACGAACTGCTTCTGAATGCAAAATGACATAGCCTGGATAATCTGCGAGGATGTCACTTACTAGGAGAGGCCCCTACAACTTCAACACTTGACCATCTAACTTCATGATCTTAACACGCCCATGATGTCCTCTGATAAAACTGCATTGCCCATCAAGTCCAATTTATTATTGGGAGCACTAACACTTAAATGTTTTGTTTCAGAATTTGAGAAAAAAGACGTACGAGTAAAAGATAATTTTTCTATAGTCAATGATAAGAAAGTTTTTAGATTTGTGTTGTTTAAAAAATGTTTTTAATATTTTGAATCATGCTAACTAAGATTTGGTAGTAGTTTTGGATGAATCAATAATTGGTGTTGTAGCTTTTCCATCTTGAACAAATGGAGATTTCTATTTTCCTAATGTGACAATGGAAATCATTTCTAATAGTAAGGGGCCTTTGTTTAGGATTGTGTATGACAGTTCTAGTCATGAAATACCGTCCTAACATATTTATGAATGTGTCTTTCTTATTAAGATCTTTGACCCTCTTAGTGCACTAACTACTAGTCACATGGTGGATTTCAAGGTGCATGTGGATGATTCTTAGAGGAGACTATAAAAGGATTTTGGGTTCTCAACTACAAACAATGGGATTCACATTGTGCCTACTTTGCATTTGGGTGTTATTAAGCCTTTTTTATTTTGCCTGTCTCATTCTAATAGATCTTATGTGAATGTGGTGCATAGTGAACCCTCTACAAAATTCTCTCACCCTCTTTAGAAAAAGAAAACATGTATTATCTATGTTGTTGATGCTCTTGTGGTGATTCTAGGGTGGGAATTGATGGATGGCCAATCCTTCCACACAAATGAGGGTTTTGTTGTAGATTTGGCTATTTATGTCCTATTCTCTTGGATTTGCATCATAGGATTTCTAAGATTTCCACTCCACTTGCTCTTGGTAAGAAAGACATTTATCGCTATACTAGAAGACATTTTGGATTCTTTTGACAATAGGGATGTTGTGTTAGGTATTGGTGGTTGGATGTGAGGCGTGTACACTCTATCAACCTTTCTACAATTTCCCTCTTTCAAGTCTCTAAAAGAATACATGGAGATATAATGCTAGCTTTGTTGTGTTTTCCTTATCTAACCTCAAAATTTTAGTCAAATCACACTTTGATGTCATTAGGAATTCTCTAGTCGCTTCCTTAAGGCTAACTTTGTTTCTCTAGATTTAATTAATGCCTTCTTCTCATGTACATTAGTGGAAGTTGACCTATCATTTGATTTATCTTGTCAAACTATTTTACAAGTGAATGAATAAACTTAGAGTTAGTCTATTAATTATGTGTGCATCCGCTTTAAATGGAGATTTTGCTTCAAAGAACTAAGCATTCATCTTCTATGTTATTTGCAGCTCATCCTTCTCTACTTGGTGCAAAATTCACTTTCCCACCACATTTTTATATTTTTATAAAATTTGATCTTTAATTCAAGTGAATGAGAACCACATTCTTGCCTTATAGTACTTGTAAAGAATTTCATAAAGCTTGAAACAAAATTGAAAATATTATATGACATAAAAGATAAAGTCAAAGGCTATCAAATTGAAAATGAAATCATGAGACTTGACCAAAAGAACTTTGACAACATTTAAGATTATATCCTTAATATTAATGATATAATAACAAAATATAAATAATGTAGATTTGAGAAAAAGGTTATTTAGTTAGTTTACAATGCAATGACAAAATTTAGTCCTAAATATGCAACTTTATTTTTTAGCTTTTATACTATAAATATAATTATATGAGATATGCATATAATACACCTTCATTTTAGTCTTTTTATGAGATTATATTATGTAAATAATAGAATCTTCCTTCTATGGATTTAAAAATGTCATCACAAACTTAGGCTTTGTTAGCTAGCCAGTTCAAAGAATAAAAGTAATGTAATAAGATAGAAAAGAAATCAAATAACAATCTGCATACAAATCAAGCATAGAATATATTATTTTTTAAAGGAGAATTCATCTAATAAGGAGAATCCTATTTGTGCACATTGCAAGAATATTGGACATAAAAACATTCTTGTTATAAGAACATAGATGAATTGAAATATCATTTTAAAAAGAATCACATTGGTCTACCTTCTATAATATTTGAGTCAACTCCTTCCCATTCAAAAAAATCTAATAAGTGAAAAAACCATCTTTCTTTTACTTCTACATAAAAAAGGAAATTTTATTTTTGCTTCTATAGGTCTTAGACTAGGGAGACGATTTCTAAATTCAAGAGCATCACATCATATGGCCTATTCATAGCCTACATTCTCTTCTTTCGATTCTTATGTTATCTCACCTATTTATTTATATGACATATTAATAATAACATAATTTAAATTTTTATTATGTATCTAAGAATGGGGTGTGAGAGAGGAGTTGGGGCTAGGGTTTCTAGAGAAGATATAGATGATGAAGATGATGGATATTTAGATGATGGGGGTGATCTTTCTTGTTGTGGCCTGATCTTGATCATCTCCTTTTTGGGTTACCATGCTTTGTCTGCTTGGTGTGTGGGGAAAGCTTCTCTTATTCTCGTATTTGTTCCTTTTTGGATTTTGGAGGACCCCTTTGCTCTTCTCCCTCCTCTTTTTAGTTGGAGCGGGGGAGGGGTGGGGCCATTTTTGGGTCCTCTGTTGTTGTTTTCCCCTCGATAGGCCCATTCCTATTTTGCGGGTTTGTGGCTTGGTTTGGAGGGTATTTTTTGTGTGTTATCTTGATGACAGTGATGTTTTTCCTCCCCTTTCTATAGGATGTTTATGGATGGCCTACATTAGTCAATCCCCTATTTACTTTGTCCACTGGATATGTGGTTGGAGAATGTTTGTTCACCAATGTACTTTCTATGAACTAGACATGGTTTGTGTTGCTTCTTGCTTTGTGTTCACTAGTTGTGCTCTCTTTTGGCAAGAGAGTTCTCTTCCTGCTTTGTGTTGATTGTACCTACTCTATTTGGATCACAGAGGGACCTGATTTTGATAGTTGGTGTGGTGCAAGGCTCTACTACTTGTCCCCCCAAGTAGACGTGGTCAGATTTTCATGTTTGCCCTCTACTCTTTTTTTGGGATATTTGACTTTTTTTTATGCTTTTTGGATTTTGTGAAAGGATGTGAGTTCACAGCTCCTATGGAGGTGGTTGTTGTGTCTTTGGTTGCCCCTATCCTTTTTGGGGGTTATGTGGTTTGGCAACTGAGCCTATGATCCTATTGAGGTGGACTCTTGGGGAGTTGTTGGGAGATTGACCTCTAGGCTATCTTGGGGTAGAGGGTATTGTGGGTTCTCTAAGGTTCGTTTCTTCTTCAATTATGGATGGTTTCCCCTTTGGTGTTAGTTATTTTAATTGGTTTGTGGGTGGGCATTGGTTGCAAACGAGGGTTAGTTACCCTAAGGGTTCTTAACCAATGTGTGCCTCCCTTTCATCATGCTCACTATGGTGCTAAGTACAGACTTCCTTTGTTGGATTCCTCCCTCTTGGACTTTGACACTCGCCTCCTCTATCCTCTGCCCTCCTAGATCCAGCTGCTCTCTAGGGGGGATGTTCTTAAATGTTATGGATCTCTAGGTGGAGAAGGACTTTTTTGTTCGTTTGGTGTCTCATAGAGGCTCTACTGCAATTGCACCAATAGAGGTGGTTCACTTTGTTGTGTTTGTAGGTAAAACGTTTCGGTGTGCCTTTCAAAACCTGCTAGTCATCTTTTGTTTCCTTCATTGTTTGGTCAGTGCAAGGGTTATCGTTTGGTTCTTGGTTCAGGGTGCTTTACTAAACCCCTTTTCTCTAAGAATGACACCCTACCGAGGGCTTGAGACCCTTGTTCCTGCCGGTTGGGTGCCCCAATCAAAAGTGATGCTCTCAAAAAAAAGGGTGTCATCTTTTTTGGTGTCAAGTGATCTCATAGCTTGTGAGGTCTTCTTGGTTATGTAAGGGTACGAGCCCTCTCTCGCTTTTTACTAATCAAAACATAATTCAAATTTATAAATATTTTTTCATTTCATTCATATATGATATTTGAAAGTACTAATTCAATAGTTTTATAAGATTTATGCATTGACCACTTTAGAATCTAATCTTATGAAAAAAAGATAAAAGAATTTTGTATACCACCTACCTTTCATATACCTTCTTTTACTCACTTATGATCTTTAAAATTCATTCATTAAATAATTACAAATTTTCAAACATGTAATCTATGAAATTCATTCCAATAAATTTGTACTATATTTCGTGAAGCTTGAAACCTATATATACCATCACCTACAATTTTTTTATTATATAAACAATTATATGTAATTATTCATGTAAAGACTATCTTATTTATCAAGACATGCTCTCCTTTTCACAATAGAAAGCAAAACAAATACTTACCACTACTTAAATCTGAAAGAATTATATACAATAGATCAGACGGGCTGAATTTTCCTGCAACTTTTTCATACAATGGTCTCCACGTAACTCAAAACTCCCTGTAATGAATCTGCAGTTTACACGTCTACAGATTTTTCTGTTCTTTACAGAAGGCAATATGTCATCCCTAAAACGCATTGTATGCACTTAGAAGGCCTTTCTATTGTGCATTGGCGAAACCTCACATGCTTTACCTATGATAGATAAAAAAAAAATTATCACAACCGTGCTTTATTAATTCATTACAGTGCTGAAGCAAAATATCATCTAAGCAAAACCGTAGGAAACGATAAGGACGTGGTATTTTTAACAAGTTTCAGGTACGCTTTCTAGGGAGGGCTTCCATGGCAAATTGTCTTCCTTTGGCTCCAAATCTTTCTTCACCTTTCCTCTCTCCATTTGCTCGAATTTCGCATGGTTGAGGCATGAATTTAGGATTCTTTCCACTGTCTCAGATCTGTCTTGGCTCTCTGCCATCATTTCAAGAAGTTGAACTTTGCTAAACCGGACTTTAATCCGAAGAACTCCATTATCTTCACTGGTCTTAGAAATTGTTGTATCTGATGATGGTTCACAATTCGTGTGAGAAATATCAGAAATGGATCTCCGCGTTAAGAGCATACTTTCAAGCCTAGACTTTGGATTCGTGGGTATCTCAGAACGAACCCTTCGTGTCTGATTCTCCAACTTTGGCAATTGAACAAGAAAATAGAGGTGCCTAGCGTTGAGAGTTGCAGATCCATCCAGAGGTTTTGCTCTCACTCCCATATGACGAACTGCTTCTGAATGCAAAATGACATAGCCTGGATAATCTGCAAGGATTTGATTTACTAAGAGAGGCCCCTTCACCTTCAACAATTGCCCATCTAACTTCATGATCTTAACACGCCCATGATGTCGTCTGAACAAAATTGCGTTGCCCATCATGTCCAATTTGGGAAACTAATTTTGGATAACAAGAACTTCTATTGTTGGGTGTTTTTAAGCCTTTTACAGATATATCGATAGGTAACGACTATTTTCAGGTCCATGAGGAACGTGTTTATGAACATGCGGGGGAAGATTATTTGCGCCGGTCAACATTCAGCAGCATGGATTCGAAATAGTTTTGGAATAACACGTTCTTTACCCATCTCAGACCGCAAAGTGAGGGGATGAATGCTTCTTTTCGTAATGATGCTCGCTCTCTCTCCACAAACAAGGGTTTGGTTCCATATTTATCCATTTGTGGCTTACTCTCTTAGATTTACATCATTGGATTTGTAGGTGTTGGACCCCACTTGTTTACTGTAGGATACACATTTACCCTTATGCCAGAAGCATTATTTGGCATCTTTTATGTTAGCTAGTGGTGATTGGATGTGAGGCTTACACCCTATACTAGCATGTTTACAATCTCCTTCTTTTAATTCCAAAAAAAATCCATGGACATAATGCTAGCATGGGTGAGATTTCCTTGTCTACCTGCTAACACTTTTGAAAATCAATCTTTGAGGCCACTAAGAATACTCAAAGTCAATTCCTTAAGGAGGACTTTGTTGTCTTGATTTAACTAATATCTCTTTCACATATACACTATTGGATGTTGATTTATCAAAAACTTTATCTAGTGAGGTTAATTTATAAGTGAACCAAAAGCCTTGGTGTTAGTCTATCAATGTCAATGTTTCTTTTGAATTAGACATTTAATTTAAAATTCTCTCTATCAATCATCCTCCCCTACTTGATACAAAATCTCCTTCCTCGTCATCTTATTATGTAAAATCAATTATCAAAATTTCTATTGATTGAATTTAACATCTTATCTTTTTCTAAATTAAAAATCTTACTGCAACCTTCCTTTAAATTAATTAATTTAAAATACTACCAAAGAAAGAATCTGAACTCACATAACCTTGATTCTAAGGAAGGAAATCAGTCAATCTAACAAAGTGAGGAGACGGCTGTTCTTTCGTACCAATATTTCTTTAGCGATGATTTTTGCTTGCAGCACTTGTATTTAAATATTTGGTTTTGGAATACATATTCAATAGATTTAGGAATGGGTCCATCTTCCCATCACGATCTTTGATCCTCTTGATGCACTAACATGAGTCACGTGGTGAATTTCAAGGTGCACGTGGACAATTCTTAATATGTTTTTTTGTTATCAAAATTAATGCTTGGTAAACTTTTTAACATGATATTCCTAGTCCTTGCAACAATTTGAACTCTAGTGGCCATAACAACAACACTACTGCTTCACCAACATTGTATGAGAAGAATCTATAGATGATTCTAAATATTAAAACCCATGTTGAAATATTATTATTAATAATTAAAATTTATAATAATTTTTAAGCTTAATTATATGATTAGTTTTTATATTAAAATGAAATCATTAATTAAAATAAGTAACATTATTAATTTGAAGGAATTAAATAAGTTAATCAACATAAATTTATTTTAAATTTATAAATATAATTTTAAATGGTTATATTAAACTTTAAATTTTTATCTTTAATTTTTTAAAGGATTTAAAATCATATGAAAAATATAAAAATTGTTATTAATTTAACTATTATAAATATCTTAAATATATTGGTCTAATAGAACTTAAAATATTAATTTTAAAGTATTTTATTTACTCGACAAGTACTTATCTTTACAATTATTTAAGAATTATTTTATTTATCTTTAGAATTATTTAATTTTTTTTAACTTTACATTTAAAATATTTATTTAAGGAATAATTATGATTTTTTCAGTGTTCCACGAGTGTTGGGGATAGGGGGACGCAGGGACGCATTTCTAGGATGGGGGGACCAAGGGCCTAAGTTTGGGGACAGCAGGGGGACGATGGGGGGACATCGGCGGGGGGGTGGTGGGGTGGTGGTGTTGATATAGTTATACATATACATATAGTACTTGAAAAACCAGTTTTAAAAAGATGTATGACAATATTACAATGTAAGAATTACATTTCAAATCAGACTATAGGAAATTTCAAATACTAAATCCAAATACCAAGATTTCTAAGTTGTGTTGTTATATGGAGCCTAATCAGACTTGGAGGTTAGATTTTCCCTACTTCTATCAGCGCGGTTTCCCCCTATATTTTTGAATGGGGGTTTGGGGGCAGCGCCCCCAAGTTGGGGTCAAGGGGTATCGCCCCTTTCGGGGTCAAGGGGTAGTGCCCTGCGAGGCGAAAAATACTTTTATTATTTTCTAAAGGCATCGGGTGTTATTTTTCTATTGGCCCACATCCAATTAGAGTTACCCCTTAACCCTCAAAAAACTTAAAAAGTCACTTTTTTTTTAAATTTTAATTTTAAATATCGCATATACGTGGGGGTGACAAGAGATGCCTGGGCATCTCCTCGTCCTTGGAGAGACATCTGCACATCTCTCGAAGGACGGGGAGACACCCAAATGTCTCCCAAGGAGACGTGGAGGCATCTCCATGTCTCTCTGGGAGACGCCCAGACATCTCCCAAGGAGACACGTCTCCTTGGGAGACACGGGGACGCGGGGATGTCTCTGCATCCCGACAGTGCTTGGGTGGTAGTGGTGGGATGGCGGGGGGCAGTGGCGGGACGACGGGGGACGTCACATCCCTGTCCCCCCATTCCCGAGATGTTTTTGACGAGGGGACGCGCCCAAAAAGGGGGGGGATGTGTCCCTATGGAACATTGGATTTTTTTTAATTTTTAAATTATATCATCATATTTTTGTTTTAGTATACAAGTAATGAAATGAAACTTCTTGATGTCGCACTATAAAATTTATCAGCATTAACAAAAACTATTAAATAATATGATGTTAATTAATTGTATGTGAGAATATTTCTTATAATAGTAAAAATGAATATATAATGATACGGGGTTTATACTTGTCATAGAATTTGAAATGATATGACCACCTTCTATTGGAAATAAAACTTTTATTAATCAATATTGGGTTTTACGAATAAGGCAATCAATTATCTTGATAAAGAGTTGGAACATGCCATGCAATAAAAGTTATATTTCAAAATTAAAAGTAATATAAATAAGTACACATAGATAGTTTTAAAGGATCATGATAGATAGTCATCTAGTATATTATTTATAAATTTTGAAGTGTAGTTTAAATTGACAACATTTTATATGTATTGAAATAAGAATGATAAAATCTAGAATAGGTCACTCTAAAAATTGGGTATATCAATTCTATTTGGCTTTCCACATGGATCTAATATGTGACCCATGTGAATGAACTTGTTGATATTGAATATAAGTAAAATATTTTACAATGACCTTTAATATTTGATCATTTTTAAACATTAACTTTGTATTTAAATTGTATTGTAAAAATCATTTAATCATAATAGCCAAGTTCTCCTTAGCCAATACCTTTATTAGACCAACCTTGAAATCATGGAAATGGATAAAGAGAAATTTATTCATTCATATAAATATGCTAAAATAAGTAGATATTAAATTTAATTCATTTTAGTGGCCTAAAGTGAAGGGTACCTAGGATGGTTCCTTTATAATTTTGTACTATCTTCAATGAATAATTATTGATCCATGAGTGTAGTTTGAACTCTTTCAAATACAAAAATATAATAATTAATTATGAAAACATGTACTAAGACAACTCATAATGGCTAGTAAATCAATGAGTTATTAAATATTGAAATTATTTTATATTTTTTAATTTCTTTTATATTTTGTGTTAGTGACCTTGCTATTCCAAGATTGATCAAAGATACAAAAGTTTAAATATAAATATATTTAATGAACTACTAGATATGGGGCAAAATAATAAGCATAATTATGGAAAACATACTAGAACTTAAGTGTAATTATAGATACAATAGAGACAAGTATATAAGAACTACAAAAAATAGATAATGAAAATACATAGCATTACCATCACCAATAATTTTTGTGTATGTATGTACATACATACATATACATATATACATATAGACATATACATATAGATATGCATATAAATTTATATATACATACACACATATTTATGTATATGTTATATATATGTATATATTTATTTGTGTGTGTATACATATTATGGAAGACTTTATATGATTGAAATAATTCTTTTGATGCCTAATAGAAGGTCGTAAGTATATGTTGATACCTTTTCACTTGAGAATCAATGATCAAGATGGTGTATCCATTTCACCATAGTCACATATCACATGATCTCTCATCCTTTATATAAAATATCTCTAGTGCTTTGAATCTTGGCAGATGGTATAATTAAGAAACATAACATCACCATCACCAATTATGTTTAATCAATTTAATTAAAACTCTTTCATATTTATTGTCATTTAAAAAAATATTAATAAGATGGTTAGTATTATTAGGGGAAATAACATCACAATCACCAATTATGCTCAACCAATTGAATTACAACGCTTCGATATTTGATATCATTTTGATAAATATTAATAAAATATCATGTGATGATTAAAAAAAAATTGGCTCAATAAAAGGCTAAAGCCAGAATATATATTAAACATTAAATATTATAGAAAAAAAAACCATCACAAAGTTTTAATTAAAAATAAATGAAACAAGGGAGCCTGCTAGGCAATACTCCCATAGGAGTTCCAATTATCAAGCCTATAAACAAAGACTGTTAGAATAAGATTTTCATAGAAACATAATTGACAAGGGAAAATAAAAATAGAGAAAAAGTTTACTATGGACAAAGAAAAAACATTTCCCTTGCCTCAACCCACATTGAATGGCTTTGGGCCCTAAGTATTTGCCACTACGATTTGTTGAGCACTTTTAATGGCCTTCAATAGTCGTCTCATTTGTTCTAGACTTATATCTTCGCTGGAATTCGGGCTCCCCAAATTGTCTAGGCATTCATCATACTTGTATTTCCAAACCCATGCTTCATTTTCATTAACATCATCACCTATAGCCATCTTTGCCCAACAGTTCTCAATGAGCCCCATCAATCTCTATAAAAAGGCCAATCCCCTTTTAGTCTGGAATGCTTTCATATAAACTCTATTGATTCCAGATAGTGAGAATTGGAAGTTGTGGCACCTCTCTTGTTCCAATTTTAACAAAAAACTACTTCCCTGAAAGCGATATCATGAGTCTTTTATCCACCGAGAGCAAAACTATATCCAAATCACCTAAAAATTTGTCTTTGTATTCAAAGACTTTCAAGTCTTTGAGAAGTGACTCCAAGTTGCTTAGGAATGTGACAATAATTAGGGGATGGATTAGGTTAATTAGGAAGGGTTTAGAAGAATCTAGAAGGGGGTTAGAGTGCAAGTGGGTTTGGTGGGTGAGGGAAAATAGGATTTTAATTAAAATAAAATTAATTTATTTCAATTTGTGGTTGCAACTTGCATTTGTATGAAAATGCAAGTTTGGGGGGGGGGGGGAATAAATGATTTAAATAAATGTTTTATTTAATTTATTTAAAAGAAGAAAAGGGGATTAAATTAAATAAATAATATTTATTCATTTAATTGATTGTGAATTTGGTTTAATGAATTAATTAAAATAAATTGAATAATTTATTTAATTAATAGGAGAATGTTTTTGAAGATGAAATTAATTAAATGTTAATTTAATTAATTGATGGCTAGTGGGTTTTTAATCAAATAAATAGAAAATATTCATTTAATTAAAATGGACAGATTTATGTGACTACAGTTATTAACAACCTAGATATAACATCAATATACCTACATCAAAGATTCACCATATTCCGTAAAGAAGTTATTGAGAAACTCCTTGGTGCGACGAATTATTGGTAAATATATGAATGGCAACACCAAGGAACTGCACACGTTCATTTGTTTCTGTGGCTCCAAGATGCGCCAAACATGGACAAGATAGATTGGGAAAATAACGAAGATGTTGATAAAGCAAAAAAAATTGGATAAGTACATAAGCGCTTGGAACCCTTGTGCAGCAACACATAGGAACAACCAAATATATTGATCTTCATGTGACAATCCATGCCTCCTAAACACAATAGACATATTAGCCACAAATCCATTGGATGATTATGAAGATTTAGTGAACCGTGTGCAAAGACACACAAAATGCAGAGAGAGCGCATGCTTACAAAAGAAGGGTAGAAAACTAGAATGTCGATATAAAGCTCCATGGAAAGAACAACATACCTCTATCTTATTATGCGATGAAATGGGCGCAAAGAAATATGAACCTACAAGAAATGATGATAGACTCAACATCCACAACCTAGAAATGATTTCAATATGGAGAGCTAATATTGATTGCCAACCTATCATATCACGTGGACTTGTACTAAAATACATTGCCAAATATGCATCAAAAGAAGAGAGAACATCTAAAAGTTGTACTGCTATGCTAACAAGAATATCCACAACTCAAAAAAGAGATGACCCAACAGTAGTAGCATATCAAAGATTCATGAAAGAGATTGTAGCAGAACATGACATTGGTGTGCAAGAAACTTGCCATATGCTGTAAAAATTACCCCTTGTTGTTTGTAACAAACCATTTACAACTTTATATGTTGGACGAAAACTGCTACACTGATTAACTAAAACATAAAATGAGACTATCATAGAATACAGTTACATGCGCTCCTATATGGTCCAACCTCAAGAGTTAGAGGCAATCACATTACTCGAATCTGCAAGATCTTGCACCTACATTCCAAGTCGTAAATCATGCAAATGGAAAGAGAGAACAATACAAGCCATTGTTAACATTTACCCAAAATTCCATAGTATACCCATCAAAGAGTCAGAACATTTTGAAATATTTTGCTGGAGTGAATTACTCCTATATAAACACTTTCAAAATATTACAACTGATATAGGAGTTACCAAGGACACAATAATCACCAATTGGCATCACATGCATGTAAACAAATATGATGTATGGCATATCATCTGACACATCGAAGAAAATGCTAGCCCCCAAGAAGATGAAAAGAGCGAAGATGAAAGGAATATAACTATCACATCAGAGATGAACGAGTGGAAACTACTTTCAAGAATGAGGCATATAGTCAACAACAATTTGGACGAACTTGAATTACTAGGCCACCGTGAATTTGACAATAACTATAATTGGGCTGAAACAAAAACACCACATGAATTGCATGATACTACATCACAATTTACAAATATAAAGAAAATAGCCACCCAAGATGAATATGTAGCAACAAGAAAGTATACACCCACCAATACCCTATCAATAGAACAAAAGAAAGCTCTTTCAGTAGTCTCAAATCATAACACTAGTGTGTTCAACAAACCATTACCCATTATCATACAAGGAACTGCGAGTAAAGGAAAATCATACTTGATAAGTTGTATAAAAAATATGTTACACGAAAATTCACCACAACAAAAAAACCCAATACTTGTACTAGCTCCTATTGGAATTTCTGCATTTAACATTCATGCGACAACTATTTATTCAACACTATGAATCCCCATCAAAGAAATGCAACCACTACATGGCCAAGCACTAACAATGTTCCAAGAAAAGTTGAAGGACATAAGATATATACTCATTGATGAGATGAGCTTTATAGGTCCGAAACTATTGTTGAAAATAGATAGCCAACTTTGTGTAGCTTTCCCTCATCATAAACATTCATACTTTGGAGGCATATCTATGATTTTTATTAGAGACCTCGCCCAGCTGCCACCTGTAATGGATAACCAATATACACATCACATTCAAATTCCATAACACTTTGGAACAAATTCACAACAATTAGCACCCTAAAAATGATGTTTCGCCAACAAGGGGAATCTCTAAAGCAAACACAATTCCGCCAAACACTACTAAACATACGTAGTGCACACCCGACCCAAGAAGATTGGTAGAGCTCGATGACATGAACAAAAGACCAACTAGCGCTAGCCACATGTGAATAAGCAATTTGATAATGCAGTCCACCTCTTTTCTACTAATGATATGGTAACCCTTCACAATAAATGAATGCTAAAGGAATTAAATCATCCAATTGCAATAAGTAGAGCTACAACAACTACAAGCAAAACAACTATTGACGCTAACAATGAACAACTTGAAAAGCAAGTCCTATTGTCACTAGGCCAGCGAATCATGCTCACAACTAACATATGGACACAAACAGGACTTTTCAATAGAGCTCTTGGTGAGATAATTGAAATAATTTATAGCTCTGATTCCAAGCCACCTGACATACCAATGTATACCATGGTCAAATTTAATAACTATAGTGGTCCCCAGTGGCACCCAAACGACCCCAAACTTGTACCCATAACACCAGTATCACTAGGCAACCTTAGGAAACTACCAATAAAAATGGCATGGGCTATGACCAACATTTAGTATAGTCTCCAGAGTGAAATCCTTAGAAGACCTCTGGATTGACCAAGCATTCTCCTACGAGCGGTATGAAAAAATGGAAAATAGTCCATACATGGTACTAAGGAAAAAGGAAGAAGCTCGACTGCAACAACTGTCCAGATAAAAAAAAGGTATGCTTCATGAATCATTTTCAGAGAATTATGCACTGCTTTAGCTGAGCTAAATAGAAAAACTCCTGTAGTAACAAGAATATTTGGGCATGTTGCTCAGGGCTTGTTTATCTTGCAAGTGTCATCGGTTTTGGTCAATAAAATCTTCATTCAAATATTTGCATTCATCAATGTACATCTTTCGACAGGTTAGAATATATCTGCACATGAAATGTTGTTAGACTATTGTATGTTATTTTGTATTTTTGGACTTGTCGTACCTTACCGAAAATTGAAAGTTTGCAACACTGCAGTGTGCTGTTTCAACTTGAAATAAACACATGCATATCAAACAAGAAGTGGGATTTTTGGTTGGCTATTGTTTCTCTAGCTACCTCTTTTATTGGAATTTTTAGGGCAAAGCTTCCAGAATCCCATATAGTTTGGGGACATTTTTAGAGTGGCTAACATTCCCTATGTAAATTGGTATGTCACTCACCCTTGATTTCATGAATGTGCTCTACTTTGTGCTGGCTTTTGAGGAATCTAATAGTAATGGGGTTCAAGACTAAAGGTATTCATTTATAATGCAACTGATGGAGTAACAAAGAGGTTAACGAATAAAGTGAAAGACTGGACAATATTCAAAGTCAATAATACACACTCGATGTAAAACCCCTGTGCACATAATTTCTACTCCATGGTTGGAGCCTTTGTAATATGTAATTATTAGTTGGAAAACTTCTCCTCCTATGTGTACTTTGCATCTATCTTTGTTCATTGGATTTAACTATTCCTATTTTTCCAGCCCAAGGAATCTATATCTAGTATTAAATTATTGAAAACTTTTCCATTAAAAAAAATCCTTCTTTTGTAGTTTTCATTCAATCATTGAACTAAAGGTTCAACTTGTATCTGAAGCCTGTCTTCAGCCTAAAATGACCAATTTTCTTTCGCAAGCAGTTTAGTTTTATTTAATAGAACTTATCCTTGGTAATCTCCATCTCATAGATATTTGAATTTAGGTTTGAGAAATTGAAGTTGTATTAATACTAGCAGCTTGAACTTAATACTGAAACTGATTACATGGTTTACTTTAATCAGAAATCTGCTTATAAAATTATTAGGTACTAATTTTCTTCTAGATCAATGTTGTGGATCATGAGGAATTTGAAAACTTTTATTCTATTTATTTTTTTAGTAAGTGGGATTTGAATGCTATTGAAATTCATAGTAACTAGCCAGAATGCTTTGTTATTTTTACCATCATTAGGCTGAGAAAAGTGTTAATTGTTTCCAGAAGCACGGAGGAGACTTGAAATTAAATCTTATAACCTAAGATTCTTTTCAGAAAAACACTGGAGCTTCAATGTCTGACCACACAATGCAACTATTAATATTCTTTATCAGTGTTCAAGGGATATGTAAAGATTATAGTAGAATAGAATAGAATGAAATGTTTTCAAAATTCATGATAGTAGGAGAATAGAATACAGACTATTTGATCCAGTGATTTATTTTTCTACAGTTCAGTTAAAAAATAACAGTTTGTTTGCATGATGACATTTCATAATGGACAATATTGGATTTATGCTTTACACCTTGAACTTATTTGTTGATGGCTACAAATTTAGTCATCAGGTTTTCATTATTAGGCACTTTTGTGAATGTTCATACCCCATAATTTTTGTTCTTCGAAACCTTCTTTCTGATCTTTTATGAATATAATTTATATAGTTATAAGTCTTTTGTATTCATTGTCATGAGTAAATTTGTAAATCTATGAAGAGGAGTCTTTTGTATTCGCTGTCATGAGTAAATTTGTAAATCTATAGCCCATTTCAAGGATTTTATCTGCACCTTACAAGATCACTATCCATAACTGTCCAAAGACAAGAAAAGAGCATATTGAGCAATGACAACAATCTTAAAAGGGTATAAGACAACTTACCACAAATCATAAAATGGACATAGCTAATATGGGAGCCAACGCCGTGAGCACTCTTAGCACCAAAAAAGGGATAGTCTCAAAGAATCATTTATAAAGCACACACAGGTCAACAAAAGGGACCAAGAGATAACAACAGTAGGTCTAATTGCTATCAGCAGTACAAATTGGACCTTCTTGAGGTCCAACTGCTAGTTTATAGTTTATTGTTGAGTTCATTTGGCTTTTTGATTAAGGATCATTGAATGTGTCTCATGTGAATTTTTTTCCTTTCCTTTTCTTTATACTAAAAGAGGAAGGGTAGAAGGAGGGTAAGAGACATAGAACTCAGTCTATAATTAGATAGATAGATCTCTATTAGAAGGAAAGAACTTTAGAATATGAATTTCAAGTAGATGATAATATAGATGATAGCACATTTTTTGATTCAAACATGACTATTATATGGTTATATGACTAAGCAAGCATTTGATGCACATAGAGATTATCAATCCATACATTATATATAACATACTACTCTAACATTTACATATGAACCACCAATAAGGATGATGAATATTTAAAGTGAATGGTTTGATCTTAATTTACAGTATTTTGAGGATATGATAGATGGCTAGGATTTTATGTCAAATTGAGAACTTATCTCATGATAGGTGGAATAGATGAGGATATATGACAACTATCATAGTCAGCTAACTAATTTATTGATTTAGTAGATTTATTTATTTATTCATCTTAAAAACTTAACTAATTTGATTTTGATTTCTCCATTACAATGATTTATTAATTATTTTGATCAATTAATTAGTTGATTTGTTGCACCACGATTTCTTTCTTTTTAACTAGATAATTATAGATAAATAATTTATTTAAGCTAATATGGATATTGTAAGGGAGTAACTTATTTACATTAATTAAATAATAAATTTTATTTAGTCAATTAAACTATAATAAAGTTGAAATTAAAATTATTGCATGGATTTTTGATGAATGAATGTTGCTAGGCATTGAGATAGATGAGGCGGTATGAAATTAGCATTATATATACTTAAGTAATCCATAATTTTCACCTCTTTTAGATGAAATTTGAAATTTAAAACCCAATGTCTTTTCAAAGAAAGTAGATACATGCACTTGGAAATTGTCCAAAGTATAAGTACTTAAAAATTGATTAAATCAACTAAATTGTTGATGTTGAATGATTTATCATTAAAAAAATGGGAATATTGATAGACATTGGGTTTGTAGGATGCTTAAATTATTAGAGAGGATTCAAATTTGTTATAGAATGGATTGTGAGATCCCTCATTGAAAAGACAAGTAGGTTTGAAGAATACATGTGTGCTCTAGGTTAGATGATAATGTTGTACATGCATTATGATTTTAGAATTGGAAATGAAGGATTGTGAGATTATTACAAAGTTTTTCAAGCATACATAAATGATTGTAATCTATAAAAGAGATTTGAATATGTTTACATAATAGAAATCAAGTTTCCATAATCCATGAGATATTATCTTGACTATTTCTGGATTAGATAGCATATGAGTTTTTTGCATCAATATTTCAGTTCACACATCGTGATCCACCATCAAGATGATTAGAGAAAATGCAGAAGTGAGAAGATGACCAAGAATCAGACTAAAGTAACTAAAAAGAAGGAGGGAGAAGGAACAAAGACCGAGAAAGGTTGACAAGGCTACTAAAAAGGAAGAAGGTAAAGAACAAAACAAAAATAAAACCTAGAAAGAAACAAAAATACAAAATAACAAAATATGTCCTGTGACAACTAACATGAAACAAGAAAATAATAAATGAGAGAATAACAATAACAATCAAACAATATAAATAAATAAATAAATATACATACATACATACATACATACATACATACATACACACATATGACCTGCAAGGACTTAAAAAAAGACAAAACAATAGAAATAACAAAGAAAATCAAAACAAAATAAACATAAGATAAGAAAATAGAAATAAAATATGTGTGTGTATATGTATGTATGTATGTATGTATGTATGTATGTATATTTATATGTATATGTCTATGTATATGCATATGTATATGTATGTGTGTATGTACATGTATGCATGTGTGTGTGTGTGTGCGTGCGTGCGTGCGCGTGTGCATGTGTGTGTGTGTGTGTGTGCGCGCGTGCATGCATGCATGCATGTATGTGTATGTGTATATTTATGTGTATGTGTATGCGTATGTGTATGTGTATGCATATTCGTATGTGTATATGTATGCATGTGTATGTGTATGTGTATGTGTATGTGTATGTGTATGTGTATGTGTATGTGTATGTGTTAATGTCCGTATATGTGTTTGTATCTATATCTGTATATGTATCTGTATCTGTATGTGTGTGTGTATACATATATGTATATATATATATACATATACATATACACATACATATACATATACATATACATATATGTATACATAAATACATACATATGTGTGTGTGTATCTATGTATGTAAGTATATGTATATGTATATGTATATGTATATGTATATGTATATGTATATTTGTATATTTGTATATATGTAGACATATGTATGTATGTATGTATGTATGTATGTATGTATGTATGTATGGGTAAGTGCAAGAAGTTGTGTCCACTTAATATGAAATTTTTACACTTAGAAAAGAGTGCAAATCAAGCAGAGCACATAGGAGACAAAACAAGATCCTGATTAGGCATGGGATCTCGAGCCAAAAAATGAATCGTTATCCTGTAGGCTTCGGGATCTGGACCCTAGACTTAGAAATGAAATCTTGATCCAAAATGATACGGGATCTTGTTCCATTTTAGAATGGGATCTCATTTAGTAAAAGTATAATTTTCTAAAGAAATGGGACCCGATTCATATTTTCTTATCGTGATCCCAATTTGAGCCTCCACCAAGCCCTCTAGGTAGGCGACCTACTCGATTTTCTTAATAAGTTTTAGCTTTTAATATATTTTTTGCAATTTGTCATAGTAATATTTTAGTTTAAATTAGTTTTTGAATTGATTATGAACAAATTTGTTTTTCAAATTGATTAGTTTAGGATTTTTTTTAACTGTTAATTTAGGTTTTAATAATTAAGCAATTTATTTAATAAAATTCTTTTTTTTTCTTGATGAATGAAAATGAAAATGTTGATAAACCAAAACCAAAACCAAAACCAAAACCAAAATGAAAACAAAAACCAAAATGAGTACAAAAGCCAAATAAAAAACTAAACCAAAAACAAAAATTAAAATGAAAACCAAAACCAAAATGACAACAAAAATGAAAATGAAAATGTTGATAAACCAAAACCAAAATGTTGAAAAACGAAAGGCAAACCCAAAATGAAAATGAAAATGTTGAAAAACCTAAACCTAAACCAAAATCAAAATGAAAACGAAAATGCAAACAAATTTAATCATAATGGGACCTATTGGGCCATAATAGGTCTTATTGGGCCATAATAGGTCTTATTGGGCCATAATAGGTCCTATAATGTCAGGTTCTATAATGTCATAATAGGTCCTATAATGTCATAATACTTCCTATTATGTCATAATAGGCTGTATTATGGCATACTAGGTCCTAAGGGGTCTTATGACATAATAGGACATATTATGCGATAATAGGTCCTATTATGTTATAATAGGACCTATTACACCGTAATAACACCTATTATGGTGTAATAGGTCCTATTGTGTCATAAGAGGACCTCTTGTGCCTAATAGGACTTGTTATCATCTAATAGGTCCTAGTATGGCATAATAGGTTAGATTATGCCATAATAGGATCTATTATGTCTCATGACATAATACAACCTATTATGCCATAATAACAAGACCTATTAGGATCTATTATTCCATAATAAGACCTATTATGTCTCACGATCTAATAGGACCTATTATGCCATAATAGAACCAAATAGGTTATTATGGGTCCTATTAGGGCCTATTTTGGCATAATAGGTAAAAATAGGACCTATTACACTCTATTATGGCATAATAGGACCTATTATGCACTATTATGACATAATAGGTCATAATATGACCTATTATGGCATGTAATAGGATCTATTAGGTCCTATTATGGCATAATGGGACTTATTAGGTTATAACAGGTCCTATTAGCACATAATAGGACCTCTTAGGACCTAATGGCTCATAAAAAGACCTATTAGGTACTATTATAGCATAATAGGACCTATTAGGACCTAACTAGTTATAATAAGACCTATTAGGTCATTTTATGACATAATAGGACCTACCAGGACCCATTAGGTCTCATTATGGCATAATAAGTCATAATAGGACATATTATGACCTAATAGGACCTATTATAACCTAATGGGACCTATTATGACCTAATATGTCCTATTATGGCATAATAGGACCTATTATGCCTAGTAGGACCTATTATGCCTAGTAAGACTTATTATAATCTAATAGGTCATATTGTGACATAATAGGTCCTATTATGGCATAATAGGTCCCATTATGTCATGAGGCCCGTTAAGACCCCTTAAGACCCCTATTACATGCCATAATAGGACCTAATATGGCATAATAGGACCTACTATGGCGTAATGGGGTCTATTATGACATAACAGGTCCTATTACATGTCTTAAGACCCCTTAGGACCTTATAGGACCTATTAGGACCTATTAGGACCTATTAGGATCTATTAGGTGTTATATATGATATATGAGTTCCCATTATGGCATAATAAGTCATAATACGACCTATTTCTTCCTAATAGGACCTATTATTCCTAGTAGGACCTATTATTACCTTATAGGTGCTATTATGGCATAATAGAACATATTATGCTTAATAAAACCTACTATGCCTATTAGAACCTATTAGCCTAGTAGGGCCTATTATGACCTAATAGGTCCTATTATGACCTAATAGGTCCTATTATGGTATATTAGGTCATATTATGTCATAATAGGACCTATTATGACATAATAGTTCATATTATGACATAATAGGTCATATTATGATATAATAGGTCTTGTTACATGTCTTAAGATGCCTTAAGACCTCTGAGGACCTATTTCATGCCATAATAGGACGTATTATGCCATAATAGAACCTGTTATGTCATAATAGGGCCTAGCATGTCATAATAGGCCCTATTATGTCATAATACCCCTTAAGACCACTGTTATATATCATAATAGGACCTATTATGAAATAATAGGACCTATTATAATCATAATAGGACTTATTAAAGTCATAATAGGATCTATTACAATCATAATAGGACCTATTATGCCTGACACAACCTATTATGACCTAATACAACCTATTATGACCTAAGAGGTCCTATTATGGCATAATAAGACCTATTATGCGATAAGAGGACCTATTATGCCATAATAGTACCTATTATGCCATAATAGTACCTATTATGCCATAATAGTACCTATTAGGCCATAATAGTACCTGTTATGCCATAATATAACTTGTTATGCCATAATAGGTCCTATTGTACATGTCATAAGACCCTTTAAGATCCCTTAAGACCCCTTTGGACCTATTACATGCCCTAAGTGGATCTATTATGGCATAATAGGTCCTATTACGTCATGAGAACCCCTAAGACTCTTATTATGCCATAATAGGACCTATTATGTCATAATAGGTCTAGTGAAATTTTTAGTGGCTAATATTTGCAAATTGCCTATTTTTTGAAATTTGGGAATGTAAATTTGGCTAATAAGTTCAACTTTTAGTAAGGCTCTTATTTTGTCATAATAGGTTCAGTAAAATTTTTAGTGGCTAATAGTTACCAATTGGCTATTTTTTGAAATTTGGGAATGAAAATTTGACTAATAAGTCCAACTTTTAAGGTGACTCGAATTACCCCTTTTTTATAAATTTTTATTTAAGTCTCATTTAAATCGCCATAGGATTTATTTTATCAATTTTTTCAACTCAAATATTTGCCACAATATTTAATATATGATTGGATTAGATTCACCAACATTTTATAATTTATTGTAGAAACCTAAATTAATTTGTTGATAATATATCATAATTATTAGTTACTTTAGGGTTATATCAACAATATTTAGTTGCTTCCATTGATTTAAAATATAATCTAGTAACCTTCATTTTATTTCATGAGGGAAATTGTCCTCGTAGTTGAAATTTCTTTTAAGTTGTTGGCCTCAATGAAAATCAATGGTCTAAAACCAATTTTTGGCCCCATGAATGTTACAAATTGATAGTATATTTGATCTTACAAATTACAAAGTGGGCTATTAGATTATTTTAAATTAACAGTAGAAACTAAATAAAGTAGAGTCTACCCCTTAAGCTCATTAACGATTTCTACCTCCATGCCTATAATTTTCTATTAAAAACTATTTTTTTAAATGAAAGGATTTGAAATAGTAACTAATGCATACTCTTATTGTTTTCCAATATTCAACAATATTTTCTCTAAAAAAAATTGAGTTTAAAAAAAATCCGCAAATAAAATTAATATATTTCATTAGAAAAAGAAAAGATTGACCAATAAAAATTATTATTTTCTTTAAATAAATATCAAATGTTCGCCAAGATTTTATACAAAATTTTGAGAGGGGGTTTCTTAAATTTTTCACTAAAAAGGGCCTATTATGCCTAGAATATGACCTATTATTCCTATAATATGACCTATTATTCCTAATACGACATATTATGACTTAATATGACTTATTATGACATACTAGGACATATTATGACATAATACGATCTATTATGACATAATATGTCCTATTACATGTCTTAAGACTCCTTACGATCCCTTAGGCCCTATTAGGACCTATTTGGTCCTATTATGGTATGTTAGGTCCTATTATGATATATTACATGTTTGAAGACCCCTTACGACATATTACATTCCATAATAGGATGTATTGTGTCAATAATAGGTCCTCATATGTCTTAAGACCCCTTAGGATCTATTATGTCATAATAGGTTATAATAGGTCATAATAGGACCTATTAGATCATAATAGGTTCTATTAGGCATAATAGGGGTCTTAAGGGATATTAGACCATAGTAGGTCAGCTATAATGCTATAATGGGACCTATCATGCCATAATAGGTCTTATTATGTCATAATGGTCCCTATCATGCTATAATAGGTCCTATTATGTCATAACAGGACCTATCATGCCATAATAGGACGTATTATGTCATAATGGAGCCTATTATGCCTAATAATAGGGGTATTAAGGGGTCTCATGACATAATAGGACCTATTATTCCTAATAGGATCTATTATGAACCATGTCCTAATTATGCCTAATAATTTTAGGGAGTACTCTTGATTTTAGGGACTAGATATAGATTTATAACATGTTTCATGTAGATTTAAACTATTCCATCATGCAATTATTTTACATTTCAAGACTTATGGATGTCATACTTGTTTATTTTGTGCAATTTGATTATTTCATGTCATGGACTTGTTTCATCATGGACAGTACATATATGCTTTACGAGCAAGAGCATGTGTTTCATGGACATCATAGATATGGTTTGGTACATTTAAGGACCTACATGCACATGTTATTATATTTATTTTATGGGTCAACATTGTAAAAAGTTTTAATAAGATTTAGAAATTCTTTTAAGAAATTATATAAAGAATAGTTTTTACTTTTGGAGTGATAAGGTTGGCATTACATTTATGCAATATTTTTTATTTTCAACTTTCTTTTAAAACACACGCTTCATTAAAATTAAAATAAAAATCCAAATATAATGGACGAATAAAAACATGGACATAGTGAATGGGAATGAGAAACCACCTATAGATGCAAATAACCTTTTGGGTTGACATTAAATATTTGATAAATCTTAATCTATTGTCATTCATACTCTTTCTAATACAAAATTACATAATATAGATTTAACAAAACTATCAATAGAAATTTGAGATAATTTGAATAAAATATTTGGAGAAAAAAACAATTCATGTGACATTTTCTTATAGACTTTAACTATTCAAATTCAAAACAAAATATAGAATTACTATGTCAAACCACATAAATAATTTGTGGTCACTTATTTTACAAATAGTAGAATTAAATGCCCCAATAGACAATGATGATGTCAAATAAAGTTTTAAATAATTCTCGATATAAATGCAGTAATATTAACTCTTTATCAAATTACTTCCTAAAATCTAGTAGAATGATGAAAAAATTCATAGGTGGAGACATCATGGAAGTATCTGGTTCAGTAGATTCAAGGTAGAAATTAGGGATTCAATATTTTGAATAACTAACAAGTGCACAATGTTATTGAATTAAGGAGGGCGGGAGTGAAGGTGGGTTGTAGGGGAGGCTAAAGGCGAGGAGGATGATGCAGATGATGATGATGCAAATGGGTCTATTTCCCCCTATTAGGGCATGTGTGTATGGTGCATTTGGCTGAGGGGATTGATGGGTTCGAGGTATTTTTCCATGCAAACCACTAAGGATAGAATGGAGCATGGAGGTAGAGGACAAATTTATGGTTTTAGGGTTTCTGCAAATGGGGCCTTTTCTAGAGATGAAGTTGATTCATTTCAGATGGATGGAAGGGGGATTTTTGTGTGGGTGTTTTTCTGGGTCTTAGTGTGTGGAATGGAATGGCTGAAGTGAGCCCCTATTCTAGGTCTTGGTTTTTTTCCCCTACGCTTGCTGCTACATCATGCTAAAACCTCTGGTTTTTATGGGTGAGTTGATTGATAGAGATCATAGAGGGCTCTGGTTCCCTTCCTTTATAGCTATTGAAGGTCTTTGTTTTAGTTACTATCCTTGGTATTCTCTCTTTTTTCCTTCTCATGGGTTTTCTACAACTTTGTCTATTGAGGTGACTCCATCTCCTATAAAGGTGGAGATGTGTTTTTCTTGTGAACCCTTGAGTGAATGCAAGGAGTTGTGCTAGGTGGCTGATTCTTTGGTCATGCATTGACCTAGGTCCTTTAGAGGTGGAGCTCTCCTCCTATGCAGATGTGGGTGCTTTTCCAATTTCTATGATTCCCCCTTGTTCTTCATTTTCTTACTTTTCGCTGGAGGCTTTTATAGTTTTATTTTGTGATGCTTTTGGGAACCACACTAAAACCTAGTGCTTTTCATTTGGGGAGCTTGTTAAAACCCCATGGTTTGGATTATCTAGGTTATGGGATCCTTGTGAAAATCCTTCTTCTTTTGTTTCAAAGGAAGATTAAGGGAGCCTTTTCAAGACCCTTGATTTTCCTAATGATGGGGTCTGGCCTTCTATGTGTATATCTTTTGAATCCTGGGTATCTTTGTGATGAGTTTTATTCTATCTCTCTCTTTCTTGGTTCCATGGCTTTGTTTGTTGGGCTATATTTTCCCCATCTTGGGGTCACTTTGGTCTTTCCTATTGAGGTAGTCCAATCTTCTATGGAGGAGGAGATGGATGTGGCTAGAAGCAACTTTTCTACTATTGAGGAGGAGTTGGATGCTAATAGAAAGGCTTAGAAGTGTTACTGGGGGGCTGATGAAGCTCAATCGTTTGGCTACAAGGGAGTTGTTGATGGTATTTATACTATCTTCTTGCATTTTTATACTTTGGAGGTGGAGATATTGAAAAGCATGTTGCTCATAGCAAGGATCATTCTTAGCAATAAGGTTGTGGGAGCTTGGATAAAACCCATGATTATGGCTAAGGAATCCTTCTTCCCTATGTTAATTTTTGTCTAAAATATTTTGGGGTGGCTTAGGCTTTCTTCTCTTGCCACTAGTTCTATAGTGCTTACTCTATATTATTAGGTTGTGTTTGGGCTACTACTTGTCTATGTTGTATCTTTCTACAGCATTCCTTTGTTGGTTATGGATTTGTGAAACATCCAAGGTTTTAGGTCCCTTCAAAACTTGTTGTATGGGGTTTCAAGTCCCATCAAAAGCTTTTTTATCCTTAATCAAAAAGTAAAAAGTGCACAGTATTGTGAGAAGAATTGTTTAAAACTCTAGAGTTTATAAATATTCATAAGAAATTATATAATGATTAATTTTTAGTTTGGAAGTGGTAAAATTGGCATTAAATTTATAAAATATAATTTTTATAAATTTATTTCAAATATAGGGATCATTAAGATAAAATAAAAACCCAAATAAAATTGATGAATAAAGAATTATGAAAATACGGAATGAGAATAAGATATTGGTTACAAATACAAATAACTTATTGGATTGATATAAAATACAAGATACAGATAAATATATTATTATTCTTACTCTTTCCAACACTAAATTACATCTATATCCAAGATGAGTGTGAGATTGGGAGTTTTGGTGAGGGTTTTAGCTAGTGGTGATTTTGCTGTTAGGAGGAGGCTAATAGGGATGAAGATGTTGATGGAAATGGAAATGGAGTTGGGGTTTCTAGTGACATTGTATCTATTAGAGTGGAAACAGTTAGAGTTGATGTGACAAAAAAAATTTGTTGGATTTCCCCTTTGCATGACTGGGTTTCTTTGTCTATGGATCATGTGGCCCCCTCTCTCCAAATTCTAATCAGAATCCCTTAGTTGTAGCCATGTTGTTTGTTGTTCCATTTAAGTGTTCTAATTTCATGTTTTTTTGTTGTCTTCTAGGTTCCCATTCTTTGGTGGTCTTTGGGGGCTCTGCCTACCATAGCCTATTTTCTCCTACCATTGGTAGATCTACTATTATGTGTGTTCATAGATGATGGTTTAGGTGGTAATGTGAAAGACAAACTACATGGGTAAATGAATTTTCTTTCTCTTCTTCTAAGATGTGCTGAGATAAGGTTCCTTATGAAATGTCGAGGGTTGGGGCTTGTCTTGAGGGCTAATATTTTTGAGTTGTTCTAGCTTGCTTTGTGGCCAATGGTGGTGCTTCTTATAAGCTACTTGGGCTCCTTATTTTGGGTTCCTCTTTCATGGAAGCCACTATTTTTTAGGTAATCAAGGGCCGTTTGGCTCTTCTTTGTGTTGGTTTTATTTGGAGCTACCCCATTTTTGGTTGATATTTGGAGGGCTTAACATTTTTATTGATGGTGTTTCTCTTTACCAACCCATGTGATGGTTGTGTTGTGTCTCTATTGACTCCCTTAACTCCATATACATTATTGATCTTATTGCAATGGTCGGAGAGGTTTTTCCATTGTTGGAGTTGAGTAGATCTCTTTGGTTTGGGATCTTTGTTGTGTTGTCTTTTGCTTTATTTTGGTATTACTAATTTGGTAATGTTTCCTCCCTAGTTTTATTAAGTTTTTTGGTGTCTAGAGGGAATTTGTTATCTTTACCTTATTTGGCAATGTGGCTATTGCCTTTAAGTTGTTTAGGCTAGTGTTTGTTCTTAGTTTTGGTTAAGGGGTTTTGTTGTCCTTTATATTACTCTTACTCATAATTTCCCTCTAAAGGTGGATTTCCTTGTAATTAATTTTTATGATGCAACCTAAGCTCTTTTGGATATTTTATGCTTAAGTGGAGCTGCAACAAGAGGGCTTTTATTACCCTTTTTATTAACTCTACCTTGGTTTTTCCTATTGAGGTAGAGATGGTTTAGTTGGGCTCGGTCGTAATTTAGTCTCAACATTTTGTGGTGATAAATAAATACATTTATTGAAGGCCCTAGGATAGCAAGGAATCTACCACCTCATACACGATATATTTCCTTGATCATCTCTTTGATATATAATAAGATTAAAGCAATAAAAATGGAGCATTGCTAAAAATAACTTGAACCAATTAAACAATATGGCCAATTCAAAGCATTTTCTCTGATTCAAAATTTGCTTGGATCATTCAAAAGAAAATGGGGAACCAACCTGTACTCTTCATAATATTTCTTTTAGTGTAGGAGGCTTGACAAGATATAACACCTTTACACTAAAGCAATATATGATGCATCATTATATAGAATATTTGGCTGATTCTGAAACTTAGGCCCACTCAACACATTAAAATAACTCATTAATGTTTATCTCATTCCTATTCTAAAACATTCCAAAATTTACCTTTTTTAGTTAAAGATCATTATACCCTTTAGTGGCGTTGAAGAATGGAACTAGACCAAGTTTTTTGAATAAGTCCCAGAGATCATCATTTTGCATGAAGTCCTCACAATTCCTTGGTTTCAAGAATTTCATGGCCCCGCCCATTTTTTTCTTACCATTTCTTTCAACTCTATAAACCCTAAGAGTATTATACTTGGAATAAGAGAAACTATTTTTATAAATGCCGAGAAAAAGGAAGTGACGATCATAAATATTTAGCCAACTATTTGTATGGCATCAAATGATATTATTAGTATCATGCCAAAAATAATCACCATTGATATGACCACTCATTAATTTTACATATTTTCCTAACATCACCTTTCCACATACCATCATCATTACAAGTCCAATTTGGGGAACTGACAATAAAAGAAATCCCATTCTCAATCTGCTGCTACCAAAGGAATAAATTGTCACTCGTAGCGAAAGGACCACCCATGATATCAAATAGTCACATCATTAGTTTAAAACAACTCCTTGGGAATGCACTCAATCTTATGAGTTCTTTATTTAATCTCATTTGATTTTTTTCTATCTTGTAGCCTTTCATTGCTAATAATTTCTTTTAGTTTAATAGGACATTGGTTGTAATTCAAGTGCTTCCATTCATTATAATTAAGAGCCAAATACATTTCATGCACTACTGTATTATTTTCCCTATAGAAATGAATAATTTTGGATTGAATGAAACTCCGTAAGATAGATTTTCATTCCTCCATCATACTTCCTTCCCAAGTCCAAACAACTTTCCCATTAAAAATAATAATAATTGAATTTGAATGCCCTTCAAGAATATTTTTTGAAAATTCAACTCCTTAAGTCTTTTAATACCTTTCCAAGTTGTAATTATTTCATCTCTATTATTTGATCCCACTTTAAAATTATTACTATAACATTCAATAAGCCTCCCATTGTTGTCTCTTATCACTCTCTCCGCACCAAAAATTCATAGGTTTCCCTTTGAAAAACAATTTAACTTACATTTTACCCAACCATCTTTAGGAGGATGGTATTTATTCATCTTACTAATGAGGTTATTTGAGCAATCATTCTTAGTTAGGTCCCTATTGATTTCCCAAACTCGTTTAATCCTTAGGTCTCTATAGCTCAACATAATTTTACAATAACCATAGGAAGCAACATTTATATTTCCTTGAATTTGGTTTTTTGTAGTCATGAATCAATATGAACTAGTCTTAACTTCATCTATAAAATTTTTATTATTCCTCTCTTTTCACAACCCCCAAGAGATTAAAGGGGGAATTTTCCTCCAAATATCCTTTATGGAAGCATGAAGAAATAGGAAAGATCTCCAACTATCTATAAGCTATCTTATACTGTCTGGAAGAAACCAACAAATAGATAAAGTGGATAAAACAACAAACCAAATCTCCCAAGCATAAGGGTAGTGAAATAGAATATTTTCAATACTTTTAGAATCAACATATAATAATTATCATCTATTAACAAACAAGAACCCCCTCCTATTTAGGTTATCAATAGTGATAATCATATGATGGGCATTACTCAGCCAAAAATAATTGATATTAGGAATAATTTTGGGCATCCAAACTTGGTTCTAGACAAAGGCATCTTCAGGAGGGTTTTCAAGCAAGGAATAAATAAATTTCATAGAGAAGTTTCTTAAGGGAAGATATTTCTAAATCCACTAGTCCATTATCTTTTTAGAAGAACATACAATCTCCAAGGTGCTGCTAAATATTAAGAAAATCAATTTCCCATCTCTACTAGTTACCTCCTCTTCAAGTCTAATTATCAAAAGGTTGCATTCTAAAATCTTTCTAGGAAGGTTGCGAAACCCATCCTAGCTGATATAATCATACAAAAATTTACTATTACATCTTATCGAGGGATCTTTAATAAAGCTTAAATTATTAATAGAGGATAATGCCACATCCTTGTGCCACACATTCTCCCAAGAATAAAGTATTCTTATCATTCTGAACAAGCTTCCTTGCACTAGATTTGGTAACATTTCTTTTTTTATTAGATTGTTCCAGAAAGAAGAGTCATTATGCAAGGTTGAATCATAGATGAATAGACTAGGGTGACCCTTGCCCATATATTTGGATTTTAAAATTGGAAACAAGTTCCTAAGACCTTTTACAAGTTACCGCCCAACTTAGGCCAACAAGGATTTATTAAATAGTTTAATCTTTCTAATTCCAAGACCCTCATATTTCATTAGCCTACACACCTTTTCCTAGCTAACAAGAGAAACTCTTGACCTTTCTTATGTGCTTGTATAAATAAATTTCCTTTGCATTGCTTTATGTTATCAACAATTTTAGAAGGTATTTAAAAAAGAGAGAGACTATACACTGGAATATTCTATAATAAAGATATGATGAGTTGCTACTTCCAAGCAATAAGGAACACATTCTATAATATGATTCCAATAATTATTTGTAGATTTCTTCATGATCAACGAGAGACTCAAATAGGAAGAGAGAAGAGCAATACCTTAACAATCAAGGATATTTGTGATTCTGATTTGGAGGGAAGGATACACATTAGAAAACTAGAGCTTACTCTTGGTGTAATTGATATGTTGATAAGAAACCTTAGTATAATCATTCAAAATATCCTTCCAACATTTTTCTTCATAGATAGAGGCTTCACCAAAAATGATGGTATCATCAATAAATTTCTGATGGGTGGAAGGAGGTAGAGAGGAAGAAACTTTAATCCCTTTTAGCAACTTCAAAATGAGATATTTTTTAGCATTTCTTCCCAATACTTTAAACAAAAAAATGTTAAAGGAAAAGTAGCACATAGGAGACCCATTAACATGAATTCAACAAGAAGGAGTGATAACACATTAAATCTATATTTTCAAGAATCTTTCTTTAAAGCCATATATTTCTTAAGAACCTCTATAAGGAATTACCATTAGACTTGATCATAAGATTTAATAATATCAATTTTTAGCATCATCCTTGGATTTTTATTAAATTCTATAGATTGAATTTTCTCATAAATAAGAGAAACATCAAAGATATGTCTACCTTTAACAAATCCTTTTTGATCTCGGGAAATCATTTTACTGAAAATATCTTTAAGCTTGTTCACTAATAATTTTGAGATGATCTTGTAAAGAGTATTACATAGAGTAATGAGCCCATAATATTTCATGGAAGCAACATTATCAATTTTTTGAGTGAGGGAAATGAAAGTAGAATTTATTTCTTTTATTATTTCTCAAGACCTAAAAATGTCTCTTACCGTATTATAGAGATCATTGATCACCACATCTCAAAAATATTGAAAAAAATCCAATAGGAACCGATCCAATTTTAGGGCTTTAAAAGATTCAAAGGAGAAAAACACGTCCTTAACCTAATGGATAGAAAAATAATTCACCAAATGTTTAAGATCTTGATCATCAATGACCTTAAAAATCACCTTAAAGATCACATCAAAACTTATTTTAGTGTTAAGAGCACTATTTTGGAGATCAACAAAGAAGAAACAACAACGTTTTCGATCTCTTCTTCTTTAGAAATAACCATGCTGTCATCCCTCTAAAGACTTAAATTTTTTATCTTGTCCCTATGTTTTGATTGTGGATTGATAGAAGAAATTTACATTCCTATCCCCTTTAGTAAGTTGTAGGATTCTAGATTTCTGCTTCTAGAATATTTCCTCTTATTTTGTGAATGTTGTCCCTTGGGCTCTCAAATCTCTTTATTCATTAAAAAATTCCATACCATTCTAACCTCCTTCAATTTTTTCGTAGATCTCTTTAAGTTTAACAACCAGATAATTTTTTATATGGAAGATACTTAAGAAAGGATGTCTTATTCCATCCTTTCACCTTTTCTTTTAGAAGTTTAAGTTCTTAAATAAATTTGAACATAGAAGTACCAAATATAGGAGCATTCCACCATTTCTCAATCAATTGTTTAAAGTGAGGGTGATAGGTCCAAATAATTTGATACCTAAAAGGATAGGGGCCTTTGTTTATATTATCTTCTCATTTCAACATATGAGAATTGTGGTCAAATGTCGCTCTCAAAAGAGAAACCAAGGATAGATTAGCCAATGTTTCCCAAATTTTTGAAAGGGGGAAGTAATCCAATTTAACTTAAATAGGATGATTTCCTTGTTTGATGTTTGACCAAGTAAACAAGAGCCCTTGAAGATCAATATCAATCAACCCAACAATAAAAATGAAGTTAGCTAGATCCACCATACTATCTAAGTTTTCTTTAATCCACTCAAGCTTTTTTGAGAGGAAAAATGAGAATAAAAATCCCCCCAACATCCACAAATCCTCGGGATTGTTACAAATAACAGAGGAGAAGGAGTTCCAAAGCGTAGCTCTTGAAGTCCTAGTATTAGGAGCATATGCCTTTGCCAAATTCCACTAATACCCATAACTTAAATCACATATCTTAACAACAAGGATATTTTTAATAAATGTCCTTTTACCCCTAAGAATATAGAAGGGTTCCATAAAGTATCCAATCCTCCAGATGCACTTTCAGCATCACTAACATAGAACTCAATAGTTAGCCAAATATTTTTTACAATATTCTCAAAAATCTCATTTTTTTATTTTATTCTCTTAAGTCATTAAAATATCAACTTTTTTTTCATGAGGATACATTTTAAAATGTGTTGTCTAATAAGGGTATTAATTCCACTAAGTTTCCATGAGAGGATATTCACAAGATAAAGTCATAAATTTGTAATTCAATTCTACCCATAATTGACATTAGAGGCTCTTGAGAAGGATAAGACACCACACAAAACCACTACTTTTCTTCTTTTATTTTGAGAGGTTTTTCATCCTACCTAAGTCCATTCAGCACCCAAGTTTCTTTCCTCAAGACCTTTTTTCTATTTTGATTGGGGGAGAGTAGAAGCAAATCCCATCAACACCAAATTGTCTTTAAGGTATTTAAGCCCTACCTCTAACCTTGGTTGTTACTTCATAAAAGACTCACCATCAATATTCAAGTTTGGGAGATCAAACATTCATAGATTCAAAGTCTCATTTTCATTATTACCAATTAAAACTATGTTACAATTAGTCATCTTCCTATCTAGTAAATTAGTCTTATTTACCATCTTAGACACTTCCTCCTTGATACCTTTTGAACCCTAATCTTGGTCAGCACTTACTACTCTTGAGGTATCAACTAAGTTCTCTTTATCAACACTATCCACAACCTAATATCCTCTAGACATGGACTACTGAAGACAACCTAGAGGACGAAGTCAAGGCTCTTCTTAGATATGATAGATCACATAGGATATATGGAAGTATCTTGTGACATTACTAATATCGATGATGGGTAGAGCCATTATTACTATTCATGTAGGCTATCATGGCAAGGTTAGAGGAGATCCTTCGCATAATTGCTCACATGCTTTCTAGGTTATTCGAGAGATCTTATGGTTTTTAACTTGTTTGCACACTCTATTAAACCACTCTTTACTTGAGGGCAATAGTGTTGCTAAAATGGGACGAGAAAGACATTGTGTCGAACCTGTGGAGTGTGAAGGGTTAAGGGCCAACCCAACTATTTTGAGAATTCTAGGGAAGGGGGAATTAATGCCCTACATTGTAAAGTTGTATAACTGGGATCCTAAAGTAACTAATATTTTTGCCAAAGGGTGGAATGAGGAAAAAAGTACTCTATTTAGGAAGTATTTGGTGATTGATGAGAACTTAATTGCTAAAGTGATTAATTTATCTACCAAGGGGTTCAAATTCTATAGAGACAAAAAAAATTCTGACCTGGTGGTGAATAAATTTACCAAAACTGACAAGGAAAGGAAAATGTTGGTCAAGAAAAAAAAAAGTTGTTATGATGCGGCCAGTATCAATCCACTTTGGAGGAAAGTGCTAAAGGTGATCATGGAATATATCACCATGGATGGCTACTACTCGAGAGCCTTTGGGAACCATTTTGTCTTGCTCAATCAGTTTAGACACCAGGTGAGGGTTTTCTTCTCCTTCTACCTCATGTCTTCCCTTAATAATAGTAATACAGAGCATAGAGAAAACCCTAGTGTTAATATTGTTTATCATGAGGGGTTGTTGTTTTTGATTTATTAGCATTTTACGGTCAATTATGCTAATCCCAATTACCCCCATATTTCTATTTTGGAGGATGAGGAATTGAAAACCCATAGTTCCAATGATGAATATTGGAATACGGATATGGACGAAGATAGCTTTGTGCCTTCTAAGAAGGTGTAAAACAAAAAGAAGTTGAAAATTCCCCACCTGCCAAGAAGGGGAAGTTTAAGGAGTCTGCTAACATTGTTACCCAGCCCCCTGGCTCTGGAACCAAATGTGGCAGCAAGATGCCTAAGGCCTACCCTTTTTTCAAGTGTAAATCTTTGGCTTTTCAGGAACCCTCCTTTGAACATGCTAATCAAGGATCCTCGTATCCCTTAAACCCAGATAACTCTTATCCTTCTACAGATAGAAAAACAGACCCCATTTTCCTACTTAGTTGAATATTGTTTCTCACCTCTTAAATTTAGATCAGGAGTTCCCTACTGACATTCTTGCCAAACAAGAAATGGGTTGGTGGATTTTTTTTCATCTTATGAAGTGGGCCTTTCATGAGATTAGGAACCTAAGTTTAAAACAAAGCACTATAAACAATAAGATAGAAATGCTAGAAATTAGAAGTGAGGGTTCATATGGCAAACATGGCACTAAAGGTAGTGAGCTTTGGATAGAGGAGGAAAATTTTTCTGTTGTTGATTTCCTTTCTAAAACTATTGCAGTCATGAAAAACCTCAAAAAATACTATGAGCATAATATTGTGGCCTTCGAGAAGAGATTGAATAGCATAAAAGATACACTTCAATCCATTATGTCTCTTAGTGACAATGTTATAAAGACCACTACAAATAGCATGAATACCATGGTGGTGAATCTTGAAAAGGGCTATCAACGTAAGTTAGTTGTGGACTTGATATTGAAGAACAAAAAAGGTAATGAGGGGTCTATGGGTCCTAGCAAGAGAACTTATGCCAATTGAAGAGGAAGGTAGACAAACCCCTGCAGGATATCCAAGATTTCAAGAAAGTGGCTCAAAATATGAACCAACTGGAGGCAGAGATTGTTGAGGCTTTGAAGAATTTGGGATAGCTCCCCTTTTCTTTCCTTGGTTTCTATTGGGATTTTTGTTTGATTTTTGCTGGTGCTAGGCTATCAATGTCTTTGTTTTTTTTTATAGGTAGCGTTTTGTTTAACTGTTAAGCTTTTCATGTCTTTCTGTGGTTCTGACCTTTTGTATAGGGTTTTGGGTCCCTTCAAAACCTATTTTTTCAATAAAAAAAAACTTAACATCCTCTATTTTTTTTAGTCTCACCCATAATATCTTTCACTCCTTCTAGACAATTAGATACCACCAATTGCACTACAACCACTTTATCCTTTTTTGAGGTCTTTGAGTTTTTTTGTTCTAAGTCCATATAGGGGAGAAGTATTGATTATCTTATGAAGATCTTCTTTTTTAAACTAATCATGAACCCTATCTAAGACCATTGAAGGCTTTGCAATACATTCCTTCATTTTACTCCCCTTAGCCTCAAAACTATTTGTGTTAGATCTACCTAGGGGATGTAAACCCTTCATAGACTAAGTCTTTTTTTTAGCCTATTTTTTTACAATTAGGACTATGATGACCATACCTCCTATAAATTTGGAAAAAATCCCTTTCATTCTGATATTCAATAGGCTACTACCAATAACTAAATTTGGAGTTCAAAGTAATGTGAGTAGGAAGGATTGAATTCACCACCACATTAACAAAAATTCTAGCAAAGATTAGTCAATACTTTTGTTGGATGATCTTATCAATAGCTAGGATATGGCCAAATGAGTTAGCAATCTCCTTAAACACCCCTATAATTCAATAGCCCAAAGCTAAGGCAGGGAGATGGATTCAAGTAGGAGCAACAGATCCTAGATCTATAGAGGATGAAACCCTAGTTTCCACTTACACAAGGATAAGAAATTGTGAAAATTGCTACCATAGGTCCATGGACCTCTTGTAAGAACCTTAATAAGATTTTATGTAGTAATAAAATTTAACAAAAAAAGAACATTTTCCAAGGTAGTGATATTGACACTACCTTTAACTTTCCAATTTGAATCAACCCAACTCCTTACCTAATCATTATTGCACCTACAGGCAATAAACATATGAATTATCAAATATAACCTTAGCTTAACAATCATAGAATTAAACAAGTCATCCAGAATATTCACCTCTAAAACATTTACCTTACAAGAAGTCTTTGGAGTATCTAATGATAGCCTTTGAACTGTATGACTAGATCTATTACCAACAAACTTTTCCACGTAAGAAACAAGGTCTTCCTCAGCAAAAGAGAAACCCAAATTGTATGGTAGAGAGATGGAGAGTAATCCATAGATCTTTCACTCATTTCAATATTTTTTCCTTTATTTAAAGACAAACGAATAAAAAGCGGAGGCCTCCAAGGGCTCCCAGCTTGCCTTTCCCATCTCCGACCCTATAAGAAACAACAATAGACTACAAAAAGCACTAAACCCTAAACGCTAACATCACACCAATGCAAAATCCCCTCTTGAAATAAAGTATTATAATAACCTTACAACTTTTAAGAATATACACAAATACGTAAAGGTCCCTTAATAGTTTAATAAAATGTGATCTTCCTAAAGAAAAAAAATCGAACCAAGAATTAAACTTAAACAATATTTTCTTACAAACACTATACAAGTTTATTTTAAACACGATGTTTCAGTAGTTATACAACTCATTATTAGTCCTATGTTTTATAAGCTCATGTTGCCCTTAGTGGTCATAATTTTCTATAGATTAAGTAGCTCCTACTAGTATTATGCTTTACACTATATGTTATTTGTTTCCAGCAATAAAGTTTTGAATCATGTTATGCATTATTAGCATAATAAATCTACAATGTCAGAAATTCAATCTCTTTTTGTTTGTATCTAGAACAAGACCATTGATATACACATTGATTGAAAAAAATCTTTCCGAGCATTGTAGCACCATCATCATGGTATTCTCAAGAATATCTAGGCATTTCAATTTGAATAGAAGAAGCTCGTTAAATTTTGCACTTGATAACAAATTACTTAGATATTTTGAATATAATTGGCAATTGAACAAGAAAATAGAGGTGCTTATCGTTGAGAGTTGCAGATCCATCCAAAGGTTTTGCTTTCACTCCCATATGACGAACTGCTTCTGAATGCAAAATGACATAGCCTGGATAATCTGCGAGGATGTCATCTACTATGAGAGGCCCCTACACCTTCATCACTTGACCATCTAACTTCTTGATCTTAACACGCCCATGATGTCCTCTGATAAAATTGGATTGCCCATCAAGTACAATTTCGGATACTTATTTTACACAAGAAGTACATCTATTGTTGGGTATTTTTAGGCTTTTATGGACATGTCAATATGTAACGACAACTTTTGGGTCCATGACGAACGTGTTTAGGAACATGCAGGGGAAAATTGTTAGCGCCGGTCATCAATCAGCAGCATTGATTCCAAATAGTTTTGCTAGAACACGTGTTTTACCCATCTCTATCGTAATAGACCACAAAGTGAGGAGACGAATGTTTCTATTCGTATCAGTAACCTAAGGGAGGGTTTTTTCTTGGGAGCACTAACACTTAATGTTTAGTTTCAGAATTTGAGAACAAAGACGTAAGGGTAAAAGATAATGTTTCTATAATCAATGATAAGAAAGTTTTTAGATTTGTATCGTGTAAAAAAATTATTAATATTTTGAATCATGCTAATTATGATTTGGTAGTTGTTTTGGATGAGTCAATAATCGATGATGTTGTAGTTTTTCCATCTTGAAAAAATGGAGATTTCTCTTTTTCTAGTGTGACAATGGAAGCTATTTCTATTAAGGTGCATTTGCTTAGGATTGTGTACGATACTTCTAATCATGAAATACCTTCCCAACACATTGAATTTTTCCTTCTTCCTATCAAGATCTTTGATCCTCTTAGTGCACTAACTACTAGTTACATGGTGGATTCCAAGGTGCATGTGGATGATTCTTAGAGGATACTACAAAAGGATTTTGGGTTCTCAATTGCAAACAATGGGATTCACATTTTGCCTACTTTGCATTTGGGTATTATTAAGCCTTATTTTTGCGTCTCCCATTCTCACAGATCTTATGTGTATGTGGTGCATAGTGAACCCCCTACAAAATTCTCTCACCCTCTTTAGAAAAAATAAAATTATATTCTCTATGTTGTTGATGCTCTTGTGGTGATTCTAGGTTGGGAAGTGACTGATGACCAATCCTTCCTCACAAATGAGGGTTTTATTATAGATTTAGCCATTTGTGTCCTATTCTCTTGGATTTATATCATTGGATATCTAAGCTTTGGACTCCACTTGCTCATGGTAAGATAGACATTTACCTCTTTACCTAAAGGCTTTTTGTGGAGTATTTTGAATCTTTTGACAATAGGGATGTTGTGTTAGGTATTGGTGGTTGGATGTGAAGCTTGCACCCTCTATCAACTTTTCTACAATTTCCCTCTTTCAAGTCTCTACAAGAATCTACGGAGATAATGCTAGCTTTGGTGTGATTTCCCTACCTATCTTGCAAATTTTAGTGCAAATCACTCTTTGATGCCATTAGGAATTGTCTTGGTCACTTCCTTAAGGTTGACTTTGTTTCTCTAGATTTAATTAATACTTTTTTCTAATGTGCATTAGTGGATGTTTATCTATAAAAAGATTTATCTACCTAGGTTATTTTACAAGTCAATGAGTAACCTTAGTGTTAGTCTATTGATTATGTGTGCATCCCCTTTCAATGCAGATGTTGCTTTGAAGCACTAAGCATTTGGCTTTAGATTTTGGATATGTTATTTACAACTCATCCTTATCTACTTGGTGCAAAATTTTCTTTCCCTACATATTTTTTATATTTTTATAAAATTTGATCTTTAATTCAGGTGAACTATAGCCACATTCTTCACCTATTGTAGTTGTAAATATTTTCATAAATCTTGAAACAAAATTATAAAACATTATATGACATATTTGATGAAGTCAAAGGCTATAAAATTGAAAATGAATTGATGAGACTTGATCAAAAAAAATTTGACAACATATAAGATTATATCATTAATATTGATGATCTAATAACACAATATAAATAATATGAATTTGAGAAAAAGGTCATTTAGTCAATCTACAATGCAATGAGAAAACCTAGTCCTAAATTTGCAACTTTCATTTTTGATTAAAATTAAGAACGGAAAGGGCCTTAATCCTCAATATGTAACTTTAGTTTTCAACTTTTATACTTAGAATATAATCATATGAGATATGCATATAATTCACCTTCACTTTAGCCTTTTCCTTCTAAGGGTTTCAAAATGTCATCACAAACATAGGCTTTGTTAGCTGGTAAGTTGAAAGAATAAAAGAATCTAATAAGAAACAAAAGAAATCAAAGAACAATCCACATATAAATCAAGTATAGAATGTGATGAGCTTAAAATATGCTCATAATTTGGATGTTATGATAAACTTTTAAATGCCTTTGCTTTTGTTATTTCATGGATGTTCAGACTTTGTTGAAACCTTTTTGGGATATCCTGTAGCAAGATACTTTTATATTCCTGCAGCTCATTGTGTTGACATGATTGCATTTATTGCCCCATTGACTCCCTAAAATGACTGGTATATCGTATACAGTTTTTGAATGACGAAGTAGATTTAAATGTGTGATTAATGAATAGATATCATGTATGTGCCATACGCCTTTTTCTATTGCCTGTTACCTTTTGTTTCACAGGTTGTTGAAGAACGATCGAGTCAAGCGCAGCCGATCTCGGCCTTGCAGTAAAGTCCATTTCCTGCATGACTTCGAGGGAGCTCCGGCAAGGACTCTTTGACCAAAACCATGGGAAAGAATTTTAATGACAGTTAATCTAGAAAGAGTGGAGCACTAGATTCTCTTTGGATCGAGTTAAACGCATAAATTCATTTATAGAGTTTGTTCCTTGATTCGGGGATATATTTTACTTCCACGTCTTTCCTTGATGGAGTTAGTTAGTTAGTTGCTCTGTTATTTTTAAATAAAGTTCTCCTCCTGTGCAAGAGAGAAAAAGATTAGAATAAGATAGAATCAGAGTAGTAGATATCATGTAAGAATCAATATGAAAGACAGAATTTGTTTAACGAAAGACAGAGTTTGTTGGTAGTTTCCATATCAACAAAACAATGTATATCATTCTGTTTTTATGAATAAAGTTCAATGAAGTTCTGAGTTTAGCATCTGCATAATCAGGAGATGCTTGCTAAGGGGGCCCACTTAGTAGGTATCTGTAGCTAGTTAGTTAGTTGTTCTTTCCTGTTAAGCTTCAGTTTGCTTTCATCTTTAAAGTTTTTATACAAACTCAGCTTTACATTGCTCCTGCAGCACAAGGAATCCATCACTGTGCCTGTTCCTGTAGCATAAGGCCAGTTCATAGTTTGTGTTTCAGTTGTAGTTATCATGATTTCTGTTTTAATCAAATCATAGTTGAGTTAAAGAGCTTTGCATTACCTTCTTGTAGTGTAGGTAGAATTCCTTTCCAGTATATATTTCTGCTAAGATTTGACCAAAATGAGTTCCTAGTGCATATATTTTGCTACGCCATTTAAAGTATACGTCCCCTGATTTGACAAGTAAATGAACGTCTACAGAAAGAGATATTGGTCACCTGTTGGAATGCCCAATTCCCAGTGAAGGTTTTACTGTGATTTTTATATCCTTTTGTGGGCGCGACCATTTTTGGCATCGTTGTCGGGGATGGAGTCCAACTAGGAGTTTATCATAAGTCATTTTTAGCATTAGTTTAGCTTGTTAGTAAAATTTTCTAGATTTAAGAAGCCACTATTCATCATATTGCATGCATAGAAGAAGAAGAGACGCCCTGGGAAGGTTCCTCCCTGAAAATCTGTTTATTGAACTACCATTTGACCCAGCTGACAATGACCCTGAGGAAAATCCATTCACTGTGTTATTCCAGCAACCAAACATGGCAAATAATCCACCTCCTGGATTTGAGTTTCCCATTGTCCCCCAGGGAGATACTGAGAATCTTAAAAACATTCCCTCTTCTTTGCTTCCAAAGTTTTATGGCCTGGTCACAGAGGACCCAGAAACCTTTCTATTTGAATGTGATGTCCTCTGTCGCAGTTATGATTACAATACAGAAGCTCATAAACTGAAGTTATTTCCTTCCACCTTGAAGGAAGGAGCTCTCAGATGGTTCATGAGTCTGGGAAGAGGTGTCATCGATAGTTGGGAGGTCATGCAGATGACATTCCTTGACAAGTATAAGGAATATTGTAAGAGTGCCAGCAAAAGTGATGACATATTCCGAATTCAGCAGAAGGACGATGAAAATCTGGAAGATTATATTTTCAGATTCTTGTTTTCACTAAAGAGGAACTCAAACCATACTCTCAACGAGGACTCTCAGAAATTACTATTTTTAAGAGGAATCAGTGATGCCTGTATAGATGCCCTGGACTTGATAGGAGGAGGTGATATAACCCAACTACCTTGGGATGATATAAAGAAAATATGTCTTAACTACTCTCGAGCAATAGTAAAGAAAGGTCGACGTCATCATGCTACAATAGTGAAGTCTTCTTCTGCTGGAGTTTCTCGAATGGAGATAACAAATTTGCTATCTGACTTCAAGTAAGACATCATTAATAATATGGCTACGCAACTGGACACTATGCAAGCTCGAAAGAAACATGAGGAGGCTGATGCAGTTTTGGCTGAGTTCTATCCATACTGCAGACAAAAGAAGCATGACTGCAGATGCAAGATGGTGGCTAATTTGGAAGCCAAACAACTACCTACTGACTTCAAGCCAGTAGAAGGAGATGATGATCAAGTGTTCTTTGTTGCACAAAGGAGACCATGGGCCCAAAGACAAGGTATGCCTCAAGACCCTTTAACTTTTGGTAATTCTTATTCTGGATATAATAACCAATGGCAACATGCATATGGACCACCACCACCCTGGAATCCACCTCAACCAAATTGGCCTAATTATCAGAACCAGCAATGGTAATCCCTTCAAGGAGGATGGTAGCAGCCACAAGGGCAATGGACCCCACCTTCAGGAAATTGGCAACAAAATTCCCAATGGCGAGGCCCTCAGCAATGGCAAAATCAGTCCTCTGGATTCTTGCAGCTTCCACAACCACAACCACAAGCCCTTATGCCGCCTCCTGCAGTAACTACCACAAATCCTGGACCTCCAAAACAAACACCTATGCCTGCCCAACCATTGCCCAATCCCAATAATAAGCAATAGCAGTAGCCTGCGTATCTTGCTGAAGCCAACCAATATCAAGCTTATGCCTTAAACGTTAATGACATCCATTTGAGATCTGGAGCTACTTTACCTGCTCCAAAACTGCCTCTGATTACTGAAATATCAGATTCTCCCCATGAAGAATCTACTACACCTGTTGTTCCTACTGAGCACATGCCCATAACTGATACAGTTCCTAAAGAGCCTGGTTTGCAAAATCAAGACAACCCACCTTTTCCTCAGAGGTTACAAAGTACTGCATATAAACTCATGGAAGAACCCACTTTTGACATTATGGATCAGCTCAAAAATGTGCAGATTCAAATTCCTCTATTTCAGGCTATTAAAGATATTCCTATTTTTGGAAAAGCTATTAAAGAAGTCTATTTGAAGAAACCTGGATGAAAGAAAAACGATCCTCAAACAATTCATGTACTAAGAAAATTGGTTGATATAATGTTGGAAAATGTAGTTATTCCAAAGTATATTGACCCTGGAAGTCGTGTAGTGCAGATAAATGTAAATAGCCAAGCTGTAAAAAATATTTTGATTGATTTAGGTGCTACCATTAATGTCATGAAAAATCATACTATGGACTCCCTGAACATTTTAAACATTAGATCTACACCCACAGTTCTGCAGCTTGCAGACAGCTCCACAGTTAAACCTGACGGGATAGTAGAAGATGTAATTGTCATTCTTGAATCTTGGGAGTATCCTGCTGATTTCACAATATTATCAGTTAAAACAACTTTAGGAGGATATCCAGTTATTCTTGGTAGACCATGGTTAGCAACTACTGATGCTTTTATAGGATGTTGTTCTGGATATGTGACCATTTCTGATGGACAGTCCACAAAGAAATTGGCTCTATATCCGCCAGCTAGACCTCAGCCAGATTTGTCCCAACCTGTTTGGCCAGATGTGGGGGAGGAAATTGAAGAAGCCAATTCTTTGGCTCAATTAATGATGATTCAAAATGACCCATTCTTACAACTTCAGAGTGAAGATGCTTTGTTGTTTCAAATTCTGCAGAACAACTCTGATACGGGTAGTTCATCTGATCCAAATGGTCCTCATTTACAATGTTTCCTGCAGCAACTAGATTCTGAAAGTTCACTGCCTAAACTTCCAGCAATTTTTCATAATTTGCTTCCACAAGAGATACAAACATTACCTATAGACTCTATGAGTAATCTCACAGAGCTGATAGAATTGTCTCAAGGTCATTGTTTGAATATCAATAACAAGCTGTCATAGTCTCAACAAGCTGACCTATTAAAAATGCTACAAGAACAACATAAAGCTTTTGTATGGGAATATGGGGACATGCAAGGAATAGATCTTTGAGTTTGTACTCATAGGATATATATCAAAGACGATTGTTCACCAATTAGACAACCTCAAAGAAGAGTAAATCCAACACTTAGAGAAATAGTTAAAAGTGAGCTTCAAAAGTTGCTTGATGCTGGTTTTATTTATCCAATCTCTGACAGTCAATGGGTTTCTCCTTTAGTCATTGTCCCCAAGAAAGGTGGAAAATGGAGAGTATGTGTAGATTACAGAGAATTGAACAGTGCCACAAAAAAAGATCACTTTCCACTACCTTTTGTAGATCAAGTACTAGACTCACTGTCTGGCAAAAGATATTTTTCTTTTTTGGATGGTTATAGTGGGTACAATCAGATAAAAATTGCCCCTGAAGATCAAGATAAGACCACTTTTACCTGTCCATGGGGAATATTTGCTTATTCAGTCTTGCCTTTTGGCCTATGCAATGCGCCAACAACATTTCAGAGAGCAGTAATTAGTATCTTTTCTGATATATCTCATGAATGTATGGAGATATACATGGATGATTTCACTGCCTATGGAGTCACATTTGAAGAAGCACTGGTAAATTTAGAAAAAGTATTGAAAAGGTGTAGAGAGAAAAATTTATCTCTAAATAGTGAGAAGTGTTTTGTAATGATGGAAGAAGGTATTGTTCTAGGTCATCATTTTTCAAAGAATGGAATTCAGGTCAACCCTGCTAAAATTGAAGTAATTCAGAATTTACAAACTCCTGCAAAACAGAAAGATGTCAGAAATTTTCTTAGACATGTAGGGTATTATAGAAGGTTTATAAAAGACTTTAGTAAAATTGCTAGTCCACTTTATGCTTTGTTAACAAAGGATTCCCAATTTGAGTGGACAGAGGCCTGTGAAAAATCCTTCCTACAACTAAAGGACTTGCTTACTAAAGCCCCTGTTCTTCAAGGTCCAAAATGGAATTTGCCTTTTCACATACATGCTGATGCCTCTGACTTTGACATAGGAGCAGTTCTGAATCAAAAAGAAAATTCAATTGAACATGCTATTTACTTTATCAGCAAGAACCTTCAAGGTCCTGAGCTCAACTATACTGTCACAGAAAAGGAGTTGCTTGCAGTAGTGTATGCTTTGAATAAATTTAGGCATTATGTCATAGGTTATCAGATATTTGTCTATACTAACCATGCAGCAACCAAGTATCTGATGAACAAACCTGCCATCTCTGGTAGGTTGGCACGTTGGCTCCTGTTGTTACAAGAGTTTGACATTTCCATAATTGACAAACCAAGGAGAGCCAATGTTGTAGCTAACTTTTTATCAAGACTTCAATCAGCTGCACCTGTTGAACATGAGATCATTGATGATAGGTTCCTAGATGAACACTTGTTTTCCATCACTGCACATATACCCTGGTATGCAGACATTGCCAATTATCTAGCAGCAAACAAAATATCAGACCACTTTTCTCCAAAAGAAAAGAAATTGTTAATAGAGAAAAGTTTTAACTTTTCCTAGATTGCAAATAGTTTGTTTTATACTGGACCTGATCAAGTAATGCAAAGATGTGTAAGAGAAGATGAAACTTACGACATATTGCGTGCTTGCCATGACGAACCATGTGGAGGACATTTTGCAGCAAAAAGAACATCAATGAATGTTCTTACAACAGGGTACTATTGGCCAATATTACATAAGGATGCTGTGGCCTATATAAGAAAATGTGACAGATGCCAACGTATGGGAAGACCAACTAAGTCCGATGAAATGCCACTATATCCGCAGATAATTGTCACCCCTTTTGATAAATGGGGGATGGATTTTGTAGGGCCAATTGATCCACCATCAAATGGAAAGTCATACATTCTAGTTTGCACGGACTATGTAACAAAATGGGTCGAGGTAACAGCTATGACTCATGCCCGAGATAACAAAGTTGCTGAGTTTCTGTATGAACAAATTTTCACAAGATTTGAAGTTCCCAGAGAGCTTGTAACCGATCAAGGAGCTTAGTTTACGTCGAATCTAATCACTGCACTAATGAATGACTATAAAATCAAACATAGGAAGTCCAACCCTTATCACCCTCAAGCCAATGGTCAGGCAGAGGTAACAAATAGAGAAATTGAGGCGATCCTCACAAAGACAGTGTAGATCCATAGAAAAGATTGGAGCAATAGACTTCCTGAAGCAGTTTGGGCTTACCTAACTACATGGAAAACAACAACTGGGTTTACACATTTTGAGCTGCTTTATGGGAAAATAGCCATGTTACCCATAGAATTTGAACACAAAACTTTGAGGACAGCTCTTCAACTAAATATAAACATATCTGAAGCACAGAAGGACCATCTCCTGCAGCTAAATGCTTTGGACGAAATGAGAAAAGCCGCCCTACAGCATATAGAAGCAATCCAACAATAAAGGAAGAAATGGCATGATCAACATATCAAAACCAAGAAATTTTCTGCTGGAGATTGGGCTCTATTATATGATTCCAGATATCAAGAAAATCAAGTTGATAACAATAGACCCCGTCCGCTTTAAATTGCTAGTGAATGGCCACCGACTCCGGTTGTACCACAAACCAATCTCCAAGGAAGAATTCATGCAGCAGTTCGTTCAGGTTCCTCCCGCTACTCTTCCTACAGCCGAAGGCTTTAGCCTTTCTCCTACAGCGTTACCGTAATTTTCAACAAAGTATGCCCATAATAAAGGTTTTCATTTTTTAAAAGGAAACCCCTTTTTCTCCATTCTCATTTATCACCCCCATTTCACTTCTTTATCTTCCATCCATTCCATCCGTTCATTTCATCCGCCCATCTCACCCATCCACGTCATCCATCCACATCAACCTTAATTAAGATATCTTTCCCACTTGTCAATTCATGCAGATGTCGTCATCTTTCTTCACACATACGTGCAATTATCAAAGGTACGCCATATCTTTTCTTATTGCATATTTGATTTGTTTCATCCTATTCATTTACTGCTATGTATGTACCGGCCATTATTACCCGAATCTCTACCTATTTTTTACGACATATGAGGACACATGTCATACTTTAAGAAGGGGGCGGGGTAATCCATCTAAAATCTGTCTTTTCACCGCTGCCATAACTACAAAATAATCTTTCTTTAATACTTTTCTGGTACTTTTTAAATATGATCGCATGTCCTTCTTTATTGCATAATTACGATTAAGACTGCTTGTTCAAAAAGTTTATTTTTGGAAAAAGAAAGAAATGTGCCGACATGAAAGAAGAAAAAATAGAGCAGAAAGGGAAACGGATTATTTGAATCTTCAGCAAGGAATTGAGTTCAGCTAAAGAAAAACTACAAACATGGGTGGTCAGTTGGTGCGACATGAGCCTGTAGCTCATGAAATGTTATTGGAAAATCCGCAAATAGTCCATGCATTCAGCCTCTGTGGGTGGTTAAATTATTTCTTGAGCTTAAATGATTTTGATGAAGAGGTTGCTGAAAAATTTTTGAGAACCCTTTCTGAAGGGGAAGCCACCATATGGGGTCTAACGGTTGTTGCAACCGAAAATAGAATTGCTGAAGTAACTGGGCTTCTAGCCATTGGAGAAAACTTTTCTTCAGATGCTACAGTTGCAAGGGCTAAGTTTTCAATGCCTACTGATGGACCTCTGGAAGTTTCCAAGCAGGGATGCAAGCTCGTATCATTGCCTCCTCCTTATTCAGAGTATGCTACTTACATAATCAGGTATTTAACTTGTGAAGGCCATTTTTCCTATCTGCATTCTCATCATTTCAAATTATTGAGCCATATGAGGCATGGGTTAGTTATAAATGTTTCAAATTTCTTGTTAAAATTTTTAGAACAAAGTGCCCACGGAACTTAATAGGGGAAAGATAATTCTGTCGCTCATCATGGCCTTATTAAATTACTGATTGAGTGCTCTTTGAGAGATGTCTCACCTCTCTCCTGGCAACAATTTGTTGCCCAAAAGAGTTTGCAAATCTCACAACCTCCTAGGGTACTTACCCCACGGCCTCAGAAAAAGAAGAAAGAAATTGCATCTACCAGTAAAATAGGGCAAGGGTCACCTACTCCTATAGCACCTGGTCCTGCAGATTTCGCACCTGAATCCTCTGCTAGGGTAGAAACTAGGTCTGCCACTAGGAGAGAGAAGGGAAAAACAAAGGCAGAAGGGTCCCCAAAATCCTACCCTCGTTCTCAAAAAAGGCAATGCCCTTCTCCTGCAGCACCTTCCCCTGCAGCTGTTTCTCCTACAGCAACACCTGTTGCTATTACTAGTTCACCGTCATCCTCTGGTAGGGCAAAGCCCTCTGAACAAACAAGGAAGAGGAAAGCTACCGGAACACCTCCTGTAGCCGCATCAGTGTCAAGAAGGGTTTCCGTAAGGAAACAATCTAAGACCTCTCCTGCTTCACTGCAACCAGAGGTGATTGTAATTTCAGAAGGGTCTGTTGAGTCCGAATTTAATGTTTCTCAGAATGTGTCCGAGAATGCTGCCCAGAGTTCATTCGTTCCTGAAGAGGAACAAGTTGAGACAAAAGAAACAAGGCATAATGAGCAAGGGTTACCAAATCTTGATGATTTGGCTACTGCTGCTATGCAATTTTTGGAAGAAGCACAGACTTCTCCACCACAGGAACAAGAAGAATTTATCTTGCAACAAGAGCAAGAATAGACTGAACAATTGAATGTTCCTAGTGAAGTTGTATTCCACCCTGCAATTTGTAAAGCCATTGTTGTGTATAAGAGAACGTTTTTAATTGAGTTTCGGGAATATGTTAAAGCTAATTGGGAAACAGTTACATTGCAAACCCTGACTTTCCGATACATAGCCCAGACTGACATGCAACAAAGTCTATGGGGAATAGAAAAGAGGAAATTGAAAAAGAAAATTGAAAGTCAGAAGCAGGAAATTGCTGAGTTGAAAGCAAAAATGGACGAAATGTTAAAAGTAACTGGTCAGATTATGGAATGTAGACCACCACTCAGATTTTATGCTCTGTGCCTTAAATAACAGTTTTTATGGTTCCAATTGATGAGAATTTCTAGAAACCAAGATCCTATAATTCATACTGCCAAGGAATTCTGTGAAGCATACCAGGCAGCCCCTAACTGGTTAAGGAATTCTTTGTGTGAATTCTATTTGCATGGCTTTTTAATACCATTTGAAACAGAATGGAATCCTCTTCCATATATTGGTGATATTCATTTGAGAGCATTTATGTCATGGGCAGCAAATGAAGCGAATTATGGTAGGCAGTGGGAAACATATGAGGAAGCTGAGAAAACATAGCCTGTTCCATTACGTTCTCAAAATTCAAACCCCCATGCAATGTTGAAAGATTGGTTTGATTTGACATATGGTATTAATAATGTTTCAGCAAGAGAGAAAATATTTGATATCAAAAAACAAGTATATGATGAATTCTAGGCACAACAATATTCATTTTGGAAATTGGCATTCACCAGAAGTGAGAAAAGATGGGAGAGATTAACTATTGGGTTAAGAAAATCAAAACCACATGGTCCCCTAAATTTCACAGTAGCTCTCAAACGAACTAGCAGATATATTCAATTGGGACTTCAAACAAGATTTGAACTGTGGTTGCCGCTGACATTCAGACCCCCTGTGCTAATGTGGCCACTTTATCCTCACTAGGCTACAAATCTTAACAATGAATTAGAAGACCAAAGGTATGAAAAATGCCAGGATTTCAGAGGATTTTATTACAAGTTTAAAAATTTATTTCAAAGTCATGTAGCAACCACCGACTTCAGAGAAACCACTAGAAAAGTTAATGCTGGAGGACCAGCATTGGACTAAGTAGGGGGCAGTGATGAGCTTAAAATATGCTCATAATTTGGATGTTATGATAAACTTTTAAATGCCTTTGCTTTTGTTATTTCATGGATGTTCAGACTTTGTTGAAACCTTTTTGGGATATCCTGTAGCAAGATACTTTTATATTCCTGCAGCTCATTGTGTTGACTTGATTACATTTATTGCCCCGTTGACTCCCTAAAATGACTGGTATATCGTATACAGTTTTTGAATGATGAAGTAGATTTAAATGTGTGATTAATGAATAGATATCGTGTATGTGCCATACGCCTTTTTTTGTTGCCTGTTACCTTTTGTTTCGCAGGTTGTTGAAGAACGATCGAGTCAAATGCAGTCGATTTCGGCCTTGTAGTAAAGTCCATTTATTGCACGACTTCGAGGGAGCTCCGGCAAGGACTCTTTGACCGAAACCATGGGAAAGAATTTTAATGACAGTTAATCTGGAAAGAGTGGAGCGCTAGATTCTCTCTGGATCGGGTTGAACGCATAAATTCATTTATGGAGTTTGTTCCTTGATTCGGGGATATATTTTACTTCCACGTCTTTCCTTGATGGAGTTAGTTAGTTAGTTGCTCTCCTATTTTTAAATAAAGTTCTCTTCCTATGTGAGAGAGAAAAAGGTTAGAATAAGATAGAATCAGAGTAGTAGATATCATATAAGAATCAATATGAAAGACCTAATTTGTTTAACGAAAGACAAAGTTTGTTGTTAGTTTCCATATCAACAAAACAATGTATATCATTCTGTTTTTATGAATAAAGTTCAATGAAGTTCTGAGTTTAGCATCTGCATAATCAGGAGATGCTTGCTAAGGGGGCCCACTTAGTAGGTATCTATAGCTAGTTAGTTAGTTGTTCTTTCCTGTTAAGCTTCAGTTTGCTTTCATCTTTAAAGTTTTTATACAAACTCAGCTTTACATTGCTCCTACAACACAAGGAATCCATCACTGTGCCTATTCTTGCAGCATAAGGCCAGTTCATAGTTTGTGTTTCAGTTGTAGTTATCATGATTTCTATTTTAATCAAATCATAGTTGAGCTAAAGAGCTTTGCATTACCTTCCTGTAGCATAGGTAGAATTTCTTTCCAGTATGTATTTCTGCTAAGATTTGACCAAAATGAGTTCCTAGTGCATATATTTTGCTACGCCATTTAAAGTATATGTCCCCTGGTTTGACAAGTAAATGAACGTCTACAGAGAGAGATATTGGTCACCTGTTGGAATGCCCAATTCCCAGGGAAGGTTTTACTGTGATTTTCATATCCTTTTGTGGGCGCGACCAAAATGTATCATCTTTAAAGGAGAATTTGTCTAAGAAGGAGAAACCTATTTGTGCATATTGCAAGAATATTGGACATGAAAACATTCTTGTTGTAAGAACTTTGATGAATTGAAACATCTTCCTAAGAAGAATCACATTGATTTATCTTCTACTATCTCTGGCTCGACTCCTTCTTCCCATTCACAAAAAATATAATAAGTAAAAGGTCATGTTGGTTATTCTTCTATATAAAAAAAGGAAAATCTTTTTGTGCTTCTATAGGTCTTAGATTAAGGAGATGATTTCAAGATTCAAGAGCATCACATCATATGACGTATTCATAGTCTGCATTCTCTTCTTTTGATTCTTATGTTATGTCACCTATTTATCTATATAACAAAATACTAATAATAACATAATTCAAAATTTTAAATATTTTTTCATCCCATTCACCTACCACATTTGAATGTAATGTCTATGGTTTATATAATATTAATGCATTGACCACTTTGAAACTTAATCATATGAAAAAAGTAAATTATACCACCTCCCTTTCATATACCTTCGTTTGCCATTTATGATCCTTAGAATTCATTCATTTAAGTATTACAAATTTTCAAACACATACATTCGTTCCAAAAATTTTGGACTGCATTCAGTGATGCTTGGAACCTATATACACCATCTCCTACATTTTTTTTATGTAAACAATTAGATATAATCATTCATGTAAAGACTATCTTATTTATCAGAACATACCCTCCTCTTCACAATAGAAAGCAAAACAAATACTTACCACTACTTAAAACTGAAATAATTATATACAATAGATCAGGCGGCTTAAATTTCTTGCAATTTTGTCATACAACGGTCTCCACGTAACTCAACACTCCCTGTAATGAATCTGCAGTTTACACGCCTACAGATTTTTCTCTTGTTTACACAAGGCAATATCTCTTCCCTTGAACGCATTGTATGCAATTAGAAGACCATTCTATTGTGCATTGGCGAAACCTTACATGCTTTACGTGTGATAGATAATTTTTATTTTTTTGTCATAACCGTGCTTTATTAATTCATTACACTGCTGAAGCAAAATATCATCTAAGAAAAACCGTAGGAAACGATAAGGATATGGCATTTTCAGCAAGTTTCAGGTACACTCTCTAGGGTGGGCTTCCATGGCATATTGTCTTCCTTTGGCTCCCAATGTTTCTTCACCTTTCCTCTCTCCATTTGCTGGAATTTTGCATGGTTGAGGCATGAATTTAGGATTCTTTCCACTGTCTCAGATCTGTCTTGCCTCTCTGCCATCATTTCAAGTTGAACTTTTCTAAACCGGACTTTAATCCGTAGAACTCCATTATCTTCACTGGTCTTAGAAATATCTGATGATGGTTCACAATTCGTGTGAGAAATATCAGAAATGGATCTACGCGTTAAGAGAATAATTTCAAGCCTAGACTTTGGATTCGTGGGTATCTCAGAACGAACCCTTCGTGTCTGATTCTCCAACTTTGGCAAATCAACAAGAAAATAGAGGTGCCTAGCGTTGAGTGTCGCAGATTCATCCAGAGGTTTTGCTCTCACTCCCATATGACGAACTGCTTCTGAATGCAAAATGACATAGCCTGGATAATCTGCGAGGATTTGATTTACTATGAGAGGCCTCTTGACCTTCAACAATTGTCCATCTAACTTCAAGATCTTAACACGCCCATGGTGTCGTCTGAACAAAATTGCGTTGCCCATCAATCCAATTTGGGAAACTAATTTTGGATAACAAGAACTTCTATTGTTGGGTGTTTTTAAGTCTTTTACAGATATATCGATAGGTAACGACTATTTTCCGGTCCATGACGAACGTGTTTATGAACATGCGGGGGAAGATTATTTGCGTCGGTCAACATTCAGCAGCATTGATTCGAAATAGTTTTGGAAGAACACGTTCTTTACCCATCTCTATCATGGTAGACCGCAAAGTGAGGGGATGAATGCTTCTTTTCGTAGCTATATCTCCATAGCGACGATTTTTTCTTGGGAGCACTAACATTTAAATATTTAGTTTTGGAATTTGAAAAGAAAGATGTAAGATTAAAAGATAATGTAATATAATATATATTAAAAATGATATCCTTACTCTGAATCATGCTAATTTTGAATTGGTATTAGTGTTGGATGTGTAAGTTGATGTTGTAGTTTTTCCGTCCTTGAAGATTTCTCTTTTCTTAGTGCATCTGTTGATAATTAACGATTACATCTGCCAGTTTTGTTTAGTCATTGAGGATCTTCCAATTTAATCATTGAAGATCTTTCAATTTCTAATATTGGTTGAACCAAGTTTCTATTGCAAAGATTCTATTTTCATATAATAGTCTATATGAATGATTATGTTATTTTCCAATGGACCAAAGTCAGTTCTTATTAGTTATTTTTTGTTTTTATGTAATGTTGTCAATATTGTATTAAGTGTTGCTTCTATATAAGCTGTTCTATTTCTTTTATAAACGTGACATATACAGAATAATAAAGGTGTGAATGTTGTTCACGGAAACAATTTTGTAGACCTATGTAAATTGGTTCTATAGTAGGTGTGTTTATTATTCTTGTTAAGCAGTTATATTTCGGTTTTCTTTGTTATGAGGCTACTTTTAGAATCTTCATTTAGTATCAGAGTAGGAGGATTTGATTAAATTTCATAATGTCAAATACTAACTCTTTGTGATTGCCAAAATTTAATGGTAGTGATTATGAGTACTGGTGTATAAAAATGATGACATTTATGATTGAAAAAGATGTATGGGAAATTGTAGAAGTAGGGTATGGAGAGCCAGCTGATTGGAATGCACTTCTAGCTAATGATAAGATGGCTAAGAAGGAAGTCAAGAAGAGCAATGCACAGACACTATTTCACATTCAAATTGCTTTCAGTAGAGCTTGTGTTCCTAGAATTGTTGATGAAAAGTGAGCAAAGGATGCCTAGAATACTCTAAACGAATCTTACCAAGGCAATGATTAGATCAAGGTTGTCAAGCTACAAACCTTGAAAAGGGAGTTTGAAAATTTAAAGATGCTGCAAATAGAGATTGTGAGTGATTATTGTATAAGGGTCAAAGATGTGGTCAATAAAATGGCTACTTTGGGTGAAGTTATGAGCAAAGAAGTTGTGAATAAAAAAGTGTTGAGGTCTCTAACACCAAGATGGAATAATGTTGCCATCATCATTGAAGACAAAAACAATTTGGTCACTCTTGAGTATGATCACATTGTTGGATCTCTTATGTCACATGAGGAAATATTGATAGATTCATCTAGAACTATTGATGAGAAAGCCTTTTCATGTAAAGTTCAGATTTCAAAGAATAAAGATGCAAGTAGTAGCTCCAAGAGTAATCAAGGCCAAGGTAGAGGCCAAAATCAGAATTATTCAAGAGGAAATAGAGGAAGAAGAGGTAGTCAAGGAGGAAGAGGCAGAAGCCAATTTGATAAGAGAAATATCCAATGTTATCATTGTAACAGGTATGGCCATTTTGAAAAAGATTGCAGATTTAGATCAAGTAATAACAATAAAAATGCTAATTATACTCAAAAGAGTGAAGAGTCTTCCTGAAGTAATTTATATTTATCCTATGGAAAAGCTGAAAATGATGTGAATGATGTTTGGTATTTAGACTCGGGATGCTCTAACCAAATGTTTGGTAATAAAGACCTATTTTCTAACATGGATGAAAGTTATAAATCCAAGTTTATGCTTGGTAATGATAACATTTTGGAGGTTGTAGCAAAAGGAGCCATGGATGTTCCTACAAAGGAAGGTATGAAATTTGTTCAAGAAGCTTTTTATACTCCATAATTGAAGCATAATTTACGAAGTGTTGTGCAGCTATATGAAAAGAACTATAAGGTTGTGTTTGAAAACTAGAATTGTACAATCTATGATAAAAATAAAGATAATCATGTGGTTACAATAGTGCCTATGTCATAGGATAGAATGTTCCCATTGAAGTTTGGTGAACATAGTAGCCATCTTGTCAATATGGCATGTAAGGACAAAACTTGGCTGTGGCATCTAAGGTATGGCCATTTAAATTTTTATAGCTTGAAGTTTCTTACATCAAAAGCTTTGATTTTTTGGTTGCCTAAGGTTCAACAATACAAAGAAACCTTGTGAGGGTTGTGCTAAAGGCAAACATGCAAGTGAGTCATTCTCTAAAGAGAAAGAATGGAGGGCCCATTACCTTCTTTAATTGACTCATTTTGATATTTGTGGTCCTATGTAGACAAAATGTTTGGGCAATTCATCATATTTTATTACTTCCATTGATGATTACTCATGATATTGTTGGGTTTTTCTTTTTTTAATTCCAAGGTGAAGCATTTGATACATTTAAAAGATTCAAAGACCTTGTCAAAAATGAGAAAGGTTGTAAAATTAAATGCCTATGGACTGATCATCATACATAATTTTTCTCAAGAGATTTTAAGAATTTTTATGGCTTGCATGGCATAAGAACACAAATCACCATTATTTACACACCTCAATATAAATGGGGTAGTGGAGAGGAATAATTGTACAAGGGTGGAAATGTCAAGGAGTATATGTTGCAAACTAAAGGTTTGAACAATTTTTTTTGGGTGATGTAGTTACTACAACAGTGTACATTTTAAATAGGACTCCTACTAGAGCTCTTGCAATAATGACTCCTTATGAATCATGATATGCAAAGAAGCCTAATGTTACTCATTTTAGAGTTTTTGGTTGTTTGGCTTATGTACATATTATTGATCAAAACAAAAAGTTGGATCCCAAGAGTGAGTCTTGTATTTTTGTTGCGTATAATAAGGATAGTAAAGATTAGAAGTATAACCCTAGAACTAGTTACACTCTTGTCTCAAGAGACATATTTTTTATGAAGAGGGAGTTTATGGTCATCAAAAATACCAGGTTGAGAAATCTAAAACTATTTTGAATGGTGTTATTCTTGTCGATACTCATCATGGACAGCCATCTACTACTTTAATTCTAAGTGCTATGCATCCACCAAGAAACCCCTCTTCTAGTTATTCAGTTTCAAGTGCAAGACCAACATCAACCCCAAGTTCTAACAAGAACATTCAAAGGTTAGCTGATATTTATGAAAGAAATGTAATTCAAGATCATGATGAAAGTCCTAGAGGTGAGATAGTCCATTTTGCATTATTTTCACAAGCTAATTTTGAACCATCATGTTATGAGGATGCATGTACTAATGAAGTTTGGGTGCAAGCAATGCAACAAGAGATGGATTGTATTAACAAAAATGCTACTTGGGAGCTTACCGAGCTTCCACATGATAAGAAAAAGTTTGGCACTAAATGGGTCTACAACACTATGTACCAGAGTGATGGAAGTGTTGAAAGACACCAAGTAGGATTAGTTGCTAAAGAATTCACTCAAAGGTATGGCATAGATTATGAAGAAACATTTGCACCTATAACACATAAAGTGACTATTAGAATGTTTATTTCACTTGCAACTCAAAAGAAATGGATCGCCCATCATATATGGATGTAAAAAGTCCCTTCTTGAATTTGGGTACTTGGAAGAAGACATTTATGTGCAAGGTAAGGAGCATCAAGTTTACATGCTGAAGAAGGTCTTGTATGGCCTCAAGCAAGCACCATGAGCTTGGTATGCAATGATTGATGGGTATTTTCAAGAGAATGGATCCATTAGAAGTAAGAGTGAACCTACTATATACTATAAATAAGAAAGTAATGGCATTCTCATTATCAATTTGTATGTTGATTATTTGTTGTTTATGGGTAGAAAATTCTATTCAATAAAAAGATAACTTCAAATATTCTATGCATAAATAATTTGAGATGATCGATTTAGGCCTAATACAATTTTTTTTAGGCATGGAGGTTTATTAAAGGATGGAATTTTCCTTTGTCAAACAAAATATGTCAAAGATATGCTGAAAATGTTTGATATGTCTAGTTTCAAACCAGCCTCCACCTCACTTTCTCAAGGAGTTGTATTGTGTACAGATGATGGCACTGAAAAAGTTGATGGGACAACTTATAGAAGCGTAGTTGGGAGTTTGATCTTTCTCACTCACTCTATGCCTAATATTGCATATGTCGTCTCTCTTGTTACAAGGTATATGTCAGAAACTTCTAAGTTACATATGAAGGATGAAAAAATAATTTTGAGGTATGTGAAAGAATCTGTGAATTTTGGCATTCATTACTACAGTTCCAAAGAATTTAATCTAGTTGGATTTAGTGATTTTGATTGGGGAGGTAATGTGGATGACTGGAAATCTACTTTTGGTAATTGTTTTACTTTTGGTTCCAGTTGATTTCTTGGAGTTTGAAGAAGCAAAGCATACTTTCTCTTTCTTCCATAGAGGCAGAATATGTTGCAATCACCTATGCATCTACTCAAGCATTGTGACTAAGGAATGTTCTTGATGAGATTGGTGAAACACAAGTCTAGCCTACACTGATATATTGTGATAATATGAGCACCATAAAGTTGGCCAAAAATCTTGTACATCATAGCAAAATTCAACACTTTGATCTGAAATACCTATTTATCGGAGTTTCAATGTAGAAGAAGGAAGTCAAACTTAGGTACATAGAGACTACAGAGCGACTTATTGATATTTTTACAAAGCCAGTTGCCAAGATTCAAGTTTTGTTGCTATGAGATCCTCTTTTGTCTCCTCTCCACATCAAGGGGGAGTATGTTGGCAATTAATGATTATATTTGCCAGTTTTGTTTAGTCATTGCAGCATCTTCGCTACTTCTATTTAGTCATTGTAGTATCTTCCAATTTCTAATTTGGATCACAACCATGTCTGTATCAAGGTATCAAATGTACAGTTAATATTTTCTTATTGCATATATGCATCATTTATAATATTTGATCTAATATGTTTTGATCATATTATCAAATATAATATTATTTGATAATAATATTAACTCTTTTTTCTTAATTTTAATACTATTTAAATTTAAATACATTTTCTCTTTTGTAAAAAATAATTTTAATTTCTTATTTAATATTGATAATAATTAAATCAATAAATTATTATTATTATTATTAATTCTATCTAATTTAATGTGCATTCCTAAGAAGTAACATTTTGTGCTTATGTGTGTTTCCCTCGCCAATTTGGATGCCTAGATCCCTCTTCATAATGACTCTCTCTCTCTCTCTCTCTCTCTCTCTCACACACACACACACACACACACACACACACACACATCAAAGTGGCAAAACCTATCCTGTCACACTCAAATGGCAATCATAAAGTTATTCCAATTTAATAAAAGATAAACTAGATCAATCACTCATGACATTAAATTTATTACATACTATTAGACCACATAAATTAGATAGAATACCAAAAATTTAACTTAACCTATAACTATCATAGAAATTAAATTCCTTAATATCATTAGGATAATTAATTTATACAACCAAATAAATCAAGTATTTTTAATGTCATCATATAAATTTAGGACCAACTATTATAGTAGTTAGGTTTCATAACTAGATGAACATATATACAATAATTTCATCACAAAATTTAGAGTCAAGATGCACTTAAAATCGTGGCATACATAGTGGGATTCATATTGTGTCTACTTTGTGTTTGGACGCTTTTGAGTGTATTTTTTTGCCACTCCCCTTCTCGTGGATCTTATTTGGATGTGGTGCATAATAACCCTCTAAAAAATTCATAATAACAAGGTTGCTTTCTCATAATAATTTTACTTTATATACTTTGATCGAAATTGTGAAAACATTGCTATCCAACCTTAGAATGCACCGAGTATTTATTATAATGTATTTATAATGTTTAAAAAGTAATGATGTCTTTATGCATTCTAAAAACTTGTCCATTAAGAAAAAATAAAATTGACCATTACTTCCAATAACATAAATTCTGAACTTTCGCATGTAGCCTATGTTTTATTACTTATAATACGACGAAGACATTCACATATGTTGTATTTGTTCAACGATATGTTTGAAGCCACTGGTTGCAGATTAACACGTTGTAACTTGTTAAAATTTCTCTGCATTGTGGAGAGGGAGACCTCAATAGTAGCTCATATATTTGTGAAAAACCCTGCCATATTAACTAATTCAAAGATTATTTCATTTCAACGATTCTAGAATTTTGATGACTATCATTTTTTATTTATCAACATGCATTTGAATAGCGTAGCTCCGGTGAACAATCAGCAGCAGTCGTTCAAACTAGTTTTACAAAGGCTGAGTGTCAGCAATGTCTATCGTCAAAGGCCATGCAAAGTCGTGATGACGTGCGAACTGTTATTTTCTTAACAACCGTTCATATTGAGACGATCATGTCGCCACGTTCCTCTGCATCGACAGGATTTGAAAACTGACAAAATAGCAACCGTTGAAGCCAAATCACCTTGGCAAAATCATTGTTTCTTCTCATTGTTTAATTTCTTGTCATTGTTTCTTCTCAACTTGCATCGGTGGATTTTTAATCACTTCTTATAACTCTCTCCTTGGCTCTAGTGTTTCGCTCTCTGCTCAATTTGATGTTCTTGATGCTCAAATTCTTAAATCTCCTATAGTTCCTGATCCTAAGGTCACCTTATTGTTTAGCAGCTACTGGTGAACCTCACCTTTATGAAGGAGTCTCTTGACCCTCATGCCATAAGATTTCATTTATGGATGATGGATCTTGTTGTATATTTGTACAACTTAGGAAAATAATTCTTCCTAAGAAGGTATCTGTTTCACATGACATGTCATTGAAGGTGACTGTACCTAGATTGAATTCGTGCTTAAAATACTTTGTACAAAATTATAAACCCTTTCAAAACCCTTCTTACTTAATTAAAAACATTTATTCCTACATGTTGCATTAATTTAAATACTATTACATCTCCCTTGAAACAAAAATTAAAAAAGCGTTTCACGGCAATGTAGCCACCTCTACAATCTACCAATATTGTATAATTTTGAATTCAAATATTGATACTATATGTCAATGATAATACTGAAAAATATTACCTTCTTTCTGATAAAATTGACAAAGAGATTTTCATAAATTTCAAGATTCAATTCTCACCTAACAAGTGTTACCTAGGGAGGTAAAACATTCATCTTGTCTTCCCCCCATTTATGTACAATACCATATAATCTGCCATGTTCAGTTTATGTTGTCATACTTTTAAATGTATTCCTCCTCTTTGTTTGGAGGGAACAACGGTCTTTTTATGACAGAATTTTACAGTTCGTTGGAGGAAATAAAATGACGTTGTAAACCTAGATTATTAGGATAAGTCTGATTCATTGCAATAGAGGTGTTTCGTACATTACGCTGAAAATAACGGTCACCCTAATTACCTAGAAGCCATTCTTTCAGCAGAACCGTTAGGTAATCCTTGTGTATTATCGATGTTCTTTCTTTTCGTTTGAAAGTAATATAATGTTGCCGTGAGTGGTCTTGAATTCCTTTCCAATGAAGTGTTCTATCATTTTTGCACACGCTCGAATCTATTATATTCATATATATATATATATATATATATATATCCATTACCCTCACCAGTAATTTTTATCTACATACATAGATACATACGTGCGTAAACACACACACACACATATATGTCTTGTAGAAGTTGATGATCAACCGTAGGACCATAGGAGCCAAAAATCATTTGGAAGCGTTATATATATGTGTGTGTGTGTGTGTGTGTGTGTGTGTGTGTGTGTATGTATCCATTACCATCACCAGTCTTTTTATCTACATACATACATATGTGCGTACACACACACACACAAACACACACACACAGATATATATATGTCTTGTAGAAGATGATCAACCATAGGACCATAAGAGCCAAAAATCATTTGGAAGTGGAACACCTAACACAAAAAGGGGGATAAAGAAAAGATTTCATGCTCTATAACAACTAGAGAATTATGTATAATTGCATGAAAGAATAGATGATTCAATATTAAAGGTACACAAGATTGGAGGCACAATTACAACGAATGAATGAATTCCTCTATAGAAAGAAATACATGCCCTAATCCTAAGATTAGAAGAACCAAATAAATGCAAAGGAGGAGATAAATTAAGCTCAACTACAAGCTATAAAAGATAACTAAAAGTGTCTCTAAGTGAACTCTGCCTAAAAAAGCATAACAGCCAGATAAAATAAAGAACCTAAGTTTAGCTTAAGTGAAAAAGAAATTAAAGGACCTAATTAATAAGCAATTAGATAACTACCTAAAAATTACTTCAACACCCCCCCCTTGAGATTAACTTAGGGATGTGCTAAAGAGCTAATGATGAATGCAAAATGCATGCATGAATGAGTCTTGACAACAAATGCCTATTTTGGTACTCATGTACAAATCAATGCAAAGCAATTCAATTCATACCAATGAGATCTTTCTAAACAGAGAAAAGGAGAAAAACCATGTGGGAAAAAACCCCTCTTAAAGAATGAGAGATGCAATGAAAAAAAAAGGGTACCACATGTGACTAAGATGAAGGACTCCAAGTGACCCCCCAAGTACAAAACTGATCACAAAAATAAAATGAATATCCCCCCATAAGAGAGACAATGAGGATGAGACTCCCCCAATGTAGAAGTAGCTCCTATGCCAATAACAAATGCCTCAAGAAAAAATATGATCCATTGCCTACAGACAACATGTCTCCCCTTTAAAAGAAACAAATTCACTATAAATAGGTGAAGCCACTCCCATAAATTGGAAGATGTAGGAATCCAAATATAAATATATGATGTTGTCTCTGAAAACTACTCATGTGTCACCAAGTCATTGGATGATGAAGATGTCACCAACAAATTAGTTACATGCCCAATCACAATAGAAGGTGGCAAACAAGGAACCAATGGAAACTGATTTTGAACAATATCCAAAGGTAAATATGAAGAGACAATAGTTATGCTATGACTATCATCAAATAAGAGAGATAAACCCTTAAACGTATCGTGCAAATTTGAAATATGATGCTCCATAAACAATGAAGCAATGTTTCTCAAATAGGAATCCCAATCAGGAAGACAAATGGATGAATCAACTTGCTTAATAGGAATAAGGGTCTCAATCAAGGAAGGTACAATAATTTGAAATATGATGGTCCACAAACAATGAAGCAATGCTTGTCAAATAGGAATTCTAATCAGGAAGACAAATGGATGAATCAACTTGCTTAATAGGAATAAGGGTCTCAATCAATGAAGGTACAATAACTATCTCTACTATTAGAGAAGGAGAAACTTGAGATTTAAATGCACAATCAAGCAAGAGTTAAAAAGAATTATGTAAAAAAATAGGACACAGTTCATGCCCATGCTGATTTCTCCCACAATATTTACACCTATAACCCTTATACATTATTTACTCCTTGAGATAATATCCAAAAATGATACAAAAATAGAAACCCTCAATTCAAATAGAGACCCAATTTGCATGTAGCCCAAAAAGGAAAAGATTGATATATTTGAACTTACTTGATGAAAATTATATGGGAAGGACTAAATATTTTAATAAGGGGCTCTGAGAGAGTTTCAATGATTTATGAAAGTCAAAAAATAGAGTATGGATTTGCAAGATATGGTCCTAGAATTACAAATTTGAAGGCTAGCTTTGGAGGCTTGGTACGAAAAATTGGTACAAAATATTATAAAACTACCACCTGATTCTGATTGGTGATAGAATCATATTTCCAACAATATCTTGTCTACATAATTTTGACTTCATATGACGAAGTTATGGGAAAAACATTGAGAGGTGGTTTTTAAAGAAAAAGTTGGCTAAAAATAGAGGAAACTTGCTAAACTTAGAGGGACACCTTTCTTATAGGAATTACACAAAACTAGGATGTTGATGTTAGTGGATAAGATATCGTTCGGGCCTGCAAGTACTTTTTCTTTCAGATTTGACTTTTCCTTTATATAATTATAAACTTTCGACCATTTTAAGGAGCATGTACCCGACAATAAAAATGACAAAATTTAATGAAAATTTTGCACTTTTGAAATTTTTTTCATAGAAATGCATTTTTTTGAAGTGCTTATTTTTTGACACCATCGTACATTATGGACATATGGATTTGTTCTAGCACGGAAAAATGTGCACCAATTTTCCACCCAAAAAAAATTTGACCTCTAATTTTACTGATTTGATAGGCAATCCTAGGATTTATGGGCCTTCTGAGCATGATAATGACCTCCATTTTTTGCCAAAGCTCCTAGACTTTTTAGCTACCCCTATATTTGCTTTGATTTTTGTGCCCTCAGCCAATTTGACCCAATTTTTCAACTATTCTGATTTTGATGAAACAATAGTTGAACTTGGGGTTTTTTAATGTTGTAGATGTGATGGAAACCACTGTTTGAGCCTAAAATCCACAAAAAATTCACCTCAGGTTGGATCCCTCAAGCATGTGAACATGAACTTGATAGAAAAGATTTGATACCACGTAAAAGTTAAGATTGTGCTTTGATACCATGTGGAAATTAATGATCAACCACATGAGCCAAAAATCATTTGAAAGTAAAACACCTATCACACAAAAGAGATCAAGAAAACATTATATGCTTTATAACAACTAGATAATTCATTATTATTGCACAAAAGAATAGAAGATTCAATATTGAAGGTCCACATTATTGGAGGTACAAAATTGGAGGCACAATTACAATGAATGAATGGCTTTCTTAAAAGAAAGCAAGAGATGCCCTAATCCTAGAATTAGAACAACTAAAACAATGCAAAGTAGGAGCTAAATTAAGCTCAAGTACAAGCTATAAAAGTTAACTAGAAGTCCTTCTAAGTGAACTTTGACTAAATAAGCATAACACCTAGATGAAATAAAGCACCTAAGCTTAGCTTAACTTAAAAAGAAATTAAAGACCTAATTAATAGATAATTAGATAATTGTCCTAAATTACTCCAATATGTGTATGTGTGTGTATCTATATATGTGCATCTATGTGTATATATATGGAGATATATGTATATGTATATGTATATGTATAAGTATATGTATATGTATAAGTATATGTATACGTATATGTATGTGTGTACACATAATATGGAATATTTAATATCCTTGAAACGAGCTTTTTGCTGCATAATACCAAGTCATAAGTCTATGTGGATACCTTTTCACTTGAGAGTCAATGATCAAGATGGTTTATCCATTTCACCATAGTCCCATGTCACATGAGCTTTCATCCTTTATATAACACACCTCTAGTAGTTTGAATCTTGGTGGATGGTATAATTAAGAAACATAATATTACTATGACCAATTATGCATAATCAATTTAGTTACAACTCATTCATATTTAAAGTCATTTAGAAAAATATTATTAAGATGGTATAATTAAGGAACATAACATCACCATCACTAATTATGCTCAACCAATTGAATTACAATGCTTCGACATTTAATATCATTTTGATAAATATTATTAAAATATTATGTAAAGATTTCTTTTTTGGCAGGAAGGTTTTTGGCTCATGGGATTTGGCACAGGGCTTTGGAAACTTCTGTCTTCTTCCATTGATAGTAGTTGTGGAGTCTACATTTGAAAATTATCCGATGGGTTTGCAAATTGCCATATGGGCTCTATGTAAAATTGATATTATATGTGTTGTGACAGCATTTTGTATGTGGTTTTGGGCGGGATGTATAAATTGATCTGTTAGATACTATATGTTTATTTTATGAGCTGTGACTAGAGGTTTTCTTCCCAGGGTTCTTTCCTCCGGTATGCTCTTTGAATCCTGTGTAAAAAATAAAAAATATTAATAAAAAAGTTTAGTGGAATAATCCACTTTCATTGAAAAAAAAACAAAATATTATGTAAAGATTAAAACTTGATATCACCACTACAATTTTAATTGATTTTGTAACTTTATATTTTTAAATTATAACAATTAAAAAATATTGTAATAAGCAACTCATTTCTGATTCCAATTTAACATTTTAGATAAAATTCCAAATAATAAGATTGTGTTCTCATAGTAATTTTATTCTATATACTTAAATGAGACTGTAAAAATATTGTTATCCAATTTTTGAAATGCATTAAGTATTTATATAATATATTTATAATATATAAAGAATAATAATAACAGAGATACATTCTGAAGAGCAGATAGCCGTTTCTGAAACATTGTCCATTTTATCAAACTATATATTGGATTGTGGGGAAATTGGCCAGTACTTCCAGTAACATAAATTCTTGACTTTCGCGTGAAGTAGACTAGTTCAATGATATGTTTGAAGTCACTGGTTGCAGATTAACACGTTGTAACTTGTTAAAAGTCCTATGCATTGTGGAGAGGGAGACCTCAATATTAACTCGTATATTTGTGAGAAACCCTGCCATATTAACTCATTCAAAGATTATTTCATTTCAACGATTCGGTCAACAATCAGCAGCAGTAGTTCAAACTAGTTTTACAAAGGCTGAGTGTCAGCAATGTCTATCGTCAAAGGCCATGCAAAGTCGTGATGACGTGAGATCTCTATTTTTCTAAAGAGCCGTTCGTATTGAGACAATAGCCAACGTCGAAGCCAAATCACCTTGACATAATCCTTGCCACAATTAAACGCATGTTTCTCATCCCCTCATCACTTTGTGCCCATCTCCTCTTGAATTCCCACTTTTTAGACCAGCTTTAACAGGATTTTTTCATAGATCATTATTGACACACTCTACCTATAGGTCTAAGCCAGTTTTTAGCCATCTAGGATTCCCACTTATTACATATGTCATAGATCTTCATTGTTAAGTTCCACACATACATACAAATTATTTTCCATGCTTGTTTCAAGTAAGGGATCCGATCAAAGCATAGTAACATAGTAGCATAAGAGAATGACATACCTAATTGGGTTCTACTTGCCTAGAGAAGATAAGTATGAGAAAGAATGAAGAAAAATTGATCTTATCTCTAATAGAATAGGGATGGAACTCAAAGTTATAGTTTTGCACACATACAATTCTAGTATAACCATATTTTTGTAGATGTATGGATTCATGTCTTGCGTACCTAGTTGATCTTGAGAGGCTAACAAATTCCTAGTAATGACAACGCATAATATTGACTTACAGAAACCTTTGCTTGCAATAACAGAGTTCTCTTCTTTGGTTAAATCAAGATGATGTTCAATGGAATAGAACTACTGCCAATGGCACTCGATAAACTAAAATATAATTCCTTTTAAATTACGAAAAAAGAGTAGTTTTAGCCTTAAGCTTGCAACCAACAACTTAGATCCATCGTCTTAGATTAAGCGAGGATTAAGGTTGTCCCATTAAATGCTAGATATTTATCTGTATCATTAGCAAATCTCTCTGATATTAAATCTTGAAAATATGGCACATTAAGATAAATCGATATAGCTACAGCCAAAGTAGCTCATTTCATAAAAATTAAAGTGATTGTGTAATTTACGTACGCAAATACTGAATGTCATTCTTGTTTTAGACATTGTCTTAATGAAATAAAAAACAATGTGCAACCCTTGTTTACATTCATTAACTAACAAAAATTAATGACACACATATATATACATATAAATAGTGTTCTAATGCTATAGTTAATGTTGATTGCGGACAGTGATGAATCAAACACATAAATTCTCTCATTCTTGAATTTCAGTTGATTCTCACTGATCACTTTCTCAATGCAATCATTACAAATGCTGAAAATGCTAGAACGTTCAAAAAACTCTCAATCTTTTGAACAATCATTGGTTTGATCAACTAATGAGAAATGCATTACAATTGCCTTATTTTATGGAGATCTTAGAAAACAAAAATGGCACTTATAAAACTTTGTCAGACTTAAAAAAATAACAACTCTCTAACAAAAATAAATATTGTTGGAATTTTTTCACACTCATCTCTTCGTTTTATTCAAGAAAATTTTATTTACAATTTTACACTTTCTCATATAATATAATTATAGATGTGAGAAATACAACAATTCGGAGATGAAGACATTGTACAGGGTTAAAGGATCTCTCCACTGTTCGTTGAGAGAAGCTTCACCCTGCTTTGGTGGGTTGAAAACCATGCTTTTCATTGTCTTATACCAAATATTGTTTCATAACGATATTTTCTTATACATGAATCTCTAAAGCCCGGAAACAAAATAAAAGATATTAATCAAAAGAACAAAAATAGAGGAATCCATAAGCACCTGAGTTACTCTGCAACATTCAGGAATCCATAATGGAAAAAAGCCTTCCAATTCCTTCTTATTTTCCTTCACCTTTCTCCTCCAGTTTGCTGGGATTTCACATAGTCAACCCATGAATCAACTTTTCTCTCCACTGTCTCACGTAAAAGAAATGTTCAGAAGAATATGTTCTGGCTTCTCATTTTCCTCCAAATGATCTCTTACAAATTCACAGTTGGGCAGAGAGTACTTGGAACCAGCCATATTGTCAAACTGGTTCAAATAAATTATTACTTCCATAGAAGCCCCCAGGACAGCAAGGGATCCACCACCTCATACATGATATATTTCCTTGACTGTTATGTGGCTTTGATACATAATAAGATTCGGGCAATAAAAATGGGGTATGGTTACAATTTTTTGAACCAGTTTAAAAATATGGCCAGTTCAAAGCATTTTCTAAAATTCCATATTTGTATGGATCATTCGGAGAAAAACGGGGAAACAAATCACATTATTCTGAACGTTTCTTCAATGCACGAGGCTGGGTACGATACTATACAGACTAAAGCAATATATTATGCCTCATTATATAGAGGATATGCGACAATTCTAAAACTTAGAGCGGCTTTTTACTTTATAATAAGTCACAAATGTTTAATGTTTTTCGGCTTCATCCTTATCTCTTCTCTGTTCTAGAACATTGATATTTTTCCTTTTTCATTTAATGATAACAGTTGAGATGTCAGAAATTTCATTACATTAAATACTCCAACACTCTGAAGAAAATGGTGTTGCCCATGAAGCCCAACATGGGACACTAAATTTGCGTATTATAATCTAAGAACTTTTCTAAGAACTTTTCTGCTGCCCATGAGGCATTTATAAAAGTATGTAAATGGGCTGTTCAAAAGTCAAGTAGTGCGTATTATAATCTAAGAACTTTTCTGCTGCTGTGTGTACGCGCATGTAGATGATGCTCACAATATTGTGGATCTTATTCAAAATTGCAAACTCATCGACGACTTCAGCTCAGACATTAATAACTTGCTGACAATTTTAGATTTCGTATAAAATCAAATTTTGGTATATATTGAAAGATGGGACATGCAATCGCATAAACAGCTAGCAGATCCAAGCAACAAGCAACAAGAAACCAAAAACAACAAAACAACAAGGCACACCTACTTTAATTTTTTGATAGCCTCTGCAGCCTCAACTTCAAGTTGAGAAATGTTCATAGAAAGTTTTTCATGTCCTTCAGATCCTGGGTGGATTGATCTGCCATTTTCCTGTAATGAGCTCCAGTACGGGTGTTGGGACCCTTATCTTCCTCTTGAAGAATCTGCTTTCCTTTATCACCCGCACCAAGATCAATAAACTGAGCTTTAGCTTCCTATAGTTTCTCAAATTTCTTAGTCATGTCCCTTATAATCTTTGCACTGGTCTTAATGACCTTATAATTGAAATTAACCAGTGTGATCAGATTGTCATTAGTCTTTTTGTAGTTAGTTTCCAGCCTTGAAATTCTATTTTCATAATCATTCTTCATGTGCTCAATATCCCTAGTCACCTCCTGGAGAGAGTCCATCATATTTTTACCCTGCTTCTCCAGCCATGAACCATCTTGGTTTTTAATATTCTCAAGGTTATTTTTGAGGGCATGGATAGCAATATTCATCTCATTCACCTCACGAAAGATTTTTTGCATTTTGAAGTTATCAACTACAATATTTATGGCCACGACAAGCAAGTAACTAGAGCTTTCTCTATCCCTACTAAGCAAGGGCAAGTCATGCTTCAAATATCTGGGAAATGGTGATCTGCCTTCTCTATCAGTCTTAGGGAGGGACTCAATGGAATGTCTCAAGACACCATGATTGCTCTTCTTTGATATAGAATAATCACGGGATTTTCTCCCTTTCTTAGCATCTATCTTCTCTTTCATAACCCCACAAGCATACACACTATCCTACAAAGAAGAACAAGCGATACATTTCTATTCATGGCATCTCTCTTATTTTCGCCCTTTATTCTTTTCTATTCACAATCATATTCGAGGTCGACAAATTCTTTCATTTGCCAGCCACTTCCCTCAGAAAAATAGATTTTCCATACCATTATCCTTTGAATCAGAGTTCAAATTATCCATAGTTTGGGTCATCTTTCCTTTCCCTTTGATAGTTTTAAAATATTCCATTAAAAGCAAAATGAGAGCTTCATGCAAAACAGGGTTTTTTTAATTCTTCTTATGTTCTTTAATACCTCACTCCAAAGAAGAAAGCAGATAGAAAGGAAACAAAATTCTATCCTTGTGTGTAAAATGGTTTAATAGAGAGAAATGATGATTGTACACAACTAAGACTCGACCATCTAGAGTGAAGTACTATATAACTACCTTTAACACGGCTACACATAAGGGTTTGATTGAAGACATCTTGTAGCCTCCATTATTCTGTTTGATACCTTTTTTTCCCTCTTTTTCTTTAGTGAACTTTTGCACTTCCATATCTAAATATTTTCTATTCTTAAGGAATTTCTTGCCTTTCATCAATAGCCCAGTCACTCTGGCAAACAACTCCTCTCTAATATGAAAGCTTTACCCACAGGCCTTAACCTGGGAATCCATCCACCCTTGAGTGAAAATCTTAGAGAGGTTGTGATCACACCCATGGCTCCTTTCCAAATATGATGAAACCCCAACTCTCTTTAGAATTTGAGAAATAGTGCTATTAATCTTCACCTCTTCACAAGTGAGAGGCTCAAGCCTGTTTCTATCTCCCCCAATATCAAAGTCCCTAAACTCAATAAACTCAATAGTGAAGACAACCCTATTCTCATTAATATTTACAACCTTGAGATGGATAATACTTTCAATTCTACACTTCACATCCCCAAAAAGAGCTTCTAGACCACTCGCAAAGTGTGCAGTGATCAAAAGTAATAAAAGTTGGAAAAGACTACGCATCATGAAACAAAATAGGGTTCACTACACATACATGTAGCTTGGCATAGGCTAATAAATCTTCCATTTGAGCTGTCAGTTTTCTCTCTCGGCCTCCATTCTAATTTATGATTGCTATGCACTCCAATATTCACAAGGGAATCAACTACCCCATTAACCTCTCTATATCTATGATAAATAAACACATTATCAAAGGAGTTTAAGATGTCTAAAGAGCCATTAATCCACTTCTTAATGGACCAACTCGGTTTGTATTTCCTTTTAAGATATTTAATAATATTGTCGGAGTCTCCTTCTATCCAAGCCTTTTTAAAGTTTAATTGAGAGGCTAAAATTAACCCATGGTTGTCAGCCACTGCTTCAGCTAGGTGATTTTTCAAATTTCCCAAAGGGAGAGCCACTGCTACAATAAACCCACCATTTTCATCTGTCAACACTCCCCCCACAACCTGCCGGCCTAGGATTCCCCTTTGCTACCCATCAAAATTAAACTTAACCCATCCATGAGTAGGGGTATGCCTGATAATGTTTTCTCTAGAATGTTTAATCTTCTTCATAGGGATAGAGATATGCAACTAGAGTTGCCACCTTTAAGCAACCTACAAATAAAAGTTATAAATATAAACTTTAGTCCTAAACTGAGAAGAAGAAAGGCCATAGGACACATTCTATTCGATGGCTTTGCAGATTTTCAAAGATATAACATCAGCACCGAGGGAAAAGCCTTTGAACACTAGATTGTTTCTTTATTTCCACACACGCCAAGCCGAGTGGGGAATAATGATAGACCATAGAAATTAGATGGCAGGATTGCAAGAGGGGGAAACCCATTGGCTTAAAAAAATATCCACAAAAGAAGGGTAGACACAATCAATGCTTCAAAGACCCAGTAAAAACAATGAAATCTTCCTAACAAAAGGGCATTCCAAAAGAATTTGATGAGTACTTTCACGATATTCTTGACACAAAAAGAATCTGCTCACAAGAGAAAAGCCGCTTTTGTATAAATTATCAACAATTAGGACTTTATTTTGAATAAAGATCCAAAAGTGTGTGTTGATTTAGAGGATTAGTTTAGGATCCCAAACTTTGGTCCGAAAAGGAGAAGGATTAATTTCAGGGTGAAGGAGAGTCATCGTTGAAGTAGCTACATACTCACCAAAGGGGAAGCCACCCAAAACAACATTTCTTCTTGCTGAATAATATGAACAGGATTAAGCATGCCTTGGAGGGTCACAAGGTCCCTATGGACCACAAAGACATCCTTCCACTTACCATTAACAAAATATTCGTTGACATAGATTCCAAATCAATTAATGCATTCTTCCATATGAGTTCTAAAAGTTAGAGAGTAAGGGAGATGCTTCTGACCCAACCATTTATCATTCCAAAAGCTAATAGATCTATCTAATCCACATTTCTATCTAGTACCCTTTTGAATGATAAACAAAAATAATCATGTTGTTTCAAATTGGAGAGCCAGAAGGCAAATATTTAGATCTTAAGAAAGTAGATAAGGAGGCCATGTTATGCAAATACTTACTACTCATGATTAAAGTCCACTCACTCTGATTGTGAAAGAGACGCAAAATCTGTTTAGCCAAAAGAACTAAATTGAACTCCTTGATACGTCTCAAGCCCAATCCTCCCTAGGTTTTGGAATTATAAACACCATCTCAAGAAATGAGAGGAAACCTTCTTTTATCTTCCAGCCTAGACCATAAAAGGAATTTTTGAATTATTTCAATAGCCTCAACATATTTCCTACGAATTTTAAAAAGACTCGTCACATAGACAGGTAGATTTTAGAGTGACCTAAATGATCTTTGTTAGCAATACCAAAGCTCTCTTTTTGGGATAATCTAGATGACGTTCAATAGAATTTTAGAACTCCCAATGTCACTAGATGAAGTAAAATATAATCCTTTGAAATTATGAAAGTAGAGTAGTTTTAGCCTTAAGATTGCTACCAATGTTGTGTATTCACATATCTTAGATTAAGCCAAAATAAAGATTGTTCCATAAAATGCTAGATTTTCATCTATATCTTCACACACCTATTAGATATTAAAATTTTTTAAATGGAATATTTTAAAGAATTTGATATATTTGTGTCTAGAATAGTTCATCTTAATAAAATGAAGGGATTATGATTGAGATTTGCTTACATTATCTATGATTTCTTGGCCCAAAATCATTGTAGGAGTTGTAGAGGTACAAGAAAGAGGCATAGACTTATAGTCATAGAACTTAGCTAGTTTAGAGGTAGGAGGTTCATTGACGAGTGCTAGAGAAATAAGGAAAGTTGCTACTCCTACAAAGTCAATATTAGGATCAAGAGAGGAGGTCCCTCACATAGCATGTGAAACCACAACTAGAGAGAGACCAACAATTGCATTAGGAAATCAAGTGGCGGGGGACAATAGGCATAAAAGCCCTTGAAAAAAGACTATTGGGGTGGTGAATGTCAAGTGTAGAAATCCCAAGAAAAGAAGAAACCCTCGAGTTGCCAACAATAGGCTAGGAAAAAGAGTTAGTAATAAGATAAAAAGGATGGACCATCAGAGGTGCCCCAAAAGAAGAGGCTGAAAAAGAATATCACTCAGAGAACGGGGTAAAGAAAGATCCACCATCATGTCTAAAGGGGGGAATTCGCAATAAAGGAGGAGCCAGGAGGAAGAATGGACCCACATAAAACTTGCAAGGTTGGAGGTGCCACAATAGTTGGGATGACACCTAGAATGCTAACTCTAGCATGAGATGGGAGGGGTGGGAACTTTGAATTTGAATTTGGAGAGGTAGAAGTGAGTGAGTAAGAGGGAGGAGCCGTTCCTAGTGAAGTTTTTGAATGGTTATTTATGATAAGGACAAAAGACTGTGTTCTCTTCTTGATGTGGAATTGATCAATAGAGTATCCTATCTATACATTATGATACTAAATTTGTATAATGATACATGTTGAAGATAAATTTGTATGGTATTACATCTCTTGACACCTAGATCTTCTAGATCTTCTCTAACATCATCTCTCCTTAGATCTGTATGCTCTAATACCACTTTCTGAATAAAAAATAAAAGATAAACAAAAGATTGTTACAACAAACAGATACAAAAATCTTTTTTTCATTTGACTTGTAAAAATAGATTACATCCTATCTTGATATAGAGGTCTTTCTCTAATTCATGATTAATTTTTCTAAACAGCTCGAGAAATCTTTCATAGAGATCACAAGCCCTTAAAAAAGAAAGTAAACTGAATTGATTATTTTTCTGTGCATGTTCACGACACCCAATTTAAGAACAATACTAAGAATCTAAAAATATAAGTAAACATAGTGAGCGATCATCATATATCGGCAATTACATTCACTAACAAGCGAACATTTATGACACCTTTCAACAAGAATAATAAAATATGATCTTCAAATGTTACTGTTCGGAGATAAACACATTGTTAGAAGATCTCTGTGAGTGCCTCTGCGTTGTTTTGCGGCATTAAAAACCAAGGTTTATTAGCTTTATTCAAAAGACTCTTTCATACCAAAAAAATTCTTATACATGGATTTCTACAGCCCGAAAACGAAATAATAGGTATTCAAACGAAACGAAAAAACAGAAATAGAGGAATCGATAAGCACCTGAATTTTTCTACAAATTTCGGGTATGCCGCTAGGGAGGCTTTGCATAGAAAATATCCTTCCCATTATTTCCTTTTCCCCTCTACCTTCCTCCTCAATTTTGCTGGATTTAACATACTTGCCCCTTATTTCCACGCTAGAGTGCTACAGTGCAAGAAATGTTCAGAAGAATGTATTGTGGCTCCTCATTTTCCTCCAGATGATATCTTACAAATCAAGGAGAAATAAAACTCGGGCAATAAAAATGAATACATGATATCACTGCCTCATACATGATGTGGCATCTCTTGGACATATAACAAGTCGAAAAATAATATTTGGGCAATAAAATTGGGATATGGTTAAAAATAACATGAGCCAGTTATATAGACGGTTCAAAACTCTGTGTACAATTCTTGTTTGGATCATTTGGATGAAAAGGGGGAACATAAACACATTCTTCTGAGCATTTCTTTCACTGCAGCAGGTCAGCATGATAGCATTTTTTTTCCCCTATGAATTCTCTCAATGCGTGATAATCTTCGCTCTGTTCCATCATTTCATGAAGCTAAAATTTTAGGCGAAAGCACTCCATTCAAGCCAAGAATTTGCATTCATGAGTACATAGAGGTACATTGCCTTAAAACTAGGTGAATAGGCGCCTCAGCTGTTCAAAAGTCAAGTAGTGCGTTCCGACCTTGCAAACTGATTCGTATAATTTAATGAGTTCTTCTACAGCTGTGTGCACGCCCAAGTAAATCATGTTGAATTTTAGTGGATGATATTTCAAATTACAACTCATCAACGTCTTCCTTTAATATGTAAGTAGATTACAATTTACTAACAATTTCAAAGCTCTTATCAAACTCTTTTATTTGACATATATGACAATAATGTGACACGCAATCACATAAATAGCATTGTATGGAAAGCAAAACTTAGTTTTCATGCCATAAAAAATAAGGGTGACTCAAACGCAAGATTTCCACAATCTATTTACTGGAAAACCCACTCATGAAAAGAATCAAAATGTCATTATTATTTCTTTCACCTGTCATATAAAACTGACCGCCATTTCAAAGTCTTGACTAAGAAACTGATTTTTTAAAATTGTGCGATGAGAAAGCATGCTTTTTTTAGAATCATATTCAACATTAGGTATTAGTCATTGTGAATGATGATTTTTTAAATAACGTGATAGGAAAGAATGTTTTTTTCAAAATTATATACAAGATTGGGTAGTAGTCGTTATAAATTGTATTCTATTATTCATTGCGTTTTCCCATATATATAATTATAATTTATTTTTTATAGTTTATTGTTGAGTTCATTTAGCTTTTTGATTGAGGATCATTGAATGTCTCATGTAAATTTTTTTCCTTTCCTTTGCATTATACCAATAAGTGTATGATCAAATAATTATATTGAGCTAAAAACATTTTTTCCTAAACATATAGACCCATGGTTATCCAGCCACTTAAAAAGAAAGTTTTGAAAAAAGTTTCAGTGTCTCTTTCATATGATTTACTTTTTAGGTAGCTAGATAGATGACTCCAACATATAAAATATAAACTTGCTAGTAAAGAATATTGTCACACCTAATATGAGTATCAATTAAATTAATAAAACATGTGAAACTAGATTAATTTAGTTATGTATAATAGAATTGAGACAATGAATGAAGGAAAACGGTTTCTATACTAAAAGAGGAATGGGTAGAAGGAGGGTAAGAGACAAAACTCAGTCTATAATTAGATAGATAGATCTCTATTAGAAGGAAAGAACTTTAGAATATGAATTTCAAGTAGATGATAATATAGATAATAGCACATTTTTCGATTCAAACATGACTATTATATGGTTATATGACTAAGGAAGCATTTGATGCAAATAAAGATTATCAATCCATACATTATATATAATATACTACTCTAACATCTACCTATGAGCCTCCAATACAGGGTTATTGATACAGTCTTGATTGCACTATATGTTAGTTGCTCATATCAATATCATCTATTTTCTCAAATAAGGATGATGAATATTTAAAGTGAATGGTTTGATCTTAATTTACAGTGTTTTTAGGATATGATAGATGACTAGGATTTCAAGTCAAATTGAGAACTTATCTCATGATAGGTGGAATAGGTGAGGATATATGACAACTATCATAGTCAACTAACTAATTTATTGATTTAGTAGATCTATTTATTTATTCATCTTAAACAATTAACTAATTCGATTTTGATTTCTCCATTACAAAGATTTATTAATTATTTTGATCAATTAATTAGTTGATTTGTTGCACCATGATTTCTTTCTTTTTAACTAGATAATTATAGATAAATAATTTATTTAAACTAATATGGATATTGTAAGGGAGTAAATTATTTACATTAATTAAATAATAAATTTTATTTAGTCAATTAAATTGTAATAAATTTGAAATTAAAATTATTGCATAGATTAATAATTTTGATGAATGAATGTTGCTAGGCATTGAGATAGATGGGGTGGTAAGAAATTAGCATTCTATATACTTAAGTAATCCATAATTTTCACCTCTTTTAGATGAAATTGTAAAACCCAATACCTTTTCAAAGAAAGTAGATACATGCACTTGGAAATTGTCCAAAGTATAAGTACTTAATAACCGATTAAATCAACTAAATTGTTGATGTTGAATGATTTATCATTAAAAAAATATGAATACTGATAGACATTGGGTTTGTAGGATGCTTAAATTCTTAGAGAGGATTCAATTTTTTTATAGAATGGATTGTGAGATCCCTCATTCAAAAGAGAAGTAGGTTTGAAGAATACATGTGTTCTCTAGATTAGATGATAATGTTGTACATGCATTATGATTTTAGAATTGGAAATGAAGGAATGTGAGATTGTTAAAAAGTATTTCAAGCATACATAGATGATGGGAGTCTATAAAAGAGATTTGAATATGTTTATGTAACATACATCAAGTTTCCACAATCCATGAGATATTATCTTGACTATTTCTGGAATAGATAGCATATGAGTTTTTTGCATCAATGTTTCAGTTCACACATTGTGATCCATCATCAAGATGATTAGAGAAAATGCACCATCATCAAGATGATTAGAGAAAATCCAGAAGTGAGAAGATGACCAAGGATTAGACTAAAGTAACTAAAAAGGAGGGAGAAGGCACAAGGACCAAGAAAGATTGACAAGGCTACTTAAAAGGAAGAAGGTAAAGAACAAAACAAAAATAAAACCTAGAAAGAAACAAAAATACAAAATAACAAAAATGTGTCCTCTGACAACTAACATGAAACAAGAAAATAATAAATGAGAGAATAAAAAAGAACAATCAAACAATATAAATAAATAAATATACATACTTACATACATATGACTTGCAAGGACTTAAAAAAAGACAAAACAATAGAAATAACAAAGAAAATAAAAACAAAACAAACATAAGATAAGAAAATAGAAATATCAAAGAAATATGAAAATAAAATAAAACCAATATATATATATATATATATATATATATATATATATATATATATTGTGTGTGTAAGTATATGTATATGTGTATGTGTATGTATATGTATATGTATATGTATATGCATATGTATATGTATATGTATATGTATGTGTGTATGTGCATGTATGCATGTGTGTGTGTGTGTGTATGTGTGTGTGTGTGTGTGGATGTGTATGTGTATGTGTATGTGTATGTGTATGTGTATGTGTATGTGTATGTGTATGTGTATATTTCTGTATCTATATCTATATCTGTATATGTATATATATATGTGTGTGTGTATATATATGTATATATATATGTGTGTATATGTATATATACATATACATATATGTATACATAAATACATACATATGTGTGTGTATGTATGTATGTATATGTATATGTATATGTATATTTGTATATATGTATATATATTTATGTATGTCGGTATGTATGTATAGGTAAGTGCAAGAAGTTGTGTCCACTTAATGTGGAATTTTTACACTTAGAAAAAAGTGCAAATCAAGCAGAGCACAGAGGAGACAAAACAAGATCCCCATTAGGCATAGGATCCCGAGCCAAAAAGTGAATCATTATCTCGTAGGCTTTGGGATCCGAACCCTAGACATGGAAACGAAATCTCGATCCAAAATGAATTAGAATCTTGTTTCGTTTTAGAATGGGATCCCATCTAGTAAAAGTATAATATTTTGAAGAAATGGGACCCGGTTCATATTTTCTAATCATGATCCCAATTTGAGCCTCCACCAAGCCCTCTAGGTAGGCGTCCTACTCGATTTTCTTAATAAGTTTCTGTTTTTAATATATTTTTTTCAATTTGTCATATTAATATTTTAGTTTAAATTAGTTTTTGAATTGATTGTGAAAAAAATATTTTTAAAATCGATTAGTTTAGGTTTTTTTTTTAAATGTTAATTTAGGTTTTAATAATTAAGCAACTTTTTCCTTGATGAATGAAAATGAAAATGTTGATAAACCAAAACGAAAACAAAAACAAAAACAAAAGTGAAAACAAAAACCAAAATGAATACAAAAGCCAAATAAAAAACTAAAACAAAAACAAAAATCAAAGTGAAAACCAAAACCAAAATGACAATAAAAATGAAAATGAAAATGTTGATAAACCAAACTAAAACATTGAAAAATGAAAGCCAGACCCAAAATGAAAATGAAAATGTTGAAAAACCAAAACCTAAACCAAAACCAAAATGAAAACAAAAACGAAAATGAATTCAATCATAATGGGACCTATTAGGCCATAATAGGTCCTATTAGGCATAGTAGGTCCTATAATGTCATAATAGGTCCTATAATGTCATAATAGGTCCTATAATGTCATAATACTTCCTATTATGTCATAATAGGTCGTATTATGGCATACTAGATCCTAAGGTGTCTTATGACATCATAGGACATATTATGCCATAATAGGTCCTATTATGTTATAATAGGACCTATTATGCCATAATAGTACCTATTATGGCATAATAGGTCCTATTGTGTCATAATATGACCTCTTATGCCTAATAGGACTTGTTATCATCTAATAGGTCCTAGTATGGCATAATAGGTCAGATTATGCCATAATAGGATCTATTATGTCTCATGACATAATAAGACCTATTATGTCTCATGATCTAATATGACCTATTATGCTATAATAGAACCAAATAGGCTATTATAGGTCCTATTAGGACCTATTCTGACACAATAGGACCTATTACACACTATTATGGCATAATAGGACCTATTATGCACTATTATGGCATAATAGGACCTATTATGGCATAATAGGACCTATTATGCACTATTATGGCATAATAGGTCATAATAGGACCTATTATGGCATGTAATGGGACCTATTAGGTCCTATTATGGCATAATGGGACTTATTAGGTTATAACAGGTCCTATTAGCACATAATAGGACCTATTAGGACCTAATAGGACCTAACAGGTCATAACAAGACCTATTAGGTGCTATTATAGCATAATAGGACCTATTAGGACCTAACCAGTTATAATAGGACCTATTAGGTCCTTTTATGGCATAATAGGACCTACCAGGACCCATTATGTCACATTATGGCATGATAAGTCATAATAGTACCTATTATGACCTAATAGGACCTATTATGACCTAATATGTCCTATTATGGCATAATAGGACCTATTATTCATAGTAGGACCTATTATAATCTAATAGGTCCTATTATGGCATAGTAGGTCCTATTATGGCATAATATGTCCCATTATGTCATGAGGCCCATTAAGACCCCTTAAGACCCCTATTACATGCCACAATAGGACCAGTTATGGCATAATAGGACCTACTATGGTGTAATGGGACCTATTATGACATAACATGTCCTATTACATGTCCTAAGACCCCTTAAGACCCCTTAGGACCTAATAGGACCTATTAGGACCTATTAGGTGTTATATATGACATATGAGTTCCCATTATGACATAATAAGTTATAATAGGATGTATTTCTACCTAATAGGACCTATTATTACCTTATAGGTGCTATTATGGCATAATAGGACATATTATGCTTAATAAAACCTACTATGCCTATTAGAACCTATTAGCCTAGCATGGCCTATTATGACGTAATAGGTCATTTTACATGTCTTAAGACGCCTTAAGACCCCTTAGGACCTATTACATGTCATAATAGGACCTATTATGCCATAATAGAACCTATTATGTCATAATAGGCCCTAGTATGTCATAATACCCCTTAAGACCACTGTTATATGCCGTAATAGGACCTATTATGAAATAATAGGACCTATTACAGTCATAATAGGACTTATTAAAGTCATTTTAGGATCTATTACAATCATAATAGCACCTATTCTGCCTAATATGACCTATTATGACCTAATACGACCTATTATGACCTGTTAGTGAACAAATTTGTCCTTTCTTAAAATGATGAATTTTAAACTTTGTCGCCTTCTTTTAAAGACAAGTGCTCAACTAAACAGTTGGGTAAGTGTTATATAAACCACTTCCCTTTGAATTTTCCATAGGTACAACTCCTTATTTCAGTTATTCAAGGAATAATCTAATTAATTTTATTTGAGTAGTAGCTTTTAACCTGAAAGCATGTAAGGCTGCCTACTTCATTCTTGGATGAGAGGCCAATATTTCACACATATTTCTGAGAAAAACTATCTTTCCAATATTTTCAATACAAGAGATGGAAGTAACTGAAATAAAGTTCAGAACACCATTTCCACAATTCCAATAAGAAATGAACAGATAAGAGAAACTGAATCTGCTCTCAAACACAAATCTTTTCCTAAAAACAAACATTCAAAGGAAGGAGTGCCAGAAAAATAATAATTTTTTGCAATAGAAAGGTCATTACTATTATTTGATTAGATAAGCATATACAAAGATATGTGTCTACACAGATTCAAAACCCATAGATTTTCCTTCTCCCAAAAATAGTATGATCTTTATATATATATATATATATGTTATGTGACAAAGGCATGATAATACATCTATAAATCCTTTCCAATTCCAGATTTCAAGACCAATCTGATCCTTCGTTCCCACAGGATTTTTACAAAACAGAAGAATCACAAAACAAAAAATAAACTAAAATTCTTTACATAATCTAACCCCTATTCTCTCTATCTTCCTTTAATTTATAGTTTTTAGAACAGGGGAGGTCTCCCTGAAAAATCGACCTCCCTTAACAGTTATGAAACTAACAAGATATATTTGGAACAAATGTTCCAAAGTCTTTGCATAAACATGAAAATTACATAAACAAAGTCGAAGCCTGAATCAACGCATTATGCCGCTTTCCCATCATCATCTTCTTCTTTTCTTTCCTAGGCATCGTGGGTGGTTGTGAGTTCCTGGATTATAGATTGGTTCGGAACCTTAATCGCATTGAGCTTTGCCTTTGATGCTTCCTTGTTCCATCGGTGTTTTACCATCTTTTCGGCATGTTTTGGTAACTGATTATTACCAATAAAGGTCATAGACTCAATCCGAGCAACCCGTGTTATATCCTTAGGAGCGAGATTACCCTTGGCTTTGATTTTCTCCATGTATATTCAGAAAACTTTTATCCCATCCTACGTGTTCAGCCCGCAAATTCCCAACTGCCAATCATGGTCAAGGTTAACCACCTTGTTGTCATTAACAATACTGCATTGGAGATCTTGGAGTTCATACACAAAATTTTTAGCCTCGGAGATCACAGATTTGAAGGTAAGCACCCACCACATTATGGTCTTCTTCAGCACAAAGAGTTGGCATTCATCTATCACCAATTTGATTGAATGTTCTATCAAAAATCGGGTAACTCCATACTCTTCTATTTTCATGAACATCAATAAGATGTTCTCCCATTTGTGTTCCTCTTTCACCCATGGCAAGATCTGATTTTGAACTTCTATGATAAGGCCCTGTATTTCATCACATAAATTCTAGGAGTCAGTGATATACTTCTCTCCATCCTTGACTATTCCTTCAATCCATCTCTCGACGGCCTCTGCAATACTTTTGGCCCTTTGAACCTAGCTCATTAACTTTTTATTTTCTAGTGAAGTCGGGTCAAATTTTTCTGTAGCATGAGATATAGGGAATGCTCCAAACCAATCAATGCTGTCAATGAACTAAGCAAGAATATTTATGTGTCGCTTTAGCTCTCTCTTTTCCTGCCCGTCTTTCTCCGATCTGGTGAGCATTTTCTTTGCCGATACTTGGAAGAAATGATTGTCTTAGTCCCTACTCATATTTCCCAGCTCCACCTTAGTGATCTCAAAATCATCTGCACTGGCCTCCTTGTTTTCATCCTTAGGCTTGTATGAGGCAATTTCAGTAACCCATTTTCTAGTTCTTTCATCATTATCTAGATGAGCAACGGTTTTGAACTTTTTCGGCTTGGGCCCCTTCTCAGTATATTTCATGACCATCTCTTGAATTGGAATAGTCACAACAAGGAAACTCCGCTTTTTGTTTACTGAAGTAGTTAACCACTTGGGAGTTACACTGGAACTGGTTGTTCCTTCGATGGCTTTGGAAGGAGGTGCCATAGCTATGGTTACCATATGGGAGTCCAGGGCATTTGCAACATCGCTATCCAGGTCTTCAAATTCAAATATTTGAGTATCAAGAATCGTATCCTTCACCTCTGCATCCTTACTGTGATCCATCCTTCTCTGAGCAGCACTTCGTGATCGGATATGTCGAGGAGTACAGAAATCCAAAGCTGAATTAGACTTGTGTCTAACTTGAGGCGGCTTTTTACCTTTACCTGCATGAACAGGCATAGAAGCATTATTAGAAAAATGCTTTGGTGAATGCAGAGGAACCTCATTACTTCTCGCAGAATCAGATTTGATGCCTAATTTCACTGCTTTCTTCCTAGCAACCCATGCCATGGTTCTCTCCAAAACTCTTTTTGTTCTTAGTTGTATATCATCTTCCTCTTCCTCATCCCAGTTAATTGAAGACATCTTAGTTTCTGCATGGGCTAAGTATTCGGATTCAAATAGTTCCAGATAATCCTCTTCAAGCCCTTTAATGTCCAGCTTTACCTGAAGTGAAATAACTTGTTCTAATACCATCCTCATGTTTCCCCTTTTGAACACCTCAAGTTCATCAATACAATCTTCCCAGAAATCCTCTAACTGTGGCATTGGGAGATATGGCATTAGACCAAGAATTCAAGAAAAACCCTTATTATTGAAACCTTTTCTTTTGGGATACAGGGAAAATTTGAAATTCTTGATATCTACTCCAATGCTCAAGGCGTCCGACATCAAACTGCAGGAAACAAAGCATTTTATAAGACACCATGGACACATGACCATGTGGGTTAGTAGGATTCTAGGTATGAGTCATGAAAATAAATGTTGGTCTTAGAAACATCAGAGAAATCCTTGGAATAGGTCGAATACACCTTGGAGTCACCAAATTTGGAAGGTGCAAGTTGACCACTTTTGTTGTTTATTACAAAATGTTGTAAAAATGGATAACTAATCCTCCAATGGTTCCAAAGTTTGAAAATTCATCAGAAACCATTAGAGAGGCTATATTATGCCAACTTGGATCGATTCCATGTTTGTTGTTAGTGTTTTTATTGAAGTTGACGAAATTGATAATGTTTTAGAGTTTGAGGCAATACAATATATTTGGAGTTTTTTGAAATCTAGGTTTTGGCTATTCATTTCTTACTAGTACGGATTGGTGATTGTCTGAAACCAATTGGACGAGTTAGTAAATTCTCTTACCTTTAATTTAAATCAATTTTGAGGCCTTGTGACAATTAGGTTGTTGAGACCCATCATAAACTAACTAGACAAGTCACAAACCCTCCCGACACCTAGGGTTTCACTATAAAGATGCCCTTAATCTGAAAATTTTCAATAGAGGACCAACCAACATGTGAGAAAATGTTAGAAGGGACATATTATCATAATATTTTGGTGTTGGTTTGCAGGGATGCTCCAACCTTGAAGAGATTGAATTGACCCTAGGTAGGCATCTCTATGTGACTGCCTGAATTGAAGAAGTGGAAATCACTTGTAGAAAACAAAGAAGATAGGATCAAGTCCTGAACACTTGTATTTGGTGGTTTGGCACCTTACCCCACCTTGTAGAAGTGTTGGTTTATTCAGGGGATTACTATAAGGGGTACTTGCTCTATAAATTAGTCCTAATTAGCGTAATTAGGCCTAGAAGGACAGTAAGGGTATAGACCTTAAGGACAATAAAGGTCTAAACCTTTGGTGAATTGTGTAAGTTGATAAAGGTTATCTAAATCTGCCCCCATTTTGTCTTGTCCTTTGGAATTTTGTTGTGTTTGGAGAACTCAATCGGTAAGGATACTAGACAAATAGGACAATTGTGAGATAAGTATCCCCTAACACATTTAATAGTTGTATCTTATAGGTGTTTTGTGTTGGTTGGGCCACCAATATAAAAAATCTAATAGGTTTCCATCCCACTGGTACCGAAAGATTGTCTGCCATTCACACAAGGGAAGAGTGTTTTCATCCTACCGGTACCGAATGATATTAAACCGGTATGGATCAAGTCACACAAATTATTATGTGAGTTGAGTATTTGGTAAGTGTTTTGTTTACACCTTGAACAAACAACAAATTTTTTTTTGGACAGAGTATTTGTGGGTCAGAGAAGGTTTCCACTTGGTTTGTTGACTGACTTTGTATCAAAAATCCTATCTAAATCTCAACATAGTACATTATTTTTACATTACAAGGATAACGTAATATTACATTTGCACTTAATACATCAAGTCTCATAATAATATATAATGATTACATCAAATTATAACTACCATGAAGGCATACATATAACATATGACACGATTGACCACATATGGTCCAAGAGATACCAATATTATCCAAGAAGAATAAGAAAGGTCCAACTGGTACAGTGGAATGAAATGAAACCAAGAGATATATCTGGAGAAATTGCAAAGCTAACCTCTCACAAGAAGTCATGAACAAAATACTCATGGAAAGTGGCACTACCACTTGACCATGTGGCCTAAAAAGGAACCACCCCTCCGTGCTAGGAGATAGTAATAAGGCCCTCAAGTAAACCACAATAAAGCATCACATGGTCTAACATGTACATTAGGTACTCACATAATGCATAAGCATACAAATATGAGTGTCACAAGAGTGCTCCAAGTAAAGCCAGCACATGACTACACTCTACTGAACATAAGGGAAGAGTGGCATCGCATAACTAGTCTAGGTTAACCTGGCAGGCCTCCATAGGCCCTAGCATCAATCCTGGGTTATCCTAGTAGCCTCTCCCAAACCCCTAGCCCCCATCCATGACTCATGTGGACCCAATAAACCTTTCCTGAAGACAAGGTAGTTGGTTTTCCATTCCAGACCTTCCCATTGCATCCCGAGTCTGTACTAGCACTCAACCATGAGTGAGGCACAATTAATCTTGATTAATGTTTGAAACCCAACCCTAGTTTATTAATTAAGTTATCACTTATTACTCAACTTCCAAGAGGTTATCCTGGCAGCGACATTGGGCCCCGACCCCCACCTAGAATCTACTCTTCCTTATGATACTACAGAACCTCCAAAGAACCACAAGGAAAAACACAAAACCCAACTAACACAAGGAGTTCAAAAACAAAACTGAAGAACAACTTGATTACACAAACCTTCTACCAAGGTTAAACCAACAGGAGGTGTGAAATGAATAACTGGTTTAATCACAAGACAAGACCACAACCAAAGTAAAGAAAGTAAAGCCACACTTAACACTTAACTACTTAATTGCACAATCAACTTGCATTTAACAACATACCCACATAAACACAAGAATAACTCTTTTCAAATTTAAAACATCCCAAATACCTCCAATCAAAGTAAATACTAACAAGGGTACACTTGTACACTAAAAACATCCATGTTAAGGAATCATAATGATCACTCAAAACATAATCAAAAGCCAATGTTATCTAAATTCAGCTCTTTCAATATACTAAGTCCTTCGTGATAAGAAAAACACAATTGTAAATGACACATAAAAAAGGGTCTAAGTAAACACACACCCAAATAGATTTGCATAATACTTGATTTAAAAACCATACACCCTCTAAAAGACTAAAAGCAACTTGTAGACCTAATTAAGCGATCATTTAAAACAAATATAAATCATTTCAATTAAAGCCAATTTGGCTATAGAGAATTTCCATTTGCCTTCAAATTTCTAATTAATATAAAAAAATAACAATTCAATACATTTGAAAACTAAAATCATTATTTAAATCAAAACAAACATTTTCATTGATGACTATCCATATAGCCTTTATTTCACAAACTAAATTACGATTATATTGAATCAATCTTAACATTTACTACATATTGCTAATTTAATAAATAAATATTTGGATGTGATCCCAAAAGGTCATCTTGAACTATTAGGACTAGAATACTTGTCAGTCTAGTCCTCCACACTTTTCATCGTTCAAAGGGGAACTTGTTCATCTTTATAAATAAAGTCGATCCTGAGAATTGCAACTTTGTACCTATTCCTGCATATAGTAGAGAAGGTAAAATAGTTGGGAATAAGGGTTTTCCTTTGGTCAAACCCCAAAACTAACCATGAAATATAAATGATATGTAAATGAATTGCTATAATGGAAATGATTTCCTTTTAAGGGTAATGTAACTGAATAATGTTTTAAATACTAATGCTATAGCCTTTTTTGGATTTTTTTTGTCTCCACAAGTAATGAGGGTTTTACATGTAGTCTTCATAAACATAGAACATGAATGTCAATTCTAATGCTTGAATATTGACCTTACTTCTTCACTGATGCTTGAAAGGAGACTGATTGCTTGCTCACTTGAATTCAAATGCTTGATTACTTGATGGATGTGATAGGTTATTTGAAAATGAGAGGGCTAGACCTCCTTTTATACATGCTTGTCTAAAAACCACTTGATTTTTTTACATTAGCTGACATGGGATCTAGGTTCCCGCTCAAATCAAATTACCATTAACAAGCTCCAAAATGGGCCCTGATTGGGAGGACCAAAGCGCTGCCCTGATTGGGAGTACCAAAGAACTAGCACTTTGGTCGTAACTAATCGTCGACACAGGAATCTGAGGGAGAAAGTGTGAATGATGAGAAAAATGAGTTTATTGCATGATGTGAGCTGAATCAGGGCTATGCTCAGGTCTTTAGACATGAATGCCAAGGTGAGGGGCCAAATGATGATAAAATTTTAAAGGAGTACAATTTAGGAGGCTAGAAATAGCCATGAAATAGATGAAAGTGGTCTGTCAAGGAAGTAGAACACCTAGAATTACAACCTATTGACATAACAAAAAACTAGAACCCGTAAAATAATAAAAAATAGACATGAACATGAAACCAAATATGTCCAACACTGAAAAACACCACCCACAAAAGACACAAACTGATTGTTTATTGTGTTGGGATTTTAACAACTTGACAATCCTAGCTAAGATCCTTAACCTTTTCACAAAAAGACACTCTTTTAATCATACCCTTGCCAAGAGTAGCAGTAAGGGACTAGATTTTTACATTGACAATGGTCCCAATTCGATCCAAAGTAGTGTCACTCATAATCTCCATAGACTATTTTGTCATTGAATTTATTCACTTGATCACTTCATAAATAGCCTAAATTGAAGACAATTTTTAATGCACCATATCACTATTGCATGTCACCATCTCATTTGGTGCAGGAGCACCCCATCAAACCCTTCATGATGATAAGTCAAGCTCTTATAAGGGAGGCTAAGGCATTAAATATGTCTTTAGGATGTTTTGTATGGGTTTTCAATCATGCATTGTGTGTTTGTAATAAGGAACCCCCATCTTGTGAGCCAAATCCCTATTTTGCCATTTCTATGAGCCAATTAGGAATTTTGGATAATAGGGGATCAGATGTGTTGATTTCATTTGTTTTAATATGTTTTAGGAGGCTTTTAACTTGACCCAAGGCTTAGGAGGCAAAAGATGACATTTTGACAACTTTTGCAAAAGTTGTCAAAAGTTGTCATGAGCAATTTTTATGCACTTTTTGCATTTTTTGATATTTCAAACTCCTCCAATGGCTCTAACCTCTTGGTTTTTGGTTGACAGAAATTGTAGAGAATTATTTAAACCTTGTGGATCTAATTCCCAAGGAGTTGTTGTACGGAGGAGAGTTTGAGACCAACAAACTAATAAAATTCTGAGTTTTTTCCTACATTTCAGAAGTTTTTGTCCATGGTACGGTTCTGTACGGATTCATACATATTCCCAATGATTTGAATAGGATGAAGGGGAGAGTTAAATTTTTTTTTGTTGTGATTTGAAGTCTTGATTGTGTGTGTTGCTCCTGATATTCAAGTTTTGTTGTAGGTACCTGGAAAACCAGGGTTTACCTTGAGTTTTCATTTTTCCATGGCCATATCTTGCACTTCACTAGTCCGCGACTCATGGGATTTGGTGGAAGGAAATTATGGTCTTTTTAATCTAGGATTCCAAGAGGGTTTTATAGGGAAATCAAGGAAGAAGTGTGTTTGGGGCGATCTTAGGTAGACATCTCTATGTGGCTACCTAGACCTTGAACAGATAGATCACCTTTGTGTGCAAATGGCGATGTTTCTAGGCATGTAACCTTGGAAAACCTCATAATTTATGGCCTCCCACATGCCCAAGGGTTTTTAGTTAACTGGTTCACTCATCTAAGCATAGTTGCTTCACAAAAGAGGCCTAATTAGCCCTATAAGATAGTCAACATCCTACCGACGAAGACCCTTATTTTGTAGACTGATCCTTCCTTGTAGGGATTTGTGTAACTTTCAAAAGGCTGTCTGAATCCATAATTTTTTTTCCAAGGTGTTTGGGATAATCTAGACTTAAGTTCCCTTAACCCGCTAAATAGGGCTACAAGCCATTAGGCCTACTTGGGTGAGGTTCTTAAGGAATGGGCATGAAACCTTGCAACTAGTACTTTGTCTGACTTTGATGAGTCTTGTATGACCTAAAAGTGATATGAAATTGAAGTGTAACCCTTGTAGGTATGATGGAGTGTGTTGTAGCAAGATACCCCTATTGTGAAGGCATGGTTCTTGGAGATTGTGAGAAGTTCTACCTAATGTTGTAGAGTCTTGTCTTGATAGGATCCCATTCTTCATTTGAGGGGTTAGTGTCATACATTTGGAGGTGGTTGGCAGGATACAAGGAGGGCTCTGCATCAAGTGGTATCAGAGCTAGTAACAGCTTTGGTAAGAAGATAGAGAATTGAGAGATGTCAGAAGGACAAGAGGAAGATGTCCCTAGAGGACCAATCGCCAACATGGAATTGGAAAAAATTGTGAGAGAGAAGGCCACTACTTGCGAGGCAATGCAGAGGGAGCTTGAGAGGTTGAGAGGTAGAGTAGATGGGAAGGAAGATGGAGGCACCGATAGTAGTGATGAAGGGGATGAGGATGAGATCCCTATACTTGGGGAAGAGGTGATTCCTCCTGACCAGAGGCACTTCCTTAATGCCTTCAAATCCATGGAAAGGAGAACCATGGAGCAGAAGATTGATTTTCCAACTTTCACTGGGAAGATGGAGCCAGATGTTGTGATGGATTTGATAGACTCCCTGTCTAGTTTCTTTGATTGTGAAGACATTCCAAGATACTAGAAGGTGAAGATTGCTAAGTCCAAGTTGAAGGGAGCAACCCTAACTTGTTGGAACTTTATCCAAGAAGAGAGAGAGAAGGACAACAAGCCCAAGATTGTTTCTTGGAAGAGGTTTGTTTCTTTGATCAAAGAGGCCTATGTACCCAAAGACTATGAAATATGACTCCATAAGAGGAGACAAAATCTAAAGCAAAAGGAGATGGATGTGAACTCCTACACTGAGGAGTTCCAAAGGATATGCATGAAGTCTAAAAAAAAAGAGGAAGAGAGTGAGAAAGTTGCCCGGTAGCTAAATGGACTACGGTACAACATTCAAGAAGAATTGAACCTTCTTAGCCCAGATACCATTGGAAGAAAAGATCAAAAGGAGACAAGAGAAGAATAACAAAGGAAGAGGAAGAAAAGATCAAAAGGAGACAAGAGAAGAATAACAAAGGAAGAGGAAGCCAACCAAGGGGTGGAAGAAATATTTTTAGAAGTAAGGGAAATGTTTTTGGAGCCCAAATTAAAACCAGTCAAGAAGGCACTAAAGGAGAGAGTAGTTCCATTAACAATGGAGGATAAAATCAGAGAGGTAACTTCAGAGGAAGAAGACCATCATTTAGAGGAAGATCTCAAGCTAGAGGTCCAATTAGATGTTATAACTACAATCAAGAAGGACACATGGCCAATAGATGCCCGGATAAACCTACTAGTTCCATGGGAGAAAGGACAGGTAACTAAGAACTTTGTGTCCCTAGAGATGGTGGAAAAACTAAAGTTGAGAAGACTACCTCACCCTTACCCCTACAAGATATCATGGCTCACACAAGGACAACAAGGTGTTGTGGAAGAGTAGGCTTGGGTAGAATTCCAGATTGGAACCTATAGAGATAGGTTGATGTTTGACATTGCAAAGATGGATTCTTGCCACCTCCTATTTGGGAGACCATGGCAGTTTGACTTGAAGGAACAACATGATGGTGTTAGAAATACATATTCCATCACCAAAGATGGTAAGATGATTGAGATACTACCTTGAATGGAGGATGATGAGGAGACCAAACAAAAGGAGGCCAAGGTGTTGGTGATAGGAGGGAAGAAGTTCATAAAGAACATGACAGATGAAGGCATGGTCTGTTATGCCCTTATCCCTATTCGCACAATAACAAAGGTGGAGAGTTCTAAAGAGAAGGAAGAGGACAGATTGAGGTTGGTTGACCCTACAGTGCAGCAACTACTAGACAAATGCAAGGGTGTGATATCTGATGGCATGCCAAGGTCACTACCTCCCATGAGAGACATAAATCATTGTATAGACCTTATACCTAGATCCACCTTGCCTAATAAAGCAACATACAAGCTCACACTGGATCAGAATGTGGAGATGGAAAAATAGGTTGAAGAATTGTTGGAGTCCGAATTGATTGGCAAAAGTTTGAGCCCATGTGCAGTCCTTGCAGTCTTGGCACCCAAAAAGGAAGACACTTGGAGGCTTTGAACCGCGTCAAGAGCTATCAACAATATTACTATCAGGTATAGGTTTCCAATGCCTAGAATTGAGGATTTGTTAGATTGTTTCGGGGGTGCTAAATATTTTACAAAGGTTGAGTTGAAGAGTGACTATCATTAGATTAGGATTAGGCTGGGAGATGAGTGGAAGATTGCTTTTAAAACAAATAAGGGGTTGTATGAGTGGAAATTCATTTCCTTTGGCTTATCAAATGCACCTCGTACCTTTATGAGGTTAATGAATGAAGTCTTGAGGGATTTCATAGGGAAATTTGTTATAGTCTACCTAGATGACATTCTAGTTTTTAGTCAAACCAAAGGAGAACATCTAAAACATATAGACCTAGTCCTAAGAAGATTGTATGAAGAGAAATTAATGATCAACTTGGAAAAGTGTTTCTTTATATAGGAGGAGATCATTTACTTGGGTTTTGTAATCTCATATGGTGAATTAAAAATGGATCAAGAAAAGGTGAGTGCAATATTGTCTTGGCCTACACCTAGGATAATGAATGATGTTAGAAGTGTCCATGGCTTAGCTACCTTCTATAGGAAGTTTATAAGGGGCTTTATCCATATTTGTGCTCCTATGCTTGATATCATAAAGGGGGGACAAAAGTGCACATTTAGTTGGATAGAAGAAGCTGATAACTCATTTGAAACCTTGAAGAGGAAGGTTGCAGAGAAGCCAGTCCTTGCCCTACCTGATTTCAACAAAATCTTCCAAGTGGAGTGTGATGCTAGTCATATGGCTATTGGAGTAGTACTCAGTCAAGAGGGAAGACCTATTGCTTTCTTCAATGAGAATTTGAATGAGGCCAAGAGAAGATATTCATCCTATGACCTAGAGATGTATGCTCTAGTCCAATCCTTGATTAAGTGGAGACACTACTTGTTACTAAAAGAATTCATATTTTTCACAGACAATCAGGCCCTTAGCTTCATAAACAATCAAGAAAAGTTGAATCACCGACACATGAAGTGGGTAGATACCCTACAAGATTTGACTTTCATCCTTAAGCACAAGAAATGAGTCAAGAATAAGGTGGCAGATGCTTTGAGCAGAAGAGTCCTAATTGCAAATTAGATTCATTTAGAGAGTGTTGGGATAGACTCTTTGAAATCCATGTATGAGGGTGATGAAGATTTTGGAGAGGCCTATAAGGTGTGTGCTTCATTTGATGAATAGGTTCATGTTGCGTATTCTGAATTTTTGGTTCAAGCTGGATTGTTATTTAAAGGTGCACAACTATGTATACCAAAATGCTCTATGAGATTGAATATAATTAATGAAAAAAATTGTGGAGCAATGGCAGGCCATTTTGGTCTTGACAAGACACTATTTTTGGCCCAAACTATAGGTAGATGTCAGGAGATTTGTGGAAACATGTGTAATTTGCCAAAAGGCAAAGGAAAAGTCCACCAATGCAGGCCTATACCAGCCTTTACCCATACCTTCAAGACCATGGGAAAGCATAAGCATGGATTTGTTTTAGGATTGCCTAGGACAAGGAAAGGATATGATAGTTTTTTTGTAGTGGTGGATAGGTTTAGTAAGATGGCACATTTCTTTCCATGCAAAACCAATTGTGGTGCTTCTTATGTAGCAAACTTGTTCTTCAAGGAAATTGTCTGGATACATGGTTTACCTTTGACTATAGTCTCTGATAGGGATGTGAAGTTTATTGGTCACTTCTCAAGGACCCTTTGGAAGAAGCTTGGGACAAATTTATCCTTCTCCTCAGCCTACCATCTCCAAATGGATGGCCAAACTAAAGTTGAAAACAAGTCACTAGGGAATCTACTAAGATGTTTGACAAGACAACATGGAGAAAGGTGGGATAGTATATTGTCTCAAGCTGAATTCTCCTACAATGACACAATGAATAGGAGTAATGATAAGTCACCTTTCCAAATTGTATATGGTATCCACCCAAGGGGTGTGATGGAGTTGAGAGAACTACCTCAAGGAGAAACCTTTGCTACCACCATAAAAGAAATCCATGACCAAGTTAAGACTCATCTTCAACAATCTATAGAGAAATATAAAGCTAATGCTAACAAAAAGAAGAGAGATGTTTATTTTGATGTAGGAGATTTGGTGTGGGTTCACTTGAAGAAGGAAAGACTTCCAAAAGGAAGATATGCAAAGCTGATGCAAAGAAAGATTGGCCCCTGCCAAATCTTTAAGAAATGTGGTCCAAATGCCTGTGAAATTCAACTACCATCTAACCTTGGTTTGTCACCTTTCTTGAATGTTTGTGCCCTAACTCTTTATAAATATAGTGTTGATGCAGGAGAAGACACAATTCAGGTTGTTGATGATGATGTTATTCCCAAACATGAACCACCAAAGTTGCTTAAGGTTCTAGACACTAAGGTTGCAAAGAAAACCAGGAATAAATCTTATATGGAGTATTTGATGGCTTGGAAAGGGCAACTTGATTCTGAAGCAATATGGATGACTGAACAACAGATCAAAGATCATGGTGCAGACGTGCAGACTCTCATCTCAAGTGGACTTGATATTTCTTCTTCCAAGGAGTATGGTGCAAGAGCACCCCATCAAACCCTTCATGATGATAAGTCATACTCTTAGAAGGGAGGCTAAGGCATTAAATATGTCTTTAGGATTTTTTTTATAGGTTTTCAATCATGCATTGTGTGTTTGTAATAAGAAACCCCATCTTGTGAGCCAAACCCCTATTTTGGCATTTCTATGAGCTAATTAGGACTTTTGGACAATAGGGGATCAAATGTGTTGATTTAATGTGTTTTAATATGTTTTAGGAGGGGTTTAACTTTACCCAAGGCTTAGGAGGCAAAAGATGACATTTTGACAACTTTTGCAAAAGTTGTCATGAGCAACTTTTATGCATTTTTTGCATTTTTTGATATTTCAAACTCCTCCAATGGCTCTAACCTCTTGGTTTTTGGTTGAAAGAAATTGTAGAGAATTATTTAAACCTTGTGGATCTAATTCCCAAGGAGTTGTTGTACAAAGGAGAGTTTGAGACCAACAAACTAATAAAATTCTGAGTTTTTTCCTGCATTTCAAAAGTTTTTGTCCATGGTACGGTTCTGTACGGATTGGTACCCATTACCAATTATGTGAATAGGATTGAGGGGAGAGATAAATTTGTATTGGTTATTATTTTAAGTCTTTATTGTGTGTGTTGCTTTTAATATTCAATTTTTGTTGTAGGTACTCGAAAAACCAGGGTTTACCTTGAGTTTTCATTCTTCCATGGCCATATCTTGCACTTCACCAATCTGAGACTCATGGGATTTGATGGAAGGAAATTATGGTCATTTTATTCTATGATTCCAAGAGGTTTTTATAGGGAAAGAAAGGAAGAAGTGTGTTTGGGGTGATCTTAGGTAGACATCTCTATGTGGCTACCTAGACCTTGAACAAATAGATCACCTTTTTTTGCAAATGGTGATGATTTCAGGCGTGTAACCTTGGAATACCTAATTATTTATGGCCCGCCACATGCCCAAGGGGTTTTAGTTAACTGGTTCACTCATCTGAGCATACTTGCTTCACAAAAGAGGCCTAATTAGCCTTATAAGACAGTCAACTTCCTACGAGCAAAGACCCTTATTTTGCAAACCTCAATCCTTCCTTTTGGGGATTTGTGTAACTTTCAAAATGGTGTCTAAATCCATAATTTTTTTTCCAAGGTGTTTGGGAGAATCTAGACTTAAGTTCCCTTTACCCACTAAATAGGGCTACAAGCCACTAGGCCTAATTGGGTGAGGTTCTTAAGGAAAGGGCATGAAACCTTGCAACCCGTACTTTATCTGACTTTGATGAGTATTGTATGACCTAAAAGTGGTATGAAATTTAAGTGTAACCCTTGTAGGTATCATGGAGTGTTTTTTAACAAGATACCCCTATTGTGTAGGCATGGGTCTTGGAGATTGTGAGAAGTTCTACCTAATGTTGTAGAGCCTTGTCTTGATAGGATCCCATTCTCGGTTTGAGGGGTTAGTGTCATAAATTTGGAGGTGTTTGGAAGGATACAAGGAGGGCTCTGCATCATCCTCCAATTTTATTTTTTAGTTTTTCTTGATTGCCTTATATTTGTATGATAGCCCTAGCAATTTCCTTTCTTTCTTTTTCTAGGGTCACCTTATAATGTAGGAATTTGAATTCATTATCCAGATTGTACCATCTTAAGATTCTCTCTATCGAATCACTATTAGCCATCTAAAATTTATCATCTTTATCCGCTACCACATAATAAGTGGTCCTATCCTTCACCTTAGTCAAAGCCTAAAATATTAATCTTTCCTTTAGTACAATGAATTTGGGAAACGAGCCAAGGAATAATTTTATTTATCTTGTTCTAAGTGATTTAAACTTCACTAACCCTTTCTGAAAACTTTGCGAACTCCCATGCTCTAGGGGATGAAATAGGAAGGGGGGAGGGTAATATAGGTTCAACATAGAGAACTTAGAGCCTAATACAACAACATTAGGGATGGATTGATGATGGGTCTATGTTGAACCCATAAACCAAGAGGAAGACAAGTCTTAAGGGATAACCTCCTCAATGACCAACCCTTTAATAATTTTATCCTTCTATTGTTTGGCATGGGCCTCAATATTCTTAATCTTTGTAGTAATTTGGTGATTAACTTGGGTAGCTAACCATTTCGACAAAATGGTAGCCATAGAAAAGATATGGGAACCTTTAGAACTTGTTCGAAGGGTATTGGATAGCTCCACAACTAAGGTGGGAATAGAAAATATACCAATAGGATTTATAGATGGGTCATTGGTAGGGGACATAGACAAATTGAAGTTGTAGAGCCTTATAATTAACTTGATTAAGTGAGAACACTTCATTAGACTAAGTCATAGATATAGATTGGGACAGGAAATAAAATATCCACAATTGAAAGTTCATTTTAATGTTGTGTCTAAAATGATTTAACATAGGAATTAATTAGGAATGGAAGTTATTGTACCTAAGATCTAGGGTGATGTATTTCATCATAATTAGTGCAACCTCCTTCCATTTCTTAGTGAGGTCATTCTTATTGAAACCATTCTAAAGATGAGAGATTCTCTCTCCTCCCTACAAAAATCTCTTGAAATCTTCATTATGATTCACTTTAAAATTTTTAGGTAAATCCACTCCTTGAATAAAATTCCTAGTAGTAACCACTATTGAATCCATAGAAATGGTGAAGGACACACTCCCAATTAAGACTTTACCCTTATCTCAAGAGTTAGCAAACTATTCAAATAGAGAGGGATTAAAGTGTTTCATGATCATAATATAGGAACCAAGATTTCCCCTCTCAATCATAGGAAATAAAATAGCATTCTTCTTAAAATTGTCATAGTTATCTAGCTCAGTCTAAATAGTATCTCCCTCCCATGGTAGGTCAGCTTACAAAAAACCTAGTGATAGTGACTGAAAATGGTAACATAAAACTAAAGGAACACAAATGATTTATAACACAAATGGTAACATAAAACTAAAGGAAATAGTTTCTTTTTTTATTTTTGGGTCACCTGAGCACTCAAGGATTTGAATTCTTTATCCAAATCGTCCCATCTCAAAAGTCTATCTACTAAGTCATTTGCAACCATCTAGACTCCATCATCTTTATCCTCTGCCACTTGGTTAGTACCTGACTAGCCTCTGCCTTAGTCAAAGCCTCTAATGTATTGTTCTTTCATTTAGTAGTATGAAGTTGGGAAAGTAGCCAACAAATGACTTTATTTTTTATAAATTATTGTAGTTAATAAAAAGTTCATTGAATTTTTTAGCAACTTATGGTAACTCCCATGCTCTAGAGGACAACACAAGGAGGTGGGATTGGAACCTAGGGTCAGCATATAGGACTTAGGGGTTGAAATAATTATTTCCAATATGATGGTGATGATATTGAGTGATTGTTATTTATTACAATATAATGGTTGTTATTAATGGCTTTGATGTTCTTGGTATTGATGATCTAGAATATGTGCTCCTAGAATCTTTGGTGCTCTGAAAGATGTGTTAGTAGATCAGATATGTTGTTGATGATTCAAATATTTCTAGTTATCTGATATGGTGTTGATTCATGGTATTCATGCATATCTTAGTTTCATTCTTATTTTTGACATTTTAGGAAATGATGTTTGGGTCCAGATTAAGTCTAGAATTCAAGAATATGTAGCGGACTTAAGTGTAGCATGTGAATCAAGATTTGGGTCTAGAATTTATATTGGGTTGATTTGACCATTGATGTGTGTTGTTGTATGGTCTAATTCTCATTCCTTCTGACTACCAAAATGTTTAGTGTTGACCTCTTTTAGATCTTTGTCTTGCCTGACTTGGAAGATTATGCTTCCTGGAGACAGTATATATATGACATTGATCAGGATGAGTTAGATATAGAAAAGGTGTTGCATTATTTGGAAGATATGTGAGATTGGAAAGTACAAATCTGACTATTGGTGATATGTGAGAGTATGTTGGTGTTGAGGAACCAAAGGCAATCTAGTTTTGCAGATTGTGTTTCAATGATGGATTCTTTTGTTCGTTCTTTCTTTTTTTCTTTCTTTGCAGTGAGCCTTTTTTTGGGCAGTGATCCCACTTGCAATGAGAATTTTGGTAGTGAGATAATATTTGAAAAAATCACCTTAACCGGTGTCACCTTAAATGGTGTTTTACATTGAGAACTAAGATTATCAATGGTTTTTCCCTTTAGTGTTTATTATGTTATATGTTGTATGATTATGTTTTGCATGTTATGTCTATCTTACTTAATTCAGTTGGTTTCAATTTGAGTGTCAAAATAATAATTTTATTTTATTTTAAGTTATCAACTGATTCACCCCCTCTCAATTTCTCTAAAATTCAATAATTTCTATCAGAGCTTTGGTTCCTTGAAGAAGATCTTAACCGCTTGAGATATATCCTAATCCGATAACACATAAATCGACTATTCCTATCTTTGGAGGATCTGACTACAGTTTCTATAAAGTGAAGATGAGACCCTGGGTACTTGATATCTTTGGGGTATAACACTTGAAAAGTAGGGCAAAAAGTATGTTCAATAGGAAAATGGTCTTACTACTTCTGATGAGATTCAAGCTTATGAAGAGAATGAAAAGGTAAGGTATTCTATCTTTAGTGCTTTATCAAAGACTAAATTGACAAAGGTTATTTCATTGAATACTAATTATGAGGTTTGGGAAAAGTTGAAAGATATCTATGAAGGAAATGAAAGAGTCCAATTATCAAAGAAGCTAATAGCTAAGTGGAGATATGGGAACTTGAAAATGGAAGGAGAGGACATAACTAGCTATTTTCAAAACGTTGATAGTGTGCTAAATGTAAGCAAAGAACTTGGCAACAGATTGACAGATGAAGACATAATTGAGATGATCTTGATGCCCCTAACAAAAATTTATAGTCACAAGATCTCGGCTATTGAAGAAACCTATGATCTGAAGAAGTTCACTAGAGAGAAACTTTATGGCACTTTATCAGCATTTTAGATAAGAAACTTTAGAAAAGACAAAGCTTCGACTGAGTCTACCTTTAAAGCTTCTAAGGAAGATCCAGAAGATGAAAGTTTAGATGGGATGGAAGAAAAATTTATATGTAGATTGAAGAAAGGCACCAAGAAATACAAAGGTATGCTATCTCTTAAATTTTTTAGATGTGTAAAGATTAGTCATATTGCTACTAGGTGTCTAGAAAATGGTTCAAGACAAAAATATAGAGATGCTAAAGAAAAATTTAATAAGAGTGATGAAAATAGGGTAGACAATTGAGAGGGGGGGTGAATCAGTTGTCACAAAAAATTACAAGAAGTTACTTTAATCTTAGATATAATAATTAATAATGAAAGCACAAATTTACAACACAACATGAACACACATAACACTAAGATTTTTGATGTGGAAAACCTGGTCAAGGAAAAAACTAGGGTGGCAATCTAACAACAATATGATGATACCCTGTTAGAAGTATATGGAATGTTACAATGGGGAACACACGTGCATTTGGCCACACTGCATAGAGCTCACTACTCAAAAACAACAAAGGAAAACAACCCTTTGAAGGCTCACTACCTTACAAGTAGATTCATATCACTTCCACAAAATGATGAACTAAGAAATAGAATCCACAATGCTCGTTACAGTTCTAGTTAATCACATAACATATATCACACTACTCCACACTTCTTCTCTACTTCCAAATGATTAATAAATTATTTGTACACCACACACCTCTCACAATGATTATTATATTTATTTATACATGACATCAACCTTGGATCAATATCATCAAGGTCGGCTCAAGACATCACCTAATTACAAAAATATAGCCATACATGCTATAACATCACATGCGGACCAAACCAATATCGTCTAAGACATAGCATGGACCTAAATCACCACCTCGAATATGAAACAACTCCAATAATTATGCATCAAACATCTACAACACACTACAAGCATCATGCCTGCCAAGAACATGAAGAATACCATCAAACCAAAGAAAATAATAAAAAATATGCTCACCGATCAAGGAGGACCACAAACACAAATAGAGCATGATCTAGAAACATCCACAAGAATCATGAATTACCATAGAAACATCTGCACCAACTCAAATTACTAGAATCGTCATTATCATCATACCGAACTTGAAGAGCATTAATCGAACTTATTGTCAACCTAGAAAAATCAGTTGTGGAGATCCAAATGATGAACCACTTGAATTGAGGACATACATAAATGTCCCAAAAATAATTCCAAATATGCAAATCAAGATATTATAACACAAAGAAATGCAGATTAAAATACTGAACACTGGCAATACTAAACAAAACAAAATTGGCCACAACACAAATACTCATAAGTCACTCAAATATTCATGCGGATCTCTGACACTTGCACCGAATGAACTAGAGATATCACTCTACAAACCATTTAATTAACAAACACTAATCATCAATATATAGCATAAACCAACTAACAGAACTCACTGCATCACTACAGTAGACAAAGAAAATTTGTTATCAGTGACAACACATCTCTCAAACACTCAAAGGAACATATTTGTAAAAGCCACCCAAAAACCCAATAAAGAGAACCTATAATCTCAAAGATGATATTGAATTTCAGATAATGAATCACATTATGAAGATGGTGATTGTTTGTTATTGGTAGAGAAAGATATACCTAAGATTTATATTCCTAAGACTGTTGTTGTAGCTCAACATGATAGAAGAGATAGAAATGAATGGTTGATTGATAACGGATGTTCAAATTATCTAACCAATGGAAAAAGTAAGTTTGTGAAACTTGATAAGTATAATGGAGGTTCTATTAGGTTTGGAGATGATTAGACAACACAAATTGTGGGAATTGGTTCTATTTCTTCTGATGAAAAACATAACACTGACAATGTTTACAATGTGAATGGTTTTGCATCATAATCTTTTGAGTGTTGGATAGATGTGTGAAAATGGTTACAATGGTTTTTTTTTTTAGGATGATGGTTGTGAGATACAAAAAGGATCCAAAATTGTTATAGTAGCAGGGAAAAGGACTGGTGGAAACATGTATCCCCTAGGAGCTATGAAGCATTGTTTGTTATCTTAGATCAATGGTAGTTAGCTTCGGCACTTGAGGATGTGTGATATCAATTTTGACAACTTAGTGAAGATTAGTTCATCAAGTGCAATGAGAGATTTACCAAGACTAACCAAACTGGATAACAACATTTGTAGAGAATATCAAGTTGGAAAGAAAACAAAATGATCTTAAAGAAGATAGGAGAATTCATCCACCATATTGTTGGATTTAGTACATAGAGACCTATGTAGTCTAACTAGAACAAGGAGTATACAAGGTGAGAAGTATTTCATGTTATTGATTGATGATTATTCTACAATTTCATGGGTTGCATTTTCAAGAGAGAAGTTAGAAGCATTAGAAAAATTCAAAATATTCAAGGCTAAACTTGAAAATAAAGTTGACAAAAACATGAAGTGCTTGAGATCTGATAGAGGAGGAGAATTTACTTCTGGTGAGTTTAATAACTTTTGTGAAAATCATGGTATTAGAAGACAATTGTTTGCCCCAAGAACACTTTAGTATAATGGTGTGTTGGGAAGAATGATCAAAAAATTCAAGAGGCAACCTGAACAATGATTAAAGGAGTAGAAATCATGGAAGTCTATTGGAGAGAATTAAAACATACTGCAATCTATACTCTTAATAAAATTTTATACCGGGAAAGTAATGGAAACAAATCTTATGAACTGGAGCATGGTAAAAATCTGGCAATATAATATTTCAATCTATTTGGAAGCAAGTGTTACATTCAGAGAGATGAGGATAATCTTGGAATCCTTAATAGCAGAAGTGATGAAGGAATTTTCCTAGGATATTCTACAAGGAGCAAGACATATCGGTGTTACAACAAAAGGCTAAAAAATATTGTTGAAAGTGCAAATGTGAAGGTTGATGAAGACACTTCTAAAGAATCTAAACAATTAGTACGATATGAGTCTAATGAAGCAGATGCCAAAAAAAGTGAAGAAAATATTAGAAAAGGAAAAGAAGAAAAGAAAGCTCGGGGAGCTCCAACATCTACATCTAAGACACCAAGATATATTTAGAAGAATCATTTAGTAGATCAGATTTTTGGAGATAAGAACAAAGGTATCATCACTAGAAGAAAAGAAGCTCAAGAACAAGTTTGGTTATGTTTATTTTTACATTGTGAACCAAAAAAAGTAGAGGAAGCTTGCAATGATCAGAATTGGATGAAGGAAATAAAAGAAGAGCTAGATCAGATTGAGAAGAATCACACATGGGAATTAGTTAATAGACAAGCATATAAGAATGTGATTAGAATGAAGTGGTAATTCTAGAAAAAGCTAGATGGAGATGGAAAGGATATGAGAAACAAAGAAAGGTTGGTTTGCAAGGGTTATACTCAGATTGAAGGCATTAATTTTGAGGAGACATATTCCCCGATTGCTTGAATGGAGGAAATCGAGATGTTTTTGTCTTTTGAAGCTTTTAAGGATTTCGAAGTTTATGAAGTGGATGTGAAATTGATATTTTTAATGGAGAATGTAAATAAGAAGTTTACATTAAACAACTAGAAGGATTTAAGCTGAAAGGTGATCTGAACATTATTTGCAGATTGAAGAAGTCTCTGTATCAATTGAAACAAGCCCCTAGAGCTTGGTATGGAAGGATAGATAAGTAATTGATTGATCAAGGTTTTCAGATAGGTTCGACTAATAGTAATTTAGATTTCAAAACTGATTTAGGTAAAATCTTAATTGTTGTAGTGTATGTTGATGACATAATTTTTGGAGGAAATGAAGATAAGTGAAGAAAATTTTCTAATGAGATGCGGAATGAATTTGAGATGTCTATGATTATTGAGCTGAATTTCTTTCTTGGTTTGCAAGTAAATCGGAATGATAAATAAATTTTCATTTCTTAGTCTAAATACATTAAGGAATTGTTGAAGAATTTTTGGTTAGAAAAATCTAAATTGGTGTGTACACCTATGACTACCAGATGCAAATTGACAAAAGATGATAAGTCCCCTAAATAAAATGAAAGTTAGTATAGATCAATGATAGGAGGATTGTTATATTTAATTACTACCAAATAGGATATCATCTATGTAGTCTGTTTGGTGGATAGATTTCAACAAAAACTAAAAGAATCACATGTTGTGGCCCAACGGAAATTTTTTTTAGATATCTAAAAGGAACAGAGGAGTTTGGTTTGTGGTACCCCAAAAGTTCAAATTTCAATCTGATAGCTTATACTAATGCAGATTGGATTGAAAGTGTCGATGATAGGAAAAGTACAAGTGATGAAGCATTATTTCTTAGCTCCTAGTTAGTTGCTTATTCAAGTACGAAGTAGGATTCTATCTCTTTATCTACAACAGAAGAAGAATATATTGTAGCATCTTCATGTTGCACATAGATTCTATAGATGAAGAAGACTTGGAAGGATATTGGTGTAATATTCAATGACCCTATCTATGTTATGTGTGATAACACTGGTGCTATAAGCATTTCTAATAATCTAATACACCATTCTAGAAAAAAGCATATATTGATTAAGTATCACTTCTTGAGGGAAAAGGTGTTGGATATTTAAGTAAAGCTTGAGTATGTACCTGCAAAAGTGCAGATTGTAGATATTCTCACAAAGGCATTGTGTAAAGATACCTTTGAGTATCTTTGGTAGAATTTACAAGTTTTACCCCTTCTTAGTGTGAATTTATGTACATTTGATATCCATTAGTCCGGTCGACTACTTGCATACCATCATCTAGACTAATGCTTAGGTGATTCCTCTTAGGGGGAGTTATGACAATGTTTGTCCTTGATGTCAGAGGGGGAGAGATCTTGAGATTTGATGAGAGATTCAGATTGTTGATTTATTGCAAAGTTTTATAGTGAGTGTCATCTTTTTGTTGTTGATAAATGTTGCCATAAGAGTGTATTGTAGATTTTTGCAAAGAGTGTCATGTGTTTATTATTAATGGATGTTGTCATCAATGATAAAGAGAAATATTATTGCAGATATGATGGTGATGATGTTGAGTGATTGTCATTGTTGTCATTAATGTCTCTGATGTTTTTAGTATTGATGGTTTGGAATATGTATTCCCAAAATCTTTAGTGCTCTAGAAGATGTGTTGGTAGATCAGATGTGTTGTTGGTGATTTGGATATTTCTTGTTATCAGATATGGTGTTTATCAATAGTATTCATATGTATCTTATCTCCATTCTTATTTTTAATATTTTGGGCAATGATGTTTGGGTTCAGATTAAGTCTAGAATTTAGGAATGTGTAGTGGATTTTTGTGTAGTTTGTGATTCATGATTTGGGTCTAAAATTTGCACAGGGTTAATCTGCTTGTTGATGTGTGTTGTGGTATTGTCTACTTCTCATTCCTTCTTACCACTAGAATGTTTAGTGTTAACCTATTTTAGATCTATATATTGGCTGACTTGGAAGATCATGCTTCCTAGAGACAATATATTTATATGAGAATAATCTGGATGAGTTAGGTAGAGAAAAAGTGTTGCATTGTTTTGAAGATATGCGAGATTGGAAAGGAAAGATATAACTATTGGTGATATGTAAGAGTGGGTTGGTGTTGAGGTACCAAAAGAAGTTTGGTTTTGCAGATTGTGTTTCAATGGTGGAGTCTTTATTTCTTTCTTTCTTTCTTCGATAATGAGCCCACCTCAAGTGAGCATTCTAGTAGTGAGCCACCCTTGTAAAAATCACTTTAACCATTTCTTTATATTGAGAACTAACATTCTTCATGGATTTACTCTTCTTGGGGGTTTTCCACGTCATATCTAGTGTTCATTGTGTGTCGTGTTGTATGATTATATTTTTCATGTTATATCTATCTTAGTTAATTCAGTTGGTTTGAATCTAGATGTGAAAAGTAAGAAAAATATTTATTAATTGATTCACATCCCCTCTTAGTTTCCTGGATATTCAACAAATAACATTAAAGATGGAATTAAATTGGTCCATTCCAAACCCATAGACGAAGAGGAAGAGGAGTCCTTAGAGATAACCTTCTCAATGAGAAACCTTTTGACAATTTTCTCCTCCTAATATTGGGTGTAGAGTTCAATATTCTTCATCTTAGCTATATATTGAGAGTTAACCTGGTTAGCCAATAGTTTAGATAAAGGATAACCATAGCAAAATAAGAGGCACATTTACAACTAGTCCCAAGGAAGTGAGATATATCCACAATCAAGGTGGGGTTAAAAAGGGCACCAATAGGGTTTAAATATATCATGTTGGTAGTAGGGGAAATAGCCAAATAGAAATTATAGATCCTCAAGATTAACTCCTAGTGAAGGGGGAGAAATTTATTAGACTTAGTTGTATATATAGATTGAAATAGGAAAGAAAACATCCAAAAGGTAAAATTAATTTTAGCATCATGTCCGAAATTATTTAATATAGAAAATATTAGGGAATGAAAATTCTTATACATGTTGTCTTGGGTGATGTATTTCATCAAAACTACAACAAATTTCTTCCGTTTCGTAGGGAAGTCCTCCCTATTGAAGTCATCCTCTAGGTGAGATAGCATGTCTATCTCCTCTAAAATTCTCTTGAAATCTTCTTTATAATTCCCTTTAGTTCTATAGGGAAAAACTCTCCTAGCAAAATTCCAATAGCAACCACTATTGACTCCATAAAAATGGTGAAGAAAACACTTCCAATATATAATTTACCTTCATGAAAAGAGTGAAAAATGTTCAAATAGAGAGGGATTACCACCTTTCTAGCCCTTGACATAGGAAGCAAGCTTACTCATCTCAATCATAGGCCAAAGAACATCATTCTACTTAAAATTTTCATAGTTATTAGGATTAGTTTATATAAGGAGTCCCCCTATGGTAGGTTAGAACAAAAAAAGATAATGACAATGACTTGGAAAGTTTAACATAAAACTAAATTAGGAAAAGGACAACCAATAATGGTTTTAGGAAAGACAATCCTTTCTCCAAATATAAAATATGATCTCCCCATCATGGAATGATAATAAGAAATGACAAAATTGTTCATAATTAAAATGATAGTAATTGGATCATACATTATGTCATCTTGGACGCTTCCCGAACCTCCTAAGGTAGTGCATGCAATTAAGTCTAGGTTTGAAGGGAATTAGTGAAGGGAAACAAGTTATCAAGCCTATTAGTAGAATTGTTCCCCTCTCTAAGAGTGTGGGTGAGTTTAGCATGGCTAAAAGTAGAAAGGAGCCATAATTTATTAATTTGAGGTCTTTCAGTGTCTATCCCAGAGTAGCTTCTTCATGAAGCATCATAATTACATTACTAGAGTGCACTTAAATGATGATATTTTGTAATCCGCTTTCTATAGTGATAGATATTTCATAGAAGGCTATTTCCACTTTGGAAAAAGTTGAGGTCTGGATGCTAATATTTTCTACACAGGCCAACACCATATTTCCTTTTGTATCTCTAATGATTTTACCCACTCTCACCCGATCTATATTAACTTTAGATGAACTATCAAAATTTAATTTCAGCCAACTGGTGTCAAGGGGGAACCTTTTATAGTATTCATGTGACCAATGGGTGGGGAGATTAAAATTTGAGATGGACTCAATTAATCCCCAATTTTTAGCTATATTCCACTCAAAGGACAAAGGTAGATGACTAATTTTGTACCTAATGAAATATTTGATATTTTCCTTAGTGTTGTTAATGATAGAGAAGGCAAAATATTCCAATTCCCTAAATATTTATTATTACATTATTTCCAAATACTTCATCTAGAATGAAGGAAATTATGGCATTAGATTTTAATAATAAGGGGTTGGGCACATGAAGGGGTCTAGAAAGACAAGACCAACCCATAATATTTATGTCATTTCCAATACATGGAGAAAAAATGCATTAGCTTCTACCTTATACTCGAAGAGTATTAGCTATGAAACATAATATGATTTATACTTTCACTAGCCTCTTCACAAAGGATGACTTTGTTCACAATCTAGATCCCATGCTTCTGAAGGTTGTTGATGGTGAGGATCTTTTTATGGCAAGTCATCCACTAGACGAAACAATTCTTAGTGATAGTTTTAGATCTCCAAATTTTCATCCATTTAAATTGATAGGGCCAATGGGATGCCAAGATATTAAAACTAGACCTCATAGAGTAGTTCTCATCCTTTATAGAGGACCAAACTAGATTCTATTCAACATAAATTCTAAAAAATTTCAATTTATATAATATCATCAAACGTTTCTCTACCACAATATGGATTGGTTGATAAAAATATAGGGGATTGATCCTCTAAGAAGGGGGGAGGAAGTTGTATTCCAGTAATCCTTAACAAAGAAATCAAGTCTATTGACCAACTACTTTTCAATAGTAGAGTAAATCAAATAAAATTCTAAAGGCAAGGGCAAATCCCAAGGGTCCTTCTAGAATCTAGCATCCCTACCATTACCAACATGTCACAAGGCTCCCTTTTGTAATAGAGTTTTAGTTTTTTAAAAAATATTCTAAATGTGGGATCTTGGGGCAAGTAATTTTTTAATAGAAAAGTGTTTCTCTCTTTTCCTTTAAGTTATTTATTCCTCATCACTTTGGACCAATAAGTCTTCTCTAAAATGAATCTTCTTTTGATTTAGCAAGTACAACCATATTTAAGGAGCACGAGTCTCTTATATTTAGGTCTCCAACCTGTAGTATTTTACAATATGTTACAGTAAATTGATATAACTATTTTTTTTTTATTCCAATTTTGATATTATAGACCCCTAAAATTTTCCTGTATAATTAAATAATTTTTTTTTTTATTTAACTAGTTTATCCTAAGCCTTATATTAATTAAATAGATTTTTATTTATTTAATTATTTCATTTATCCTTGTCTAGCCTTTCCCTATGTAAATAAATATTTTTATTTATTAAAATAACTCTTTCCCTAATTAAATAAATATTTTATTTTTTAATTGGTCCCACTTCCTCTATTAATTAGATAGGTATTTATTTATTTAATTAATTCATTAGCTTTTTCACTCTATGACACATGTCATTTATTTCTTGATTTTTCTATACCTACCCCCATCATTATTTTATTAGTTTCCCTAACTACCCTCTTTATATTTAATCATTTTCTATACCTACCCTTTAATCCCAGGTGACCATTTATTCTTTCACCTCTTAATCATATCCCTCCATTTTCTATGCTCTTCAACATAAGAGGAATCCCACATTATTATGAATCCTAATAAGAAATCTAGTAATTTGACAATCTAGTATTTGAGCATACTTTTTGCATTCTAGCATTCTTATTTTGCATTCATCATATTCAAAATATTCATTCACCATAGCTTCTTGTGTGTGTGCTACTGAGAGTGTCCTTTTTTAATACAAGATCTTGGTTGATGGAAGTGCAATGGAATAGTTTTAGAGAGTGCATGTGTGTTTTTTAGGTACTCTATTGAAGATGACAAAATAAATCTGGATCTTGGGCCATAATATTTCAGATATGTTTTTCTCCATCCATAGATATACCATCATTTTCAAAGTTAATTTCATTGGAAAACCATTTCAATTTTCCTTTTTATTATTATTATTTATTTTTTAACTTTCAACATATCTTTTTCACATTATTAAAGAGCCCGACATGCACCATAAGTAGTAGGATAAGGGGCCTTAAACATTCTTGAAGTGGCATCTCTCTAGTGCATGTACAAGATGTGTAATAATTATAAGACAATATAAAGAGTTAGCATCAGACATTGATTTCCTTTGATGTTGCTTTAAATCCTTTCTCTATGATGCGATTGACTAGTGGTGTTTCCACTAGCTAATGTGGCACTATTTAAGAGTATTTTTGTTTATGAATATGATTATTATAGATGTGAAGGTCTTCAATTGAACATTAGGGATTCCTATAAAGTACTTAGAGATTTGTGTGAAAAATATCAAGAGTTGGATTTACAAGGAGAAAGGGCTCATTTTGTCTCATCCTTCCCTTTTCTATGCCCTCTTCATCTGTTAGTTTTAGTGGAGATGGAGTACAAGCTAGTGAATCAATGTATATCAATAGCATTTACAATCCAGGAGTTTCCAAAATTGAAGACTTATACAACAGATCACTTGAAGAACATCTTCAAGTGGGATTGTGTGAAAATTCAGCCAACAATCATCATCGTAGTGGGATAAGAGGTTCTTAGCCCTAAGGTTCCTCATAGTCTCTACTCTTCCTAGGTTTTATTTATTTTCTTGTCTAATGCATTTGATTTTCATCATAATTATGGATCTCTATTTGATTTATGTTTTAATTATGTCAAAGAGTCTTTCATTTCTGCTGATGATATTGAAAGGGCAGTGAAAAAATATGTCTTGTTCAATGGCAAGGGATGGGTGGGTGGTATTTTCTGAGGGAAATTATTGAAGAAGAAGCCCCATTATGTTAGTCTATATAAAGATATGAAAATAGGGCTGGAATCAAATAATTGTAAGATTTTCAAGAATAAGTTAGGGCTATTCTCAAGCCTGATTTCTCTTGCATAGGCAATCTAGTTTTTAGATCTATTCTACTCAATTCATTGTCTGGTGCTCCATGAGCCTCACCACAAGAGGGTTCAAAGGGCCCTTTCCATGGAAAGGGTCATAAGAGTCCCAAAAAGGCACTTTGTGGGCCTCAAGTTTGGGAATAATTCCCCTTAGGAGGATAATGTAGGGCATGAGGAAATAGGGGAGAAATCACCAAAAACATAAAGTGCTCTATTTTATTTCAGATGTTTGAATGTATTTTCTTCTTTTTTTATGTTTGTTTCTTATCTTTGTTAGGTCACGCGAAGGACAATTGAGAGGGGAAGGTGAATCAATTGTGAACCAGTTGTCAATAAATTGTAATCCAAATGCAAGTTATTCCAATTAAACTTAATGTTAGTAAACCAAACTTAAGTGTCAGTAAGACAGATTAATAGTTATAGCAATACTGGTTTAACTTAATGCATGAAACAAATACAGAAACCATATCCACAACACATAACACAGAGATTTTGATGTGGAAACCCGGTAAGGTAAAAACCTTGGTGGGAAACCTTACCCACAATCAGATGATACTACTACAGATAGTATGTGTATACAAATGGGGTCTGTACATGCAAAAAGGGCAACTACCTAGAGTTCATTGCTCAATCACAAAATAGGAGTCACACTAACTACACAATTGGATGGTTAAATCCAATGATAATGTACTACTCAAAATAGCATCTCCAATGCTGGATTCAGTATCGATTAAGCTTTGAACATGAGTGTCAAAACACCTTCATAACCATCCTTCAACCTTTAAATAATTTTTGTGTGATTCACATAAGGATCTGCTTATTTTCGCTCTTCAATATTCAAACACACTCATAGCATAACCATATCTCGATCTTCAATAGGATCTTACAATTATTTATTCAAAACCTAAGACCAAATGTATAGGTTGGCTCACTAAAGATACTATAATTAAATCAATTACAAATAAGTCTTGATGTGATACAACATGTTGGCTCAATATATTTACCACAATAACCAATTAATAAATAATCTCCATAACGTTTTGTGTTGATTTGGAGTATCATTCCATAAGCTAGACTTATATGTCGGTAAAGGCAAATCTATCAACCCGATTAGACCAATAAACAAAACAACAAAACCAAATTTCCAATGCATGTCTTCGACATAACCAAATGGTCTCCAAGTTATCATCGCTGCTAGTGAACCATATAACCTTCTAGTGAACACATACCAGTGACTATACATAAGTCATTAACCATATCGGTGAACCATATTGTCGGTTCAACAACATACCAATATAATTAGAGATCCAAATCAACAATGTAGACCTCCAAGAAGATAAGTGTTGACATCAATGACAAAACCAGTGCAACACATGACAAAGTCATCCATAATACCAACAATCTCCCCCTTTGGCATTGATGGCAACACTAGATGGAAAAACATCTAAGTACCAAAAAAAGAATGCCAAAACCAGTAAACCAATCAATCTCCCAAAGATAGATCAATAGAAAGTTTGTTACAAAACCAAAACCAAAAATACATATATCCTCAATGAACAATCTCTCCTTCAAAGAATAATCTCTCCCCCAAGAAATAATGTTTTTCCATAGATATCTATGCCTCTTTGACATCAAATGCCAAAGCAGTTAAGAATTCAAAACATAACATTCTGCCAACTACTCCCCCTGAGAAGTATCTCTCCTCCATCAAAGCCGGAAAAATATTTTTCTGTTAGTTCCTGTTGGTTTGATACCAATCTTCAACATCTACGTCTCTGGCGGTGGGGAAATTACCCCAAGGTGCTCTCTAAGATATTCAAATGTTTCCTTATGCAAAGGCTTTGTAAAGATATCTGCATTTTTCTCTTTAGTATTCACATAAACCAATTTCACTTCATTTGCTTCAACATTCTCTTTCAAAAAATTATACTTAATAGAAACATGCTTTGTCTTAGAGCACAAAATACTAGATTTTTTGATATATCAATTGCTGCTGAATTATCACAATAAATTATTATTGGTTCTTTGTATTTTACCTTTATATCCTTCAACATTTGCTTAATCCATGATACCTAAGTACAATTAGTTGCTGCTGCAAAATATTCTTATTTTGTTGTTGATAATGATGTACAAGTCTATTTCTTGCTTATCCATAGAATAGATCTGCTACCAATAAAGAATGCACCACTAGTAGTACTCTTTCTGTCATCTACATCACCTGCCCAATTTGCATCAGTGTATGCACATAAATCAAAATTTTCATCTTTAGGATACCATAAACTAAGATTTGTTGTGCCTTGTAGGTACCAGAAATTCCTTTTAACTGTTGATTCATGATTGTTTTTAGGATTGCTTTGAAACCTTGAAACAATACATACTGCATTCATTATATCAGGTCTTGTTTGTGTTAAATACAGTAAACCTCCAATCATAGATTTGTATCTTGTCAGATTAATAGGAGTTGAATCATCCTTCAATATCAATTTATTGGTTGTAGTCATAGGAGTACTTACCAGTTTGGAATTTTTCATACCAAATTTCTTCAAAAGTTCCTTCAAGTACTTTGTTTGACATATGAATATACCTTTATCTATTTGTAAACTCTGCAAACCTAGAAATTTTTTTATCTCTCCAATCATAGACATTTCAAATTATTTTTGCATCTGATTAGCAAAGTCCTTAGACAATCCATCTTCACCTCCAAAAATGATATCATCTACAAAGACTTCAATAACCAAAATATCATCATTGGTAACTTTGTAATATAAATTGCTATCAGCATTACCTTTTGTGTAACCAAGCTTCAAAAGATATTTATCCAATGTAGCATACCAAGCTCTAGGAGCTTGCTTTAATCCATACAAAGCTTTCCTTAACCTGCAAACCATATCCTTATTATCTGTCAAAGAAAATCCATCAGGTTGTTCAATGTAAACTTTCTCCTCTAGATCTCCATTTAGAAATGCACATTTTACATCCATTTGATAAAATTTATAGTTCTTATAGGCTGCAAATGCAAGAAATAATCTAACTGCCTCAATTCTGGCTACCGGTGCAAAGGTTTCATTATAATCAATTCCTTCTTTCTGTGAATAACCTTTACAAACTAATCTTGTTGTGTTTCTGATTACTTCTCCATACTCATTAAGTTTATTCCTAAATACCCATTTGGTTCAATTTTCATTTTTGTCTTTAGGTTGAGGAACCAATGTCCAAGTGTTGTTCTATAACATTTGTTCTAATTCATCTTCCATTTCTTTTATCCAATGTTCATCCTTACATGCTTCAATAATATATGCTGGTTCAACTTGAGAAATTAAACATACCTCTTCATTTGCTAGTCTTCCTCTAGTCATAGACCTTGATTCTTGTTTCCAATTACCTGATTCTCTGAATGATTCAATCTTACATACCTGGGTTTGTTCTGATTAACATTCATAGGTTGTTATTCTTCAATCATAGTTGAGTTTTTTGATGATGCTGATGTGACTGGCTCTTCATTTTGTACCAGTGCAATCTGTGTTGGTTCATCTATATTTATTTCAACAGCTGGTTCTACAAATCTTGAATCTCCTCTAAAGTTTTTATCTATCTTCACATTAGTACTCTCAATGATTTTATGTAACCTTTATCATACAATCTATATGCCTTGCTTTTAGATGAATAACCAAGAAATATTCCTTCATCACTTCTAGGATCAAATTTGCCAATATATTTATCTCTTCTAATGTAACATTTGTTTCCAAATATTCTAAAATACTTAAGAGTAGGAATATGACCAAACCATAGTTCATAAGGGGTCTTATCGGTTTTACTTTTGATGTGAACTTTGTTGAAAGTAAACTGTTGTATTCACTTCTTCTCTCCAGTATACATGAGGTAGATTTGGTTCCATTATCATTGTTCTTGCTGCATCCAGAATAATTTTGTTCTTCCTTTCCACAACTCCATTCTTCTAGGGTGTCCAAGGTGCTGATATTTGTCTTTTGATTCCATTTACTTCACAGAATGCATTAAATTCTCTTGATGTAAATTCTCCTCCTTGATCTGATCTTAAATATTTTATTTTCTTGCTGGTTTCATTCTCTACCATTGCCTTGAATATCTTGAATCTTCGAAAAGATTTTGTTTCTCTTTGAGAAAAGTAACCCAACACATTCTAGAATAATCATCAATTATTAGCATAAAGTATCTATCTCCTTCTAGACTCCTTGTTCTTGTTGGACCACATAAATCAGTATGAATTAAATCAAGAATACTATTTGATTTCTTAGCAATGCTCTTAAATGTTGTTCTAACTTGCTTTCCTATTTGACATTCCTTACATACTAGATTTTGAGGTTTCGCAATCTTAGTTATATCACTTATTGGCTTAGTTGAACTGCTCTTTACAATGTAATCAAAATTCACATGACAAAGACTTTTATGCCATAACCAACTTTCATAAATGTGTGCAGTCAAACATGCTTTATCACTGGTATTCAAGTGAAAGATATCACCTTTAGTCTGATTACTGGTTGCAATCTCCAATCCAGTTCCATTAATGATTTTGTATTTCCCATTCTTGAACTGTATCTGAAATCCTTTCTCAACTAATTGACCAACACTCAAAATATTATGCTTTAAACCTTCTACATAATAAACATTGTCAGTATTGTGCTAACCATCCAAAGATATAGTGCCTTTTCCTTTGATTAAATAAGCTTTATCATCTCCAAACCTTACTGGACCTCCATTAATTTCTTGAAATGATAAGAATTGTCTTTTATCACCAGTCATATGATGCATGCATCCACTATCTATAATCCATTCATCTTTTTCTTCAATTTTTTCTACCAGTGCTTGCTCTATCGATTTGACAATAGGTGCCAGTTGATCTTCCTTTATTGCAACAAAAGCCCATCATTGTCTATTGGATCTTCATTTGAGTCATCTGTAACACCTTCATCTGCATAGTAACATGACTTATCTCTATTTTTCTTGAATCTATATCTCTGATATTTAAAGTTAGGTTTTTCTGATCTTTTTTCTTCCTCCCTTAATCTTGCATGTCTATCAGGACATCTAGATGCCATATGACCAACTTTATTGCAATTAAAATATTTGAAAGGTGCTTTACCTTCATACTTACATCCTTTTGGACCTTTAGGCATTTTTCTTGCAAATAGTGCTTCAAGTTCTTCAAGTTTTTCATTTTCTCGCCTCATATCTTCAAGTTCTTTTGCATAAAGTATTTTTCAATCAATTTTGTCAAATGATGATGATGCTTTGAAAGCTAAATCAATCTTTACAGTAGCAACAAGACCAAATTCTTCAAGCTCAAATGTTGAAAGTTTTCCAACTAAAGTATCTCTAGAAACTAAAGTATTAGGCATTGTTCTCATTTCATTAATAACAGTCACTTTCATTTTGTAAGCTGGTGGCAAACCTCTTAAAACATTAGACACAATTTAATCTTCACTTAAGGATCCTCCACAACATTGTATTCTTAAAACAATTATATTAACTCTTTCCATAAATGCAAAAAATCTTTCATCTTCTTCCATTTTCAAGTTTTCACACCTGACCCGGTAACATTCTAATTTTGCAATTTTTATAGTGGCATCTCCTTCATTTAGTGTCTCCACCTTATCCCAAATAGCTTTAGCAGTAGACCAGTCTGATAATCCCATGATTTTATGATCTGATAATACACTCAAAAGTGTTTCTCTTGCTTTGCAATCATTGTCCATATCCTTAGCCAATGTTGGTGGATGAGGTTGATTCGGAATAGGAGCAACATATCCATTCTTTGTAACATCCCATATATCTCTTCAAATGAAGTTTAGATGTGTTTCCATTCTAATCTTCCATATGCCATAGTTAGTTCCATCAAGCTTCGGACTGTCCTTCCTAAAAACATTTGTTGCCATAGGATCTCCTCAAGTTGTTAAGCTTCTGCAAAAAAGAGGACTTAGCTCTGATACAAATTGTTAGGTCCTAGGAAGGACAACTGAGAGGTGGGGGTGAATCGGTTGTGAACTAGTTGTAAATAAATTGTAATCCAAATGCAAGTTATTCCAATTAAACTTAATGCCAGTAAACCAAACTTAAGTGTCGATAAAATAGATTAACAGTTATAGCAATATTGGTTTAACTTAATGCATGAAATGGAAATAGAAACAATATCGACAACACATAACACAAAGATTTTGAAGTGGAAACCCAATAAGGGAAAAACCACTGTGGGAAACCTTACCCACAATCAGATGATACTACTGCAGATAGTATGTGTATACAAATGGGGTTAGCACATACAGAAAGGCCAACTGCCTAGAGCTCATTGCTCAATCACAAAATAGGAGTCACACTAACTACACAATTTGATGGTTAAATCCAATGATAATGTACTACTCAAAATAACATCTCCAATGTTGGATTCAGTACCAGTTAAGATTTGAACATGAGTGCAAAACACCTTCATAACCTTCCTTCAACCTTCAAATAATGTCTACATGATTTGCAAAAGGATCTGCTTATTTTTGCTCTTCAATATTCGAACACACTCATACCATAACCATATACCAATCTTCAATAAGATCTTACAATCATTTATACAAAACCTAAGACCAAATGTATAGGTTGTCTCACTAAAGATATTATAATTAAATGAATTACAAATAAGTCTTGATGCCATACAACATGTCAGCTTAATACATTTACCACAATAACCAATTAATAAATAGTCTCCATAACATGTCGTGCTGATCTGGAGTACCGGTCCATAACCTAGACTTATCTACCAATAAAGGCAAATCTGTCAACCCGATTGGACCAATAAGAAAAACACCAAAACCAAACTTGTAATCCATGTCTTTGAGATAACCGAATGATCTCTAAGTTATCATTTCTCCTAGTGAGCCATATAACCTACTAGTGAACACATACCGGTGACTGTGCATAAGCCATTAACCATACCAGTGAACCATATTGTCGGTTCAACAACATACCAATATAACCATAGAGCCAAATCAACAATCTAGACCTTCGAGAAGATAAGTGTTGACATCAATGATAAAACCAATGCAACACATGACAAAGTCATCCATAATACCAACAATCTTAACGATTTTTCTATAAATAGTTCCTAGCATAGTGGTATGTGCAGGATCACGAGGGGCCAAAAGGTGACAATATTTTGACTAAAGTTATGATTGATAGGCTGATTGGAAAATATCTACAACTTTCAAATGGTATTACATGTTTTAAATCCAAAACATGCATCACATTATATGCTTTGTATGCTATATGATTAAAAAAAAATTGAATTTCATAAAGTTTTGACCAAGTCATGGTGGTTAGACATACAAGTTTTTTATATTTTTAAAGAGTTGTAGTAAAATAATCATAATTAATTATTTATTTAAAAATTAAAAAAAAAATATGTGTCATATCCAAAAATGAGTCTTCTATTTATATCTAAAATCTTATAAAAAAATATTATTATTTGATTGTGGTTAGGGTGGCTAGACAGACACTTGCTTCTTATCTTTTTTCTTGAAATTTTAGTACCACTGCATTGAAATTTCAATTTTTTGTCAAATAGATTTATATCTTTTATAGAAAACAACTAGTAGCTTAGAAACTAAATTCAATTTACTACAAATTCTTTTCTTACATATTTTCAAAATAATGTTGGTAACTTATTCAAATTTTTATGTCGAGTTGCCTAACTTTGTTTTTCTGATTTTCATTGCCACTTAAGAACTTGTTTGGCCCACCATGATCCTACACATACCCATAGGCCATGTATTTATATATAGCTTTTAAAATAGTTATATACTTTTGAATATGTAGCTTGTACATGGTCTTAATTAGAACACTCTAGGTCTATTAATAGTTCCTCTAATTTAGCTATGCTCTCTAAGTCAGTTTCATGTGGCTTTTTTTAGTCATCAAATTAATCTGAAATGTATGATATAGCTATTTTTTGGTAGTCTTTTATACTATGTATCTTTTATTTCTACTTCATGTAACATAAATTATTCATTCATGCATTGCCCTAAAGAAAAAAATCTTTTCATTTTACCAAATTCTCCCATTGCAATAAATAATTTAAATTTTCTTAATGTTGTAAAGTGGAAAAATAGAACCCTAGTCGTTCTCCCCTCCCCAACTCCAAGGAGAGAGAAGGGAGATCACTAGGGTTGATGGTTTTCACTTAGGAGAGACTTTTCATTCAAAAGAGGGGTTGAAACCCACAAGATCCAATCCCACGCAATGCAAGATTGGATTCTATATGAGTTTCAAGGGTTAAGACATCAAGGATACCCTCTTTTGTAAAGAAATGTAGATAGAAAGATTGAACTAGGAATGCATGTAAAGTAGGAAAGATTCGGTTATAAACAGAGATAGGGATATGGTATGAAGCTGCGGACCTGGAATTAGCAATAAAATGTCGAGACGGTGCTGTTCTGCAAATTTGAGCGAAAGTTGACGGGACGATGGCGCCCGGCGTGCACACGGTCCTCCAAAAAATCCACGAAACGAAGGGGGATCTATTCGTCTCTGCACAAGGATTCCAGATCTTCAATTAAAACTGCATACCTACAACCTGCACACAAAAAAGAAAGGACGATTGGGGGGTTAGGGATGAGGGGTTTGCCTTTAGGTCAAACCCCAGTTTTGGAATTAACCAAGAAATGAGAATGCTGTAAATGTAAATGTTTGTAATGTAAACAAGTACTGATACCTTGTTGTAAGAATGTTTGTATTCTTACATGTGAAGGTGTAATGTATGTAGTATATAATGTGTTGTAAGTGATCTCCTCTTCAATGGTTGAATCCTTGTCTTGAATGCAACACTTAGCCTTGAATGGAGACTTAGAATGCTCAATTGCTTGAAGGAATGCGTGAATGCTTGAAGGCTTGAATGTTTGAATAGAGTTTCCATGTCTTGTACACATATGTCCTTCCTCCTCAAAATGGGAGAGGAAAGGTAGTTTATATACTTGTCAAATAGGGTTAAAACACTGATTTTTTCGACCTTGGGCCGACCAGGAAGTACTATTTTCCAAATTGCAAACATAAAGACCCGAAGCCCCATAGGAGACCGGGCCCAAAATAGGGCCAGGGACTAGGGCGATGGGCGCCATGGTCCTGGGGGACCAGGGCGCTGGACGCCCTAGTCCTGAAGGACCAGGGCACTGGGCGCCATGGTCCCACCTCCAGGGACAGCGGGGTGCAAGGAAGATCAGGCCAGGGTGCTGAGAAAAATGCAGTTTTTGGTGTCATAAACAGGTTTAAGGGTCTCCATTCAGGTTCTGTGTTGCATCGCCATCGTGAAGACCCAAATGCAGTCGAAATTGCAAGTGTCGCAATTTTAGGACGCTACATTTAGCCCCCACTTTAGCAGGAGTATAAGCGTACGCTCATACTTCCGGTAAAGTACAAGGAAACAACATTGAAAAACTTTCACCATGTCAAGGAGGCAAGATACACCAAGCCCCCAGTGGACTAAGGATCTTACGACTTCGATTGACAAAGTAAAAGGGAAGATCACGAGGGAGAACCATGACTATCAGTAGTAAGGTTCCCTCATTATGAGTCATGCAAGAAAGATATCAAAAATTTTCAAGGCAAAGCTAAATTTGACAAGAAATTTTCAAGTATCTTGAAAAGATATAAACAGGATGTATGCCCCCCTACGTTAAAGCGATCGCACACACCTTACCGGGGGTGATTGCTTTAAGGTAGTGATACATATAAGAAATGAGAAAGGAGCACGTTATCGCAAGGATTTAGCCCCCAAGTGTGAGATAAGCCCAAGGATAATAGACACAAAACACAAAGCACAAGGTGACTTCGCTTTCCTCGGGGTCAGTATGTTGTATGATAATTCATGTATATCATATGTATGTATGCATAATTGTTCTTCATTCCCCAATCAAGGAAGGTCACCTAGAAGAAGGGAACACATGTGTCTTTTGAGTCAACATAAGAGAGACCAAGAGATCTAAATGCTTTGCATCATCCCCAAGTAGACAACACTAAGGACAACAAATAGAAGAATGAGAATAACACATAGAAGAAGTAACAAAAAGAGAGGAGGAGAGAATCTGCTATGCTAATGAAACTAGTCTAGCATGTCATCTACCCCCCGATCTTGCTGATCAATATTTTGGGAAGGCAGGGAACACGCTAGAGGAAGAACATCCAACACAGCAGAGGGAGCTATCACAAGATCCAAACAAGGGCTATGTTCATGTTCCGAGCCACGTTGTTCTTGTCTAGGAGCTAGGATAAGTGCTTTAGAAAATTCGTTAGATAAATGGTTATCAACATCAACATATTCATATTCACTATCAGAATGAACAGGAATAACATTTTCATCATGAATAACATTTTCATCTATGTCATCATCAAGATTTATAAAAATAGGATCTTTAACTCGCACAGGATCAAGACCATCATGCATCTTATGTTTAGGATATTTTGGCTCATTTTCCGGCTGAGGAGAAAATGGAATAATATTGGTTGAAGGTGTTTTTGGGGATTGCAAAGTTTGAGAAGCAGCTGCCTAAGTTCTAAGACGACGCTTTCGTCGGTGTTCACATGGAGAATGATTTCATCTAGTCTTAGTAGGAAGTTGAGAAGATTGAGGAGGAGGAATGTTCTCATCCTTATCACTTGGGTGTTTAGGTTGTGGTCTCTTAGTTTGAATAATAGGAGAAGAGGAAGGTCTCTTCTCTCCATAAGAGGAAGGAGGAGGAACTGCTCCATATAAGGGAGGAATATTGGTTTAGGAAGGAGACCAAGTCCATCATGACGAGGAGGTATAGGTCTACTTTTACGAAGTCTATTAGATATAGGCATAGTTACATCCATAGGGATGGGTTGGGAATCTTCTTGAGGAAAGACATTGGTTTTATCTTTCAAAGGAAAAACTTCCTTCTCAAGAATGATAGGAATGTCAAGTTTGGGTGTTCTAGGTTCACTTAGAGATAGGATCATATCTTTCTTCCACTTTTGATAAGATTTGAAAAGATGATCACTTCACGGAGGAAGAGATTGGAATTGTTTAGGCCAAAACTAATCAATAGGAACGCTAGAAGTTCTTTCAGCTGGTTTAAAGAGGCTACGATTGACAGTAACAAATTCACCATTATGGGGAAATTTCGAACACTTATGAGTAGGAGAAGCAATATCTTTCATGGAAGATAGCCAAGGATAGCCTAGCTTCACACGAAATTGTTCTGACGATGGAATAATAGCAAAGTCCACATCAAGGGATTTATTATGGACCTCAATAGGTAATGTAATAGTACCAATTGCAGGAGAAGAAAATGCATCAAATAGTTTCACAACCACATTTGTTTCATCATAGATCACTTGATTCAATTGCAAAGTAAAAAGAAATTCTTCAGTAATGACATTAATCATACAAGAAGGATCAATAAGCACTCTACGGCAAGGTGTATTCTTGACTTTTGCAACTATATATAAAGGACCATCAGGTGCCCTGATAGTCTCACTAGAATCAAAGGTGATGGAAAGTTCTTTAGGGATTTTCTGCTACTCTACAAAGTTAATCACATTCAGAGTCATAGACACAAGATCATCAGGTGAGATAGAGGAATCATTAGTATCAATTGAATTAGAGGTATGAGAAGGTAATGGATTGGTAAAAATTTGAAGATTTTGGTTAGGAGGAGCTACAGATGTATTGCCTTTATCATTCACTCCAGAAATAGAAATAGTATTATTATCAATCAAATCTTGAATTTTTCCCTTTAAAGCAAAACATTTTTCAGTATCATGCGCAGGATGACGATGAAATTGACAAAAAGATTTGTTATCAAAATAGGGTGAATTAATCTTTGCAAGATCTATTTGCCTAATAGGAGGAAGAGTAATCACATTTTGTTCCAATAACTTATTCATAATACTATGCAATGATTCATTCAAAGGAGTAAACTTTCTTTCTCTCTTGAAAAACTTAGAAATAGGAGGCACACCTGATGCCACATTCAAATTGTTGTTGATGATGTTTTCATTGAATTTAATGGACTCTCTGTTCGGTTTAAACTTCCCAAATGGTTGTTGACTACTATCACCCTTATCACTCAGAGCCATAGGATTTGCTTGTTCCATATGACTCACAGTCAGTTGATAATTGTGAAGAGTTGCGCACAACTGTTGGAAAGAAGTAAACTCAGAAAATAGGAGTTTTTCTCTAATATCTTTTTGTAAATTAGAAATAAAGATTCTTTGAATGTCATTGTCAGGTATTGGAAAAGAAATTTGGGCATACAAATGCTTATATCTACCAATGAAATCAGTCACTTTTTCTTTAACACCTTGTTTACAATGCATTAAATCAATCAAAGTAACTTTAGGACTTATATTGTTTTGAAATTGTTGAATGAAAGCATTTGCAAGTTGTTCGAAAGAAGAAATAGAATAAGAAGGCAACGAGCAATACCATTGTAAGGCTTTATCTCTTAATGTTCTAGTAAACAGTTTTGCAAGCAACCTTTGGTCATAAGCAAAATCAGTACATATTGTTTGAAAGGTCTTAACATGTGTTAGAGGATCACCCTTACCATTATAAAGCTCCAAATGCGGAATTTCAACATGTTTAGGGGGGATAGCTCGAACAATGTCAAGAGAAAGTGGGCTCGCAACATCAAATGTGGGCACACTAAACTTACATTGATTCATAGAGGCAATTTGTTGCTGTAAAGAAGAGACAGTTTGTGCAAGATTGTTAATGGTCGCTTTAGTCGAAGAGTTCATATTAGACGTGTTAGATTGTGATGGAGGTGTTATGTTATTGAAAGAAGGTGGAGAGTAAGGTGGTGGGACACTATGATAGTTAGTCATAGGAGATGATTGGAAAGGAGGAACACTACAAGGAGGAATGGAATGGTTAAATGAATTGCCCCCTTGCGTCATGTTCATTTGTGGAGATATAATAGGGACACTCATTGAAGGAATGAATGAAGAAGTTGGATTGAATGAAGGAAGAGGGTTGATTGAAGAAGAGGGATTGCCCCCATGACTAGTGATCATAGGTGGAATGTCTTGTATTGAAGTAGTCATTATGTTTGATGTAAAAGTAGGTATACTAGCAATAGGAGTTGTCAAAGGAATAGAATGATTAACTTGAGTAGGAGGTTGTGTATAACCTAAGGTTTCGGCACAACTCTTCATAGGCATCACATTCAAATCCACAATGTGTGCAATGCCACGCAAAATATCAATTCCATTCTTATCACTTTGAACCATACGTTTTAGACCCTCAATTAATGAAAGAGCTTGACTATTGGGGTATTCCTGAGACATCCATTGTCGAAAATCGTCAAATTGGTTATCCAATTTTGAAAGTTGTTCTATAGAAACCTCATGGAGAGATTCTTCATCGTTAAGAGGATTAGAGGAACTACCCATGTCCTCGGTAATTACACCTTGGAAGGACTTAATTCTAAGGCTTCATCTAACGGGAATAGTGTAAGTAGGGCTTATTGTTGTAAAACTCATGCACTAAAGAAAGAGAGAAGATTTTGAATTTTAGAGGTAGCAAATTTCAATAAAATTAGCCAATCTCCTAGATTTAACCTGTTAAATACAATCATAACAATTTCCCAAAATTTCGAAAAAAATGTCCGGGACCATGGCGAACGGAGTGCACACGGTCCTCGCAACTTTTTTCAAAATTTTCAAGGATGAAAGTTATGATGATTTTAAAGCTAATCTGAAAAAAATTGAGTGATTTTATGATCTGTAGATAGGCCAAATTAATGTTGCAATCTCAAAATTGAACCCTACCAAGATTGTTGAAAAATGCAAAATTTGAATTTTGAAAAAGAGAGGGAAACTGAAATTTTGAATTTTATGATTTTGGAGGGAATACTAAAGGCAATGCAAGTTTTGAAATTTAAAAGTTGACTCGATTTCATGCAAAATTCGTATTTTGAAAATGGAAATCAAGGTTGTTGCAATTAAACACTTAATTTCAAAAGTCACAAATTGCAAGAATTTGAATAAAGCACTGAAATTTTGAATGAATGCTAACACACTTTTCAGATTTAGGACAGCAAGAAACACAATTTTGATAGGAATTTTAATTTCAACAATTTTTGAATGATTAGAAGCCTCAATCCAAGCAATCGCTAGACCAACTTTGATTTTAATTTTGAAAGTGTTAAAATTGATAAAATCAGCCAAAATTCTGGATTTTAGCAGAAAAATACAGTAAGATCTAGCTCCTGAAATTTCAGAAAAAATGTCGGGGACGATGGCGCTCAGGGTACACACGGTCCTCGCAACTTTTTTCCAAATTTTCAGGGATGAAAGATATTGTGATTTTATTGTGGAATCCAAAATTACAACCGATTTGGAGGTGTTTTGATTAGTGAAATTATCAGTCAAAGGTTGAATCAGGAAGGTTTTAAAAATTAGGGTTTTGACATTTAACCACTTAATTTTCAGAATTAAAGCACAAATATGAATTGACAATTTGCAATAGAAGGGTAGATCTGAAACAAGCATTAACAATTAAACATTCCACAAGTTTAATTACTAAAAAGAAAATTTTAGGGTTTTTTATGCAATCAACCTCTAAAATTTGCAAAAGATCAAACATGGAAATTTAGGAAGGCAAAATTTTTAGATCTAACCATGAATAATGAGAATGAGGATGTTCACGTCAGTTTCACCAAAATGTAAAGCGGAAAAATCAAACCCTAGTCGTTCTCCCCTCCCAAACTCCAAGGAGAGAGAAGGGAGATCACTAGGGTTGATGGTTTTCACTTAGGAGAGACTTTACATTCAAAAGAGGGGTTGAAACCCACAAGATCCAATCCCAGGCAATGCAAGATTAGATTCTATATGAGTTTCAAGGGTTAAGACATCAAGGATACCCTCTTTTGTAAAGAAATGTAGATAGAAAGATTGAACTAGGAATGCATGTAAAGTAGGAAAGATTCGCTTATAAATAGAGATAGGGATATGGTATGAAGTTGCAGACCTGGAATTAGCAGTAAAATGTCGAGACGGTGCTATTTTGCAAATTTGAGCGAAAGTTGACGGGACGATGGCGCCCGGCGTGCACACGGTCCTCCGAAAAATCCGCGAAACGAAGGGGGATCTGTTCGTCTCTGCACAAGGATTCCAGATCTTCAATTACAACCACGTACCTGCAACCTTCACACAGAAAAGAGAGGACGATTGGGGGGTTAGGGATGAGGGGTTTTCCTTTAGGTCAAACCCCGGTTTTGGAATTAACCAAGAAATGAGAATGCTATAAATGTAAATGTTTGTAATGTAAACAAGTACTGATACCTTGTTGTAAGAATGTTTGTATTCTTACATGTGAAGGTGTAATGTATGTAGTATGTAATGTGTTGTAAGTGATCTCCTCTTCAATGGTTGAATCCTTGTCTTGAATGCAACACTTAGCCTTGAATGGAGACTTAGAATGCTCAATTGCTTGAAGGAATGCTTGAATGCTTGAATGCTTGAATAGAGTTTCCACGTCTTGTACACATATGTCCTTCCTCCTCAAAATGGGAGAGGAAATGTAGTTTATATACTTGTCAATTAGGGTTAAAAGACTGATTTTTCCAACCTTGGGCCGACCAGGAAGTACTATTTTCCAAATTGCAAACATAAAGACCCGAAGCCCCATAGGAGACTGGGCCCAAAATAGGGCCAGGGAGCAGGGTGCTGGGCGCCATGGTCCTGGGGGACCAGGGTGCTGGGCGCCCTAGTCCTGAAGGACCAGGGCGCTGGGTGCCATGGTCCCACCTCCAGGGATAGCAGGGTGCAAGGAGGATCAGGCTAGGGTTCTGAGAAAAATACAGTTTTTGGTGTCATAAACAGGTTTCGGGGTCTCCATTCAGGTTCAGTGTTGCATCACCATCGTGAAGACCCAAATGCAGTCGAAATTGCAAGTGTCACAATTTTAGGACGCTACATTTAGCCCCCACTTTAGTGGGAGTATAAGCGTACGCTCATACTTCCAGTAAAGTACATGGAAACAACATTGAAACACTTTCACCACGTCAAGGAGGCAATATACACCAAGCCCCCAGTGGACTAAGGATCTTACGACTTCGATTGACAAAGTAAAAGGGAAGATCATGAGGGAGAACGATGACTGTCAGTAGTAAGGTTCCCTCATTATGAGTCATGCAAGAAAGATATCAAAAATTTTCAAGGCAAAGCTAAATTTGTCACTTTCACCTCGCAAAAGAAGGAAGTATTGCATTCTTATTCTCTTCTTTGTCTTATTCTAGAAGATGTTATATATGTCTAAGACAATTCCCCTCGGGGATAGGTGTCTTTTGTACAACGATCTCTTCTCCTCTAAGGATCTCCTTTACACATACTACAAGATGTCCCTTTTCAACTATCTTATCCTTGCTTAAAGAGTAAAAAACTCTCTTGCTTGGATCTATGACATTGTTGCATTTTTGGGGTATCTTCTTTTGTGATGAAGGTAGGTATCCTTGTTATACTTTGCTTATGACATAAACATTACACTTATTGAGCAATGGGTCATTCTCAGAACCAGAGAACAGACTCGTAGAGTGAGATGTCTCCATTTTTCTTTTATGCAAGGTGATTATTCTCGGAACCAGAGCACAGACTCTTAGAGCGAGATGTCACGCTTTTGTACTATACATATACAGGTTGTAGCATACTCGGGCATAGACTCCTATGAGGTGCTTCTAACCTCCTTTACACACACACGCACGAGGTTGAGTGGAACTAGCGGCATAAGGCTAGACTTTCTCACTCTCCTCCCTTACATGGATCACCTAGACAGACTCTAGGGGCTAGTTTTCCATGTCCTTTTTCCCATGGATCACCTAGACAAGATCTAGGGGCGAGAAGTCCATGTTTTCTCTCTCACTATTCTTCTCATGGATCACCAATGTGTGTATTCATGCTTTTTTCCTTTCTTTTCTTCTCTTTACATTTTGTTTCCATTTACATCCTTCATCTTGTGTTAGAGAACTCTTAAATCCTCACACTCTTTGTTGTGTTGGGATTTAGTCCTCTTTCTTACCAAATGATTCTCCATTAGTTTTTGATCTCATATCAAATCTTCTTGTGAGAATTTGTCATCAATATTCTTTAACAATTCGAAGTGGTAAACATGATACCCTGTTTCAACTCACTAAAATTAGCAAGCCGAAACAGGGGGGGGGCATATAGCTACCCTCGAATTTTCATCACCTTCCTTAGTAAGCATTAGGTGATTTTTTGATCTAACGTGTGTTTTGTAAGGTGTGGTTCCTAACTGTGTACTGCAGATACTGCTGGGGGCTTCATTAGACAGACTTATGGATATATCCTTTTTCAAATAATGTTTACTTTTCTGTACTTTAGCTTGCATATGCACGTAGTGTTCATATGACCGCTAAAGTGGGGGCTAAATGTAGCGTCATAAATCGTACGCACTTGCTAAAGCAGTACAATTTCACACCTAGTTTAGCACCCACCTTAGCGCATTTTGCATTTGCATTGCATTCCCCCTTTAGCACTTAATTAATTAAATTAATTAGGTCTAAGGTCCTATTTCATCATCTTCCATATCATAAAGTTGGGCCCTTTTCATTAAAGTGTGCCCCTTTCATGTTATTCCTCCAATACATCATTTAATCAAAAACCCTAATTAGGTCCTATTTTGAACTTGGGGGCTTGATTAGCAGTAAAATGTAAAGCGGAAAAATCGAACCCTAGTCATTCTCCCCTCCCCAACTCCAAGGAGAGAGAAGGGAGAGTCACTAGGGTTGATGGTTTTCACTTAGGGGAGACTTTACATTCAAAAGAGGGGTTGAAACCCAAAAGATCCAATCCCATGCAATGTAAGATTGGATTCTATATGAGTTTCAAGGGTTGTGATAGCAAGGATACCCTCTTTTGTAAAGAAATGTAGATAGAAAGATTGAACTAGAAATGCATGTAAAGTAGGAAAGATTCCCTTAAAAACAGAGATAGGGATATGATATGAAGCTGTAGACCTGGAATTAGCAGTAAAATGTCGAGACGGTGCTGTTCTGCAAATTTGAGCGAAATTTGATGGGACGATGGCGCCCGGCGTGCACACGGTCCTCTGAAAAATCCACAAAATGAAGGTGGATCTGTTCATCTCTGCACAAGGATTCCAGATCTTCAATTACAGCCGTGTACCTGCAACCTACACATAGAAAAGAGAGGACGATTGGGGGGTTAGGGATGAGGAGTTTTCCCTTAGGTCAAACCCCAGTTTTGGAATTAACCAAGAAAAGAGAAATTGCTGTAAATGTAAATGATTGTAATGTAAAACAAGTACTAGTACCTTGTTGTAAGAATGTTTGTATTCTTACATGCGAAAGTGTAAATGTTGTTCTATGTTGTATGTTGTAAGTGATCTCCTCTTCAATGGTTGAATCCTTGTCTTGAATGCAACACTTAGCCTTGAATGGAGACTTAGAATGCTCAATTGCTTGAAGGAATGCTTGAATGCTTGAATGCTTGAATGTTTGAATAGAGTTTCCACGTCTTGTACACATATGTCCTTCCTCTTCCAATGGGAGAGGAAATGTAGTTTATATACTTGTCAATTAGGGCTGATAGACTAATTTTTCCGACCTTAGGCCGACCAGGAAATGTTATTTTCCAATTTGCAAACATAAAGACCCGAGACCCAAAAGAGACCGGGCCCAAAAATAGGGCCAGGGACCAGGGCGCTGGGCACCATGGTCCTGTGGGACCAGGGCAATGGGCGCCCTAGTCCTGAAGGACCAGGGCACTGGGTGCCATGGTCCCACCTCCAGGGACATCGGGGTGCAAGGAGGATCAGGCCAGGGTGCTGAGAAATGCAGTTTTTGGTGTCATAAATAGGTTTCGGGGTCTCCATTTAGGTTCCATGTTGCATCGCCATCGTGAAGACCCAAATGCAGTCGAAATTGCAAGTGTCACAATTTTAGGATGCTACATTCAGCCCCCACTTTAGTGGGAGTATAAGCGTACGCTCATACTTCCGGTAAAGTACAAGGAAACAACATTGAAAAACTTTCACCACGTCAAGGAGGCAAGATACACCAAGCCCCCAGTGGACTAAGGATCTTACGACTTCGATTGACAAAGTAAAAGAGAAGATCATGAGGGAGAACCATGACTGTCAGTAGTAAGGTTCCCTCATTATGAGTCATGCAAGAAAGATATCAAAAATTTTCAAGGCAAAGCTAAATTTGTCAAGAAATTTTCAAGTATCTTGAAGAGATATGAATGGGATGTATGCCCCCCTACGTTAAAGCGATCACACACGCCTTACCGGTGGTGATTGCTTTAAGGTAGTGATACATATAAGAAATGAGAAAGGAGCACGTTATCGCGAGGATTTAGCCCCCAAGTGTGAGATAAGCCCAAGGATAATAGACACAAAACACAAAGCACAAGGTGACTTCGCTTTCCTCGGGGTCAGTATGCTATATGATAATTCATGTATATCATATGTATGTATGCATAATTGTTCTTCATTCCCCAATCAAGGAAGGTCACCTAGAAGAAGGGAACACATGTGTCTTTTGAGTCAACATGAGAGAGACCAAATGAGATCTCAATGTTTTGCATCGTCCCCAAGTAGACAACACTAAGGACAACAAATAGAAGAATGAGAATAACACATAGAAGAAGTAACAAAAGAGAGGAGGAGAGAATCTTCTATGCTAATGAAACTAGTCTAGCACGTCATCTACCCCCCGATCTTACTGATCAATATTTTGGGAAGGTAGGAAACACGCTAGAGGAGGAACATCCAACATAGTAGATGGAGCTATCACAAGATCCAAACAAGGGCTATGTTCATGTTCCAAGCCACGTTGTTCTTGTCTAGGAGCTAGGATAAGTGCTTTAGAAAATTCGTTAGATAGATGGTTATCAACATCAACATATTCATACTCACTATCAGAATGTACAGGAGTAGCATTTTCATCATAAATAACATTTTCATCTATATCATCATCAAGATTTATAAAAATAGGATCTTTAACTCGCACAGGATCAAGATCATCATGCATCTTATGTTTAGGAGATTTCGGCTCAATCGTCGGCTGAGGAGAAAATGGAATAATATTGGCTGAAGGTGTTTTTGGGGATTGCAAGGTTTGAGAAGCAGCTGCCTGAGCTCTAAGACGACGCTTTCGTCGGCGTTCACGTGCAGAACGATTTCATCTAGTCTTAGTAGGAAGTTGCGAAGATTGAGGAGGAGGAATGTTCTCATCCTTATCACTTGGGTGTTTAGGTTGTGGTCCCTTAGGTTGAATAATAGGAGAAGAGGAAGGTCTCTTCTCTCCATAAGAGGAAGGAGGAGGAACTGCTCCATATAAGGGAGGAATATTTGGTTTAGGAAGGAGACCAAGTCCATCATGACGAGGAGGTATAGGTCTACTTTTAGGAAGTTTATTAGATATAGGCATAGTCACATCCGTAGGGATGGGTTGGGAATCTTCTTGAGGAAAGACATTAATTTTATCTTTCAAAGGAAGAACTTCCTTCTCAAGAATGATAGGAATATCAAGTTTGGGTGTTCTAGGTTCACTTAGAGATAGGATCATATCTTTTTTCCACTTTTGATAAGATTTGAAAAGATGATCACTTCGCGGAGGAAGAGACTGAAATTGTTTAGGCCAAAAATAATCAATAGGAACACTAGAAGTTCTTTCAGCTGGTTTAAAGAGACTATGATTGACAGTAACAACTTCACCATTATGTGGAAATTTCAAACACTTATGAATAGGAGAAGCAATAGCTTTCATGGAAGACAACCAAGGATAGCCTAGCTTCACACGAAATTGTTCAGATGATGGAATAATAGCGAAGTCCACATCAAGGGATTTGTTATGGACCTCAATAGGTAATGTAATAGAACCAATTGCAGGAGAAGAAAATGCATCAAATAGTTTCACAACCACATTTCTTTCGTCATAGATCACTTGATTCAATTGCAAAGTAAAAATAAATTCTTCAGTAATGATATTAACCATGCAAGAAGGATCAATAAGCACTCCACGGAAAGGTGTATTCTTGACTTTTGCAACTATATATAAAGGACCATCAGGTGCCTTGATAGTTTCACTGGAATCAAAGGTGATGGAAGGTTCTTTAGGGATTTTCTGCTGCTCTACAAAGTTAATCACATTTGGAGTGATAGACACGAGATCATTAGGTGAGACAGAGGAATTAGTAGTATTAATCGTATTAGAGCTATGAGAAGGTAATGGATCAGTAAAAATTTGAAGATTTTGGTTAGGAGGAGCTACAGATGTATTGCCTTTATCATTCACACCAGAAACAGAGATAGTATTATTATCAATCAAATCTTGAAATTTACCCTTCAAAGCAAAACATTTTTTAGTATCATGCCCAGGATGACGATGGAATTGACAAAAAGATTTGTTATCAAAATAGGGTGAATTAATCTTTGCAGGATCTATTTGCCTTATAGGAGGAAGAGTAAGCACATTTTGTTCCAATAACTTATTCATAATACTATGCAATGATTCATTCAAAGGAGTGAACTTTCTTTCTTTCTTGAAAAACTTAGAAATGGGAGGCACACTTGATGCCGCATTCACATTGTTGTTGATGATGTTTTCATTGAATTTAATGGACTCTCTGTTCGGTTTAAACTTCCCAAATGGTTGTTGACTACTATCACCCTTATCACCCGGAGCCATAGGATTTGCTTGTTTCATTTGGTTCACAGTCAGTTGATAATGGTGAAGAGTTGCACACAACTGCTGGAAAGAAGTAAACTCAGAAAACAGGAGTTTTTCTCTAATATCTTTTTGTAAATTAGAAATAAAGATTCTTTGAATATCATTGTCAGGCACTGGAAAGGAAATTTGAGCATACAAATGCTTAATTCTACCAATGAAATCAGTCACTTTTTCTTTAACACCTTGTTTACAATGCATTAAATCAATCAAAGTAACTTTAGGACTTATATTGTTTTGAAATTGTTGAATGAAAGCATTTGCAAGTTGTTCGAAAGAAGAAATAGAATAGGAAGGCAACGAGCAATACAATTGTAGGGCTTTGTCTCTTAATGTTCTAGTAAACAGTTTTGCAAGCAACCTTTGGTCATAAGCAAAACCAGTACATATTGTTTGAAAGGTCTTAACATGTGTTAGAGGATCACCTTTACCATTATAAAGTTCCAAATGTGGAATTTCAACATGTTTAGCGGGGATAGCTCGAACAATGTCAAGAGAAAGTGGGCTCGCAACATCAAATGTGGGCACACTAAACTTAGATTGATTCATAGAGGCAATTTGTTGCTGTAAAGAAGAGACAGTTTGTGCAAGATTGTTAATAGTCGCTTCAGTCAAAGAGTTCATATTAGACGTGTTAGATTGTGATGGAGGTGTTATGTTATTGAAAGAAGGTAGAGAGTAAGGTGGTGGGACACTATGATAGTTAGTCATAGGAGATGATTGGACACGAGGAACACTACAAGGAGGAATGGAAAATGAATTGCCCCCTTGCGTCACATTCATTTGTGGTGATATAATAGGAACACTTATTGAAGGAATGAATGAAGAAATCGGATTGAATGAAGGAAGCGGGTTGATTGAAGAACAGGGATTGCCCCCATGACTAGTGATCATAGGAGGAATATCTTGTGTTGAAGTAGTCATTATGTTTGATGTAAAAGTAGGTATACTAGCAATAGGAGTTGTCAAAGGAATAGAATGATTGACTTGAGTAGGAGGTTGTGTATAACCTAAGGTTTCGGCACAACTTTTCATAGGCATCTCATTCGAATCCACAATGTGTGCAATACCACGCAAAATATCAATTCCATTCTTATCACTTTGAACCATACATTTTAGACCCTCAATTAATGAAAGAGCTTGACTATCAGGGTATTCTTGAGACATCCATTGTCGAAAATCGTCAAATTTGTTATCCAATTTCGAAAGTTGTTCTACAAAAACCTCATGGAGAGCTTCTTCATCATTAAGAGGATTAGAGGAATTACCCATGTCCTCGTTAAAAAGGCCATTCAAATTAGGTTCCATCTCCTCGGTAATTACACCTTGGAAGGACTTAATTCTAAGGCTTCGTCTAATGGGAATAGTGTAAGTAGAGCTTATTGTTGTAAAACTCATGCACTAAAGAAAGAGAGAAGATTTTGAATTTTAGAGGTAGCAAATTTCAATAAAATCAGCCAATCTCCTAGATTTAAGCTGTTAAATACAATCAGAACAATTTCCCAAAATTTTGAAAAAAATGTCCGGGACCGTGGCGAACGGAGTGCACACGGTCCTCGCAATTTTTTTCAAAATTATTAGGGATGAAAGTTATGATGATTTTAAAGCTAATCTGAAAAACTTGAGTGATTTTACGATCTATAGATAGGCCAAATTAAAGTTGCAATCTCAAAATTGAACCCTACCAAGATTGTTGAAAAATGCAAAATTTGAATTTTGAAAAAGAGAGGGAAACTGAAATTTTGAATTTTATGATTTTGGAGGGAATACTAAAGGCAATGCAAGTTTTGAAATTTAAAAGTTGACTCGATTTCATGCAAAATTCGTATTTTGAAAATGGAAATCAAAGTTGTTGCAATTAAACACTTAATTTCAAAAGTCACAAATTGCAAGAATTTGAATAAAGCACTGAAATTTAGAATGAATGCTAACACACTTTTCAGATTTAGGACAGCAAGAAACACAATTTTGATAGGAATTTTAATTTCAACGATTTTTGAATGATTAGAAGCCTCAATCCAAGCAATCCCTAGACCAACTTTGACTTTAATTTTGAGAGTGTTAAAATTGATAAAATCAGCCAAAATTCTGGATTTTAGTAGAAAAATACAGTAAGATCTAGCTCCCAAAATTTCGGAAAAAATGTCAGGAACGATGGCGCTCGGGGTGCACACGGTCCTCGCAACTTTTTTCCAAATTTTCAGGGATGAAAGATATTGTGATTTTATTGCGAAATCCAAAGTTACAGGCTCCACTGTGATGGGTAAGGTGATAGTACCTAATGAAGTTTCGGGGTCCTAAAATTGCGACACTTGCAATTTCGACTATATTTGGGTCTTCACGATGGTGATACAACACGGAACCTGAATGGAGACCCCGAAACCTGTTTATGACACCAAAAACTGCATTTTTCTCAGCACCTTGGCCTGATCCTCCTTGCACCCCGCTGTCCCTAGAGGTGGGACCATGGCACAGAGCACCCTGGTCCTTCAGGACTAGGGCGCCCAGCGCCCTGGTCCCACCTCCAGGGACAGCGGGGTGCAAGGAGGATCAGGCCAGGGTGCTGAGAAAAATGCAGTTTTTGGTGTCATAAACAGGTTTTGGGGTCTCCATTCAGGTTCCATGTTGTATCGCCATCGTGAAGACCCAAATATAGTCAAAATTGCAAGTGTCACAATTTTAGGATGCTACAAATGTTTTTTATTAAGATAAATGGGTTTTATAGGGGCCCAAAACCCAAATCCATCCAAAATTAAACACAGTAACTGGAGTCTAACCACTGCTAAATAGCAATAGAACTAGGAGATTCACCCTAGTCGCGCCCACAAAAGGATATGAAAATCATAGTAAAACCTTTCCTGGGAATTGGGCATTCCAACAGGTGACTAATATCTCTCATTGTAGACGTTCATTTACTTGTCAAACCAGGGGACGTATACTTTAAATGGCGCAGCAAAATATATGCACTAGGAACTCATTTTGCTCAAATCTTAGCAGAAATACATACTGGAAAGAAATTCTATCTATGCTACAAGAAGGTAATGCAAAGTTCTTTAACTCAACCATGATTTGATTAAAACAGAAACCATGATAACTATAACTGAAACACAGACTATGAACTCGCCTTATGCTGCAGGAACAGGTACAATGATGGATTCCTTGTGCTACAGAAGCAATATAAGGCTGAGTTTGTATAAAAAATTTTAAGATGAAAGTAAACTGAAGCTTAACAAGAAAGAGCAACTAACTAACTAGCTACAGATACTTACTAAGTGGGCCCCCTTAGCAAGCATCTACTGATTACATAGATGCTAAACTCAGAACTTCATTGAACTTTATTCATAAAAATAGAATGACATACATTGTTTTGTTGATATGGAAACTAACAACAAACTCTGTCTCTGGTTAAACAGATTCTGTCTTTCATTATCATATTGATTCATACATGATATCTACTACTCTGATTCTATCTTACTCTATCTATTCTCTCTCCTTTTTTTCTTTCGCAGGAGGAGAGCTTTATTTAAAAACAAGAGAGCAACTAACTAACTAACTCCATCAAAGAAAGACGTGGGAGTAAAATATATCCCCGAATCAAGGAACAAACTTCATAAATGAATTTATGCGTTCAACCCGATCCAGAGAGAATCTAGCGCTCCACTCTTTCCAGATTAACTGTCATTAAAATTCTTTCCCATGGTTTCGGTCAAAGAGTCTTCACCGGAGCTCCCTCGAAGTCGTGCAGGAAATGGACTTTACTGCAAGGCCGAGATCGGCTATGCTTGACTCGATCATTCTTCAACAACCTGCAACAAAAAGTAACAGGAAATAGAAAAGGCGTATGGAATATACACGATATCTATTCATTAATCACACATTTAAATCTACTTCATCATTCAAAAACTGTATAGGATATACCAGTCATTTTAAGGAGTCAACGGGGCAATAAATGCAATCAAGTCAACACAATGAGCTGTAGAAATATAAAAGTATCTTGCTATAGGATATCCCAAAAAGGTTTCAACAAAGTCTGAACATCCATGAAATAACAAAAGCAAAGGCATTTAAAAGTTTATCATAACATCCAAATTATGAGCATATTTTAAGCTCATCACTGCCCCCTACTTAGTCCAATGCTGGTCCTCCAACATTAACTTTTCTGGTGGTTTCTCTGAAGTCGATGGTTGCTGCTACATGACTTTGAAACAAATTTTTAAACTTGTAATAAAATCCTCTGAAATCCTGGCATCTTTCATACCTTTGGTCTTGTAATTCATTGTTAAGATTTGTAGCCTGGTGAGGATAAAGTGGCCACATTAGCACAGGGGGTCTGAATGTCAGCGGCAGCTACAGTTCAAATCTTGTTTGAAGTCCTAATTGAATATATCTACTGGTTCATTTGAGAGTTGCTGTGAAATTTAGGGGACCATGTGGTTCTGACTTTCTTAACCCAACAGTTAATCTCTCCCATCTTTTCTCACTTCTAGTGTATGCCAGTTTCCAAAATGAATATTGTTGTGCCTGAAATTCATCATATACTTGTTTTCTGATATCAAATATTTTCTCTCTTGCTGAAACATTATTAATACCATATGTCAGAGCAAACCAATCTTTCAACATTGCATGGGGGTTTCAACTTTGAGAACATAATGGAACAGGCTCTGTTTTCTCAGCTTCCTCATATGTTTCCCACTGCCTGCCATAATTCACCTCATTTGCTGCCCATGACATAAATGCTCTCAAATGAATATCACCAATATATAGAAGAGGATTCCATTGTGTTTCAAGTGGCATTAAAAAGCCATGCAAATAGAATTCACACAGAGAATTCCTTAACCAGTTAGGGGCTGCCTGGTATGCTTCATAGAATTTCTTGGTAGTATGAATTATAGGATCTTGGTTTCTGGAAATTCTCATCAATTGAAACCATAAAAACTGTTCTTTAAGACACAAAGCATAAACTCTGGGTGGTGATCTACATTCCATAATCTGACCAGTTACTTTTAACATTTCGTCCATTTTTGCTTTCAACTCAGCAATTTCCTGCTTCTGACTTTCAATTTTCTTTTTCAATTTCCTCTTTTCTATTTCCCACAGACTTTGTTGCATGTCAATCTGGGCTATGAGTCAGAAAGTCAGGGTTTACAATATAACTGTTTCCCAATTAGCTTTAACATATTCTAGAAACTCAATTAAAAATATTCTCTTATACACAACAATGGCTTTACAAATTGCAGGGTGGAATACAACTTTACTAGGCACATTCAATTGTTCAGTCTGTTCTTGCTTTTGCTGCAAGATAAATTCTTCTTGTTCCTATGGTGGAGAAGTTTGTGCTTCCTCCGAAAATTGCATAGCAGCAGTAGCCAAATCATCAAGATTTGGTAACTTTTGCTCATTATGCCCTGTTTCTTTTGTCTCAACTTGTTCCTCTTCAGGAACAAACGAACTCTGAGCAGCATTTTCGGACACATTCTGAGAAACATTAAATTCGAACTCAATAGACCCTTCTTAAATTACAATCACCTCTGGTTGTGGTGAAGCAGGGGAGGTCTTAGATTGTTTCCTTGTGGAAACCCTTCTTGGCACTGATGTGACTGCAGGAGGTGTTCCGATAGCTTTCCTCTTCCTTGTTTGTTCAGAGGGCTCTACCCTACCAGAGGATGACGATGAACTAGTAAAAGCAACAGGTGTTGTTGTAGGAGAAACAGCTATAGGGGAAGGTGCTGTAGGAGAAGGGCATTGCCTTTTCTGAGAACGAGGGTCAGATTTTGGGGACCCTTCTGCCTTTGTTTTTCCCTTCTCTCTCCTAGTAGCAGACCTAGTTTGTACCCTAGCAGAGGATTCAGGTGCGAAAGCTGCAAGACTAGGTGCTACAGGAGTAGATGACCCTTGCCCTGTTCTACTGGTAGATGCAATTTCTTTCTTCTTTTTCTGAGGCCATGAGGTAACTACCCTAGGGGGTTGTGGAATTTGCAAACTGTTTTGGGCAACAAATTGTTGCCAGGAGAGAGGTGAGACATCCCTCAAAGAGCGCTCAATCAGTAATTTAATAAGGCCATGATGAGCGACAGAATTATCTTTCCCCTGTTGAGTTCCGTGGGCACTTTGTTCTAAAAATATTAACAAGAAATTCAGAACATTTATAACTAACCCATGCCTCATATGGCTCAATAATTTAAAATGATAAAAATGCAGATAGGAAAAATGGCCTTCACAGGTCAAATACCTGATTATGTAAATAGCATACTTTGAATAAGGAGGAGGCAACGATACGTGCTTGCATCCTTGCTTGGAGACTTCTACAGGTCCATCAGTAGGCAATGAAAACTTAGCCCTTGCAGCTACAGAGTCTGAAGAAAAGTTTTCTCCAATGGCTAGAAGCCTGATTACTTCAGCAATTCTGTTTTCGGTTGCAACAACCGTTAGACCCCATATGGTGGCTTCCCCTTCAGAAAGGGTTCTCAAAAATTCTCCAGCAGCCTCCTCATCAAAATCATTTAAGCTCAAGAAATAATTTAACCATCCACAGAGACTGAATGCGTGGACTGTTTGCGGATTTTGCAATAACAATTCATCAGATATAGGCTCATGTCGCACCAACTGACCACCCATGTTTGTAGTTTTCCTTTAGCTGAACTCAATTCCTTGCTGCAGATTCAAATTCTCTGTTTCCCTTTCTGCTCTGGTTTTTCTTCTTTCGTGCCATCACATTTCTTTCTTTTTTCCAAAAATGAACTTTTTGAACAAGCAGTCTTAATTGAAAATCATGCAATAAAGAAGGACATGCGAACATATTTGGAAAATACTAGAAAAATATTAAAGAAAGATTATTTTGCAGCTATGGTAGCAGTGAAAAGACAAGTTTTAAAAGATGGATTACCCCACCCTCTACTTAAAGTATGACATGTGTCCTCACATGTCGTAAAGATCATGTAGAGGTTTGTGTAATAATGACCGGTACATGCATAACAATAAATGAATAGAATGAAATAAATCAAATATGCGATAAGAAAAGATATGGCGTACTTTTGATAATTACATGTATGTGTGAAGAAAGATGACGGCGTCTGCATGAATTGACAAGTGGGAAAGATATCTTAATTAAGGTTGATGCGGACGGATGAATTGGATGGGTGACGGATGGATGGAAGATAAAGAAGTGAAATGGGGACGATAAATGAAAATGGAGAAAAAGGGGTTTTTTTTTTATTTTTTTTAAACCTTTATTATGGGCATGCTTTTTTTTTTTGAAAATTATGGTAACGCTGTAGGAGAAAGGCTAAAGCCTTCAGCTGCAAGAAGAGTAGCAGGAGGAACCTGAACGAACTGCTGCATGAATTCTTCCATGGAGACTGGTTTGTGGTACAACTGGAGTTGATGGCCATTCACTAGCAATTTGAAGCGGACTGGGTCTATTGTTACCAGCTGTACAGCTCCATTGTCGAATACATTCTCAACTTCATAAGGGCCAAGCCAGCGTGTTGTGAGCTTACTTTGGGTTTCTTGATATCTGGAATCATTTAACAGAGCCCAATCTCCAGCGATCATGCCATTTTTTCCTTTGCTATTGGATTGCTTCTATATGCTGCAGGGCGGCTTTTCTCATTTTGTCCAAAGCATTTAACTGTAGGAGATGGTCCTTCTGTGCTTCAGATATGTCTATACTAAGTTCAAGAGCTATCCTCAAAGTTTTGTGTTCAAATTCTATGGATAACATGGTTGTTTTCCCAAAAAGTAGCTCAAAAGGTGTAAACCCAGTTGTTGTTTTACATGTAGTTCTGTAAGCCCAAACTGCTTCAGGAAGTCTATTGCTCCAATCTTTTTTATGGATCTGCACTGTCTTTGTGAGGATTGCCTCAATTTCTCTGCCTGACCATTGGCTTGAGGGTGATAGGGGCTGGAGTTCCTATATTTGATTTTATAGTCATTCATTAGTGTAGTGATTAGATTCAATGTAAACTGAGCTCCTTGATCAGTTACAAGCTCTCTGGGAACTTCAAATCTTGTGAAAATTTGTTCATACAGAAATTCAGCAACTTTGTTATCTCGAGCATGAGTCATAGCTGCTACCTCAACCCATTTTGTTACATAATCCATGCAAACTAGAATGTATGACTTTCCATTTGATGGTGGATCAATTGGCCCTACAAAATCCATCCCCCATTTATCAAAAGGGGTGACTATTATCTGCGGATATAGTGGCATCTGTCACATTTTCTTGTATAGGCCACAGCATCCTTATGTAATGTTGGCCAGTAGTACCCTATTGTAAGAACTTTCATTGATGTTCCTTTTGCTGCAAAATATCCTCCACATGGTTCGTAATGGCAAGCATGCAATATGTCATAAGTTTCATCTTCTCTTACACATCTTCACATTACTTAATCAGGTCTAGTATAAAACAAACTATTTGCAATACAGGAAAAGTTAAAACTTTTCTCTATTAACAATTTCTTTTCTTTTGGAGAAAAGTGGGTTGGTATTCTGTTTACTACTAGATAATTGGCAATGTCTGCATACCAGGGTGTATGTGCAGCAATGGAAAACAAGTGTTCATCTGGGAACCTATCATCAATGATCTCATGTTCAACAGGTGCAGCTGATTGAAGTCTTGATAAAAAGTCAGCTACAACATTAGCTCTCCCTAGTTTGTCAATTATGGTAATGTCAAATTCTTGTAACAATAAGAGCCAACGTGCCAACCTACCAGAGATGGCAGGTTTGTTCATCAGATACTTGATTGCTGCATGGTCAGTATGGATGAATATCTAATAACCTGTGACATAATGCCTAAATTTATTCAAAGCATACACTACTGCAATCAACTCCTTTTCTGTGATAGTATAGTTGAGCTCAGGACCTTGAAGGTTCTTGCTGATAAAGTAAATAGCATGTTCAACTGAATTTTCTTTTTGACTCAGAACTGCTCCTATGCCAAAGTTAGAAGCATCAGCATGTATGTGAAAAGGCAAATTCTATTTTGGACCTTGAAGAACAGGGGCTTTAATAAGCAAGTCCTTTAGTTGTAGGAAAGATTTTTCACTTGCCTCTGTCCACTCAAATTGGGAATCCTTTGTTAACAAAGCATAAAGTGGACTAGCAATTTTACTGAAGTCTTTTATAAACCTTCTATAATACCCTGCATGACCAAGAAAACTTCTGACATCTTTCTGTTTTGCAGGAGTTTGTAAATTCTGAATTACTTCAATTTTAGTAGGGTCAACCTGAATTCCATTATTTGAAACATGATGACCTAGAACAATACCTTCTTCCATCATTAGAGAACACTTCTCACTATTTAGAGACAAATTTTGTTCTCTACACCTTTTCAATACTTTTTCTAAATTCACCAGTGCTTCTTCAAATGTGACTCCATAGGTAGTGAAATCATCCATGTAAATCTCCATACATTCACGAGATATATCAACAAAGATACTAATTATTGCTCTCTGAAATGTTGCTGGCGCATTGCATAGGCCAAAAGGCAAGACCGAATAAGAAAATGTTCCCCATGGACAGGTAAAAGTGGTCTTATCTTGATCTTCAGGGGCAATTTTTATCTGGTTGTACCTACTGTAACCATCCAAAAAGGAAAAATATCTTTTGCCAGATAGTAAGTCTAGTACTCGATCTACAAAAGGTAGTGGAAAGTGATCTTTTTTAGTGGCACTGTTCAATTCTCTGTAATCTACACATACTCTCCATTTTCTACCTTTCTTGGGGACAATGACTAATGGAGAAACCCATTGACTGTCAGAGATTGGATAAATAAAACCAGCATCAAGCAACTTTTGAAGCTCACTTTTAACTATCTCTCTAAGTGCTGGATTTACTCTTCTTTGAGGTTGTTTAATTGGTGAACAATCTTCTTTGATATATATCCTATGAGTACAAACTCGAGGATCTATTCCTTGCATGTCCCCATATTCCCATGCAAAAGCTTTATGTTGTTCTTGTAGCATTTTTAATAGGTCAGCCTATTGAGACTGTGACAGCTTGCTATTGATATTCAAACAATGACCTTGAGACAATTCTATTTGCTCCGTGAGATTACTTATAGAGTCTACAGGTAATGTTTGTATCTCTTGTGGAAGCAAATTATGAAAAATTGCTGGAAGTTTAAGTAGTAAACTTTTAGAATCTGGTTGCTGCAGGAAACATTGTAAATGAGTACCATTTAGATCAGAGTTGTACTGTAGAATTTGAAATAGCAAAGCATCCTCACTCTAAAGTTGTGAGAATGGGTCATTTTGAATCATCATTAATTGAGCCAAAGAATTGACTTCTTCAATTTCTTCCTCCACATCTGGCCAAACAGGTTGGGACAAATCTGGCTGAGGTCTAGCAGGTGGATACAGAGCCAATTTCTTTGTGGACTGTCCATCAGAAATGGTCATATCTCTAGAATGACATCTTATTAAAGCATCAGCAGTTGCTAACCATGGTCTACCAAGAATAACTGGATATCCTCCTAAAGTTTTCTTAACTGATAATATTGTGAAATCAGCAGGATACTCCCAAGATTCAAGATTGACAATTATATCTACTATCCCATCAGGTTTAACTGTAGAGCAGTCTGCAAGCTGCAGAACTGTGGGTGTAGACCTAATGTTTGAAATGTTTAGGCAGCCCATAGTATGCTTTGTCATGACATTAATGGCAGCACCTAAATCAATCAAAACATTTTTTACAACTTGGCCATTTACATTTATCTTCTCTACAGGACTTCCAAGGTCAATATACTTTGGAATAACTACATTTCCTAAAATTATATCAGCCAATTTTCCTACTACATGAATTGTTTGAGGATAATTTTTCTTTCGTCCAGGCTTCTTCAAACAGGCTTCTTTAATAGCTTTTCCAAAAATAGGAATATCTTTAATAGCTTAAAATAAAGGAATTTGAATCTGCACATTCTTGAGCTGATCCAGAATGTCAAAAGTGGTTTCTTCCATGGGTTTATATGCAATACTTTGCAACCTTTGAGGAAAAGGTGGGTTGTCTTGATTTTGCAGAATAGGCTCTTTAGGAAATGTATCAGTTATGGGCATGTACTCAGTAGGAACAATAGGTATAGTAGATTCTTCATGGGGAGAATCTAGTATTTCAGTAATCAGAGGCAGTTTTGGAGCAAGTAAAGTAGTTCCAGACCTCAAATGGATGTCATTAACGTTTAAAGCATAATCTTGATATTGGTTGACTTCAGCAAGATACATAGACTACTGGTGCTGCTGTTGCTTATTATTGGGATTGGGCAATGGCTGGGCAGGCATAAGCGTTTGTTTTGGAGGTCCAGGATTTGTGGCAGTTACTGCAGGAGGTGGCATAAGGGCCCGTGGAAGCTGCAGGAATCTAGAGGACTGATTTTGCCATTGCTGAGGGCCTTGCCATTGAGGATTTTGCTGCCAATTTCCTGAATGTGGGGTCCATTGCCCTTGTGGCTGCTGCCATCCTCCTTGAGGGGACTGCCATTGCTGGTTCTGATAATTAGGCCAATTTGGTTGAGGTGGATTCTAGGGTGGTGGTGGTCCATATGCATGTTGCCATTGGTTATTATAGCTAGAATAGGAATTACCAAAAGTTAAAGGATCTTGAGGCATACCTTGTCTTTGAACCCATGGTCTCCTTTGTGCAACAAAGAACACTTGATCATCATCTCCTTCTATTGGCTTGAAGTCAGTAAGTAGTTGTTTGGCTTCCAAATTAGCCACCATCTTGCATCTGTAGTCATGCTTCTTTTATCTGCAGTGTGGACAGAACTCAGCCAAAACTGCTTCAACCTCCTCATGTTTCTTCTGAGCTTGCATAGTGTTCAGTTGTGTAGCCATATTATTAATGATGTCCTGCTTGAAGTCAGATAGCAAATTTGTTATCTCCATTCAGGAAACTCCACCAGAAGAAGACTTCCCTATTGTAGCATGATGACCTCGACCTTTCTTAACTATTGCTCGAGAGTAGTTAAGACATATTTTCTTTATATCATCCCAAGACAGCTGGGTTATATCACCTCCTCCTATCAGGTCCAGGGCATCTATACAGGCATCACTGATTCCCCTTAGAAATAGTAGTTTCTGAGAGTCCTCGTTGAGAGTATGGTTTGAGTTCCTCTTTAGTGAAAACAAGAATCTGAAAATATAATCTTCTAGACTTTCATTGTCCTTTTGCTGAATTCGGAATATGACATCACTTTTGTTGTCGCTCTTACAATATTCCTTATACTTGTCAAGGAATGTCGTCTGCATGGCCGCCCAACTATCGACAACACCTCTTCCCAGACTCATGAACCATCTGAGAGCTCCTTCCTTAAAGGTGGAAGGAAATAACTTCAGTTTATGAGCATATGTGTTGTAGTCATAACTGCGACAGAGGACATCAAATTCAAACAGAAAGGTTTCTGGGTCCTCTGTGACCAGGCCATAAAACTTTGGAAGCAAAGAAGAGGGAATGTTTTTAAGATTGTCAGTATCTCTCTGAGGAACAATAGGAAACTCAAATGCAAGAGGTGGATTATTTGCCATGTTTGGTTGCTACAATAATAGAGCGAATGGATTTTCCTCAGGTTCATTATCAGCTGGGTCAAATGGTAGTTCAATAAACAGATTTTCAAGGAGGAACCTTCCTAGGGTGTCTCTTCTTTTTCTATGCATGCAATATGATGAATAGTGGCTTGAAGGATCTAAAAATTTTTACTAACAAGCTAAACTAATGCTAAAAATGGCTTTTGATAAATTCCTAGGTAGACGCCATCCCCGGCAACGGTGCCAAAAATGGTCGTGCCCACAAAAGGATATGAAAATCACAGTAAAACCTTTCCTGAGAATTGGACATTCCAACAGGTGACCAATATCTCTCTCTGTAGACGTTCATTTACTTGTCAAACCAAGGGACGTATACTTTAAATGGCGCAGCATAATATATGCACTAGGAACTCATTTTTCTCAAATCTTAGCAAAAATACATACTGGAAAGAAATTCTATCTACGCTACAGGAAGGTAATGCAAATTTCTTTAACTCAACCATGATTTGATTAAAACAAAAACCATGATAACTACAACTGAAACACAGACTATGAACTGGCCTTATGCTGCAGGAACAGGTACAGTGATGGATTCCTTGTGCTGTAGAAGCAATATAAGGCTGAGTTTGTATAAAAACTTTAAAGATGAAAGTAAACTGAAGCTTAACAAGAAAGAGCAACTAACTAACTAGCTACAGATACTTACTAAGTGGGCCCCCTTAGCAAGCATCTACTGATTACGCAGATGCTAAACTCAGAACTTCATTGAACTTTATTCATAAAAACAAAATGACATACATTGTTTTGTTGATATGGAAACTAACAACAAACTCTATCTCTGGTTAAACAGATTCTGTCTTTCATTATCATATTGATTCTTACATGATATCTACTACTCTGATTCTATCTTACTCTATCTATCCTCTCTCCTTTTTTTCTTTCGCAAGAGAAGAGCTTTATTTAAAAACAGGAGAGCAACTAACTAACTAACTCCTTCAAAGAAAGATGTGGGAGTAAAATATATCCCCAAATCAAGGAACAAACTTCATAAATGAATTTATGCATTCAACCCGATCCAAAGAGAATCTAGCGCTCCACTCTTTCCAGATTAACTGTCATTAAAATTCTTTCCCATGCTTTCGGTCAAAGAGTCTTCGTCAGAGCTCCCTTGAAGTCATGCAGGAAATGGACTTTACTGCAAGGCCGAGATCGGCTACACTTGACTCGATCATTCTTCAACAACCTGCAACAAAACGGTAACAGGCAACAGAAAAGGCGTATGGCATATACATGATATCTATTCATTAATCACACATTTAAATCTACTTCATCATCAAAAACTGTATACGATATACCAATTATTTTAGGGAGTCAACGGGGCGATAAATGCAATCAAGTCAACATAATGAGCTGCAGGAATATAAAAGTATCTTGCTACAGGATATCCCAATAAAAGGTTTCAACAAAGTTTGAACAGCAATGAAATAACAACAGTAAAGGCATTTAAAAGTTTATCATAACATCCAAATTATGAGCATATTTTAAGCTCATCACACCCCAAAACATAAAACCACAAAATAAAGACCTAAACAAGATGCACAAGAAAAACAAACTAAGAAAGAGCTTTCATAAGCTCAACATTCTTCTAGATTTATTTATTATTAATCTCCTGGAGTTCCTCCATAATGAACCTCGAACTACCTTTTTCTTGATGTTTGCTCCTGGTCCTGGTAGAAGGTCTCGTGGATGCCTGCACCTCCTGGTTTTTCTTAGCCAATTTGATATATGGGGATCTCTCGGCTCTAGTCATCTACTCCCTCTGCATGGCAATTTACTCATTGACTCTTTTGAGGCCCTCAGTACCAGGAGTGGTCTTCTACAGGGGACCCTCATCCTCCAAGGGTTTATAATATGAGTCATCCGACACATGGACATCATTCCTATCCATAGCCATTCTTCCTTCTACACCATCAAACTTTGTTTTTGAAAATCGTGCACCTCCTGGCTACCTAGAGACTTAGGGTTTTTTAGAATAGGGGAGGGTTTAACCTTATGGGATTTAGCATACTCCATGATTAGGAGAATTAAACCCCTATGTAGAATCAGATCATCCTCATTCTTAAAATGCTTACTAATAGATAGATCCAGGGAAGATAACAAATAAAATGAAATGGAAATTCTTTTGTCATGCCCAAAATGATTCAAAATCATGAAATGGTAAGAAAATATGCTAGCAAAGCAGCCATCAAGGGTTATGTACCTCATTATGAATGCCATAATGTCCTGCTAGAGACTCTAAAGGCCCAACCTATTGTAGCCACCATCCGAGTTCTTCTTAACCCTTCTTTCCCTCTATTTTTCATGGAAAACTGAGAGGGCTTCTTTCGAATTATTCCTTTCCTTGAATTTTCCTAATGTTATTGCTTCTACATGGCAATGATTCAATTCAATTCTATGATTTTTATTCTTCTAGCTATTATCATTTCTTGGTGGCTTCTTCCCATACACAAGTGTAGTTGACTTCACAAATGCCTATGATCTATGTTCACTAGTTTTATTTTCTTGCTCATGTCCTTCACAAGATGTTGTAATTATTTTATTATTATATATTTTTTTAAAATTATAACATACAATATTCATCCTTCTACAACGTCCTTTTAACAAACTAATCAAATTCAAATAATCTCTCTGAATAAGAACTATAATTTACCTTTTCCTCGCTAGTGAGTTTGGGTGATATTTCTATGACTTAGAGCTAAATGTACTAGCTACTTTATGGGAAATATGTATTTTAATAGTAAATATTGCCCATGAGTATTCATTGCGTAGCTATTACATTTAATTCTCCAATCCACTCAATCTTATTTTCAAATAGCAGTAACTTACCTTTATTATTTCCTTCTAATCTTGTGTATCCTAATAAGCTATGTACTTACTTTCTTAATGTTTTATTTATCCCTTTAAAATTTTATTATGGTACACATAGGGTGATTAAATTAAAACTAATGAATTATTACTAGGAACAAATTTTAATTTTCTACGAAATCTTGTTTATTTTTTCTTCAAAAATGATAACTTCTATTCTTTTCTTCCTCTAGTGGTGGCTTAAACTAGGTGGACCATTTATTAACTAAACATTTTTCTTGAAAATCCTTCAATTTACAATCAACATTGGAAAATAAAACTAGCAATTCTATTGGTGTAATAGTTCTGAACCCCTCAAATTTTACAAACTTTAAACTTCATAATACTCTCAACAACCAGCATCCTTTGATTGTTAAATATTCTCCATGATATTCTTTGTCTTTTCTTGTCAAAGCCCTAACTATGACCCAATCATTTTTTTTAAGATTTGCTTGTTTTAATGTTCGTATGAATATGAAACCAAAGTGTCATAATGATTGGCCCTAAAATTTTGATGATGATGCCCTTACATACAAAATTATTTGATTATTACATCTTTATCTATCTATTAAATTCAAGTGTTTTAATGATACAAAGAATATGGTTAGTTCAAGTATTATTATTGTATTCCTTTACATACATTTATAGTTTATGTGATTTAGTTTTATATATCAATTTTAATATTGTGAATTATTAATTTAGTTTGATTTTTTTTTTGAATCAAGCTTATTTTATTCTTGATATTAATGACTAACAAGACAATTATGCACTCCTGCACATGTGTGTTTGTGTGTGTGTGTGTGTGTGTGTGTGAGAGAGAGAGAGAGAGAGAGAGAGAGAGTATTAGTCATCTAAAGATAGTTTGGATAAAAATACTACACATAGAACATATAATATCATCATCCAAGTAGCATTTTGTATTATAGGTAGAATAAATTGAATTTTATTAATTATTAAATAATTATTAAAATAAGAAATTAAATTTATATTGTTAAATAATTTTATATTTAAAATACACTGTATTGTTATCAATAAAAAAGAGAGTGAATATTAAAAATTAATACTCTATGTGTGTAAAAATATTTAAAATATTTCTTTCAAATAAAGAAAAGAATAAAAAAGGGTGGAGTTAAGGAAATAAAATATGTTAATAAACAAAGATCTCTTGAGAAGATACAAAACTACCTAAATATATTTTAATGGTTTATTAAAGTGTGTTCTTTGTAATGAGAAAAATGTACTAAAGATAAAAGGACATTTTTCACCAACACTATACACATTCATATTCAATACCACGTCTCAGAAGTTGTACAACTTATTACTAGCCCTATATATTTCTAAGCTCATATTTCTCTTAATTAGAATAATGTTCTATAGCTCAAGGTACTCCTACAAGTATTATTATGATTTACACTAAATCTTATTTAGTTCCAACACTAAAGTTTTGAAGTATATGTTCTGAATTATTAACATAATAATTCTAATTGTAATATTACAATGCAATATTACTACTAAAATTAGAATAATTGAGCTTTTTCATAATGATTTTAATTGTAATATTTAGTTTCTATAAGTGGGTTTTTGCCAAGGCCCAAACCGTATTACAAGAAAAAAAAAATAGGTCACTCTAGAGGTAGCCAAAATTAGTACTAAAACTACATTTTAATCAATATGAAGCACCTTCACATATTTTTTCTTTTTACGAGCTAATGTCCAATAAAAATGATATTCCAAAATTGAAGACTTGGGAGAAGGGTACTGAGAAGAAATTGCTTTAATAGCCCCAACTAAGGGCACAACACTAATAGATGGGACTATAATAAAAAATAAGGCAAAATTATATGTTGAAATACAACATCTATAGTAGGAGTTTCAAAATTATACAAACAACTAGCAATAGGGGAAACAATAGGAAAAGTGTCAACCTTGTTAATAACCATAACAACAGGGGTAATGTCAAGTTCATAGGGAACTATAATAGGAGATGGTAGCTCAAAATCCGCTGAAACATTAGAAATATCTAGAAACATAGTAAGATGTTTTAGAAAAAAATTAGTCCACCAAGAGAAAGAGGTCTTGTGAGAACCATGAGAACACCTAGAGACCAATTGTCCCATTGTAAACCAACATCTGAAGTGAAAGGAATGCCTTCATTATCAATCAACGGACTCCAATCATCATAATTCACCGGGAAAATAATCTCACCTAAAAGAGATTTCAACCAATCAATCTCCAGCTATCTATGAGTGATGTGTGGGAAAAATTAGTAGTAGCAATATCCACCTTCAAAAAATACCCCAAGGCATTGCCAATTGCCTCAGGAAAATATCAATCCAATTTCCAACCTCTGAAATAACATCTCTATCAATAGAAGAATGAAAGAAAGCAACCAAGAAACCTTTAACAGGAGGGTAGATATCCATCATACCATCAACTAGAGAAAGATCATCCACAAATATCCAGTGATTTAAATGAAATATTGACACACAAGCGGAAAAACCTACAAATCATGCCCTTGCTTGAGATTTTTTCATTATCTATCACTTCTTGGCTCAAAACCAGTACAACGATAGTAGACTTTTAGGAGGCATATACTTTTAGAGGCAAGCAATATTTTCAACAAAAGATCTGCATAGGAGGCTTGTTAATGAGAGCTAGAGAAAATAGGGGAAGCAACAACCCCAAAAAGTTCAATGGGAAGATCAAGAGAGGGGGTCCCTTGTATAACATACAAAGCCACTACTACACAGGGACCAACAATTGCACTAAGAGAGTGAGGGGGGGCAAGAGTAGGCATAAAAGCCTAAACCAAAAGACGGACAATACAGTGAGTGCCAAGCACATAAACCCAACTAGAAGAAGCGAACCCTGGAACACCGACAATAGGCTAGGGAGAAGAGTGAGTGACAGGAGAAAGAGGATGGACCACTATAGATGCCCCAATAGAAAGGAGGCAAAAAAGAACATCATTCATAGAAGGGGGAATATCTACAACAAAGGAGGAGGCATAGTGTAGAATAAACCCACACACAATAGGTAAGGTAAGAGGTGCCACAGCAGGTGAGGCAGCACCTAGAACGCTTACTCCCGCATGAAATAGGGGGAGCAAGAACTCTGAATTTGAAATTGGAGAGACGAAAGGGAGTGAGCGAGAGGAAGGAACCATTCCTAACGAAAGTTTTGACAAGAATGAAAGAATTTATGCACTCTTCTTGATGTGAAATTCTTCATCAGAATATCTTTTCTATACATTATGATTATGAATTTGTATAATGATACATGCTGAATATAAATTTATATGATGTTACATTTCTTGACACCTAGATTTTCTAAATCTTCTCTAATATTAACTCTTCTTCGATCTTTCTACTCTCATACCACATTCTGAATCTAAAACTAGAGGATAAACAAAAGATTCTTATAGCAAACAGACAAAATTATTTTATATATTTGACTTGTAAAAGATAGATTACGTTTTGTCTCGATATAGTATTCTTTCTTTCATTCACTATACAATTCCGAATAATATCTCGGAGAAATCTTTTATAGACAGCACAAGCCCTAAAAATAGATAGTAAATTGAATGGACTACCTTCCCATGCATTTAACAGGCACATGACACCTAATTTTAGACCTAGTTTAAGAGGCTTAAAATATCACTAAACATAGTCAGCGATCATCACATATCGTCATTTACATTCACTAACAAGCAAACATTTATGATACTTTTCAACAAAAATAATAAAATATGGTCCGCCAATGTTACTGTTCGGAGTAAACACAGTGTTAGAAGATCTCTGCAAGTGCCTCTGCATAGAGTAAAGCTTCATATTGTTTACATGGATTTCTAAAGCCTGAAAATGATACATACTAAAACGAAAAAAAAAATAGAATTAGAGGAATCCATAGGCACCTGAGTATTTCTGCAACTTTCGGGTATGCTGTGAGGGAGGCCTTCCGTAGAAAATATCCTTCCCATTATTTCCTTTTTCCCTTTGCCTTCCTCCTAATTTTTGCTGGGATTTCACATAGTTACCCAGAAAAGAAAGATACTGGTACAGTGCAAGAAATGTTCAGAAGAATGTGTTCTGGCTCCTCATTTTCCTCCAGACGATACCTTACAAATTAAGGAGGAATAAGACTTGCGCAATAAAAATGGATACATGACATCACCGCCTCCTACATGATATCTTTCGTTGACCATGATATTGCATCTCTTGGACATGGTTAAAAATTGGGATATGGTTAAAAATAACATGAGCCAGTTATTGACAGTTCGAAACTCTCTGTATAATTACAAATTTGTTGGATCATTTGGAAGAAAAGGGGGGACCAAGATACATTCTTCTGAACGTTTCTTTCACTGCAGCAGGCCGAGAATTCTCTCAATCCATGATAATCTCTTTGCTCTCTTCCATCAAGCCAAGACTTTGCATTCATGAAGAGGTTATTTAAAAATTGTTCAGTTGTTCAGTTTTCAAAAGTCAAGTAGTGCGTTTCAGTTGTTCAAAAGTCAAGTAGTGCGCTTCGACCTTGCAAAGTGGTTCATGTAGTCTGATGGCTTCTTCTACTGCTGTGTGCACGCGCAAGCGAATCATATTGACTTTTAGTCGATGTTATTTAAAAATTGCAACTCACCGACTTCTTAAGGTCTTCCTTTAAAATTGCAACTCACCGACAATTTCAGAGATCGTATCAGACTCTTTTATTTGACATATATGGAAATAATGTAACACGCAATCACATGAATGTCATTGTATGCAGAGCAGAAGTTACTTCTCATGCAATAAAAGGTACGAGTGATGCCAAACCAAGATTCCCACGATTTCTGAGTGGAGAAACCACTCATACTTCTGTGAAAAGAACCAAGATCCCATTATTATTTCTTTCACTCATCATCTCAAACTGATAGCCATTTAAAAGTCTATAACTAAGAATTTGCCAAAGTAATAATATTTGTGTCGATAAACACCTGCATTGCTTTGGTATTGGTAATAAACTGATTTTTCAATGTATGTGATGAGAAAGAATATATTTTAGGTATTCGTCATTGTTGACTGTAATTTTTCATTGATTAGTATATTTTATACAGACATATTTTATTGTTCAGTTTTAAATAATGCTTCTTTATATATCTTATACAAGACTAGGTATTAGTCATTGTAAATTGAATTTTATTATTGACTATTATTTTCATATAAACATAATTAGAATCTATTTTTTGTGTTTTATTTAGAGTCTACTTAGTGTTTTAATTGACAAAGATCATTGAATGGGTTTTATGTGCAATTTTGTTCCTTCTTAGACATTACACATAAAAGAGTAATAGCAAATAATTATGTTCAATCCAATACATTTTGTCATAAAACATATAAGATATAAACATGCTAGTATAAAATATTGTCATACTTAATATATCTGTTAATTAAATTATTAAAACATGTGAAACCAGATCAATTTAGTTAGATACAATAGAAATGAGAGAATAAATTAAGAAAATAGATGAAAATGTGACTATTCTATTAAAAAAAATTCTATTCTAACATCTATAGAAAAATCTCCAATGTAGGGTTATTGATATGATCTTGATTACATTATTATTGGTGAATAATTTTTTTAAATGAATATGTTCATATATATTGGAAAAAAAATTATTTACAATAACTAAATAATAAATATAATTTAATCAAATTAATTTTAATAAAGTGTTTAAAAGTTATTTTATGGATTGATTATTTTGATAAATGAGTCTTGTTAGGCATTAAAATAGAGGGCGTGTTATGAAATTATCATTAAAAAGATGTCCATGTGTAAAAATAATTATCATTTTAAAGAAAATAGATACATACACTTGCAAATAAAATATATTGTAAGCATCCAAAATTGAGAACTTATTAATTTGACTAAATTCTTGATGTTGAAATGATTTATTCTAAAAATAATATAAAAATAGGTTGAGATTGGATTTGGAGGATGATTCAATAGAGGATTGGATTTGTTAAGGACGGTAGATTTATTAGATGATGATATTGTATTATAATTTATGATATTAGAAGTGCAAATGAATGAATGACATATCTTCTCAAAGTTTTTCAAGCATTAGATGATGAGAATCTATAAAGAGATTTAAATATATTTTTAAATATTTTAAATTTTTTATATACATTATCTTTCATAATATAATTGAGCAAGATGATATTGTTCATATGTGCAGACTCTTAATGTAAAATAATAAAATTAAAAGATAAAAGAAAAAAAACAGATACATATATTAATGCATGAAAAGAAAAAATAAAGATAAACACTTAAATGCATGAAAAAGAGAAATTATATGAAGATCCAAAATAAATCTAAAAGAAAGGGTAAGGCATATGTACCAATTATCATTACCATGAGATGCATCATAGTATAAGAAATCATGGTGTCTATATAGAAATATACCCAAAAAACTAAACATTTATAAGTTATTTTAATTTTACCATATATGCAACAAACAAAAGAAGAGACACAAAAGTAAGAAAGAATACATAAAACATAAAAAGAAATAATGAAGTTGGGATTTTTTCTTATTCAAATTCAAAGCTAACAATGATTGATTTGACAATGATGATGATCAAATTGATATGAGATTAATATATCCTAAAAATATTGCAGGTTTTGAGAATTATATATCTAAATAATTATAGTTGATTTCATTAAAATAATTTAAATTTTAGCAAGATTAAGGATAAAGCTTAAGCATAATATGGGACTGTAATCTTGTGGAAAGTGGGGTTCACTAGTATCAACATGCAAATTAGCAATCAAAGCCAATCCCATAATTTAAATTGGTGAACAAGTAATAGTCACAATTGCAAAACCTTAGCAAAATTGGCCACTTTTGGTTTTGTTTGTTCTCTTTTGTGTGAGATAGATGCAATGTAATGACACTAAATAATGAAAAAGTGACAATAGTTATCATAAACAAATAATTATAGAGATGGTATTGATTTGGGAGGTAAAAAAATGGAAAGGGAATGTAGAGGGGAACCTATGTCTAGAATATAAGCACAAACTTATTAGATATTGTAGCTAGGCGCCCTAAGCATGTCAAGTGTTTAGGTGCATAATAGGTGTCCAACTAGTATCAAGAGCTTCCAAATTATCTTCTCATCAAACTGCAAGTAAAATAACCTAAACTAAGGCCCTAGGTTCCCTAGTCCTAGTGGATATGGTGCTTGGTGTCCTAGTCTTGAGGATAGAGGTGTTTTATGTTAGTGTCCACCCCTTTTATGTTTCATTTCTCTAAGAGTTTTTATATCTAGATCTTTAAATCTTCTATATCTCCCAACCTTTATTAAGGCCCATTTCTAAACATGCATATGCACAAGAAAAGAGGAAAATATTATTGTCATGTATAGGGGCTTTCTTAAGTCAAACTCTAGGTTAGAGTTAACCCTACAAAAATGATTATTAGAAAGAGAAATTTCCCTTTTAGGGAAGAGGTTAAATATAAAATTAAATAGTTGAACTAAAAGGCTAACATAAAATTATTATACCTTTTGATGATGCAATTATCATAGGATAAGTCCTCCAAGTGTTTATGCAATAACATGATAAATAAACACAAAATCCATTATGAAAACATAATTGAAGACAACTTGTTGAATCTTGATGCTCCTTGTAATCATATATGCTCTTGAAGAAATTAAGGATGCTTGAGAATGAAATTGATAGATGCCATATGATAGAATGATTTAGGAATTAAGTATTATAGGGTTACCAAAGTACTTTTCATTTTAGGTCGACTTACATCATCATAATATTATAACATTGAGACTAAATCTGAAAATGTTCAGGCTAGCACATTACTCTACCTAAATTTTGGCCAAAAAGCATTGGACTATGGCAAATATTGACATAGTCCCATCAAAATAGTCCCTAATTTTAAGGAACGGGGGATAGTATGAATCTAATACAAAATTTGTAATTTATATTAAGATTAACAACAATTAATTGGGGGGAAAAGTGCTTTGAAATTTAAAATAAGTAGAAACCAAATAAGATTGAAATGATATAGGTGAAATGGAACACTTAAGGTCAATACCCAAAGAGAAGTGTGTTCAAGTTTTAAAATAGGATAGGACTCATATTCTTGAGTTGACAATTTATTCAAACAATGAAATGGTTCAAAAATGGCTAGAGTAATGGGAAAACTAAAATGAGTGATAAGGAGAGTGTGAAATCAGACTTAGTAATTTAGGGAGTACATTTAATGACACTACATTTAGGCCCCACTTTAGCAAGAGTATGAAGTTACACTCATACTCATGGTAAAGTAGACATGAAGAGATAGAGTTTTTGAGACCAAGACAAATATTACCAAAGAAAGCTATCTTTTTGCAAGAAGATGAAAGCTTGAGTATAAAATAGGCACTATATCATGGACCAACACAAACATCAAGGAGGTCTCATATGCCCCCATTAATATTGTAGAACAGAAGATGCCACTGAGAGGGGGGTGAATCAGTGGTTTTCAAACTTAATCCTTTTAAACCTCACTTTGTGTGTATCAGTTAGCAAATCTAACATAAGGTGGATATATTGGTGAGATAGGGAGAAGACTCAAATGCAAGCACACACAAAAATAACATCACATAAGACTGAATGTACGAGAAAAACCCAACATGGGAAAAACCTTAGTGAGAAATGCTTCTAGGGTGTACTGCTCCAATCTAGCCTCACAATGAACACTATATTATATAGTTTAGGGCACCAACCCAAGGAGCAACAAACCCTAATTTAGGGCACCAACCCAAGGAGAACCAACCACTAATTCAGAGCGCCAACCCAAGGAGCACCAACCCTTGCACCGAGCTTTAACTCAGTGATCACAATAACATATCTCAAAATAATAATAATAACCTTGTTAAAAAAGAGCTTTGTAACTGTCACACATATTTATTCACCGTTTCACCTCTATTTGATTCTCTGTCGGTTCTCTGCTCACCTTCTCTGGCTCTTCCTCTACTTGGTCTCTATCGGTTCTCTTCTCACTCATATCCACTGCTGCTTGCTACTACTAGTACTCTTGACTATATCAGTTCTGTCCACTCTGATCTCTATTGGTTCTCATCTTACTGGTCAAGCCCTACGCTGATCTTGCACTACACTAAAACACCCTCTACTTCCTTCTTGTAGGTTCTACTACCACTGGTTCACTTGACTGCAACACACTTTGCAGCTTATCGGTCACTCTGACCTTACCCGTTTAATGTGAGTCTGTGTTGGTGTTGAGGTACTAGAAGCAATCTATTTTTACAAATTGTGTTTCAATGGTGGATTATTTCTTTCTTTCTTTCTTTCTTTCTTTATTTATTTAATTCTTTGTTTCTTTTTATCTTTCTTTCTTTCTTTCTTTGTTTCTTTATTTAATTATTTCTTTCTTTCTTTCTTTCTTTCTTTCTTCGGCAATGAGCACACCTACAGTAATCATTTTGGTAGTGATCCACCCTTTGTAAAACTAACATTAATTGGTGTCACCTTAACCGGTCTTTTATATTGAGAACTAACATTCTCCTTAGTATTTCCCTTCTTGGATTTTCCACATAATATCTGTTGTTCATTGTATTTATGATTATCATTTTCATGTTATATATATCTTAGTTAATTCAGTTGGTTTGGATCCAAATTTGAAAAAGAATAATTTTTTTTTTAAGTTATCAACCGAATCACCCATCCTCTTATTTTCCTGGTTATTCAAAAAATATCTAAAGATGGAATTATCAAGGATCCATTCCAAGCCCATAGACTGAGAAGAAGAGGAGTCCTTAGAGATAACCTCCTCAATTAGCAACCCTTTGGAAAATTTCTCCTCTTAACATTGGGTGTGGAGTTCAATATTCTTCATCTTGCCAATATGTAACCATAGAAAAAGAAGAGGCACATTTACAACTAGTCCCAAGGATGTTGGATAGATCCACAACTAGGGTGGGGTTAGAAAGGGGACCAATAAGGTTATAATAGATAGGTTGGTAGTAGGGGAAATAGCTAAATAGAAATTACAAATCCTCAAGATTAACTCCTAGCGAAGGAGGAGAAATTTATTAGACGTATTTGTATCTATAGATTGAAATAGGAAATAAAACATCCAAAAGGTAAAATTCATTCTAACTTTATGTCTGAAATTATTTAACATAGAAAATAATTGGGAAAGAAAATGCTTATACATGGTGTCTTGGGTGATATATCCCATCAAAACTTGCACAACATTATTCCATTCCCTAGGGAAGTCCTCTCTACTAAAACCATTCTATAGATGAGACATCATGTCTCTCTCCTCCAAAATTCTCTTGAAATCTTCTTTATAATTCCCTTTAGGTTTGTAGGGAAAACAACTCCTAACAAAATTCTAGTAGAAGCCGTTATTGACAACATATTTAAATGGTGAAGAAAATACTTCCAATATAGAATTTATCCTCATGCTAAGAGTGAGGAAAATGTTCAAGTAGAGACAGATTAAATCATTTCATTCCCTCAAAATAGGAAGCAAGATTACTCCTCTCAATCATAGGCTAGAGAACATCATTGCTTAAAATTTTCATAGTTATTCGGTTCAGTCTATATAAGATGTCCCCTATGGTAGACTATCACACAAAACAACTATTGACAATGACTAAGTGTAACACAAAACTAAATTAGGAAAATTACAACCAACAATGGTTTTAGGAAAGAGAATCCTTCCTCCATATATAAAATACAAACTCCCCATCATGGAATGATTCTAGGAAATGATAAAATTTTCCATAATTAAAATAGTAGTACTTAGAGAAATTTACACCATATTAGACCTTGTGTCATCTTGGATCACATCCCAAACCTCCCTAGGTAGTGCATGAAAATTAGTCTAGGTTGGAAAGGAATTAGTCTAGGGAACCAATTTAGGCAACCTATTAGTGTTAGGGGTCCCATAGATACTGAGGGGGGGGGGTGAATTAGTATCTAACTGGTAATAAGAATTTTTTAAGTTAAAACATGCAGAACATAATATAACAGTGTACCGATATGTAAGAAATAATGCAATAAACAGAATCAAAAATATCCACATGAAAAGTACACCATAACACAAGATGTTTAATGAGGAAACCCGGTGTGGGAAAAACCTTGGTGGGATTTGTGACCCACAATATTCACTCACTGGCCAATGAGAGAATATTGCTTACAAAAGGGGCCTGCACATGCAGAAAGGCCAACTGCCTAGAGCTCACTACTCAATGGGAAGTCACACTGACTTACAATAAGGATTAAACTAATCCAATAACTTGTACTGCTTTACAATAGCATCTTCAATGCCAGATTCAGTACCGGTTCCTGCTTTGTTCTTTACATATACCCTTTGACCTATATTTCGCACATTAGATCTGTCTAATATTTTTTTTATGCTTCTTGCATCATTATTACAAATGTCTATAATGATCTCCTTTATATATAAGAGTCATTTTACAATTTTCCAAGTCATCTTACAATAATAAACAAAATATTACATAACAAAAATCCTATCAGCCTATGTGCTGGTATACTTTCTTTCTTTTGTGCTGGTGCCAGTGTCCTAAGTGATCTGCTGGTGCCGGTGCACTATCTTGTCGGTGTAATGCTTTGCCGGTATAATGTCTTGCCAGTGCCATAGGATTGCAAGGTTGCCATCAATGAAAAAACCTTCAATCACATACAATGTCTCATTAGAGTGTGCATATGCCAACAATCTCCCCATTTGGCATTGATGGCAACACTCATGAGAAATTTCAAAAAGTATCCAAAAGTGTGCCATCCAAAAATGTTACCAAAAATGTGAGAGCTCCTCCTGAGCATATGATTCTTGTGTTTTGAACTTTCTCATCCCACTACTCCCCCTTTGGCATCAATGATAAAGGTTGTCAAGATGTCAGTAGAGTTTGTAGGTTCAGCGATCCATAACCTCAACCTTGTAGCTGGGTGGTTATAATCTAAAAAAGATCTCCCAAAATTAAGTTTATACTATCCATAAACTTCTTAATATCCTTTATTGTTGTCTCAGTTCTCTTCACTGTACTGGTGAGATGCTGCAAATGCTCTGTCGGTGTTTTCCTTCCCTGTGTTTAGATCTCAAATGTTTTGCCTTATTTATTGTCCTTTCTTTCTCCCTTTCCAATTTGAGTAGTTCTTCCTCAAAATTTGCTATCTTCTCTTCAAAAGCTGATAGTGAATCAGGTGAGTTGACAAAGTTGTCTACAAGTTTATTTATCTCATCCCATTCCTTGCTTATTTTCTTGCCAATATCTACAGTCAAAAAGTTTGTTTTACATGTATCTTTATACAGATTTTTGTATTCTTTCAACAAATTGCATAGTTCGAGTAGAAGTGTGTCAAAAAATTTGTTACACTTCTTTATTTCCTCATCAAAGAATTTTTGTTTTTCAATCTCTACCTTATCCTTCACTGATTGTTCTTTTATTTTCTTAATATATTTTTAGATGTATTTACACAATGTATCCAATTGTCCTAAGGAATCTTTATTATCTATATTACACTGAGGTGCTATTACCTTCAAAATTGGTATGGAATCATCAATTGCTTTATAAGCCTATGAGCTGCAGTCAGTTATTTTCTTGATAGAGTCAAGTAATACCTCAGTCACATTTGTTGACTTGACTATTGATGATGATCCAACAATCTGAGTGCTGGTGGTAGTAACCATGCTTGTATTGACCTTTGGTAGGTTAGTTTGTGTCTGCATTTCTTTAAGCACTGGTTTTCCTACTTCATTGGTTACCGGTGGCACTGTTTCCTTATGTACCTGTTGCGGAGCCTTTAGCTCTATTGGTTTCTCTGTATGTTGTGTTGTCTCTATCTGTGACTCAGTCTCTACCTTTTTCTCTGTATCTTCTGCTAGTTTCTCTATTTTCCCTACTACCGGAGGCTCATTAGCCATATCCGATTTTTCAGTTGTATATTTATCTACTACTATCTTGATCTTCTGAGTATCAACATTTACAGTATATAGGACTTCAGAATTAGGATTGCTATCCTCTACATCCATATTTTCTGAGATAACCTTATTCTTTTCTTCATTTTGGTCTTTAATGCTTGAAAGAAGTCATTAATATTGTTCTCCTTGTTCTCACCCATGTTATTGAACAGTTCAGTAAATTACTTTCCTACTGGTATGTCATATCCAAGTTCTTTATAACCTATACTAGGAACCTATTATGTTATGTGTAGCATTAGGCATACTAACAAATTTCCAAATCTAAAAGTTCCTTTCTTGTCCCTTTTGATTTTTCCAAGGTTGTCAATTAGTTCATCCTTTAACCATTCACATATGTCAATTTTTGCATTGTCTATTACCATATCATAAGCACTCTTAATGCATAAACTTGAAACTAAATTAAGTCTATTAGCATGAATGGCTTTATAACCTAATATCATACTGATGAATATCACATTGATATCTTTTACATCATTAACCCTTAGAGACCTCTTATCAAATGTTGCACCAGTTAGTTTTGTAACTAGGTCATTTGGAACCTTCTTGGTTTTATCTGGCCTTTTACCGGTGGTCGATAACCCTATGATAGCTTTCACAACTTCCTTGGGTGATCTTATGGATTGCATCTAACCAGAAAAATTCTCCATGTACTCTTCTTAAAACTATCCTAATCACATCCTTAGAAAATTCAGGAATGCTAAGGATTTCTGTAAATCCTAGGGTTTCAATAATCTTGTGTTCATCCTCTACATTGCCGGTGTTATCACATATTATGGTTTTATACATGGTTTTGATTTCCTCGTCTCCTAACACTTCAATGTTGTAGTGGATGTACATTCTGGGGTCTTCAGCATATACAACTCCCTTAGGAATTTGAGAAAATGCACCTAAGGTATCATCCTTCTTTGCTATCTCGAGAACTAACTAAAATACGGGCCCAGGTCTTTTTATTACCTCAACAATCGTAGGGTTTGCTATGAATTCAATTGCAGAGGTGGATACCATGATTAAATACCTTTCACTGCCTTGGATGGATGATTGCTTGGAGTGTGCTTGCTTCTTGCTCAAAATGCCTTAGCTTAGAATCTTCGTGCTCTCTGAAAATTTGAAATCACAGTGAAATGAAATGGAGCCAAAACCTTAACTTTCTAATGTCTTTTCACCATCTACCACATTAATTTCATGCTGGTTAAGTATTCACTTAACATTGTCTGCCGGTGATAAGTAATTTTCAACTTCTTATCTCTAACCGAGGGAATAATTAACACGTGTCATTAGATTGCCAAACCCTCAAGGAAATTTTCTTCAATTAGATGAAGAACTTTCTACCAGTGGAGCACTGCTCTGTCCTTCCAGTGAAGCATCACTTTGTCCTATTGGTGAAGCATTGGTTGGTTCTACCAGTGGAGAAGTGTCCAAATCTTCCACAAACATAACATCTCACATTCATTCTGCAGTTTTTAGAGTTGTGACCAACTTTGTTGCATTTTGAACATTGACTAGTGGTTGTGTTGATATTCTGATAATTCCTAGATTTACATTCATTTGCTCTATGACCATACTTATTACAGTTAAAGCATTTTCCATTGAATTTATAAGCATTAGGTTGTCTTATCGCTTTGCTATGATCCTGAGTATTTGCAGTACCGAAGCTTTCACCAACTTCAAAGCCAATTCTAGAAGTGTCACCTTTAGGTTTTTGATTCTTCAGCAAGGTACCAAGTTCCTCTGAGCTTTTCTTGAATTTTTCTTTGTGTTGATTTGCAGTTTCTAGTTCTCTTTCCAAGATTTCCTTTTGTCTCATCAGTTCATTCGAGTCATTCTGAGTATGCATCAGATCTGTCTTCAACATGTCATTTTCATAGCTAAGTCTTGTGTTCTCATTTGCTGCATCACTTAATCTTCTGGTCAATTCTTCTTCATTCTTCTTCCTATCCTCAATTTCTTTGCAAAATCTCATAGTCATATCGTGCATTTCATTTTTTGTTTTCATAATCTCTTGTTTCAACTTGCTTATCATATCATTAAGTGATTCCTTTTCATCATTCTCATTTTGCAATTTTTCACAAAGTTCTCTTCTCTTATTTCTTGCAATAGTAAAATTTTCTTGAAGTGCCTGAATGATATCCTAAGCTGCCCTTAAATCATCTTCTAATTTGATATTTTTCAATTTCTCTACATCATAGTCTATAAGAGCTCCTTCAAGTTGCTTAATTAGATTTTCCATTTTTACCGGTGTCAAGATCTTCCTCAAGCTGTTAGGCTTCTGAAATACCAATTTTTAGGGGTCTCACAGATACTGAGAGGGGGGGGGGTGAATCGGTATCTAACCAGTAATAAGAATTTCATAAGTTAAAACATGCAGAAAATAATATAATAGTGTACCAGTATGCAAGAAATAATGCAATAAATAGAATCAAGAATATCCACATGAAAAGTACACCATAACACAAGATGTTTAACGAGGAAACCCGGTGTGGGAAAAACCTCGGTGGGATTTGTGACCCACAATATTCACTCACTAGCCAATAAGAGAATATTACTTACAAAAGGGGCCTACACATGCAGGAAGGCCAAATGCTTAGAGCTCACTACTCAATGGGAAGTCACACTGACTTACAATAAGGATTAAACTAATCCAATAACTTGTACTACTTTACAATAGCATCTTCAATGCCAAATGCAGTACCAGTTCCTACTCTATTCTTTACATATACCCTTTGACCTATATTTTGCACATTAGGTCTGGCTAATATTTTTTTTTATGCTTCTTGCATCATTATTAGAAATGTCTATAATGATCTCCTTTATATATAAGATTCATTTTACAATTTTCCATGTCGGCTTACAATAATAAACAAAATATTACATAACAAAAATCCTGTCGGCCTCTATGCCAGTATACTTTCTTTCTTCTGTGCCGATGCCAGTGTCCTGAGTGATCTGCTGGTGCCGGTGCACTATCTTGCTGGTGTAATTCTTTGCTGGTATCATGTCTTGCCAGTGCCATAGGATTGCAAGGTTGCCATCAATGACAAAATCTTCAATCACATACAATGTCTCATTGGAGTGTGCATATGCCAACAATTAGTAGTATTGTTCCCCTCTCTAAGAGTGTGGGTGAGTTTAACATGACTAAAAGTAGAAAGGAGCCAAAATTTACCAATGAGGTCTTTCAATGTCTATCCTAGAGTAGCTTCTCCATGAAGCATCACATTTACATTACTAGAGTCCCCTTAAATGTTTTTTTGGAATCCCATTTATTTAGTGATATATGTGTTGTAGAAGATTGTTTCCACTTTGGCAAAATTTGAGGTCTGGATGCCATTCTTTTTTACATAGGCAAACACCATATTGCCTTTTGTACCTCTCATGATTCCATCCCCCACTCCCCTGACTTGGGTTACCTTTAGACAAACTATCAAAATTAAATGTCAGCCTACTAGTTTTAAGGGGGACGATTTTATAGTATTCATGTGACCAATGCGTGGGGAGATTAAAAATAAGAGGGACTCAATTAATCCCCAATTTTTAGCTATATTCCACTCAAAGGACAAAGGTAAATGATTAAATTTGTACCATACCTAATGAAATATTTTATTTTGTCCTTAGTGTTACTGATGATAGAGATGGAAAAATATTTCAATTCCCTAAGTATTTTATTATTACATTATATCCAAATACTTCATCTAGTATGAATGAAATTATGACATTAGATTTCAATAATAAGGGGTTGGGCACATGAAGGGGTCTAGCAGGACAAGACCAACACAAAATCTGTATGCCATGTCCAAGATAAGGAGAAAAGATGCATTAGCTTCTACCTTATGTTTGAAGAGTAATGGATATGAAACATAATATGGTTTATACTTTTTTTAGCCTCTTCAGAAAGGATGCATTTGTTCACAATCTAGATTCCATGCTTCTCAAGGTTGTTGATGGTGAGGATCTTTTTATGAGAAGCCATCCACTAGAATAAAAAAATATTACGGATGGTTTTAGATATCCAAATTTTTATCCCTTTAAATTGAGAGGGCCAAGGGGATGCCCAGATATTAAAACTAGATCTCGGAGAGTAGTTCTTGTCCTTTAAAGATGACCAAAGCAATTTTCTTAAATGTCAATTGTAAAAAATCTAAAGTTCTATAATATCATCATAAGTTTGTCTACCACAATATGGATTGGTTGATAAAATATAGCGGATTGATCCTCTAGGAAGGGGGGAAGAAGTTGTATTCCAGTAATCCTTAACAAAGAAATCATGTCTATCAACCAAGTCCTTTTCAATAGTAGAGTAGATCAAATAAAATTATAAAGGAAAGGGAAAATACCAAGGGTCCTTCTAGAATCTAGCATCCCTACCATTATCAGCATGTCACAAGGCTCCCTTCTGTAATAGAATTTTAGTTTTTATCAAATTATTCTAAATCTGGGATCCTGAGGCAAGCAATTTCTTTATAGAAAAGTGTTGATGTCTCTTCCTTTAATTTATTTACTCCTCATCACTTTGGACCAATAAGTTTTTTCCAAAATGAGTCTCCATTTGATTTATCAAGGAGAGCCACATTTAAGGAGCGTGAGTATCTTATATTTAGGTCTTCAGCCTCTAGTATTTTATAATATGTTACAGTAAATTGATATAACTAATTATTTTGTTATTCCAATCTTGATATATCATCATTTTCAAAGTTAATTTTATTGGCAAACCATTTCAATTTTTTTCTTATTATTATTATTTATTATTTTGAACTTTCAACATATCTTTTTCACATTATTAAAGAGCCTATATTACACCATAAAAAGTAGGACAAGGGGCCTTCAACATACTTGAAGTGGCATCTCTCTTGCGCATGCACAAGATATGTAATAATTTCAAGATAATATAAAGAGTTGGCATCAAACATTGATAATTCCTTTGATGTTGCATTAAATCCTTTCTCTATGATCTAATTGACTGGTGGTGTTTCCCCTAGCTAACATCATACCATTTAAGAGTATTTTTATTTATGGAAATGATTATTATAGATGTGAAGGTCTTCAATTGAACATTAGGGATTCCTCTAAAGTACTTAAATAATCTCTTTAAAATGTTTTAAATCCTTCCATCATGTGAGGTAACTATTGTTCCGGGCTTATTGTTTCCCAAGATTTGTGTGAAACATTTCAAGGGATGGATTTAAGAGAAGAAAAGGCTCATTTTGTCTCATCCTTCCCTTTTCTCTATTCTCTTCATCTGTAAATTTTAATGGAGATGGAGTACATGCCACTAAATCAATGTATCTCAATAACATCTACAAGATTGGAGTTTCCAACCTTCAGGACTTGCACAAAAGATCATTTGAAGAACATCTTCAAGTGGGATTATGTGAAAATTAAATAAGCAATCATCATGGTAGTGGGAGAAGAGTTTCTTAGCCCTAAGCTGCTTCACAATCTCTACCCTTCCTAGGTTGTATTTATGTTATTGTCTAATGCAGTTGATTTGCTTCCAAATTATGGATCTTTGTTGCATTTATGTTCAAATTATACATCAAAGAGGGTTTCATCTCCATTGATGATATTGAAAGGGCAGTGAAAATTGACTTACTCAATGGTAAGGGATGGGTGGGCAGGATTTTCCCAAGAAAATTCTTGAACAAGAAGCCCCATTATGTTAGTTTATATAATTCTATGAAAATAGGGATTGATTCAAATAATTGTAAGATTTTCAAGAATAAGTTATGGCTATTATTGGGGATAATTTATCTTGAATATGCAATCTATTTTTTAAATCTATTCTACTCAATTCATCATTGGTGCTCCATCAACCTCACCAGCAGAGGTTTAAAAGGGCTCTTGCCATGGAAAGGGTCATAGAGGTCCCAAAAGGGCACTTTGTGGGCTTCAAGTTTGGAATAATTCCCCTTAGGAGGACAATGTAGGGCCTGAGTAAATAGGGGAGAATTTATTGGAAATGTAAAATTTCAGATCTTTGAATGTAGTTGCTTCCTTTTTATGTTTGTTTCTTATCTCAAGGATTTTTCTATAAATAGTCCCTAGCATAGGCTATGCCTTTATCTATAGCTTTTAGAATGGTTATATACTTTTGAATATGTAGCTTGCACATGGTCTTTAATTAGAACACTCTAGGCCTATTAATAGTTTCTCAGATTGAACTATGCTCTCTAAGTTAGTTTCATGTTATTTTTTTTAGTCTTCAAATTGATCTACTATATATAATCTAGCTCTTTTTTGGTATTATTTTCTACTGTATATATTTTATTTCTACTCAATAATGTAAATTATGTGTTAGTGTGTTGCCCTAAAGAAAAAGGGTCTTCTGGGGGATTATGTTGCCGATTATTTGGTCTCAGGAAGGGGTTGGAAGGACATTGTTCTCATCTACAACAATAGACCTAATCTGGTCCCCCTGGCTCAGGATCTGCAACTCATATTGTCGAAAACCAAAATCCCCCTAGCTCCGAATGAAGAGAGCTTCATCTGGAAAGAGACAAAATCAAGCTATTTCTCGGTCAAATCTGCTTACAATTAGCTCCTTAAGTACCCTATGGACGTAGAATGCTGGAAGAAAGTCTGGAATCCTCAGCTGATCCCTAAAATTAATTTCTTCTGGTGGGCCCTCATGCATGGTAAAACCCTCATGCTTGATAACCTGAAAAAGAGGGGATTCCATCTCCCCAATAGATGCAATGTGTGTAAAGCTGACGAGGAATCTATTGACCACCATTTTGTTCTTTGTCCCTTTGCAGCTCATATTTGGTCTATTACTCTTCAAAAATGAGGTCTCTTTTGGGTCTTCCAGAAGAATATTAAAATTTTTGCTTTTTATTGGACCCCCCCTCCCATCATCCCCTCATCATTCAACTTTGGAAATAAATTCCACCGCACATCTATTGGGCCTTGTGGAAAGAAAGAAATAATAGAATTTTCAGAGACACTGAGACCCCCCCGGACTCTGTGACTCACATTTGCTTTAAGATGGTTACTCAAAATTTAGAAGTTACAAAATGGAAAATCCCCCCTATCCTCCCGATGAGGTGGACAAGAAGATCGTTGTTTGCTAGAATCTCCCCCTGGCTTTGATCACTTCAACAACAGCACCAAGAAAAAGAGACGGATGACTAGATGATCAACCCCCAAGCTTCACTAGTTTAAACTGAATTTTGATGGCTCTGCTCAATGCAATTGTCAGGAAAGTGGTGGAGTCATCAGGATCATCTAGGGAACATGGTTGCAGCCTATGTTGGCAACCTAAGGGATAATACAGTCACTCAAGTTGAAGGAATGGCCCTCCTTTGGGGTCTAAAAAATGGATAACTCCATAGGAATAAAACACCTAGAAATCGAAGGAGATTCTCAAATCATTATTGATTCTACCAAAGGAAACACTTCAGCGGGATGTAGAGTGGAACCCATTCTGAGGGACATCAGATGCTTTCTAGTCAAAATGGAGGACTTCACTATATGCCACATCTTCAGAGAAGGAAACAGAGCCACCGATTCCATGGCGGCTGAAGGAAGGCTGCAGAATAGCTTACGATGCTAGAGGGACCCCAATCTGCTGCCAATCACCATTAAGGAAATCTTGGAAAAGGAAAAGGCCTTTATCCGAGAAAGGACTGTCCCATCTGCTCAATGATGAAGGAAACCTTTTTGCAATTTTTAAATTAGCACAAAGATCCTGCCAATTTCTACCCTAGACAACCACGTATCAAGGGCAGGCTGAGTCACCACTACTACATGGGATGGATTTATGATGAAAGTACGGACATCGGGAATGATTACCCTCTAATTATTACCCAGACAGAGCCAACTGGCAACGGTAAAGGCAGTGTTCGGAATCTATCAACTCACATTGGTCTGAGTGAAGGCTCGCTTGTTCTGAGTAGATCTCCAGCCATCGATATCTATGGGATCTTAAGGGATAATAATCACTCTGATTATTATGACCACTTATTTCAAGCCCGACACACTTTTCTCAACCATTCCGTCTTGAGTTTTCTTCAGCTCTGTGTTCTAGTTTTTTGCCATTGTCAAACTGTGAAATTGGAGGATTCAAGAATGGGGGGGGACAAGCTCAGACTGGAACCCAACAAAGTGGATGAGTTTAAAACCAAAATGGAGGCCTGGTTTGTGTGCACTGAAGGCGGTATTGACAAATTCATGGAAAATATGAAGGGCAACGATGAGAGACTCTCCAAATAATTCATGACTTCCTGGGAGGAAAGAAGGGTGACGATGGGGGGAATCTCTTTCAAAATCAATGAAGAGGTCATTGCTCAAGCGACGATCCTTTCAATGGAGGGCAGAAAATGGAAAAACTAGAGCCACATTGCATATTCTACTAGCCTCAACCAATTTTTCTGCCAAGGTGAGAACCCTATCAAGAGGGCTAGAGGATTCAACAGGGAGGATCTTCCTCACCCATGGGATGAAGTCTGCTACATCGTGATGAAGTATTTTACATTGGAGGGTAGGTATGGCATTTTCTACTACTACCATCTCCCGTTCCTGAACCATTTGAGGAACAAAGACCTCATTTCTATTATGTTCTTTTTACTGCATTCGATGGATGCTAACATTAAAGATATAGCCGAAGCTAAGAAGAAAGGGAAAGATTTTCCCATCTTACATCTGGGCCTTATGCTATGCCTGTATAAATTTCACCTCGCCCTCTGTCCACCCCGTTCCATTTCTGTGTAGAATGTTAGCCCCTCGACCCAACCTTCGGCCATTAATGATTCAAGCCCTTGATACCCAGAATTTGGATCCTCCAGCAAGAAAACCAAGAATCACTCCCCGAAGGAGGTCAGAACCCCTAAAAGAGTCAAAATCCAAGAGATTGACTCTGATTTGGACATTACTGAAGAAGCCAACACCCCACGTAGCTCTAGCAGATTGGCCTCTAAACCCTCAGAGACATCCCTAAGAGACCTCTCCTCCTCGCACGATATGAGCAACTCTATTTTGAATGTCAAAATGCCCCTGACCTAGCACAAACAGACCCCCCATTCTGTGAGCTCTACCTAGATTTCTGAAAGCCCCGTCTCCTCTATGAATCCAGAGCTAGCCAATTTCCCATCCCCGACCTTCAAGATTGAAAAAATGATGGTTGTTGAAGAGGCCAGTAGTGTGAAGGAAGAAGATCCCAAACTAGCTGAGTTTGAGAAAAAGATAGAGGTCCTCTCTAACAATGTGCAGGTGATTACTAGCAGACTGGAGGTGACAGAGTCCAAGATGCACGATGTGTCCAAGTTCACACTGAATGTCATGAGATGCTCGGCTACTACGTTGTGCCTGTTGTAGGATACCATGACAAAAGGGAAAGGTAATGAGGACAATGACTACAAAGGCTTGTTCAAGTTCCTCACAAAGGAATGGGCTAGAAAGTTGCTCCCTAAGAAGAGCCAAGGGAAAAAGAAATAACTGTCTGCATGTGGAGGAGTTTTTTGTTTATGCTGTGTAGTTGCAGGTTGGATAAGCCCAGTTTAGGCTTATGTTTATATTTTTCTATTTATAGCCCTGTGTGGCATATGAATTATACTCTGACAGGTAGTTTTTTATTGCTGATAAACTCTCGTAGTATGGTTTTTGTTTTTAATAGAGGTAAAAGGCTGCTACTTTGCTGATTTTATGCGAACAATGGTCCTGCCACTGTTCTCTTAATTGTACCTATGGGTCAGCCCCCTCATTTTTGGCTGCTTTTATTATCAAAAACAAATATTGCCTCTTAGTATTCATTGGGAAGCTATTTCTTTTATTTATCCAAGGCACTCAGTCTTATTTTCAAATAGTAGTAACTTACCTTTATTGTCTCCTTTTAATCTTGTGTATCTTAAAAAACATATGTACTTACTTTCTCAATATTTTCTTTATCCTTTTAAAAATTTATTATGGTACACATAGGGTGATTAAATTAGAACCAATGACTTATTAGTAGCAACAAATTTTAATTTCCAACTAAACCTTTTTGTTTTTTCTTGAAAATGACAACTTCTATTCTTTTCTTCCTCTAGTGGTGGCTTAAACTAGGTGGACCATTTATTAACTATAGCTCTTTCTTTAAAATCCTTCAATTTGAAATCAACATTGGAAAATAAAACTTGCAATTCTATTGGTGTAATAATTGTGAATTCTTTTAATTTTGCAAACTTTAAACTTCATAATACTCCTAAACTCTCAATAAATAGCATCATTTGATTGTCAAATCCTCGCCATGATTTTCTTTGTCTTTTCTAGTCAAATACCTAACTATGACCCAATCATTTTTTTTAAGATAGGCTTGTTTTAATGTTCATATGAATATGAAACCAAAGTTCCATAATGATTTGCCCTAAAATTTTGATGATGACACCCTTCCATACTTTTTATTTGATTATTACTTCTTTACCTCGTTATTAAATGCAATGGTTTTAATGATACAAAGAATATGGTTAGTTCTAGTATTATTATTGTATACCTTTACTTAAATTTATATTTTATGTGATTTAGCTCTATATATCAATATTAATATTGTGAATTATTAATTTAGTTTAAATTTATTTTGAATCAAGCTTATTTTATTCTTGATATTGATCATTGACAAGAAAATTATGCACTCCTGTGTGTGTGTGTGTGTGTGTGTGTGTGTGTGTGTGTGTGTGAGAGAGAGAGAGAGAGAGAGAGAGAGAGAGAGAGAGAGAGAGAGAGAGAGAGAGAGAGAGAGAGAGAGAGAGAGAGAGAGAGAGAGAGAGAGAGAGAGAGAGAGAGAGAGAGAGAGAGAACAAAAAGAAGATTTTATCCATCTAAGGGTAGTTTGGATAACAATACTACACATAAGAACACATAATATCATCATCCAATTTGCATTTTGTATTATAGGAAGAATAAATCAGGTTTTATTAATTAGGGCCAATGATTAATAATGTGTGTGTGTGTGTGCGCACGCGCGTGTGAATATTTAAAATATTTCTTTTAAATAAAGAAAATAATTAAAAAGGGTAGGGTTAAGGAAATAAAATGTGTTAATAAATAAATATTTCCAAAGAAGATACAAAAGTACCTAAATATATTTTAATGGTTTATTAAAGTGTGTTCATTGTAAAGAGAAAAATAAAAATGTACTAATAAATAGAATGATATTTTTCACAAACACTATACAAGTTCATTTTCGACACCATGTTTTTGTAGTTGTACAACTTATTACTAGCCCTATATATTTCTAGGTGCATATTGCTCTTAATTAGAATAATGTTCTATAGCTTAAGGTGCTCCTACAAGTATTATGATTTACAGTAAATCTTATTTAGTTCGAACAATAAATATATGTAGTATATGTTATGAATTATTAGCATAATAATTCTAATTGTAATATTACAATGCAATATTACTACTGAAATTAGAGTAATTGGGCCTTGTCATAATGATTTTAATTGTAATATTTAGTTTCTATAAGTGGGTTTTTGACAAGGCCCAAACCATATTACAATAAAAAAGAAATATCTAACTCTAAAGGTAACCAAAATTAGTACTAAACCTACATTTTAATCAATATGAAGTGCCTTCACATCTTTCCTCTTTTTATTAACTAATGTCCAACAAGAACTATCTTCCAAACTTGAAGACCTGGGAGAAGGGTAAGAAGAAATTGCTTTAATAGCCCCAACTAATGGCACAACACTAATAGATGGGACAATAATAGAACAATAGGGGATACAATAGGAAAAGTGTCAACCTTGTTAACAACCATAACAACAAGGGCAATTTTGGGTTCGGAGTGAACTACAATAGGATATGGAAGCGCAAAATACTCTAAAACACTAGAAATTTCTAGAAACATAGTAATAAGATGTTTGAGAAAACAATTAGTCCACCAAGAGAAAGAGGTCTTGTGAGAACCACGAGAACACCTAGAGACCAATTGTCCCATTGTAAACCAACATCTATAGTGAAAAGGAATGCCTTCATAATCAATCAATTGACTCCAATGATGATCTTTAACCTAGAATATAATCTGACCTAAAAGAGATTTCAACCGATCAATCTCCAACTAACTATGAGTGAGGGATGTGTAGGAAAATTAGTAGTAGTAATATCCAACTTCAAAAATACCCCAAGGCATTACAAATTGCCTCATAGTAATATTTCCTTCCAATTTCCAACCTCTAAAATAACATCTCTATCAATAGAAGAATGAAAGAAAGAAACCAGGAAACCTTTAGCACAAGGGTAGATCTCCATCGTACCATAAACTAGGGAAAGATCATGCACAAATATCTAGTGATTCAAATGAAGTAGTGATAACAACAAGTGGAAAAACCTATGAATCATGCCCTTGGTTGAGATTTTTTCATTGTCTATCACTTCTTGGCTCAAAACCACTACAAAGATAGTAGACTTGTAGGAGGCATACACTTTTAGAGGCAAGCAATATTTTAAACAAAATATCTACATAGGAGGCTTCTTGATGAGAGCTAGAGAAAATAGTGGAAGCTACAACCCCAAAAAGTTCAATAGGAGGATCAAGAGAGGGGGTCCCTTGTATATCATGTGAAGCCACAACTACACAGGGACCACCAATTTCACTAAAAGGGTAAAGGAGGGATAATATGTATAGAAGCCTAAACCAAAAGACTGACAATATAGTGAATGCCAAGCACATAAACCCAACTAGAAGAAGCAAACCTTGGGTCATCAACAATAGGCTAAGGAGAAGAGTGAGTGACAAGAGAAAGTGCATGGACCACTAGAGATGCCCCAATAGAAAGGAGGCAGAAAAGCACATCATTCATAGAAGGGGGCAAATCTACAACAAAGGAGGAGGCATACTGTAGAATTGACCCACATGCAATAGATAAGGTAACAGGTGCCACAACAAGTGGGGCAGCACCTAGAATGCTTACTCCCGCATGAACTAGGGGGGCAAGAACTCTAAATTTGAAATTGGAGAGGCAAAAGGGAGTGAAAGAGAGGAAGGAGCCATTCCTAATGTGATTTTTGAATAGTTATTTATGACAAGAATTAAATAATTTATGAACTCTTCTGATGTGAAATTGTTCATTAGAATATCTTTTTTATGCATCAAGATTATGAATTTGTATAATAATAGATGCTGAATATAAATTTGTATGGTGTTACATGTTTTGACACCTAGATCTTCTTAATCTTCTCTAATATTAACTCTTCTTTAATCTTTCTACTCTCATCCCACATCCTGAATCTAAAACTAGAGGATAAACAAAAGACTCTTATAGCAAAACAGACACAAAATTATTTTATTTATTCGTCTTCTAAAAGAGAGATTACATTGCATCTCGATTTAGTATTCTTTCTTTCATTCCCTATACAATGCCGAATAATTTTTCTGAGAACTCCTTTATAAACAGTACAAGCTCTAAAAATAGAATAGACAGTAAATTGAATGGATTATTTTTCCATGCATTTAACAGGCACATGACACCTAATTTTAGACCTATTTTAAGAGTCTTAAAATATCACTAAACATAGTGAGCGATCATCACATATCAGCATTTACATTCACTAACAAGCAAACATTTAAGATACTTTTCAACAAAAATAATAAAATATGTTACCGTTCGGAGTAAACACATTTTTAGAAGATCTCTGCAAGTGCCTCTGCATGGAGTAAAGCTCCCTGTCGTTTACAAGGATTTCTAAAGCCTGAAAATGATAGATACTAAAATGAAACAAAAAAAAGAAATCGAGGAATTTATTTGCACCTGAGTAAGCTTTTCTGCAACTTTCGGGTATGCTGCTAGGGAGGCTTTCCGTAGAAAATATCCTTCCCATTATTTCCTTTTTCTCTTTGCCTTCCTCCTGATTTTTGCTGGGATTCCACACAGTTGCCCCATGAATCAACGTATTATAAGCCTTCTTTGCTGGAGAAAAGAAAGATACTGCTACAGTGCAAGAAATGTTCAGAAGAATGTTTTCTGGCTCCTCATTTTCCTCCAGATGATATCTTACAAACTAAGCATGAATAAGACTAGGGCAATAAAAATGGATACATGACATCACTGCCTCATACATGATATCTTTCCTTGAGCATGATGTTGCATCTCTTGGACATATAAGAAGCCGAGCAATAAGATTTGGGCAATAAAATTGGGATATGGTTAAAAATAACATGAGCCAGTTTTTGACAGTTCGAAACTCTCTGTATAATTACAAATTTGTTTGGTCCATTTGGAAGAAAAGGGGTCACCAAAATACATTTTTCTGAACGTTTCTTACACTGCAGCAGGCCGAGCATGATACCATTTTTTTACGCCTAAGAATTATCTCAGTTCATGATAATCTCTTTGCTCTCTTCCATCAAGCCAAGACTTTGCAATCATGAAGAGGTTCATTGCCTTAAAACTATGCGAATACGCGGCTCAGTTGTTCAAAAGTCAAGTAGTGCGTTTCGACCTAGAAAACTGGTTCTTACAATCATTGTGTACCTATTTATAATGATATAAGTATTTTGGAAGTATGTTATAGAAAGTTGGTTATAGTTACCTAATTAGTATGCTTGTTTTGGTAACTTGCAGAGATCAGAATTTGCTAATGCTTAAGAGTTATAAATTCCAGGTTGGATGGAGAGATATTCCTACACATGGTCTATCTATAGCTATTGCTTCCATATTTTTGGTGTGGCAGAACATAGTGTTTGAATCATCAGTTTGTTACTATGTTGTTGAAATATCCTATTTATGTTCTAGAATGATGTGATAGTTGATTTAAGTGTGTTCCATCAAAATTTAAGGGTGGATGTTCTTTATGATCATATTGATCCTCAATAGGATCCACACGACATGTTTCTTTGTATGGAATTGTTAATAAGATTTTGGGCTAGACCTATTGCACGTTTGATAAGGACAACTAGCATTATGGAGTGTAGCATGTGTGTCTACCAAACATTGCTTGTGGAAAACATTTAGGACCTTCTCAAGGTACCTTGTGAAGTGTGTGATGAGATTATTTGTATCTGTGTGCTTGGGATAATTAGGGCCTAGCCTACTACACATTTGGTGAAGTAAATTGTGTGATTGACTTGAAAATGATCAATTATGTATGTGGCCAACATATGTTTGTAACTGTAATTGTAGTTGGGACTCATGTATATGAGTGTACTAGATTTATTTCTAAGTATATTCATATTGATGTAATTTACTTCTGAGGATACAAGTTCATATCATGCAATATGAAGAATGAGTCAAAGGGAGATTTTCTGATTCAAGTGCACCATTATCAAAACATCATAAGAAATAGAAGTGAGTATGTGGAAGCTGATCTTATCATAAGCAAGTAGTAGACTGAAGGTCTTAATTATATATATTTCATATTGTTTAGATTGAGGTCCTAGCTTTTGAGTTGATGCTCAAACCTAGGCTTATGAGATTGGTGCTTCTAGTGGGTTGGTGCTCACAGTACATTAAGAGGTATTGGTGTCTCTAGTAGGTTGGTGCCTACAGAATCTATGTAAGTGATTCATTATTTGTGAGGTCGAAATTGCACATTAGATCCAAGAAGCTATTCTCACCATGGTTTTTTCCATCCTAAGTTTCCACATATATTTTGTGTTCATTGTGTGAATGTGCATTGATCTACATGATTTATTTGTTGCATCTTTGGGATATTTTGGTGTATGAGTTGATAAGTTATTTGAGATAATTAATTTTGAGCATGAAGTAAAAATTGGATATACTAATTGACTCTCCCGTCTCAATATATTGTATGACCTTCAATATTATCTATTTTTTCTTATCTCCATCATCGACACGTGTTCACACCTCTTTAAAATGCAATAATAATTTGACCAAAACTCGTTCTTACACGTGTTCAAAAGTCAAGTAGTGCGTTTCGATCTTGAAAACTGGCTCTTCTACTGCTGTATGCACGCGCAAGCGAATCATATTGACTTTTAGTCGATGTTATTTAAAAATTGCAACTCACCGACTTCTTATGTTCTTCCTTTAATAAGCAGCTTACTATTTACTGACAATTTCAGAGCTCGTATCAAACTCTTTTATTTGACATATATGAAAACAATGTAACACGCAATCACATGAATGGCATTGTATACAGAGCATGCTGGTTCTGGAGGCAGAGATGAACAAACAGAGAAGGGCAAAATAGAAACAGAAAATACTAGAACAAATCTAAAGTTAATCTGCTCTGAAAACAAGAGACAAAAACATTCAAATAACCAGTCCTTCTCTTCATTCATTCAAATATCAAACCATACAAATAAGACAGAGCTTGAGCTCTTCAAATAGTTTCTTAGACATGAAAAATGGAAACCCCTGTTCTGATTCTGCTCTCTGTTCTCTCTGTTCTGCCCTGTTTTTTTACCCGTGCGATGCCCTTTTTCACATATATCTCTCCTCCTCTCTTGCAAAAAAGACGTTACCAAATTCCCCCTTTCGCGCGGCTTAGGAATATTGAATTCATTAAATATCCATCGTTTATCTTCCTTCTTTCCACCAACTTCTTCCTCGGCAGAGAAATCGTATAGTTTAAAATGTACGCCACATACATGCAGCACGCACACACTAGCCCACAACCACCCAATACCAGATCACGGAAGTATTGCTTATGCTTTGCCCAGTTTATATTTAATGTTGACTTAGCAGCTACCGTGCAGAAAAAGATATGATCAGGATATGCCATCAAACCAAATTCAAAAACTGTCCTAAAAACGGAGGCGAGAAGAGAGAGGAGTAGTTGAGCTTGCAGGAGGAGTATACGGATGCATTAAAGTTCCCTGCAATTGGGATTAAATTCTAACACTCCCCCTTAATCACAATTGCTACCATCTATGATGCCCAATCGATCTCTTTGATAGACAAAACTTTCTTTTCCCAATGCCTTGGTGAAGATATCTGCACATTGATCTTGAGACCTGCAAAATTCCAAAAAGATTTCTCCATTGCTGATTAGTTCTCTAATGAAATGATATCTAGTGTCAATATGTTTGCTTCTCTTGTGGAATACTGGATTCTTTGACAATGCTATGGCTGAATTGTTGTCACAGTAGATCTTTGTTGCCTCCTCTTGTTCTTGTTTGAGATCTTTCAAAACTCTTCTCATCCAAACTGCTTGACATGATGCACTTGTGGCTGCTACATACTTTGCTTCAGCTGATGAAAGAGTGACAATTGGTTGTTTCTTTGAAGACCATGAAACTACACCTATTCCAAAATGAAAGACATAGCTAGAAGTGCTCTTCCTATCATCAATGCTTCCAGCACTATCACTATCCGTGTATCCTATGAGTTTGAACTCTTTTGAACTTGAATATTGGATCCCATAATTCTTGGTTCCACTCACATATCTCAAAATTCTTTTACCAGCTTGTCAATGTGAAACTTTTGGAGACTCCATGAACCTTGAAATCAAACTTACACCATACATAATGTCTGGCCTTGTTGCTGTTAAATACATGAGGCTTCCAACAAGTGTTTTATACAAAGTTGGATTTACCTCAGTTCCTTTGTCATCTTTACTCAATTTCAAACCTATCACAATTGGTGTTGGGGCTGATTTGCAATTCATCATATTAAACCTCTTCAAAATGTCATTTGCATATTTTGTTTGAGAGATGAATATACCATTTTCATTTTGATTCACCTCAATGCCAAGGAAATACTTCATTAAACCCAAATCAGTCATCTCAAATTCTTTCTTCATATCTGATTTGAACTTGTCAATTGATAGATCACCCGTGAATACTAAGTCATCAACATATAAGCAAACAATTATGATCTCACCTTGCTCATTCATTTTGGTGTATAAAGTAGGCTCACTGCTGCACCTATTGAATCCATTTTGTAAAAGATAAGAGTCAATTCTGCTATACCATGCCCTTGGGGCTTGTTTGAGTCCATAAAGAGCCTTCTTGAGCTTGTAAACCTTGTTTTCATGACCCAAAGTCTCATAACCAGGTGGTTGTTCCACATAGACTTCTTCTTCTAAAATGCCATTCAAGAAAGCTGATTTCATGTCCATTTGATATACTGCCCATTTGTTTTGAGCTGCTATGGCCAATATTGTTCTTACGGTGTCCATACGAGCAACCGGTGCAAATGTCTCATTGTAGTCTATTCTAGGTTGTTGAGAGTAACCCTTTGCTACTAACCTTGCCTTATGTTTTTGGACATCACCATTTGCATTCAATTTGGTTTTGTAAACCCATTTCACTCCAATCACCTCTTTTCCTTGTGGAAGATTCACCAACTCCCATGTTTGATTCTTTTCAATAGAATCTATTTCTTCATCCATTGCAAGCATCCATTTTTCTTCTTTAATTGCTTCTTCAAAATGAATTGGATCATCTACATGTGAATATAAAGCAAAAAGAGAAGTCTGTCCTTCATTGTTTCCACTTTCATTTTACTCATAAATCTCTCTTAAACTTTTGATTTTTTGTCTTCTTAAGCTTGCCAATGTAGGATTTGACATGTCACTTGATGTAGACCCTGTGGAATGTGGACTTGATGTCCCTGCACTAAAAATCCCTATTGTTGATGGTGTTTGCTGCCTATTTGCTTGAGTGTTTGTTTGCATACGTGATGCTGTTCTTACACTTGATGATGGTGTTGCTTGACTACCTTGTTGTCCTTGAATGGGTGTAGCAGGACTGACATTTGGAAGACTGCCTGCTGCTATATCATTTTCATTTTCTTCTTGTGGTAAAGTGGCTACAATATTAATGGTTTTATCCATGGTTCCATCCCATGCTTCATCTTCTACAAATTGAACATCCCTGCTGATTATTACCTTCTTGCTGACTGGATTATATAGCTTGTATGCCTTGGATTCATTACTATATCCCACAAATATGCATTTTTCTCCTTTGTTGTCTAATTTTCTTCTCAATTGATTAGGTACATGTGCATATGCAACACATCCAAAAACTCTCATGTGAGCAAAATTATGTTTTCTTCCACTCCAAGCTTCTTCCGGAATCATATTCTTCACACTTTTTGTTGGACATCTATTCATTATATAGGCTGCACATGATATAGCTTCAGCCCAATACTCATTTGGCAAATGTTTGGCCTTCAACATGCTTCTAGCCATTTCCATGATTGTCCTATTTTTTCTTTCAGCTACCCCATTTTGTTGAGGTGTGTAGCTAGTGGTGAATTGCTTGTGGATTCCATGTTTCTTGCAAAATCTTAGAAGATCATTTGAGATGTATTCACCACCTCTATCCGTTCTCAATGCTTTGATGTAGTGACCACTTTGTTTTTCAACTAGAGCTTTGAATTGACAAAAATATTCAAACACTTCACTTTTATGCTTTAGAAAGTAAACCCATGTTTTCCTTGAGTAATCATTAATAAATGTTAAAAAGTAGAATCTACCACCTATTGAGGTTGTTTGCATTGGGCCACACAAATCTGAATGGATTATCTCCAAAGGTGCCTTAGCTCTCATTGACATACATGCTGGAAATAATTCTCTATGTTGCTTTCCAAAGATGCACCCTTCACATACTCTTTCCGGTTTCTCAATTAAAGGCAATCCATTGACCATGCTTTTCCTATGAAGTAGATTTAAAGCTGCAAAATTTAAATGCCCAAATCTTAGATGCCAAAGCCAATTTTCATCTTTAATTTCTGCTTGAAAGATTACTTGAGTGACTGCTGTAGTTTTTTCTTCATCCTCTTGTGAGTTTGTTGAGGGGGGTCCTTGAGCAAATTCAATTTTTAAATCAGGTTTTATCCTTAATGGAAACATCCTATTGTTTGTCATTTGAACCTTTGCTATGAGCTAATTGCTTGGATATTTGTCTAAAATTATGCACTCTTTGTTTTTGAAAGAGACTCTATAACCCTTTTGGACAAGCTGCCCAATGCTCATTAGATTATGTTTTAAACCAGGAACAAAATAGACATCGGTTATATGTTTCTTCTCCCCCTTCTTGGTTAGAATGTTGATGTTCCCTTTTCCTTTGACTTCAACTTTATTATCATTGCCCAAAGTTACATCAGACTTTATGTTGTCATCCAAACTAGAAAACATTTCTAAATTCCCTGTCATATGATTGCTACAACCCGAATCTAAGAACCATACATCTTTTTCATTTGCTTGAGCAACATTGCATGCCAAAAACATAGTGGGCTGTTCTGATTTTTGGTTTTGATTTTCTTTTATGAAATTTGCATTTTGCTGCCTAGAGTCATATTGTTTCTTTCTACATTCATTCATATAATGCCCAAATTTCTTGCAATAGTGACATTGGACTTGAGATTTGTCATACCTTTGGATTTGAAGGTGATTTTGAGATGGATTTTGACATGAATATTGGCTGCTACCTCTTCCACTTGAGCTTGATGGGCTGCCTCCTCTTCCTCTATGAAAATTTCTTCCTCTACCTCTGAAATTTGATCTACCTCTGCCTCTACCATGGCTGATTGAAACTTGAGACTTGAATGCATGCTCCAACGAAGTGTTTGCTATCCTACTCAGCCTATGTTCGTGAGAAATAAGAGATGCATGAAGCTCATCAACTGAAAACTGTGAGAGATCTTTTGTCTCCTCTATGGTTACAGCAATTGATTCAAATTTTGTGGGCAAATTCCTTAAAATCTTTTCAACCACTCTTTGATCTTCAAGTGTCTCTCCATGAGATCTGATTTGATTTACTAATCCAATGATTTGAGTGAAGAATGAATCTACTGATTCAGTGTCCTTCATATATATTGTTTCAAAGTCCCTTCTCAACATTTGTAGTTTGGCTGTCTTCACCTTTGTCATTCCTTGGTAGGCTGTTTGGAGAATATCCCATGCTTGTTTTGATTTTGATGCACCTTGAATCCTTGGAAAAATGCTTTCATGAACTCCTTGAAAGATGAAGAAGAGAGCTTTTGAATCCTTCTTTCTATTTTCCTTCAATAAATCTTTATCTGCTTGAGACAATGCATTATATGCTGCTGTGTCTATTGGTTCTGGGTAGCCATTCTCAACAAGCTCCCATAAATCTTGAGCACTAAACAATGCCTTCATTGTGATTGCCCAGTAGTCATAGTTCTTGCCATTAAATTGAGGAATTTGTGGGTTTGTCAAGCTTGTGCTTGCCATTGTTGGCTGTGAATACCCTTGATCAGAAAATAAACTTTGTTGAAGCCTTTTATTGATGAAGCTCCTGCACTAATAACCTTCAGTTCTTCCTTAAAGCTTTCCTTGAGCAACCTTTGGCTCTGATCAACCTGCTCTGATACCACGTGCTGGTTCTGGAGGCAGAGATGAACAAACAGAGAAGGGCAAAATAGAAACAGAAAATACTAGAACAAATCTAAAGTTAATCTGCTCTGAAAACAAGAGACAAAAACATTCAAATAACCAGTCCTTCTCTTCATTCATTCAAATATCAAACCATACAAATAAGACAGAGCTTGAGCTCTTCAAATAGTTTCTTAGACATGAAAAATGGAAACCCCTGTTCTGATTCTGCTCTCTGTTCTCTCTGTTCTGCCCTATTTTTTTACCCGTGTGATGCCCTTTTTCACATATATCTCTCCTCCTCTCTTGCAAAAAGACGTTACCAAATTCCCCCTTTCGCGCGGCTTACGAATATTGAATTCATTAAATATCCATCGTTTATCTTCCTTCTTTCCACCAACTTCTTCCTCGACAGAGAAATCGTATAGTTTAAAATGTATGCCACATACATGCAGCACGCACACACTAGCCCACAACCACCCAATACCAGATCACGGAAGCATTGCTTATGCTTTGCCCAGTTTATATTTAATGTTGACTTAGCAGCTACCATGCAGAAAAAGATATGATCAGGATATGCCATCAAACCAAATTCAAAAACTGTCCTAAAAATGGAGGCGAGAAGAGAGAGGAGTAGTTGAGCTTGCAGGAGGAGTATACGGATGCATTAAAGTTCCCTGCAATTGGGATTAAATTCTAACAGAGCAGAAGTTACTTATCATGCAATGAAAAATACGAGTAACGCAAAAGCAAGATTCCCACAATCTCTGAGTGGGAAAACCGCTCATACTTCTGTGAAAAGAACCAAAATGCCATTATTATTTCTTTCACTCATCATCTCAAACTGACAGTCATTTAAAAGTCCATGACTAACAATTTTCCAAAGTAATAACATTTAGGTCAATAAACACCTTCATTGCTTTGGTATTTGTCATAAACTTGTTTTTTCAAAGTATGTGATGAGAAAGAATATATTTTAGGTATTAGTCATTGTTTGATTGTATTTTATCATTGACTACCATTTTTTATACAGATGAATTCACAATCTATTTTCATATTTTTATTGTTGAGTTCTATGAAATACTTCTTTATACATCTTATACAAAATCAGGTATTAATCATTGTAAATTGTATTCTATCATTGACTATTATTTTCATATAAATATAATTAGAATCTGTTTTTTGTGTTTTATTTAGACTCTAGTTAGTTTTTTGATTGACAAAGATCATTGAATGTGTCTTATGCGTAATTTTGTTCTTTTTTAGATATTACACATAAAAGAGTAATAACAAATAATTATGAGCAATCTAATACATTGTGTCATTAAACATATAAGATATAAACATGCTAGTATAAAATACTACCATGCTTAATATATGCATATATCTATTAATTAAATTATTAAAACATGTGAAACCTGATTAATTTAGTTAGATACAATAGGAATGAGAGAATTAATTAAGAAAATAGCTTGTATGCTAAATGAAGAAAGCAAGGAAGGAGGCTAAGAAACATATAACTCGGTATCAAATTAAAGAGCTAGATCTCTACTACAAGCAAGAGCTTTGGAATATGAATTTAAAGTAGATGATAATTTACTTGTTAGATTCTTGGTCCATATATTATATTAAAAAACTTTCTAATATAACACCTATATAAAAAACTCCAATGTAGGGTTATTGATATGATCCTGATTGCATTATATGTTTTCTACTTGTGTCAATATCATATGTTTTTTCAATTGAAGATAATCAATATTTAAAGTCAATGGTTTGATCTTAATTTATAGTGTTTTGAGAATATGATAGTTAGCTTGGATTTCATTTCAAATTGAGAAATTATCCCATGAATGATGGAATGAATGAGGATATATGACAACTATTAGTAGTCAACTAACTAATTTATTGATTCTAATTTATTTATTTGTATTAAAAAATTAACAAATTTGATTTTGATTTTGATTTCTCATTCATAAAGATTTGTTAACTATTTTATCAATTAATTAACTAATTTTTGGTACCACACTTTATTTCTTTTTTCTTACTAGAATATTATGGGTGAATAATTTTTTTAAATGAATATGTTCATATATATGGGAAAATAAATTAGTTATAGTAACTAAATAATAAATATAATTTAATCAAATTAATTTTAATAAAATGTTTTAAAAGTTATTTTATGGATTGATTATTTTGATAAATGAGTCTTGTTAGCATCAAAATAGAGGATGTGGTATGAAATTATCATTAAAAGATGTCCATATGTTTTCCCTCTTTCAAATGGCATTTTAAATGTATTAAGAAATGTCATTTTAAAGAAAATAGATACATAAACTTGCAAATAAAAGATGTTTTAAGCATCCAAGATTGAGAACTGCTTAATTTGATGAAATTCTTGATGTTGAAATGATTTATTCTACAAGTAATGTAAAAATAGGTTGAGATTGGATTTGGAGGATGATTCAATAGAGGATTGGATTTGTTAAGGATGGTAGAGTTTTTGATAAAGATAAACAGGTTTCATAGGGACCTGAAACCCTAGAGTATTACAAACCCAGGCCAATAGCCAACCAGATAAAAACCTAAGCAAAATAGGGAAAAAACCCCACACAAACCGAATGCCAAAAAAAAAAAACCAACATAGCCGAAAAATAGGGCAAAGTACTCAACAAAGAGAGTGCACCAATTCAATATTTTTCTAAATAATATTTTTGTTAATTTTCTCCAAATCCTCCATGATGAATCTAGAGGTTCCTTGGTCCCGTCTTCGGCTCCTAGTTCTAATGCAAGGACCCGAGCTAGTCTTCCCACCAACAGCACTCTGTCCACCCTTTGAGGCATTCTTTTTCTATTTTTTCCCCAAGGGAGGAGCGTAGCTTAGGTGGAAGGCAAAGAAGGCCCTCTTCCAGGGGGGTATGAGCCATCAGTGAGATACCACTCTAGAAGAGCCAGAAGTCTAACCTTGCGACTGAACCTACTGTCCAAGGGACAGTTTCAGGTAGACAGTTTCTATGGGGTGTAGGCCTCCCAAAAGGTAACGGAGGTGTGCAAAGGTTTCCTCGGGCTGGCCAAAAATTGGTCCTTGAGTGCAAAGGCAAAAGGGAGCTTGAACTTTGAATGAAGGTACTTTATGACGTAACTTCAAAAGAAGGTATTTTTAACTTATGACATCCATCCAAGTTCAAAATTTGATGTCCCAAGTTTGTAACCCATTATTGTGTGATTATACCCATAATGAAGAGAAAAGAAAATATCTCAAAAGCTTATAGAAATATAACAAAGACTACCCTAGGTGAAAGTTCAACTAATTTACACATGAAAATTTATTCTAAATATAACATAAAAATTTAAAATATAAGTTAAACTATACTAAAATAATTCTAAATATAAGTTAAACTTAAATAAACACAAACTAATAAAATTTAAAAATTAAACTATATAAATTAAAACTATTTTTTATTAAATTTAATAATAATTTTTTAATAAAAAAAAACTATATGAAATTTACAAAATGAATTATATTTTTTTTTTTAGATTATTGATAAATTTCAAAAAAGTTAAATCATGGAGGTCTAGGTAGTGGCAAAGTGATGGTGATGAAATAATGGAGGCCATAAGGAGGCATGGTAATGGTGTAGCAATAGAGATTTTAAGGGGACATGGTGTTGGTGGATCAAGGGAGAGGTAGAAAGGGTTATTTGTGCAATGTAGGGCATAGAGGAAGCAATAGGGGTAAAGTGTGTAGTGGAGGAGAAATTAAGGGAGTATTGTGAGTGAAATTCATAGGTTAAGTGAAGGAAAGGATTGATTGTGTATGAAAGGAGATATAAGGTGTAACAATGATGGTGATATGGACTAAGCATGTGGAGGGCATAAAGTGATATAAAATTAAACTAGTGTAGGAGATGGAGCAAGACACTGTATTAGGGTAGCAAAAACAGAAGAGAGCTTTCTTCGGTTTCTTTGTTTGGTTTTATTTTATTTCATTTTCTTAAATAGTAGATAATTATTAGCTTGCATGGAGAATGAGAGCCTTATAAGTGAAATTTTTGGAGAAGTACAAATTGATAGGATCTGAATTCAGAGAAATGTAGTGTTGAGATTATCTTAATTTAAGTGAAGTATGGAAAATTAAAGTTCTCACATATATGTGAAAGGAACTATGTTGATGCATGATTGTATTAGTGAGTGATATCACACATATGGATTTGTCATATGATATGAAAGATATCTCACACGTGTGAAATGAAGAGTGCAAATTTTCTTAGATAATAGAAAATATCAGATTCAAACTTGATTTTCTTTTGGATTATAAAAAAGACTCACAAAGATTAGATTGAGCAAATTGAGTGTTCAGGTTTAAAATTGTTTTTTTTTTAAGGTCGATGAAGTAGATAAAAAATTGTTATTAAAATAGTTGTTAGTTAGAAAAAAAAATATTTAGAAAAATTTATATGATGTGTATTTAAGATAAGATGACAGCAATTTAGTTAATTAAATAAATTATTTATTTAATTATTTGTTGATAGGACATATAAATAAATAATTAGCTAGTTCTAATGAAAATGATTTAATTGATTAAATAATTTATTTAAAAAATCAAAATTAAAATGCACCCCCTTAACCTAGGTTGGTTAAAGTTAAATTTTGATGGGTCCTTGAAGGGGAACCCTAGTCAAATGGGAGGGGGTGGTATGATAAGGGATTCAGAGAGTAAAGTGGTGGCAGCCCGTGTGGAAAATTTGGGCACTCAAACTTCCAACATGGCTGAGATGAAGGCAAACTTTATTGGCATTTCTATTGCCAAGAATAAAGGCAGAAGGAAAATCATAGAAGTGGAATCCAGGAATGTAATCATAATGTTACAAGGTGCAACTGTATCTAGGTGGAAGGGGGTGAAAATCATTTGAAATTTTCTTCATGTTACTTCAACATGTGACCACATTGTGTTTTGACACATCTTTAGAGAGAGTAATAAAATTATTGATAAGCTTGCCAACCTAAGCCATTTCTCCTAGGGCATTAAAATCTAGACAAATCCACATGATTTTCCTAATGAATTACATGCCAACATAAATAAGAAGAACTAAATCTTTAAGCCTAAAGATTTAAAAAATTTCTTTTTGTTTGGTACCCTCTCCATGATGTACTTTTATCATATCTCAAGGTGGACTTGTGCTATTAATGGTAAGGAGAATAACATTTCTATTATAGCTTCTGATTGTGACTTTTTCTACCCTGGTTTATGTGAAACTGCCTTAGCTCTTGGCTCTAGGTACTTTGTAGTAAATATGGGAGGAGATTTAATCCAAATATAGCCAATACCCATGTTAAATTTAAAGTGAATAATGACCTCTAGGGGAAAATGGTGGAAGGAAATTTAGCAAATTATGTGGAGGGTATGAAGGGCTTTGAACCTTTGATTTTTGATCAATTTGCCTAGTCTTGAAAAAATTGTGTTCTATAAGTGGGGAATGTGAAATTTACTATGTCAGCAAAGTCTATTGTTGGAATTAAGAGGTTGTCTATAGAAGATAAGACTTTCCAAAAGAATCCAAAAGGAAATTACAAGAAAGACATTAAAAGATTTATGTGCCCAATAGAGATGGTGGCCCACCTCTAAAGTAGTTTCAAAATGCATGACCTACCTACTTTTTTTAAGGATGTGGTGATTCTTTCTATGATGTTGTTCACCCTAGACGCTTCAAGTATTTTCACTCTCACTATTCTCGATGCTCAATCATCTTCGATATGGGGTAAGGATGAATTTTACCTTCTATATTTTCACCTTCATATCCTAGTCTATGTAGGTAGCTAAGGCTAAGGGTTCCCTCCCCCTACATCAAGGTCTCATCCTACGACTCTATAATTTCCATTCAAGTCTAACCCCTTGTAGCAGCCTTGCTACTAATCCTTCTACACTGGGTTTTAGTTTGAGTCTTCATGTGAAGTTTCCAATCAATCTAATTATGGATAATGCTTCCCCTAAAAACCAAATGGTGCCTACTCTGATTAACCCCTCTCAAAATACTAAATCTAAGACTCCTCTACGTCCCTTATTAGTGAAATCTCTATTCAAACGATGTTCATTATCGAAGAGGAATCGAAGGAGAAATCGTCTTCTTGGTCTACTAGGTTAGATTGGACCCCTAGAATACTATGAGTAATGAGGCTAATCCCCTATCCCCCCTTTTCCCCCAACATTCTCCTAATTCCTCTCCTCGGAGTGCCCTACTCAAGGAGGACTTTCCCCTCTTTGTGGCTAAATTGAATGACCTATACGAGGGGTTTATAAGCACAAACCTATCATCAACTGACTTTTGGGATAATTTGAGGTAGCAAAAAAGAAAATCAATAGGCTTGAGACTATTTTTGGGGTGGATGCTAGAGCCTAAAGCTGGGAAGACAATGAGAAGTAGCAAAGGGCTTGGATGGTGGTGGAGAAATTTGTTGTGATTATTGATAAATGGAAAGCACCAGATAGCTCTATTAAGGATCTCACTAAAAAGATTAGCCAAACCACGAATATGAAAGACTTGGTAGATATGGTAGAGACTCTGTAGGAAAAATAGGACACAATGAGGAGGAATATCTAGAGTATGTTTGATTGAAATCAGGAGATTATAGAGAAGAAATATGGTACTCTTCATAACATCTGAGATGAAATCATGAGGAGGCAAACCAAGAAAAGAAGACATCTGGAGTGCTCAACCATGATGGGGCTTGAAGCATCTATTTTCAGGGTGAAAGCCACATCAGACTCCCTGACCATTTCCTTTGGGAAAGATTCCATCATAAAGATCATTGTGTTGGAGATAGGTAAAGTTGTTAATCTGGAAAGGAAACTAGAGTTCTCTCCCACCTGGTAAGCCATTGGTTCATGCTTTCAGTGGGAGGGTGTTTGTATTGGTTGTTTCTTTTTCTTGTTGTGTCTGATGTCTAGTTCTAGTTTCTAGATTTGTTAGTGTTTGTGGTTGTTGTTGGGTTCCTTTTTTGACAGTAAGCTTTTGTTTATGGATTCTCACTCGTCACTAGCCTTTCTTTTTGTCACCTTTTATTGTGGATATGTAAAATTTTGAACCTCTCCTAATTTAATATATTTAAAACAATCAAAACTAAAAAAATAAAAAATTAATTAAAATAAAAAAACAAATTTAAAATATCTACACTTAAAGTCAACATTTTTTCTACCTTTTTATTCTTAACTCTTTCTCATATATATTTTTTAATTCGTTATGCACTTAAAACAAATCATATTTTACATGAATCCTCAACGGTGTATGATAGCCACAACTTATAGGTTGTAGTTGCAGTAAATTATTTATTTTCAATCTAATAGAATGTTCAATGCAAAGATAACATTTACCCTTGATTAGAAAATTGTTGCTAGCTATTATATTCTCTATTTCTTAGATAAATAGAGTATGTTACTGCAACTTGTTTTCCCACTGTACTTCATAAAGTATAGTCATGTAAATAATATCTTGTTTAGAACTAGAATGGGAGTAGTATCTTTTAACAATATGGACATGGTTTTGAAGCCAAATTCTACAAATCATGAATCAATGATAAAACTGTTGTGAGATTTTGCCAAGATCAAGAGGCAATGGAAGGCACAAATAAGAGAGAACAAAATAGATGATAGGAATAAACTGTATTCTATCAAGATGAAAAATATGATCAATTGGATCATTAAGCGTTCATTCCATATAATGAATGTGAGCCTGATTATATAGGCAAGGCTATATGAATATGTGAGCACACAAACATGACATGTGGCTCAATAAGAAACAAGGGCAGGTAGGAAATAGGTGTGGGTAGGTAGGAGAAACAATATAATATTCCACATGAGGTGGATCACCCACTGAATGTGGAGTGTAACAACAAGATCACACCATAAAAGATGGAAATTCTCCTACACACACTATCCCAATGTGGCACAAACACCCAAGTGTCTCTTACCCAAACTACTATGAAATGCATTTCCTAAGTAAACTTAAGTAAGGTGTAATAATATCCAAGATGAATAATTATTTACACCAACACCCTCCCTTAAGTGCAACTTAGGGGAATGCACTAAAGTCTACAATGCAACTAAGCAATGAAAGATGGGTCCTGGCTACGAGGCCATGTTAGGTACCCATGTACAAATGCAAATGCAATCTCCCATAAACGAGGAAAGAGAGAAAAACCCAATGGGAAAAAACCCTCCCCCAAAAGAGAGATGAAGAAAGCACACAATGCTCTCAATGATGAATGAGAAGAATAAAACTGTGTCCCCCCCATAAGAGAGAAGAAGAGAAGCTAGGAAGCCCCCCCTCAATGTCGAATCTCCTACAAAGATGGTCCAATGATGATGACCAAAATACCTCCCCATAAGGAAGAAAGAGAGCCAATGTTGCACCAATAATGTCAAAGTGTAACAAAACTAGGTACCAAGTCGATGACAATGAATCATTCACTGCAACAAAAAGAAGATCAGGCATGGAGACAACGTGCTGTGAGCATCATCTAGATACTCAAAAATAGTAGAAATACCAGTACAATCCAAGTCTCATGGGAGCCATGCACAAATTTGTACAATCTAAGTCTCAATTGGAGCCATGCACGAAGTCTCACAAGATATTCCTAATCTATGTATACAAGAGGATTACATCAAATATGTCAACAATGACAAGATACAAAGAGGTGTGGCACTTTATGATAGTGCGAGTACAACATTGCTCATGCAAGAGCATACAACATGATAATACAAATATGGAAACATGAAGATGATGCAACCAAGAAGCCCTTTAGAATACGGCAAAAAAGATGCCTCCGATTGAGATGTGGCCAAGAGATATAAAGAAGCAAATCAACCCCCCCCCCCCCCCTTGACTGTTGGTTGGAAGCACTGCAAGACAGGTGTGAAGTGACAACAAAAAAAGTGTTCCCAATTTGACTTATTAAATGATGTTTATGTTTTTAAAAGATTTTAAAAATCTAAATAAAAACAACTTATTATGCCCATGCAAAAAAACTTTATTAAAAAATAAAGAAAAAAAATGCCAAAAAAGGTGATAGTCATTTTTTTGGAAAAAAAATGAAATGAAAAAAAAACTTTTAAGAAAAATTTATTAAAGAAAAAAACTTTATAAAAACTTTATTTTTTATTATTAAAAAAACATTTTAAAAAAAAAGAAAAATAGATTTTTTTTGATTTATTAAAAAAAAATTTTAAAAATTAAAAAAAAAAATTATTTTACCCCCCCCCCGCATGGGGAGGGGCCCGCAGGTACACTGCGGGACCACCGCAGGTGCCTGCGGACACCCCCAGGTACAATGCGGGGCCGCAGAGCCTACGGTGACCTGCAAGTACACTGCAGTGCCACAGGTACCTTGCAGTTACCCACAGTGCCTGTGGAGCCGCAGGTGGCCAGCAGTACCCATAGGTACACCTGCGGGGCCACAAGTACCCTGCGGTACCCGCAGGTGGCCTGCGGGCCAAAAAATCCCCCAAAAATTATTTTTTCGCCCTTTTTTAAAATAAAATAAAATTTTAGACCTGTACCTACAAGTCCATACGACGGGCTGCGAGAGGGGATTTTTTTGACTCGGGGTGACGGAGGCTGATTTTGATGAATTGACAGTCAATCTTGGGGTTTTTGGCCTTCTGAGTGCAATGGCAATGATGGATTTGACCAAAAATGCTCCAAAATTGCAGATTGCTACTGGGATAAGTCACCACCCTCCACATTCAAACGGCTCTAGATTTGGCCTCGGATGTCAGATTTGGACAAAATAAAAGGCAATTCTTACTTTCTTGAATCTCCTCAATCCAATGGTGACCTCAGATCTGACCCAACAAGCTCCAATAATAACCTACAATAGAAAGATCCACAATGCAAACCCCAAAATTCTCTCAATTGGCAAACCAATGGCAGTCTAATGGCTCTGATACCATGTGAGATTTTGCCAAGATCAAGAGGCAATGGAAAGCACAAATAAGAGAGAACAAAATAGATGATAGAAATAAACTATATTCTATCAAGATGAAAAATATGATCAACTGGATCATTAAGCGTTCGTTCCATACAATGAATATGAGCCTGCTTATATAGGCAAGGCTATATGGATATGTGAGCACACAAACATGACATGTGGCTCAATAAGAAACAAGGGTAGGTAGGAAATAGGTGTGGGTAGGTAGATGAAACAATATAATATTCCACATGAGGTGGATCACCCACTGAATGTGGAGTGTAACAACAAGATCACACCATAAAAGGTGGAAATTCTCCTACACACACTATCCCAATGTGGCACAAACACCCAAGTGTCTCATACCCAAACTACTATGAAATGCATTTCTTAAGTAAACTTAAATAAGGTGTAATTATATCCAAAATGAATAATTATTTACACCAACATGTTGACCCTATTTTGAATGAAGAATACAAAAAGCTTTTCATATGTTTTTGAGGGTCAATTCTCACCTATAGGTGTTGAGCAGAGATCTGAGAATAACCATCCCGACACTATCTCAGTCCATATAATCCGCCATATTCATTTCATGTCATCATACTACTTAATCTATTTCTCTATTTTGTTTGCAGGGATTAACGATCTTCTCACAAGGCTTGCCTTCCAGGCTTTTACCATTTCCCCAAGGGACTAAAGCCCGCACTATAAACCTTATTTTTTATCAGGTTTTGATTGATTCATTCCATGGGAAGATTACGCTGCACTATGATGAAAACTATGGACACACTGTCTGCTTAGAAGTCATTCTCTATTTGGACACTTAACCCTTTTTAAGATTCCTGATTTTTTTCCTCCCTTTTTATATACCTTGAAAGTGATATAAAGTTGATAGTGAGTGGTCTTTGACTCGTTACCCGTTAAGTATACTGCTATTTTCGCACACATACACATCTGGTATTTACTGGTTTTAGAGGTAACCAGCGGTAGATCTAAAGATTCATCACTTCCATAGTTAGTTGATCTTCGAGAGGCTACCAATCCCTAGTAATGACATGAAATTCTCACAGTTTATGATATCAATATAATAAGATTTTTGGGTTTTAACAGCCTAAAACAATATTTCAGATGATACAAGCCAAAAGTCTTACTATATTAAGATAAAGATAATATTGACTTAAACCACCTTTGTTGACCATACCAGAGCTCTCTTTCTTTGGGCTAATCTATGTGATGTGCAATGGATCTGTAAGACCCTTGATGGTACTGGATAAACTAAAATATAACTCCTTTGAAATAAAGCGCAGGATAGTAGTTTTAGCGTTAAGCTTGCAACCAACAATATGGATTCATCGTCTTAGGTTCTCATGAAATAAATGTTGTCCCATAGAATGCCAGATCTTCATCTGTATCTTTAACATATCTCTCAGATAATAAAATTGGAAAATATAGCACAGATAAGAACTCTATAGTATTTTATTTATCAATACATAAAATATAGTTATGCCCACGATGGCCCATTTTAGGAAAATTAGATGATCGTATAATTTACATACCCAAACATTGAATGCCGTTGTTTGAAACTTTGACTTACAGAAAACTTCTTGACAGACTAGCTCTGCATTGTCTCAGTATTGAGGCGGAGACTCTACTCTGCAGCTCCTGTTTACATTCATTAACGAGCAAAAATTTAAGACAACTCTCAATCAAAATAATGAAATATGGTCTTCCAACGTTACAGATCAAAGATTAATACCTTGTACGATGTCAAAAAGACCCTTTTATCGTGCATTCAGCGAAATCTCATCCGGTTTCCCTGCGTTGAAATACATCCTATATCAACTCATCTATAGAATATTTCGTACCATAAAACCCAGAAGCAAAATAACTAATATTTAAACCGTTGAATGAGCAGTAGAGAAATCCGGAAGCACCGGAAGTTTTATGCAACTCTTTTCCTTTCTTCTTTTATTTATTTATTTATTTTATTGCCAAAAAGCTAAAAATACATTATGAATAAATAAGAAGTACAGATAAACATATACAAAGTTGAAGGATTTCCAAATAATAGTGGAGATGACCACCCAAAAAACATGAAGGAGCCAAAGAGGCTTCCTAACAAACCTGCATAACAAAGAGATCCACAAGAAATCAAGAGGAATCATAGAAAGAACACCTTCACTCTACATCATACCGACGAAGTCTAAATAGCTGAGCAGCTTTATCAACTGATAAAGAATCCAAATCAATAACATGCCAACCACAAGGAGCATTTGATGCTCATTTAGCAAGCAAATCAGCAACCCTATTCCACTCACAGGGAATATGAGTAAAACCCTATTCCACTCACAGGGAATATGAGTAAAAGAGATAGAACTGAAGCAAGAAGATATCTGCCGAATTTGGGCAACTAGAGATGAAAGTTGCCAAGAAGTGCTCTTAGAAGACGGATTCACAAGCAGAGAGACCAAAATCATCGAATCCAACTCACAGATAACATGATTCCATTGTAGCTCCAAAGCTTGTTGTAAGGCAAATAAGAGAGCACGAGCTGCCATCGGATTGTTCGTCTCAAAACCTGTTTCCATTGAAAAAAAGAATTGCATAGCACCATTATTGTCCCTTCCAACACCACCAATTCCCGCAGGTCCAAGATTCCCACAAGAAGAACCATCAATGTTTATCTTAAGAACATTGCAAAGAGGTAGAGTCCAGTGACCATCCCTATTAATCCGACGAGCGGAATGATGGAGAGAAGTCCGAGAAAGGGAGACAAAATTCTCAAGAATATACCCTAGCTGCAAACATTGAATCACCGTAATATCAACAGGGGCAAGATTAATATCAGAAGAACACTTGCCCATGAGGTTCTCCTGTACAATAAGATGCTGATGACCCTGAAAAATCCAACGATTTATTTCCAGCCAAACCTGTAAGAGAAGGAAGGTAGGACCAATTTGCCAAGCAATTTGAAGAGGAGGTGCCTTGGTAGAAGGCCGACCCAAATGTCTCCAGAAGTCAATCAAAGATGTAGCATGAATAATTGGGCTATTGCAACAATCGAATTCAAAAGCCTTCATCTATTTGTATTTCTTTACCTTCTGGTCTTTATTTACCTTTCTCGTCCCATCCGCTGGGATTTCGCACATCTGAGGACTGAATGCAAGCTTCTTTCCAGTGTTTCCCGCATTTCGTGTCTTTTTTGTTGTAAAAGACAAAAATAATAACCTCCCGGCCTACTCCAATGCAAAAATAAACAGAAGTGTTGTGCATCTCAATTTTCCTCGACACAAATTCGCAATCGTGCATAGAGTGTTTGGAACCAGCCTTTGTTAAATCAACTTAGTATGATAGATCTATACTTCCCATGTCGACCCCATAATAGCAATGATTCCACCACCTTATATATCTTCCCTTGGTTGCGATGTGGCTACTGATGGATATATATAACAAGTTGAACATTAAATTAGGGTTATGAAATGGAGTATAGCTACAAGTAACTTGAATCAGATTAACTATATGGTCGGTTCCAAACACTCTCTGCATGATTCCAAACTTGTTTGGATCATCCGGACATAAAATAGGGGCCAAACAACAGTCTCCTCAACATTTCCTTCATTGAAATGGGTAGAGCAGATCTATTTGCTCTAATCCCATACGATGAATACCTACCGAATGGAAAATGACATAGCCTGGATGAACTTTAAGTATCTCGTCTAGTGTAACATCATTCTTTACCTGATCACTTGATCGTCCAATTTCATCATCTGGACAAGTCCAAGAGGTTCTCTGAACTAAATTCCAAATGAATAACATCCATCATTGGAGTTAAAGTGGCCGCCCTTATCCCGCCCAGTCCTATTATTGCGTTAAAGGGGCCGCCCTTATCCCGCATAGTCCAACGTTTTACAGTTCGAGATGATAACACCACGTCGCATTAACTGATATCCAGTCGTACAACACCCCGTCGACCGACCCTTACAATATTCTCTTCACATCAAAACTTAAGGTTTGTAGGCGTCATTCATCATAAGACCTAGTGAAAAGTGTGGAAAATTTAACTTTTTAAATATTTTACCAAAACATTGTGATATTCTTAGTATTCGAAGAAAAAAGTATCAGTTGTTTTCAAAATATTGTTATATTTTATATGTAACTTAATAATTTCATTATACTCATATTTGGTGGAGAAAGTTATATTTATGAGCTATAAATTTTTTTCACTTATCTAGATTTTTGTTTGTTTGTTTTGGTTTTGAAATTTTACAATGGCTACTTTAGGAGTGCGTTGTCAATTTATGACTATCTATATGATTTGATATGACTACCTATATGATTTGATAATTACAATATTACATTAAATCACATCTCTCTTTGTCTATCATCTAATTGTTCATTTCAAACAAGATGTTTTTTTCTTTACATTTGTTTTAATAGTGGTTAGTAGTGTTAGAAAGTTAAGGTTTATGCATTGTGAGAAAGTTATCTTTATGATTTCTAGTTTGTTATTGTCATTAAAATAATTAGTTTCATTTCAACAAATTAATAGTTTGGAAATTTATGTTGGAAATAATTTATAAAAGTCTTATTATGATACATTGAAGTAATCATGATTGATCATTTTACTATAACAATGTAAATATTCTTTGATTTTTCAATGTGGCATCATTCCCATAAATAGTTCAACGTCATTATTGTGATAGAATTTTATTGGCCAAAAACCTAGGAGGATTTAATGGAATGAAGAAATAATTTGTAGGTGGAGTCATGAAGAAAGAATGTGATTCAGGAGATGCAAGGTTTCAATGAGGGTTTTAATATTTCAAATAACTACAAAATGCACAATACTATGTGAAGTAATAACCCTTCCATAATACGACCAAATAATAGGTTATTATATTTTTTTGTTATTAATTTTTTAAAGTTTTTAAATGTTCACTCATAAATATACTGAGGTACTCCTATCCATAATAGAATTGGTATTAGTCCATTCATCTAACTATATGAGTTAGGCATCTATTTATTTTAAACAAGCATCCAACCAACTGGGATAGGCATCTATCTCAATTTAGGCATGAGATAGGTATGTGTTCTATCCAATGTCTTATGACTCATCAAAACCATCCAAGTTCTGAGTCGCATCCCTAAAGACTACACTTCCCATTGGAAGTGAACCGAGATTGTCGTATTCTAATGTATTATTTTAAACTTAAGCTTGAAACCCACCTCAGAATTCAGCCTATGTCCACGAGGTGTCAAGCGATCCATTTGGGATCCTTCCATGTATGACATGAATTTATTTTATCTTAACATTTACATAAGGAATTACTAACGTAACCCCTTAACTTAACAATTATCTTGAGTTATTAATCTTATTAATGCTTAGCCTTTCTAAATCCCCATCCCAAATTGCTTGCATATTAGTGGCACACTTCATCCCTAGACTACCTACATACACCATTTGCAAATAGGATCAAGGCCCATGTAGTTCAAGTTTCCAAACTAGGTTTGATGAGGTTTGATGTAAATTGTTTAGTGGGTGCACAACCTTTTCTAGGGTCATTGTTCAAAGCAGTTTATTTATGGTTGCTACCCACATCGGGAAGCTCATAAAGAAAAAAGGGTCCATATTGGCACCTTGCTTGTTTATGTAAATTGCATGTAGGTCCTAGTTTAGTTATCTGATGTGTTGAAAATCAAGAATCATAACATCAAAATTAAAATAATGAGATATAATAATAATTTAAATTCAAGCCCTATTGGGGTTTTTAATGGTTTCACTAGCGAATGTAGGTTCATTAAAATTTTATCTTATTAAATTATCAATCCAAGGGGGATTTCCCTCCACTTAGATTTTAACTTCATAATGTCCCTTATTTCTCCCTATCAATTTATAGGGATAATTCTACATACATCATTGACACAACTTTATTAAGCATCATATACAATAGCTCAATCATAATGGCATAACCCATAAGCACTAGCTAGAGGAACCATATATATAGAACACTACTAGAATTTTTCTAAGTTTCACCTCCTTATTTCAGTTTACTAATAACATAAAAGGAAATGCAATTGAATAAAAACATAAAGTGGTTCATTAGAAATGAAAGTAAAAAATAGATACAAGATTTAAAGGAAATCAATTATCTTAGTATCAATGTACATCTTAATATAAAAGGATTCATTTTAATCAATTTCCATTGAAAGTTAACATTAACAAATGAGAAGTACTATAAAGAATGAAATTTATTACTTGCCCATTTTTACTTCATTAAAAGGAAGAAAAATAAAATTAATTGACATACTAACTAATACTATTCTAATATAGATTAATTTTGATTACTAAATGTCCAATTTAACTCAATACAAGGGTAATATAGAATGAATGACTAAAATTTACATTTTTAGAGAATTCATGAATAAAATAACAAAATGGTTGCTCCACACAACTATTCAAGAATTAATTTTAGACAATTTACTTAAAATGTAACATACAATAATCTTGATTAATCTTTATGCAATTTTAAGTATGAGGAAGTGATTTTATTCTATTATGTAGAAAGGGTTCTCTTAATCTAAATAGGTTTCCAATGATATCATTAAAGTATCTAAGAATAATCAAATTTTAACTAGTACATTAGTTTTATTAACCAATAGACTTATATGATCATTAATCAATCAATCATAAACTAAACACCTAGTTTTATTTGTATTGGATATTGTTTTCATCCATTGAATGATAAATTTCAGAAGGCAAATGAAGAGTGTATCATTATGGTCCCTATATTTGCATATATACCCATTTTGAAGTCTACAAATATCAATCTTAATTTATTTAAATGTAGATGGTTTTACATTCAATTATCCATCTAGAAATACTTAAGGAATATTTTTTATGATCTTTCAAAACTATAAGGATTGAGATATAATACAATTTTCCTATCATTGTCTCAAAGGCTACTTAGATGATGGAAGTTAATATGGTATGTTCATGAAAATGTATAATCCCAAATCCATCATTTGTATCCACCATACATTTATGATTATATTCATTTAGTGTCTTTTAATATTGCATCCATAATTAGCTAATATATTGTCTTCTTGAATGTTTGCAACCATAATTTTTGAGTCTAACCATAAATAGTGTATTAACTATATAACAATCCTTTAAAAAGTGTTGAGCAACCAACATGCATCATACCATAACTATGTTTAATAACTTATGGTGTTACACATCCCTCTATTAGATCTTGCATATGGATCCTTACTATATATATATATATATATATATTTTAGCGGCAAAGCATAAGTGCATAGATATATTATTAAATATGAATATAAATATTATAAAATACGAAATGAGATGAGATAACTATAATATTTGCAGAGAGCCATGATCAATCTCTATACCAAAACTAACCATATGCTAATAAACCAATTACCTGAAATGAGGCTATCAGAAAACAAGGCTCACTTTGCCATACATATCCCAAAGTATTGATGATTTTTACAAGAGAGCCATAATCCCATTAACTATAAACTTCCTCGAATAAAACAAAGAAAATAGAACCTCAAAATTTACCAGAGGGAACCACCAAAAATGCTACACCAAAAAAAAAAGAAAACCCCAGAGAGCTTGGAAACAAGACAACACAAGGGCCCCTATACTAACCTTTTGGATTTCTTTCTCCCACTCCTTCATCACCAACTTCATCCTCTCAAGGAAGAATGTCACCAAACATGTAGCGCACAAAGTATTCCTTGTGGTTTTTTTTGTGATACACATTCAAGAGGAGGTTCTCTAACTTAAGATGATGAGCTTGGTGAAGCATAAGCCGATGAAAAGTATAAAACAAATTAGAGAAAAGGCTAGTCTTAGATGGAGAGATGAGCTCCAAAAATATCCCTAATTCAACCTCAAAATAAGTGCAATTTTTTGCCTCTAGGCTTATCTTCATTATGTTGTGTAGTTTAACATATTGGAGTTTCTTACCCAAATAAATCTTGGGAAATATATTCCCAACCTAGCCCTTACCACTAAGGAGATCATAATTTTTTACCACTTTCTCAAACTTCTTAGTAGAGATAATGTCTTGCTTGATAAAAGGATACCACAAATGTAACAAGGAGTTATAATTTTGTAGCACATTGAAATCATTTGAGAGAAATATAAAAACTGGCTACCTTGGGGTAAATGAATTCTTCTCCAATAATATTAATAATCACTCTCTAGGTCTTTGCACAGTCCCAGAAATATATAGGCTTCATTTGCTCTAGAATGAATGCACCTAGGGTTGGAAATTCCCATCCAGAGATAGAGATATAGATTATTCGATTGAGAGGCTCATACTCAATGGAGAGAGTTGGTTTGATGATGATTGTGATGAATGACTTCATGTGTTGTCATTGATGGAATATGTACACACACAAATGTGTTCACATTGTCATTGTAATCTTAGACAAACTGGTATTACTTCTAAAAGTTACTTGTATTGAAACTGGTATTAGATGTTTAGTTTAAGATGGTTTAGATAGTGTCAACCGATACATGTTGACAACCGGTATATGCAGGAAATGACTTGACACCAACTTGGAGATTCAGCGGAAACCATCAAACAAGCAAATGGAGGACAATCAGTTTACATGTTGAAAGTGGTTAACTCTTAACCGGTATCGGTGTTCCAACCGGTATTCATTGATTGTGTGATGAGTTACCCTTAACCGACAGTGGTCATTTGTGATGAGTTATGTTAGATTGTCTAGATACACTGCACCTAGGAAATTATGATATGATTTTTATACCAACATGAAATCTAATGTCTATATAATGACATTATGATGAACTATTTTGAAGATATGATGTATGCGAGATAGAAGTGTTAAGTTGTTGAAGGTATTGCAGGATATGTTGGTGATGCAGTTTTAAGTGATCAAAAGATGATCTATTCAAGCAAGTTGTGCTACTTCTAGATCACACCACCTATTGTTTTCTAATCACTACAACAGTCAGATCCCCTAAAAAGGTGAGCTCTAACAAGCTTCATTGTACAAATCCTTTAATAAGGTGATCCATTAGTTTGGATTCTAAAATCCTCTACCAAGGTTACTACTAAAAAGGTACTACCTTTAACAGGGTATAGATCCTAATAGAGCTTTGGGATCTTTAACAGGATTCACTCCTAGCAGAGCACTTTTGTAGACCTTAACCGGTCAATTACCTATTACTGCAAATAGTTAACTTGTGAGTCCCATCTCACCATGATTTTTTCCCATTTGGGTTTTCCATGTATAAACACTTGTGTTATGGTGGATGTTTTACTTATTGTGGATGCTTTAATATCATTTTGGATTGCATGCATAGTGTTTATTAAACTTGCTAAGTATCTCAACCAGTCAGTGTTTAAAGTGTTATTGTTTTTGCTGTCACTAATTCACTCCACCCTCTTAGTACTTTACAAGTCTATCAATTGGTATCAAAGCCTAACTTATTTAAGGCTTAATTACTTGGAAGGAAACCCTAAAGCCTCCTTGGGGGATATGAGTTACTTTGAGATGGCAAGAGTGCTTGAAGCTATGAAGGAAGAGCTTGAAACCCTAAGGGTCAGATTTAAAGCTTCACAAGTCAAAAGGAGAGAGCTGACTGAACAACTATTGGAAACATCTGATAATAGTTCTTCAGATGAATCTAACATTGATGCATTGGCTGAAGAAGTTGAAAAACTAAACGGTGAAAAGCTAAATTTGAGGAGAGAGTTAGAAGCCCTAACTATTTGCATGAGTCAAGAGTTGGAAGCTAGGAGGGCAGCTGAAGACCTTGTCAAACAAAGATATCATGAGACTACTAAGATTAAACAAGAGAATGCAACTTTGTATGAGCATTGGCATGCATAAAAAGTGGAAAAAGGGGCTTTGCAGCTAGATCTTGAAATGGCATCATCCCTAAGAGAGACTTTTACAAAATACAATGAAGATCTTTCCAAGGAACTCACCGAGGTTGATGGAAAGATGGAAAAGTTCAATAAGAGTTCTTCTATGTTGGATGAGCAGATCCAACCTCAAAGGATGAAAGGTCATACATTTGGACCAGGCTTCAACACATCTGAGAAAGGAGAGTCTTATGGAACAAAGAGAAACATTCACAAGGACAAAACTACTCCTAAGGCTAACAAGCCTACTAGTAAGAAATTTTTTAAACCTATTTGCTTTATCTGTCATAAACCTGTACATACTGCAAATGTGTGTAGAAACAAACCCAATGAGAATACAAGCTACAATGTGAATACTAGGTATGTATCTAAGTGATTTGAAGGTCATTGTTTTACATGCAACATGTATGGACATAGATTAGTTGAATGGAGCTATGGAGCAAATAATCTAGTACCTCACATGAATCCCAAACCTAATGATAACTAGAGGAAAACCTATGACAACCAGGGTAACATAAACTGGCAGAAACCCTATGTAAACCAGTTGAGTTAATTATTTGCACCATTTGTAACAATTATGATCATGTGGCTATGAATTTCCAGAAGGAGAACAGGAAGAGGCAATGCAAGACCTTGGAGATCATCTGGAATGGCCTACTATCATTTTCATAAATTGGGACACATGGTGAAGATTTATAAAACTAGAAAGAACAAACCGATTAATCATCCTATAGACCAAAAGGGTAAGTAGAAGGTAAATGTTCAATAAACTAGAGAAGAGATGAACCTAATCTGGAAAAAGAAGAGTGATGATATACCTACAAAAGAACCTAATCCTTCACCCAGTGTGGACAATCCTCCACTAGTGAATTGAGCCTTTCAATAGGGCTAAGGGGAGCATAGCGATAAATCTACTTTCAAACCCCTTGAAAGATGAGTGGTAAGAAAGCTTGCATTTTTTAGTCATTCTATGAGAGATCTTGATATCTTTGTCAATTGGTTTTTTGAAAGTTTGTCAACTGGTTTTACACTTATTAATATTGGATATACCATTAAGTGGTGTATTAGGGTTTGTAATCCTAGTGGTCGAGCAATTAACACAGTAGATAAAAAGGATAAAAGCAAGTTCTACAATGTTATTTTTACCCTAAATGCATTCAAAAGAGAATTATTGAGCACTTGCAAAGCAAAAAGAGATTTTCTAGCTGGTTGTTGATTAATTTATGTTGTGAATTGCATGATTGAAGTTGATTCAAAGATTAGTGAAGGTGGAACTGGTGTGCATTTGAGTAATCAATCGATAACTGAGGCAGCGCATGAGAATTAAGGTATTTCTTTATAAATCCCTTTTTGAATCAAGTTTATCTGAATGGCTTCATCATCTAAGCAAGTAGAGAGGCTAATGATCACAACAGAACCTATGGAGGTTGTTGAATCAGAATAAATAGAGTCGTACAATGTTGTATCTAAAGTTCCTGAAGGTGTTATCATAAAAGGTGATTTATCTAGTTATATTGATTGTAAAATCAAAGATTTAGGATCACTATCAATTTATTGTTAATTGAAATCCCTATGTGATAAGAGCGGAAAGATCCAACCTGAATTTATTAGCGTTAATGAGAAGGGTTTTCATAATGCAGCTTATTTTTTTGAAGATTTTAAAGAAGAACACATCAGAATCATTCTAAGTCCTGTTCATGGCGAAAACATGTATCTGGAAAGGACACACACTATAACCAAGGAAGCTATCCATGTTGTGATTGGTTTCTGGTCAATCGGTGAAGTTCCCTAGCTGAGGCAAACTTCTAAAGAGACTGTAACTAGTTTAACCTCGTCTACCTCTGATGGGCATGCATTTTCTATTAATAACATGAAGGACCCAGTGGTTAAACTGGATACTATGGTTATAGGCTACTGGATATTCTATTCCAGTAGAATGAACAATGTTCCATCTACAGCAGTGCATACAACCTATAGAATGATTGCTAAGAACGCAGATTATGACCTATGTGAGGCCATAAGGAGTCAATTGATGTTGAATCTATAGTCCATAAAGAAGGACAATAGTCAGAAGTCCAAATTTGGCTAGTTATTGATTGGTTTATTTTTTCACTTTCAGAATTTCCTACTTGGAATTGGTGAGATTGAATGGTCAAAAGACCTACTAGTAACTGCTCAGATCAAGAATAACATTAAAGTTGTTAAGAACACTTTCTCTGCTGCAATGAACAAGTACTTTAATGAATTTCAAAAGAAAATGAGTATGAGGGTTAGGCTACCTGAAGATGTGGTGAAATTTTTTGCTAAGGACATCATTTTCATAGTCACCAGTGATTTTTGTCTCATGGAAGCTATCGAACCAAGAGAGGATGAAATGGAAGACATGAGTTATGAAGTCAATTATGACTTATTGATTGGCTATGCTAATAACCTATTGGCATCTCCAGTGGACAAGAAGAAGAAAAGACTGGATATTGTTGAGGAGTAAACCACAAAAGCTGAAACCAGTAGTGCTTCATGCCTTAATGTTAAAGAAAAGAAGAAGAAGGCTCAAAAAGGACCTTCAGCACCCTCTGTACCTACTAATACAAGAGTGATATGAAGTGTCCAAGTTAAGAAGGAACTGACACCTAAAGAATACATAAAGAATCAAAATGCAACGAAGAAGAGAGGTCAACAATTGATTCTTCAAGAAGAATCTGATGACACTGACATTGAGGAGGAGCCAAAGAAAGTGAAGGAAAATGGCTAGAAGGCAAAACCAATTGAAGCTACCTCTCATAGTATTCCCATTAAAGATTTGTCTTACAAGCCTATGACTGATTTTGAGAGAACGGTAAATACATTAGGAAGGAATAGGTTTGATAATGTTGAGAAATGTTTTGATTCATTCGATGAAGATCAAAAGAAACATATTGTTCAACAGGTAATCAACCATTTGTGTCATTACAATCGATTACCTCATTATCTTAAGAATGAAATTTCTGATTCTTTATATTCTATTCTTTTGAATAAATGGGAAGAAGTTGTGAAGAAACAAAAAATATAATTGATAATGTGTTTATTCAATATTTTCCTCATTTGTCTAAAGATGAGTCAATTACATTGCTTGATAACAACAAAACACAATTTCCTTTTAAGTCAAGGAGATTAAGGTTAATAAGTGGAAAGATGCAATCTGTTGAAGTTGAGACTCATCAGATAGCAAGGGACATTCAGACAATGTATAAGCAGATAGAGTCCCAACAGGCTAATGAACAAGATACCATGGAAAGAACGGAAATGGATCAGGAAGAAATAGCGCAAGCTGATATAGTCTATCCTATCAAAAAGGAGGATGACAGTACTTCCCAACTAGTAATTTTTGTTAATGATGTACACAATACCATTGATCTATCTGGGAATATTATTGAACCAGATAAGTAGCCACTGGTTATTACTATTTCATAGGTTAATGTCATGGATATACTGGCAACTCAACCAAGTGTGGATATTCCACCCCCACTGGTAAAAGATCAACAAATAAATACAACAACCACCGGTTTCACAAGCTATCCAAGAGAAACCCATTGAAAGAGTTGCAAAAAAGTCCTCTGAACACGAAAAGGAGAAAGATCAAGAGAAAACTTAGAAGGACAAATCTATTGAACCAGAAAAGGCATTAGTCAAGTAGCAGAATGATGATGATGATGACTCATTAGGCATCAAAGGGCCTATAGATGTTGACAATATGAGTGCATCAAAACTATTGGAGATTGCAACTGTGATGCAATCCAGAGATTAGAAGAAGAGGCTTAAAGAATAGATGAAGGAAGCAGAAACCATCCAAACTATTGTAGAAATTTTGTCAAGTCTTCTACCGGAGACTGCTATAGGGAACTTGTCAACTCCTATTGGCAAGCTTGGCTAGTTGGTTGTTGATGCCTCTGACCAACTAGAGCCCCTTGAGGAAGTGGCTCAAACTATGACTAAGAAAAACTACAGGAAGAAAAGGTGTGAACACATAATGAAAGATATTGATACAAGGAAGATTGCTTTATCCCTAAATAAAGATCTTTTGAGAAAAGCTATTGAGACAGGAGGCAGAATTCTAGCCTACACATCTAATATTTCATTTTTCTACAGTGATTTAGTTAAGAGGCGATAAGAGATAGAACTAGAACTAGAAAAGATATGTAATTCCTACACACCCTTACAAGATTCGATCTTAGCTTTTGGCAAATCAGTTGATGATTTACAAAACTAGTTAGATATGTATGATTTTGAACAGGCAAAGAGACTTTGATCCCTAAAGGAGTTAAAGAATTTCTTGAGACCTAAAGTAGACATCCTGCAACGAGCTTATAAGAATGCAAAAGCGGTTTTAGCTACTCCGGAGATGAAAACAATTGATGCAATGGAAGAATTTTCTGCACAGGTCATGACAACCATAGAGATTGTTGAAACCTTACTAGAAACATGCGAAAATTATTTTTCTCAAATGAAGCTTACTTTCAATAATATTTTCTTGAAAATTGAAGTGAAGAGTCCTTAATACAGACTTTTAGGTTTTTGTGTACATAAACTTTTGATGCAAATTTTTCTATATATATATTACTTTTCAATTTGGCATTGTTGTCAAAGGGGGAGTAGAAATATCTATGTGTTGTGATAATTTTGTATGTATTGTTAAGGGGGAGTTGAAATATGTGTATAATTTTTGTAAGCACACTTAGTTGTATAGTTGTAAAAAATTTTAAGTGTTGCCATGAATGCCAAAGGGGGAGATTGTTGGGTTAATGATGATTGTGATGAATGATTTCATGTGTTGTCATTGATGGAATATATACACACACATATATGTTCACATTGTCATTGTAATCTTAGATAAACCGATATCACTTCTAAAAGTTACTTGTATTGCAACCGGTATTGGATGTTTAGTTTGTGATGGTTTAGAGAGTGTCAACCGGTACATGTTGACAACCACTATATGCAAGAAATGAGTTGACACCAGCTTGGAGATTCAGTGGAAACCACCAAAGAAGAAAATGGAGGACAATCGGTTTATATGTTGAAAGTGGTTAACTCTTAACTGATATCAGTGTTCCAACCAATATTCATTGACTGTGTGATGAGTTATCACCAGTCATGATGAGTTACCCTTAACTGACAAAATTTGGCGGTCATTTGTGATTAGTTGTGTTAGATTGTCCAGCTACACTGCACCTAGGAAATGGTGATATGATTTCTAAGACGATATGAAATCTAATGTCTATATGATGACATTATGATGAACTATTTTGAAGATATGATGTATGTGAGATAGAAGTGTTAATTTGTTGAAGGCATTGCAGAATATGTTGGTGATGCATTTTTAAGTGACCAGAAGAGGATCTATTCAAGCAAGTTGTGCTACTTCTAGATCACACCACGTGTTGTTTTCTAATCTCTACAATAGTCAAATCCCCTAACCGGGTAAGCTCTAACAAACTTCATTGTACAAATCATTTAACAAGGCGATCCATTAGTTTGGATTCTGAAATCCTCTACCGAGGTTACTTCTAACAGGGTACTACCTTTAACACGATATAGCTCCTAACAGAGCTTTGGGATCTTTAACAGGATTCGCTCCTAGCAGAGCACTTTTGTAGACCTTAACTAGTCAGTTACCTATTATTGCAGATAGTTAACTTGTGAGTCCCATCTCACCGTGATTTTTTCCCATTTGGGTTTTCCACGTATAAATACTTGTGTTATGGTGGATGTTTTACTTATTGTGGATGCTTTAATATCATTTTGGATTGCATGCATAGTGTTTAGTAAACTTGTTAAGTATCTCAATCGGTTAGTGTTTAAGGTGGTATTGGTTTTGCTATCATTGATTCACTCCCCCTCTCAGTGCTTTATAAGTCTATCAGAGAGCGCAAAAGAGGAAACAACATTTGATACCAAAAAGATGAAGCCAAGAATGGCAACCTTCTTTCCTAAATAACCCTATCACACTGCAAATGCACAATCCTAATGTCAAAGGCGGTTCCTTACTATAATTATTAAGACAAGAATAATTATATTAGGTGTCAACTATAATTCTAGGGCATCTGCTACCCTTACAATCAAGATAGTTATAGGTTAATTAATAGGAGAGTGAATTTATCTTACATAAATTTTAGAGCATGATCCTCATGATCATGATTATCCACTATCCGATTCTTATTTTCCAAAATGTAGATTAGATCTACTCTATCATTTTATTTTCTTTTTCTACTATTTAGATCCCTGATAATAATTCCCTAATATCAAAAAGGTATAAATATCCAAAGTGGGTTCAATGTCTTACAAATTCTTTCATATTCTGAAATTTAGTTAATGTGCTAATGAGAATGGACAGCTGGACATAATCCCTTAGTAGAGCCATCTCATTAGGCACAATTAAGTAACAAATATGTATCATAGTAGTTAATCTATTGAGGGGCAATCAGTCTGAAAATCAATGAAATGTCTAAAGAATGGTTGAGACTACAGCATTGCCTTTTGATAGAATGACTCAAAATGTGAAGGGGACGTGATTCTCATACCTGATGTGCTAAAGGCTATAGAAGCTTGTACGAAGATTGCATTAATATAGAAGGACCAAGTAGGAACGTCGTTAGACTATTTTAAAGAAGGCGACACTTTATGATTGAATAATGGATTTAAGTACCGAAAAGAACACAAAGGTTGGGAGCTAGTAGTTTCAGTTATAATAATGTATTCATATTCCCAATAAGGTATCTTGTCTCAACGATTAAGTTATTGATATTAAATTTATTCCTTGCCTTGCTTCCTATGTGAGTTCTGTAAAGCATATACTACAAATTCTACCCATAAGGTTTTAAAATCTTAATTGTTTATGATCCATCCTTTTCTACAGATTTCTATGTATTATGACATGGAAGTGAACAACCGTAAATATAACGAAATGGTAGAATTATACTTGTAAAAATTCTCAGTTTTGAGGAAGGTTGTTTGGTTAGCGTACTTGGTTCCTTTTGTAGATTGACGATGATTGTGTTTGGCTCGACCTTCTACTAACGACCATGCCTCTACTTTGTGCGTCCCAAGAATTTCAAGGGGATTCTACAATGTAAGGAATCTCCTATCTTCCAATATGCCTCTACTCACGTTCAGCTATATGACCAACAATTGCATGAAACAGGTGGAGGAAAGATTGCCAAGTATGGACAAATGTCAGCTACTTCCTCCATACCTCAATCCATCCTACCACTCTCTAATGAAAATTGGGCATCTTTACAGTAGGCGGTAGAATACGTGCCCCCAACATCTAGTATCTCCCATGAGATCTCTTGGTGGTTGTTCAGTCTTCTTTACTTTCATGTTATGAGGGTGAGTGCATAGGAATCCTAACGAGGTGATGTGGGAAGAAATGAATGCCAATATTTGATTCATGGCTTCAACTAATTTGTATATGTTATACTTAGTTGTTTGCAAATATGAAAGCCATTGTTATTATTCTCTTATTTGAATTTGATTTATTGTTCTACCTGTAAGATAAATAATAAAATAAAATAGTCCAAGGTGATGTGACATAAATATTGTAAATAGGTTAAATAAGGTTTATGAATTCTATTAAGAAATTGTATAAAGATTAGTTTTTAGTTTTCAAGTGATAAGGTTGCATTTATGTAATATTTTTAAATTTCTTACTTTTTTTTAAATTTAAGGAAATATGTGAAAGTACTTGGGGTTCTTATGTCAAAGATCACATTGATTTTTTAGAAGGAGATCTTTCTTAGAATAGAAATGGGAAAAAATTGAGGATATCTCTATTAGGAGAGAAGACATTGGAATTAAAAGAGATCTTGTAGAATAGATCCATAACATTTAAAGTTGGTTCAGATTCATTGATTTGGATAGGAGTGAATTCAGTGAACTACAATTCTAAAGATGGTTAGAGATCAATAAGTGAGAAACTAGATCTTCAAAAGGCTGAGATTTTGACCCAACTTTGCCAAGATAAAATTTGTCTTCCTAAAGCAAGTTTTTTTGCTCGGGCAATCCTTTAGGTTAGACTACTAATAGCTGAGTGGTTTAGGAAGTTGGGCTTTGTGGAACCTTCCATATGTGTCTTATGTGAATAGAGTGAAGAGTCTATTTACCATATACTATTGAACTACCCATTTTCTTATAGATGTTGGCAATGGTTATGCACTAGATTGGGATGGATATCAACTCTTCCAAATGATATATTGAGTATGTTGAAAATATGGCCCGGGCTATATTCTTCAAGATTCTTTGGCATAATGTGGATATCCTCTCCTTCTATTCTTATATTGGAATAATGGAAGGAGAGAAACAAAAGTATTTTTCAAGGGAAAAATTGCCCAGGGAGGCTCTATCAAATAAGATTGAATCAATCAATGTGGATGTAGTGAATAGTAGATTATCAACATTTGGAGCAAAAGAGTCTCATTTCTCTAGTTGGGATGATAAGGTGAAGGGTAAATGGTTTGGGTTATATATTCCCCATTATGAGGGCAAGGGGGGAGAATCATCTAAAAAAGAAAGAAATCATACTGTCTAGATTCCTCCTAAATTAGGGTGGTATAAGATGAATTTTAATAGAGCCTCTTGACAAAACCCTAGAGCTTCAGGAGAAATCTACATTACCCATTCTTGGGAAGGTGTACTAGTAGCTAAGTAGGCTAAATATTTAGAAGTGGATACCAATAACATTGAAGAACCCAAAGTAGCTACTCAAGGGTTGATAATATGCAAAGAATTCAGAATTAATAAGGTTGAAATTGAAGGGGAGTCAACAATAACAATAAATGCTCTCAAATCAGGATCCACCCCAAATTGGAGTTGTAATTCTTTCTTATGTAGAACTCTAGAGCTTCTAAAGATTTTTGAAGCAACAACAATCAATTATATTTATAGAGAAGTGAATTGTTTAGCAGATCCTCTGGTGAATATTGGAGTAGATGGTATAAATCATAAACAAATTAGTGAGCTTATTATAATTCATAAGTAGTGGGAGATTATAGGAGACTTATTCTATAGTTGTTACATGGGAAACATGGTGGTTAAAAGGACAATTCTGGTGGGCATTTCAAATGACTTGATCTACTAATTTTGAATATTCACTTTTCCCAGGATTCAAGACCTTCAATAAGATTTGCTAGAATATTTTATAAGCTTTTTTGAATTAAAAATTTTGAGTACTTATAGTTCAAATGCTTGTCAATTCACCCATCTCAATAAAATCTTGAGGTAGATTGTCCTAGGTCAGTGATGAATTAAAGACAGTTCAGGTGGGTATTCTTAATGGTGGGTTTTTGAATTTTTAAATTTGATTTCCTAAGGCTTCTATACCCTCAATAAGATTTTAAAGAATTTAGTGAGGTAGGTCATATCACATTTAATGATATGTGGAGATTTGGTAAGATATGAGCAATGGTTGGATGTTAAAAATCGCCTCTCCTTTATGGTACTTAGAAATAGTAGTTCCTAGAAGGTGGGGATTTCAAAAATTGTCCAATAGATCACTCATTAAGAGAGTTAAGTAAGTGGGAATATCAGGGATTGAAACATTTACTTTAAACCCTTTTTGGGATTGCAATATAGTTAGAAATTTTGGTGGTAGCAATGCATAGTTATTCTCTTAGCCAAAGTGATGTCTAAATTTAGTGGAGGAGGAGCAATTTTGGTGGTAGCAATGAATATTTTTTATTTTGGTATCAAGTTAGTGGATTTATTTGGGATATCTAGCAATAATAATTGGCACAAGTGCAACAGATATAGAAGTGATAAGGAGTAGATTCTTTGAGTGGCTTCAATCACAAGTTTTATTTCTTTTTTCTCTTTCTTTTATTTTGCAACCTTTTCATCATTGTATTGAAGGCTTCAAGAATATCTCAAGGTAGTAGTAGCAGATTGTACTTTACTATTTGAAATGAATAGTGTGATAGATTATCCAATTTAGTTGATGGTCTCCAAAAGACAAATGGCTTTTTTAGTGAAAATAAGGAGAGAAGGTTGTAGGAAGTCCTAAATTTCCCTCACCCTCTAGTTGTAAGGTTAGGAAAAAGGATCATAGGTGATAAGTTCCTTTTGGAATACCACATATATAGGGTAAACATGGAGATTCTTGCAGTGTTTATTTCTATGCTTCTCCACATGGGTCTATCAAAAGATAAAACAAAGAAACTTTGTAGGAAGGTCTTTAAGGAAGGATTACCAGAAAATTTTTATAGGGCCCTCATAAATATTGATGTTAATCTCACCATTCCTCTTCCAAAAGATTATATGGTGATGATCAGGAATGGAAACCACCACCATTCTTCCCTATTTTCTATATTGAAGGCATGAAGCCATTTAAAGCCAAAAAATTCAGGATAGAAGAAAATGTGAGTTTCCTCTAGAAATATTGTCACCTTATGAAGATTGAGGAGGGGGGCTAGATCAAGGAATTAGTTGAAGATCAAGGTCCAAATACGAATGATGTTGAGGTTTACTTCCCCAAACTTTTTCTCCTTCAGTTTGGTCTAATAAAAATTGAATATGTTGTCTATAGGCGAGTCAATCCAAGCATTGGGCTCACTTTTGCCTCAAGTCCTCATTTTGCTACTCTTTCAACCTCCCATGCTCTTGAGGACTAAGATAGGTGCTTTATATTTTGCAAGATTTTATAAGTCACTTAGTATTGATCTTGGGGTTTCTAAGCAGTTTTTGATTAATTCTAAAAAAAATTCATTGTATTTTAGGCTTTGTTAAACTTTTATCTTTATCTTCTCTATTTGGCCTATAGACTCTTATTCATAGGTAGAAAATACTAGTTGGAGGTTTTGTTTTAATTTTTCAACAATATTTATGGTTTTTGATCTTTTAATCTAATATATATTGGCTTCATCCCTTTATTGACCAAACAAAAAAAGGAATACTAAATGGGAATGAGGCACCATCTATATATGTAAATAATTTATTAAATTGACAATATATTTGATGAACCCTAATATATGATCCTTTTTACTCAAGCTCCAACACTAAATTACTTCATATAGATTCAAATAAATTTGAAATAAAAATTTGAAATAATTTGAATTTTAAATATATTTGAAGAAGAAAGGCAATTTAGAAAAAAAAATTCCATCAAGCTTTACCTATTCAAATTCAAAATGGAATATAAAATCACTATACCAAACCACATAAACAATTTGAGGTCATTTGTTTCACAAATAATAGAATTAATGCCCCAATAGATAATGATGATCATAAATCAATTTTTTAAATAACTTTTAATATAAATGCAACGATTTGTTTTTACTCGTAATCAATAACTTCCCAAAAAATAGTGGAATGATGAAATAATTCATAAGTGGAGTCATGCTGAAAGCATGAGATTTGGTAGATGAAATATAGGAATGAGTGTTTCAATATTTTGAACACTTAACAAGTTCAAAACGTTGTGAGAATACTTTAAAAAACATTTATCGTTCACAAATTCCTATAAGAAATTATATAAAGATTAAATTTTATTTTGGGAAAGATAAAGTTGCCATTAAATTTATGTAATTTTTTTTTTCTTCTAATTCTTTTTAAACTAAAGGCATCAATAAAATAAAATAAAAAAATCCAAATACAATTGACGAATAAAAACTAATGCAAATAGTGAATGAGAATAAGACACTACTTTCAAATATAAATAACTTATTGGATAGATATACAATATATGATAAGGCTAACAATATTATCATTCCTTTATGCTTTTCAACACTAAACCGCATCAAATAGATTTAGAAAAATTATTAAAAGAAACTTGAGATGACTTGGATATTTATATTTGGAGAAAAATAATTTATTCGAAAACTTTCCCTTACACTTAAAGTATTTGAATTTAGAAGAAGATAGAGTCACTATGTAAAACCACATAAACAATTTAAGGTCTCTTATTACACAACTAGGAGAAGTTGATGCCCCCGTAGATGATCATGATGATGTTAAAACAATTTTGTTAAATTATTTGCAATGTAAATGCAATATTATTGTTCTCACTCTTAGTTAATTTATTTCACAAAATATAGAAGATATTATTTTACATCTTCTACTAGATAAAAAAGGAACAAGTGTAAAATATATAGAAGTTGATTTCCAACATGAAAATTTATTATACTTAAAAAAAAACAATAAAATATCAAATACAAACAAAGGAAAAATCAAATGTTATTGCTATAAGAAAAATGGTCACACAACTTTGATTGATAGAACTTGATCCCATTGTATTATCAAGGAAAAGCTCACAGGAAAGTCAAGTGAACTTAGCTTGTGATGAAATTTATGTTTAGGATATGGATTCACTAGATGATGTTTTGTTACAAATTATTATTTTGTAGAAACTAGGGATGGATACTTATTTTATCTTTCACAATTAAAGGTTCAAGACATCAAAGGCTAGAGAATTTTTATTATCTTGAGCCATCTTTCCACTTTTGCATGATTATTTTTATGAAAAGTATATATACATATACATACATATATGTATACATATATCTACACACACACACACACAAACACACACACACACACACACACACACACACACACACACACACACACACACACACACACACATACATGTAGATATATGGATATACATACATATATATACATATACATGCATACATGCATACATACATAGATACATACATACATGCATGCATGCATGCATACATACATAAATTCAAACATACATATAAGACACATATATACATATATATGTTGTTGATGATACGAAAGATGCATCTATTATGAAGTCTATCTCTATTTTAGATAGGCAGGAGTATGGTGTATAAAAATAGATAGTTGCTTAGATAATTTAGAAATTTTTGTATCTTAGAAATTACATCCTTCTAAGGATCATGAGATAACTTGCTACGGAATTGTGGGTGTAACTCAACATGGATAATTATCCCATAATTCAATACATTTTTTCACTATGAATGTATTAATAAAAAACTTGAGAAATAAGTTGAACCAATACTCCCTTCTAAGAATTATGAAGTATCTTGATTGAGTTCCACTAAATGTAGGGGTTTTTATCAATGGCCTCTATGTTCCCAGTCCACTATGATGGTAGTCTATTCATTTGGTCTTCATATTTTTGTGTCTTGCAAAGGTCTTTTGTTGGATTGTGGCTCTATCAGTATTTTTGGGCTCAGATTCATTTGTTCCTACTTCTCGTGAGGTTTTTCTGCTTGTGGGTGAGTGGGGGGTGAATAAGAGTTTATGACACTCCTTATTCTATTTTGAGGCTGCCCTTTGACTATGGATGGATCTCTTGGGCCTCTTTGATGCTCTTTTCTGGGTCAGCTCTATTTGGAAACTGGGCCTTTTTGTCTGTAAATGGGTATTACCTGTGTCAATGTTGAGCCTGATGTTGAGGATGCTTTTGTCTGTATTTTTGGTTTTGTTTAGGGGAGAGGGGTGAGTAGTTGTATAGGTTCAATAGTTGTACATCTAATTGTTTGCAATTGACACTCATCGGATTCATTTTGTTGTAATTGATGGCAACAAGATTGGATGGAAGTCACACACTGACATTAGGAGGCATATACCAGTAGATACCGGCATTGGAGTATCCAGGGCTACACTAGCACCGACATCAGTATTTGAAGGAAGCCGACATGAAGGATTTTTTTTGTAAATCATTTTGTAATTATTGTTAAGGCCAACATTGAATATCTTTAATAATACATTGTAAGTTGACATAAGGCATATGGTTTGTAAAGGGTATATAGGTCATTTTGAATATGATGTATGATATAGGATGCGACTATATATATATAGAAGAACTGTATAATGCAAAGTACATATATCTAGATTATTTTGTATACGAATATCATATCATGCAATGATCTATGGATAGGTTGGAAAGCATTCCTGGAGGAGAAGAGATACCAGTAGAAGTGTTCAAGTTTATGAATCGGTACTGAGAAGAGCTATTATCGAAACTCTATTCGGAATAGAAGATGCATTCTTGAGTTTATTTTCATTGTTTTACATCAGCAGAAGCTTGTAGTTAGTAAGAATCTTTAGTGATGAGCAGTGTGATCTAGGAAGTGTGCCTTCCTAGAAGTGTAGGCCCCCATTATATGTAATATCCTTTCATATGGCCAGTAAATTGATATTGTGGGTCAGAAATCCCATCGTGGTTTTTCCTCATTGAGGTTTTCCACTTATAAATTTTGTGTGTTATGGTGTTCATTTATGTGGATGGTTTATTTTCTTCAAGTTATATGTTTATTTGTTTACCGGTTTATATGTGTTTGGTATAAAGGCTTAAAATCTTTAATTATTGGCTGAACATTGATTCACCCCCCCTCGTAGTGTTCTTGGATCCCAATAATTGGTATCAAATATTGGTATCTCAGAAGAAGTTTAACAGCTTGAGGAAGATCTTGAAACTAGAATATTTGAACATGGCTATGGAGAAGCAACCTGAGATGGCTCTTGGGGATTATGATGCTGAAAGGATGAAGAACTTGAAATTGCAAGAAGAATTGAATTTTGCTAATGAGTTCATTCTTATCCTGCAAGAAACATTATCATCAGCTCAAGCCAAGAGAAAATAACTTTTGCAAAATCCAGATGATGAGGAGAAAAATGCACTTAAGGAACAATGTCTGAAACTAAGTCAGGCTAACATGCTCATGAAGAATGAAATGCAAGATTTGGCTATGAAGATGTCTAAAGAGATTGAGGATAGAAATAATAAGGAAGAAAAAATTGTTGTATCTCTACAAAAACAAATTTGAAGAATGTGGCAGATTGGATCATGAGAATGATATGTTGAGAAATGAGTTGGTACATTCCCGGAATAATGAACAAGAACTTGCAAGACAAATAATAACTCTAAGAGATAATCTAGCTACTACAAGTGAATATAAAGAAAAATTGAGGATTAGTGCTGCATAGTTGGATGACTTATTGAAAAGACAAAGACAGATTGATGACTCTAGAGGACTTGGATTTGTACAAGGAGAAAGCTCTGGTACTACAAACGGTATGTAGAACTCATCAGAACAGAGAAAACTGGTAAGGCAATCTAATGCTTATAAATTCAATGGAAGATGTTTTGTTTGCAATAAATTTGGGCATATGGCTAAAAAATGTAGAAATAGAGAAAATCAAAACTAAATTTTGTTCCTAATCAATGTACAAATTGCAAGAAGTATGGTCATAAATAAGAAGATTGCAAAATGAATGTTAAATGTCATGCATGTGGAAAGTTTGGACATTTTGCTAATCACTATAGTTCAAGGAATAAAACCGGATATGAAAAAGAAATTCAGAAGAACAATGTTGCATGTTATGCATGCAACAAAGTAGGTTATATTGCTAAATACTGCAGAAGCAAGACTCGACCGATTAGCAATGATAAAGATAATGAGAAAGGAAAGTAGAAGGTAGATAAAATACAACAAGATCACACCAAGAGATGGATTAAAAAATATGAAGAACCTAGTGGAGATGGATCTACATCGGTAACTCCATCGGTAGAACAAGGTATTCCTCCATCAGTAGGAAATTCCACTGATAACTGAGGCATAAGCCTTAGGGGTTGACAAAGTCATTGTAAAATCTTGGATATTACCTTGGAAGAGATCTAAAGAGATTTGGAAGAGATCTAGAGAGTTGTGGTCATCATTAATGAAGGTTCACCTGACACAGACTATGAAACCAGCATCCATAGGGTTGTTCATGAAGCATTTATTACAAAGGAAGATTAGGGTTATTCACTAATAAAAGGGGATAAGTGAATTCAATTTCACTCACCAATCATTCAAGCATTCATAGCGAAGATAAAGCAAATTTCAAGTGAATTAAGAGCATGCAAAGGCATTGTGAAGGATTTAGAATAATTATCTGAGAAGAATTCAATCTTTCACTGCCATTCACTTTCAAGTTTTTTTTAAAATGGCATCTGGATCTTCAGCTCCTACTTTCATTGCAATTCCCACCATTATCGAAGTCAAGGATAGGTTAAGGCCCATATTCAACAAGATTCTCAAAATTGCTAAGAGAGAAGACTATGTGGGAGTATTTTCTAGGGTTCCTGACCACATGATGTATGTTGAAGACATGAGGGGATACATTCACTACATCCTTGAGGATTTAGGCACAAAGGATATCAAAAGCATGTATCAATCCGTGATATTGGGAGACTCTGGAACTCTCAAACTGGAATTCAAAGCAATTGAGGATCTAGGGTTAACCGGTATTCTATACATACCAGAATTCAAGGATGAAGTCATCAGATACATTCTGAGTAGGATTCACAACAAGTTTATCTGGCTGGACCTACCTAACATGATCACAAATGAGTCTATTCAAGCAGTCACTGGATTACCTTCAGTCGGACAAGAACCTGGCAAGAAAATCTCCAACACTGCTATCAAGAAACTCATTGGTGCAACTCCCGATAACAAATCAGTGAGGATCAACACAATCACCCACACTGATATGATATTTTCAAGCACGATACTAGGCTATAAGGTAGCTCAATCTAATTGATTGAATTCTATATCTAGTTCTTGCATACATGTTGCATATTAGATGTTGAAGAAAAATTCAAAATATGACTTGAGTGAATGGATGAGGAGTGAATTGATGTTAAACCTTGGGAAGATCAAGGGAATCTAGAAAGGAAATTTTAGTTATGGTAATCTCATTGTATGTCTAATGCTTTACTTCCTAAATGAGCTACTTGGTCTTGGAAAGAAGCGTTGGGCTCATGACATACTGGTAGGTATGCAGATCAAGGAAGCAATCACCAACCTTGGTACCAACAGAAATGAGAAACTCTGAGGTTATTTCAAAACATTCCAAGAAAACATAATGAAGAGGGAGAGAATAACAACATTGTGGAGAAGTATTCTATTGATATCTATTTTATGGTAAAAACTGATGAAACTCTTATGGAAGCAATTGAACCTAGGACCATATGGGTTACAAAACTTGGATATGAAGTGGAAGATAACATTTTTTAGCTCTATGAAAAATGATGCTTGATGCTCCATTAGATGACAAAACAGAGCATTTTGGTACAACACAAGAGAAAGCCTTTGAAGTCAAAATTGGCTTTAACAAGAAGAGAAGAGAGAAGAAAATAGAAAATATATCTACATATTTATAGGATGTAATTCATAGGATAGACACTAAACTGGGTTCTAGATCCAAACTGGTAGCTGAATCGATAGTGGCTAGTACTGCAAAGGTGAAGAAACTTGAAGTTCACATTTCTAAGATCACTTCTGACTCTAACCTTGAGGACAATGAACCTTTAGGTTTCAGAAGGGTACAAAGGGATAAAGTGTATCAACCACCGATAGAGAAGAAGAAGGCAGAGCCTAGGAGGAGACTTGTGTTGGCATTTTCAATAGGAGGAGACTATTGATATTCATTAAGGATATTGAGAAGGTTGTTGAAGATTATTGATATAATTGGAAAAAGAATGATAACTATCTTTATAACATTATTTTGTCATTGATGTCAAGAAATTGATTTTGTGATTTAGTATGATGTTGCCATATCTTGAGAAGATTGATTTGAAGAGAATTAAGATGTCTGTAAAAGACACAGAAAGAATGTGATGAATGAGGGGAGAAATAACTTATTCAATGGGCAACTATTACTGAGTTAGACAATGATGAGATCATGATGTTTAGATTGTTTTGATATCCTACATATGTTGTTGATTGTAAGGTTAATACTATACTATGTTAGCGAGCAAAGAACCTAGTCGATAAACCCTAAGGTTATCGATATCAGTTAATGAAGGCGGAATGTATACCAAGTAAAGTTTAGTAATTACCGAGTTATGACAGATCACATTGGATGGATAAAAGCATTATTTAATGAAGGCCAATGATTAGCTGGAGATGTATAAATGATTGGTATGCCACGCATGAAGTTTGATAAGGATCTATGGCAATGAAAGATAGGTAGGAAGATCTACAGCGCAGATTGAACTGCAATAACCTTGTGCAAGTTCCAAGAAAGGAATGCAAGTCCCTAGGCAAGGTAAAACATTTTTCAGATCGAAGGATGTATTGAACATAGTCAAGATTGAAGATCTGATGGCTAAGATTGATCATGGGAAGTGTGATCAAGGAGATTCAGCGGTTAGCAAATTGTTTATAAATAAGAAATTGCTGATGAACAAAGTATGCAGGTAAGTGTAAGCACAAGGATGCTACATAGTGATTACCGAGCATAGAAGCTTGAAGACCTGTTTGAGTAACAGAGTAAGAAGCCTAGCAGAGGGACAAGATAAGTCCTATGACAGGATTGTTTTGAGAAAATAAGAATCTACTTTAGCATTTTAGATGTGAAGTTGCAAATATATTTTTATTACTATTATTTTGTAAGTGACATAAAATCTCTTAATCGAGTGGACTTAACAGTCTTATTTGTAAACCCTCTAGCAAGGTGACATTCTAAATGAGTGTTTGAAATCCTTTGACAAGGTCACTTCTAACAATGTGAAGATCCTAACAAATTTGAGTGAAATCCCTTAACTGGGTCACATCTAGCAATGTGTTTGTAATCTTTAACATGATTTGCTTTTAACCAAGCATACTCTAGAAGAGTATATTTCTTAGTGGGTCTGAAATCCCATAGTGGTTTTTCCCTAATTGGGTTTCCACATTAAATCTGGTGTTATATATGTTATGATGATTATGTGTTTATGAGTTTGCAAGTTTAGCAGTTTTTGGTTATATTGTTGAAGTATTAGTTACCGAGGTTGAATCTGTTGATTTTAGGGGAGATTAAGTTTGTATGATTCCCCCCCCCCTCTCATCTAGTTAGCTATTGGCATCAGTTCTTTACATTTAGTATCAGAACTTAACAATTGGTATCAGAGCTTTGGACTCTGGAAGAAAAGTTTAAAGGTACTTGAGGCAAAGATCTGAAGATGTATAAAAGGGATGCACCAAAGCTAAACAAGTCAAGTTTCTCCACATGATAAATAAGGATGAAGCTGCATTTATCAGGAATTGGAGAATATGCAACATATGATTTGGAGAATGATTACATACCACCAAGCACCAACCAAATGACCTTGGAAGAGATAAAGGCAAAGCAAGAACACATTCAAGCTATGATTGAAATAACATCAGCATTGACTGACTCAGAGTTTAATGACCTAAAAGGCTGCAATGATGCAAAAGCAATGTGGACTAAGCTTATATCTGTATATGGTGATGATGAACATGTTCAAAGAGCAAAAGTAGATAGTCTAAGAGGACAAATTGAATCCATGAGAATGAATGAAAGTGAGAACATAACCCAATACAGTACAAGATTAAAGGAGACTATTAATCAAATTAAAGGAGTAGGAGGAATTATTGAAGAAAAGGATATAACAAGTAAGTTGTTGAGAACTCTTCTACCTACTTATGCTATTCGAGTCTCTGCAATCAATGAATTGAGGTTTGTACCTAACATGCCAGTTTCTTTGGATGCTACTATTGGTAAGCTACATGCATTTGAGTTAAGTAATTTTGATAATAGTGGGTCTTCGATAAATAAAGTTGAATCTGCATTCAGTTCTTTTCATATTGGTGAAACTAGTGATTACAATGATAGAATGAGTAAGTACTCTGAAGGGAATCATAGTGGAGCAAGTGAAAGATTTCACAAGAACATGGAAGAAGTGCACAAACTGTATGAGGAAATCAAGAAGCAAGAAGAGTTTGAAGCATTATTAGCTAGAGGGTTACCGAGAGGAAAAGGTAAGTATAAAGGAAAGCTACCTTTAAAATGTTTCAATTGTGATAAAAAAGGACATATGGCTTCTAACTGCCCTGACAAAGAATCTAGTGAAAAGAGAGAATACCGAGATAATAGGCAAAAAGACAACCAATACAGAGGACACCGAGATTTCAGCAGGAGAGACAGAAAGACATGCCTAGTAGCTGATGAGAAATACAACGATGATAAATCAGATGAAACTAATACAGAGGAATTTGTTTATGTGGCTATTAAAGATGGATCTGATGAAGAAAGGTATGAAGAAAAAGCCCTAATATCTCACATAAATAATAAGGATTCTTGGATCATAGATAGTGGATGCTCACATCATATGACAAGTGATAAAAACAAGTTTGTTAAATTAGAAAACTATGATGGAGGCTATGTAAGATTTGGTAATGATGCACCATGTCCGGTGAAAGGTAAAGGCTTTATCACACTTCTTGACAATGCTAAATGTGATGATGTATACTTGGTTGAATGTTTGAAATACAATTTGTTGAGTGTAGCACAACTAAACAATATAGGATACCGAATAGAATTTCAGAAAGGAATTGTCAAAGTTCATGACAAGTATGGAAAGTTAGCTGCTACCGGGACATGAACAAAAGGTAATACATTTCATCTTGACTCAACTCGGAACAAGTGTCTTTATGCAAAGATAGATGATACCTAGTTCTGGCATAAAAGGTTTTGTCATGTAAATTTTGATAATCTAATTAGAATAAGCAAGAAGCACCGAGTAAGAGGTCTAAAGAGTCTGGAAAAACCTGAGAATGCTATATGCCGAGGATGCCAGATGGGTAAGATGACAAGATCAAGCTTTACAAGTAAGTCCTACATTTCTAAAGGAATTTTAGATCTATTACACACTGATCTTTGTGGTCCCATGAAAGTTCAAAGCTATTATGGTGATAAATATTTCATATTATTTGTGGATGATTACTTAAGGATGATGTTAGTTATGTTTTCAAAAGAAAAATCAGAAGCTTTTCAAATGTTTAAATGGTACAAGACAAGAGTTGAAAATGAAACAGGAAGACAACTGAAATGTCTTAGATCTGATAGAGGAGGAGAGTTCACTTCTGATGAATTTGAACTTATTCTGCAATGATCATGGTATTAAAAGACAAGTATCTGCACTGAGAACACCTCAGCAAAATGGGATAGTCAAGAGAAGAAACAAATCAATTGTAGATTGTGCCAGAACCCTAATGATAGAAAAGAGGGTACCTCAAACATTTTGGAGAGAAGCAATCAACACTGCAATTTACACCCTCAACCGAGTTCAATTGAAGAAAGGAACTATGAAGACACCATATGAGATCTGGTATGACAAGAAACCTAATGTAGGTTATTTTAAAATCTTTGGAAGTAAATGCTATGTTCACAAAGATGAAAGAAATGGAAAGTTTCATCAAAAAAGTGAATAAGGAACATTTCTTGGTTATTCTTCTAGAAGTAAAGCATTTAAATGTCTGATCAAATCATCTAACAAAATAGTAGAAAGTGCAAATGTGAAAATTGATGAATTTGCAAAAAGAAATGATGAAGGAAATTCCAAAGACCCAGAAGATTATGAAGAATTCATTTATTTTCAACCAAGAAATCCTACCAAGAGAGTTGCTAAAGTGATGCAGAGACAAGAGAATCTAATACAAATTTGCAAATAAAAGGTGTATTTTGGACCCAAACCCCTTACACTCCTTAGGTGTCTCAAATGCATTCAATGCCTCAATAGGCTCAAAACCTAACACCACCTAAACCAAGTGTGTCTCCTGCCTCCACATACTTCAAAGAACCTCAAAAAACATGATTCAAAGGCTTTCTAAACCCATAAGCCTCTCTAGCTTCAACACAAACTCAATACATTTATTCAACCAAGCATCTAGCCCTTCAAATCAGGTAATTTCCCTTTAACTCAAAACTTTTCCAAAAAACTTGCCCAAAAATATTACATATTTAGACACCCATTTGGATGTTACACAATATATCATAAATCCAATATAGGTTGTTTTGGACGGACCCTTTGCTATCCTCAAATGTGCCCCTTTTTAGCCTTAAAAACCACCCACTTTACAAAGGAAGTACCAACAAAACTTAACACCAGGTTACAAACCTTTGTAAAGTATTCAATTAGGTTCCCAAACAAAGGATTTTCTACGTTTTATGGCTTGATTCAACTTCTAAGTGTCCAAACTCTAAAACCCTCCTTAAATCACCCTCTAAACTAGGGCTTGTTCAAAATCACGCCTCCAATCACTTCTCTGATCAAATGAAGGTTGTTTCACCATTAAATTGGTGCCCTCTACTGATTCCAATCATAAAAGATAGCCCTCCAATGGCTACTTTAGTGGCTGCTACACTCTAGCCACCATCCCCATGCTCCAATCAACCAACAAATTCACAATTTGTGAGTGATCACTCTGCAAAACCACTTCAATCCCACACTTTCATGTTATTTTGATATGATACAACATTATTTTCCATCCCCAAGTCACAGTAAGCACATAAAGGGGATGGATTACATATTCATACTTGAGAAAACAAGGAAAATCAGACTTTTAAAACAGGACAGTCAATATAAATCCTTAGATTGGATTAAAAATGATATAAAATGCTTCAGATCATGCACATTAAATGCCTATCAACCTTCCTCAATTATTAGAACTCAAAGATCATCAAAGGAATGCAAGTTTTGCAAGGAAAATCAAGTTTTTTGCATTAAAACTGTCTCAGTCCGTACAACAGCACCTCCAGTCCGTACCCTCTGTACTTTTCTCTCTTTTTTCCATCATAAATGATGAATAAAACTTCTCCAACCAACCCAAGGTGGTTGGAGGGGTTTACAAATTCATTAAGACTTAAAAACTCAGTTTCCCTCCAAAATGCTACTAAACGTTGGAATACAAAGATTTGAATTTTCCAACTTTATTTAATACATTCTATTTGCTAAAATCATTCCAAATCAATGGAATTTTATTTCATATACCTAAATAACCCTACCAAAGACCCTACTAACCATTCTAGACCCTTGAAACACTATTGGCCTACTTGACACCATATTTTGTCTTAGGTCCCTTATCAAGACTTATTACATTTAAATCAAATTGAGCATTACATAGAGCCATTATTGGCTTCAAAACATTCCAATTCACTTTCAAGGATGCTCTGGGGTCTTTTTTCATGTTTATAATCTCCTTGGTCTCAGGTGGACTCTTGGATGCTCCTGCATCATACACCCCACCAACAAAAGAACTCTTGTCCCAAGAGTGGAACATCTTGGTCTTCCTTCCATGCATTCTTCTTGAGGGGAGTCTGCAACTTGTCCCCTGAGTGGTCTGAAATTCATCTTTCCAACCCTTACAACCTGCACCAAACATGTTAGAAACATAATATGAGAACTTGGAATCTCCACCCTTGGTGGATACTTGCTGTTGTGAACAGTCAACCTTAGCCTGCATAAACTGTCTTTCCATCTGCATATTAGGATCAGAATGACCCCTATTACTGTCCTTCATGGACATGCCTTGATCATCCCTCAATGGTGACACAATAGGACACCACAAAGTGCCCACCATCACCCCATCTTTCATCATAGTCTGCTGCCCCACAGTCCTCTTGCATTTGCTGTCAAGAACTTCAGTTTTCACAACCAATAATGAGGATTTTTGCTTTAGGTCTGATACCTCTAACTCATGCATCTTCTGCCCCTACAAATCAACATATGTCTTTGTGCCAAAAACTATTATCCTTTCTCCTTCATTAACATCATTAGGAAGGGGCTGAAGAGTGAAAGATTTTCCATCCTTATGCACCTTATACACATTTTCAAAACCATAATGGATTGTTCTATGTGACACTTGCCATGGTCTCCCAAGAATGATATGACAACATGTCATAGAAACCACATCACATAAAACTCTATCACTATATCCCCCAATGGAGAAATCAACATAAGTTTGTTCCCTAATGACAATGTTTTGTTCATTGCTGACCCAAGATGCCCTATATGGTCTATCAAGAGGAAATTTCTGTAACTTCCAATTGTTTACCATTTCATAAGACACCAAATTATCAAAAGAACCAGAATCTATAATCATCCTACAAACTTTACCATGACTTTTACAATTGGTCCTAAAGATTGATACCTTGGGCTTCTCTTGCTGCTGCATAGGTGCTTTCCCCATCATGAGACACTCTTGAACTTCAGGATATGCCTTTGAGGTTCCTTCTTCCTCATCTTGTTTTTTGTAGTCTTCCCCTTGTGTCAAATTCACTCTTTTATCAGTCTTCTTTACATAGTTCTCTTTCTCTGGACACTTGTAGAAAGGATGTCCTTCCTCCCCACACTTGTAGCACTTTCCTTGGAAGCTTCTTCCTGCCCCAAATCTGCCACCTCCTCTTTGTCCATTCTTCTGATCTGCAACTTGTTCCTTACCCTTTTCATTTGGTTCTTGACTCTCTTGGAATCTTCCTCCTCTACCTCTATTTGTTTGTCCTCTTCTACCACCTTTCCTTTCTTGTCTTCTCTTCAACTTGTCCTCAGCCTTCATGGCTAGTTTGTAACATTCTTCTAAAGTTTTTGGTGTAGCCATTGTCATTTCATCCTGGATGTTATACCTCAAACCCCCAAGATACCTTGCTACCTTCTCTTCCACATCTTCATCATGTGCTGCCCTGATATCTAACTTGTGAAATTCTTCTGTATACTTTTGAACATCCATGTCCTTTTGCTTAAGCCCTTGCATCTTTTTGTACAATTGCACCTTATAATCATCTGGAAGGAACTTGTCCTTCATCTTGTCCATCATCCTTGGCCATGAAGTGATCTTAGGCAATCCTTTCTTTCCTCTATCTACCTACAAGTTATCCCACCACAACAATGCATGGCCCTTCATCCTAGACTTAGCAATCTTAACCTTGTACTTATCTTCTGCATCTTCACAATCAAAGTAATTTTCAAGAGCACTAAACCAATCAAGTAAAATTTCATCATCCATCTTACCTTCATACATTGGTAGATCAGTTCTTGTCTTTGAGTCTCCACTTTTGACTGCTTTGAGCAACTTTGCCATCCTTGCTTCTTCAGGATCCAACCTCTCTTCTCTTGGTGTTTCTTCTTCTTCATGCTCTTCCTCTCCTCCTTTATCTACCAAGTTCCTCAATCTTTCCATCTCTTCTTTCATCCTTCTATTTTCTGCTATTTGTTCTCTTACCAACTTTTCAAGCTCTACATTTTTCATCCTTTGAGGCATCTCTTCTTCTTCAGCCATCTTTGTTTTCCTGCTGTAGGGAATCAACTCTGGAAGTCTTCTACAAAGGATTCAACCCACAAGAATTCAAAGAACCTTCTTAAACACAAACTCCTATGCTCTGATACCAATCTGATGCAAAGACAACAGAATCTAATACAAATTTGCAAATAAAAGGTGTATTTTGGACCCAAACCCCTTACACTCCTCAGGTGTCTCAAATGCACTCAATGCCTCAATAGGCTCAAAACCTAACACCACCTAAACCAGATGTGTCTCCTACCTCCACATACTTCAAAGGACCTCAAAAAACATGATTAAAAGGCTTTCTAAACCCCTAAGCCTCTCTAGCTTCAACACAAACTCAATACATTTATTCAACCAAGCATCTAGCCCTTCAAATCGGGTAATTTCCCTTTAACTCAAAACTTTTCCAAAAAACTTGCCCAAAAAAATTACATATTTAGACACCCATTTTGATGTTACACAACATATCAGAAATACAATATAGGTTGTTTTGGACGGCCCTTTTGCTGTCCTCAAATGTGCCCCTTTTTAGCCTTAAAAACCACCCACTTTACAAAGGAACTACCAACAAAACTTAACACCAGGTTACAAAACTTTGTACGGTATTCAATTAGGTTCCCAAACAAAGGATTTTCTAGGTTTTATGGATTTATTCAACTTCTAAGTGTCCAAACTCTAAAACCCTCCTTAAATCACCCTCTAAACTAGGGCTTGCTCAAAATCACACCTCCAATCACTTCTCTGATCAAATGAAGGTTGTTTCACCATTAAATTGGTGCCCTCTACTGATTCCAATCATAAAAGATAGCCCTCCAATGGCTACTTTAGTGGCTGCTACACTCTAGCCACCATCCCCATGCTCCAATCAACCAACAAATTCACAATTTGTGAGTGATCACTCTGAAAAACCACTTCAATCCTGCACTTTCATGTTAGTTTGATATGATACAACATTATTTTCCATCCCCAAGTCACAGTAAGCACATAAAGGGGATGGATAACATATTCATACTTGAGAAAATAAGGAAAATCAGACTTTTAAAACAGGACAGTCAATATAAATCCTTAGATCAGATTAAAAATGATATAAAATGCTTCAGATCATGCACATTAAATTCCTATCAACCTTCCTCAATGATTAGAACTCAAAGATCATCAAAGGAATGCAAGTTTTGCAAGGAAAATCAAGTTTTTTGCATTAAAACTGTCTCAGTCCGTACAACAGCACCTCCAATCCGTACCCTCTATACTTTTCTCTCTTTTTTCCATCATAAATGATGAATAAAACTTCCCCAACCAACCCAAGGTGGTTGGAGGGGTTTACAAATTCATTAAGACTTAAAAACTCAGTTTCCCTCCAAAATGCTACTAAACGTTGGAATACAAAGATTTGAATTTTCCAACTTTATTTAATACATTCTATTTGCTAAAATCATTCCAAATCAATGGAATTTTATTTCATATACCTAAATAACCCTACCAAAGACCCTACTAACCATTCTAGACCCTTGAAATACTATTGGCCTACTTGACACCATATTTTGTCTTAGGTCCCTTATCAGGACTTATTACATTTAAATGAAATTGATCATTACATAGAGCCATTATTGGCTTCAAAACATTCCAATTCACTTTCAAGGATGCTTTGGGGTCTTTGTTCATGTTTATAATCTCCTTGGTCTCAGGTGGACTCTTGGATGCTCCTGCATCATAAAGAAAATGAAGATAATGTCTAGTTACCGAGTGATGAAGAAGATCATACAGAGCCTACCGAGCCTATATCAGCCAAATATGTTAGAAGACATCATGCATCAAGTCAGATTATAGGACATAAGGATGATCCAATGATGACTAGGAACAAACTGAGACATAACACATGTCTGATATCTGAATTTGAATTGAGAATAGTAGAAGAAGCATTTAATAGTTAATATTGGGTAAATGCTATGATAGAAGAGATTGATCAAATCAATAAGAATGACACATGGACACTGATCACAAGACCTAAGGACAAAAATGTAATCGGTACAAAGTGGATTTTCAGAAACAACCTAAATGAAAAAGGTGAGGTCATTTGGAACAAAGCAAGACTAGTTTGCAAAGGTTATGCTCAAGAAGAAGGAATAAATTATGGTGAGACTTTTGCACCTATGGCTAGACTTGAGCGAGTAAGAACATTGTTGGTATATGTTGCTTTCAAAAATTTTAGGGTATATCAAATGGATGTTAAATCTGCATTTTTGAATGGTATACTAGAAGAAGAAGTTTACATACAACAACCTAAAGGATTTTTTGAAGACAAGAGTAAAGATCAGGTATGAAAATTGAACAAAGCTTTATATGGTCTAAAACAGGCACCTAGAGCATGGTATGAGAGACTGCACTCTTACTTAATCAAGATTGGTTTTATAAGGACAAGTGAAAACAACAATATGTACATGAAGAATGATGAGAACAATGGTATACTGATCTCAGCCATATTTTTTGATGATATTATTTTTTGTGGTAATGACTCCTTATGTAAGAAATTTGGAAATGAAATGTGCAAAGAATTTGAGATGTCACTAATCGGCAAGATAAATTATTTTATAGGTTTACAGATACTGAAAATGAAAGATGAGATTTTCATTACTCAATCCAAGTACATAAAGGAAATCTTGAAGAAATTTGGAATGGAAGATTCTAAACCAGTAAGTACTCCTATGACTACTAACTATAAACTATCAAAGAATGATGAATCTGCATCTATTGATGAGACACTTTACCGATCTATGATTGGGAAGTTGCAATAGGTTGTGCTTAGTAGACTGGATATAGCGCATGCAGTAGGTATTGTTGTAAGATTCTTTGCAGATCCCAAGGAAACCCATATGACAGCAATCAAGAGAATTTTCAAATACCTGAGAGGCACTAAAGATTATGGCTTAGTATATGAAAAGAGACATGATTTTGATTTAAAAGTTTATACTGATGCTGATTGAGCAAGCAACATAGATGACAAGAAAAACACACATGGTGGAGCTTTCTTTTTAGGAGAAAGACTAGTGGGTTGGCTTAGCAAGAAACAAGGATGTATTTCACAGTCAACAATAGAAGCTGAATATGTTGATGTAGCATTGAATTGTACCAATATAGCATAGATCAAACAACTGTTGGAAGGTATAAATGAGAAAGTTACCAAGCTAGTAACTATATTTTGTGATAATATGAGTGCCATTAACATTTCAAAGAATCCAATAATGCACTCTAAGACAAAACATATATATAAAGTATCATTATCTCAGAGAAGAAGTTCAAGAGAAGAAAGTTGTGCTGGAATATATCAGTTTAAAGGAGCAATTAGCAGACATCTTCACAAAGCCACTGCCAAGGGACACTTTGGAGTATCTTAGAAGCAAGTTAGGGGTCCTACCCATATCTTCTACTCACTAACAGAGTTCGGTGAAAGCATCATTTCGATGAATCTACAGAATATTATGTGTGGATTGATGTTGATTTACGCACTTTAGAAGGTTTTCTAAAGGTGTGCAGGAAATAGTGAATAGAGACAAGTTGCTCTAACTGAGACTAAGATGATACATAGCAAGGCAAATCACTTCACAGAGGAAGAAATCATGATTTAGTTCTTTTACTTTTTGGCATTGTTGTCAAAGGGGGAGAAGACTAAATGGTAAAGTCCTAAATGAAGAAGATAACAGAAGACTAATGATAGGGGGAGAAGAATACAAAAGGGAGAAGACTTTAGGAGATTTTAACAGCTCAAAGATAACAGAAGAAGTCTAATAGCCTTCTGAATCCAAATCAATTTGAATATCTTGTTGGTATTACCATTTAAAGGTTGGTTTTGCCATCAATGCCAAAGGGGGAGATTGTTGGCATTTTCAATAGGAGGAGATTGTTGATATTAATTAAGGATATTGAGAAGGTTGTTGAAGATTATTGATATAACTAGAAAAAGGATGATAACTATCTTTATAACATTATTTTTTCATTGATGTCAAGAAATTAATTTTCTGATTCAGTATGATGTTGCCATATCTTGAGAAGATTGATTTGAACAGAATTAAGATGTCAGTAAAAGACAGAAAGAATGTGATGAATAAGGGGAGAAATAAGTTATTCAATGGGAAACTATTACCGAGTTAGACAATGATGAGATCATGATGTTTAGATTGTTTTGATATCCTACATATGTTGTTGATTGTAAGGTTAATACTATACTATGTTACCTAGCAAAGAACCTAGTTAGTAAACCCTAAGGAACCTAGTCGGTAAACCCTAAGGTTATCGATATCAGTTAATGAAGGCGGAATGTCTACAGAGTAAAGTTTAGTATTTACTAAGCTGCAACTGAGTTATGACAGATCACATTGGATGGATAAAAGCATTATTTAATGAAGGACAATGATTAGCTGGAGATGTATAAATGATTGGTATGCCACGCATGAAGTTTGGTAAGGATCTATGGCAATGAAAGATAGGGAGGAAGATCTATAGCGCAGATTGAACCAAAATAATCTTGTGCAAGTTACAAGAAAGGAATGCAAGTCCCTAGGCAAGGTAAAATGTTTTCAGATCAAAGGATGCATTGAACCTAGTCAAGATTGAAGATCTGACGGACAAGATTGATCATGCAAAATGTGATCAAGGAGATTCAGTGGTTAGAAAATTGTTTATAAATAAGAAATTGTTGATGAACAAAGTATGTGGGTAAGTGTAAGCACAGGGATGCTACATAGTGATTACTAACCACAGAAGCTTGAAGAACTATTTGAATAATAGAGTAAGGAGCCCAGCAGAGGGACAAGATAAGTCCTATGATAGGATTGTTTTGAGCAAATAAGAATTTTCTTTAGCATTTTAGATGTGAAGTTGCAGATATATTTTTATTATTGTTATTTTGTAAGTGACAAAAAATCTCTTAACCGAGTGGACTTAACAGTCTTATTTGTAAACCCTCTAGCAAGGTGACATTCTAAATGAGTGTTTGAAATCCTTTGACAAGGTCACTTCTAACAAAGTGATGATCCTAACAGATCTGAGGGAAATCTCTTAACTGGGTCACATATAGCAATGTGTTTGTAATGTTTAACAGGATTTTCTTTTAACCGAGCATACTCTATAAGATTATATTTCTTAGTGGGTCCGAAATCCCACAGTGGTTTTTCCCTATTTGGGTTTCCACATTAAATCTAGTGTTATATGTGTTATGATGATTATGTGTTTATGAGTTTGCAAGTTTAGCAGTTTTTAGTTATATTGTTGAAGTATTAGTTATCGAGGTTGAATCTATTGATTTTATGGGAGATTAAGGTTGTATGATTCACCCCCCCCTCTGATCTTGTTAGCTATTGGCATCAGTTCTTTACATTTAGTATCAGAACTTAACAACTTGTTGGAAAGGCAACTAAACTGACTACACCTCTGCCACTGGCAATGGAGCCTATATAAAAGAGGAAACCAATCACACCTACTTTGGCAACCACAAGAAAAAAGAAGAAGAGTGAAAACACTAAGTTTGGTAAGACTAAAATGACATGTGTTGAGCTAATTGATGAAATTATAAAAGATAGAATTTTGAAAAATGTATCTAAGTATTATGAAGGTTTAGAATAAAATGAGCAAAATGAATTAGACAAGGCTATTTTGTTACATATAGATATTTATAAGAAAGCCTTAGTTAAAATTTTGAAGGAGATACCTCTATCTCTGTATAATAAACTTGATGCTAGAAGACTTGATGATGTCAAGAGGGATAAGGAAATTAAGGAAGTAACACTTTTAGAAATGTGTGGTACAATTAACAATGACAAAATGAAAAGATGCATAGATATTGCTAATAAAACAATTTTCAATAGCAAAACCCAACAGATAAGTCTTATGATGGGAAGAGTTAATGAGGTAATAAATGAGCCCAGTAAGGGCTGGACCAAATTCTTCTAGAAGAATCCATACTTTCTCACATCTCATGAAGAATTTGTTAAGGCTACATCTCCCACCATTCCCAACAAATCAAAAGGGAAAGGTATTTTGGGTAGTTCAACTACTATACTGACAGTAACTTTAGATATATAGACAAAACCGATAGTAAAGGATATTGTACAGTTTGTACCGACACAAACTATTTTTTAGGAAAGCAATGTATAGGATAATGTAAATATTGTGTATAGTACTCCACTGACAGTAATTGATACTGCACTAAGTGGTGAAGCCACCCATGCAAAAGAGGCTGTAAAGGATAGGGTAATACCGACAATTCATACTGATTCCCCGACAAAGGTTATGGCAATTGACACTTCTTAGGTTGAGAAGAAATCAATCTCTGAGTTAAGTCCAACTAAACTAATGATGATGGCCACTCAAAAATTACTGAAGGAAGGTACTGCAAATAAGAGAATAATAGACCAATCAGTTACAGTATTGCACAATCTAATTGTTGATTGTCAAATTGAGAATGAGGCTAGCCCTTTCAGAAAGCTAAAAACTCTAACAATGCATATCTCTAACAATTTTCAATCACTGAGGAAGATTATAGACTGACTGGTTTTAGAGAGATTCACTGGCTAAGAAATCCTCTTTTGATCAGATAATAGAATTAGAGAAAAAGAAAATTAAAGATAAACTGATTCTTATAGAGAATTGTTTGAAACATGGTACAAAAATCTATAGGGTTTGTTGCAACATAGGAATTCTTATAGTAAATGTAGATAGCATATTAAAGGAGTTACATGATAAAATAGCTAGCATTGCTAATTCTTTTGATGGATTAACTGCACTAACCACATCTATTGATGGACAAATTGTGTCCTTGGAGAACCAGTTTGTTTCTTTTGAGAAGGAGAGAGATAAAGTAATTCGGAGAACAAGAAGACTTAGAGGATTGGTGAGTCCTAGATTGGATTCACTGGGTGTACATAAAAGAGAGTGCATGGACATGATTTCTAAACCCACACCAGTAGAAGTTGAAGAGATGGTAACACTTGCCCACTTACTAAGTGGACTAGCATCCATATCTGACACCTTCAAAACTGGCTAAGATACATATCTCCAGTTGTTGGATAAGGCTTACCCTGAAATCTTGAAGTTGGAAAAAATCCAGTTAAATTAAAAGTATTCATTTATTCCTTTTATTATTTCACCTGTCTTTGGCATTGATGCCAAAGTAGGAGTATGTATATGTGAAAAATATCAGAAAATTCAGATAGGATCACATGGGAAGATATCAGGATATCAAAAGGAGTGTATTGATCAGGGGGAGCATATTTTAGATATAGACAGGGAATCCATTTTTCACATAAGTGTTGCATCGACACCGGCACCGACACCGGCATCGACACCGACATCAGTTTTTGAAGGAAGCTGACATCAAGGATTTATTTTGTAAATCATTTAATAATTATTGTTGAGGCTGCCATTGAATATCTTTTGTAATACATTGTAAGCCAACATAAGGCATATGGTTTGTAAAGGGTATATAGGTCAATCTACTAGGTCATTTTTGAATATGATGTATGATATAGGATGTGACATAGATGATATATATAACAGAACTGTATAATGAGAAGTATATGTATGTAGATAATTTTGTATGCGAATGTCATATCATGCAATGATTCGTGGATAGGTTGGAAAGCATTCTTGGAGGAGAAGAGATATCGGTAGAAGTATTCAGGTTTATGAACTAGTACTAAGCAGAGCTATAACCTAAACTCTATTTGGCATAGCAGATGCATTCTTGAGTTCATTTTCATTGTTTTACTTCAGCAAAAGCTTGTAGTTAGTGAGACTCTTTAGTGATGAGCAATGTGCTCTAGGCAGTGTGCCTTTCTGCAAGTGCAGGCCCCCATTATATGTAATATCCTTTCATATGGCAAGTGAATTGATATTGTGGCTCACAAATCCCACCGTGGTTTTTCCTCATTGAGGTTTTACACATATAAATTTTGTGTGTTATGGTGTTCATTTATGTGGATGGTTTTTTTTCTTCAAGTTATATGTTTATTTGTTTACCGGTTTATATGTGTTTGGTATAAAGGCTTAAAATCTTCAATTACTATAAGAACATTGAATCACCCCTGCTCCCAATGTTCTTGGATCCCAACACTACTTGTGCTTATAATATCTAGTCTTTCCACATATTTATACTACATATTGTAAATAAATAATTCACATGTTAATTAAAAACTTACCAAATACTGATTAAAATGGGAAAATAATTTAACACAAGAGAACCTATAAATGTTATATAATTATATTAAAAAGGCATAAATTCTTTCTTAACAAGTGAAATAAATAATTTTTTGTTTTAAATAAAATATCATGAATATCAACTATAAGTGTATCATTTATAGAAAAAGATGCCCACTTAAAGAAGTACTCTCATCATAGTGAAAAAATATTATCCTTCTATGTACAACTTTTCAGGTAGCTTATGTATATAAATTGGACTATTTCATAATAATAATTTGTCTTATCACAAATATAAAAGATGAACACAATAAATACCTTATTTTTTTCCATGAAGTGTGAGGGATTGTCCAAAGGTTTAGTGTTAAACAATTGGTCCCTTTGTGTTCAACTATTGGTCCTTCGGTATTGGATATAGAAGCTAAAGATAACACACATTTATGATTGCTAATAGGAATTTACTCCATTTAAGTTATATATAAGTTATATTTTACATAAAAATACGATATCAAACTAATTACAAATGATATTTTTTTATTCAACTACTAGAAATTTTTTCAGTAAGGTTTCGTTGAATATTTTAAAACTCATTTTTTGGACACTTCACACTAGATGTGTTATTTTGATGAGTTTTGTGATAAGTCACACCTTCAAACCTTAGTTGTAGATAGTTAAGTGTCCATTTTACATTTCTAAATAAAAATAGAGGTCTTATGATATTTCATGTGCTAGCTACATGTTGACAAAGTTAGCCCTCACTGCTATTCATCCCTCTCCCCTACAGGGTTGTTTTTCGGCAAGTCTCTTCTCTTAGATATTAGGCTTCTAAATATGAATCTTGGGAGGGTTGTGTGTCTTCCTTTTTGGTGTTTTTGTTCAGTTTGATGGTTATCCTTTTGCCTTGCTTCTTCATTTTTCTTCAAGGGTGGCTCTTCCTTAAGGATGCTTGATATTTGGTGGTTTACTCTTGAGCTTATACAAACCTTTCCCTCATGGATGCTAGGGTTTGAATTCTTGTGTTTTCCTTTAGTGGTAAAAGCTTGTGGATTATTGGGGTTGTGCTCTTCTATTTTGAATAGGACATTTCTTTAGGAGTTGGATCCTCACTAGTAGTTGTGGGTTCACTTTGGAGGAATGATAAGGGTTGGTTATCCTATGATAAAATAACCAAAGAGGTGTTTTCTTCCATTGTGCCTATTTTTCCCATTAACTCTAGCTTCCTTGAGTAGGTGTTGTGTTCCTCAAGGTTTTTGTGTCTGCTCCCTTCACCCTTTGTCCCCTTATGCATCCTCTTAAGGTAATTCCCTTTGGATCTCCTTTCTGGAGACTAGGCAGGGATCTTCTAAGTTTTGGGGTTATGGTGATCCATTCAAGCCTTGAATTCCTTAGTGATACTACTGATAGTGGACTTATCAAGGTGGTCTTTGATTCTTTGTTTGCAGGGATATGGATTCCTTTTAAAACCTTTGAGGATTTTTTTTGCTAGTTGATTCTTTGAGCATATTGTTTAGCATTTTGTTATGAATAGTTAAGTGATAGGTTGTTAGAAGCTTATCAAAACCCATTGTTAGACTTTTGTTTCCCTATCTACTCTGGTTCTAGCATAGTAATTTTCATTTGGATGATGGTTTGGAGTTCCTATCTAAATGGCCCCTCTAATTTGATTATGTAATTTTGTGAGGATTTTTTATTGGCTGAAAAAAAGTTTGAAAATTACTTGTCATGCTTAACACTTGGATTATGTTGAATCAACATGCAATGGTAGGATGACCCTTTTCTATTGAGTACTTGGTTTTTTGAAAGACAAGTCTTAGGAGATGCATTCAAGATATATAAGTCAAATCATGATTTTAGATCAGCAAAAGATTCCTTTTTTCAATTGTCTAGTATTACATGATTCATGGAGTATAGTGAAAATATATTTTTTCTTACTATCAAGGCATGATCATTCATTTACAACATATGAGAACTCATAAAAGGCTACATAGTCATTTTCATGCATCTCTTATTTTTGATTAATTAGAATTAATTTTCTTCTCAAGAAAAGATGCAACCCTCAAATGTTTTAATCAAGAAATTTATCTATTTACTCCAATGCCTAGTAAAGTGCAATCAAAACCATTAAAACAATGGAGCATTTTTTAGATGGGTTTATCAATGTTGCCAATGGGTCTTCAAACAATTGTGTAGTAAAGAAGAAAGAAAAGATTGAGTATATTTCCCATTAGTTTCTTGCATGCATGTGGAGACTGTTGTTACCAGAGGATGAAGAAATTTTCAGCATCTTAAGTTAGCTTCCCACTTCAAGATGGTTCTTTGAACAAGAATCTTTTTTTACTTTATTTGATTCCTAGTTTACTTCTAAATTCTTTCATTATTAGTGCTAACAAATTTTAAGAATGCATGTACAATGAAGATTGATTTTTTGAGACATGTAAGGGATTTGATGTTGAGATCAATATGAACTTTTTCAAATGAGTTAACGATATTGCAATAAAGAATTATACTCTCTCAAGGGTCATTAGTAAACTTGACGAAGAAATTTTATATGTCAATATGAATAATCATTGATTAATTCAAAAATTAGTGATTCAAGAGTTTGGGACTTACAACTCAAGAATTCAACACAAAGCTACACCCTTCGAAGAGTCACAAGATAACTTGTTAGAGCTCTACTTGATTCAAGATTTATTTCTTCAAAAAAAAAAATTCTTAATACTATGTATTTATGTTATGTTATGTATTCAATGAGTTTTGAAATGTAAGCCTTAAGGAGGGATTTCTTGGCAAGCTAAAAGTTATGTTTTTAGAGGTATATTTATAGGAACAAGAATATTAGCAAATTTTAGCTTCCATTACATTAGTAAGATAGGTATTTATGGTAACTTTAATAGCTAGGATAGATCATAGCTATTCAATTAGCTCAATTGTCTTTCTACTTCTTTTTATATGTACTCTTTTATCAAAGAAAAATAACGTGTAGCATTTTACCTTCTCTGAATATGTTCTTGTCTAGATATAGAAGGCAAGGAGAAATGGAGGCTTTCCAAATGGGTGGACCCTCTGAGAGGTAGATTCAAACTTAATTTTGATGGGGCTGAGCTAGAGGAAATCATAGTGTCTTTGGAGATAATTGTACTCTAATGGATGACCAGGGAGCTAGGTGAAATAAATTAAGTTGTACTTAAAGGAGCAAATGATGATGTAGAATTTACATCCCACTTGGAAGGTATAAAAATTTATATCAATAAGAATTTATCTCTGGTAGAGATCATAGGTGGTTGACAACTTTTTATCAAAGCTATAGCTTTGAGTAAGGAAATTAGCTATAAACTCTCTAAATGGATTTACCAAACTCAACCATGCCTTGAATGAATTGGCGAGTTTACTATGAAACATGTATATAAATAAAAAAATCAAGTAGCTTCTAATCACAGTATCAAAGAGGAATGTTGAGGCTGTGGTAGTTTTGCAGTACACTTGATTGTAAATCCTAATAATAATGATGGAAATATTATTATGTGATAATTTGACAACCTAAAAGATTCTCTTTTTATAGGATCTCAAAAAATAAAGAACTAATTTATGGGTATGTATTGCTTCCTATGTTATTTTTTACTACTATTTATTCCTTGTTTGGATTGAACATTTCATGGAAAAAAGGTGCCAGAAAAGAAAATCATGTCCATTACTTTTCTACCTTCAACCAAGCGGTTATCCTAGCCCAACTTTGTCATATATTTCTATTAGACTTTGTTAAAATAGAGAAGGATATTTAGGAGGTCCTTGATGAAAATATTGTGAGTCACATATCCATGACATTCAAGTTATTTGAGATGTTTCTTTACAATTTTATTCAAATGATGGGGGAAGATGTTAGGGGATGCCTATTTTTAATAGCTTTGTCCTCTTGAGAATAATAAGTGATCTTTTCATGACCATATAATCTCTTAGAAAATGACTAATAATCAAGGTTCACTGCAAGAAGCTGAGTCCACTTATTGGCAAAAAAGTAGAAGTGTTTTCGCTGATTTTCAGATTTTGCCAGATTTGAGCTGAAAATTTGAAGCACTTAGAGATTGAATCTTGTAAAACCTCAATAATACAATATATAGCCCTCAGATTCTAATTTTGAAATATGTAATTTATTTTAATACCCAGATAATATAATTTGACTTTCAAAATGGATTTCTAAAAACCATCTTTTAAAAATGCATGTTTCAGGACCATACCAAGCATGTGTACGACCCACAAGTTTTGACACAAGTAATTTTTTTTTTTCAAATCGTCTTGGCAGATGATTTATAACACACTGAAAATTGATGAGCATTTTTTTTTTGAATATTTTTTTTAATTAATTTTTATTGGCCCTAATTATCATTTTTAAAACTCGTCATGTACGACCCACATAATTTGACCTAAACTTATCAGTTTTTGAATTTGTTTTTAAAAATAGAAAACAATTTTGTGCATATTAATGACATAATTTTTTTTCAAAAAAATTAAAACATAAAGGTTATTAAATAAACAAAATCAATTAATATTTCAAGGTTATGGACTAGATTCAATATAGACTAAATGAAAAATAGAGAAAATAATCAAAATTTTAAGAAAAAATATATATTCAGAATCTACATAGTATAATTTGAAATGGGTTTTAATTTTGTGAAAAAAACATTTGATAATAGGGATGAAAAATATTGTAAAACCTTAAATTTGAGCATGTCATTGATACAAGTTTGAATTTGCAAGTCCAAGTCTAAGGTCTGGGCATTGCATGCCTATCTCAGACCTAAACCCGAGGCACAAGGCGGGTTGTGGGGTCAAAATTTTAGAAATCGAGCCTCATTATTTTTTTGTACCATTAATTTACAAAATGGGTCCATGTTTTTAAAACGGGGACCTGTTATATGAATAACTAGTTTCCATTTTGAAAATGGGGCCCCATTATAAAAATAGTCATTACTGTTACAAAAAATGACAAAATATAATAATTACAGTCCTTGTCATTGGGATTTGTACTGACAAAGAAAAATTACACAATTTGGCTCACCTTTTTACTATCATTTACTTGGAATTCACAAGAAGTCAACAATTTTGAACTTTTTTGTAAAGGAATCAATTTTTTATTCAAGAAGACTTTGTAAAGATGGGTTCAAAGCAATGTCAAAAGAAACAAAGGAAGACAATAAGAATGAAGGAAATCCAGGCACAAAGAGAGGAGGCAAAATGCCAAAGAGATAGAAGATCACAACTACGACAATTGAAGAACATTGAAGCATCAAGTTCAGTGCCTGTTGTAGATGAAACCATTGGAAGAGACCATGATGGATGCAAGCAATGTAGAACCAAATACAAGTGGATCTTTAGATGAAACTTTGACTGGTGATGAAAATGTTCATGTGGATGTGAATCCTAGTATGTTTTTAAATCCCCAAGAGTATGATGCAAATCAAATTGAAGATTTAAAGGAAGTTGGATATGCATTTAATACACCTAAACAAAAAGAGTTAAAACAATGAAAATAATACACCACCCTCTTTAAATGAAAATCAGTGTAATTTATTTAATATTGCTAGCAATGTGCTAGATAATCTTAATGGGTTAGTTTCTTGGATACAAATTAGAACACATGCTAAGAGATTATATAAACAATTTTTCTATAATAAAAAGCTAGGATTTCAATGTCAACTAATGCTACAAATAATAAAAATGTTAAAAATGCGTAAAGTCATGAAAAAATTAGGAATTTATACGAAAATAAAAAGGAAAGAAGAAGAATAATATAAGCAAGTTGTATCTACAGTGTCATTGATTCTATCAAAAAAACAAGTCAATCTAAAGATAAGAATGGGACACAAGTTATAACAACTTTTATAGTTAACAAAACAACTGCCAATAAAACAAGGTTAAGTGATATAAGTGGCTATTTAAACATACATCATAAAACCTTGTCAAGAGTGGCCAAAAGAAGAGACACCATTGAAAGTGATCCCCTCAACCATTGTTGGAGTTTTAGTGGTAGACTTCGAAGGTTGGACATAAAATTAAATGATGAAACTAAATCATTAATTGAAAATATTTGGCATGATAATAGAAGAGTTTCATCTAATGTTAGAGATGTTTTGAAGTTAAGGGTGGGATAAAAAAATTGTGATCCCCATACAAAACATCTTATAGACATGACCCAAATTGAATTTAAAAAAAAAAATTAGATGAATCTATGTTAATGCATTTACATATTAGTCAAAGATAATTTGAAAAATCCAAACCCTGGTATGATAAAATCAATAAAAAAAGAATCTCTTTTTGTTGTCAAACTCATGTTCAATTCCATGATTATTATGATGTTTTTTTATATATACGTTGTACATTACATTTTAATGATCTTGTGTAGAATTGTGGTGTTTACATGCCACCTAAAACTATCAAAGATTTTATTGCAAATTTATTTTGTAAACCACCTAATGAGCAATTATTTTTTTCAAGGTCATGTATTTTGGGTCTTTTATAATGTATGTGGTAACTATTCATTGATAGGTGAATGTTTTCATGAACATGTTTAAAATGAGTTCGGACAAAAAATGGTTGATGTTAGAAGATTTAAAATATAGAACGCTCTTTAAAGGATGGAAAGGTTGGGAAACTTTTAGATCTGATTATAGAACATAATAGTTTGAATGCATTTATTAATGAGTTTAAGAATCTTATTGTTCCAAAATATTTGAAACACTCCCAACATGTCCAATGGCTTGATGGACAGTTTCATATATATGCAAGAACACATTTCCAGTTGGAACAATAGTACTAGTTGTGGATTTTGTAAAACACTACAATCTAAAACCACAATAGGGAACTCAATTAGAGTATTATAATTTAGTGCAAGTGGCAATTTTTGTGCATATTGTATATAGACATGCACATAATAGTAGAGAAGATAACAATTTTTTTTTGAGGGAGTCTGATTTCTATGTTAGTGATAATCGATTACAGTTGTCAGAGTTTGTTAAGTATTGCTTCAAGGTCTTTTATGAAAATCTTATGGAAAGAAAAATTTAGATGACACGACATATGATATGGTTAGATAGCTATACAAAACAATTAAAAAATGCAAGAATGTTTTATTGGCTAAGAAGAGGTCACAAGGAAACCAATGTCCAACATATATGTAGTTTTTTTGAAGCAAGACATCGTAAAGGAGAACATGATGGAGTTGGTGCCTGTGTGAAAAGACCTCTTGCTAGAGAACAACTGAAATTCGAGGATGCAGTGAAATTTAGAGATGCTCATGTAGTTGTGGATTGGTGCAATTCAAAGTTGTTTATTAGATCAACTAAGAACTTTGAAATTTGATGTTTCTTCTGGTTAGTTGATGAAGATAGTATTCCTATTTGACATGATTGTGATACCATTAGTGGAATAGATAAATGGCATTCGTTTAAGATTTCTAATTCAAACACATGGACTATATTCACAAGGGAGCTTGCTTGTTTTTGTCAATTTTGTGTTTCTGGTGATTGGGAATTTTGTGAGAATATAGAATGGGTTGAAGAATGGAAAGAAAGATTCTTGAGACCCACATAAACAAATGATCCACATGAAATAACAAATGAAGACATGGATCATATGTTTGCATCAGATGACTATGATCACATTTCAGATCTTATATAAGAAGGTAAAATTCAATTTGAAATTTGTTTTGGTTTATTAAACAGTACATATATGAAATTTTACAATGTATATATTTTTGTTTTTAATATCTCATTAAATATTAAAATTAAATTGGTTTGCAGGACATGGCTATGTTGTTGTTGCACTAGAGGACAATGAAGAGGGGATAGAGTATTGGTTGGCTCAATGTGTAGATCTAAAGCATAAGTTAACCACTCACCAAGTAGATGATGATGGTTATGACTAACCAATAGGATCTATGGTTGTTGTTGGCACCTAGATATGGAAATATCTAACAATAAAGAATGAATTACCCTATTTTGAAGATTATGAATTAGAGAAGATGATTATAGAGTACTTTCATTTGGTATTGGCAACCAATATAAAATTGGATAGATATCATGATAGATATACTAATAAACAATTATGGACATTCTCTATGGGAGAACATGACAATTATAGATGCACTGCAGAAGATAGAGGATGCAGATGGTATAACAAAATGAATAAATACAAGTAAGTTATAATTTTGTACCCTTAAGCCATCTCCCTTTTAAAAGTCATGATCTATATTTTATGTTACATTTTAAATCATGCATCCTAATTATTAAAGTTAATCAAACAAATTTGTTTTAGGTCTCCCACAAGTAGAAGGCATTAGCAACAACCACTATTTGTGCATACTTTATGTTGCATTTTGAATAATCACAAGTTATAGTTTTGTACTCTTAAGCCATCTCCCTTTTAAAAGTTGTGATGTATACTTTATGTTACATTTTAAATCATGCATCCTAATTATAAAAGCTAATCATGTAATTTTTTCTTTAGGTCTCCCACAAGTAGAAGGCATCAGTGACTACTATTGTTTGTGCATACTTTATGTTGCATTTTGAGAGATATATCCTAATTATTATAATTTAAGTTGATCAATTTTTCATTTATTTGAGGTCTTCCACATGTAGATGGAATAAATGAATACTACTATTTGTGAATTTAAGGATATATAATAAATAATTATCTTTGTAAGATGTATGGTTCAATTGTCTAACTTTACTTGAGTAAATATAATTTTCTTGTACAAATATAGAATTATGATAATGCATTTTATAAAAAATGTATTTTTTTGCAGGTCCCTTAGGAGATGAACTCAAAGATTTTAGATAGGCTTGATACACTTTGTGTAATATGTAATTGATAGACTTTTGGTAAATTTTATGTATGAGTTGATAGACTTTCGGTCATGATGACCACTATATATATCTTTTTTTTCATCATGGTCTAGAATAAGTTCAATTAAGTTAACAATGTTCATTATGATTCAATTAAATTCAATCAAGTTCAATTCAGTATATTGTGTTTGAATTAAGTTTAACTAGTTCAATTATTTTGGTTTTTTTTCAATCAAGTTCAATTCAGTATATTACATATTTTATAAAACATAATTGATAGAATTTTGGGCAATTTTATGTATGAGTTGATTGACTTTCAGTCATGAGAACCACTATATCTCTCATTTTTTGTTTATTATGTTATAAAATAAGTTCAATTAGGTTAACTATGTTTATTATGATTCAATTCAGTTCAATCAAGTGTAATTTAGTATATTATGTTTGAATTAAGTTCAATTAAGTTCAACTAGTTCAATTCAGTATACTATGTTTGAATTAAGTCAATTAAGTTCAACTAGTTCAATTTAGTATATTATGTTTTATAAAATGGATCAATCAACTTCTTGGATCAAAAGTTATGACATCCTATATGAGAAAAGTATGAACAACTATGACATAAGAGAGCTATAAGAGAGAATAGTAAGAACATCTCAAGGCAAAATCAAACTTTGGTAAAATACATAAGTATGACATAAGAACATTAGTTCTTGAAACATGCTACAATTGACATGCCAAATTTTTGCAAGAATATTTATAATCAAGAATAAAAAAAATAGATTATCATTCCAAACAAGGGCAGATTAATATATTAATAAACATAGATGTCATTAATTTTAAATTATAAGTATCCCAATTCAAATAGCATAGTTTCAATGTTAAAAGTTAAAAGTTGTTACACTTCATATATGGTAGATACTTAGATTTATTTAAGCTAAATTAGATGGTAACTAATCAACTCCACATAATATTTAATCCATATATATATGTAGTCCAAAAAAATAAAATGATCTACTCCACATAATGCAATTGTCCATATATATAATCTACATGTCCCTACATATAATATTTTAACACATGTGTACAATCCATAAATAAGTGCAAACCATAGTTCGGTACATGTAAAATTAGACCTAGATCACAAGTAAAATCTAATTCCTATCATCAACAAGATCTCGTGTTCTCTTCACTCCACATGGACAAGATTGAGCTATCTCATGCTGTACAAGAAAAAAAATTATATTCAAATAAGATTAACTATTAAAAGATAATTATTTGTCAAATAAAGTTGGAATGCATAAATTAAGTAAACTTACCATATGCAAGTGCTCATCACCTCCAACAACTTGTTGTGCATGTACTATCTGCTCAAGAGCCATGTCATCCTATACAAGATAAGAAACATGGGTACATAGACATGTTTATTTTTTATTAAATCAAAATTCTTTTAAAATTTTATTAAATAATCAACATTTAAAATATCATACATGAGGTTTCTCATCTCCTCTACCAATATCTTCTGCACCTTAAGGTCTGGGCAAATCGAAATCAATGCCAAAAGTCATAGTAGCTAAGTCTTGTACAAGGTCAAATTAAGTGTTTTATAAAAAAATTAGGTTAAAAGATTACATTGAATTATGAACTTTGTTAATCCATGTATATATTGTATTTAGACGTCAAAGTTTGTTGATGGCCTTTAATTCTGGCTCTGATAAATGTGATGAGGATAACCTATCCTAATAGTAGTGTCCACCTGCAAACATGTATAGAATAAAATCATATTTATTGAACAAATGTGTATTTAATTGAGCTAACTTAAAAAGTCGTAAGTACATATTTAATATTTATTTTATAAGATACATACAAAAGATGGATAATGCTCAATGCTCGATGATGTGGGTCTCACACTTGTGACACCCTTTGCTTGATATGATACAGATGCCTCGTGACCTGCACCTTGGAGAAACAAACATTCAATGTATCAACATGAAAACTAAAATAGTCTAGAACGATAACATGATAACTTAAATAGTACAATGTCTAGATATAAATTATTATTATACCCCAAAAGGTGTGCCAAGCTCTGTAGGTGTAGATAAAATATTGACTCAAACATTAGGTATACTCCTTATCTACATACACCAAACAATTTTTATCAACCATTAGATTGTATAAAAATAAGTGTGAACTTAATTTATATATCACACACACATATATGTATACCTGATCGAGATGATCATCCGAGCCAGGAAAATTCACATATGATGTGATATGTTCATCTGATGCAGCAACAAGTACATTTGAAGTGGATCGAGGATCTAGAGTAGGACCTACACACATCTGATGACAACTCTTACACAAATGTGGCATCGATCACAGAGTGGAGGCCATGTGAAAAGCTTGCTCACTAAAGTTACCTGAGAGGGCACTCAAAGAAACTAATGTGGAAATCAATCAGCGATAACTAAAAAGAAATGACCTATCAAAAACTTGTATAAAATATTGGTGAATATTTAATTTAAAAAATAATAATAATAATTTTTATTAGCGAATCTTTCCTTTTTTCAAAGAAAATTTTTAATTTTTTTGGTGAATATTTTTATATCAATTTTTTTTTTTTGTAGAAAATATTGGTGAACCTTGGAAAATAATAAGAGTATGCATTAATTACTATTGTAAATCCTTTCATTTTAAAAAATTATTTTTTAATAGAAAAGTAAAGGCCTGAAGGTGGAAATCATGAATGAGTTTAAGGGGTAGACTCTACTTTATTTAGTTTTTACCATTAACTTAAAATAATCTAATAGCCCTCTTTGTATTTTGTGAGATAAAATGTTATTATGAATGTAGTTACAATTTGTAATACTCATGGGGCCAAAAATTGCTTTTAGACCATTGATTTTCATTCAGGTCAACAATTCAAAAGCAATTTCAAACCCCACAAGCATTATAAATTGTAGGTACAATTTTCCCCATGGAATACAATGAAGGTCATTAGATTATATTTTAAATCAATGGTGACAACTAAAGATAGTTGATATAATCCTAAAGTAACTAATAATTATAATATATTATTGGCGAATTAATTTAGATTTCTACAATAAATTATAAAATGTTGGTGAATATGATCCAATCACATATAAAATATTATGGTGAATCTTTGAGTTTAAAAATAACAATAAAATAAATTCTTTGGTGATTTAAATAACACCAAAATAAAAATATGTAAATATGTGGCAATTTGGATCACCTTAAAAGTTGAACTTATTAGCCAAATTTTGATTCCCAAATTTCAAAAAATAGCCAATTGGCGAATATTAGCCACTAAATTTTTTATTGAAATCAATGTTGCATGTTGCACATCTGTAGGAATAGCTAGAGCAATATGAGGAACCATTGGTGGATCTGGTAAGGGTGTAATAGTGCATGCCCTTAATCTATGTTGTGGCATGCTACCATCAACACCTTGGAATGACCTAATGTCAAAATAATTGGGTTTTATACCCAATATAAACTCATTATATAAGAACAAGAATCTGGTGCTCTCGCTTAACTGAGAACTTTTTTTCTTTGGCTTGTTTGTTTGTGTTTCTTTTTTTATTGTTTTTATCTAGGGTTGCTCCCTTGTTTTGTTGTTGTTTCTTGCCGGATTGGCTATTGGCATGTTGTATAACTTTAGGTTTCGGGTCCTTGTAAAACCCGTTTATCCTTATCAAAAACTCATCATATAATTTCTTCAAAAAATAGAAAGGGACCTCATAACCGCAGTGTAGTTTATGATCAAAAGCCTTCCACAACCTATCCCAAAACTTTGTACTCATATGTGGATGCTCACACCACCTAATTGAAATTCTTATTTGGGTAGGAGGCATTTGTTCTCGTGATCTAGGTTTAATAAAATATGGGCATAAATGTGATTTGGTGATTTTGAGTTCATTTATTTGCTTATAAGTGTATCCATCAGCATAAAAATCATGCAACTACTATCTTTGTCCATGGAATTGATGTAACTTTGTATCAATAGATTGAACAAAGTCTACAACAACTTGCATTGAAGTTGCCAACTGTAGAAGATGGGGGGGTGACAAGCTCATTTCAGATTGCATTAATATTTTGTTGTATCACCTCAAGATTTTCATTTATTCTTTCTCTCAATCAAGCCTCATATGATATAGGGGGTGGAGGTGGAGGTGGAGATGTTGGTGGTGGTGGTGGTGGTGGAGGGGGTTGAGGTGGGGAATTTTCACCTAACAAATCATCTTTGTCAAAGACATCCATGAAAAAGATAGCACCTGCATATATATAAATATACATGAATTATATACAACTCTATGAACAAGAATCTATTTGCATTAAAAAAAAATGCATTTATAAGTAAAAACATGCATATACTTATTGAACTCAACATGAAATATAATATATTTATTGAATAAAAACATACATGCACTTATTGAATCTTTAAATCTAAAAATTGAGCACGATACTTGATCAAAAAATTTCATTAAATCTTAATTTCTATTTTAAATTCAATAATAGATTCATTTCTTGTAAAATGCATCAACTATTTTTTCATTTATTTTGGTTTTTTTTTGTAAAAATTTACTAATATCTTATAGCAATTTATGAGAGTAACTCTACACAATTCCCAACACCTTCATCTTGTACATTTAGCTCCCCATTTATATCACAAAGTTCTTCTATACATTCTATTTGTGTATCTTCTACTCTTTTTGTACTTTTATTGCATGTTTGTTGCATTCAGATAAACTTGTTTAATTTAGTTTATTTCATTCCATGTATTCAATAAATCATCAATCACACCCAACACAACACAACATAGAAAAAGATGTGGATCTAGGACAACATGTCTCTCTCTCTTTGTTGTGTACTAAATTAAAGCTCATTCACACCTTCTTGTAAATGTTGTTTATGTGAAAAGGAGATTGATTTTATGTTAATTTACATATTAGTTAGGATCACTTTTGTTGCATACCATTTTGGTGAACGGAACTAAGCTTTCACTTGAAATCATTCTAATTTTTCTTTTATATATTGTGATGTTTTTTTAGATAGTTAAAAAGGTGTGTGCTTTGGTTAAGTATCTTAATTTGTATTTGTAATATCTAATATGTTTAATTTAGATTAAAAAAAATATTAAACCTATTTGAAATTTCATTTGCATATTTGTCTTGCCATCACTTTCTTCCACTTGATTTTTTTTAAGGAGAACATGTGCATTCTAAAACTAACAATTTCTTATAAGTATCATCACCTAATTTGCATAATATAAAATTATTTCTAGAATAAGTTATCAACTAATGGCGTCCCATGCTTTGAGTATCTCCAGTGTTTAGCCTAAATTTATAAATACCTAAATGGTTTATGAATTTCAAGAATTCAAGCTTCCTTTTAAATTAATCCCACCTTTCTAAATTCATTGTTCCCTAGACATGGACCACTTTGTGTTAAACTTTCTTGAATCTCAAATTCAAAAGCTAGATAAGTACTTTGCAAGATTTCAATTTCTTTTTTCTTACATCAGTAGAATATTGAGGGCTCCTCTTATACAAAATCTAATGTGACTCACACAATGTATAAAATACAGCTATCCTAGTTCACATGGTGGATACAAATATTATGTCATCAACTAGTTCCACAACACTTGTCAATAATGTGTCTCTTCAAAACCAAACAAGGACATACCTGTATTCTTCTACTAAAACTCACAATCATAATTAAGGTTCATTCCACAATTAAAATCTAATTTTTACATGTCTATTTTTTTCCTTTCTATCAAGAATATATTTTGAGACAATAGGGAGTCATTACGATTATGCTCATAAGTTTGTACTTCTTTAGGTTGTTGAGAAACAATGTTAGTAGGATAAATGGCCAAAGTAATCCTTGTGAATTTGTCACTATGTAACCAACTTAGAACTATTACAGAATGATGTTGAGAAGAATGTGAATATTGGTAAGAGGATTGGGACCCACCATGAGCACTATGACCATTACCTTTTCACTAACAATTGTGGGAATCATCACACTTATGGGTAATCTAACATCTATCATGTCGAATCCTTGAATTACATGATTAGACCTTATTTGCAGGAGGGGAACTCAATAGAATTTTAAGTATCATATAAGAGCTATTGATTCAATGGTCAATAAGAACTTGCAAGAGGGTCACCTTAAATGCAATTTTATTAGATTTCAATTATATCCACAACAACACATTAGAGCATATCATATAATTAGAATACACAAAGAAATGAATAAATTAATAGTGCATCTAAATAAAGAATAAAAAATTTCTCTTTTTAAATACAAGCTAAGAACTACAAAAATATCAAGACTTAGATATATTAAGTACAAATTTTGGAATAATGTCCTCTATAAAAAAATTGTTGAGATCCAAAAGACTTAAAACGAATCATGAATCTAATATATCAGGTTGTTGAGTCATAGGGAAAGGCCTAAAAGGTTGTTTATGAGTTTCTACATGCACTAAGTAATTAATTTTTTTTTTTCACTATTTCCATCCTCTTATGTTATCATACAGGTTAAAAACTCTCAGGGTTACTCATAGTGAACTCAAGGGTTTGCACCACTCTTTTTCTCATGTCTTTTGGTGTCAATAAAGTGAAGATAACTGGTGAGTGAAGAGTTAAGTAACACAAGGTTATTATCTAACATCAATATGAATATCATTCATGATGAGATAGTGTAGTTTAGAACAACTAAATTTGAATATATATTTTTCACAAGTTTTGTTATCTAAAAAGCTTTGATCATATTTTCACTTATACTATTTTGACAATCTTTTCATAGTATAGTAATATTCCTCACACTAGTTTTATTGTTAAATGTGTAAATCCTATAAATCATTATAACAACTTTATCCCACCCTTGTCTAACCTTTTATTTAATTTTCAAAGTATTTGTCCAAAATGAATCTATGATGAGTAAATACAAGAATGCATTCATTCTTTCCATGGTCAAATGGTGTTTAGTGCAACAAAAATTAGGAGTCCCATTTATTCAATTTATTTGTAGGTTTACATGGAACATTTCTAGGATTCACATTTCTAGGTCATTTTAGAGGTTATTTGTATGCTTGCATTGATTGTATTTGAGATATATGTGTATGAGTCCCATTTTATTATTTATTCAAATCCTAGAATTATCAAGTATCTTAGAGTATGTAGCAACCACAAATATTTTTCCAAAGTAAATATTTAAAATGAAAGGATATGATGATGGTTTATATGAATGTAAAATTATTATGTTATACATATGTGAATTCAAACCCTAATTTATAGACCCTAATTCATGTAAAACCCAATATATAAAAAAGCTCAAATAATACAAAAATGGTGCAGTCACTGATTAGGAGGGACCTAAAAGAGATCAATTCAAACTGAGAAACAAGAGTAAACACAATGAAAACAAGAGGATATTATGGAGGCAATGTAAAAATAAATGAATTACATCATGAAGACTGATTACAGATAACTGAGAACATCTGGATTACAAGATTTGACTCGCTGGCCTACTACATATATGCTCGAGTACATAATTGGTCAACTACGGATCTCTAAATCTTAAGATATGTCTTCTATGCTCTTCCAAACTGATTTATGATAATAAATTACACTGATTTAGATGGTCTAGAGGGATCCGATCAGCCCAAGAAGAGTCAGCAATCGATGAATGTGATTAAACATGTAAAACCACCAGGTCAGCCTCCACCAAAGATATTCCTTTAGAAAATCCAAAGTATGAAATGCAGATCAAAGGGAAGGTTGGCCACATGCCTAGGAACATTGGAATCAATAAAATGAAGCTCCATGAGCTATGAAAAGGATCCACAAGATTCACCAATAGCAAATAGGTCCAAGCGGTTCCAATGACATAAAACTATCTAGGAATTTGGAAGCAATAACTTATCGATAAATGATCCAAACCTACCATGGTGTATGAATAAGTAAGATGATCATTCTCACAAGAAAAATCAAGCTCCACAAGATCCGGTGAGAAAATGCAAGAAAATACAGAAAGGAATGTTGAAACTACAAAACAAAAAACAAACAAAAAATAAATATTTTTGGTTGATACTCCTGCATCATACATCCGAGGTTGTTGAAAAATTGAGTCCCTCACTTTTCTGGGGTTAGAAGAAAACCAAGGTGATTGACCTCTATCTGAGAAATCCAAGATGAATCTTCAACTAATCTGTTCTTCAATTTCACAAGATACTCCTTGTACTGACTGCTCTGGGTGCTACACCTAATCCTACTATCCAAAATGTCTTCAATTTGATCTGGTTCCTTCCAGGTGAACTATTTCTCTAGCTCTGTAATACTATCTTTGCTAAATTTTGATTCATGATACTAATTTAGATCTACAATGTTGAATACAAGTTAAATACTCAAACTATCTGATATCTCCACTGCACATGCATTTACAGAACTAGATTTCCTCAATATCTTGCAAGGTCCAAACTTCCTCATCTGCAACTTGTTAGACATTCAAACTAGAAATCTTTCTTTTCTCAGATACACCATCACTTCATTGCCAACTTCAAATTCCTTGTCTCCTCTTCTCATCCTCTTTCTCCTTATACTTATTGTTCATATCCTCCAAATGTTTCTTAGTCTGAATATGTAAGGCCGCCATGTGATTTGCAAACTCTTCTTCTTTTGCACTCCTCTTGTCTTCATTACTGATATCTCTCAATTTTGATATACCTCTAGGGTGTGATTTGGTAACAATCTCAAAATATGTTCTTTCGGTACTCCTGTTCACTGAATTATTATAGGAAAATTCTACTTGAGAAAGAATCAAATCCCAACATCTGGTTTTCTCTATAACTAAGCATCTCAACAAATTTCCTAAACTTTGATTTACTATCTCTATCTGTCCATTAGTCTAAGGGTGAAAAGTAGAACTAAATTTCAAATTTGTCTTCATCTTCTTTCAAAGTGTTCTCCAAAAATAACCAACAAACTTAGTGTCTTTGTTTAAAACTATGCTCTTAGGTAATCCATCTATAGCAAGAAAATTACAAAAAACCATGCAAAATCAAGCACATTCACAACAAGGTCATCAAATGAAATAAAATAAATTAGAGAAAATCAAACCAATTTTGCTCCATTCAATGAAGGCCTAGCTACTCCTTTCTTCTCTAATCAAATGGTATGTGGCTCTCAAATTCCAAATTGGAAATGTGTTGAAAGCAAGGGCGAGAAGATTAAAAGATTTAAAGTTAATTGGACAACATATAGTTATTCAAAATGTCCATCTGATTATGGAAAAGATAGATAAATTTATAGAAGAATGAAGACAAGATTGGAGAACCAAGATGGATTCAAAAAGATGGCATAAAGCAACTTTTGACTAGGCATATCTCTTTTTTCAAATTTTAAATTGAGATTAAAGATTACAAGAAGCTAAAACAAGAAAATCAGAAGTTGACTAGTTACTTCCATTTTCAAGTTTTAGGAAGATATGATAATGATTTTTGAAAATCATTTAAATCAGATGATGGCATACTTTTCATTTTTGAAAATTGGGAGAATGTGAGAAAATAATTTATTTAAATTGGATAATGATTTATTTTAATTTTTAAAATCATTTTCTTGATTTATTGCTATTTTGGAATTTGGATGAGGATAATTAAAAATTAAATTAATTAAATAAAAACAAATAAAGATTTCTTTCCATTCTCGATTTTCGGAAGAAGATAATTAAGATTTTATTAAATAAATAAAAATCTATCTAATTATGACGAAATAATTAGCTAATTAAATAATTTTAAAAAAAAAATTCAATTATGAGGAAAATAAAATTGCATTTAATTAAATAATAAAGATTATTTAATTAAAGTAGGATTGAACTTAATCAAATAATAAATATTATTCAATTAATGTTAGGAAATGAATGATTAATAATGAAATGATTTAAATGATTAGGAAAATAGAAAATTTGAATTAGAAGAATAACACAATGTCAACATATGATGAAAATCAAATGCGACATAGAAGACATGTTAAAAATTAGGTTAGCGACACAGGAGTGATGACCAATTTTGAGTGTCTACATTTTTCCCCTCTTTGAGACAATGCTATTATGAGTGTTGTTTCAAAGAAAATTAAAAATTAAAGTCAGGCCCCAACAAACTAAGGGATGGAGGTGGGATGCCCTCTTGAGAGATTGTTTATGGATGAAAGAAATGAATGATCTCTCGAAAGAAGAGAAGAAACGTTAGAAGGAGAAAATATGATGAAAGAGAAAAATATTAATAAGAAGACAAGAATGTTAATGGAGTGTAGAAAGAGGGTTGATTGATATCAAATAAAGAAATTCTTGATTGATCAGATGCAATAGATAGCATGAGAATGATTGATTTGATGAATAGATAAAAGGATTGGTGGGATAGAAGAAATGTTAGCCAGAAGAAACGCAAGTGAGAAATAAAGAATGATTAGTGTGATGAAATCTTTCTTTCACAACTGCAAATAGTAGGTGAGAACGTTTATTTGATATGGCAAAACGGATGTGGTGCACCATGGAAATGAAGGGCAGGGTGATAATGAAATCCCTTTGCATTAAATAGACATATTGCAAACAAAAAATGAAAAACAAGAAAGACCATGAGCCATCCTAGCCACTCTAAATCACTCAGTGACATCATCAAGAAACATAGGAACATGGTCAAAGCCAAAAATAAATCAATGAAAAGATAAGATTCACAAATTAAAACAAGTCAAACAACCATTCTAATCTTGTTGCCAAATTTGATAATGTTGTGATAAAAGGACGATGATGATGTCTGGTTTCAGGGAATGCAGTACCCCATCTAAGACAAGACATAGTCTGGTTTCAAGTATACCACACCCTGTATAAGACCCACGATAATATTTGACAAGGACCAATGATATTGATGTTAATTAATTGATAAGACAAGTTGACTAGTTTGAATGCTTTGTTGATTGAAAAGTTAATCTATTGAAGCGTGATTTGTTAAGCACAATGTTTTATGTGTTATTTGTTTGTTGTCTACACAAATGTTTGTCTATGTACCAAAAAGCCAATTTATTCGCGGAATGAAAATGATTGTTTTTGGATTTTGATGTTTTCCAATTTTTAGTGTTTTTGAATATAATTGATTTTTTTGTTATTTTTTTTTAGGACATTTTACAATATTTTTGGACTATTTCAGGATATTTTTCAAATGTATTTGATGATTTTAGGAAGGTTTTATAGTTTTGGGGATTTTTTCAAGACTTTATTTGATTTTTTAGGATTTTTTCAAGACATTATTTGATTATTTTGAATTTTTAATGATTTTGCCCCCAGTGTCTAGCAAGGAAAGGAATATGACAGCTGAATAAATAGGCTTGCTAAAATGTTGGTGGATAGAGGGAAGACAGAGGCCATTTATTATGGAGACAACGCGGATGCAATTTTCAAGGGCTATTGCGTGATGGGACAAGAAACTGGATATGACAATGTAAAGCAGTGGCAAGGCATGAGGGACATGTGAAGAGGTTTTTGAAACCATGTTAAAATTTTCCATCCTTATGTCAGATCAAGATCAAGGAACAAAAAAGAGTGTATGGATAGTGATAAGATATGGATAAGATAAGAAAGACCAGGAATGGATGAGGGACATGGACTGAAGGTTGGGATAGTCTAAGAGATAGTGACAGAAGGTTGCAATAAGCCAAGGAATATGGATGAAAACTTGTAATAAGCCAATGGATAAATGACCAAAATTTATGATAGACTAAAAGTTGCGAATAAGAAGCATGACATTCATGAAGATATCCATCTTTGTCAAGATCAAAGGTGGAAAAAGAGATATGTGCATGAGGGACAATAGGATATGAAGAGTAATAGGACATTATAGGATAATGAAGGGTAATAGGATATGACAGGATAATGAAGGGTAATAGGATATGACTCAATAAAACTTACCCCCAAATATGACATGAAAGAAGTTCATGGATTACACATGACACTTGTTTGCCAGGTTTTCATCATGGTACTTGCCCAAAGTACCTATTTTCCAGGTTTTCATCAATGGATGGATTATTTTTCATTATTTTTTCTTTTTCTTTTTCCTTTTTTTCAATTTTTTTTTGGATTTTGACATTTTAGCTGAAAATGGACACATTATAGGGGATGGAAGAAGGACTCAAGCATCTTGTTGTTTGTATAGTAGCCTTGAAAAAAATGGACCATGACCTTTAAAATTATTCTCAGTGATGTTGGTAGGATAAGGACATGGAAAATGAGATGAAACTAAGGCAAGGATTTATGCAAAGGATTGGACCAAAGGGATGGAAGGATGGAAAATATGCATTGGATAATGGATAGGGTATTGGAAGAATTGGGCTTGAGCGGATGGAAATGAATGAAAGACCAACACTGGCACACACCTTGAAGGGTGATGGACTGATGGAGAAAGAGTGGATTTTGGATATGGAGAAAGAGTGGATTTTGGGGCATAAGGACCCAAAATGGATGAAGGAGGTCATGGAGGAACATTTTTGAAAGGTTTGGATGGATGAATAGAAATTTTGGATGCCAAGTTGGATTTTTGTTTTTGTGCTTCAAGGAGCTACTTAGGAACATACATTGTTTTGGATTTTTCATGCTTTTGTTATTCTTTGGAACACATAACTTGCACAATGGATTTAGGAACCATGTATATTTTGACTTTTCTTTATTTTTCTCAATGGGTGTTTGTGGCCTTTTGGATATTTCTTTTTCTTTTTGGATCATATTTTTCTTTGTTTTGACATGTTCATCCTTGAATACACATGGATCGTTGGACTTATGAATTTTATGATTGGTATCCAAATTACTTGGAGGGGGAAAGGAATGTATGGATGTATAGAATGATATGGAGATCTTTTCAATGGATGGAAGGTATAGAAGATGTGTGCCTGTGATGACCTTGACTAGAGGACAAAGGAATTTACAGACCTAAGATGGATGGAAGGGATGAAGGGGAATGGACATGTTTGGATTTTGGAGGGGTGTTGGATTTAGCAGGGGTACCAACATCTTTAGGAATGTCACAGAGACCATGACCATTAATATTTTCTTTAACATGAAGTGGTTTTTGCTTGTGGAGGTCTACCCCTTTGCCTTTATGAATATCTTGACTTGTAGGATACTCTTTGCTTTGGGAAGAAGACATGAGTCCATTATGAGGTAGAAATGACATGAGAGAATAATGAGATCATGAAGTGGATTCGACTAGACCATAGTGGATGATTCATGAAAATCTTGCTCCAAAATGTTAGCTTCATGAGGGGGATCAGGATCAATGATGAACTCTTCATGAGATAGAAGGGGGGAATAATGGGATTATCAAAAGAAATGAGATCTTTGAGTGGATATGTAGGATCAGGACATGGAGACGGAGGAACAAAGGGATTTTGTGAAGAATTTAAAGGAATGATGGGGTCTTGCGGTGGACATGAATTTGGAAGGATAGTTTGACCTTGAGAAGGAGGAAGATCATTGGATTCCTCTTTAAAGGTGCTCTTCTCTTGACTTCCAATGGGGTCACTAGGAAAAATGAAAGGGATATCTTGATCTTGCTCGGGTAGTGTATTGCCAATGGGACTTAAAAGGACATTTTGGTCATGCAATGGAAGAGGATCATTTGGGATAAGATGGATTGGGATATCTTGATTTTGCTTAGGATGTGGAATGTCAACAAGATTTAAAAAGGTGTTGTGTACTTGGATAGAATGGACAGGAATAAGGGAATCATTGCGAATGTCTAGAGAAATGGGATGCTGATCAACAATCGGATGGGATGATAAGGTTTTAGGATCTTGATCTTGATTTTATTTAGGACTCATTTCTTTGTGCTCTAAACTATCATCTTGACATGGGGTTCTACTTTGGATATGCATGGGGGATTTTGCCAAGGGATCAATGCTTTGACATGAGGGAGATGGAATTTGAATGGGACTCTCTAAAACAGAAGAATCTAATGGCATTAAATCTTGCACTTCCAAATAGTACAAGGGATTTGTATAAATACATTGATTATCATGTATTTTTATTGCAGGCAACCCTTGGGATGATGCATTATTTGATGTATCATTTGGAGGCAATGGTGAAAGTTTATCTTGTGAAGCTTTAGGAGATGGTATGGGAGGTTCTTGCGAAGCTTCAAAAGGTGTAGGAATAGATGCCACTACAGAATGAATTTGTTTATGCAAGAGTGAGTCATTGCTAGAAATATGTGCACGATTATTATCTTTCTCAGAAAAATCACTTAGGACTCTCTTTAAGACATTTGTAATAAAGCTACCTATCTTTGGAGAAGCATTTGAATCCTTGAGAGCTTTTGACATGGTTAGGTTTGGATGTTGGACTTGTTTGAAGGTGATTTGGTTTTGGTTTGATGTTAGGTATTGATTTTGAATTGAGTTTTGGTTGAATTGGTCTGACATGTTTGAAATTTGGCTTGGTGTGCATTGCAACTTATTTTTTTGAATCTTTGGTTGTAATTGTTGATACTGAGTTTTTTGTCAGATACTTGGTAGTTGGTTGGACCAATTGTTGAAATTGTGCATTTGATTGAGCATATTGTTGAAATTGAACTATTGATTGTGTTGGTTGGATGTTTTGGCATGTTGGTTGTTGATTCATCATTTGATTGAGCGGATTTTGATTGAATAAATTTTGACTTCGGATTTGGTTGAACAAGGTTTCATTTGGGGCTTGGTTCAACTTTGTGCTTGTTGCTTGAAATTTTTTAATATTGTTTATTTGTGCGAGGAGAGCTAGTATTTTTGATTGTTCAATGAGAGATTTTACATCAATTGGATCAATTTTTGGATTTGGACCTAGAAATTTTTGAAATATTTTCATCATTTAGGATCTAGACTTCTCACTATTTTTCACTTTTTGTTCAATGATCTCTATTTCTCAAGCTAGTTTCTCCTCTAGGTTTTGTATTTGGAGACTTGTTTCATCATAAAAAGTTTGACTGATACTGCCTTGTTGTTGGGTTGGATATAATTGTGATTCCCTTTGATTAAAATTAGATTGCATTGTGTTATTAATTGGATCAATCATTGGTTGATATGTCAAACTTTGTTGCATCATTGGAGCTTTGAACCTTGTTTCGATAGACATCTCACTATGCAATGTTTTTGGGATTTTTTTTGCATTTAAGAATGACATATGCAACTATTGCAACCTAGATGATTGAAAATGCAACTAAATCTTTTTGGTCTTTTTGAAGATTGGGACAAAATTTTGAAATGCAAAGTTAAAGACGCAACCTTGGGAAATTGAAATGAATCCAAGACATTAATTGACAATAGGACAAAGGACAAAATGATGATAGGATGATGACAATGTCTCACCTATACACTTGGATACTAAGCTAGGTTTGACAAAATGATGGTGATGAAAAAAGGACAAATGTTGGACAAGGTGAAGACTCCCTAACAATGACAGGGTTTAGTCTAAGTTTTTGAATTTTCAAGTTTGGAAAAACCAAAATTTGAGACTAAATACAAGAAAGCTATGATTATGATAATGACTCAAGATATGATATGGATATGATATGAAAAAATAAAGCCAAGAAAAGACTAGAGTTTATGGAAATGCAATGATAAATCCAATGTGATATGGATATGTGAGGACCAATGACTTTGGAAATACAAAGTGCAACCTAAGCCAAGACTTAATTTTGGGATGATGATAATGCAATGAAGACTTAGGAAAACAATTTTAAACCTAAGTGTAAAATGAGGACACTACAAATTAAATGGATTAAAATGAAGAGTAATGATTACGTCCTAAGATCTAAGTTTGGACTATGCAAAGCCTAGCCTTAAGTGACATGAATTTTGAAACTAGGTTGTTGAATGTTTTGAATACCCATGTTTATAAAATCTTTGCAAATTGTTGGATGAATACTTGGACAAAAGTTGGTTTGAACTTTGTTTTGAACTTTGTTTCGATAATTTAAACTTCTTTTTGACTTGTTGAATGTTGTTTGAACTTTGAAAACAAGGTTGTTTAGGACCACTTGTGACAATTGTTTTTAATTCAACCTTTTACAAGAATAGAAGACAAGATGTTTGTTTGACTTTGACCCAAGATAATCATGCACCTTCAACAACAAATCCTATGACTGGCAAGGACAATATTCATTGGATCTCACTTGGTTTCGTAGATACGCCTACTCAAAGAAGATACTTAGATGCTTGACTCCATTGGATCTGTTTATGGTGAAAATGGATAACAATAATAACAAAATTGAAAGGCTAAATGGATTCAACCACAAAACCCTAGCCTAACAATGAACAAAGATCCCCCATAACATATGAAGATTACCTAAGACAATGCAAATAACTCAAAATCACAAAGATTATACCATCACATGTCCACTAGGGTTTTGATCTCCATTCTTCCTATCTCCATTGATCTTGCTTGATATATTTGCTCTCAGATTTTTATATGCACAAGAGCTCAACAAAGAACGGAATGTGGTTGCAAGTGGAATTGTAGTGTAGCCAAGTACTCCAAAATCAGTCATTAGGATTAGTCATTAGGGTTTGACAATGAAGAAAGCATCTCCTTAAATAGAAGACACAATGAGAAATGGAGGGTTAAGATTGAGAGGTGTAAAAAGAGAGGTCGGCTAGGATTAGAGGGTAGGTAAAAGAAATAATAAAATAATGAAAGAGGTAGGTAGTGTAGGAATTAAGAGATGAATGACATGTGTCATGTGTAGAAAAAGATAATGAATTAATTAAATAAATAAAGATTTATTTAATTAATAGAAGAAGTAGGACAATTAAATAAATAAAATATTTATTTAATTTAGGAAAGGGATAATTTAAATAAATAAATGTATTTATTTAAATGAGAAATAAGGCTAGAAGAGGATAAATGAATTAATTAAATAAATAAAAATTTATTTAATTAATAGAAGAATTAGGCTTAGATAATTAAATAAATAAAAATATTTATTTAATTAGTCATGACAATTTTGAGTGTCTACATTTTGCCCCTCTTTGAGACAATGCGGCTTGTCGCGTTGTTTCAAAGAAGATAAGATGAACTGATACAGAGTTGCCCCAAGATGAGAATTATATGCCCCCTCGAGAGATTGGATGAAAATGTCTGAAAAGATTGCAGACAATCTCTCGATAAGAAAGACGGGATAGAATGGACTGATCAGATAAAGTGACAAAGTCACGGGATAAGGAAGACTAACTCGGGAAATGAGAGCTAGGGCAGTCTATAAGATAGACCATGGGGGAAAATACATCCTTATTGTCATCTACACCGTCACAAGAGCTTAGTGCAAAGCGAAAATAAAGCAGCAACAGTCAGCAACGATGGCTTTTGTTCACAGATTCGACCGTGTTCGCCGATTCTAGAGGCCAATGGAGGCAGGAGAGCCGGTGAGTACCACAAAACCTCCTCGTACTTTGATGCATTTATTATTGTCATTAATTCATACTAGGTAATGTAATAAATGCGCATTTATGTCTTCCAGGTCAAATCGGCAGTTCTGTGATGAACATACGCTGTCGATTGGATAAGCTGCTGAGAGGATACACTCAAGAAGGTCCTCTAGGAAGACTAGGATAGATCAAGGCACTTTGTGATGAACAGGGAGCACCAAGATAGGCAGCACTTTGTGATGAACAAGGAGTGCGAATGTGAGTAACACTTTGTGATGAACAGTGAGTGTCACACACGTAGTACTTTGTGATGAACAGGGAGTACTCCTAGGATAAATAGCAACACTTTGTGATGAACAACGAGTGTCACTAGGATAGATAACCAGATGCATTTAGGTAGCAAGTAGCATTTTGTGATAAACAGTGAATGCCACGATAACTGACAAGATTGATTGTGTGACTGCAGGAGTATTTGCCGATGTTGGAGTCACGGGAGAGATTCCCATCGACTCAGAGGTTGCGACCTGAGTTGACAGCCGAGGACTGAGCTGCGATTGAGGTTATGGGATTGAGATACATTCTGTATGTGCCTGAGTTTTGGGTGAACATGGGATTGTTGACTGCACTGGCTGAGAGATGGCACTCAGAGACTTGTAGTTTGCATTTGCCGATGGGTGAGATGACAGTCACCTTGGAGGATGTATATAGGATTCTACGGATACCGATCGATGGGGAGTTAGTACCCTATGATCGAGACGGAGATAGGGATGCACTGAGACGAGTGTTCTAGGATCCAGGACTAGGGATGAGGGTGGGACATGTGGCATGGGATACCATGACATGGACAGGATTAGCACTACCAACAGTGTTGGCAGGAGTTATCAGTGGGTTCCTCTGTCTGGATAGGACGACACGAGGGGTGACTGCAGGGGACACAGGGGCCAGGAGAGTTGATCTTGGGGTGGGTCCTTCTAGGGCTCAAACTCCGTCGAGGCCAGGCGGCTCCGAGGGAGGGAGTTCATCATAGCCTTAGAGGGCTCCCTATGTATCAGTATTGTACCATTTTTGTATTGTAGACACCTGCGGGTGATTTTGTAGCCATATGATTCTTGTAACATCATTGTATCATGACACTTTTGATTATATATGAGAGATGATCCATTTTTGCGGCAGCTATATGCATGTGTACCTTATGTGATGAAATGTTCTTATGTGATACATGTTTTATGATATGGATGCTTATATGATGTAATGCAATATTTTTTTTGTTCTTTTATGTTGTATATGTGATGCATGATGCAAATGTGAATGTATGTAATGCAAATGAACATGATAATGCAAATGATTATTTACATAATGAAAATGTAAGATGTGCTAACATGTGTTGTATGCAGGATGTGATGCAATTGTGATATGCATATGTATGTATGAAATACTTATATGTGGTGATGTAGGTGTAACTATATGAAATGCAAATGTTTTTGGTGTGTCATTATACTCAGTCATGTGATAGCGGGCTACGCGGACTTGAGAAGGATGATGGAAGTCAATCAAGAAAGGGGGATGGAAGACAGAAGATATGAATGTGAAAGAGCTTCTTGTGCGTTATCATCATTGAGCTTTATTATGGCAGAATAGGTTATGACAATCGAGGCATTTGTTCGGCCCAGAAAGTCATTGTACCTGTTTGCATGGAGATAAGACAGTCACAAACAAGGAATGCCCCAGTTCATACTAGACTCATAGTGTCCTCATATCCTTGGACAAGTCATAGCATTACTAAAAGACAATCGACAGACAGCAAATGCAAATAGGTGACGATACCCCATCCTCGCCTTTCTAGTCAAAGACATCCTGGAGATAGAATCTCTAGTCAGAGACATCCTGGAAAAGCTAAAAGACATGTCACCAAAAAGATAAAATCAAAAGAAAACCAAGACTCGACACCAACATCCACTGTAGTCCTCAAGTTTAGTGTCTCTTGTCACCTTTTTAAGTCTTATTCGATTGTGGTCACAATGTTCACTTTCACAAAAAGGATAGATAGCACTGAACCATATGTTGTCTGAGTCTGTTGAAAGATTTGATTTTGTTGAAGCTCATTGTTGCTACTGTGTCTCATCTGAAACTGACTGAATCCATGAAACTGATACTTTATTGCGGAGAAGATGAAACTATATTGCGGATCTGCGATGCAGATGTTGCTTTATTGCGGATTGTGCACGGATAGACTTGAGGGAAGCTGGAAGAAACTGTATTCCTCGAAACATGTGATGTTCTCAGTTCCACACCCATTACTAGACGTAGGAATTGGTCGTAGTCACAGACAGGATCTGATTTATTATGGATGGGAAGGGAGTGAAAAAGGGGGGGTTACGGATGGCTAACCAATCTTGGGTAGATCAATAACAAGCCATGATAGGAATGGGTAAGTTTATTGTGAACAAATAGGTTGTGAGTGTGTGCAAAGTGAAAGATGAAAGAGAATCTTGAAGGAGGGAGGAGCAATGTCTCTACGCATGGCGCTGGTGACCCAGTTTTCACCATGGTACTTGCCCAGGGCGCCACCGAAGTGGTTTTCACCGTTGGACGAAATTATTTCTGTTTACTTTTTTGATTTTTCAAATTTTTTTGTTGTCACAAAGCGCCTGTTTGCCAGGTTTTCACCAAGTAACGATTTTTTTGTTTTATAATTTTTTTTGTATTTTTTTGAAAATTTTTGATTTTTTTTTTTGTATTTTTGAATTAGGATGTTCCGAAGAGCTTATGTGTAGAACCTGCGAAGGTGCATGTTGTTGATAGGATCCTCCAAGGGTTCACCTTCTGTAGTTAAGAGCTGATATGCCCCAGATCCATATGCTGCTGTGATGATGTAAGGACCAAGCCAGTTGGGTTCAAATTTGCCCTTCTTATCTTTGTCTTGTTGATTCTTGGGGTTCTCTCTGAGGACTAAGTCACCTACCTCAAATGTGCAAGGCTTGACTTTGTGATTGTAACTACATTGTTCCTTGACTGAATGATGTGTAGCTTGAGTGTCTGTCTTCCTTGATAAAGGAATTGAGATAGAATTACTAGTGTGTGGACTACATAGGCCCATATGCGTTTCACTTGAAGAAGTTTGGGCATCCCTGATAACAAAGTCCTTTAAGGAAGCTCCATTAAAGGTCCATGATGTATCGCCAGAAGGGGATGGATGTGTGGAACAAGTGGATGAGTTATGAAGGCTTATGATTGCGAAAAGAAGTGAAAGTAGGATAGCATTATGGAGACTTAGGATCAACAAGTATGCTTTTTGACTAGCAATTGTAGAATTTTTGCCCCCAGTTATTTTGATATTAGGGGATATCAACTCTTGCTCTTTTTCCTTCATAGGATTTTTATCCTTGACTTTGATTTTTGCAGAGTCCAATAGTTTTTGATTTTGATTTGGACTAAAGGACTTCTCTTTATTTTTGACTCATGGTGAGTCACAAACAAGGAATGCCCCAGTTCATACTAGACTCATAGTGTCCTCATATCCTTGGACAAGTCATAGCATTACTAAAAGACAATCGACAGACAGCAAATGCAAATAGGTGACGATACCCCATCCTCGCCTTTCTAGTCAAAGACATCCTGGAGATAGAATCTCTAGTCAGAGACATCCTGGAAAAGCTAAAAGACATGTCACCAAAAAGATAAAATCAAAAGAAAACCAAGACTCGACACCAACATCCACTGTAGTCCTCAAGTTTAGTGTCTCTTGTCACTTTTTTAAGTCTTATTCGATTGTGGTCACAATGTTCACTTTCACAAAAAGGATAGATAGCACTGAACTTTATTGCGGAGAAGGCGGAACTTTATTGTGGACTGGCAATGCAAATGCTGCTTTATTGTAGATTGTGCGCGGACAGACTGAAGAAAGCTAGAAGAAACTATACTCCTTGAAACACGTGACGTTCTCAGTTCCACACCCATTACTAGACGTAGGATTGGTCGTAGTCACAGATAGGATCTGATTTATTATGGATGAAAAGGGATGTTTATTATGAATGGCTAACCAATCTTAGGTAGATCAATAACAAGCCATGATGGGAATGGGTAAGTTTATTGTGAATGAATAGGTTGTGAGTGTGTGCAAAGTGAAAGGATGAAAGTGAATCCTGAAGGAGGGAGGAGCAAAGTCTCTACGCATGGCGCTGGTGACCCAGTTTTCACCATGGTACTTGCCCAGGGTGCCACCGAAGTGGTTTTCACCGTTGGACGAAATTATTTCTCTTTACTTTTTTTCGATTTTTCAATTTTTTTGTTGTCACAAGGCGCCTATTTGCCAGGTTTTCACCAAGTAACGATTTTTTTTGTTTTTATAATTTTTTTGTATTTTTACAATGTTTTTGATTTTTTTGTATTTTTTGAATTAGGATGCTCTTGAAAAGCTATGTGTAGAACCTGCAAGGGTGCATGATGTTGATAGGATCCTCCAAGGGTTCACCTTCTGTAGTTGAGAGCTGATATGCCCCAGATCCATATACCGTTGTGATGATGTAAGGACCAAGCCAGTTTGGTTCGAACTTGCCCTTCTTATCTCTGTCTTGTTGATTCTTGGGGTTCTCTCTGAGGACTAAGTCACCTACCTCAAATGTACGAGGCTTGACCTTGTGATTGTAACTGCATTGTTCCTTGACTGAATGATGTGTAGCTTGAGTGACTGTCTTCCTTGATAAAGGAACTGAGATAGAATTACTAGTGTGTGGACTACACAGGCCCATATGCGTGTCACCTAAAGAAGTTTGGGCATCACTGATAGCAAAGTTCTTTGAGGAAGCTCCATTAAAGGTCCATGATATATCACCAGAAGGAAAAGGATGTGTGGAACAAGTGGATGAGTTATGAAGGCTTATGATTGCGAAAAGAAGTGAAAGTAGGATAGCATGATGGAGACTTAGGATCAACAAGTATGCTTTATGACTTGAAATTGTAGAACTTTTGCCCCCAGTTATTTTGATATTAGGGGAGATCAACTCTTGCTCTTTTTCTTTCATTGTATTTTTATCCTTGACCTTGATTTTTGCTGAGTCCAATAGCTTTTGATTTTGATTTGGACTGAAGGAATTTTCTTTATTTTTGACTTTTAGATTTTTCTTTTCAAAGCTTGATTTTTGATCCCCAATGAGTAAGCACTTTTGTAATTCTTGTTGATCCAAGTCTGGAAGTGGAGTGGAAATGGAATGAGTGGATGATATGGTAAATCTATGTGAGTCCTCAAGAGGGTTGGCGATACGCTCAATAGATTCTTTGTTGGAACCACTCTTAGGATTGTTGATATCAAGAGTTGCTTGCACCACTAGAGGAGATTTGCATTCGGACTTAGTAGCCACAACACTAGGTGGTTCACACCCAATTCCTTGACATTGCTTAGTAGAGATACAAAGTTCCCATGAAAATTCTTTGGGGTATCCAAGCATTAGTTCCCATGAAAACTCCCCATGGAAATATTTGTATCTCTACTAAGAGTCGTAAAAGTGTGAGATGACATTAGAGGTCCGACCTCTTGTACCAATGACTAGAAAGTTTTTGGTCTCTAAGCACAAAGTTTTTTAGTTAGGGAATCCATTCGAGTGGACGTAGATCCGACAAATTTAATCGTCATTGCATCATTGCAACACCCGTTGTCTAAAATTTTCATTGTATCCACAATTATTTAGAGTGGTTTAGAAGAGGTTCATCTTCAACCCCATCACCACTTAGGGTTGTTCCTTGTCACCAATGCCTGTCGAGGTATGAGGCAAATCAGGAGGCAGGCCCACTATCTAAAAGTTTAAAAACTTAAGCAAATAAAAAAAAGTATGGCATACATGGTGTTCATTTATCCCTTAGAAAATGAAGTGTGCAACTAAGCTAGAAATCACAAACACATGGTTTCAAATGTAAGTCTTTGGCTACGACCTACAATAAATAAAAAAAGTGACATGCAAACAAAAGGCTTCTTTATGGATTAATCACCTAATTAGACTATTTGAAATTTGTCAACTAAAATGAAAATTAAAAACCTAATTAGATTTATGTGCCATTTGTAGGAGAAATTGAATATTAATCCAATATTAATTAGATTCTATGTGAAATGTGATGCATAAAATTGGAGATTAATCCAATCCTAATTAGATTCTAGGTGCAAGTTGTTGCATAAAATTGGAAGCTAATCTAGACCTAATTAAGAACTAAATGAAATTTGTTTATTTAGGTCTTTGATCAATTAAGCCCTACAACAGGCACATTAGCTCTTCCAAAACCTACACACAAAAATAGTGACTAGAATGGAAACCAAGAAATTTGGTCTCATCGAACCTGTATTTAATCAAAAATCTCACAAAAAACATTAAATTAGATTTTATTCATTTTAGGTTCACCAGAAATGTAGCAAGAAAATAACACAAAACCATGCAAAATCAAGCACATTCATAATAGGGTCATGAAATGAAATAAAATAAATTAGAGAAAATCAAACCAATTTTACTTCATTCAATGAAGGCTTCACTACTCCTTCTTTCTTCTCTAATCAAATGGTATGTGGCTCTCAAATTATAAATTGCAAATGCATTGAAACCAAGGGTGAGAATATTCGAAGATTTAAATTTAATTGGACAGCATATAGTTATTCAAAATGTCCATCTGATTATGAAAAACATAGATAAATTTATAGAATATTGAAAAAAAGATTGGAGAATCAAGATGGATCCAAAAAACTAGCATAAAGCAGCTTATGACTAGGCATATCTCCTTTTTCAAATTTTAAATTGAGATTAAAGAGATATTTTCCAAGAAGATAAAACAAGAAAATCAAAAGTTGACTAGTTACTTCCAATTTCAATTTTTAGGAAGATATGATGATGATTTTTGAAAATCATATAAATAAAATGATGACATACTTTCCATTTTCAAAAATTAGGAGAATATGAGAAAATAATTTATTTAAATTGGATAATGATTTATTTTAATTTTTAAAATCATTTTCCTTATTTATTGCCATTTTTGAATTTGGATGAGGATAATTAGAAATTAAATTAATAAAAAAAGAAATAAAGATTTGTTTCCATTCTTGATTTTTGGAAGAAGTTAATTAAGATTTTATTAAATAAATAAAAATCTATTTAATTATGATGAAATAATTAGCTAATTAAATAATTTAAAGAAATTATTCAATTATGAAGAAAATGAAATTGAATTAAATTAAATAATAAAGATTATTTAATTAAAGTAGGATTGAACTCAATCAAATAATAAAGATTATTCAATCAATGTTAGGAAATGAATGATTAATAATGAAATGATTTAAATGATTAGGAAAATAGAAAATTTGATCTAGAAGAATGACACAATGTCAACATATGATGAAAATCAAATGCGACATAGAAGACATGTTAAAAATTAGGTTAGCGACATAGGAGTGATGACCAATTTTGAGTGTCTACACCATGTAATCTTACTACCTCCTTGAAAAATAATTCAGCTACATGCACTACATCTGATGTCTTCTTACAATGTATGAAATGATCCATCTTTGAGAATCTATCCAGCACCACAAATATAGAATCATTTCCTATCTATGTCTTAAGTAATCTAAGTATGAAATCTATGCTTATGTTCTCTCAAGGTCTCTCTAGTATTGTCAAAGGCTTATATAATCCTAGACTCTTACTACTAACTTTTGCGATTTGACAAACTCTATAGCTTTGCACAAATTTCTTGACATCCTTATGAATCTGAGGTCAAAAGTAATGTTCCCTCACTAATGCTACTATTTTATCAACACCAAAGTGTTTGACTAATCCTCCACTATGCTTCTCCTTTATCAGATTCTCCCTCATAGAACTCTTAGCTATACACAACTGAACTCCTCTGAATAACATCCCATTTTGAATAAAATAATCCAACCACTAACTTATGTCCATCATAACCAGTTCTCTACATGCTTTCCAAGGTTCTACAAAATTTGGATCATCATCATACAAGGTCTTCAACTCATCAAATCATAATACTATCACTCTCATCTCTGTTAAAAAATGTGTCCTTCTACTTAATGCATCAACAAATTTGATTGACTTTCCACTTCTACGCTTCAACACAAAGGTGTAACTCTAGAAGAACTCTACCCATCTCATATGTCTCTGATTCAACTTACTCTAACTATTAAAATATTGCAAGGTTTGATGATCACTATACAACACAAATTCATTAGGTAACAGGTAATATCTATACTTCTTCAAGGCTTGAACTATGGCATTAAATTCCTAATCTTATATTGAATACCTCATCCTAGCATTATTTAACTTTTCACTAAAATAAGCTCCTACTCTCCCTTCCTAATTCAATACTGCTCCAATTGCATTCCCACTTGCATCATAGTGCCCTTCTGCTTTAGCAATTCAAAATTTTTATTGTCTCTAGTTGTCCACTTGAATTCTTTCCTATCTCCTCTCAGTATCACAGTCATAGTGCTACAAACTGAACTAAAATTTCAGATAAACTTCCGATAGAAACTAGCCAATCCTTGAAATGATCTTACCTCTCCAATACTTTCCAACATAGGCCATTCAACAATTTCTCTTACCTTCTCAGGGTCCATCTTTAATTCATGTATAGATATCACAAATTCCAAATAGACAAACTCCTCTTTCATGAAATAGAACTTCTTAAGATTTATTAGCAGCTTCACTTCTCTCAACCTTTGTAAAACTTGTCTTAAATGCAATAGGTTCTCTTCTTTTGTCTTACTGAAAATCATAATGACATCCAAATATACAATAACAAACTTACCCAATAATTTCTTCAACACCTCATTGATAAACCTCATGAAAGTACTCAGTGCATTAGTCAACCCAAAAGGCATTTCCAACCATTCATACAATCCTTAATTTTTCTTGAATATCATCTTCCACTAATCTCCATCTCTGATTCTGATATGATGATATCCACTCTATAGGTCTCTCTTTGTAAAGTATTTGGCTCCACTCAAACAATCCATTAAGTCATCCATCCTAGGTAAAGGAAACCCATACTTCATTGTGATCTTGTTTATTGCTCTGGAATCAGTACACATCCTCCATTTCCATTCTTCTTAGGTGCTAACATTGATGGTACTGTATAAGGACTCAAGATTTATCTAATCAAACCTTTCTTCAATAGTTCTTTTACTTGTCTATTCAACTCTGCATTCTCTGCCAGTGTCATCTGATGTGTAGCTTTGTTAGGTAAACTAGCTCTAGGAATCAGGTCCATGCAATGACTGATACTCCTCACAAGTGGTAATCCATTACGCACCTTATCTGAAATGGTGTCTTCATACTTTGTCAGTAATTATTTTATCTGCTCTGGTTATTCTTCTTCATGCTCTTGATTCTCAGTCTTCTTAGGAACTAAGGAAAAACGCATATTTTCATGTGTCATTCCATCTAGGAATATCCTTCCATCCACCAAATTGATTCTAGCATTCATACAAACTTCACTATTTAGGGGCTCCTCCAAGGGTAACAAGGTTTGCTTTGTCCCATTTGCCACAATAGTGTATATGTTCTTTCTTCCATCATGTATTGCTTGTCTATCAAATTGCAAAGGTCTATTCAACAAAAGGTGATAAATATCCATAAGCATGATATCATAAAAAACTTCATCATGATAATTCCTAATTTTAAATTTCACCAAGCATTGCTCACTTACTAACAACTTGTGATCATCCCAAATCCATGCTATTTGATAAGGTTTAGGGTGTTCCAATCTTTCCAACTTCACTTTATTCACCATTTCTTTGAAAATAAGATTATCTGAACTACCACTATCAATAACTACTTTACAACACTTACCGGATACCTTACATCTGGTCTTGAAAAAAAATTCTCCTCTACAAGGACTCTTCATCCTCTTCAATATGACATAAAGTTATCCTCATCATCAACAGTTCTCCATCTTTCGGTTTGTTGGTTGATCCAGTCGGGTTTTCTTCTACCAATGTTGTTCTCCCAATGTTCTTTGTCTTCTTATATTTGAAATCACGATGTCCTTCTTCTCCACACTTAAAACAAGTTCCTCTAAATCCTCTCTTATCTTGTCTTCTATCATCTTTTCCAATGCCTTCATTTCGGTAACCATCAGGTTCTCTTCTTTGGTAGAAATTTTTGTCATCCTTTCAGTATGAATTACCATGTTTGCTTACTTCCTTATCCTTTATCTAATCTATACAGTTTCGTCTTCCTCCAGAATATCCTTTGTGTCCTTAAAATTTTCCACGAGAAAACCTTCCACCTCTACCTCAAGGTCTATGCTCATGTCTTTTGTTGAACTTCTCTTCTTCAATACTCTGCAACTTGATCAAACTGAGTTCATCTTGTATAGACTTCCGCAATCCATTCAAATATCTTGCAACTTGTTCAACCTCATCATCGTCATGTATGAATCTGATATTCAACTCGCAGAATGCTTTGGTATACTCCTTCACACTATATTCCTTCATCAAGTCCAACAACTTCTAGAACAAATTTACTTGATAATCAGTTGGCATAAACTTTGATTTTAACTTGGCAACCTTTTACTCCCATGATTTTATCTTCTCTTTACCTCTTCTTTGTCGATCAACGTGCAAATACTCCCATCAAAGAGATGCATGACCTTTCAACTAGGTACAAGCATATTTGACCTTTCTTTCCTATGCGGTGTTCTTGAAATCAAAATGCTTCTCTATCTCCGAGATCCAATCCATTAATTCATCTAAATCCAATTTTTCATCATACTTCAGTAGGGTAAAATGTAGTTTAGTGTTTGCCCAGCTAAAAACCTTCAAGAACCTCTCTTCATCTGGATCGATCCCTTGTGGGTTTTCTACTTGTTTTGTCACTGCTTCTTCCTCTTCATCTTCACTCACATCTTCAATATGTCAGCCTCATCTCTGGACTGTCTCGACAGCATCTAGGCAGGACACAATTACTCTCAACATTTCCATCACAATAGGGTCTGCATTGCCATGTGCTCCACCATTCCTATTTCATTTTCACACCATCTTCACACCATTCCTCTACAGTTGTAGGTCGGATCCACAATCCATCACCCCACAATAAAATCTTCAGGACAACACAATCTTCAAAACAAAGTCTCACTCTGATACCACTTGGTGCAGCCACTGGTTAGAAGGGACCTCAAAGAGATCAATCTGGACCGGGTAGCAAGAGTAAACACAACGAAAACAAGAGGATATGATGGAGGCAATGAAAAATTGAATGAATTAAATCATGAATATTGATTACAGATAACCGATAATATTCGGATTACAAGATTCATTTCACTAGCCTACTACATACATGCTCAAGTATAGAATTGGTCAACTTTGGACCTCTAAATCTTAAGATATGTCTTCTATGTTCTTCTAAACTGATTTATGATGCTAAATTACATGGATTTATATGGTCTAGAGGGATTTGGTCGGCCCAAGAAGAATTAGCAATCGATGAACATGATGAAATGTGTAAAACCACCAAGTCAGCCTCTGCCAAAGAGATTCCTCCGAAAAATCCAAAGGATTGAAGTATGAATCAAAGGGAAGGTTGACCACATGCCAAAGAACATTGGAATCAATGAACTGAAACTCTGCAAGCTACAAAAAGGATGTGCAAGATTCACCAATGCAAAATAGGTCCAAGTGGTTCTGGTACCATAAAATTGTCTTAGAATCCTAAAGCGATAGCTTGTTGTTAAATGATCTAAACGTCTTGCAGTTTAGGAATAAGGAATATGATCATGTTCACAAGCAAAATCTAGCTCCATAAGATCTAGTGAGAAAATGCCAGAAAATGCAGAAAGGAATGTTGAAACTGCAAAACAAAAAACAAACATAAAATAAATATTTTTGGTTGATGCAAGATTTCCAGGAACTGGGTATGCTCCTACATTAAACAAATAGAATAAAAACTACAAGAAAATGAAAAAATGTCAAGCAAGTGATTAATTGTGTACCTACAATAGCGGTGGGAGGTCAAAAGTTAGTGCAAAAAATGGGGCCTTGTTCTGTTTCTTCCTTCCTCACTGAAATTATTTTAAGAAACGGTTCCCTGTTTTTAGAAACAAGGACCCGTTATATTTACATATCGGGCCCCATTAAGGAATGGATCGCGGTCATAATGGGGCCCTGTTTTGTTTTGCCTTGAGAACCCATTTATTTTCGCCTCGAGACCCGGAAGAAAAATGGGAACCCATTTTGAATAAAACTGGGGGCCGTTCTTGTCAGCACGTTTCTTAATGCATGCGCTTCCCCCTAAGTGGGACATCTTCTTCTACTTACCCTTAAGGTTGGTTAAGAATGTGATCTTCATTGAAGCTGGAAAGGAAAATGAGGGCATCCCCCATGTCATCACTTTATCTAGGGATATTCTAATAAGAAAGAACATTGAGATCTATGTCTTTTTTTTGGTCATCATACTTCTCTTTTACCTCCTTCCTAGATCAAAAGATTGCAAGAAAAGGTTTCTAAAATTAAATTCTTGCTACCAAATTGGACATAATTGAACATATATTTGTCTTTGTCTCTAATCTAATCTTTACTACTAAATGTACTATATTGATATTCGATGTTAATTAAAAAGATACTATTCCATGAATAACAATTTCCCTAATGACATAGAAACTATAAATTCATAATGACATAGGACAAAACTATAAATTCATAATTCAAAAAATTATGTTAGAAAATGGTTTACAAGAACCATATCACAATTCATGTAATGACAACAGAATAACCTAATCACTCTTTATATTTTTAAGATGCAAATCTAGATATTCTGTGATGCGGACAGCCACTAAACCCATATTCGTTTCTCTTTTCTTATACTTAGTCACCAATCACACACCACACAGACTTGAACGTGCTATTTTCTACAGTGCCTTGCTCTTTATCACTTCTTTCAGTCATTCACGTGATTGTGATAATTGTTCCTTCTCATTCCACATATTTTCTACGAAAGTTTAATCGCACACATCTTTACTTGAGAAAACCGACGGCGAATACAACTGCAGCCAGCTGTTAGCATGGATTTAGTCTTCAAATCAATATAAATTGATGTTGGATAGATTGTTGATTCATCACCCACTTCACTTGTGTACAACTTAAGTTTGGAATATGCACGGACAACTATCACAAGTGAGAATCAACGACATCAATCTAGAGTTGTGCAAAGGTTCATAAGAATGATGTGTAGATCTAGCTTTTCTTTAATACACTCATATAATTCTTCCGACCATATTTTTCTCCTCGTGTAAATGATTATCAAATAATAAAGAATGAGTGCAATTATATTCTTTTAAATACAGTTGTATGGTTATGCAAAACACATATTGAGTTGGTTCAAGAAAACAAAATAATGGATGGTAATAAACCAAAGTTAAAGTTTAAATCTTACGAAGCTAAATATGTTGTTACGAAGCTAAATATGTTGTTATAAAGTTGATCTTCCATTCATAAGATTAGCTTGGAAAATGAGAATATAATGTATTAAGAAGCATAATAAATATATAATTTTAATCAATATATAGAACTATTTGCTCATATGGAGGGAGATACCTGCATAGGAGTGTGTAAATAGATGGATAGAAGAAGAGAAGAAGAGACCTAACATTATACAAGATTATAATTTTTTTTTAATAATTATTCATTGAAGTAACTTTGATGCAAGTGATTCTTCTTTGCATGATTGATCAAACCCTAAAATGGGTGTCATGGCAAGTAGGTTGAATAATCAAGAAGCCTAAAGGAAAAAAAATATAGGTCTAATAAAGCTAAAGTGAAAGTGATTGCACCTCTCTAAATACCAATCCTAATCACTATAAATGGGTCCTGATCCACTCCCTCATAATAGACACAAAACTAAATAAGAAATACATAAATATGCAAAATTCGTGATTATAATTAATCTATATCTTAAATATACTTATGTAAAAATAATAAATACTAATTTAGTATAATAAATTAAATAGATCAACTATATAATTTTAAATTCCTTTATTGATAGGTTCCATAGGCTTATCCACTGCTAAACCCAAAATTAGGGGTGAAAGGAACCTCCCTCCCAAAGGTTGATACAAGGTCAATTTTATAGGGCTTCTATAGGGTAACCTTGGTAATTAGAAGTATGATGTTTAATTAGATATCATGATGGAAAATTTATTAGCTAGCAAAAAAAAACTTGAGATAAGAAGTAATAATGAGGAGGAAGCACAAGCTATTCTCTTTGAACTTCAAACTTGCAGATTTTAAAAATATAATATGAGTGTACATTATGGGATAATCTTATATTATAATCATAATAATCTTGAATTAAAAAATAAATACTACTATTTTTTATTACTTATTCTCAATTTGAATATCAACAACTATTATTTACTACTATAGCTTCATCTAAACATATTAAAATGAAAGATAGTTTTGTTATTTTTTCTTGTACATCTTATTGTCCCACATCCATAAGACAACGTACTCATTTTTAACCTTTATTTATTCATAAATATGTGCATTTGGAAAGGTGGAAACACTTTTTTTTTTTTTTATAATTATTTTATTCTAAATAACCTATCATAAGACACCCTTTCATCAAAATATGGAAAATAACACCCAACTATATAGTTTTATCCTTTTGTTTAGTCGAACCATATTTCAAAATTAAGACTATATTATACCTCAACATGTAGCAACCTTTGGCTACCAATTTTTTTTTTCTTGACATAATTCACCTATGATTCTTATTTGTAAATTATTTCAAAGGTTGATCTTCATATTTATTTTCCTTGAATTCAATGAATGGGAACTTTCACACCTATATGTTTTATTGACAACCAATTGTTAGTTATAGGAATCAAGGTCTCATAGATTGAAACTATAAAAGATGATATTATGTTAGTATACGATTAAAATTACGTTGAACAGTTTGATTTTTAAGAAAAGTTGAAAAATATATAGTTATTGATAAATAATTAATCCAAAAATTGTTATTTTCGTTAAGTTAAAAGAATTATTAAATAATTATATTTTGTAAAACAAATCATAGGTATAATGAAACCTCAACCATGTAGGTTAACCACAACTTGTAATAGCTGTAAATGATGCATGTGTATTTTTAGCCTTATTGGAAAGGGTGACTTGATTTTAGCTATCAACGATGTACAGTGGAGAAGGCATTGAAGATGATTTGATTGTTGGTAGTAATTTGACCTTTTTTTTTTTTTATAATTTTTTTAATTTTCATTGTCACTATTTTTCACATATATATGGTTGTTTCCCCTTTCTCAGTTGCATTATTTGTGGTATATATATTTAGTGTACCTTGTTATATATAGTTATATTGTATTTACATTAGTCAACAATTTAGATATTATTTTTATTCTATTTAATAATATATAATAAATAATAAATTAATATAATACTATTTTTTTTATTTATTACTTAATTTAATATTATTTGTCATAACAAATATTAAATGATTTTCCAAAATCTAATAAATAAACAACAAGCACAAATGAATGAATGAAATCTAGTGTATTAAGATTGCTCAATGATCATAACCAGAAATACTTCCATTAGTATGCAAAGAGAAGGAGGTGAGATGATTGGACACAGCCATTGACTAACGCTCCAAGCATGCAACAGTTATAGCTCACTTGACAAGTGTATGAGCAAGTGGCAAGTCTGCATACACAAGGTATCTCAACAAGGGAGGACACATGTCTACACCACATGAGGTTAGAAAACTAACTCAACTAGCCTATGTAAACTTAAACTAAGTGTGAAAAGGTCAAACCTAGTCCTAACTAGTTTCATAATAACCTTGTTTAGGCTAACAAGAAATAACATATATTAGTTCAGAATTAAACTTTAAGAATAATGCATAGATAAAATAGAATAATATAGGCTAAGTTAAACTTAGTCATTGTTGGACAAAAAATCAAAGCTAATGAATTCATTGTAGAATGTGATTATCAACACATAAAAATCATTAAAAGGGTGCAAGGTTGTACAAACTTTAGGATGATTTGACCTAACAATATATGGTCGTAAAGTTGTATGTTAAACTAAATCAAGGCAAGTACAAATATAAGGAATATAATGATATGTATCATAATTTAAGACTTATAAATGTGAGGAACAAGTACAAATACTTTAGAAATGAGAAGGAAGATACAACAGATCAATATTAGTGGAATCAAACAAATAAATATTCTATGAACATCATACATATTCAATGAAAAATTACGCCTATGAAATTTATTATTAGCTTCCCCCCTTGGCACTCTCTCTACAAAATTCCTTAGAATGTATTTTGTCTTGATAAGTGGAAGTGGACAAGGGCACTAAAAGATGATGCATATGTCACCAAAAGAAACAAAATGAGGTGATGCTTGTCAACTACAAATAGTTTAATATTTTGTTAGAACTATTACCATTGTTTTAAATGTTTACCAAAGGTATAGCCACCATACTAGGTGTCAACATATGTGATCATCTTTGTTGACAAGTCCGTTACAAATTGGCCCATATGTATATCCCTCTCCCTCTCCCTCTATATCTCTATATATCTTCTCTTTTATTTGTGTTTATACATATTTCTCCCCCTACATTTATATCATTATTTATTTTTTTCTCTTCTTCTATCACTTATCTAGACATCTCTCTCTCTCTCTCTCTCTCTCTCTCTCTCTCTCTCTCTCTCTCTCTCTCTCTCTCTCTCTCTCTCTCTCTCTCTCTCTCTCTCTCTCTCTCTCTCTCTCTCTCTCTATCTCTCTCTCTTCCCTATCTCTAGACATGTCTCACTCTCTTATCTATCCATCATAGTCCCTCCCTCACTATTGTAATTTACATAACATGATCCTACTAGTAATGGAGTCCAATTAATTTCTCAATTCAAAGGTTTTCTTTCACTTATGTTTCATTCCCTATAAATTAATGAACAAGTTTATTTAAAGTTATCACTTTCTTCATTGGGACCATTGTTTTATAAAAAAACATTGCTTTCTTAAAGGACTACTAGTTCATCTCATGTACTACACAAATCTATGCTAAAAAAGACCAATTTTTTTTATGATTAACCTTCCATACCTCTTTGATGTACCCATTGAAGACCATGATGCGATTGCTAGCTTATCTTTCAATCTAATAAAATGTTCAATGTAGAGAGAGTAGTTACCCTACCATTCATATCTGATTTAGGTGAATGATGTGAGGCTCCAATCTTGAGCATGAATTATTTAGAGTTGTTATATTCTCTCACTAGTACATTTGGGGCTAATTTATGATGGCCTATCGTCGGAGTTCTAGCCACTTTTTGTTGAACTACTGACAAATAAAGTTGTCGAAAAATTTTGTCAAACTTCTCGACAATGCCATTAAAGGTCGGCATTCTGACGATACCATGAACTCTTCTGACAATGGCCATGATCGCTCCTCCAGCCAAAAATATTGTCGAATGGGCATTGCAATGCCGACGTGCCCCCAATACTATGCATCGATGACCATCTGACAAGGAAGTGTCGTCGGACATACAACATCCTCGTTGGATATTTATTTAGTTAGTGTCAGATGTCTGATGGATACCAAAAACTTTGCACAAATGAGAATATTGTTGATCCGATGGTTCAACCGTCACTACAAAGTTTAATTCCTGTCGGAATTCCGATGCCAATTTATTTTTGTAAAAAAAATAAAATTAATTATTCCATACTATGACTGGTTCTCCTTATCTAGATGTGAAGTACACCTCATTGAAATGTATAGTGAATGGTATTCTATCCCCATCATCTACCAATAGGGGGCATAGGTTTCAAGCTAATAGAAGGGGCACTGGTTTCAAGCTCATATTAGTCGCACCATGGTTGAGATGGTCCAACTCCTAAGAGGACTGTATGAACCATTGAGTATTGGTAAACCTATTAAAAATGGGATCAAAGGGAGAAGCTTTGGTGCTGATAGGGAATTAGCTAACCCAAATACAAGAGCCTTTAAAGCCAATTTTCTAGAAAAGGAAGGGACAACACCAATGGAAGAAGAGAAAACCAATCAGGGAGATGAAATGACTTTATCTACTTTATCTAATTTAGTTGTTCTTGTTCTTCTTTGATCTTTTCATAAGTTAGTTCTATGAGTCACATTTGGTTTGCAATGACTTTATCTAGTTGAAACCTACTTTGGATATTTTTCTTAAGCTTGTAGACTTTGACTCCCTTGCATGTTTTCAATATTGCCCCCCATCAGGTTTCCATTTTAGGTTAACAACCTAATGGGAATGGTACAACTCTATCTTAGTAGAAAAATCCATTCGCCTTCAACATATTCTCCCCAAGTGTGGTATCTAGCTCGAATGACCATTTATCATATTCTATAAAAAAATCTAGTACCATAAAAATTTCATAGCACCAATCACATAGAGGTTCAAATTCACTAGAATCAAGAGTTTATTCACAGACCAATTGTTCATATCCATCACCTCCTAAATTCCCAATAGATGTCAACATCTTCACAAAACACTTTCCAATAATTTTTTTATATATGATATTTTCTAGAGATGTAAGAGGTTAACTATTTAAGGTATACTTACACCATGTTCAATGAATAGAGATTAATTCACCTTGTGTTTGGTGATAGAGATATGTGTGGAGGGCTTGTGCATCTAATCAACAAGGTTGGAGATCATGTTGTAAAGGAAGAACACAAGCACTATTGACTGTCCTAAAAGGACAGACTGTGAAAAATAGAGTCTTGTTGGAGGGTTTGGGAGGTTGGAAGTCCAAGAGACTGGTCCTAGTTCTTGTGTAGGTTCTACAAGTTAGTTTCAAGGGGTTTTTTTTTAATGGTATAAATGTGTTGATTTGGCCTTTGGCCATCAATGTTTATAGTTCTAATTGCAAAGGACTAGTAACCATCAATTATAGTATGTGTGGCATTGTTGAGATCCACTGATTTGCACTTGTTATAATGTCACGAGCCCAAGACTAGTTTACCATGCTTTTTATATTTCCTTGTAATGTTGGATCAAGCCTTGAAAGGGTGATCAAAGTCTAGTGGCCAATAGGTGTGTCCAAGGGTACCCATAAAGGATGGGATATCAAACCATTATCATTGTGAATTGAAACACTTGCGAATTTTTAATTTGTGAATTCTTATGTTATGCATTTGTTGATTATTGTTATCCAGTGAATGACCTTTTGGCCATTTCCTTATATTAAGTTCATTTCTACATCTTCTTAAGCATATTTGTTTATTCTGCTTTTCCCTGGAAAAGTGAATGCAAAGAACCTATTGAAGATCTTATACTTAGTTCTCAAAATCACAAGATGATTGTGCTTGATCAAGTATTAGAGTGAGACATATCTATACACCAACAATACTACAGGTAGACTAAAATTAAATAACAATTAACAAAATAGTGGAAGAAAGTTAAATTTATAAATAACTACTATCATACTTAGAAACTTACAATAATGTCTTGAAAGTTATTTTCTTTGTCTATCATGTCTCTCAACTATCTTAAATTTCTATTTGTTAGCTCTATTAGTTCATCTCAATTTATATATACCGGTGAGCATGCTAACATGAGTATAAGGATCATGTAACAAACATGGCCGCTTGCCAATTCTAGGGTTTCTATATATAATCAATCTATGCAGAATGAATTGGTCCCTAAGGAACCCTTGTAAGGGATTTCTATCAATGGGTAGACAAAAGTGACGAAGTTTTCCCGACTATTGAACCATGGCCTACACTCCATTGTCTAGATCTTTGCCCCATGATCACTATGATTAGTGGGAAGATATTGACAAGGGTATACAGATGCTTTCATTAAATGAGTTGTTGCATATCCTTCCTCAATTGTCTAAACTACTTTATGTAAAACTCCATTGAATTTATATCTTAAGAATGAAATCTAAACTCAATTATTATTATAATGACATCAAGCAAATGATGAGATAAATAAAAATTGAAGCCAAGCAAAACCTTAGACAAAAGACCTTTGGTGATTAGAAGTGAAAGAAATAATTCAAATATTACAAACAACCATTTAACCTATGAAATGGGATGATTATCGATGGAATCCACTACACATTGCTTAAAATAATTTAGAAGGGACATCACAAAAATAAATCTTCTATCAACTTAATCCTGAATTAAATCCATTTTTCTTTACCTTATTGTTTGCTTGATGTCACTATAATAATAATTAAGTTTAGATTTCAATCTTAAGATATAAATCCAATGGAGCTTTACATAAAGTAGTTTACATAATTGAGGAAGGATATGTAGAAACTCCTTTAATGAAAGGATTCATTAACTCATAGCTTTTGTCACCTCATGAAACGTTACGAATCCAATATAAGCATAGGTTTGGCCAAAATGGTCAAAATTTGAGATTTTTTTTTTTGTGTTATTTCATGTAAACAAGGCCATTTGAGGCCATTATGGTGTATTTGGACCTAATCGAGAAAGTTTGAGGTCCATTGGGCAAAAATTGTAAAAATTGTAAAAAGTTATCATTATTGTCATGACAACTTTTTAGAATTTGGTTGGCGGTTTGAGATTGTAACCCACTTGGATGGGCATAAATAGGCCTTTTTCACACCACTTTAGGTTGTATTGTTTAATTTTGAAAATATTACTAAATGAAGTTGGAGATTTTTGTTCATACAAAAATGTTTCAGTCTGATTCTCATTATTTTTAATTGTGACATTCATCATATTTTCATTAGAAGTTTATTGGATATGGTAGAGAAGTGATTTAAATTAATTTCATCTTTTGTAGCATTGAGATCCATTTAAATTTGAAGAAGATATCACTATTTTGTCAAAAACTATCAAAACCCTCACTAGGGTTTCCAATGAGTGGGAAAAAAATGTATTTTTGACCTTTTCACTGTTAAAAACTTACACCACTAGTTGGAAAGGCTCTTTTAAATATGTATTTTCATTTCTCTTTCTTTGAGGTCTCCAAAACCTCTGAGACACGTGCTAGATTTGATTGATTGGTCTGATATTCATCATGTATTAGACCTCTAGGATAGCAACATAGAGAAAGTGGAATATAAGATAGGTGAGAGTGAAGTGCCCTAGATGGAATATTGGAAGAGATGTGTGGGACCCCTCCACACCCCATAGAAGCATTTAGAATCCTTAAAAAATTTCCATAGACCAAATATTAATGACTGTCTAAAGGGTACCAATAGCGACAATCACAATTTTACCAGTGATACTTCCTACTCAAACAAGTTGTGTTTGGAAACCTGAGGTGTAGATATGTAAGGGTAATTAAATTTCCTAAGAGTATCCCTTACACGATTATTCATAAACCTTGGTGTCACAATGGTGTTGGTGTGGCATTGGGCCAACGGTGATTGACTGTTACAATTAGGACAATGATCTCAAACACAATCTATGGTGTTTATAACTATAATGTCCCAATCTACTTGTATATATTTTCACAAAACAATGAAAAACCTAACCATAGCTATTAATAAGATTTCCCTATAAAATGCATACAAAACGTATCATCATTGATAGGATAACTGACTTGCATTTAGTAAGAGACCTCAATGAGTGGAGTTTCATGCTGAAAAGAGTACTTGCAATAAAGATACTGAAATCAATGAGACATTATGCATTCAAAAATCCACAAGGAAGATCTAATATTTATGAATGAATTTGTAGATCAATCTAAGTTACATGTTTGATATCTTACTTATATCATGGCAACATAAAATCTATATATGCACTCAACATACCTCTTTGCTTGTTTATTTGAGAATGTTGCTAGGAATTAATAGGTGAATGATACATTGATCTACACATGAATCACTTGTACTTTCTTGATGCTTCCATCCCTTGATCAAAGCCACGTACCCCTTAGCACTTGAAAATTGTTTCCACCCTCTTGAGTACTTGAAGTCCATACTCAAGTCACACTAAATCATAATAGTTAGTAGAAAATAGTGACCACAGCCAAGGAAGCCCAAATTTACTCATAATCAACATAATAAGAAATAACTAAATCATCCAGACCATTATTCATAACATAACCTCTTTTCACATCATGGAAGGCCAAAATTACAAGGATTGGGAATCTTCAAAGGAGCCATTGTTCAGAGCCACCAAACTATCAACAAGAGTATCTAATTTATTTTGGTATGTGATAAAGAAGGGAGTTTTCTTTTCTAGAGCTCGGGTGATAAAGAATGGACTTTGGTCCCAAAACTGTTGCTCGACATCCTAGAGTGAAATTCCACTCACAAGGCCAAGGTTGTCATCATGCAAGTGAAACTAGCTCATCAATAAAACATGGAGGGTTAAAGGTCAACTCTATAGGATTGGGCTATACACAAACCTAACTACACTCTTGATCCCAAATATTGTCCCTAGTTGAAGGAAGACTAGTTGCATAAAACCCCTATATAGCTGATATAGCTGATATAGCTAGGTGAGCATAACACACATAAAACATATCTACTAAGTCCTCACTTAAGAATAATTCCTTGTTCATATCAATAGTCATGGATGCACAAAAAGGACAGACTTATTACTAAATTATTTATTTATGTTTTGAATAATGTGATATTGGTGTATTGTTCTTAGAATGTTGTTACATTCATTTGACCCAATCTTACACTCCTGCCAACAAATGTGACATGGGAAAATGCTTGGTTATGACCAATTAATCTTCTTGAATATACACCTAATGCCATGGAGATATTCTACAACAAAACCTACTTACAATACTACTCTTATTTGATTCCTCAGGTTTGTAATATTTCAACAAATTGCATGTGGAGTATATGGTTGCCCTATGATTTCTTTGGTGTTTAGAGACCATATCTGAACTAACCTCTTCCAAAATGGATTCCAAATCATTACTTAGTCAATGTTGGGCATCAAACCTAACCGTGGTACTATAGTAGTACCAAATCTAAGGGCAAGGGAGAATCTCAACCAAAAAGGGCATCTTAGATCAAATAATGGGTTGAGCATTGAATTCTGCTAGTTGGGAGACCTTCTACATGCATGGAGGTAGTTGGGAGAAAAACTAGATGTTTATTTTTGTGCCCAAACTCGATTCAAAAAATATGCTTTTGGTTCCAAGCGAGGCCTGAGGCTTGGGAAGTAACTATAGGTTGGGGATTTGGGAGTGGAAGTGGACCTAGAACCAAAACCTATAGGTGTTGGTCTACAAGTCCCTTCCGGGATCTACAAAAAGGGAAGTGATAAAGAAGGGAGGAAGAAAATAGAGAAGAAAGTGATGAAATAAAGAGGGAGATCTAATTTATTTTGGTATGTAGCCTCTACTGCTCTTTTTCTTGTTGAATGATTTTGTAATATTTTGAGAAGACTGCAAGGCATGAAGTAATGCTCATAAGCAAGGCATGGAGTAATACTCATAAGGCATGAAGTAATGCTCATAAGGCATGAAGGACCTATGTAAAGCACAAGCCATACATATGAATACATGCAAGGCATGAATCATAAATGTAAACCATGAAGTAATACATAAATACACATAAGGTACAAGCGTATATGAGAAAGGTTCTCATGGAGTGGACATGTTGAAGACACATCAATCATGAAGCATACAAGAGAGAGGTATTCATTGAATAGACATCTGAAAATATCTCATTCATGAAGTAACAAAATTCTAAAGAAAATGTCAAGTAATAAAAAAACTTACAAGGATGAGGCATATTCATAACTTTTGCAGTCTTGCCATGGATATCAACACTAGAAGCAACTCAGACTGTTAGTGTACATACAAGACAATATGGGAGTTCGTTATACCTAGCAACTTGTGGTGTTGTTGTTTGTGTTGGCTCTGTTGGACCCTGCAATTAAGATTTAATATACATTATTCAATAAGATTAAATGTGCAGCAAAATGAAATATTGAATAGTGTGTTATCTTATTGAGCTTCACTTGGTTCGAGAATAGTTTAATATTCTCTACTTAATAGGGCCAACCACATGAAGGTGGAAGCTCATTTGGCCCCTCCCCCCCCATCGTAACATCACTCTAACTTCCTCGTGCACATCTAACATTCATTCATTCATTCTTTCTATAATTAATAAAATATAACCTTCATTCATTAATATCATATAACGTTCATTAACACATAATATTGATTAAAATTAATTAACATGCAACATTCATCAATATTTATTAACACATATCATTCATTAGCACATAATTACATTCATTAACACATAAAAATCAGTCATTATCAGGAGTTTTAGCGCATGTGCTTGTTTTGTTCACCCTTTTAAGATGTATGTTAGTGCATTTGGTATGTCAGTGCTTATGCTTTGAGTGTTTGTGCATATGATGAATAGGGTAGCGCTTATGATTGTTTCACTCTTTTGTTCCAAGGTTTAGCGCTTGTGTGAAAAAAGTTCATGCATATGTTTGATTAAGAATTAATTAACATGCAACATTCTTCAATATTAATTAACACATATCATTCATAACCATTCATTAGCACATAATTACATTCATTAACACATAAAAATCAATCATTAGCGCTTTTGTGAGTTTTAGCACATGTGCTTGTTTTGTTCACTCTTTTAAGATGTATGTTAGTGCATTTGGTATGTCAGCACTTATGCTTTGAGTGTTTGCACATATGATGAATAGGGTAGTGCTTATGATTGTTTCATGTTTTTGTTCCAAGGTTTAGCGCTTGTGTGACAACAATTCACACATATGTTTGATTTAGTGCCTGTGTTCAATAAAATAGTGCTTTTGTTAAAAAGATTAGTGCTTATGATTCAGATGAATTTGTTTGATGTTTTTCAGGATAAAGTTCACTTTGATGAGTAAATTTAGGCATTGTTATGTGCACTTCTGATTGATTGGTATTTGATTTGATAGAAATTTGATAATGTTGATTTGATAATTTACACATGACAAATCTTTGCTAGGTTTTCATCATGGTACTTGCCCAAGGTGTCTGTTTTCTAGGTTATCACCAATGGACGAATTATTTTTCTTTATTTTTTCTTTTTCTTTTTCCTTTTTTTCAATTTTTTTTTTTGGATTTTGACATTTTAGCTGAAAATGGACACATGATAGTAGATGGAAGAAGGACTAAAGCATCTTTTTGTTTGGATAGTATCCTTGAAAAGAAGGGACCATGAGATTTAAAAGTACTCTCAAAGATGTTGGTAGGATAAGGACATGGAAAATGAGATGAAACTAAACCAAGGATTTATGCAAAGGATTGGACCAAAGGGATGGAAGGATGGAAACTATGCATTGGATAATGGATAGGGTATTGGAAGAATTGGGCTTGAGTGGATGGAAATGAAGGTAAGATCAATATTGACACACACCTTGAGGGGTGATGGACTGATGGAGGAAGAGTGTATTTTGGATATGGAGATTTTGATGAAGGAATAGCTAGGGTTTTGGGACATAAGGACCCAAAATGGATAAAGGAGGTGATGGAGGAACATATTTGAAAGGTTTGGATGGATGAATAGCAATTTTGGATTCCAAGCTGTATTTTTCTTTTTGTGCTTCAAGGAGCTGCTTAGTAACCCACATTGGTTTTGATTTTTCATGCTTTTGTTGTTATTTGGAACACATAACTTGCACAAGGGATTTATGAACCCATATATATTTTGACTTTTCTTTATTTTTCTTAGTGGGCCTTTGTGGCCTTTTGGACATTTTATTTTCTTTTTGGATCATATTTTTCTTTGTTTTGACATGTCTATTAGATTGGACATGTTGATCATTGAATACACGTGGACCACTAGACTTATGACTTTTATGATTGGTCAAATTGCTTGGAGGGGGAAAGGAATGTATGGATGGATATGAATGGTATGGAAGTATTTTTTATGTATGGAAGGTGCTCGAAGATGTGTAACTTTGTTGACCTTGACTAGGGGATGAAGGAATATAAGGACCTAAGATGGATGGAAGGGATGAAGGGTAAGGAACATGTTTGGATTTTGGAGGGGTGTTGGATTTAGCAGGGGTACCAACATCTTGAGGAATGTCACTGAGGCCATCACCATTAATATTTTCTTTAACATGTAGGGGTTCTTTCTTGTGGAGGTCTACCCCTTTGCCTTTATGAATATCTTGACTTGTAGGATACTCTTTGCTTTGGGAAGAAGACATGTGTCCATTATGAGGTGGAAATGACATGAGAGAATTAATGAGATCATGAAGTGGATTGGATTGGACCAAAGTGGACAATGAATGAACATCTTTCTCCAAAATGTTAGCTTCATGAGGGGGATCAGAATTAATGACAAACTCTTCACAAGATAGAAGGGGAGGAATAATGGGATTATCAAAATAAAAGATATCTTGGAGTGGATATGTAGGATTAGAACATGGAGATGGAGGAACAAAGGGATCTTGTGAAGAACTTAAAGGAATGATGGGGTCTTGTGGTGGACATAAATTTGAAAGGATATTTTGATCTTGAAAAGGAGAAAGATCATTGGATTCCTCTTTAAAGGTGCTCTTCTCTTAACTTCCAATCGGGTCAATAGAAAAAATGAAAGGAATATCTTGATCTTGTCCGGGTAGTGCATTGCCAATGGGACTTAAAAGGACATTTTGGTCATGCAATGGAAGAGGATCATTTGGGATAGGATGGATTGGGATATCTTGATCTATCTCAGGATGTGGAATGTTAATAGGATTTAAAAGGGTGTTGTGTTCTTGGATAGAATGGAAAGGAATAAGGGAATCATTGCGAGTGTCTGGAGAAATGGGATCCTGGTCAACAATTGGATGGGATGATAAGGTTTTAGGATCTTGATCTTGATTTTATTCAAGATTCATTTCTTCGTGCTCTAAATTATCCTCTTGACATGGGTTTAGGCTTTGGATATGCATGGGGTAATTTGGCAAGGGATCAATGCTTTGACATGAGGGAGATGGACTTTGAATGGGACTCTCTAAAAGAGAAGAATCTAATGGCATTAATTCTTGCATTTCCAAATAGTACAAGGGATTTTTATAAAGACATTGATTATCTTGTATTTTGGTTGAAGGAAACCCTTGAGAGGATGCATTATTTAATGTATCAATTGGAGGAAATGGTGGAAATTGGTCTTGTGAAGCTTTAGGAGATGGTATGGGAGGTTCTTGCAAAGCTTCAAAAGTTGTAGGAATAGATGCCACTGGAGAATAAATTTGTTTATGCGGGAGTGAGCCATTGCTAGACATAAGTGCATGATTATTATCTTTCTCAAAAAAAATCACTTAGGACTCTCTTTAAGAGCTTCATAATAGAGATACCTATCTTTGGAGAAGAATTTTAATCCTTGCGAGGTTTTGACATGGTTAGGTTTGGATTTTGCACTACTTTGAAAGTAAATTGGTTTTGGTTTGATGTTACGTATTGATTTTGAATCGAGTTTTGGTTGAATTGGTCTGACATGTTTGAAATTTGGCTTTGTGTGCATTCCAACTTTTGTTTTTGAATGTTTGGTTGTAATTGATGATACTAAGTTTGTTGTCGATACTTGCCAGTTGGTTGAAACAATTGTTGAATTGTGCATTTGATTGAGCATATTGTTGAAATTGAATTATTGATTGTGTTGGTTAAATGTTTTGGCATGTTGGTTGTTGATTCATCATTTGATTTAACAAAGTTTGATCAAATAAATTTTGACTTGGGATTTGGTTGAACAAGGTTTGATTCGGGGCTTGGTTCAAGTTTGTGCTTGTTGCTTGAAATTTTTTAATCTTGTCTAGTTGTGCAAGGAGAGCTGGTATTTATGATTGTTCAATGAGAGATTTTACATCAATTGGATCAATTTTTGCATTTTGACCTTAAAATTTTTGAAATGTTTTCATCATCTGGGATCTAGATTTCTCACTATTTTTCACTTTTTGTTCAATGATCTCGGTTTCTCGAGCTAGTTTCTCCTCTAGTTTTTGTATTTTGAGACTTTTTTCATCATAAAAAGTTTGACTGATATTTCCTTGTTGTTGGGTTGGATATAATTGTGATTGTCTTGGATTAAAATTGGATTGCATTGTGTTATTCATTGGATCAATCATCGGTTGATATGTCAAACTTTGTTGCATCTTTGGATCTTGGAACCTTGTTTGAATAAACAAATCACTATGCAATATTTTTGGGATATTTTTTTGCATTTAAGAATGACGTATGCAACTAATGCAACCTAGGTGATTGAAAATGCAACTAAATGTTTTTGGTCTTTTTGAAGATTGGGATAAAATTTTGAAATGCAAACCTAAATATACAACCTTGGGAAATTGAAATGAAGCCAAGACATTAATTGAAAAAAGGACAAAGGATGAAATGATGATAGGATGATGAAAATGTCTCACCTATATGCTTGGATACTAAGCTAGGTTTGACAAAATGATGTTGATGACAAAAGGACAAATGTTGGACAGGGTCAACCCTCCCTAACAATGACTTAGGGTTTACTCTAAAGTTTTGAATTTTCAAGTTTTGCAAAACCAAATTTTGAGACTAAATACAAGAAGGCTATGATTATGATAATGACTCAAGATATGATATGGATATGATATGACAATATCAAGACAAGAAAAGACTAGAGTTTATGGCAATGTAATGATAAAGCCAATGCGATATGGATATGTGAGGACCAATGACTTTGGAAATACAAAGTGCAACATAAGCCAAGACCTAATTTTGGGATGATGATAATGCAATGAAGACTTAGGAAAACAATTTTAAGCCTAAGTGTAAAATAAGGACACTACAAATGGAATGGATAAAATGAAGAGTAATGATTATGTCCTAAGACCTAAGTTTGGACTATGCAAAGCGTATCCTTAAGTGACATGAATATTGAAACTAGGTTGTCCAATGTTTTGAAAAGCCATGTTTATAAAATCTTTATAAATTGTTGGATGAATACTTGGACAAAAATTGGTTTGAAATTTGTTTTGAACTTTGTTTGGACAATTTAACCTTGTTTTTGACTTGTTGAATGTTGTTTGAACTTTGAAAAGAAGGTTGTTTAGGATCACTTGTGACAATTGTTTTTAATTCAACCTTTTACAAGCATAGAAGACAAGATGATTGTTTGACTTTCATCCAAGACAATCATGCACCATCAATAACAAATCCTATGGCTGATAAGGACAATATTCATTGGATCTCACTTGGTTTCCCAGCTATGCCTACTCAAAGAAGATGCTTGAGTCCAGTGGCTCCACTCCACGACACTCACTTCTCTAGGGCAGCCAAGCATCAGTTCCCATCAAAAATCCCCATGGCGAACTTTGTATCTCTACTAAGAGCTGTAAAAGTGTGAGATGGCATCAGAGGTCTGACCTCTTGTACCAATGACTAGAAGTTTTTTGGTCTCTAAGCACAAAGGTTTTTAGTCAGGGCATTCATTCGAGTGGACGTAGATCCAATGAATTTAATCATCTCTACGTCATTTCATCACCCGTTGTCTACAAGTTTCATTGCATCCACAGTTATTTAGAGTGGTTTGGAAGATGTTCATCTTCAACCTCGTCACCACTTAGGGTCATTCCCTCCCACCAATGCCTATCAAGGTACCAGGAAAAATTGGGAGGCAGACCCACTATCTAAAGGTTAAATCACACAACCAAATGAAAAAAAAGCGTGGAACACATGGTGTTCATTTATCCCTTAGAAAACGAAGTGTGTAACTAAGCTAGAAATCACAAACACATAGTTTCAAATATAAGTCTTTGGCCGCATCCTACAACAAAAATTAAAGTAGTTTCAATGTTTTTCTTCTCCCAATGAATGTTAAGGTGCTACACAAAATCATTAGTAACACATAAAAAACTCTAGGTTGTGTAGAAACAAAAATATACAAAAAAGCAACATGCAAGCAAAAATAGAAAATAGACACATGCAAACTAAAAAAAGCAACAGCAAAAAAGTAGCATGTAACTAAAAAACAACAAACAAGCAAAGAAAAGTGACATGCAATGAAAAAAGCTACATGAAAAAAAAAAAAAGAAACGTCCAAGAAAATAAAAGCGACATGCAATGAAAAAATATACATGCAAATAAAAAAAAGAAACATGCAATCAAGAAATAACAACATGCAATGAAAATAGAGACATACAGATCAAAAAATACAACGCGCAATCAAGAAAAAGAGACATGCAATGAAAAAACTACATGCATATCAAAGGAAAGCAACATGCAATCAAAAAAAAGTGACATGCAATGAAAAAATCAACATGCAATGAAAAAAGCTACATTCAAATTAAAAAAAAAAGCAACATGCAAACAAAAAGTTTTTATGAATTAATCACCTAATTAAACTATGTGCAATTTGTCAACTAAAAAGAAAATTAACAACCTAATTAGATTTATGTACAATTTGTAGGAGAAATTGAAGATTAATCCAATATTAATTAGATTCTATGTGAAATCTGTTGCATGAAATTGCATATTAATCAAATCCTAATTAGATTCTAGGTGCAAATTGTTGCATAAAATTGAAAGTTAATCTAGGCCTAATTAAGAACTAAATGAAATTGTTTTATTTGTCTTTGATTAATTAATCCCTGCAACAGGCACATCAGCTCTTCTGAAATAGTGACAAGAATAGAAACCAATAAATTTGGTCTTCTCGAACCTATATCTGATAAAAAACCTCACAAAAAAAATTAAATTAGATTCAATTCATGTCGGGTTCACCAGAAATGTAGAAATAAAATTACACAAAACCATGCAAAATCAAGCATTTTCACAACAAGGTCATCAAATGAAATAAAATAATTTAGAGAAAATTAAACCAATTTTACTCCATTCAATGAAGGCTTTGCTACTCCTTCTTTCTTCTCCAATCAAATGGTATGTGGCTCTCAAATTCCAAATTGCAAATGTAATGAAAGCAAGGGCAAGAAGATTCAAAGATTAAAGAGATGTTTTCCAAGAAGATAAAACAAGAAAATCAAAAGTTGACTGGTTACTTCCATTTTCAATTTTTAGGAAGATATGATAATGATTTTTGAAAATCATATAAATTAGATGGCGACATACTTTCCATTTTCAAAAATTGGGTGAATATGAGAAACTAATTTATTTAAATTGGATAATGATTTATTTTAATTTTTAAAATCATTTTCTTGATTTAAGGTCATTTTTTATTTTGGATGAGGATAATTAGAAATTAAATTAATTAAATAAATTAAAAAAAAAATTGTTTCCATTCTTGATTTTCGGAAGAAGATAATTAAGATTTTATTAAATAAATAAAAATCTATTTAATTATGATGAAATAATTAGCTAATTAAATAATTCAAAGAAATTATTCAATTATGAGGAAAATGAAATTCAATGTAACTAAATAATAAATATTGTTTCATTAAAATAGGATTGAACTTAATCAAATAATAAAGATTATTCAATTAATGTTAGGAAATGAATGATTAATAATGAAATGATTTAAATGATTAGGAAAATAGAAAATTTGAATTAGAAGAATGACACAATGTCAACATGTGATGAAAATCAAATGCGACATAGAAGACATGTTAAAAATTAGGTTAGCGACATAGGAGTGATGCCCAATTTTGAGTTTCTCTAACACCATGTAATCTCACTACCTCCTTGAAAAATAATTCAGCTACATGCACTACATCTTACAAGGTATGAAATAAGCCATCTTTGAGAATCTATCCACTACCACAAATAAATAATCTTTTCCTATCCATGTCTTAGGTAATCCAAGTATGAAATATATGCATATGTCCTCTCAAGGTCTCTCTAGTACTGTCAAAGGCTTGTATAATCCCACACTTTGACTACTACCTTTTGCAATCTGACAAACTCTATAGCTTTGCACAAATTTCTTGACATCCTTATGAATCTGAGGCCAAAAGTAATGTTTGCTCACCAATGCTACTTTTTTATCAATGTACCAAAGTGTTCGGCTAATCCTCCACTATGCTTCTCCTTTATCAGATTATCCCTTATAGAACTCTTAGGTATACACAACTGAACTCCTCTGAATAACATCCCATCTTTAATGAAATAATCCAACCACTAACTTATGTCCACCATAACCAGTTCTCTACATGCTTTTCAACGTTCTGCAAATTCTGGGTCATCATCATACAAGGTCTTCAACTCATCAAATCCTAATACTGTCACTCTCATCTCTATCAAAAAATTCCTCCTTCTACTTAATGCATCAAAAAATTTGATTGACTTTCCACTTCTATGCTTCAACACATAGGTGTAACTATGCAAGAACTCTACCCATCTCATATGTCTCTGATTCAACTTACTCTAGTAGTTAAAATATTGCAATGCTTGATGATCAGTATATAGAAGAAATTCATTAGGTAATAGGTAATATCTCTACTTCTTCAAGGCTTGAACTATGGCATTAAATTCCTAATCATACATTGAATATCTCCTCCTAGCATTATTCAACTTTTCACTAAAATAAGCTACTACTCTCCCTTCCTGATTCAATACTGCTCCAATTGCATTCTAACTTACATCATAGTCCACATGGAATACTTTGTTGAAATCTGGTAAAGATAACATAGGCTGCTTAGTGACCTTCTGCTTTAGCAATTCAAAACTTTTATTTTCTTTGATTGCCCACTTGAATTCTTTCCTATCTCCTCTCATTGTCTCATTCATAGTGCTGCAAACTGAACTAAAATTTTTGATAAAATTCTGGTAGAAACTAGCCAATCCTTGAAATGATCTTACCTCTCAAATGCTTTCCGACATAGGCCATTCAACAATTGCTCTTACCTTTTCAAGCTCCATCTTTAATCCATCTCCAGATATTAGAAATCCCAAATAGACTAACACTTCTTTCATGAAACAACACTTCTTTAGATTTATTAGCAACTTCACTTCTCTCAACCTCTATTAAACTTGTCTTAAATGCAATAGATGCTCTTCTTTGGTCTTACTGAAAAAACTAGAATGTCATCCAAATATACTATAACAAACTTACCCAATAATTTCTTCAACACCTCATCGATCAACCTCATGAAAGTACTCTGTGCATTAGTCAACCCAAAAGGCACTACCAACCATTCATACAATCCTTCATTTTTTTTGAATGTTGTCTTCGACTAATCTCCTTCTCTGATTCTGATATGATGATATGCACTCTTCAGGGCTATGTTTGTGTAGTATTTGGCTCCACTCAAACAATCCATTATTTCATGCATCCTAGGTCAAGGAAACCTATACTTCACTATGATCTTGTTTATTGCTCTGAAATTGGTACACATCCTCCATTTCCATTCTTCTTAGGTGCTAACATTAATGGTAGTATACAAAGACTCAATATTTATGTGATCAAACCTTTCTTCAATAGTTCTTGTACTTGTCTATTCAACTATGCATTATTTGCCAGTGTCATCTGGTGTGTAGCTTTGTTAGACAAACTAGCTCTGTGAATCAGGTCCATGCAATGACTGATACTGCTCATAGTTGGTAATCCCTTAGGCACATTATCTGAAATGGTGTCTTCATACTTTGTCATCAATTATTTTATCTCCTCCATTTGTTCTTCTGCATGCTCCTAATTCTCAGTCTTCTTAGGAGCTAAGGAACAAACACACATTTTCATGTCTCATTCCATCTAGGAATACCCTTCCATCCACCAAATAGATTCTATCATTCATACAAACTTCACTCTTTAGGGGATCCTCAAAGGGTAACAAGGTTTGCTTCATCCCATTCGCCACAATAGTGTATATGTTCTTTCTTCCATCATGTACTACCTGTCTATCAAACTGCCAAGGTCTATTCAACAAAAGGTGACAAATATCCATAGGCATGATATCACAAAAAAATTCATCATGATAATTCCAATTTTTGATTTCACCAAGTATTGCTCACTTACTAACAACTTATGATCATCCTGAATCCATGATATCTGATAAGGTTTAGGGTGTTCCAATCTTTCCAACTTCAATTTATTCACCATGTACTCTAAAATGAGATTATTTGAACTACCACTATCAATAACTACTTTACAACACTTACTAGATACCTTACATCTAGTCTTGAACAAATTTCTCCTCTGCAAGGGCTCTTCATCCTCTTTGAAATGACATAAAGCTATCCTCATCATCAATAATTCTCCATCTTTCAATTTGTTAGCTGATCTAGTCAGGCTTTCTTCTACCAATGTTGTTCTCCCAGTGTTCTTTGTCTTCTTACATTTGAAAGCATGATGTCCTTCTCCTCCACACTTAAAGAAAGTTCCTCTAAATTCTCTCTTGTCTTGTCTTCTATCATCTTTTCCAATGCCTTCATTCCGGTAACCATCGGGTTCTCTTCTCTGATAGAAATTTTTGTCATCCTTCCGATATGAATTACCATATTTTCTTACTTCCTTATCCTTGTTCTAATCTGTACAGGTTCATCTTCCTCTGGAATATCCTCTGGCTCCTTAAAATCTCCCTCCAGAAAACCTTCCACCTCTACCTCATTATCTCTGGTCATGTCTTTTGTTCAAGTTCTCTTCTTCTTCAAGGGCATATTGGTAATCTCCTTCAATAGTCTACAACTTTATCAAACTAAGTTCATCTTGTATAAACTTCTGCAATCCATTCAATATCTCGCAACTTTTTTAACCTCATCATCAACATGTATGGATCTGATATTCAACTTGTAGAATGTTGTAGTATACTCCTTCAAACTATATTCCTTCTGCTCCAAGTTCTGCAACTTCCAGAACATATTTGTAACTTGATAATCAACTAGAATAAACTTTGATTTTAACTTGGCAACCATCCGCTCTCATAATTTTATCTTCTCTTTGCCTCTTCTTTGTTGATCAACCTTCAAATACACCCACCAAAGAGATGGATGACCTTTCAACCAGGTACATGCATATTTCACCTTTCTTTCCTTTGCAGTGTTCTCAAAATCAAAATACTTTTCCATCTCTGAGATCAAATGAATTAATTCATCCGAATCCTATTTTTCATCATACTCTAGTAGGGTAATATGTGCTTTAGTGTTCACCCAACTAAAAACCTTCAAGAACCTCTCTTCATCTACATTGATCGCTAGTGGATTTTCTACTTGTTTTGTCGGTGCTTCTTCCTCTTCATCTTCACTCACATCTTCAATATGTTGGCCTCTTCTCTAGGTTGTCTTGACAGCTTCTAGCTGAGTTGCAATTCCTCTCAGTATTTCCATCACAATAGGGTTTGCATTACTATGCGCTCCACCATTCATATATCATTTTCGCGCCATCTTCACACCAGTCCTCTGTAGCTATAGGTCAGATCCATAATCCACCACCCCACAATAAAATCTTCAGGACAATGCAATCTTCAAAACAAAATCTCGCTTTGATACCACTTGGTGCAGTCATTGGTTAGGAGGGACCTCAAAGAGATCAATCTGTACCGAGTAGCAAGAGTAAACACAATGAAAACAAGAGGATGTGATAGAGGCAATGTAAAATTGAATGAATTAAATCATGAAAACTGATTATAGATAATCGATAACATTCGGATTACAAGATTCTACTCACCGACCTACTACGTACATGCTCAAGTATAGAATTGGTCAACTCTAGACCTCTAAATCTTAAGATATGTCTTCTATGTTATTCTAAACTGATTTATGGTGCTTAATTACATTGCTTTATATGGTCTAGATGGATCTGATCGACCCAAGAAGAATCAACAATCGATGAACATGATGAAACGTGTAAAACCATCAGCTCAGCCTCTGCAAAGAGATTCCTCCAAAAAATCCAAAGGATGAAGTGTGAATTAAAGGGAAGGTAGACCACATGCCAAAGAATATTGGAATCAACGAACTAAAACTCCGCAAGCTACAGAAAGGATCGGCAAGATTCACCAATCGAAAATAGGTCCACGATGTTCTAGTGCCATAAAACTGTCTCAGAATCCGAAAGTGATAACTTGTTGGTAAATGATCCAAACATCTTGTGGTTTAGGAATAAAGAATATGATCATGTTCACAAGAAAAATCCAGCTCTATAAGATCCGGTGCAAATGCAAGAAAATGCATAAAGGAATGTTGAAACTGCAAAATAGAAAACAAATAGAAAAGAAAAAAAAATTGGTTGATGCAAGATTGCCAAGAACTGGGGATGCTCCTACATAAAAAAAAAGTAGAATAAAAAATACAAGAAAATGAAAAAATGTCAAGAAGGTGATTAATTGCGTACCTAGGATAGCGGTGGGAGGTCGAAAATCAGTGCAAAAAAGGGGCCTTCTTCTATTTCTTCCTTCCTCACTGCAACTGTGAATGAGGAAAAATAAAATGACGAGAAATAAAATAGGGAAAATGCTTTTAAGAAATGGGTCCCCGTTTTTAGAAATAGGGACGCATAATATTTACATATCAAGGCTCTGTTATGGAATGGGTCGCAGTAATAATAGGGCCCATTCTTGGCAATGCATTTCCCAATGCATGCACTTCCCCCTAAGTAGGACATCTTTTTGCACTTACCCTCAAGGTTGGTCAAGAATGTGATCTTCATTCAAGTTGGAAAGGAAAATGAGGGCATCCCCCATGTCATCACTTTATTTAGGTATAGTCTAATAAGAAAGAACATTGAGATCTATGTCTTTTTTTTGGTCATCATACTTCTCTTTTATCTCCTTCCTAGATCAAAAGATTGCAAGAAAAGGTTTCTAAAATTAAATTCTTGCTACCAGATTGGACATAATTGAACATATATTTGTCTTTGTCTCTAATCTAATCTTTACTACTAAATGTACTATTTTGATATTCGATGTTAATTAAAAAGAAACTATTCCATGAATAACAATTTTCCTAACACAAATTAATGACATAAGATTAAAACATCTTTTACATAACTATAAATTCATAATTCAAGAAATTATGTTAGAAAATGTTTTACAAGAACCATATCACAATTCATGTAACGACAACAGAACAACCTAATCACTCTTTATATTTTTAACATGCAAATCTAGATATTCTGTGATTTTCCAAAACCCTTGGCCATTAATATGAAGACTTGAATGCGTATGAAAATATAAACTCTTTTTTCTTGTGTTGTTGTCTCTCCATATCTCAATGTCTATCCGCCATGAAACATCAATATACTTACAAGTACATAGCAGTTAAATACATTGTTCACGTCTGAGCTAGGTACACCTAGTGGCACTGCTGAAGACAAGATGCTGCCCACGATCCAGCAAGAAAAGCTGTCTTCTCAGAACACAAGTTTGTCATACATCTGGTTAGCTCATGATGCGGACAGCCACTAAATCCATATTCGTTTCTCTTTTCTTATATTTAGTCACTAATCACACACCACAAAGACTTGAACGTGCTATTTTCTACACTACCTTGTTCTTTATCACTTCTTTCAGTCATTCACGTGATTGTGATAATTGTTCCTTCTCATTCCACATATTTTCTACGAAAGTTTAATTGCACTCGTCTTTACTTGAGAAACCGATTGCGAATACAACTGCAGCCAGCTGTCGGCATGGATTTAGTCTTCAAATAAAAAAAATTGATGTTGGATAGATTGTTGATTCATCACCCACTTCACTTGTGTACAACTTAAGTTTGGAATATGCACGGACAACTATCAAAAGTGAGAATCAAAGACATCAAGCTAGAGTTGTGCAAAGGTTCATAGGAATGATGTGTAGATCTAGCTTTTCTTTAATACGCTCATATAATTCTTCCGACCATATTTTTCTCCTTGTGTAAATGATTATCAAATAATAAAGAATGCGTGCAATTAATTTCTTTTAAATACAGTTGTATAGTTATGCAAAACACATATTGAGTTGGTTCAAGAAAACAAAAGAATGAATGGTAATAAACCAAAATAAAGTTTAAATCTTAAGATGCTAAAGATTAAATGTGTTGTTATAAAGTTGAACTTCCATTCATAAGATTAGCTTGGAAAATGAGAATATAGAAGGATAATAAATATATAATTTTAATCAATATATAGAATATTTACCCATGTGAATAAGGTGGGAGACACCTACATAGGAGTTTATGTAAATATATGTATAGAAGAATATAAGAAGAGACCTAGCTTTATACAAGATATAATTTTTTTAATATTTATTCATTGAAGTAACTTTGACGGAAGTGATTCTTCTTTGCATGATTGATCAAACCCTAAAATGGGTATAATAGCTAGTAGGTTGAATAATCAAGAACCCTAAAGGAAAAAAAATATAAGTCTAATCAAGCTAAAGTGAAAGTGATTGCAACTCTCTAAATACAAATCCTAATCACTATAAATGGGTCCTAATCCACTCCCTCGTAATAGACACAAAACTAAATAAGAAATACATAAATATGCAAAATTCATGATTATAATTAATCTATATCTTAAATATACTTATGTAAAAATATTAAATGCTATTTTAGTATAATAAATTAAATATATTAACTATATATCTATAAATTTATTTTTTGATAGGGTTCATAGGCTTATCCACCACTAAACTGAAAATTAGGGGTGAAAGGAACCTCCCTCCCAAAGGTTGATACAAGGTCAATTTTATAGGGATTCTAAAGGTAACCTTGATACTTAGGAGTATGATGCTCAATTAGAGACCATGATGGAAAATTTATTAGCTTGCAAACAAAAACTTGAGATGAGAAATAACAATGAGGATGAAGCTCAAACCATTCTCTTTGAACTTAAAACTTGGAAACCTTATAATATAAGATGAGTGTACATTATAGCATAATCTTATATTATAATCATAATAATCTAGATGAAATTTTCCTTGAATTAAAAAAATAATACTACTATTTTTTATTACTTATTGTCAATTTGAATATCGACAACTATTATTTACTACTATAGCTTGATCTAAACATATTAAAATAAAAGATAGTTTTGTTATTTTTTCTTGTACATCTTATTGTCCCACATCCATAAGACAATATACCCATTCCTAATCTTTATTTATTCATAAATATATGCATTTTGAAAGGTGGAAACACTTTTTTTTTTAAATAAAATTATTGTATTCTAAATAACCTATCATAAGACACCCTTTCATCAAAATATGGAAAATAATACCCAACTATATAATTTTATCCTTTTGTTTATTCCAAACATATTTCAAAATTAAGACTATATTATACCTCAACATGTAGCAACCTTTGGCTACCAATTTTTTTTTTCTTGATATAATTTCACCTATGATTCTTATTTGTAAATTATTTCAAAGGTTGATCTTCATATTTATTTTCCTCGAATTCAATGAATGGAAACTTTCACACCTATATGTTTTATTGACAACCAATTTTTTTTTTCTTGATATAATTTCACCTATGATTCTTATTTGTAAATTATTTCAAAGGTTGATCTTCATATTTATTTTCCTTGAATTCAATGAATGGAAACTTTCACACCTATATGTTTTATTGACAACCAATTGTTTTTTATAGGAATCGATGTCTCACGGATTGAAACTAAAAAAGATGATATTATGCTAGCATACAATTAAAATTACAATGAACAATTTGATTTTTAAGAAAATTTGAAAAATATAGAGTTATTGATAAATAATCAATCCAAAAATTGTTATTTTCCTTAAGTTAAAAGCATTATTACAAAATTATATTTTGTAAAACAAATCATAGGTTTAATGAAACCTCAACCATGTAGGTTAACCACAACTTGTAATAGTTGTAAATGATCCATGTGTATTTTTAGCCTTATTTGAAAGGGTGACTTGATTTTAGTTATCAATGATGTACAATGAAGAAGGCATTGAAGATAATTCAACTGTTGGTAGTAATTTGATCTTTTGTGAATTTTTTTGCTAATTTTATTAATTTTCATTGTCAATATTTTCCACATATCTCTGGTTGTTTCCCCTTTCTCAGTTGTATTATTTGTGGTATATATATTAGAATACCATTTCTGATATGATACAATGTAACGGAGCACGAATCACTTTATAATTTCATTCCACCTTGCATTGATTTGATTTTACTTTTATTAGTTTTTAAAAGTGTTCTATGTAAGAATATATATGATTTTGAGTTTTAAAAATATTTTATTTTAATTTATTTCTTTTAGATGTTTTATCTATCAATTATTACCATTTTTAAAATTTTATAATATTAAAGTAATAAAGATAATATTTTAATAAGTAATTATATATTTCAAAAATTCAATAATAAATTATATGTTTATGAATTCTTAGTTTTTGTTCTTATTTATTTTTATAATTATTATGTTATATAAATAAATGAGGAATAATTAAATATTTGCGTAATATGCTGTTACATTATATTTTAAATATATTATACTTATATTGTATTATTATAAATTATATGCCATAATAAAAAAAAATATATTATGCATTGCTGTTTATATAGTACAAATTAAAATGAAATTCACATAAAAGTATAATTTTACTTGTTAATAATATATATATATATATATATATATATATATATATATATATATATATATATATATATATATAGTATTTACATTAATCAATAATTTAGATATAACTTTTATTCTATTTAATATTATATAATAAATAATAAATTAATACAATCATATTTTGTATATTTATTTATTAATTTAATATTATTTGTCATAACAAAAATTAAATGATTTTCTAGAATCTAAGAAATAAACAACAAGCACAAATGAATGAAATCAATCGAGTGTATTAGGATTGCTCAATGTTCATGAGCAGAAATACTTGCATAATTTGGCAAGGAGAAGGAGGTGAGATAATTGGACACAACCATTGACTAACGCTCCAAGCATGCAACACTTGTAGATAAATTGACAAGTGTATGAGCAAGTGGGAAGTGTCATGCATAATGCATCTCTACAAATGGAGGACACATGTCTACACTACATGAGGTGAGACAACTAACTCAACTAGCCTATGTAAACTTAAACTAAGTATCAAAAGGTCAAACCTAGTCCTAACTAGTTTGCTAATAACCTTGTTTATGCTAACAAGAAATAACATATATTAGTTAATAATTAAACATTAAGAATAATGTATAGATATAATAGAATAATATAGGTTAAGTTAGAATTAGTGGTTGTTGGAAAAAGAATCAAAGCTAATGAATTCATTGTAGAATGTGTTTATCAACATACATAAATCATTAAAAGGGTGCAAGGTTGTACAAACATTAGGATGATTTGACCTGACAATATATGTTCATAAAGTTGCATGTTAAACTAAATCAAGGCAAGTACAAATATAAGGAATTTAATGATATTTATTGTAATTTAAGACTTAGAAATTATTGGAAACCAATAACATTGAGATAGGGGGTGAGTCAGTGTTACACCAGAATAGTAGATTTTAGCCTTAACAAAACATTCATTTGACAACCTGTATACCAGTATAAACATAATTGAAAGAATTAATGCAACCAATAAGCTAAACACATAAATCAGAACCATAAAACATAGATTTATACATGGAATACCTCATTAAGGAAAAACCATGGTGGGATTTGTGACCCACAATATCAAATCATTGGCCATATGAAGAGATGTTACAATATATGATGGGCCTACACTTGTAGGAAGGCTTACAACCTAGAGCACACTGCTCAATCACAATAGGAGCCTCATTGAATACATAACATACCAGACAACAATCTGGAGAATAGTGAACTGCTAAGATAGCATCTTCTATGCCAGAATATAATTCCAGTTTTAGCACTGTCTATTCTGGTTAAAACCCTAAACCTCTGTACCGAAATAACCCTTACAATGAATTCCTCAAATACATAGTCTCTCTGATATATTCCACATTACATTACATCCATATATTCATCCTATCATTATTTTTTTTTATATTAAAATGATCTAGTCAATCTACCCTATATACCCTATACAAATTTTTTCCCATATCTGATTACATGTCAGCCACATTAACATAAATGAATAAACATTAAAACAAGTTGTTGATGCTGGATCCAAGATGTGTCGGCCTCCAATACTGATGACCTTTACCATACCATGTTGGCCTGCATTGTCGGTGACCAAAAAAATCTTCTATCCTGTCAGTGTCGGTGTCAGTGTAGAGTTTGTGATGTGCCTGCCGGTACACCATATGAAGCGGGAAGCCAAAATCATGTTTCTATCAATGACAACATAGTGAAACCTAACCAATAGAATGTCAATTGCCAATAGAAATGTGATGAACAAGTACAAACACTTGAGAAATGAGAAGGAAGATACAGTAGATCAATTTTAGTGAAATGAAACAAATAAATATTCTATGAGCATCATACATATTCAATGAAAAATTATACCAATGAAATTTATTATCCAAAGATCCAACTTTATGTTATACCTCATCATCTTATATGCAACTAAAATACATGAACTAGAAACTGAATTCAGTTGGTTAGACTGAGTTACCTTGTAGCCTATAACCATTCTTCCAAATTTGATGTCAGTGTCGGTGATAGTGCTCACCTTCATCAATCTCTTGTCTGATGTAGCACTGATTATCTTCCTCACAAAGTCATTTGACACTTTTTTATCTTGATGTTTCCCTACCGATGGCAAACCAGTAATTGCCCAGATGGCTTCGTTAGTAATTTTATAGGGTCTATCTAGCCATATGAATTCCCCATCAACTCTTCTTAGTACATGTATGACTATTTCATCCTCAAACTCTAGAATATCTAGAACATCTGTGAACCCTAGATCTTTGATGTGTTTATATGTTGGTTTGATCTTAGCATATTCTCCCATGAGTTTATTCATATACATTTCTTTGATCTCATAAGTACTTAAGTCCTCTATATGACAATGAATGCATCCCCTAACATCCTCTACATATACTACTCCCTCCAAAACGTGAGAAAATGCTCCAATCGAATCTTCCTTGGTAGCCACATGTGGATACCATTTGAAAATTGGCCTGGGGCGGTCCTTAACATCTACTATAGTTGGATTTGCAATGAAAATAGGAACAAAAGATGATCCCGCTTCCATGATTCAATAAAATTACCTTTTGCTTGTTCTCAGTGGAAACCTTCAACAAATTCTTCCAAATGTCGGTTTGATCACTCAAGAAGAAATCTGATTGCCTCTGAATAGCCTCTGATCGCACTAAGTCACTTTGAATCTCTCTATGAATGCAGGGTGATTAACAATGAAGTGTATTCGACCTCTTATCCATCGAGAGAAAACCTTAATCATCCATTGACATAAATGACTACCGGTGAAAGATACCGGATCTCACTCTAAACATATCAATGTCGGATAATCCTTTCCAATATCTAGAACATCTTCCAAAATCTCCTCCAGGGGCATATGCATCATCTTCCATGAAATTTTCCCTACCCCTAAGGCATATGCCTTAGTTACCGGATGAGCTCACTGCCAGTGTAGGAGCGGTCTCTTCTACCGGATAGGTAACCAGGATATTCCCATCTGATGGTTTTTCTTCACTCTTCCTCACCCATCTCTAAGTATGATCTTTCTAGATTTCATTATCCTTCTATTTTCCTTTTTCATTTTATCCTTCATTGGCAACTGGTGGATTTCTACTTCTGCTAAACTTAGCAATATATCTAATTTCATTGCATGCATAACATGTAACATTGTTCTTTTGAATTGCCTTGTTAAAATAGGTGAAATTGCTTGACCTGCACTGATTAGCCATATGCCCAAATTTTCCATAAGCATATCATTTTACATTCATTCTGCAATCTTCTATCTTATGAACAATTTTATTGCATTTAGAACATTTATCGCGAGGAAAATCAGGGGTTTTATTTTCTCTGTTTCTACATTGCCTAGCCATGTGACCAAATCTATTACAAACAAAACATATACCATTGAATTTATAAGCATTGACTTGCCTTATCGGTGCCTTATGGTTTTGATCTTCATTAGCAGTACCGGAAGTCTATCCTTGCTCAAATCCAAGTCCACTGGAATCTCCAATCTTCCTCTGTCTCTTCAGTAACTCATCAAGCTATGTTGAGCTGATCTTGAATTTGTATTTGTACTTACTTGCAGCAGTTAAATCATCTCACAGTATTGTCAATTGTCTCTCAAGATCTTTCTCATTGCTCTGGGATTTTATCAAATCAGTTCTTAACATATCATTTTCATGAACCAACCTACTACATTCATCAAACTTGTTCTCCAGGGATAGAACAAGATTTTCTTCATTTTTTTTCTATCCTCAATCTCCTTAGACATCCTCATAGTTATAGCTTGCATTTCATTCTTCATAACCATGTTCTCCTGACTCAAATTCTGACTTTGTCGCTTAAGTGCATTTTTCTCTTTATCATCCTGATTTTGCAAAAGTTCCTTCCTCCTAGCTTGAATAGATGATAGCCTCTCTTGTAGGACAAGAATAAGTTCTTTAACAGAATTCAACTCATCTTGTAGCTTTAAGTTCTTCAATCTTTCAACATTATAATCTTCAAGTGTCATCTCAAGCTATTTGTCCAAAGCCATATTTAATGATTCCGGTTTCAGGATCTTTCTCAAGGTGATAAAATTCCTCCAAGGCACAAGGCTCTGATACCAATTGTTGGAAACAAATAACACTAATGGGGGGGGGTGAATCAGTGTTATACTAGAATAGTAGATTTTAGCCTTAACAAAACATTCATTCACCAACCAATATATCGGTATAAATAGAATTGAAAGAATTAATGCAACCAATAAGCCAAACACATAAATGAGAACCATAACACATAGATTTATACATGGAAAACCTCAATAAGGAAAAACCAGGGTGGGATTTTTGACACACAATATCAAATCACTGGCCATATGAAGAGATATTACAATATATGATGGGCCTGCACTTGCAGGAAGGTTTATAGCCTAGAGCACACTGCTCAATCACAATAGGAGCCTCACTAACTACATAACATACCATACAACAATCTAGAGAATAGTGAATTGCTAAGATAACATCTTTTATGCTAGAATACAATAACAGTTTAAGCTCTGTCTGTTTCGGTTAAAACCCTAAACCTTTGTACTGTTAGAACCCTTATAATGAATTCCTCACATACATAGTCTCTCTAATATATTTCGCATTACATTACATCCTTATATCCATCTTATCAATATTATTTTTAATATTAAAATGATCTAATCAATCTACCCTATATACCTTATATAAATTTTTGCCTTATGTCGGCTTACAAGGATATATACAATATCAGATTACATGTCGGCCATATAACATAAATGAATAAACATTAAAACAAGTTGCCATTGTTGGATCCTAGATGTGTAGGCCTCCAATACCAATGACCTTTACCATACTATGTTGGCATGCATTGCTGGTGACCAAAGAAATCTTCTATCCTGTCAGTACCAGTGTCAGTGTAGAGTCTATGAAGTGCCCGTTGGTACACTATATGAAGTAGGAACCCAAAATCATGTTTCCATCAATGAAAACATAGTGAAACCTAACCAATAGAGTGTCAATTGCCAATAGAAATGTGAGGAACAAGTACAAACACTTGAGAAATGAAAAGGAAGATACAATAGATAAATTTTAGTGAAATCAAACAAATAAATATTGTATGAACATCATACATATTAAATGAAAAATTACACCTATGAAATTTATTATTAGCTTCCCCCCTTGGCACTTTCTCTACCAAATTCCTTAGAATGTATTTTGTCTTGAGAAGTGGAAGTGGACGAGGGCTCTAAAAGATTATGCATATGTGACCAAAAGAAACAAAATGAGGTTATGCTTGTCAACTACAAATAGTTCAATATTTTGTAAGAACTATTACCATTGTTTCAAATGTTTACCAAAGGTATAGCCAAAATACTAGGTGTCAACCTATGTCATCATTTTTGGTTATGAGTCCGTGACAAATTGGCCCATATGTATATCCCTCTCCCTCTCCCTCTATATCTCTATATCTCTTATGTTTTATTTTTGACTATATGTATTTCTCCCTCTACATTTATATCATTATTTATTTGTTTATCTTTCTCTATCACTTATCTTCATGGCTACCTCTATCTTCCTCTCTTCTCCCCTATCTAGACATCTCTCTCTCTCTCTCTCTCTCTCTCTCTCTCTCTCTCTCCCCCCTATCTCTAGACATGTCTCACTCTCTTATCTATCCATCACTCTCCCTCCCTCACTATTGCAAGTTACATGACATGTTCCTACTAGTAATGGAGTGCAATTAATTTCCCGATTCAAAGGTTTTCTTTCACTTATGTTTCGTTCCCTATAAATGAATGTACAAATTATTTAAAGCTATCACTTTCTTCATTGGGACCATTGTTTTAAACAAAACATTTCTTTCTTAAAGGTCTACTAGTTCATCTCATGTACTACACAAATCTATGCTAAAAAAGACCTATTTTTTTTATGATTAACCTTCCATACCTCTTTGATGTACCCATTGAAGACCACAATGTGATTGCAAGCTTATCTTTCAATCTAATAAAATGTTCAATGTAGAGAAAGTATTTACCCTACTCTTTATATCTGATTTAGATGAGTGATGCGAGGCTCCAATCTCGAGCATGAGTTATTTAGAGCTATAATATTTTCTATTTCTTATATCAATAAAGCATGTTACCACAACTTGTTTTCCCACTGCACTTCATAAAGTAGAGTCATGGGAATGTTTATTTTGCTAGTGGCTAATCTTCGCACAAAATGGTACTATAAAAAATCTCCCAAATATGCAAATCACAGTGTTTTTTACCCAATTTTTTGTGATTTTATAAAAATGGTGATGCAGATTATGAAGATTTATCTATTGAAAATTTGATGGAAACCTGTTATGTTTTACAAATTTTAAAAACTCTATGGAATGTTGTTTTGTGTAGAGATTAACTGCATCTATTTGTTTCTACATGTTTCCTTGACTTAAATTTTCATTTCTTCTTTAGATCCAGAATGGGAAGAGTATTTTGTTACAATATGGATATCTCTATGTTCTGCCAAGATGTTATGGTTTTGAAGCCAAACTACTGATGTTATGTATCAATGATAAAACTGAACAAGTTGACCCTGTTTTATATAGAACATAAAAAGAGCTTTTCATATATTTTTGAAGGTCAAATCTCACCTAATGCACCGGTGTTGTTTTCTGAGAACAACCATCTTGACCCCCTCTCAGTCCATGCAGATTGTCCTATAATCCACCATATTCATTTCATGTCATCGTACTACTTAAATGTATTTCTCTATTTAGTTTGCAGGGACTAACCATCTTCTCACAAGACATACATTGTAGGCTTTTATCATATCTTGCAGGGCCTAAAGCTGCACTGTAATCCTTATTTTTTTCTAATTTTGTTTGATTCGTTCCATGGGAAGATTGCACTACAATATGATGCAAATTATGGACACATTGACTACCTAGAATCCATTCTTTATATGGATACTTCACCCTTTTAGTGGATTCCTAATGAGCGTCATTTATTTTTCAAGGTCAAATCTCACCTAGTGCACCGGTGTTGTTTTCTAAGAACAACCATCTTGACCCCCTCTCAGTCCATGCAGATTGTCCTATATTCCACCATATCCATTTCATGTCATCATACTACTTAAATGTATTTCTCTATTTAGTTTGCAGGGACTAACCATCTTCTCACAAGATGTACATTGAAGGCTTTTATCATATCCTACAGGGCCTAAAGTTGCACTGTAATCCTTATTTTTTTCTAATTCTGTTTGATTCATTCCATGGGAAGATTGCGCTACAATATGATGCAAATTATGGACACACTGACTACCTAGAATCCATTCTTTAGATGGATACTTCACCCTTTTAGTAGATTAATCAATTGCTTAAATATGAAATTCCTGCCTTCTTGGTCAATTAGTAATTCTACTAAAGCAACTAGGAAAATCAGCGAAGAATTTGAAATGTGTGTTTTTACACATGTGTATAGGGAGGCCAACTCCTGTGCTGATTGGGTAGCCAACCTGGCTTGCCAATTGGGAGACATCATTACTAGTTATGGGGAAATAGAGATTGCAAGTGAAATGAAATCCCTGCTTAATCAGGACCAGAGCCAGACAAGGCAACGTGGTACTTTTAATCATAATTTATAATGCCCCTTCCGCCTTTTTCGATTTAGAGTTTTATCAAAGATAATGAGCATTTATATAGGTGTCTTATCATTATTATCTGGCATGGATTCTAGGCGTTCTTACAGAGTACCCACATAAACCAGAGGAGAGGTTATCAAGCTAAGAGAAGGAATTGCAAGGAAGGTGCTGGAAAAAAGGGAGGTAACGAGAAAAGATTCGAACCTACTTCCTGCTCTTACTGGAGAAAGAACAAAGAAGTCTGGGATATCCTTCAGCAAGGGGGTCTGAATTTTTTCATGAAGCGGCTAAGTGGGAAAGACCCCACAATCACTAGCTATTTCATCAAGAACTGGAAAAATGGCAAAATCTTTATCGGATCCCAGATGATGAATGTTGATGAAGAGGTCATTGCCGAGGCAACGGGGATGGCCGAAGCCACAGGGATGACTACTGAGGGAATGATATTTTATAGGGACCGAGGCATATCAGATAAAACAACAGATAAGTTTCATGTCACGGACGAAGAGAGGAGAAAGATGATTACAATCGAAAACTCCTACCATGCTCTGAAGATAATTTGCAGGCCATGGAGGTTTGTTTTATTTGCTTCTATTGCATACATTACTTTAGATGGTAGGTTTACCAGAGCCTATGGGCATCAATTTGTTTTGCTCAACCATTTCCGTCATGGGGAAAAGGTGAGCCTACCCTATTACCTAGCTTTCTCAATGGATCATATTATAAAGGAGGTTCAGAAGGACCCTAAAGGCGACCATGCCCTCCACCAGGGGCTTATGGTCCTGGTTTATAAAATGCTAAAGGGGAAGTGCATTGAAAAGCCTATTAAAGGCAAAAATGCAAGAGATGAGACAATAGAGAGTGAAGCTAGTGGATTAAACTTTGAATCGGAGACAGAGGGAGAATCGAAAGAAACTAGCAAAAAAGGGAGGAATAGGGCCAAGAAGAGAAGGATTATTGTGGAATCAGAAATGTCAGATTCTGAAACCGAATCCTTTGAGAAAAAAATGGTTAAAAAAAAGAAAGGGAAAGCTACTAGAAAGCAGACTCAGAGGAAGAATAATAAAAAGGGTAACAATTCAGACATCAACCACATTCTGGTCGATTCCGAAGAAAAGGCTGAAGAAAACAAGAAGGTTGAGGATCAGGATAAAGAAGGGGAGGGTAACCCGTTGATGGGCAATACTAAGGTCATGAATACCACAAGTCGGCAAAAGGAGGATAAAGGGGATAAAAGTGGCAGTTGCAACAATGATATTGTTAAAGCCTTCTGTGGGACCATCGCTACCATGGTGAAGAATATCAATAGTTTGAAAACAAATACGCAGGCTATTGCAAGAGTCACGGTTGGTGATAAGCCCCTGGCTGAACATGTTAAAGAATTGGTTGTTGTTCTGCATAATGCGAAAGCTATTGAATGTATGGTTGGAAAAATCATAGCTACGGAAAAAAATGTCAATGAGATGGGAGATAGAAAGGAAATGGAAAATAAAATGAATGACTTCGGCAGCAGAATTGATAGGTTGGAACTCAACGTCAAGAAGATTGTAGACCAAAATTTCCAAATCCTCAAATCGTCGGTGGACAACATGAACATCTTTATCAACAGGTTTGAGAACAATGCTGAGAAGGATGGTGATAAAGAGCATCTGGACAAGAAGGGTCATGAAAGGAGGACTAGAGCTAACACAAAGATCAAAGGCGGCATCAAAGGTCGTGAGCTGGAGAAACTGAAGACCTCAGCAAACAACATGAAACAAATGGTTGTTCATGCTGAGGAAATTATGAATAGTATTTAGGTCTCTGTTGGTGTCCTAGGTTATGTCTTTTTGTTGTCTCTGTGCTTTCCTTTCGCTGTCTGTTCCGGGTGTAGACACCCGAAATTGTCATGTCTAATTAAATAAATATTTTATTTATTTAATTATCTAAGCCTAATTCTTCTATTAATTAAATAAATCTTTATTTATTTAATTAATTCATTTATCCTCTTCTAGCCTTATTTCTCATTTAAATAAATACATTTATTTATTTAAATTATCCCTTTCCTATATTAAATAAATATTTTATTTATTTAATTGCCCTACTTCTTCTATTAATTAAATAAATCTTTATTTATTTAATTAATTCATTATCTTTTTCTACACATGACACATGTCATTCATCTCTTATTTCCTACACTACCTACCCCTTTTATTATTTTGGTATTTCTTATACCTACCCTCTAATCCTAGCCGACCTCCTTTTTACACCTCTCAATCTTAACCCTCCATTTTCTATTGTGTCTTCTATTTAAGGAGATGCTTTCTTCATTACCTAACCCTAACTACTGGATCAATTGACTACACTACAATTCTACTTGCAACCACATTCCGTTCTTTGTTGAGCTCTTGTGCATACAAAAATCTGAGAGCAAGCATATCAAACAAGATCAATGGAGATAGGAAGAATGGAGATCAAAACCCTAGTGGACATGTGATGGTATAATCTTTGTGATTTTTGAGTTATTTTGCATTGTCTTAGGTTATCTTCATATGTTATGGTGGATCTTTGTTCATTGTTAGGCTAGGGTTTGGTGGTTGAATCCATTTTAGTCTTTCAATATTGTTGTTTATTGCTATCCATTTTCACCATATACACCGGGTTTTTAATGATATGTTATATTAGTTGATCCCTTTCGGTGGGATCATTTTGTCTTTTTGAAGTGATCAAGCACTTTTTTCTAGCCGTTATGTTCTTCTGGCTTGTACAAGGTTCGGGTACCTTTCAAATACCTTCTTTTACTTAATCAAAACGATTTAAGAAATTATGTTAAAAAAGACTTAAAAAAATATTTTATAATCATTCCTTTTTTCAGTACGCCAAGGGTATCCCCGCGACCCAGTCCAACAACCCAGCCTGCTATAATCATTCTTTTATCTTTTTACTTTGCAGATGTAGATATTCTTTGTTAATCCGAAGCCCTTGGCCATTAATATGAAGACTTTAATACGTATGAAAATACACACACTCTTTTGTTTTGTTGTTCTTTCTCCATATGTTTATGTCAACCCTCGATATAGAATCCCAGAAACATCAATATACATAGCAGTCAAATGTCTTGTTCATATCGGAGCTATACCTACTCTCACTACCGAGGACAAAAGATGCTGCCCACCACCCTGCAAGCGGCCATACGGCTGGTTCGCTCATGATACTGATGGGCTTACTTTAGAGTCAGCATACGGACAGCCACTAGAGGCCATATTCGTTTCTAGTCACTAACACAAGTGGCCTTACGGCTGGTTCGTTTGTAATGCTGATGGGCTTACTTTAGACTCAGCATGCGGACAGCCACTAAAATCCATATTGGTTTCACTTTTCTAATCCGTAGTCACTAATCAGACACCACACAAATTTGAACGTGCTCTTTATCATTTCTTTCAGTCATTTGCCTGATTGTAATAATTGTTGCTTCTCATTCCACATATTTTCTACAAAAGTTTAATCGCACTCATCTTCACTTTAAAAAAATCAACGGTGAATACAATTGCAGGCAGCTGTTGGCATGGATTTAGTCTTCTAGTCAGTATAAATTCATGTCTCCTAGCGTGTTAATTGATCACCTACTTCACATGTGTATAAGTTTGGAATATGCACGGACATTTATCACAAGTGAAAATATGGTGGTCAAATATCGCTGGGAAAGAATGACATACTTATGTATATGGAAATAAACTTTCCTTATCTTTAACCCGTGCTATGGCAGATCAATAATTGACAGTTCTGAGAATAGATATCGGGTATACGAAATGCTAAAGTATAGAAAAGTTTAATAAAGTAAGAAAGTATATAGTTCAACTGAACTTGAAAGAAGAATGATATTATTGATGTATTAGATTACTAATGTTTTTAAATCAGAAAAGTATGATTTGTGTTGTACTTTTCGATTTGCATTGTAATTGGTCATCAGATTTATATCTATGTAAACTTGTTAGTTCCCGCCAGGGAACTATAGCAAAGGCTTTGTGTTTTTGTTTTAAAACAAAAACATGGTTACAGATTACCTCGGCAAAAACATGGTGGTCTGTTATTGGCCTCTATTGATGGGTGCAGAATATTAGAAACAAATCCCATACAATAAAAGGCACAAGATTCAACAGTTTGTCAGAACTTGGAGGTTTCTGTCTACAGTTGCAGGTGTCATTATTAATATGCTTGATAATAATGGATGCGTCTAGTGGCACGACGTTTTATACTATTGATTTTGTAATTAACGGTTGCGATTGATTAACCTGTTATTAACACACGCTATATGAAATGTCTATTTTGGAGCTAGAAACACTATTGATTTTGTAATTAACGGTTGCGATTGATTAACCTGTTATTAACACACGCTATACGAAATGTCTATTTTGGAGCTAGAATAACTGCGATCGACAATAATAGATAAAAGCACTGGTTTCAAGCTTAAAGTATCCACATCTTGTTGTCCCTTATTTTTTCTTGATGACAAAAGGGTTGAATGACATGGCATTTCACCTATGTTTATATGTAACAGTAAAAATTTTGTTTAGTTTTGGCATATGATCTTGATAAAAGATTATTAAGCGCTTATATAGTGCTATTGGTGTTGATATTAGTTAAAGCACTTTATAAAGTGCGTACAACATATAATGACTTCACATAAGTTTGAAGAACGATATTACGGTGGGCCCAACACGTCACAAGCTGACATAGTTTTCACTTGGCAGGTAATTGTATTTCATTGGTGCATTTTACTTTTTGCGGACTTCAAAAGTTATAAAAAAATGCAAAAGGAACTCACTAAGTTTCATTAAACAAAGATCAAAAGGGCATTTTGGTATTACCATTTCTGCCATTTGAACCCTAGCCGCCATGTTTATGTTTTCAGCTGGAATGGAGGTGTGCTTAGCTCGAAATATTTTGTTGGGTTTCTGATATTGTGGGGATTTGGTGCAGATTTTTAGCAGGTTATTGTGGCTTGGTAAAACGGGTAATATTTCTCCAGATCTCTGTGATTGTTTTCTTAAAGGAAGTTCGTAGTTTTGGAAAGATTAAAAACATTCTTTCTGTTTTTAAAAAAATATATCCTTGCCATGTTATTTTTTTCAGTAAAAACAGAAGCAAAAGGTTTTATCTTTTCTGTTATTCAAAGAAATCAAAAGGAAAAACAACAGTGGAAAAACAAACTGTTGTTTTTGTGAAAGAAATTTTTTTATCCTCATTGTAATTTCTATTTGAAATTTTGTTCACTGAAAAGAAAACAGATATGGTTTGTTGATCATTTATATCAGAAAGATCAGTTATATCAAAAAGAAAATGTTTTATCTCTCTGACAGTTAGTTTTTCAGTTTTGTTTCAAACTGTAGTTAGGGTTTGCTAACCCTATACGAGGGTTACATTTGAAGACTTCTTTGATACAGTTTCTATTGTTATTTAATGACATTCTTTTGTTAAAAAAAAAGAGACACATAGAATCTGATTGAAAATAGCGCATTGATATTTTTAAAACAGACTATAAGAGATTGAAAAAGAATTTATTGAATATTTAAAATTTAGTAATTTTATCTAAACTTGTACTTTTGATTATGTAATTATAAGGTTATATAAATTTACTTATAGTTATGTTGTATGAGGAGAAAAAGGGTTGGTGCTCCTGAAGTTGGTGCTTTGAAACTCATTGTACAGAGTGGTTGCTCTTGAATAATAAAAAGGAACTTTTGCTGAGTGGTTTTTCTATCTCAAGAGGGTTTTCCACTCATGAAATTCTTGTGTCATGTGTCATTTTGTTTCTACTTGTTCCGTTAAATGATATGCTCTAATACTTGTGTCCATTCTGAGTTGATGTCATTCAAAGTTGCCCATAATTCTGTAACTCATGTGTTTAACAATCTGAAATTCTTTTGTTACTCTGTCAGTGTGATTTATATCATGTACAATTGAACACACTTATGGTTCACAACTCATTCACTGCTGATTCTGCATTCATATTGTGTTCAATTTTTTTTTTCATTGTTAATTCAGGTTCACATATAAGCATTTAAATATTATTCAGTTTACATATATTGAATAGTCAATTGCACATGTTTTGATAAAGTTAAATCAATCAGTATTTTAGGTTGGTGTAATGTTCATATAAAATGTCAAGTATAATAAAGTTTTAAGTTTTGCAAGTTGAGTCAAAATTTCTATTGACTCTGATTCACCCCCTCCCCCCCTCTCAGAGTCAATCCACTTCCAGCAAGTGGTATCAGAGCGCAGGGTCCCTTCATATAGGTCTATCATAGGGATTGTTCATGGTCTTTTGGAAGTATTGTCATGGCTCAAACACAAGAAGGTGCCTCACTTACAAGAGCTCCCCTCTTTGATGACACAAATTATGTTCTTTGGAGGATCAAGATGGAACCATACTTGATCTATGTTTATGTCAATGTATGGAACATTGTGACCACTGAATATGTTGTTCCTACTACTATTCCCTCATATCTTGATGCTAAAACTCAATATGAGTTAAATGCTAGAGCTAAGCATCCTCTTTTGTGTGGTCTCACCAAGGATGTTTTTATAAAGGTCAATGCATTATGCATCTGCCTATGACATATGGAACAAACTTGAAACAATTTATCAAGGTGATGGAAAAGTGAAAAAATCTAAAATTCTCACACTCAAGAATCAGTTTGAGTCTTTGAGATTGAAAGAAGATGAGACTATTACAAGCTATTTCTCAGAGTAGATGAAGTTGTAAACTCCAAAAGAGGTCTTGGTGAAACTATTGTTGAAAAAGATGTTGTTAGAAAGTTCATTAGAACCTTGTTACCTAAATTTGAAACTAAAGTTTCAACCTTAGAAGAAAAGAAGAGTTTTTCTACAATGTCTCTTGATAGCTTACAAAGAATCCTCACAACCTATGAAATGAGGATTGGTAGTAATCATTCCACTTCTAAAGAGACTACTTTCAAAGAAGAAAAGAAAGAAGAACGTAATAGTGAATCTGAACTTTCAGATGCTATAGAAGCCCTACTTGTTAGAAAGCTGAAAAAAGAAGTATAAGGGTATATTGCCCTTCAAATGCTTTAATTGTGGCAAAATTGGGCACTTTGTTTCTCAATGTCCTCTAAGTGATCAAAACAGTAAAGAAAAACCCGAAAAAATCTATAAAAAGAAAACGTGGAATCTCTTTACTAAACAAGACTTTGAAGTTGAAACAGATGACTCACTTTGTGAAGGTATGAAACTTTGTTCATGACAGAGATAGAAATCTCTTCAAAGAAAGGCCCAATTAGTAAAACCAAAAATAAACTTGATGATTTGGATCAAGGCGATGTTGATCTTGAAGGAGATTTACTTGTGCTCTCAAAGAAATCAAGAGGTTAAAGAAGCTTGTAGCTTCTCATGAAAGCTCAAATCAGATCCTACAAGTTGAGTTGAATGACTCAAACTTGACAATTACAAACCTGAAATCTCTACTTGAAGAAACAAAAAAGAAAATTGAAACCTTAGAACATCAAACAATAAAGTTGCAAAAAGAGATTGAACAATATGAAAGTGCCATGCATTTGAATGATATCTTGAGTAAGGAAAAGCAACACAAAAATTTGACTGGTGTAGGTTATGATAAGGCTGAATCATCAAAACAAATTACTAAGCCTACAAACAGAAAGCAATTTCAGGCTTACAATAGAATGATACCATTTAGGTTCGGGTTCTTTAATGGCTATTGATTTTATTGCAATAAGTTCGGCCATAAGGTAAACACTTGCAGATTTTTGCACCATAGAACTCCTATGTTTAGACACAAACAAGCCTATGGCTTTCCAAACTTTGTCAAGTGTATTAAATTAACACCTTTGGACATACCTCTACTTAGTGCAAATCAAAGGCAAACACTGATAAGGTGTGGAAATAAAAGTTTGTACCTAGCAATGAACAATCAATGATTGTGCAAATTGCATTTCTGTCAATTAAGAAATCAATGTGGGTGTTGGACAGTGGTTGTTCACACCATATGACAAGAGACATAAATAAATTTCTATATTTGAAATATTTTTATGGAGGTTTTGTATGATTTGGTGATAATTAAGGAGCCTTTGTCAAAGGTAAGGGTACATTACTACTAAATGATGATACTCCAATCCATGATGTGTATTTTGTTGAAGGGTTAAAACATAATTTGTTGAGTGTCAGTCAAATCTGTGACAGTGGTAATAATGTATCCTTTAGTTCTCAAGGTTGTGCTATCAAAAATAAGTCTGGTAAAAATTTTGTTGCTGGCTTGGGAATAATTGGCAATGTTTATAACTTGCTTTACTCCACAAACTATGAAAACAATGAAGGCATGTGCCTTTTGGGTCAAGTAGAGGAAAATTGGTTGTGGCACAAGCGCTTGGGACATGTGAACATTGATAATCTGGTTCGAATCAACAAGAATTAGAATGTCAGAGGCTTACCCATATTGAGTAAACCAACAAATTGTGTGCAAAGAGTGTCTTAAAGGTAAACAAACAAAAGTATCTTTTAAATCTAAAGAACACTCTTCTACCAAACCATTACAAATTGTTCACATAGATTTATGTGGTCCAACAAGGACACAATCCATCAATGGTGAAAAATACTTCATGCTCTTTGTGGATGATTATACAAGAATGGTATGGGTCACTTTTCTCAAACACAAATCTGAAGCATTTGGCAAATTTAAAATTTTGAGGAAAATGGTTGAACGTGAAACTGATCTAAAATTAAAATGCTTAAGATCAGATAAGGGTGGTGAGTTTACGTCACAAGAACTCATAGATTACTATGAAAGACATGGCATTGAAAGACAATATGCTGCTACCCCGAAGACCTCAACAAAATGGAGTGGTTGAAAGAAAAAATAGAACAGTCAAAGAAATGGCTCGCACAATGCTCAATGAAGCAAATCTGCTAGATAGGTATTGGAAAGAAGTTGTTCACACAACAGTTTACATTCTAAATCATGTGCAAATCAGGGTAAAATCTACCTTTACTCCTTATGAACTTTGGTATGGTAAATCTTCTTCTATTAAATATTTTAAGATTTTTGTATGCAAGTGTTGCATTAAAAGAGATGAAGAATATCTAGGAATCTTCGATACTAAAACTATTGAGGGTATCTTTCTTGGATACTCCACTCATAGCAAAGCTTATAAATGTTTCAACAATAGGTTGAATAAAATTGGTGAAATAGTTAATGTAATATTTGATGAGTATTTGCTTCTAAGTGATGATGTGTAGGATGTTGAGGAGGATACTCCAATAAGACTTGATCAAGATCCTAAACCTACTAAAGAAGAAATAACAAATGAAGAGAGTGCATCTAGTCCTAAAGTTGCATCAAGTCCTAAAGAAAAATTTCCTCTACATACACTCTCAAGAATCATTACTAAAAGACATCCTCAAAGTCAGTTTATTGGTGACATAGATGCAGGAATCATGACTAGGAGAAGAGCAAAAACTGATGACCAAGCTAAAATGGTTGAGCATTATTGTTTGGTAACTGATTTTGAACCTAAATTTGTCTCTCATGCATTGATTGATGATTGTTGGATAAATGCAATGAGAGATGAAATCAGTCAAATAGAAAAGAATAAAATCTAGGAACTAGTGCCTAGACTAGATGATAAAAATGTTATAGGGGAGAAATAGATATTCAAAAATAAACTTGATGAATCTGGTAAAGTTGTTAGGAATAAGGCATGCTTTGTTTGTAAAGGCTATGCACAGGAAGAAGGTGTAGATTTTGGTGAAAAAATTGCACCTGTTGCTAGGCTAGAGTCAATATGAATATTTCTTGCATATTCTGGCTATAAAAAATTTAAATTCTATCAAATGGATGTTAAAACAACATTTCCAAATAGTTATCTTGATGATGAGGTGTATATGGAACAACCAGAAGGGTTTGTCTTTCTAGCTAAACATGATTATGTATACAGGTTGAAAAGGGCTCTTTATGGCCTTAAACAAGCTCCAAGAGCCTGGTACTCTAGGTTGGATGCCCACCTTACAATAAATAGATTCACTCGAGGTGGAGTTGATGGTAACTTGTATGTCAAGGTTGAAGGTAATGATATTTTAGTTGTTGAAGTATATGTGGATGATATCATTTTTGGCTGTAATAATGATTCCTTGTCCAAAAAGTTTTCAAAACTCATGGAATTTGAATTTGAAATGTCCATGTTGGGTCAATTAACCTTTTTCCTTGGTCCTTCAAGTAATGCAGCTTGAGCAAGGCATATTTCTGTCACAAACTAAATATGCAAAAGAAATGCTTAAGAAGTTTAACATGATAGATTGCAAACCTGTTAGCACTCCAATGGAGACTGGTTGTAAGTTGATCATATCAGATGACTCACCAGAGGTAAATCAATCAGAGTATAGATCAATGATAGGCAACTTACTTTATTTGACTCCATTTAGACCTGACTTGGTGTATGCAATATGTTTGGTTTCACGCTTTTAGTTTGCACCTAAACAATCTCATTTGAATGTTGTGAAAAGAATTTTCAAGTATATTCAGAGTACTTTAGACTATGGTTTATGGTATCCTCAGAAAAATGATTTTTCTCTTGTTGGTTTCATTGATGCTGACTGGGCTAGCTATATGGATGATAGAAAAGGCACCAGTGGTGCAGTTTTCTTTCTAGGAGATTGTCTTGTTGCCTGGCACGGTAAAAAGCAAGATTGTGTCACTTTATCAACTACAAAATCTGAATATATCACAACAACTGCTTGTTGTATGTAGCTAATCTGGATGTCTCATCAACTTGTTGATATGGGTATTTCAGTTGACAAACCCATCTCCATTTTCTATGATAACGCTAGTGCCATCAATCTCTCTAAGAATCCTGTTATGCATTCTCACACTAAACATGTTGCTATAAAACTTCATTTTCTACGAGAACAAGTGTTAGCTAATGAATTTAAGATGTTGTATGTGCCTTCCCAGGCACAAGTAGCTGACATTTTCACAAAATCTCTATCTAAAGAAGTGTTTGAATGTTTTGGGGAGTGGTTGGGAGTCATCTCTCAATCTACTCTTTCTTAAATCCCTACCTTCAGTAAGGGGGAGCTTAGCTCTCCACAAGCAGCATTCTATTGCTTTGCCCTTTGTCCTTAAGACAAAAAGGGGGAGAAAAGATCATTGACAGATTGGTATTCATTTTGGTATTGACGGATTGGTATTCAGTTCGGAATTGACAGATTGGTATTCATTTTGGTATTCACTGGTATTCATTTTGGTATTGACAGATTGGTATTGATTGACAGATTGGTATTCATTTTGGTATTCACTTTTATTCAGCAAAGCATCATTTATAGGATTTTAGCATGTGACTAGTTTCAGTAATGATCATGTGACAATTTTTAGTAATGATAATGATACAGGTCAATGATGGCATAATTTTTGCCATCAAGGACAAAGGGGGAGTTCCTTGTCCCTTATGGGTTGAATGACATGGCATTTCACCTATGTTTATATGTCAACTGTAAATTTTTTGTTTAGTGTTGCCATATGATCTTAATAAAATATTATTAAGCACTTATATAGTGCTATTGGTGTTGATATTAGTTAAAGCACTTTATAAAGTGTGGACAATGTATAATTGTTTGAATAACCTGTGGACAACTCGGGGGGGGTGAATCAGTTGTCAACAGATTATATCAATCAAACCACTTTATAACCTTTAACCAGAGCACATAAACATTAAATACCAGAATAGAAGAAACAAATATCAGTAAGCAATAAAACTTAAGAATGAAATAGAGAATTAACACAACGCAACCATACCACATAACACCATGATATGTACATGGAAAACCCAGTAAAGGGAAAAACCACAATGAGAGGCCTATCCATAGTCAGATAATACTTGTGCAAAAAGTATGTGATACAATAAGAGGCTTGCACACTACCTAGAGCATACTGCTCATTACAAAGGAGTCTCACTGACTACAGAGAGGTTATAGCCACCTCAATATAATTGGACAATAATCTTGAAGAATGAATTGCCAATGATAGCATCTGCCATGCCTGATTACAGTCTCGGTTAAGCTCAATACCAGAAGCCTTTGACCTTTTACATAAATCCAATTCGATCACCTATGATCGACCAAATCTCCTTCGCATATGATATTTCATTCCATGGCCATTACCACCACGATCTATAATGAGATCTTACATCAATTCATACAAACCCTAAAGCCTAAACCAATTAGGTCAGCCACCTAAAAGATATTACAATAAGATCATTACATACATCTACATTACAATGATATACAATGTCGGCTTTAGATCAAAACGATATTAACCAATCCATAAATCATCCCAATAACATGTAGAGAATGTGTTACATGATACCGGTCCATAACCTGGACCCAAATAGATTCACCATGCCAAAGCGATGTCCCCAATCAGTTGAGGCACGAAAAAAGATCACCTTCTGCATCCTGAATTCCATCTAGAAGCCACACTAACACCACTTATGCATCTTGTCAAAGATTCTCAGTAAAAGCTCTGCTGGTAAAACCTTAAACCCTTACCGATATAGGCTTACTAGAGCGTATGATAGCATCTAATCATCAAGTCAATACCAACTGACCAAAACATACTCCAGAAACATCAAAAAAAACATATTCCATTGATCCAATCATGTCTATAGTATCCAATTGATAGTCTCTTTTGTCAGGAACACTAGTTCTTCTACCAGTAACCAAAATCTATTTGTCGGTAACCAATCATAACAACTAGTGTTGACATCAGTGACAAAAAATCAATGCAATACATAATCAATTCCTACATATTTCCAAGAATCTCCCCCTTTGGCATTCATGGAAAAACTAGATGTGAAAAAGAAAACATCTAAGTGCCAAGAAATGCCAAAAATTTCTCATAGAAGATATAACAATGAAAAACTGAAAAATCCCAGCAACTCCGCCTGAGGAGTGTAGTCCAATCTGAAACTGATCTAAATCTCTCCCATATGACATATTATGACATTATTTTTCACATATCTCTCCCCCTTTGGCATCAATTCCAAAGATATGACATAGCTATCAAAATCTTGTGAATGTCAAAGCTGACTACTCCCCCTGAGTAGTAGCACCACTACATCAATCCAGAGAAAAGGATAAAGTAGATGATGCATACCGAACTGATGCACTACTCCATCAATTAAGTTTTTGTCAGACAGGTAGATACCCCTAACCCATCTCTCAAATATTCAAATGATTCCTTAGATAGTGGTTTAGTGAATACATCTGCAATTTTCTCTTTAGTGTTCACATAAACCAATTTGACTTTCTTTCCCTCCACCTTTTCCTTCAAAAAGTTATATTTAATTGAAATGTGCTTAGTCTTAGAGTGAAATACTAGATTCTTAGATATGTCAATAGCTACAAAGTTATCATAATAGATAACTACTGGTTCACTACAATTTACCTTGATATCCTTTAACATTTGCTTCATCCACAAGAGTTGAGTGCAATTAGTTGTTGTCACAACATATTCAACTTCTGCAGTAGATAAAGAAATGCATGACTATTTTTTGATGATCCATGAAACCAATTTCTTTCCAAGAAAGAAAGCTCCACCAGAAGTGCTCTTTCGGTCATCAGTATCTCTTGCCCAATCTGCATCTGTATATGCACATAAAGTGAAGTTATCATCTCTAGAGTACCATAAGCCATATTCTGTTGTTCCTTGCAAATACTGGAATATCCTCTTTACTGCACATTCATGATTTGTTTTAGGATTACTTTGATATCTTGAAACAATACTTACTGCATTCATAATATCTGGTCTAGTCTAAGTTAGATATAACAAGCCACCAATCATAGACTTATACCTTGTCGAATTTACTGGTGTAGATGTGTCTTTGATAGATAATTTCTCACTTTTCACCATAGGAGTACTTACCGGTTTGAAATTATCCTTACCAAACTTCTTCAACAATTCCCTTAGATACTTAGTCTAACAGATAAAAATGTCTTTTTCCATTTGAGTAATCTGCAAACGTAAGAAAAATATCTTCTCACCAATCATAGACATTTCAGATTCATTCTTCATATTATTAGAGAATTCCATGCACAATTTATCTTCACCTTCAAAAATGATATCATCATTAGTGATCTTGTAATATAAATTATTGTTAGTGTAGACGTATAAAAATGACCATATTCCTAAAATGAATATTTTATGTTCATTTCTCTATTTAATTAAATCCAATTTAATTAAATTAGCCACATTCCTCTATTTAATTAAGTAAATTACTCAATTTATTTAAATTAAATTCACTATACCCATTTAATGAATAAATCATTTTATTCAATAAAACCCCCCTATCCACTTTTAATTAAATTCAAATTTAATTAAATAGTTATCCTAAAATTGAATAAATCTAATTTATTTAAATTGCAACCAAATTGAATTAAATTAATTTATTTCAATTAAATCCTATTATCCCTCCATCCACTTGCAAAATCCTAAACCTATTTCTAATCCCTTCTAGACTCTTCTAATCGCTTCTAATTAGCCTAACCCAGCATCCTAAACTTTGTCACATCCCTAAGCAAAGGGAAGTCACTTCTCAAACCTCAAAGTCTTTGATAACCATTAAAGGCTTCCAACTTTCAACCACTTAATTCTTCAAAGTCTTTGATAGCCATTTAAGGCTTCCAACCTTCAACCACTTAATTCCCCAAAGTCTTCAATAACCATTAATGGTTAACTCAAACCCTCTTACATGGTTAAAGAATTTGTTTTAACTCAACCTTCACCCAACCCAAGGGTCTCATCAGGCCTTTAATGCTTTGACCATGATTATCTCTTAATCATTTTCACAAAGTTTTATCCTTGGATTAAGTCTTAATCCATTGGGTAAACCTAACTTAAGCTTGACCCTTACCTTCTAGATAACCATGAGGTCTTCTCAAGCATTTAATGTCTCCAACCCCTTCTCTCAACCCAACCCTATGTTGACACTTGTCACCATTTCATTGGTGCCAATTGCAAACATGGATCCCCAACTTTCAAACTCAACCCTTGATTAAATCTTTTAATCCTGACCGTCCATTGCCCTATTTTTGCTATAAATAGAGCTCTCATTCCTCCATTTTTAAGAATCATCATCCAAATTTGTAGTATCACACTTATGCTCAAATACATTCAAGCTTTCATATCATTTTTATGCTCATCATTTTAGCCTCTTTGAAATCAGGAATTAGTCTAAATATGCATGTTTAGAATAATTTCTTTATCATTTAGCTCAATCATAGACTAATATATCATGTTAGGATAGTATTTATACTAATATTGTCATCTTATCATATAGTTTATTGCATTTCTAAGATCATGCATAGCTTAGCATACCTTTCATACTAAAAACTATCAAAGCATCCCTCGTTCTTGCATTTGCCATCCCTAAACCATTTTGCTCAGTGATCTGAGAGCAAAAACATTGGTTTGAGGGACATTGTGAGATAGAGAACCATGGGACCCACCTTGGGAAGCTGAGTAATACGTTATTACTCCATAGCTTGCATCAAGAAGTCTTGTGTGTGTGTGTGGACAAGTCAATTAGTCATATTTTCACATATTAAGTTTTATTGACCCACTTTTCCTGCATATAGTTAGCACTGCCTTTGGTAAAACCAAGCTTCAAAAGATATTTATCCAACCTTGCATACCAAGCTCTAGGAGCTTGTTTCAATCCATATAATGCTTTCCTTAACCTGCAAAGCATATCTTTATCATCTGTCAGTGAAAATCCATCAAGCTGCTCAATGTATGCTTCTTCCTCAAGTTCACCATTCAAAAATGCACATTTAACATCTATTTGATAGACCTGATAGATCTTGTATGCTGCACAGGCAATAAATAGTCTAACAAATTCAATTCTAGCTACTGGTGCAAATGTCTCACCATAATCAATTCCTTCCATTTGAGAATATCCTTTACAAACTAGCCTAGTTTTGATTCTTACAACTTGACCATCCTCATTTAGTTTATGTCTAAAACCGCATTTAGTTCCAATAACATTCTTATTTTTAGGTCGGGGAACTAAAGTCCAAGTCTTATTCTTCTCTATCTGATATAATTCATCTTCCATAGCCTTTAACCAATATTTATCTTTACAATATTCAATAACAGATGACAGTTCAATTTGAGAAATAAGACATACCTCTTAATTTAACAGTCTTCTTCTTGTCATAACTCCCTTGTTCCTGTCTCCAATGATTTGATTTTCAGAATGATTTGATCTTACATACCTTGGTGTCTTTTGAACTTCAGGTTCACTGTTCTGATCATTAGTCACAGTTGAATTTTCTCATTGTATCTGTGTAACTGTCTCAGTGTCTTGTACTGGTTGAGGCATTTCCAAATCAGATATGATCACTTGCACTGTTGGTTCTCTGTCATATGATATAGATTGATCTTTATATTGCTCATCCACTTTCACATTTGTGCTCTCCACAATTTTTTGCAATCTTTTGTTATAACATCTATATGCTTTCATCTAAATTGAATATCCAAGAAATATCCCTTCATTACATCTACAATCAAAATTCCCAATTGAATCATCCCTTTTGATATAGTATTTACTTCCAAAAATTCTGAAATATTTAAGAGTAGTTGTATGTCCAAACTATAATTCATAACGAGTCTTACCGGTTTCACCTTTGATATGAATTTTTTTGAATGTGTAGACTGTTGTACCCACTGATTTTCTCCAATAGATGTGAGGCAATTTGGCTTCCATCATCATGCTTCTTGCTACATCCAAAATGGTTCTATTCTTCCTTTCCACTACTCCATTTTGTTGAGGAGTCTGGGGGGTAGATAACTGTCTCCTAATTCCATTTCTTAAACAAAAATTGTTAAGAATTCACTGCTTTGATCTGATCTCAAAAAATTGATTTTCAATCCAGTTTCTATTTCCACCTTTGCTTTAAAGATCTTGAATTTCTCAAAAGCTTCAGACTTCTCCCTTAGGAAAGTCACCCACATCATTCTAGAATAATCATCAATTATTAGCATGAAGTACCTATCACCTTGAAAGCTTCTGGTCCTTGTTGGACCACATAAGTCAGTATGAATAAAATCAAGTACAACATTAGATTTATCATGTATACTCTTAAAAGAAGTTCTAACTTGCTTTCCCAATTGACATACCTTACATACCAGATTATGAGGCTTTATAATCTTAAGTATATCTCTAACTACCTTTGTTGAACTTATCTTAACAATACAATCAAAATTAACATGCCACAACCTCTTATGCCATAGCCAACTCTCATCAATATGAGCAATCAAACATGTCTTATCACCAATGTTCAAGTGAAAGATATTACCTCCAGTCTTAGTACCTACTGCAATCTCCAAACCAGTTTTGTTAATGATTTTGTATTTTCTATCCTTGAACTGAAGTTGGAATCCCTTATCCACCAATTGACCAACACTTAAAAGATTATGCTTTAAACCTTCTTCATAGTAGACATTATCAGTATTATGCTTTCCATCCAGAGAAATAATACCTCTACCTTTGATCATACATGCTTTGTCATCCCGAAATCTGACTTGATCACCATTGTATTCTTGCAGGGACAATTTTTTTATTTTATCTCCTTTCATATGATGTGATCATCCACTATCAATTACCCATTCATCCTTGTCTTCAACTTTTTCTACTAGGGCCTTTTCTTCATTCTTGATAATCGATTCTGGTTCAACTTCCTTTATAGCATAGAACACCCATTCCTTTCCACTGCCAGATCCACTAGCATAGTTTATTTTTATTGAATCTACATTTATTCTAATTAGGCTTAAATGATTTCTTAACTCTTTCTTCAAATCTTGCATTCCTTTCAGGACATCTAGATGCAAAATGACTAATCTTATTACATGCAAAACATTTAAAAGGTGTTTTTCCTTCATACTTACTTCCTTTCGGTCCTTTAGGTACTCTTCTAGAAAATAAGGCTTCAAGTTGCTCAAATTCTTCATCCTCTTTCCTTATATCTTCCAATTATTTTGTATATAGGGATTTCCTATCACTTTTGCTAGTAGATGATGATGCATGAAAAGAACGTTCAAACTTTGCAGCTCCAAAGGGTCCAAATTCTTCAAGCTCAAAAGTAGATAATTTCCCAATTAGAATGTTTCTGTTAACTGAAGTGTTTGCCAGTTCTTAATTCATTAATTTCAGTAGCTTTCATCTTGTAAGTCAGTGGTAGGGCTCTCAAAACTTTAGAAACTATTTTATCTTCACTTAGAGATCCTCCACAACATTGAATTCCCATGACAATATCATTTACTCTTTCCATAAATGGAGCAATTCTTTCATTATATTCCATCTTCAAGTTCTCATATCTTGCTCGGTAACCATCAAGTTTAGCAATTTTGACAGTAGGGTCACCTTCATTTAGAGTTTAAAATTTATCACACATAGCCTTTGCAGATGATTTATCAATCAATCCCATGATTCATTGATCAGTGAGTGCACACAAGAGGACTTCTCTAGCTCTACAATCATTTTCAATATTTTTGTCCAAGTCTGCAAGAGTAGGATTGCCAGATCCTGGATCATAAGGTGTATATCCTTTCTCAGGGATCTCCCAAATATCCTTGCCAAGACATCTAAGATGAGTCTCCATTTGAATTTTCCATATCCCATAGTTTGTTCTATCAAGCTTAGGGATTTCTCTTCTGAAAATAGTTGTCGGTGGATTTGAAGTATTAGTTGCCATTGGATCTACCGCAAGCGGTTAAGCTTCTGCAAAATAGGACCAAAGCTCTAATACCAATTGTTAGAATAACTAGTGGACAATTGAGAGGGGGGGGGGTGAATCAGTTGTCAATAGATTATATTAATCAAACCACTTTATAACCTTTAACCGCAACACATAAACATTGAAGACCGGAATAGTAGAAACAGATATCGGTAAGCAATAAAACTTAAGAATAAAACAAAGAATTAACACAATGTAACCATACCACATAACACCATGATTTGTACGTGGAAAACCCGATAAAGGGAAAAGCTACGATGGGAAGCCTACCCACAATCAGATAATAATTTTGCAAAATGTATTTGATACAATAAGGGGCCTGCACATGCAGGAAGGCATATTGCCTAGAGTGTAATTCTCATTACAAAGGAGTTTCACTGACTACAGAGAGGTTATAACCACCTCAATATAATTGGATAAAAATTCAGAAGAATAAACTGCCAATGATAGCATCTACAATGCCTGATTACAGTCCTGGTTAAGCTCAATACCAGAGGCCTTTGACCTCTTACATAAACCCAATTCGATCACCTATGATCGACCAAATCTCCTTCGCATATGATATTTCATTCCATGACCATTACAATCACGATCTACAATGATATCTTACATCAATTTATACAAACCCTAAGCCCTACACCAATTAGGTTGGCCACCTAAAAGATAATAGAATAAGATCATTACATACATCAATATTACAATGATATACCATCTCGGCTTTAGACTAAAACAACATTAACCAATCCATAAATCATCCCAGTAACGTATAGAGAACACGTTACGTGATACCGGTCCATAACCAAGATCCAAATAGATTCACCACGCCAAAGTGATGTCCCCAATTAGTCGAGGCATGAACAAAGATCACCTTCTCCATCTTGAATTCCATCTAGAAGCCGCACTAACACCACTTATGCATCCTGTCAAATATTCTCAATAAAAGCTCTATTGGTAAAACCTTAAACCCTTACTGGTATAGGCTTACTAGAGTGTATGATAGCATCTGATCATCAAGTCAATACTAACTGACCAAAACATACCCCAGAAACATCAAACCAAACATATTCCATTGATCCAATCATGCCGGTAGTATCCAACTGATAGTCCCTTCTACTAGTAACACTAGTTCTTCTACCAGTAACCAAAATTTGCCTGTCGGTAACAAATCATAATAGCTAGTGTTGACATCAATGACAAAACATCAATGCAACACATAATCAATTCTTACATATTGCCAACAATAATGACTTCACATAACTTTCAAGAATGATATTATGATGGGCCCAACACGTCACAAGGTGACATAGTTTTCACTTGGCAGGTAGTTGTATTTCATTGGTGCATTTTACTATTTGTGGACTTCAAAAGTTTTCAAAAACTGCAAAAGGAACTCACTAAGTTTGATTAAACGAATATCAAAAGGGCATTTTGGTATTTCCGTTTCTTCCATTCGAACCCTAGCTGCCATGTTTATTTTTCAGCTGGAATGGAGGTGTGCTTAGCTTGAATGTTTTTTTGGGTTTCAAATATGTTGGTCTCCTATTATCTAAGATCATTTTGGTGGTTCTTTTGGCCGATATTGTGGGGATTTGGTGCATATTTCTTGCAAGATATTGTAGCTTGGTAAAACGGGTAATATCTCTCTAGATCTCTGTGTTTTTTTTCTTAAAGGAAGTTTGTAGTTTTGGAAAGATTAAAAAAATTCTTTCTGTTTTAAAAAAAAAATATCCTTGCCTTGTTATTTTATTTTAGTAAAAATAAAAGTAAAGGGTTTTATCTTTTCTGTTATTCAAAGAAATCAAAAGGAAAAACAAACAGTTGTTTTTGTGAAAGAAAATTTTTGATGCTCATTGTAATTTCTATTAGAAATTTTGTTCATTGAAAAGGAAACATATATTTTATCTCTCTGATAGTTAGTTTTTCAGTTATGTTTCAAACCCTAGTTAGGGTTTGGTAACCCTATACGAGGGTTACATTTAAAGACTTCTTTGATACATTCTCTATTGTTATTTAATGACATTATTTAAAATAAAGAAAAAGAGACACAAAATCTGATTGAAAACAATGCATTGATATTTTTAAAACAGACTATAAGGGTTTATTGACAGAAATATTTTGTGGAAAAGACATTGTTGTATTATAGAGATTGAGATTACTCTCTCTTATTGAAATTGAGACTGTACTCTCTAGTTGTCTGATAGAGATTGAAAAAGAATTCATTGAATATTTAAAATTTAGTAATTTTAGTAAACTTGTACTTGCATTTTGATCATGCAAATATAAGATTATATAAATTTACTTACAGTTATGTTGTATAAGGAGAAACGAGGTTGGTGCTCCTAAAGTTGGTTCTTTGAAACTCATTGTACAGAGTGGTTGCTCTTGAATAATAAAAATGCCGAGTGTTTTTCCTAACCCAAGAGGGTTTTACACTCATGAAATTCTTGTGTCGTGTTATTTTGTTTCTAATTGTTCCGTTAAATGATACACTTTAATACTTGTGTCCATTCTAAGTTGATGTCATTGAAAGTTTCCCATAATTTTGTAACTCAGTGTTTTACAATCTGAAATTCATTTGTTACTCTATCAGTGTAATTCATATCATGTACAATTGAACACACTTATGGTTCATAACTCATTCACTGTTGATTCTGCATTCATATTATGTTCAAGTTTTTTTTTCATTGTTAAGTCAGGTTCAAATATAAGCATTTAAAGATTATTCAGTTTAAATATATTGAATAGTCAACTGCACATGCTTTGATAAGGTTAAATCAATCAGTATTTTAAGTTGGTGTAATGTTCATATAAAATGTCAAGTATAATAAAGTTTTAACTTTTACAAGTTGAGTCAAAATTTCTATTGGCTTTGATTCACCCCCTTCCCCCCTCTCATAGTCAATCCACTTCCAACACATATATCTTATGTAAGTGATCTATTAAACATTGCACAAACACCTATTGTAATCGGTCCTCAAGATAAAATCCTACCTCTGAATGTCATTAGCTTTCATTGAAGATTCAAAGTAATAGTTGTCCAATGTAGGTGGCTTACAATAATAACAATGAGAGGATTCAATGTGTTTGTCAGGAGTTGCGGGTGTTTGTCTATAGTTGCAGGTGTTGTTATTAATATGCTTGACAATAATTGATGAAATTGATGGTTTCGAGCTTAGGGTATGCACATGTGTCTTATGGAAATAATCTAATAAACTTTGTGCAAACACCTATGGTAATTAATCCTCAAGACAACATCCTACCTCTAAATGGCATTAACTTTCATTGAAGATGTCAAGTCATAGTTGTCCAATGTAGGCAACTTAGAATAATAATAATAATGAGCATGGTTTTCACATAATTTTCACGGTGTATGTACATGTGAAAGAAATCAATGAAGATGTTGACTTGAAAGTGGAATTTTCTATGGCTACAATTTGCTTGCATTCCACTCAATGGAGGATCGGATCAGATTTGAAAGTGAACAAATTAGAAATGGCCCACTTCACCTATTCAAACAAAAAAGATACATAAGAGAACCTACACCTCTCTGGATTGACGTTTGAGCAAGCCACAAGACTTGTTTAAAAGAAACCCACATGATGCCTTCCCTCTCTAACCTCTATTCTCCTTGTTTATTTTAATCAATGGCACTGGTAGTAGGTGTCGGACCGCTATGGGGTGCCATAGTAATCCCTACAAATGTCACTAGAGTAAAACCCTAACCATAAGTTTTATTTAACAAACAAGGGAGGGAAGAAATATAGATGTGCATACTAGACACTAGGTCAAGAAATGGCTCTACAAAAGAAAAGGGTGTAGACCAAGGAGAGAAGCACACCAACAAGAGAGGATTTGACCTGCTAGCATGGTCATCATCCTACATTACATAAAAATTAAGCAAATAACAAAAAGATCCAAACCCTAAGCCTGTTACTCCTCTTGTTCACCAACAAAAGCCTCATGGCAGTCCCTCTGATACTTCTCCTCCTACTTCTTCTCCTACTTCTTCAAACAATATTAAAGTCCAGAAATCTATGATAAGATCATGAAAGTCTTTCATTTCTTTTCCTGAATTTGCTAAGATTTTGGCATATATTTCATCATAGTTTTTGTATTGTTGCGCCTAACAATTGCAAATGCCTTATGTCTATAATCCATATACTTATACTGCTTATGAAATATGCCTATTATGTTTTTGTATTACCCAATATGTTTTCCTATAATTTAAGTGCATTTTTAACTATGCAATTTTTTTTTAACCTTTTGTCAATAAACCAAATGCGAATCTTCAGTTGAAAGTGTGTGGAGCATTTTACCACTATTGTGTGCATAAATTTCTCCAAATGCACTATCTCTACTATCCACCGTGTCCATGTGTAAAAATATGGTGTAAGAACATCTTGGAATTACATCTTGAGGACAAATTTTGACCTTTTATAGAATGAATAGATTTATGTTGGTAATTATTTTTCGGACGCATCTATTCCAACTCCAAAACGACACTACAGATTGACTAACATGCGTGTTAGTCGCGCTTTTTACATTGTCAATTTTGCAATTAACGGTTGCGATTGACTAATCTATGGCTAGCACGTTGTACGAAAGGTTCGTTTTGGAGCTAGAATAGATGCAACCTTATTTTTCCGTCATATTCATATCTTTGCATGTCTTATAAAATTATGTAAATCTGTAAAATTTGAGAACTAGCTATGTTATAAATATGTGGCTACGAAGAGAACTAATGTAGAATATGTGGCTATGAGGAGAATTAATGTAGTATTTTAATGTAGTGTGGTGAAACATTTTAGTTATCTTTTTTTATCAACTGCAAATTGTCAAATAGTGAAACAAAGCTTTTACTCTCTTTTTTTAAAATAGACTTTGGTGTGGCAACTTTTCAAGAAGTGAACTGTAATATGTCGGATAAATGTGTCAAATTTTCATCCTAGGACACTTGGTAATGACTTAACGAATTATTAAGTCCAATACCTAAAAAAAAAATTCATGGCAATATCTACCTAGTTTTGACCAAGTTATTTAAGGTTTTGTAGGGTAAAAAACTTATTAATTTATAAAACTATTTTCATTAATTTTTCATATTTTTTCTAGTCACTTGGATCAATCTACAAGAAGTGGCAACGATAGATTCAGCTATAGGATCAAATCTAGACATAGAAAAGATAACAATAAAAAATAATTTGAAAGCAAGATCTTCAAGAAAGATCAATTTATTAAACCAAGAAAAGGGAGCAAGTGTAAGGTTAAAATTATTATATGAGCTCTTCCCAATTCTACATGGAAAACTAACTCATTCTCCTTTACATAAAATAAATAACAAATCATGTATTGAGATATTTTTTGGCAAAAGAAGTTTTGTAGAGACAAGTTTTTAAAACACTATATTATTACATTCTTCGAATAGTATTAACATCCTTTTGGTATTTTACTACATAGAATTCAATAATGACCACTAGAAATCATGCCATATGCAATAGAAGATGAGAATAAACACTTGGACACACTTAACCAAAAACCTCAATTAGACCAAAAAAAAAAAAAATGTCTTACCATCTGTTAGCAAGAACTTCATTGCTTTGCAACACCTTTTTCATTTAGATTTCCTCTATTTTCATTATTATCTATTTTAGTATTTATAGTTAATTTTAAAGGGCTAATAGACATATTTTCTAGGTCAATCTTTGTAAATTTAGGTACAAAATCAAACACATCAAGTTTGATTTATGCAAATATTGTTCCTAAGAATGATATCTAGATCTAATTTGGCACCAATACACTAATATAATTATTCCTAGCATATTTTTCTTCTTAAATATGAATAAAATGTAGATGATTATCAAGTAATAATAAAAAAGGAGCACAAATAAATTCTTTTAATTACAATTGTATAGCATTGGTTAGCAATAAATGATGCAAACATATTTTTAGTGGGTTAAAGATAAGAAAACAATAGGTAGTAGTCAACCAAAGCTTGAATTTAAATTTTAATAAGCTAAAGGTCAAATAAGTTTCTATAAAATTTAACTTTCATCCATTCGATTAACTTGCAAAATGAGAATATAATCAAATCAATGGTTTAACATAACACATAGGGAGAGGTGCATTGATAAGCATAATAAATACATAATTTGAATGATTTTATAGAAATATGTGCCCATGGGGATAAGGTGGGAGATAGGTCCATAGGAGTGTGTGAAATGGATGGGAAGATTAATAAGGTAAGGGACATAACATTACACAAGAATGTGGAGTATTTTAATACATAACCCTTGAAGTGACTTTGAGTGAACTAGTTCTTGCCTACATGATTGATTAACCCTTAGAATGGATGCACTAGCTAGTAAGTTTATAATGAAGAATTCCCAAGGCTAAAATATATAAGTTTGATCATAATCAAGTGAAAAAGATTGCACATCTCTAAATAGCCAACCTTAATCACTCTAAATGGATACTAATATATTCCCTCAAAATAGACACAAAACTAAATGGGAAATAACAAGGACATGCAAACTTCATGATTACAATTAATGTATACATTAAATCTACCTATGCAAAAATATAAATTTTTAATTTAATATAATAAACATAATAGATTAATTATATAACTACAAATTTCCATATTCATGATGTGGATAGGGTTTATCCACTTCTAAACCAAAATCTAGTGGTCAAAGGAATCTCCCTCCTAAAGGTTGGTACAATATCAACTTGATAGGGCTTCTAGAGGTAACCTTGGTACTTAGGAGTATGATGTTTAATTGAACATCATGATGTAAGGTTTATTAGGTAGCAATTGAAAACCTTATAATGGGGATTAATAATGAGCTTAAACGTCAAGTCATTCTTCTTTGACTTCAAACTTCAAAACTCTTCATTATAAGATGACTGTTTATTAAGGTAGAATCTTTGATTATAGTCAATATAATCTAGAGGAAATTCTTATAAATAAAAAGATAAATAATATTATTTATTATTAATTTTTAATAATATTAATATCAAGTGATATTATTTACTACTATAGCTTCATCTAAAGATAATGAAATAAAATATATATTTTGTCTAAATGTGTTTCTGGATTTGATTGTGTGAGTTTTTTATGCCAACAAACCTCACACAATCAAATCCAGAAGCACATTCATACAGTCTCATAGATTGTAGAAATCTACTGACTTTAAAAGATAGTTTCCTTATTTTTTTCTTGTGGATCTTATTTTTCCACTTTAATAAGATAACTTTCTCATTCTCGTCCATTATTTATTTATCAATGTGAGCACTTGAAAAGTTGGAAATAAATTGAAAAAGGAAAAATATATTGAAATAACCTATCATAGGCCAACCTCTAGTCAAAATATGAACAATGAAACCCAACTAGATATTTTTTCAGTTTACTTTTTTCTAATGATATTTCGAAACTAAGGTTGAATTATTTTTCCATATGTAGCAATATTTTCCTATTTTATAAAGTATGCATCATATTCTAGTGTATAATTAACACAAATTTATTCATCCTTCATTTTCTACCTTATCATTTATTTGTACCTTCCTTTATATTTTTCTCTTAAAAATTAGTAGCATGATTATTACGGTGTCAACGTTTAAATATATATATTTTTTTGGTTTCTACCACATTCCCAACTACAAGTATTATGTGTATGTTCTTCGAAAATTTTATATCTTTATATTTATTCTCTATGAGTTTATAGAGTGGGTAATTCAACATCTAGGTAGTCATTCTAAAAATTCCTTAACAAATTTCTCACTTCTGTCTAATTTTTATATGAACTTTAATTCTCCTTTTTGTTGCTGATTTTTCTTACTATAAATAATCAATGTATACGAATTATTTTAATTTTTACTCTCACTACCCAAGGAACCCATAACATTATCACGTGCCTCATCAAAATGATAAAATTGTTGTTTTTTTTTTATAATATATTGTGAGAATCATTGATGTTGTAACTTGATCTACTTCACAATAGACATTATCAAAATATGACATTACGGTTTATGTTTTAATTAAAACCAATTGCTAGTCCTAAGAATTCTAGTTGATATCTCTCATAAATTGAAACTATAAAAAATAATATTTTTGATTAGGGATAAAATAGGTTTTGAAGGGACCCAAAATCATGAACAAATGTTTTTAACTAGCATTTGAAACCCGCATATAGAATGTTGTGAATAGATTAAATAGTTCCAAATAGAATCCTAACCAAATAAGGAAAACAACATCAATACATAAAAGGCATGTCTATAAAAAGATCCAAGTTTGAGGTCTCCTAACAATTCAACTTGTAAATTCAATAACAATATGTTTTGGAAACACTCCCATAAGATTTAGATAATATAGCAATAAGCTCGCTTTACCTTCTTTAATCACCACCTCTATAGGAGAAAAATAAAGAAGTTTGAAGTAAGGGTAGTAACAATCCCCTTGTAGCCAAGATTCAAAAAACGGGTAGTGGAAAACCACTTACAAGTCTACTAAATCTTTCAAGCACAAAAAAGCTCCACCTCAAAAGGAGAAAGAACCACCTTAGTAGGAGAGACAAGATAGGAAATTGGTATGAGAAGAAACAAACCCCCAACCTCTTCCATAAACATGATCTCCACCTTTATATTAAAATCATTAAGCAAGAATAGGATGAAAGACACATAGGCCCCTAGTTGAGGATCAAATATAGAAATACACAAATACCACTTAGCACTTAGAAAAAAAGACACATTCTTCAAAATGGAAGAAGAAACTCGAACTTAAAAAACCAACCAACAAAAAAATTACCCCCAAAGACATAAGGGAAACAAAATCAAGCAATAGCAAAGCTTAAAGGGGCCCCTTATATTTATAACACAATCACAATGCCCATTGGGGAGGAAAACAACAATATGCCAACAAAATCCCCAAAGAATCTTCAAAAGAGCACTCAAAGCAAGGAGATGAGAGAAAAAATATAAAATGTGACATCTTCCATTAGTGAATAGGCATGCATGGAAAGAAATCTTGGAACTAGCCTCAACCAAAGAGATCAATTGAAGAAGTCACCAAAACCATTCATCTTGAACTCTAACCTAGAAAGCACCAAAAATAGCACAAAATACCACTAGAGCACCATCCATGGAGCTAAAAGATAAAAGATATATAACACCCCACCTATTAATGGAATGTGTTTTGAAATTAAGACAAAATTAAATTGATTCTATGACTCTTTTATTATTTTCTTGTTACAAAGAGGTATGTGTGAATCTGAACTAATGAATATGACTTGAATCATAAGGTAGGCGTGTTATACTCAAATTGTGGAAAGTATAGTCTATCAATAAAAGTATAGATTGAAGATCAAAATATGTTATCATTTTAATCTAACTTCACTCTCATGATCATTGTGTAGATAAAATAGGGTGCAAGGGAGGATCATCTAATCCCAACAAAGTACTTCAATTGCAAAATTCTCCTATATGGACAATAAGCGGGTGTATAAGTTTTATGTGGTGAGCCTAGTGTAAGTATGATCATCGTGGGGTCATGTGGTTAGTGTTGTAAGGTGTACAACCTTGGTCTCCTTGTGTTCTACAATGTAGCACTCGGGTTTGTGACATGGCTTAACCGCCTCCTGTGGATTCGATAAGTCTAGTGGTTGTATCAGACATTAACAGGTCGATCTTTTCGTACATTGACAAGTGTACTTGTAACAAGTGGTATCAAATATTCATCACAAGTTCAAAACCCTCACTTGTGATTGTGGGGATTGTTGCAAGGTATGAGCTCTTAGTCTTCATGTGCTATGCAGTGCAACGTTTGGGTTTGTGAAATGGCTTAACCATCTCCTATGGATTACATAAGTCTATTGGTTGTATCAAGCATTAATAGGTTGATCTTTTGGTGCAACAATAACTTTACTTGTAATAGTTAGGTTGTGTAATTGTATTTAGGATAATGAGAACCTTTGTTATTCTTTAAATTTTTAGTTTAATTTTTAAGGAGGTTTTAAAGCGGTTCAATTGGTCAATTTTATTAGTTTTTGGGTAAAAATAGTCCCCTAGGATAAGTACCTAGGTGATGGGGGCTTATTAGAGACATAATTTAATACTTTGGTCATGATTTGAAAGTAACAAGTTTGTAGCTTTGGGGAAGGTATGGAGACTTGCCACCATCCCAACTCCCTTATTGAGGCTTGGTTGAGGGGTTGTGTCAAGCACAACCCTCTTCCCCATCTCTTACACATGTGTGAGCACATGAGATGCATGTGACCTGGTGTAGGGTTTGAAATGTGGGAAGTGTGTTTGGGTTAAGATCCGTATATATCTTGTGATGGCTAGAGGTAAAGCAATTACCCACTTCTCCTAATGGAGAACTTGTCTTATGAAGGAAGAAAGAATAGTTAGAGGAGGAGGAAAGGGAGCTCTTGTTTATGGCTATGGAGGTGAAAACTAGGAGGATAATCATGTTGAGAGATAAGTTAAATTTTTCCTTTTTCTTATGAATAGTTCAGGTGAAATGTGTAATTCTATGTATTAGGAGCATATTAGAGGGAGTGGCTCTGAAGTGGGTGTCAGGGTCCTCAAGTGGCTACTAGGGAATTTCATTGAGAGTTGGTTAATTAAGTGAGAACATTAAATGAAATGAATTGGGTTGGGTTGAACACACATTAAAAAGATAATCATTCTAGTGCCCCAAACATTCCCTATGTGCTTGTATAGAGAGAGGATTAGATCTCATGGCTTGGAGTACTCATTTAGACTCGGGATGACATTAGGAAGGCCTACATGGAAGATCAAACTTCCTTGGCTTCATGGAAGAAATAATTATTTTCACATGTGCATCAAATGGGCATCAAGGTTTGGAGATCGGAGATGGGTCAGACTACCAAGGAAAACCATGGTTGATGACATGTGATGAAACTCTTCCCTATGTGTTTCCTAGGATCTTAACCTTTGTATTATGTAGAAGCCTTTGGTGAGTTTTTTTTTGTGGTTGAGCCTATTCCTTGTGGTTTTAAATTTTATTTATGTGTTTGTTCCTTGTGAATTTTTGTATTACCTTAGGTGTGTAGGTGTTAGCTTAAGTCTAGAGTGTGTGCAGGGCCTTATGTCATTCTCTAAAGCATAGGGGTGGACTTTTTTGGTTCCACATGGTTAGGTGGTTTTATTCCTTCTTCCATGGGGATTCCTTATTGGTTTTTCATGTGCATGAAGGATGTTTCTTCATCTTGTAAGTTCTTATGCTATGGATTCTTGAAGAAGATGTCATCAATTTTTCATGTTCATGAAATATCATTGTAATGTGTAATTTGGTTGTTATTCATGTAACACTGTATCATGGCATTCTAGTTTTGTGGATAATGTATATTTGTAATGTGAAATTTTCATAGGATTCACTTGCAAAAAAATTCTACTTTAAATGGTACTGGCTATATTTGAGGGATGTGTAAAATATTATGTGTTATGATTATTCGCTCAGGAACATTTGATATCTAGGTATTAAAATGGACCTAATATGTTAGAAGTGTTAAACATGTCATAATTCGTGATTAACATTCCATGGCTTGAAATGAATTATTTCCTATGTTATGTGAAATAAAATGGGCATTAATTTAAGTAGGGGAAAATAATGTATCAATGCTAACTAATGTTGCTCATGTGTTTACTTATGTTGTATCTAAGTAATGTCGTTAAGTTACCCTAAGGAAAGAAAGTTAATTGTTATAATTTAATTCTCCTTGTGCACTTAAGACAATGTAATCATATTAATTTAATGTAATTATTTATTTTAAGCTTTATGTGTTGATATAACCTTTAAAAAAAAAAAATTCTATAGTTTTCTACATAGTTGGCTAGTTTGTCTAGGGTATTCTTGGCAAGCTTTACATTTCAGGTTAAGGGAGCCTTGTAAAACCCTTATCTCACTTTTTTCTAATGGATTAGGTTTGTTGGGTGTCTTTGCTTGTTCTTAGCTACCTTATTGATTGTTGATTGATGGTTTTTTGTTGTTAGTCTTTGATTATATCTTCTTGTATAAATCGACTTATGGGTTCTAGAATCTTGTTAATTCCAAAGAGTTTTAGGTGCCATCAATAACTATTGTAAGGGGTTTTGGGTCCCCTTAAAAAAAAATTGATCCCTAATAAAAAATACTAAATCTCATTCTTACTAGGCATTGTCTTTCCCAACCTTTTCTTTGAGTATAATGCAAGATCTTACTAAGTATGTCCTCCCAAACCTCTTTTAATTGCTCTATTTTCTTCAACTAAGAGCACTAAAATCACATCTTCTAAATTTTGTGAAGGCATCTAACTTTAAATAATAATGATATTGTTATATTTTGAAAGCAATTTACTTAACAAGATAGCTTTTGCATCCTCTTAATCTACCAAAACACCAACTTTTGCTAGTTATTTAATGAGATATTTGAGATTTCTTATGTGACTAGACATAGTAATTTCATCAAACATCTTGAATCTAAATAATAGCAGCTTCAAAGAAAAATTTATATTTGTGGATTTTGGTCCAGATAAATTATTTAATTCATCACAAATTTCTTTAAATAATTTTTCTAAATCATATGAAGAAAATTTCAATTTCAAAGAGAAAGACCCATAATAGATTTCACTTTTTCATCTCCACTTTCCTAATCAATCTTTTATTAAGAATCTATAGGTATTACTTTATTTCCATTCACTATACCCCATAAATGTTTCTCCTCAATTACATTTGTATTTTCCCCTTCCATGTGTGAAAATTATGACCATTAAATTTTTCTAGAGCTTTTTCTATTTTTCAAATACTTATGTGGTGGAAAACAAAAAATAACCTTTATGAATGTATCAGATTGGAAGGATTTTCAACAACAAGGGCTTTAGTGACCGTGCACTTTGTACTTTATATCTTCCTAATGCAACCAACATGAATAAGTGGCTCTTTGGAAAGCCTCATCAAATACTATAAGAAGACCTCCTTTAACCTTCAAATTGCACACAAAGACAAACATGAAGATCAAATAATGACATAAGCTTCTCTAAATCAATATTGCTCATCTTGTAGGTAAAGTTCCTCCTTTCTCTTTCACCACTTAGCTTATGACTATACGAATTGTAATAGATCAAGCTCCTTTGATAAATTTTAAAAATAAATAGAAATAGTAGAAGATTTCAATATTTTATCTAACTCATTTTAAAATATCTAACTACTTTGATAAATTTTAAAATATCTAACTCATCAAGACTCAAAGTTTATCCTATAATTATACTAGTTTATTTGATAGCTAACTAAACACTCATAACAAACTAGAGTAGAATAGGTCTACACTTCTAATTTTGACTCATTCTCAAACAACACAAGCAATTTTGTTAAAGTATTGTAGTGCTAAATTTTCAACAATCTTGGGATCGTGAACAACTAAAGTGTGTCCATAATGATATGCAATGTTAGAAAACTTCTACATGAAATAGGATGAAATTTGTTTTATTCTTATAATAAAATTGAAAAATTGTCAAGTGATTTGTTGAAGTACGTTATAGAGCATAGAAAGTTGTAAGAGAACTCCTGTTGTGTAATGTTGTTTTAAGACTATGAATACTTCATTATTGTTGTTCAGTTCATAAGGTAAGAGAAACTAGGTTTGCTCCTTTATAATTTTTCTTCTTTACTTCATTTAACTTGCATATCCATATAATTCTTTGTTCTCACTTTGGGTGAGAATTGACTCCACCAGGTAGTTTGATTATGTGATTTATATAAATTACAAAGTTTATCTTTCAACTAAAAAATAGTAGACATCTATATCTATATTGTCATTTCAACCAAACTAAAACATTTGATGGGAGAATCAATCAAGCAAACCTGATTGCAAACAAAGAATTGATACATGGGGCATCTTCCTAGGCTACCATCCAAAGGAAATATTTCTTATATAAGATAGTCAAAAGGATATTTTGCATACATAATAATAAACCTCTTTGATATGTTTTGAAGTAAATAATTCTCGAGGTGCCAATATATCTTCTATGCGTGGCATTATGGCTATAATCTTAATGTAAGGGGGATGATAGAGCCTAAGTGACTCATTATTTAAATAATTGAAAAACAGGGTTGGCATGTGAGAAAACTAATTGTTAAGAAGATATGGATACATAATGATTGCACTTATCAATTCTACCAAAGGACAAGTTGAGAATTTTTCATGATTGACAAGATAATGTACTATTTTTAGACAAGAAACATATCATTTGAAAGGTGTCTTCTAGTTAATCAAATAAATAATCTAAATCCTCAAAATGTAAAACAATATAAAATACACCTCGTAATAGTAGGGTTAAACATTAAAAACAACATAGTATAATTATTTATAGAACATTGTTTTGCTGCAAGCTTCTGTTTATATTTTTAAATTTGTTCTCCAAGATAACTCTATGAATATTTATACTTTGTCATCAAGGATAAGAAGGGTCAACCTCGAATCAAAGTTTTAGTTGAAGAATAATACAGAGATATCATCTTCAAAGAGTAAAATTGATAGCCTTAGGGTTGTCACATAGCTAACATTTGATTGAAGTTATAATGCAACTTAGAGAACATGTATGGTTTGCAGTAGCACAACCCTTGTGCTAGTAGATAACTACAACAAATAAAGAAGAGGGTTTCCTACAACATCAATCCATGAAAGACACTTACAAAAGTCTTCACCACTAGTAAATATTATTGAATTTTTAGTTTGAATAAAAGAAATTTAATTAAAATATATATGGAACATCTCTTAGAGGTATTTTTTTCAAATAGTTTGTTGCCTTGCCTGCACATCCACAATTTGCATAAATGTCTCCCTATGCATTTATAACTATATAATCTAGAAAAATTATGATATGCTTTATGATTGATAACATTTTCCAAAGCTTCCATTTTTGGATAATTTGGGCATAATATTATTACATGAAGCCTTGAAAGATATCTCTTTTTCATCCTGTCAAGCCAATTTCCTTTATAGAAAATGCAATCTACACTACTTAAAACTAGAACAAATACAATGAGTAAAAATCTTCATCACTGGAAAATCTTTAGTAAAAAATGATAAGAAAATTAATAAACAATAAAAATGATAGAATTACCCAGAAAAGAAGAGACTCTGCATCCTATTTTTTGGCATAATAAGGATCTTTTCTATGATACTTAGTCTTGAGTTCCTTGCATATTATAAATATGTCAGATTAGTGGGAAAACTGATTTATAATGATGCCATAAGCCTAAACACTTGATCAAAGATTTGTGAGGCCTAGAAGAGCTAGAGGATTTGCATAGGTAGATAATTATGTTATTTTTAATGAATAAAAAACTAGTGATGTGTAATGAAAAAGAGTGAAGAGTAATGTGTGTAGAAAATACTCAAATGACTATGCATGAAGCACAAATGCAAAATGCTTTGGAAGCCTTCATTGTGACCACCAAGCATGTTATTTGAGAATTCCCAAATGCTCTATTAGTCACTATTGTCTAAGGATTTGTTCAATAAATCATAATGATGGACTATACTATGGGTCTATAGAGGATGGCAATAAAATATATGCAAATGCCACTACTAATGACTTTTATTAAAAGTGGTAAGCCTCATAGGAGCTACAGGTTGCAAGAAAAGGGTTGTAGATTACTAAGGATATGGATACCAACTTTAGAAGATAGTATAAAGCCACCAAGCTTCTAATCAAGCTCATTGATTTTACTTAAGGATAAGCCAAGAATGATCAGAGGGCTTTTGTTGGCTGGTTTAGATTGGTGGGTGATGTGGGTATCACAAAAACCACCTATAATTGTAGACACAAAAAGAAATCATTAAAATATCCTCTTAATTAAACTTAATTTTTCCTACATCATCAAGTGAGTCCATTGTTTAATAATCTTATTTCCCATTATAATATCCATATTATCTATTATTTTATAATATTCATAATATTATTATATTTCCTCATTATTCATTAAAATCTATATATTCAATTATTCTCCACTAATTCATTTAATCTATTAATGTATTATATTGTTAAACCATTTTCTAAATCTCTTGCATACCCAATCCATTCCCTATTTATCATTATTCACATCCATATATTACATCCACCTAATCAATATGGGATAAATATTTACATTTCCACAAGTAACCTAATGCAGAGCATCCAACACACTCAACCAACTAGGGAGAACTTTCTCCCAACTCACCTATTCAATTAGCTTTGAACCCTTTTTTGACTCACAAGACCCCTCACAGGTTCACTAGTTACTCACAAGGCTTCCATACCCCAACAACACACCCATGATTCTCAACACACCTCAAACCCTTGACATATCCTCAACTAGGACAATAAAACATGTTTGGGCCTCAATTCAAGCTTTCCAACTCTCGATCACCATCAATACCCTTTTGTAGCCATTCACTCAACAGCAATCCTTCACTAGGACTCCAACCTCCACTCTCATCATGCAATGAGTACTAACAAACCCCTATAACCCTCTTGAAACAAAATACAAGGGTTTATAAACTTGAAAAAACATGGTCCTCTACTCCCCAATCACCCAAGAGGTCATAATAATGCTCAATGTGGATTCACTATTTTTATGACAATCATACAAATTGTAGGGACATCCATAATAACCTGAGACAACACCTCTCTCCAACGATTCCTAACACTTCCAAGGGTTACTAAGGACTCCCACACACCTTCTATGATTGTCCTCCACTCATCAAACTCAGTCATTACTTCATATTCTCAAAATCTCAGTCCACTAGTTCCTTAGGACAACAACATACCTTGTTTTGGGACAGTCATAAAATGGTGAATATTTTGGCCAATAAAGGGCCACAAAAAATTTATTAGGATCTGAACTAACCCCTCACACATATCCAAGCCTTCAACCAACCTTTGGGAGCCCAATCTTACATGTATAACAACCCACACATCACCAATTGGTTGTCATTTTCAGACTAAGACACAAAAATCAGATTTTGTGTCACCCTTAGAAAGTGCCAAAACTAGTAATGAGTCTTGTGAAAGAATTTAAATAGAAGAAAATTATATAATACAGTTTTCCACCCATTTTGGGGGTCTTACATTGAATAGAAAGAAAGTTTTACATCTTTTTATGCTTGCTGCCAGCCCTAGAGAGGATTTGGACAATTTTTAGTAAAATTGCTTTAATTTTCTCAAAACCAAACTAAATTAAATGAAAAAAAGATGAAATGTTATATATTAACTTATATTTCATATCCTATGTATTACCAATGAATTTTAATAAATATTAATAGTGAAAAACACATGAGAACAGACTGTAATATTTAGAAAAAATTAAGAAAATTGCAGAGAACTTCAAGCTTTTTATTATTTTCCTCAATGAGATCATCAACCACAACCAAAAGCTATTTTGGAAGCTCCTTTTAAACAAATTTTATGCCTCCCATCATTTGTAACCACATTGCAAGCCAACTTCACCAACAATCACTTAATTACCCTTTTCAAACACAAAAGTTGCTTTGACAACTTCTTGACAATTTCGACAATTTTGCTCCAAATTGCACCTAGACTTGGTCCATGACTCCCATGAATCAATATTTATCCAAATAGGTAAAAATAGTCCAAAAAGACCCTTACATACTAGAAAACAAAAAAATTCACCCATTGAGACCTATTTGGCACAAAATGACAATTTTTTACAATTTCACAACTTTTTAGAAATATTGACAACATGACCCTACTAGGAATTAATCTAACATCCAATGGTCTTAATGAACTTATTACATAAAATTTAGCCATACAGGACCTTATTTATCACTTTAACTCTTTAAAACAAAAAAAATCATAAGTTGCTTCATGGAGGCTTAACAACAACTTAGGTGCTCCTACACCATACAACCCCCCTAGAAGAGAACTCATATCCCATGAGTTGATTCTTATGATTGATCCATATTTATTATCTACTACTACATGCCTTCCCCATGATCTCTGGGCTGCAAATTTCTTCCATGGAATCAAAGACTCATGCTAAGCACTATAGCCTTTGTGCACTCTTTGCCATGATTGATTGATTGCAACTAGACCTTCTCTTGGCTTTCCATCCTTCCTTTCTATTTTGCATGCTGGAATACCTGCCTTAAAAACCTCACCTAAGTCTGCTTGAACCATTGTAATGGCATAAACTGATTTCCTTTCAAATCTTGTTGGTTCTAGAGGACAAACAATAGTCCCCACTAGGATTGCATCTTCTCCTCTCCAACCACCTTGGGGCTGCTTGAAAATCTGCTCTTTGACCTTCTCATGATCCCTCTTATGCACCACCATCTGATCTCCATTACTCAAACCTGAAACTACCTTCAAATTCTGATCTTTAGCAACCTCACTCCTTGAGGTATCTTCAATTTTGCTGGTCTCTTCTTCATTGTCCTTCACAAACTCTTTCTTACCCACCAATATGATCTTGGCGCCTTTCTTTGCTTTAGCATCCTCTTGCAATGGTGTTAACACAAAATTTACCCCATCCTTCTTGATGGTGTATGTGTTATCATATCCATCATACAAAGATTGCCTATCAAATTGCCATGGCCTTCCTAAAAGTAGGTGAAAACAATCCATGGAAAAAATGTCACACAAAACCCTATCATTATATTGTCCAATCTGAAAATCAACATAATCTTGTTCATCTACCAAAATAAATTGATTATCACTTACCCAAGATTCTTTGTAAGGAGTGTGATGAGGAATTCTTTCCATGTTCAATTTATCCACCATTTCTTTAGACACCATATTATCTGTTGAACTAGAATCTATTACCATCTTACATACTTTACCTTTTCTTTCGCAATTAGTCCTGGAGAGTGGTCTCCTTTGTGCAATCTCCTTGTCCTTGGATGTCTTCAAGAGTCTTCTCCTTAGCATCAATTATTCTCCAACTTCCGGTTCACATCCTCTAGGAGAATTAACACTTCCTTCATCCTCTTATTGCACAAGTTGTACCCTCTTCTCACTTCTTCTTTCACCTCGTGATGATGAACCTTGTCTTTTTGGACACTTGAATGCTGGATGACCCACTTCATCGCAATTGTATCACCTTCTATGAATATGTTAGAACTTCTACCTCTTTCAAACCTACCTCTTGTGCCTCTAAATCCTCCTTTGAAATCAACAGCTTGTTCTTTACCTTTTCTTGTGTCTCCTCGGTCTTCTTGAGTCTGTCTTGCTCCTCTTCCTTTGTTGGTGTTTCTTGTACCTCTTCCTTGTTTGTCTTTCCTTCTTTAAACTTTTCCTCAACTTTCATAGCCAACTTATAGCACTCCACTATTCTTGGTGTTGTGAGGCTGAGTTCATCCTAAATATTGTACCTCAACCCATTAAGGTACCTTGCCACCTTCTCTTCATCATTTTCCTCTCATGCTACTCTTATATCCAACGTATGAAATTATTTTATGTATGCTTGCAGATCCATATCTTTTTGTTTCAGATTTTGTAGCCTTTTGTATAACTAAACATTGTAGTCATTGGGTAAGAACTTTTCTTTCAACTTCTCCATCATCTTGTTCCATGAAGTTATCTTTGGTTTATCCTTCTTCCACCTACTAGCTTGCACAATCCCACCATAACAAAGCACGACCTTTCAATCTTGACTTGTCCACCTTAGCCTTCTGATTTTCTTCCACTTCCTCACACTCAAAGTAGCTTTGCAGATCCCCAATCCAATCAATGATCTCTTCACCATCTAGTCTTCTTCCATACATTGGTAAATCTACTTTAGCCTTTGGATCACCTGCCTTCACTACCTTCAGGAGTCTAATTGTCCTTTCTTCCCCTGGAGCCAACTCTACCTGTCGAGGGACTTCATCCCCACCTTCTTCCTCTTTCTCACTCTCACATTCAGTATCTCTTCTCCGTCTATCTCTAGCTTCCAATGCTGCAACCTTCTCTTTCAGGGCTTTCAATTCCCTAGCAACTACTGATCCACCTTTTGGAGGCATCTTTCCTTCAACTACTCAAACTTTCTTCTTCCAACCTTCAAGGAATCTACTCCCTTTCTCTAAGACCACTTTGTTGCAAAAAATCCAACACACTCAACCAACTAGGAAGATATTTCTCCCAGCTCACCTATTCAATTAGGTGTCAACCCTTCTCTAACTCACAAGACCCCTCACAAGTTTACTAGTTACTCACAAGGCTTCCATACCCCAACAACACACCCATTCTTCTCAACACACCTCCAACCCTTTACATATCCTCAACTAGGACAATACAACATGTGTTGGCCTCAATCCAAACTTTCCAACTCTCAATCACCATGAATACCCTTTTGTAGCCACTCACTCAACACCAATCCTTCACTAGGACTCCAACCTCCATTATCATCATGCAATGAGTACTCACAAACCCCTATACCCCTCTTGACACAACCTACAATAGTCTCTCAACTTGAAAAAACATGGTACTCTATCCCCCAACCACCCAAGAGCTCATAATAATGCTCAATGTGGATTCACTATTTTTAGGACAGTCATACAAATTGTAAAGATAGTCATAATAACCTAAGCCAAAAGATCTCTCCAAGGATTCCTAACACTTCCAATGATTACTAAGGAATCCCACACACCTTCCCCAATTGTCCTCCACTCATCACACTCACTCATTATGATGCAGAAACACCGATGTAGTTCTTACTGTTTGGGCAGTTAGCAGTGAAATTGCTTGGAGATTATGGCATTTCTTCTTGTTTGAGAGTTTAGTGTTGTGATTTTGGATTTATTCCCTTGATTTCATTGTCTTTTTTGTGTTCAAGTTTCATGGCATTTGGATTTGAATCCGGTAAGATATTGATTCCGGTATTGGCCTGGTTGATATGTTCTTACCAATTAGACTAGCAGTGTGGTGAGTGAAGATGATTTCAGGTTGCAATTGATCTTCGTAACTTGCAAATCATTTATTTATGTTTCTTGTGTCTTGTTTGATGTTCCTGGAAGACAGTGTGATTTTTGTGTATTGGAAGTTGTTCTTAATGATTTGAGATGACTTGTTATTGTTTACAGGTTTCATGAACCAGTTGATCTTTGGGCTGACTTGATCAAGTTGTTATTATTTACGGATGGTATAAAGAGAATTTTGCAAATAATTTGAGAATAACAAAAGATATAAGATAGAAGACAGAAGCTCGAGATCGAGGGAAGATGTAGTTTCTAGAGAGATTCTGGTCTAGGGAGAATGAAGTCGGGATGAGTGAAGTTAGGATTAGTCCAAAACAGTGCAGAGTGTTACCAAAGACCTATTCATCAAGAACAAGATCTGTGGATCTTAGATTTGTCTATTGATTTTGACAAAATTTTGGTCCGGGGAGACTAAAGCCAAGATGGATCATATCCAGATCAGTGCTGAATAGTGGAAGTTGTTACTGGATGATGATTTGTTGAGAGGATGATCTGCATATCATAGATCTAAGTTGTAAGAATTGTTTTGTAATCCTGGGCTGTGGTCTTGCATGTGGCATATGTAATTCTTCAAATTGTTATAAGATTTATTCTAACTATTTACCGGTTGAGTATTATATGATGTTATCAGTTATTCTTTCTACTATTTCTAGCATTGTGTTACTGGTTACCGGTATATTTTGTATGGTTTTTGTGTTAACCCGCAAGAATGAGATGTCCTTCATTGGATCTCCCTACCTTGACTGCATCAAGTGGTATAAGAGCTAGTTTGTGAACCTGTTGTTGGAGGAAGATCCAGCTATGCACTAGTTGGTTGGATACTAGTTTTTGAGTGCATCAATCCACTCAAGTAATTCTTCTGAATAAATCTTGCCACAATAGACAAGGATCTCCATCTTCACATCAAAACACTCTTTTCTTACTATCTTCAAAAATTCCACAAACCTTTTATCCTCACCATGTAACTATGTCCCCTAACTCTCCTCTAGAGGGTTCTCATCTTCATCCCCCCTTATTCCTCAGTGTCATCTCTATCTCTTATCTTTGCTTTCTTCTTCTCTTCCCTAGCCTTGATGACTACCAATTCTTCTTCTAGGTCCCAAAACTTCCTAGCCATTTTTGCATTCATTCCCTTTGGAGGCATGGTGTCAGACTCTCCCTCACTTCCATCTTCCAACATACACTAAGTTCTTCTCTTCACTTGATTACACTCAGCTTGGATACCAATATGATATAGAGCTCCCAAGGATTGTTTCCAATCAACACAAACCAAGGACTCAAGCCTTCACTCAACTGCTAACACAAGGTGATACTCACCCTTTTGTGACAACATTCACTATGCCACAACCACACAAGGTTTCTCAACCACTCAGTATGGATTTCTCTAGGACATATACATACTTGACCTTTGGTATTTTTCAACACTTTTGTCACCCAAACACCCTGCAACTCACTTGTTGCCACTTAATCCCACAATAGAACAACCTTGTTCTCAAGACTCAATACACATATGAAAATTTCATGACAACAATGAGGTAGTACTGTAGAGACTCCAAAACCTACACAAGAAAACTTCAACAAACTAATTTGTGACACCAAAACTAGTCACAAACCCTTGTTTTACATAGATTGCAATACTAGCCTTCTAGGCCTAGTAGCTCCTCTCCGGCTGAAAAATGGACTATAACTCACAATCCCTTGGTTTCGGACACAAAAAGCCAAGATTATAGACCCCTTTTTAATGGTCTAAAGCATATCCCAAAAATAACCATATGATGCTTGAGGTTACTGGTGTCAACCCACAACAGTACCCTTGACCTATTACCCCAATTAGGTCACTTTTGCAAAGTAAGTGTCCTCCAAACTCTTCTTCCAACCCAATCACTACACTCAAAACTTTTGTCCAGTCTCCAAACCACACAATAAAACTTTATCTAGTGTCTAAACCTCTTAAAATTCCCTCACATGCTCAATTTAGCAGTCAATAACACACTTACACAGTCTGTCACATAAGGATGCCAGACTGATTATTGTCTCTCCTGACTAGCCAATGTCCTTGCTTGCTCTGGCACCACCAAAATGTTACACCAAACCCCTAACCCTGGATACTTTCACCAACTTTCATCATCTGTCATTGATGGAGTATGTAATTATGGGCATATTTGTGCGAAAATCCTAGGTGGAGAGGGTTTCAGACCGCCATCCAATAAAACCAAGCTTGAATGAAAGGTTATTCTCATGCCCATCCAACCATTCCATTTTAGAGAATCCTCTATCTGTACAATTCCATACAAAATAAACTGTTACAACCTCGTGAAATTACTATGCAAAACTCACAATTCTTATTGCCAATCACCAAAAGTTACATCAACCCACCTTGCCTTAGTTTGAGAGAGGGATATATAGGCTACTAAAAATATTCAAATGCCTATAATTGATTTTCAAATCAGTTAGCCTTTCAACCAATGCTTTTTTGGCAACTTGACAACAAAATTTGCAAAAGTTGCTCATGCAACTTTTTGCAAATTTTACAACTTTTGAATCCAACCTATCAAACCTTCTTGCACACATCAAAATCATCACAAACAAGCTACATATGGCTTAAGAACATCAATTACATTGATCCCACCCATTTTGACACTTGGGTGTTACATTTGATCATGAGTTGGCCAGCCAGGTCTCGATTCTTTACAATTGCACAAGTAGCACCAGGGCCTTACAAACATGGATAAGTCAATGTAAAATGGTTTACATGGCCTTGTTAAATACTCAAAATACTTGAAAAAACAAAACACTTCAAAAGATACCAATAGGTCTCAATGAACTCCTAGGTGCTCCTGCATGCCACTTACCATATTTTCCCCAAGGATCACCTACATATTCTTCTATTTTCTAACAAATTTCAATAGAAATACATGAGAAAGTTGGTCTAGGAGACCCCCTTTGTTGAAGGCAAAAGAGTAATTGACATGATTATTTTATGCCACTTTTTTTTTATGAAATGTTCAATCCAAAGAAGGAATAAATAGTAGTGAAAAATAACATAGGAAGCAATGAATACCCATACATTAACTTTATGGTTTGAGATTCTAGAAAAATAGAATCTTAAGGTTGTCAAATTATCACATCATAATATTTTTATCATTGTTATTAGGATTTACAATCAAGTGTGTCTGTAAACTACCATAGCCTCAACATTCCTCTTTGATTCCATGATTAGGATGTAGATTAGCTACTTGATTTACTTCTTTGTATACATGTTTCATTAAAGAATCATCAATCGATTCAAGGCATGGTTGATTTTGGCAAATCCATTTAGAGAATTTATAACTAATATTCTTACTCAAAGCTATAGCTTTGATAAAAAATTGTGAATCACTTTTGATCCCTACTAGAGATAAATTTTAATTGATACAAATTTTTAAACGTTCCAAGTGGGCTATGAACTTTACATCATCATTCACTCCTTTAAGTACAACTGAAATTGATTTCACCTAGCCCCTTTCTCATCCCTTGGATTACACTTAACTCCAAAGACATTATGATTTACTCTAGAGGCACCATTTCTCCTTGCCTTCTACATCTAGACAAGAAATATTGAGAGAAGGTAAAATGGTACATGTTATTATTCTTTGATGAAAGAGTACATATAAAAAGAAGTAGAAAGACAATTGAGCTAACTGTATAGCTGTGATCGATCCTAAATATAAAAGTTACCATAAATACCAATCTTTCTAGTGTAATAGAAGCCAACATTTACTAACCTTATTGTTCCTATAAATATACCTAAAAACATAACATTCACCTTGCCAAGTGATCACCCATTAAGTCTTACATCTCAAAACTTGTTGAATACATAACATAAATACATAGTTTTAAGAAATTAATTCTTTCAAGAAATAAATCTTGAATCGAGTAGTGCTCTAACAAGTTGTCTCTTGACCCTTGGAAGGATGTAACCTTGACTAGAATTCTTGAGTTGTCAGTTCCAAACTCTCAAACCACTAATGTTTGAATTATTTGACAATAATTCAAATTGACTTATGAAAAATCTCCACTAGGTTTATTAATGACACTTGAAAGAGTATAATTTTTTATCACAATCTCCTAAAATCATTCAAAAAGTGTTCATATTGAGCTCAACACCAAATCCCTTACATGTCTCGAAAAATCAATCTTCATTGTACATGCATTCTCCAAATTTGTTGGCATCAATAATGAAAGAAAAATAATAAACTAAGAAACAACTAAAGAAAAAAATGATTCTCATTCAAAGAACAATCTCAAAGTGGGAAACTAACTTGAGATGATGAAAATTTATCCATTCTCCAGTGCAACCAACCTCCAAATGCATGAAAGAAACTAATGGGCAATATGCTAAATCTCTTCTTCCTTCTTTACTACATAATTGTTTGAAGATCCATTGGCAACATTAATAAACCTATCTACAAAATGCTCAACCATTGTTTTAATATTTTTTATTTCACTTTCCCAGGCATTGGTAGTAAATGGATAACTTACTTTATTTACACATTTGAGACTTGCATCTTCTCTTGGGAAGAAACTTAATTACAAATTTTCACTAATAAGGGACGTATGTAAATAAGTATGTAGCCATTTATGAGTTCTCATATGTTGTAAATGAATGGTCATGCCTTGATAGAAAAAAAATTGTCTTTTAACTATATTGCGTGAATCATATAATACTAGATGATAGAAAAATGCAATCTTTTGCCAATGTAAAATCAAGATTTGACCGATATACCTTGAATGCATCTCCTAAGACTTGTCTTTCAACAAAATAAGTAATCAATAGAAAATGGTCTTCCTACCATTGCATGTTTTGTTTTGTAGTTAAATTGCTGGAAGGGCCAACTCCCATTAGAATAATATGAAATAATTTAACATAGTAGATAAAACATTTAAAGGGATCCCAAAATATAGAAGATAACAAAGTCCATAAAATATGACTTGCTTAGCCTAAAAGAGATCCTAGGTAACCAAAAATGGATCTAGTACAATCCTAAACTTACCTAGACATATACCAGTGAAACCCAAATAGATTAACCATGGTCTTAACAAAATCAACAAAGATTGTTTGACCTAAGCCAAAACCTTGAAGCAACCCATTAGTTGTTTTCTGCCATCTCATTTGGATGGATGTCCTACCATTGCATGTTGAGTCAACATAATCCAACTATTAAGCATGGCAAGTCATTTTCAAACTTTTATTTTCAGCCAATACATAATCCTCAAAAAATTACATAATCAGAACAGAGGGGTTTAAGCAAGAAACACAAACCATCATCGAAATGAAAACCCTTGTGTTGGAAATAGAGCAAACAAGGAAACAAAAACCTAGCAATGGTTTTTGAAAGGCTTTTGGCAACCTATCACCTCTCTATTCCTTAAAAATGCTTAACAATATGCTCAAAGAATGTTCTAGCACAAAAAATGCCAAAAGGGTTTTAAAAGACATCCCTATCCTTGCAAACAAAGCATTAAAGACCACCTCGATAGATCAGTTGTCACTAGTATCACTTAACATTCCAAGCCTTGAATGGATCGCCATAACCCAAGAACTTAGAAGATCCCTACCCAATCTCCACAAAGGAGACCTAGAGGGCATTACCTCAAGAAGATGCACAAGAGGATGAAGGGTGAAGGGACTATACACAAAGACCTTGGAGGAACACAACACCCACTCAAGGAAGACAAGACCACTTTGGTTAATTTCCCGCAGCTTAACAAAGTGAACCCACAACTGCCAATAATGATCCAACTCGTAAAGAAATGTCGTATTCAAAATAGAAGAGCATAGCCCCAGCAATCCACAAGTTCTTACCTCCAAAGGAAAACACAAGGATCAAAACCCTAGCATCCACGAGGAAAAGGGTAGTATAAACTCAAGAGTCAACAACCAAATACTAGGCCTATTCAGGGAAGAGCCACCCTAGAAGCAAAACGAAGAACAACCATCAAACCGAACATAAACCCCGAGAAGGAAGACACGCAACCCTCCCAGAATCCATATTCAGAAGCCTCATAGCTAAGAGAAGAGGCCGAGACCCCATGCAAAAGAAGCCTCTAGACAAAACCAAAAATGGCAAACAGAAGCACCCTCAACATCGACGCCAAAGATCTCCAAACTAGGTAATAACCATTTGCAGACAAACAGGCCCAGTTTCCGAATAGAGCTGACCCAGAAAGGAGCATCAAAGAGACCCAAGAGCTCCAGCTGCAGTCAAAGGGTGGCCCCAGGCCCCAAAAATGAATAAGCATTACCAGAAACTCTTATACACTCCCCACACACCCACGAGCAGAAAACCCTCACGGGAAGGAGGAATAAATGAATCTGACTCCAAAAATACTGATAGGGCCACGATCCAACAGAGGACCTTTGCAAGACACAAAATTATCAAGACCAAATGAACAGACTACCATCGTAGTGGAAAAGATGCCATAGAGGCCATAAGAAAAAACCCTTGAGCCAAGGGCCAGCACCGAGACACCCACGACTCGCCACAAGAGCTCCACAAAAAAGAGCTAAGCCTAGCAGGACGAAATAGAGGGAGACGGACCAATTCTGTCTCCCCATCCTCGTCATATTCGTCCCCTGTGACTTCGGTACTATTTGGAACCCCCACTCCCACCCGTTTTCCCGCTCTCTCACTCGGAACTTGTGAAAGGTTTTGCTAACTATAAATGTTACCATAACTACTGATGTTTAAAATGCAATAAAAGCTAATATTTTCTAACAAAGCTATTGAAGGTGTAATTAAAATGGTTTTATTATGGTTTGCAAACTTTAGTATTACAATAACATTTTTTAAGTTTGTATTTCACACAACAAAATATGTTAAAAAAATACATATTCTTTCAATGTTTTTCTTTAAAAAATAATTATTGAATTAAGTAGAACTCTATCAAGATACTTTATAAGTCTTATAAGACAGTATCACTTCAACTTATTTCTCAAGTTCTTGTATTAAAACCTCCTATTAAAAAATGTACTGAATTATTAGATAATTATCCATGTTGAGTTACACCCATAATTTTCTATCAAGTTATCTCATGATCCTTGGAAGGATATAATTCCTAAGATACACAATTTCCTAAATTAACTAAGCAACAGTCTATTTTTTAACACCAAACTCCTGCCAACATAAAAGAGAGAGAGAGACTTCATAATAAATGCATCTTTCGTATAGTCAACACTATATGTATGTATGTATGTATGTATGTATGTATGTATGTATGTATATGTATATGTATATGTATATATATTTATATGTATATACACTTTTCTTAAAAAGCATTATACAAAAGTGAAAAATTGACTCGAAAGATAATAAAAACTCCCCAACTTCTAATGTCTTGAATTTCTAATTGTGAAAGTGAAAATAAATATACATCCATAGTATTATTTTGTAACAAAACATCATTTAATTATAGGTAGAATTTGTAGTATATGCTTTACAGAACTCACATAGGAAGTAAGGCAAGGAATAAATTTAATATCAATAACTAAATCGTTGAGACAAGATACCTTATTGGGAATATGAATACATTATTGTAACTGAACCTACTAGCTCCCAACCTTCGTCTTCTTTTCAGTAGCTAAAATGCGTTAGTCAATCATAAGTGTCGCCCTTCTTTAAAATATAGTCTAACATCGACCCTACATGGTCCTTCCATATTAACGCAATCTCCATGCAAGCTTCTATAGCCCTTAGCACGTAAGGTATGAGAATCATGCCCCCTCACGTTTTGAGTCATTCTATCAAGAGATAATACTGTAGTCTCAGGCATTCTTTAGACATTTCATTGACATTGAGACTTATCGCCGCTCATTGGATTAACTAATATTATATATATTTGTGCCCTGCTGTCCATACTCACTAGAATAGCAACTAAATGTCAAAAGAATTAGGCTAAATATGAGGGCATCCCATGTTTACCTATAATAGGCAATGGTAAATTTCGGAAATTGAAATGATTTCTAAGACATTGAGCCTACTTTAGATATTTATACCGCCTTTTGATATTAGGGATTGAAATTGTAAAGTAAATAAATAAATCAATAAAATGTTTTCCTAATCTACACATAGGAAAACAAAAGTGATATAGTGTATCTAATCTTGGTCTAGAACTTATGTAGGATAAATTTTGACTCTCCCATTAGTTGACTTATAACTATCTTAATTGTAATGATGGTAAATGTCTTAAAGCTACAATTGAGAGCTAATATAATAATTCTTGCCTTAATAATTATGGTAAGGAACTGTATTCAAGATTCAATAGAAAGATGTGTAACACCATTAGTTATTAAATATAGTTATGCTATGATGCATGTTAGTCATTGATTAAGATAGTTAGTTGCTTAACACCCTTTAAAGGATTTTAATATAGTTTAACAGACTATTTATGAGTAGACTAAAAAATTATGGTTGCAAACACTCAAGAATACAATATATTAGCTAATTAGGGATGAAAACTATAAAAAAACTATGAATGAATATAACTATAAATGTATGGTTGATACAAATGATGGATTTAGGATAATACATTTTCGTAGGCATACCATATTAATTTTCGCCATCTAAGTAACCTTGGAAAGAATGATAGGAAAATTGTATTATATCTCAATCCTTATAACTTAGAAAGATCCCACAAATTATTCCTTTAAACTTATTCTATATGTTTAGATTGACAATTTAATGGATAACCATCTACGTTTTAACAAATTAAGATTGATGTCTCTAGACTTCAAAATGGGCCTATATGCAAAAATAGGGACAATAATGATACACCCTTTATTTGCCTTCTAATATTTATAATTCAATATATGAAAAGAAGATAAAATCCAATTAAAACTAAGTGTTTGGTTTATGATTCATTGATTAACAATAATATAAGTGTATTGGTTGAGATAATTAATGTACTAGATGAAATTTGATTATTCTTAGATAGTTTAATGATATCATTGGAAACCTATTTAGACTAAAACCACCCTTTCTACATAACAGTATAAAAGCACTATGTGTTACTCAAAAAATTGCATAAAGAATTGTCAAGATTATTGTGTGTCTCTTTTTAAGTAAATATTTTAAAAGTAATTCGCGAATAGTTGTGCGGAGCAACCATTTAATTAATTTTTTAATAAATACTTTAAAAATATAAATTGTAGTAATTCATTATATATTACCCTTGTAGTGAATTAAATTGGATGTTCAGTAGTCTATATTAATCCACAATATACAATCTCTACTTTACCTCAATGTGATAAATGACTGAACCTTGAAGATGATTAGAGTAGATAAAATTAATCTATATGAGAATAGTATCAATTGGTATGTCAAATAATTTTAATTTTCTTCCTTTTGATGAAGTAAAAATTGGCAAGTAATGAATTTCATTCCTTATAGAACTTCTCATTCATTAATGTTTCCTTTCAATGATAATTGATTAGAATGAAACATTTTATATGAGGATGCACATTAATATCAAGATAATTGGTTTCCTTTAAATCTTGTATCTATTTTCCATTTTCTTTTCCAAATGAAGCACTTTATTTTTTTTATTTAGTTACATTTTCTTTTTATGTTATTAATAAACTTATATAAAGAGGAGAAACTTAGAAAAGCCCTAGTGGCATTCACTATATGTGATACCTCTAGCTCCCACTTATGGGTAATGTCATCATGATTGAGCTACTGCATCTAATGTCTAATATTGTTACAACAATGGTGTTTTCACGATATCATCTCTATAAATTGCATAGGAAAAATAAGGGACATTATGAAGTTAATATACAAAGGGCAAGAAATCCCACTTGTATTAGTTAATGTAATAAGATAAATCTTTAGTGAACCTACATCCACTAGTGAAAACATAGAAAACCCCGATATGGCTTTAATTTATATGATTATTCTATCTCATTATTTCAATATAGATGTTATGATTCTTGATTTTCAACACATAGGATAAGGGTGACATGATAATAGGACTAAGACATAGATGAAATTAGGTAAACAAGCAAGTGGCCAATATGGACCCTATTTGCTTTATGAGCTTCCCAATGTGGGTAGAAAGAAAAAAGAAACTATATGAGATAATGATCTTATAAATGGTTGTGTACCCACTAACAAGTTTACATCAAACCTTGTTTAGAATGTAGAACTATATAGGCCTTGATCTTATTTGGAAGCAATGTATGTAGGCACTCTAGGGATGAACAGTGTCCTTAGTATACAAAAAATTGAGGATGGGGATTTAGGAGGGTTGAACATTATTAAGATTAATAACTCAAGATAATAGTTAAGTAAGGTTGTTCAGTTAAAATTGCTAACTTAAATATTAAGATAAAATAAATTCATGATATACTTGGAAGGATCTTAGATAAATCACTTGACACCCTCAGGCCATAGCCTAAATTTTAAGGTCGGTGTCAAGATTAACTATAAAATAATACCTCTGAGGATGATGACCTTAGCGCACTTCCAATGGGAAGTGTAGTCTTTATGATGTGACTCAAGACTAAGATGGTCTCAATGAATCATAAGACTCTAGCTAGAGCACATGCCTATCTCATGCCTAAATGGAGATAGATGCCTACACTAGTTGGGTGAATGCTGATTGTAAATAAATAGATGCCTAACCCATGTGGTTAGATTAATGGAATAATAGCTATTTTATTATGGATAGGAGTACCCGATTATATCTATAATGAACACTTAATAACTTAATAAAATTTAACAACCACAAAAAAAGGGGGTTAGCATTTTGGGGTACTATTGAAGGGTTATTATAGTTTCTCATAATGTTGTGCACTTTTTAGCTATTTGAAATAATAAAATCCCAATTGATACCTTTCATCTCCTAGATCACATTCTCCCTTCATGGCTTCACCTACAAATTATTTCTTCAGACCGTTAAATCCTCCTAGGTTTTTGACAACAAATAGATAAGAAAATCTTCTCTAATAAAATTCTATTAGGTAATGATGTTGAACTGTTTATGTGAATGATACAACATTGAAAAATAAAAGAATATTTACATTCGTATAGTAAAATACTCAATAATAATTACATTATTCCATTGATTTTCAATGTATCACAATAAGACTTTTCTAAAGTCTTTCCAACATAAATTTCCATGCTATTAATTTGTGGAAATGGAACTAATCATTTTAATGTTAATAATAAACTAGAAATCATTAAGATAACTTTCTCACAATACATGAACCTTAATATCCTGATACTACTAACCATTATTAAATCAAATGTAAAAAAAATCACGTTTGAAGGGAAAAATTAGATGACAAACAAAGAGAGATGTGATTTGATGTAATATTGTTATGATCAAATCATAGAGCTAGCCGTAAATTGAGAACTCACTCCTAAAATATGCATTGCAAAAATTCAAAACCAAAACAAGGAAAAGAAATCTAGATGATAGGCAAAATTTTTGATAGCTCATAAATATAGTTTTCTCCAACAAATATGAATACAAAGAAATTATTTTAAGAGCTCCAATATCTATGAAATATAATTCTTGTATTCACAAATGATTTCATTGAAAGAATGTTGAAATCACTTAAGTTAAATATAAGTTATATTTTATATAAAAATATGATAGTATTTTGACAACAAATGATATTTTTTTATTCAAATACTTATAAAGAGAGAATAATTATATTTTGGTTAAATATTTAAAAAGTCACATTTTTTCCACTTATCACTAAACATGCTGATGCAACAAATTTTATGATGAATCACACCTAGAAACCTTAAGTTTTAATGTGGAGAGAATATTGTACAAGTGGGTGAAAATTAAATCGACTAGGTGTTGTACGAGTGGATAGCAGTTGAAGCGACGAGGTGTTGGCACGTCGAACTCTCAAAGGTTGGACTATGCTGGATAAGAGGGGCCCCTTCAGCGCAATAATAGGATTAGGCGGGATAAGGGCGACCAACTTATCTCCATGGATGAATGTTATTCATTTGGAATTTGGTTAAGAGAATCTCTTGGGCGTGTTCACATGATGAAGTTGGATGAACAAGTGATGGGGTAAAAAATCATGTTACGGTAGACGAGATCCTCAAAAATTATCCAAGCTATGTCATTTTCCATTCGGTAGCTGTTCATCGTATGGGATGAGAGCAAATAGATCCGCTCTGCCTATTTCAGTGAAAGAAATGTTGAGAAGACTGTATTGTTTCATTTTATGTATATCCTGCAGTAGTTGCAATCTACAAGACCATTGCTTTTTGAGCCATTTTAACCACCATCATGTGGTCCTATTTCTTTGTATCTGGTCATAATACTTATACTTTGATGGATTTCAATAGTCTTTTCAAAAGCTATCATTTCAGTGTAGGGATTATGCGATAAAGGTTGTCAATATTGGTTTTTTTAAATTCCTACTCATTCCCTTGTATGGCAATTTTCAAAGTATTTTAGTAATGATGGATTCTCATGCCGTCCTCCCATAGCTAGTCTTATCAAATTGATGGTTGAGAGAGATTTCCATACCTTCACATGGTGACCATTATGGTACCATCGCGTCTCCTTTCTTTCATTTCTTTTCAAGTACCCATTTTTCATATTTACTTCATTCTTTTCATCTTTTTTTAATTCATATAAGGGAGAGAGTCTAGTATTTGAGCATCCTAACTTCGTGCTTCTCAAAATCCTACATGGAAATTTCAAATCACTCCAAATTTTTTGCAACAACTTATTTGACAAGTGCATTGCTTATAATTAAGGTTGTAGGCCAAATCATTAAATATATGCCATATGAGCATGCTTCTTGTTAAGGTGTCCAACACAACCCAAAAAAAAAAATATTAAAATAATAAAGATAATATTTTAATAATTAATTATATATTTAAAAATTTTAATAATAAATTATATTAAAATGATCAAATTTCCACAATCCATATTAATATTCTTGTAATTGCTTCTGGTTTTGATTTTGTGCATTTTTTTACATCAACGTTTTGGATCACACTCTGTGATCCATCATTAGGATGCTCAGAGAATGTAAGGATATGATAGATAGAAACGCTGATGTAAAAAAGGCACACAATCAAAACCAGAAGCAGCTACAAGAATAAATTAAATGTTTATGACTTCTTAGTTTTTGTTCTTATTTATTTTAATAATTATTATATTATATAAATAAAGGAAGAATGATTGAATATTATATTATATTTTAAATATATTATACTTATATTGTATTATTATGAATTATATATCACAATAAAAAAAAATTATCGTATACATTTTTATTATATAGTACAATTTAAATTAACATAGAAATATACTTTTACTTGTTATTAATAATAAATATTATTTGTATTCTAACTAGGATATATATATATATATATATCTATATATATATATATATATATATATATATGTATATATATATATGTATATATATATATATGTATATATATATATATGTATATATATATATATATATATATATATGTATATATATATATATGTATATATATAGATATATGTATATATATATATATATATATGTATAAAATTTTATTTTAATTTTTTATTAAGGGATAACAATTTTTGAAGGGCCCCTGAAACCATTTACATCAGAAATTCAAAAGATAGTCATTAGAGTCCACCAGAAAAATAAAAGACAACAACCACAGAAAGGACAGCTAGCCGAAAACAAAAAGCTAGTAGCAAAAAAGACTAAACACAAAGAAAATAAACACCAAACAACAAAGAAATCATAGAAAAACAACTAGGCCTAGGTGAAGTTCTTTAGCAATTCGGTAGCTTCCAACTCCAATTGCTCCATTGTCACAGCAGTCCCCTTGAGATCTTTAATGTCCCTTCTTTGGTTTTGCTTCTTTCTGGTACATGCTCTTGTTCTTTTTTCGGGGTCAACTTCCTTATCTTCAGGGGTTTCTTCCTTCTCCTCAATAGTGTCCCCAGGGGCCTTATCCCCCTGGACCTGTTCAAGTTTGCTAATTAGGAACTTGATACTATTAGAAGCGGCCTTTAAAATCTTGTAACTCCACTCCCCAATCTTTTTGAGGGCCTTCTCAATCCCGTCCATCTTCTTTTTAGTTGCTCCTACCCTATCTTCTAGGGTTTTAAAGCTATTGCGTTGGGCATTTATAATTTACTCTGCATTGCTGATATCTTTAGTCAACTCACTTAAGCAGTTAGGTAGAGATTTGAATTTGTCGGTGCCAATAGCTTCCATGGTTTCAAGTTTGTTGCCTTCCTGGACATACTTAGCTTTTATGTTTTCAATTTCCTTTTGTACCCAAGAGAAGACCTTATTGAAAGAGGCCATTCCATTTTTGATACACAGGTCAAAGTCCAGATGGGAGTCATCCTGAGCCTCATCTCCCACATGGTCCAAGTTCACCTCTAGATCCACCTCCTTCAACTTAGTTGTCTTAATTTCCTTCTTGGGGGTATTCTCCCTAGCCAAGCCCTTACTCTGATCCATGGAGCCGGTAGGAAGGGGCAAGCAGTTCTTGGCCTCCACCTCCTCACCTCTCAACATCTTCCCCTTTTTCTTCTAGCTTGAGATAATTTGAACTTCCTCACTATCTGTCTCCATATCTTCTTCACTCTCGTCTTCTTCCTCGTACCATCTGTCAACATCTTCCCCCTTCTTTTTCTGATTGATCGACCCTTTACACTATTCCTCTTGGCTAGTTTTCCTTTTACGCTTGCTCGACCTGGGGGTATGGAGATCCTCCTTGACATCTACCTCTATGTCATACCCTTCATAATCTTCATCATCCAAATCATCATCTGACTCAGATACCTCAAATATAGCTTTTTGAAGAGTGGTGTTCTTGATATGGTTGTATAGGACCACTATAAGACCCTTGTGTAATGAAGGGTTAGTCTTGGGATTAGAGATAGCATCCATAATCTTGACATTTAGGGAATAGAACAGGTATTAGGGGAGGGAAATTTTCTCCTTGTGCCAGAAGTGATTAAGAAGAAAAAAATGGTAACTCTAAACTCTAGTATATCTACCATCTAAAGTTATGAATTCCATGACATCAAACAAAATCCATCACCAAAGATTCTTGATTACCTTAGGGGAATAGTAGGTGTGGCTTCCCTTGACCAGTTTCGCTTTCTCCACCTCGTCCTTAGGGAATTTCTTCACAACTGCTTCTGACAGCTTCTGGTCCCTGTTAAATTTGATTACATCCATCGATAGATTAGTCACCTATGCAATCATGGTCTCTTTAACCTTAACCTTCCTGCTGCCAATGGTCAAGGTGCCCTTTTTCCACCCCTTTTTGAATATCCTAGTGATTTCAGGTCTTCTTTCTTGCATTCTTTCCATGTAATCTGACATTTTTGCCGCTTGCAGCACAACCCAAACCTAGGGATGGTCCCTTTGTTTATCTTTTTTTCTAGCCTCCGTGCACTTACAATTTCCCCACATCTTCTTATCAATATTAACAAAATGTAAATTCTAGCAAATACCGCTCTTCTCTACAAATTTTCTATTTTTAAGAAACAAAGAAGAAGCCTCTAGAAGCAAATAGAGATTCCTCAAGCTTCCACTCCAAATGGAAAGAAGAACCCACTAAGCATGTGAGATGTTATGGAAATTAATGGTGTACTTCCTTCTCGATTGATTATGAAACCGTTTCATGACACCACGACCACCCCTACCATATCAAGAAATGATATCAAATCCTACCTTGTTTTCCATGATATCTCTCATAATTTAAAATGTCACATTCCACTTGAGGGAGCTCCCCCTCTCCATACCAAAACATTATTTACCCTGCACTGCCTCGTTGGCAACCTAATCAGCACTCTTGTTGGACTCTCTATAAACATGAGAGATGTAATATTGGTCGAATCCCTCAAGTAACTCTCTGGCTATGTCGATAATATTTTTAATCATCCACGACGGATGTTGATTACCAAGGAGGTAGCTGGTTATATTATTAGAGTCTCCCTCCAGCCATATTTTTTGGCTCCTAGTTGATGTGCTAATTTAATGGCTTGGAGGGTGCCCATGGCTTCAACCAAGTGATTAGTTTGATTCCCCAAGGGGAAGGTAACTGCCCCCATACAAAAGCCAACACTATTCCAAATAACTCCACCATAGCCAGCTGGCCCTGGGTTCCCTTTAGCAGCCCCGTCGAAGTTATCCTTAATCCAGTGATTAGGAGGAGAAGACCAACAATGCATCCTTCTGTTGAGTTGGTTAGTGTTGTAGTCCATAGAGGCTGGGATATTCTAGCTCCTTAAAACTTCATACTCTTACTTACTATTGCAAGAATGAGATCCAATATCCACCACATTCTCAACAAGATTGTGTTTTATCTTAGCCCACACCACTTGACAAGAGTTAATGGCATTCCTGAAAAATTTTGTTATTCCTTTCCTTTCAGATACCCCATAGGATATATGGAAAAGAAAAATCCCACAATTTCCTTATAGTTGTATTTTAGTTCTACAAGACCAGCTCCTGAAATAGTCTTAACTCAGGAAACACCCAATTTAAACCCCGTAACTGAAAAAGCATTGACTAGATAGGTTGGACAAAAGGATAGTGAATAAAAATATGGTTCACAAATTCTTCGTCATTAAGGCATAAGTAGCATCTGTTGAGGATTCAAAATCCCCTCTTTCTCAGGTTATTTGTGGCTAGGAATTTATTTTGCAGAAGAATCCATAAAAAAAAAATTATTTTAGGAGTCAAACCTGTACTCCAAGCTTTGGCCTAGCAGGGGATAGAGTCATGAGATTGAGCCAGCATAAGGATAACAAAGGCCACCGATTAATTCCCTGAAGGGGTACCTCCCCACACCAGGTGGTCCTCCCTTCTAGGATTAATGACAACTTGGTTGAGTTTCAGATTAACATTCTTTAGGTTGGGATCAAAAGTACTCAGGTCCACCCACTTCTAATCTCTCTAGTAGTCAGCAACTTTGACACCAAACTTGTTCTTGTAGGCTTGGATGATCACTTGAGGAACATAATGATCATTGAGAGGAGCACCTCCAATCTAGGCATCATCCTAGAAATCGACCCTTCTACCATTACCAATGACCCATACTTTGCCCAGACTCATAATTCCTTTTGCATGAGTAACACAATTCCATATGGTAGAGCCAATCTGGATTTGATCTGAGGCAAGGAAATCTTCCATGGTAGGATTCAGACGTAAATATTTAGCCTTCCAAATTTCATTCCATTCACTTGTTCCCTGATATATTCTCCATTTTGTTTGGCCAGGAGGGCTTTATTCAGGGTTTTAATGTTATAGAAACAACCTTCTTATATATAATTAGATTGTATTTACATTAATCAATAATTTAGATATAATTATAGAAATATATAATTATTTGTTGCTTGGTAATGGGCCAAAGTTGAATCACTTTTTGACTAGAGCTATGAACTAGTGAGACCACCTTTTTGAGGGGCCTCATCCTCATATTTATTCGATGTCTTCCACGCCCAAGCACCACCTTATCTCTCCATCGCCTATGTGTGAGACACATGGGGCTTGAGTAAACTCAAACCAAACACTTCCCATGTAGGAGGCTCATTGCCTATGTATGAGACACACGGGGCTTGAGAAAACTCGAACCCAACACCTCCCATGGAGGATGCTCACAACTAACCATTGTGTTGTCATCCCTAATTTAGATATTATTTTTATTCTATTTAATATTATATAATAAATAATAAATTAGTTCAATAATATTTTGTATTTATTTATTTTTTAATTTAATATTACTTCTCATAATAGAAATAATGTATATTAGTTAATAATTAAACTTTATGAATAATGCAAAGATATAATAGAACAATATAGATTAAGTTAAACTTAGTGGTTGTTGGATAGATAGTCAAAGCTAATGAATTCATTTTGAAATGTGATTAACAACATACCAAAGTCATTAAAAGGGTGCAAGGTTGTATGAACTTTAGGATGACTTGACCTCACAATATATAGTCATAAATTTGTATGTTAAACGAATCAAGGTAAGTAAAAATATAAGGAATATAGTGACATTAATTATAATTTAAGACTTTGAAAGGTAAGGAACAAGTACAAACAAGAGAAATGAGAAGGAAGATACAATAGATAAATTTCAATGAAGTCAAACCAATAAATGTTCTATGAACATCATACATATTCAATTACAAACTACACCTATGCAATTTATTATTAGCTTCCTCCCTTGGCACACTCTCTACAAAATTCCTTGGAATGCATTTTTTCTTGAGAAGTGAAAGTGGACAAGGGCACTAAAAGACAGTCTGTATGTGACAAATAAAACAAGATGACATTATGCTTGTCAACTACAAATAATTGAATATTTGTTAGAACTATTACCATTGTTTCAAATATTTACCAAAGGTATAGCCACCATGCTAGGTGTCAACCTATGTAAGCATCTTCATTGATGAGTTCATTACAAATTGGCCCATACACATCCCGCTCTCTCTCCCTCTATGTCTCTATATCTCTTCTTTTTAATCTTTTTATATATGTACATCTCCCTCTACATCTATGATACTCTTTCTTTGTCTCACTCTTCCTCTCTACATCTATCTTCCTCTCTTCCCCCCTATCTAGACATGTCTCAATATTTTTGCCTGATCCTATTAGTAATGGAGTCCAATTAATTTCCTGATTCAAAAATTTTCTTTCAGTTATGTTTCGTTCCCTATAAATGAATACATGTCGCATGATTTATTCAAAGTTATTACTTTCTTCATTGAGACCATTGTTACATAAGCAACATTGCTTTCTTAAAGACCTACCAGTTCACAAATTATGTTTAACCTTCCATACATCTTCGGTGTACCCATTGAACACTACTGTGCGATTGCTAACGTTATATTTCAATCCGCTAAAATGTTCAACGTATAGACAGTATCTACCCTACTTTTGATATCTGATTCAGATGAATGATGAGAGGCTCCAATATCGAGAAGGAATTATTCCGAGCTATTATATTCTCTCTTTCTTACTTCAATAAAGTATGTTATCACGACTTGTTTTCCCACTGTACTTCATAAAGTAGAGTCATGCGAATGTTTGTTTCTACATGTTTCCTTGCCTAAATTTTGATTTCTTCTTCTTTAGAACCAGAATTTTCTTACCATATGGACATCTCTATGTTCTGCCAAGATGGTATGCTTTTGAAGCCAAACTCCAGATATTATGTAACAATGATAAAACTGAACAAGTTGACCCTGTTTTATATAAAACATAGAAAGAGCTTTTCATGTGTTTTTGAAGGTCAATTCTCACCTAGTGGGTGTTGTTAGAAATCTGAGAACAACCATCCTCACCCTCTCTCAGTCCGTGCAGATTGTACTATAATCCACCATATTCTTTTCATGTCATCATACTACTTAAATGTATTTTTCTATTTAGTTTGCAGGGATTAACCATCTTCTCACAAGATGTCAATTCTAGGCTTTTATCATATCCTCTAGGGCCTAAAGCTGCACTGTAATCCTTATTTTTTCTAATTCTGTTTGATTCGTTCCATGGTAAGATCGCGCTGCAATATGATGCAAAATATGGACACACTGACTGCCTAGAATCCATTCTTTAGTCGGATACTTACCCTTTTTGTAGATTGCTAATGTACTGATTTATTCTTCCCTTACCCCGTGAAGTATGTTGCTATTTTTGCACATTTACATATCAGGTATTTACTAATCTTAGGGGTAAGCGGCGGTAGATCTACGGATTCATCACTTGCAGAGCTAGTTGACCTTCAAGAGGCTAACAATCCCTAGTAATGACAACAGTATTATTGAAAATATAAAACTTTCACAATTCGTCTTATCAAAATAATAAGATTTATAGATTTTAAGTAAGGAACGTTTTTTTATTATCAACATTTCTATCGACTTACAATACCAGATCTCTCTTATTTGGGCTAATCTAGGTGATGTGCAATAGATTGGTAGAGCCATCAATGATACTAGATGAAGTAAAATACAATTCTTTTAAAATAAAGCAATACAGAGTAGCTTTAGCGTTGAGCTTGCAACCAACATGTGGATTCATCGTCTTAGCCTTTAGGGTCATCTTGAAATAAATGTTTTCCCATAAAATGCCAGATCTTCATCTGTATCTTTAACACACCTATCAGATATTAAAATTGGAAAATATGGCACAGATAAAAACTCAACAGTATTTTATTTATCACAACATGAACTACAGCTATGCCCAGGATGGTTCCTTTCGTGAAAATTAGGTGATTGTGTAATTTACACAACCGAACATTGAATACCGCTGTTTGAAACTTTAGAGAAATCTTCTTGACAAGCGGGGAATCTTCTCTGCAGCCCCTTTTTACATCCATTAACGAGCAAAAATTTTAGACACTTCTCAATGTAAATAATACAATATGGTCCTCCAACGTTACAGTTCAGAGATTAACACGTTGTACGTTGTCAAAAAGACCTTTCTACTGTGCATACAGCGAAATCTCACCTGGTTTCGCTGCGTTGAAATATATGCTATATTAACTCATTCAAAGAATATTTCATACCTTAAAGCCAAGAAGCAAAAAAATTAATATTTAAACCATTGAAACAGCAGTACAGGAATCCATAAGCACTTGAACTTTTCTGCACCTTTCAGGAGTGCTCTTAGCTAAGGATTCCGTGCAAACACTAACACAATCGAATTCAGAAGCTATCATCATCGATTTGTATTCTTTACCTCCTTGTCTTTATTTACCTTTCTCCTCCCATCCGCTGGGATTTCGCACAGCTGAGGCCTGAATGCAAGCTTCTTTCCACTGTTTCACGCATTCTGAGTCGTTTTTTGTTGGAAAAGAGAAAAATAGTATCCGTTCGGCCTACTGCAATGCAAGAAATGCACAAAAGAAAGTGTTGTGCATCCCAATTTTCCTCCAGATGATCCAGACAAATTCGCAATCGTGCAGAGAGTGTTTGGAACCAGCGTGAGTAAAATCAACTTATAATAAATTTATACTTCTATAACGGTGGAGGGATCAACCACCGTATATATCCTCCCTTGGTTGTGATGTGGCTAGGATGGATATATAACAAGCTGAACAATAAAATTAGGGTTATGAAATGGGGTATAGCTATAAAACACTTGAATCAGTTTAACATATGGTCGGTTACAAACACTCTCTCCATGATTGTAAACTTGTCTGGATCATCTGAAAAAAAAATTAGGAGCCAAAACACATTCTTCTCAACATTTCTCTCATTACAATAGGTAGAATAGATCTATCCTAAGGCTTTGCTCTCATCGGAAACGATGAACGGCTACTGAATGAAAAATGATATTACCTGGATAATCTTTGAGGATCTCTTCTACTATAAGAGGCATCTTTACCTTCATCACTTGTACCTCCAACTTCATCATCTGAACACACCCAAAATGTTTTCTGAACAAAATTTCCTTGCCCACGATTGGACACTAAATTTCCAAATGATAAACGTTCACCATTGACGTTAAAGTGGCCGTCCTTGTCCCGCCTAATCCTATTTTTGCGCTGAAGGGGCCGCTCTTATCGGGTAGAGTCTCTAAGTGTCAATACCCTGTGGCTTGAACTGCTGTTCACTCGTACAGCACCGAGTTGATAGAATGTCCACTCACTCGTACAACATCATGTTGATATTTCTACCCCACTCTTCACTTTTTTTCTGCCCCACTTTAACTGCATAAGACAGGCCACTCAAACTGGCCTGCTCTTGTCGGCATCTGTTTTTCTACATATGGTCCCCCCTTAAAGGGAGAGGCACCATTGGTCAGTTTTAGTTTTAAATCATACACATTAAGTAACATATTAAACATTAAGTAACATATTAATCTTAGAGAATGTTAGTCAATTATGAGTGTTGAACACTTTTAAGTCTAGAAGTGTATTCTTAATGTGACAAAACATCTTAAGCAACATATTAAGTCTAAAATTTGTTAGTAAACTCTCAATGTTTAACACTTTTAAATTTAGAAATGTAAGCTTAATGTGTGTGATTTAAGTCTTTCCAGCACCCAGAAATTGTTCGCTTATTGTGTGTGTATGTTGTCATTGAATGGTTAATTATAGGGTTTTCATTTTTTTTAAATGTGAATTGGTTTTATCTTTATTATAGGTGTTATTTCTGATTTACTTTGTCACATCAAGATATTTAATGAGAAGTGTTGAAAATTTAACTTTTAAAATATTCAATCAAAATTTAATTGTGGTATTTTTAATATTTGAGAAAAAATCATTTGTTATTAAAAGAATATTATATTTTTATTTATTATATAGCTTATATGCAATCTAAATGATTTCAATATTATTCCAATGAAATCATATGTGAATACAAGAATTATTTTTCTTAAGTATTGGAGTTCTTACAAAAAACAATTGTATTCGTATTTGTGAGAAAAATTATATTTACAAGCTATCAAAAATTTCACCTACCATCTAAAGTTTTTGTTTGTTTTGGTTATGAAGTGTTCCAATGCCTACTTTAGGAGTGTGTTGCCAATTTATGGCTTCGTCTATAATTTGATCATCATAGTATTACACCAAATTATAGTTCTTTGTCTATGAATTGATTGTTAGTTTGAAGACGAGTTTTTTAATTTGCATTTGGTTTGGTAATGGTTATTACTATTAGAATATAAAGGTTTAGGTATTGTGCTAAAGTCATCTTAGTGATTTCTAGTTTATTATTGAGGAGCCTTGTAAAAAGGTTAAAGTTTTACAAATTCTTTTAAGAAAATATATTAAGATTATTTTTTAGTTTTGGAGTGATAAGTTTGCATTAAAATTATGTAATATTTTTCAATTTATATTTTTTTGTAAAATGGAGGTTCCATTAAAATAAAATAAAAAAATTCAATCGATGAAAAAAAAAATTCGAAATAGTGAATGGGAATGAGACAACACCTACAAATGCAAATGACTATTTGGATTAACATAAAATATTTGATAAAATCCAAATCAATTATCATTCTTACTCTTTCCAACATTAAATTAGATCATATAGGCTTAAACAAATTATCAAGAAGAATTTTGAGATAATTTGAATAAAATATTTCAAACAGACAGAAATTCGTTAAAAATTTCCTCTTCGAACTTAACTATTTAAATTCAAAATTCGAAATAGAATCACTATGTGAAATGACATAAACAATTTGTGATCATTTATTACATAACTAGTAGAAAGAAAGGCTCGTGATGATGATGATGATGATGAAATTTGTTATATAATTTTCAACCTAAATTCAATAATGCTTTTCTTATTCTTAATCAGCTTACTTAAAATATAGAAGATATGATATGAGATATTTTAGTAGATAGAATGTGAAAAAATGCAAAAGATATATAATTTTATTTGTCACATGAGAATGTATTATAATCACAAAATAATAATAATAATAAAAGATCAAATACAAACAAAGGAGAAAGAATATCTTAGTGTTATAAGAGAAAGGATCACACAACTTGGACTTATAAAAGTTGATTCAAGGATGTTATCAAGAAAAAGCTCAAAGACAAATCAAATTTAGTTAACTTGGCTCATGTTGAGAACTATGTTGAGGATAGTGATTCACTAGAGGATTTTTTATTATAAATTATTATTTTGTAGATACTAGGGATGTATACTTATTTTATCCTTCACAGTTGAAGGTTAGAGAGATTAGAGGTTGAAATATTTTCATTATCTTGAGCCAAATTTTCACTTAGAAATGATGTTTTGTATGAAAAGTATGTATAGAGTCAACAATATTGAATAATGCATCTATTATGAAGTCTATTTCTCTCTCACTAATACAAAGGGGTTTGATGTAATAAAATGGATTATTACTTAGATAGCTCAAGAGTTTTTGGATCTTGGAAAATATTTCCTTGCAAGATTCATAAGACAACTTAATAGAAAACTTTAGATGTAACTCAATATGGATTGTTGTCCAACAATTCAGGAAATAAATGACTTGGGAGTATGTGAAGGTGTTAACACAAGACCTTGAAAATTAAGATCAATTGGTACTCCCTTCTAAAAGTTATGAAGTGGAATGATAGAGATCAAACTATTTATAGAATTTATTTTACAAACCAAAAATGTTGATTTTTTTTTAATCAAATTGTTGTGTGAAATGTAAACACTAATAGTGGTGTTGGAATACTAAATTTTACATATTGTAATAAAAAATCATATTAATGACAACTTTTTGTGTTTAGTGATGTATGGAAAAGAGAAATGAAGCCTTGCAAAATGGGTGACTCTTCCAAGAGATCGATTAAAACTTAATTTTGATGAGGTCTCTAGAGGCAATCCTAGTATATTAGGACTTACATGTATTCTAAGGAATGACCAAGGCAGAGACTTTTTCTTGGATGAGCTCAATTAAATTACTTAAATGAAAAAATAATGAAGTAGAATTTATTATTCTCTTGGAAGGTTTAAAATTTTGTGTCAATAGGAATTTATATTTGGTACACATCGAAAGTGATTCCCAAATTGTGATCTGAATTATGGATTTGGGGAAGGCTAACTAGAAAACCCCCAAATAAATTGATTGAATTCTACCATATCTTTTGATTGATGAGTTTGTCATCAAACATGTTTATAGACAATAAAATCAATCACTTAATCTACTTTCAAATCATGGTATCAATCAAGCTAAATAGGTAAATATTTTAGAATGTTGAGTCTTGGATAGGACTAGCAATGCACTCGATCATCAATATTGATAACTCCTAAGAATGATGATGTAAATATTGCATGATGTGGTAATTTGACAACTTAAAATATTCTCTTTTTCTAGAATCTCTAACCATAAATTTGATGTTTTGGTTTGTACTACTTTGTAAATTATTGTGCATTATTATTTATTCCTCCTTTGGTTTTTCACGAGGAAAGGATGGCAAATAAGAAAATCATGTGTAATTATTTGTGTGACTACAACCAAGGGAATTTCTTGGACCAACTTTGTCATGTCTTCCTCTTGGACTTGTCTAGCATAGAGAAGGTTATCTAGGAGGTCCTTGAGGAAAACATTCCAAGGGACTGATATAGCCATGAAAATGAGTTGGAGAAGCTTATTTAAAACTTTGTTTGGATGATAGGGAAAGAGTGCTAGGAGGTGCTTGTTGGTTATAGCTTTGTCCTCCTAAAATTTACATGTGATGCTTTCATGGTCATCTTAGCTCTCAACAAACAACCAATGGCAAAGGTTGGTGAATGGTGTGATCTTCATTAAAGCTAGAAGGGGAATTGAGGATGTCCACCATTTCATCACTTTGTTTAGAAATGGTGTAATAAGAAACAACATGGAGATCTATGTTGTTTTTGGTTGATCATAATACTTCTCTTTTATCTCTTCCCCATATCAAAAGATTGTCACAAATGAGAACTAGACTTAAATTCTTGATACCACATCAAGTATAGTTGATCTTATTTTTGGCTTTATCTTTCACCTTTGCTACTACATGTACTATTTTGATATCTAATTTTACTAAGGGGAGCTACCCAAAATAGCAACTTAGTTTTTTAAAAAATCACTTAATGACATATGATTTATCATTATTGTTATAATGATTCTTTATATTTTTTATATGCAAATGTAGATATTCTTCGATTTTCTGAAAGCCTTGTCCATTAATATGAAGAATTTAATGAGTATGAAAATATACACACTTAGAGTGTTGTGTTGTTGTTTCTCCTTGTGTCCATGTCTATCCTTGATGTAACATCCTAAAAACATCAATATGCTTACAAGTAAAGAGTACTCAATAATTTTGTTCACATGGCAGCTAGGTATACCCAGTGCACTACTGAGAACAAAAGATACTGCCCACCACCCTGCAAGGAAAGCTGTTTTGTCAGAAAGCAAGTGTCCATAAAGCTGGTTCGCTTATGATATTTGTTTCTAGTTGTATGTAGGAAATGCGGGTCGATAGAACTCAATATGTGAAAATATTCTAAAAGACTTGTCCACACACACAGGACTTCTTGGTGTAAGCTACACTAACACGCCACACAATTTTGAACTTGTTCTTTTCTACAGTTCTTTGCACTTTATCACTTCATTCAGTCATTTGCATGATTGTAATAATTGTTGCTTCCCATTCCACATATTTTCTACCAATGTTTAATTGCACTCATCTTTACTTTAGAAAACCAATGGCGAATACGACTGCAGCCAGCTGTTGACATGGATTTAGTCTTCAAATCAATCTAAACTAATGACCCACAGAGTGTAGGTTGATCATTTCATTTCTTTTCTACAGTTCTTTGCGCTTTAGCATTTCATTCAGTCATTCGCATGATTTTACTAATTGTTGCTTCCCATTCCACATATTTACTGCAAATATTTAGTTGCACTCATCTTTCCTTTAGAGAACCAATGGCGAATACAACCGCAGCCAGCATATGCATGTACAACTATCAAAAGTGAGAATCTTGAAGGTCAAATATCACTGGGAAAGAAAGATATACTTGTTAGCTTTAACGCGTCCTAAACGGAGATCAATAATTGACAGTGCTGAGTATAGTTATCGGGAATATGAAATCCTAAATAGGAAATTATAATAAAGTAAGAACGTATATAGTTGAATTATACTTGAAAGAGAAGAATAATTTTATTGATGCATTAAATTACAAATCTTGAAATATCGATGGGAAAGAATGATATACTAGTTTAAATGAAATTAAAATTTCCTTAGCTTTAACCCGTCCGAATGCAGATAAATAATTGACAGTTATGAGTAAATGTATCAGGAATACGAAATGCTAAAGCATAGAAAAATATAATAAAGTAAGAAAATAAATAGTTGAGCTGTACATGAAAGAGCAGAATGATTATATTGATGCATTAAATTACGAATGTTTTTATTTTCACTTGGAATCAAATTGCTTGATTTGCATTATAACTGGTTGAGTTTGTTGATCAAAGCTAGATTTATATATATGGAACTGTCTTAGAAGTGTAAAAAATTTCAGCAATATGTAAATTTTTGTTTCTAAATTTAAGTTTCTAAGGAAAATACTTTCCTAAGTCAATTTTTTTAAATGCAGATATAACGTCAAAAATATCAAGCTTGAGTTGTGCAATGTTCTTAATAATGATATGTAGCTTTAATTTTACTTTAATACATTAATATAGTTCTTTCAAACATAATTTTCTTGATATGTAGATGATTGTCAAATAATAAAAAATGAGTTCAATTATCTTTTAAATACAATTATATAACAGTGATTAACAATAAACCATGCAAACACGTTTTTAGTTGACTCAAGACAACAACAAAAAGAAGGTGGTAGTCAACAAAAAAATTGGATTTGAATTATAAGAATTCACATGTCAAATATGTTCCTATAAGGTTGATCTTGCATCCATATCAATTGCTTAGAAAAAGTGAATAATAAAATCAAGTGGATAATATAATGGATAAGCATAGGTGTATTAAAAAGCAATATATATAGATAATTTGAATGAATATATAGAAATATATGCCCATGTGGATAAGGTGGGAGATAGGTGCAGGTGGGAGATAGGTGCATAGGAGTGTTTGTAAATCGATGGGTAGAATAATAGATAAGAAACCTAACATTGCAGAAAAATTGTGCAAATTTACAATACCTATCCATTAAAGCGACTTTAAGTGAAGTGGTTTCTATGATTAATCAACCCCTAAAATGGATGCCCTAGCTAGTAGATTTAATAATCAAGAAGTTCAAATGCAAACAGATATAGGTTTCAGACTGAAGTGAAAGGGACTCTAAGTCTCTAAATAAATAACCAGCCCTGATCACTCTAAATGTAATATTATCGATTTCCTCAAAATAGACACAAATATAAATTAGAAATAAGAAGCATATGCAAACTTCATGATTATGTATTAATGTATATATTAAATATACCTATTTACATTATACAAGAGGCATGGTCACTGCTAGAGCATATTTAGAGTTATCAAATTAAACATTGCTATAGAGAGGCTAATATACTAGCTGATGGGTTAGAAAATAAAGGGGATTGATTAATACATTAACTACAAGTATGCTCAAGATGCTCATTTCAGAAACTAAAGGGTTTGTGTAATTTACACGCCCAAACATTGAATGCCATTATTTGAAACTTTGACTTACAGAAATCTTCTTGACAGATTACCTCTGCATTGTGCCAGTATTCAGGCGAGGACTCTGATCTGGAGCACCTCCTTACATTCAGTAACGAGCAAAAACTTTGGACATCAATTAAAATAATAAAATATGCTCTTCCAACTTCTATTGTGCATACAGCGAAATCTAACCCCGTTTCGCTGATTTGAAATATCCACTACATTAACTCCTTCAAAGAAGATTTCATACCATAAAGCCCAGACGCAAAATAACTGACATTTAAACCACTAAAATAGCAGTGGAAAAATCCATAAGAACATGAACTTTTTTGCGACTATAAGGCATGCTCCTACGCAAGGATTTCATGGCAATTTGTATTTCTTTACCTCTTGGTTTTCCTTTACCTTTCTCTTCTCATCCGCTGGGATTCCGCATAGCTGAGACCAGAATGCAGGGTTCATTTTACTGTTTCACGCGTTGTGAGTCCTTTTTGTTGGAAAAGGAAAAAATAGTATCCTCCCGGCCTACTGCAATGCAAGAAAGTGTTGTTCATCCCAATTTTCCTCCAGATTATCCAGACAAATTCGCAATCGTGCAGGGAGTGTTTGGAACCAGCTTGCGTTAAATCAACTTAGCATGATAAATCTATACTTCCCATGGCAGCCCCCACGACAGCAAGGGATCGATCACGTCAAATATCCCGATCCCTTGGTGGTGATATGGCTACTGATAGATATATAACAAATTTAATCAGAAGCGGTATAGTTATAAATAGCTTCAATCAGTTTAACGAAATGGTTTGTTGCAAACACTCTCTTCACCTTTGCACATTAGTCTGAATCATCTGGAGAAAAAGTAGGCTCTAAAACACATTCTTTTCAACATTTCTTTCTTCGCAATAGGTACAGCAGATATACCGTGTGGCTTTGCTCTCATCCCAAACGATGAACGGCTAGCGAATGAAAAATAACACAGCCTGGATAAACTTTGAGGATGCCGTCTACTGTTATAGGCGCCTTTACCTTCATCACTTGTCGCTCCAACTTCGTCATCTGAACAAAATTGCAGAACGACCACCATTGCCGTTGAATAGACCGCCCTTATCCCGCCCAAACATATTATTGGCGCGGAAGGAGCTCCCTTATTCACGAGTTCGACGTGTCAACACGCGGTTGCTCTAACTGTGGTCCACTCGCACAACAACACGTTGATTTGACTTCAATGGAGACTCGTACAAAACTTTTTCACATTGAGACACTATGCTCTTACTCTTCACGGTCTTTCGCCCCCATTAACATTAATGCTCCTCAGGCCTGCCGTACTCTTGTCGGCATGGTAATCAGTTTCAACCTTTTTTTAAATACTCCTCGTCCCCACTTAAGGGATAGGAGAGGGACTACTATTGTATGTACGTAGTAAGGGTATGGTATCATAGTATTAGATAAAATTACATCCATCTTTGGCTATGAATTGATTGTTCAATTCGAGCATGAAATTTTTAATTTGCATTCGGTTTAAAAATGATTATTAGTGCTAGAATATTAATGTTAAAGTATCATGAGAAAGTCATCTCAGTGATTTGTGGTTTATTATTATAATTTAAAATAATTCAACAAGTTGGTAGTTTCAAAAGACTTAAAAGAAAATTCATATTGTCATATATTAGAAATAAATTGAAAAATGTAAAAAATTATTCATTGTTTTAGTGTAAAATTGTAGATGTTATTTGATTTTTCAATATGATATTAAATGAGAGTCATTTCTATGCCTATAAAATACTAATGATGAAAACCTAATATTTATCTTGTGACTAGTGAGAAAAAAACAATTGTCTTAATCTAAATTTTTTGTTGATTTGTTATTAACAATAAATTAGATTAAATCACCCCAAACTCTATTATATTCAATGAATATTTAACTACTTTTCATCTTTCTTTTTTTCTTTTAGTGAAAGTAAATGTGATGAAGCAATAGGGTTAATATTTGATATGGTTAGAAAGGAGGTTGTTCATTCCAACTCTGTAAACATAACTCTTGTATCATTCCCTTAAGTATTTCTACATCATGGGCGGGTACAATTGCATTAGAGAAGATTTTATCATTGTCAAAAGCTTAGGAGGAGTTTAGTGGAATGAAGAAGTAATATGTAGGTAGAAGCATGTGTTTTGGTAAATGCAAGGTAGTAACTAGGTTTTCCATAGTTTAAATAACTAACAAGTGCACAAAACTATGAAAAGTATTTAAAAAATCTTTAAGTTTTACAAATTCTTTTAAGAAATTATATAAATATTATTTTTAAGTTTTTGAGAGACAAGGTTGCCATTAAACTTATGTAATATTTTTCAATTTCTAATTTATTTTAAAATGGAGGTTCCATTAAAATAAAAATAAAATACCAAATACAATTGATCAATAAAAACTCATAGAAATAGTGAATGAGAATAACGCACCACCCACAAATGTAAATAAGTTATTAGAATGACATAAAATATTTAATAAAAGACAAATCTATTATCATTATAAATCTTTCCAATACTAGATTATTTCATAGAGATTTAGAAAAAAATCAATAGAAACTTGAGACTATTTAACTAAAATATTTCGAGCAAAAAGAAGTTCATGCAATTTTTTCTCTTAGACATTAACTATTCAAATTCAAAATCAAATATAGAATCATTATATCAAATCACATAAATGATTTGAGGTCTCTTGTTACCCAACTAGTATAATACAAGGCCTTAATAGATGATGCTTTTCTTTTATTAAGATAAATGGGTTTTACAAGGACCCAAAACCCAAAGTCAAAGAGAGATACAAAAAATTAAACAGTCTCTAACCAATCCAAAAACAACAGCAAAACAACCACAAAACAGGGGCCACGCCCACACAACAAAAACACTAACAAAAAAAACTAGAAACCACTAAACCAGAGATTGCATCAGCTCTGAATTCTTTTGGATCATTCTCTTGTTGATTATCTCAAGCTCTTCCATGATGAACCTAGAGGTACTCTTCTCCTGGTTCCTACTCCTCATCCTAATAGATGATGATGTTAATGCTAAAGAAATATTATTAAATAATTTTCAATCTAAATACAATAATGTTGTTTTTAGTCTTAGTCAAATTACTTCCCAACTTATCAATAAGATATGTTTTTTTTCTCTTTTAGTAGATGAAAAGAGAGAATATCAACAATATATAAAAGTTGAAATCGAAAATGAGAATCTATTATAGTCACAAAAAATATTAGAAGATAAAATCCATGCTTATATCCTCCCAAGGTCTTACCAGTACTATCAAAGGTTTATACAATCCCACATTCTAACTACTACCCTTTGCAACTTGACAAAATATACAACTTTGCACATATCTCTTAACAACCTTATGAATCTGGGGCCAAAAATAATGCTCACTCACCAATGCTACTGTTTTGTCAATGCCAAAATGTCCAGCTAATCCTCCACTGTGTTTCTCCTTTATCAGATTCTCCCTCATAGAACTCTTAGGTATGCACAACTGAACTCCTCTAAATAACATCCCATCCTGAATGAAGTGATCCAACTACTTGCTTCTATCTACCATAACCGGTTCTCTACATGATTTCCCAGGTTCTACAAAATTTGGCTAATCATCATACAAGGTCTTCAAATCTTCAAATCCTAATACTATCACTCTCATCTCCATCAACAAATTCCTTCTCTTACTCAACACATCATCAAATTTGTTAGATTTCCCACTTCTATGCTTCAACACAAAGGTATAACTCTACAATAATTCTATAGATCTCATATGTCTCTAATTCAAATTACTCTAACTGTTCAAATAATACAAAGATTGATGATATATATACAACACAAACTCCTTAGGAAACAAGTAATATGTCCACTTCTTCAAGGCTTGAACTATCATTGGAAAAAACTCCTGATCATATATTGAATATTTCCTCTGAGCATCATTCAACTTCTCACTGAAATAAGCTACTGCTCTCCCTTCCTGACTCAAGATTTCTCCTATTGTTGATCCACTTGTATCACAATCCACTTGAAATACTTTATTGAAATATGGTAAAGCCAACACAAGCTACTTAGTCACTTTGTACTTGAACAGTTCAAAAATTTTGTCTGCTTTGGTGGTCCACTTGAATTCCTTCCGATCTCCTCTCATGGTCTCAGTCACTGAACTGTAATTTTTGATAAACTTTCGGTAAAAATTAGCCAATCCAAGAAATGATCTTACCTCTCCAATGACTTCTGGTGTAGGCCATTGAATAGTTGCTTTCACTTTCTTAGGGTCCATCATCAAACTAGCCTGAGATATCACAAATCCCAAATAGACTAACTTCTCCTTCATGAAAGTACACTTCTTAAGGTTGATCAGCAACTTCTCCTCCCTCAACCTCTACAAAACTTGTCTCAATTGCAGCAAATGCTCCTCTTTTGTCATACTGAAAATAAGAATGTCATCCAAATACACAATAACAAACTTACCCAAGAATTTCTTCAATACCTCATTCATCAGCCTCATGAAAGTACTCGGTGTATTAGTCAATCCAAAAGGCATCACCATCCATTCATACAATCCTTCATTTGTCTTAAATGCTATCTTCCACTCATCACCTTCTCCGATCTTGATCTAATGATATCAATCTTATAATCCATCCTAGGTAAAGGAGACCAGTATTTCACTGTGATCTTATTTATTGCTCTGGAATTATTACACATTCTCCACTCTCCATTCTTCTTAGGTGTTAATATTACTAGTACTGCACAAGGGCTTAGACTTTCCCTGATCAAACCTTTCTTCAACAACTCCTACACTTATCTATTCAGTTCTTAAGTATCTGTTGGTGTCAACTAGTGTGCAACTTTGTTAGGAAACTAGCTCAAGGAACCAAGTCCATGCAATGACTAATACTTCTCACAGGTGGCAATCCATTGGGTACATTATCTAAAATGATGTCTTCATATTCTGTTAGCAAATATTTTATATCTTCCGATTGTTCTCCTTTTGGTTCTGGTTTCTCAATCTTCTTACCAATTAAGGAAAAACACACATTCTCATGTCTCAGTCCATCCAAGAATTTCCTTCCATCTACCAAATAGATTCTAGCATTCCTATAGACTTCATTCTTCAAAGGTTCCTCCAAAGGTAACAAGGTTTGCTTCATCCCATTGGCCACAATAGTGTATGTATTCTTCCTCCCATCATGTACTACCTGTCTATCAAACTACTAAGGTCTACCCAACAAAAGATGAGAAATATCCATAGGCATAATATCACACAAGACTCCATCATGATAATTCTCGATTTTTTGATTTCACTAAACATTACTCACTTACTAACAACGTATGTACATCTTGAATCCATATTATGTGATAAGGATTAGGGTGTTTTAGTCTCTCCAATTTTAACTTATTCACCATCTCTTCTGAAACAAGATTATCTAAACTACCACTATCAATGACAACTTTACAACACTTATGAGATACCTTACATCCGGTCTTGAATAGATTCTTCTTTTGCAAGGGATCTTCAACTCCTCTGGTATGACACAAATCTCTCCTCATCACCAAGAGTTATCCATCTTCTGGTTTGTTGTCTAATCTTGTGGGGTTTTATTCCACCACTATAGCTCTTTTGGTATTTTATGTCTTCTTACACATGAATGCACGATGTCCTTCTCCTCCACACTTAAATAAAGTTCCTCTAAATGTTCTCTTGTCTTGTCTTTAAAAATTATCATTCTTGTAACCATCTGGTTCTCTCCTCTAGTAGAAATTTCTATCATCCTTCTGGTATGAATTACCTTCTATGTTCACTTCCTCATCCTTGTTCTGATCTGTACTGGTTCCTCTTCCTCTGGTATATCTTCTTCCTCCTTGAAATCTTCCTCTAGTAAACCTTCCACCTCTGCCTCTCTACCTCTTATCATGTCTTTTATTTAACTTCTCTTTTGCCTTTAGGGCATACTGGCAAGCCTCTTCTACACTCTCCAATTTCATCAAACTGAGTTCATCTTGTATAGACATCCACAATCTATTCAAATATCTTGCAACTTGTTCAACTTCATCATCAACATGTCTGGATTTGATATTCAACTTGTAAAATGCTTCAGTGCACTCCTTCACACTAGATTCCTTCTATCTCAAATTTGACAACTTCTGGAACAGATTCACTTGATAATCAGATGGCGTAAACTTCAATTTCAACTTAGCAATCATCTGATCCCATGTCTTAATCTTCTCTTTACCTCTTCTTTATCTATCAGCTTGAAAATGCTCCCACCAAATAGATGCATGACCTTTCAAACGGGTACAAGCATATTTCACCTTCTTGTCTTCTGTAGTGTTTTCAAAATCGAAATACTTCTCCATGTCCGAGAACCAATCCATGAATTCATCTGAATCTAACTTTCCATCATATTCTGGTGGGCTAAAATGTGGTTTAGTACTTGCCCTACTCAAAACCCTCCAAAACCTTTCCTCATCTGGATCAACCATCGATGGGTTTGCTTGTTCTGTCGGGGCTTCTCCTCCTTCATCTTCACTTACATCTTTGATATGTCAGCCTCTTCTCTGGGTTGTCTCAATGACTTCTAACTAGGCTTCTATACCATGCAACATCCCCAATACAACAGGGTCTGCATTCCCACACGCTCCACTATTCCTAGCTCCTCTTCACGCTATTGTTCACGCTAGTCCTCTGCAATTGCAGATCGGATCTGCAATCTACCACTATACAATAAAAATTTCAGGACACACAACCTCTAGAATGAAACTTCACTTTGATACCACTTGTGCTGACCAACCCAAATTGATCTCTTTGAGGTCCCTCCCCGCTGGCGACTTCTTCAGTGAGGCTTTCTATAACTCCATGATTATTTAGGGTTGATATTTATGAGAGCTTTAGTGGGACTATACACACAATATGTGCAACACATGAAATAGCAAAACTCCAACATTGATTATATAAACATTTATTATGCAATATACAAAAGATCATTTTTTAAAGAATTTTATTTATTCATTTAGCCACCCCATGTATTTGAGGAATAGAACTAGTAAATACATATGGATAAAGGATTCCATATGAAGAGAGGAATTGGGAAGAGATGGCATGGGTAGTATTTCAAAAGGAAGGGATGGAAAATATATCAAGAAAGAGGGTAAGCTAATGAAAAATAAAGGTGGGTATTGGTTTAACTTGAAATATGCCACTAGGATTGAGATATAAATTTTAGGATGGATTGATTGAGAATTTAATCTTAAATGATACTACTCAGAAATGAAATGTTGATAGGATATGCTTTATGAGTCAAATAAAAAGGTCCGTTTTTATTCATTTTTAGGTATTTTCCATGTAACAAAGACTACCCTAGGTGAAATTTCTACTAATTTACATGAAAATTTACTATAAAGAAAATATAAATATTTAAAATGAATGTTAAACTATACTAAAAAAAAATAAAAAAATAAAAAAAAACTATTGAAATCTACAAATTAAACTATATAAATTAAAACTATTTTATATAAAATTAAAAAAATAATTTTAAAAATAAACAATACGAAATGTATATTATTAAAATTTATTGATGAAATTTTAAAAAACAAAATAATGGAGGTCAAGGTAGTGGCAAAGTGGTGATGGTGAATCAATGGAAGCCACAAGGAGGCATGGTGGTGGTAAAGAAATAGAGATTTTAAGGAGACATGTTGTCGGTGGATCAACGGATAGGTAGCAAGTGTGATGTGTGAAATGCATGGCATAGAGGAAGTAGTAGGGATAGAGTGTGCAGTGGAGGATAAATGAGGGAGCACTATGAATGAATCACATAGATTAAGTGAAGGGAAGGACTAATTGTGTATGAGAGAAGAGAAGGTGTAGCAATGATGGTGATATGGAGTAAGCATGCAGAGGGCATGAGGTTATAGAAAAGGGGATGAGTGTAGGAGAGAGAGCAAGAGAATGGAGTAGGGAAGCACAAGAAGAAGAGAGTTTTCTTATGTTTCTGTGTTTGGTTTCTTTTTTTATTTTTGTATTAGATGGTAGAGAATTAATAGCTTGCAATGTGGAATGGGAGCCTTATAAGTGATATTTTTGGAGAAGTACAAATGTATAGCATATGAATTCATATAAATGGAGGGTTGAGATTATCTTAATTTAAATGAAGGGAGTAAAATTAAAGTTCTAACATATGTGCCCAAAGAACCATGGTGATGCATGATTGCGACTAGTGATATGATATGAAATAGATCTCACACATATGTGAAATGGAGAGTGCAAATTCTCTTAGGCAATAGACAATCAAGATTTAAACTTAACTTTCTTATGGATTATAAATTGAATCACTAAGATTAGATTAAAGAAATTGAGTGTTGGAATTTAAAATTGGTTTGGTTTAAGATTGATAAAATAGATTAAAATTGTTATTAAAATAGATGTTAGCTAGAAAATATTTTTATTTAGAAGAATATATGGTGTGAATTTTAGATAAGATGACATTAGTTTTGTTAATTAAATAAATTAATTTATTTAATTAATGCTTAAATTAATTAAATTAAATAATTTAATTTATTAATTAAATAATTAGCTAATGTTAATGAAAAAGATTTAATTAATTAAATAATTAATTTAAACAATCAAAATTTTAAAAATTAATATTATTTAAAATACAAAAATAAATTTTAGATATCTACACTTAATGTCAACATTTTTTCTCTCTTTCTATTCTTAGTTATTTCCTTTTATATATACTTTTTAATTCCTTATACACTTCAAAACAAATTATAGGTTAAGTGAAATCTAATCCATGTAGGTTAGCCACAACTTATAAATTGTAGTAACAGCAAATGATTTACGTATAATATTTTATATTTCAATCTAATAGAATGTTCAATGTAGAGATAGCATTTACCCTACATTTGATATCAAATTTAGATGAATGATGTGATGCCCTAATTTCGAGCCGAAAGTATTGGTAGCTATTATATTCTCTATTTCTTTCTTAAATAAAGTATGTTATTGCCGACTTGTTTTCCCACTGTACTTCATAAAGTATAGTCACGGGAATGCTTGTTCCTCCATGTTGCCTTGGCTTAATTTTTGGTTACTTCTTATTTAGAACCAATATTATTTTATGTCAATATGGACAAACTCTAGCTATCATGAATCAATGATAAAACTGAAAATATTGACCCGTTTTCAATTAAACGTACAAGAAGCTTTTCATATGTTTTTGAGGGTCAATTCTCACCTAATGGGTGTTGTGTAGAGATCTGAGAACAACCATCCTGACCCTCCCTCTGTCCATGCAGATTGTCCTACAATACGCCATATTCATTTCATGTCATCATCCTACTTACAACGATTAACCATCTACTCACAAGGCGTCCACTCTAGGCTTTTATCATATCCTACAGGGACTAAAGCTCCACTTTAATCCTTATTTTTTATCACATTTTTTTTATTCATTCCATGGGAGGATTGTGCTGGAGTATGATGTATATTATGGACACACTGTCTGCTTAGAAGCCATTCCTTAGTTGGACACTTAACCCTTTTTGTAGATTCCTAATGAGCGTGATTTATTCTTCCCTTTTTTAAAACCTTGAAAGTGATATAAAGTTGCTAGTGAGTGCTCTTGGATTCCTTTCCCGTTAAGTATACTGCTATTTTTGCACATATAGAAATCTGGTATTTACTGATTTTAGGGGTAAACGGCGGTAGATCTATGGATTCATCACTTGCATAGCTAGTTGATCTTCAAGAGGCTAGCAATCCATAGTAATGAGATGAAAGTTTCACAGTTTGTGATATCAATATATAATAATAATTTTAGGTTTTAACTGTCTAAATCAGTATTTCAGATGATCGAAGGGGAAAATCTTACTATAATAAGATGAAGAAAATCTTGACTTAAACCACCTTTGTTGAAAATACCAGAGCTGGCTTTCTTTGGGCTAATCTAGGTTATGTGCAATGGATCGGTAGAACTATCAATGATACCGAAGGAGGTGGATGGGAATGGATCAAATACTATGTACTAACAGAGACCAACAAGCAAATAGATAACAAGAAAGAACAGACCATAAATAATATGCCAAAACATGTACCAAATCTACTACTGCAGAATTATATGTATTGATCAAAATAGAAATACATTGATTTAGGGATTCTGCAGAGTTCTCCTAATAGCTCCAATACACTTCTTTATAGTTGTAGTGTGAGGGTTAAATCTTGGAGTGCACTGCAAGATACATCAAGCTGAGCATCAGATAAATCTGATTTGATGTAGAGGTTGTCAGGAAACCAAATAAGATAAGATCAAACTTCAAGCGGTGGAGATAAGGCGGTCTTCCACTGGCGGTGAATAGGTTGGTGAATAGGTCGGTGAATAGGTCGGTTTCCAACATGGTCATAAGTGAGGCAATAAAGAACATAGCCTGACAATCTTATCTGCATGCTCTGTATGGTCTGAGTTGCATGTAATGGTGGAAAATTTGTGGAGATTTGGTCCAAGTTCAAATCTTATAAGCAGATAAATTAAATTCAAATTTCAGGAGGAGATAAATTATATAAATTTCATTTGTAGTGTAGATACGTCTGCAAGAAATATGAGATAATCCCATATTTCTCTTAACCCCATCTGTACACCCATATACAGATTTGCTTGAATCATTTCTTGAATGGCTTACAGAAATCTTCTTGGTATATTAGCTCTGCATTCTGTCAGTATTCAGGCGGGTACTCCGGTCTGCAGCCCCTGTTTGCATTCATTAACGAGCAAAACTTTTAAACATCAATTAAAATAATAGATTATGCTCTTTCAACGTTACAGATCAGAGATCAACACGTTGTACGTTGTCAAAAAGACCATCCTACTGTGCATACAGCGAGATCTAACCTGGTTTCGCTGCGTTGTTCGAATCAGCAAGCGAGTCGGCACCCTCTCTAAAGGAATACTATAAAAGGTCCCCTGGGAAGAAGAGCGAGTCAACCATCATTCTACAGGATTTAAAGAACCGGGAGGTTGGATCGCCTGTTGATCCCCTCGCCGGAATAGATAGGACGGCTGGAGCACCCGCTCATGAAGAAGCGAGTAAACCTACTACTTAAGTTGCTGTCGAGGTGGCAACTATAGCCTCCCACCCACCCCGAGCACTCTATAAGTTTATACCCGACATCAGTCTATACTCGACTCTATCAGTCCGCTATATTAGCTCATTCAAAGAATATTTCATACCATAAAGCCCAGAAGAAAAATTACTGACATTTAAACCACTAAAATAGCAGCAGAAAAATCCATAAGCACCTGAACTTTTTTACTTTGAGGCAAGCTCCTACGCAAGGATTCCCTGGCAATTTGTTTTACTTTACCTCATGGTTTTTCATTACCTTTCTCCTCTCAACCGCTGTGATTTCGACAGCTGAAACCAGAATGCAGGGTTCTTTCAACTGTTTCACGCGTTGTGAGTCTTTTGGTTGGAAAAGTAAAACATAGCATCCGCCCGGCCTACTGCAATGCAAGAAATGCACAAAGAAAGTGTTGTGCATCCCAAATTTTCCTCCAGATGATCCAGACAAATTCGCAATGGTGCAGAGTGTTTTGAACCTGCGGTTAATCAAATTAACATGATAAATCTATACTTCCAATGGCAGCCCCCACGACAGCAAGGGATCCACCACCTCAAATATCCTCCCTTACTGGTGATATGACTACTGATAGATATATAACAATTTGAATCAAATGGGGTATAATTATAAATAGCTTCAATCAGTTTAATGAAATGGTGGGTTGCAACACTCTCTTCACCATTGGAAATTTATCTGAATCATTTGGAGAAAAATTAGGAGCCAAAACACATTCTTCTCAACATTTCTTTTATTACAATAGGTAGAGCAGATCTACCATGAGGATTTGCTATCATTCCAAACGATGAACGGCTACCGATTGAAAAATAACACAACCGGTATAAACTGTGAGGATGTCGTCTACTCTAATAGGCGCCTTTAACTTCATTACTTGTTCCTCCATCTTCATCATCTGAACAAAATTGCACAATTCCACAATTGAACATTAAATTTCTAAATGAAGAACGACAACCATTGCCGTTGATTAGGCCGCCCTTATCCCGTCCAATCCTATTATTGGCGCGGAAGAAGCTCCCTTATCCCGCCTAATCCTATTATTAGAGCCCCTTTATCCCCCACGAGTTCAACGTGTCAACACCCGGTTGCTCTAACTGCGGTCCACTCGTACAACACCACGTGTTTTTGACTTCATGGACACTCGTACAAAACCTTTTCACATTGAGACACTATGCTCTTACTCTTGTCGGCATGGTAATAAGTTTCTACTACTTTTTTTCACTCCTCCCCACTTAAGGGAGAGGAGAGGGACTACTACTGTGGGTACGTCGTAGAGGTACACTACTATAGCTATTATGTAGTACTCTTGTCGGAATGGTAACAAGTCCCTACATTTTTTTCACTCTTTGTTTTTATTTATTTATCTTTTTCATCTTTAATATTTACCTACCTTGATTTTTTTTCTTTTCTTTTTGGTACAATAAATATGATGAAGTGATAAGGTTAATAATTGATCGGTTGAGTATGAAGGTTGTCAATTCAAAATCTATAAACATAACTCTTGTATCATTCTCATAAATATTTCTACATCATGAGTATAGATTTGCACAAAGATTTCATTATCTATTTATTGTCAAAAATCTAGGAGGAATTTAGTAGAAAGAAAAAGTAATATGTAGGTGGAAGCATCTGATTTGGTAAATGCAAGGTAGCAATTACTGTTTCCATATTTTAAATAACTAATAAGTGCACAACATTATCAAAATCATTATAAAAATCTTTGAGTTAAATGAATTTCATTTTCATAAATATTTCTACATCATGTGGTATAGATTTGCACAAAGATTTCACTATCTATTTATTGTCAAAAACCTAGAAGGAATTTCGTAGAGTGAAAAAGTAATATGTAGGTGGAAGAATGTGATTTGGTATGTGCAAGGTAGCAATTAGGGTTTCCATATTTTAAATAATTAATAAGTGCACAACATTATGAAAATCATTATAAAAATCTTTAACTTATATGAATTTCGTTTTCATAAATATTTCTACATCATGAGGTATTAATTTGCACGAACATTTCACTATTTATTTATTGTCAAAAACTTAGGAAGAATTTAATAGAATGAAAAAGGTAATATGTAGGTGGAAGCATGTGATTTGGTAGATGCAAGCTACCAATTAGGGTTTCCATATTTTAAATAACTAATAAGTGCACAACATTATGAAAAGCATCATAACAATCTTTAAGTTACACAAATTCTTTTAAGAAATTAAATAAAGATTATTTTTTTAGTTTTGGACAGATAACGTTGTCGTTAGATTTATGTAATATTTTTCAATTACTAATTTAGTTTAAAATGTAGATTCTATTGAAATAAAAATAGAAATCCAAATGCAATTAATTAATAAAAACTCATGGAAATAGTGAATGAGAATGAGGTGCCACCCAAAAATGCAAATAAGTTATTAGATTGACATAAAATATTTGATAAAGGCCAAATCTATAATCATTATAACTCTTTCCAACGCTAGATGATTTCATATAGATTTGCAAATATTATCAATAGAAGCTTGAGATAATTTGAAAAAATATTTGGAGCAAAAAGAAAACTTAGTTCATGCATTTTTTCCCTTAGACTTTAACTATTCAAATTCAAAATGGAATATACAATCATTGTGTCAAACCACATAAATGATTTAGGTCTCTTGTTACCCAACTAGAATAATACAAGGCCCCAGTAGATGATGATGATGTTAAAGAATTTTTGTTAAACATTTTTCCAATCTAAAGACAATAATATCACTTTTCATCCTAGTCAAATTACTTCCCAACTTATCAAAAAGATATCATTTTAGCTCTTTTAGTAGATAAAAAGGGAAAATATAAAAAATATATTGAAGTTCCCTAAATGAGAGTCTATTATACTCATGAAAAATATTAAAGATCAGGTATAAATAAAGGAGAAATTAAATTTTATTCTATAAGAACAAGGGTCATACAAATGGGACTTATAAAACTTGATCCAATGATGTTATGAAGGAAAAAATGAATGAAAAATCAAATAAAGTTAACCTAGATCATGTAGAGAACTATGTTTAGGGTAGGGACTCATTTGATGGTCTTTTGTTATAAATTGTTATTTTGTAGATACTAGAAATATAGATTTTTATTTTAACCTTCACAATTATAGGACAAAAACATCAAAGGTTGGAGATTTGCCATTATCTTTATCCAACTTCACACTTAAAAATGATGTGTTTTATGAAAACTATATATATGTATAGTATTGAAACTATTGAATAATACATCTACTGTGAATTCTCTCTGTCTCTCTCTCTGTCTCTCTCTCTCTCTGTCTCTCTCTCTCTCTCTCTCTGTCTGTCTCTGTCTCTGTCTCTGTCTCTGTCTCTCTGTCTCTCTCTGTCTCTCTCTGTCTCTCTCTCTCTCTCTCTCTCTCTCTCTCTCTCTCTCTCTCTCTCTCTCTCTCTCTCTCTCTCTCTCTAAGACTTGGAAGAAATTGAATGAAGAAATTCAAATTTTCTTAGATATTTTAGTAGTTTGTCATTCTTTGGAACTATGTCCTTCCAAGGGTTATGAAACAAATTGATAGAGAACTCTAGATGTATCTCAACATGGATCATTGTCCAATAATTCAAGATATTTGTAATGTGTGAGTATGGGAAAGTCTTAATACAAGAAAACAATAATTAAGCTCAAGTAATACTTGCTTCTAAGAGTTATATAGTAGATTAATTGAGTTACACCTAATTCAAGAATTACTTTTTCAAATAAAAACTTTGAAAGAATATGTATTTATTTTTCTATCAACATATTTAGTGTGAAGTGAAAACTCTCAGATGGCAGTTGGAATATTTAAGTTTGTAACATATTTTAATAAAATCATCTTAGCAACACCTTTTAGAGCTTTACTTGTATAAGGATAGAAGATAGAGAAATGAAGGCTTGCAAAAAAGGTGGACCCTTCTAGAGGCAATATTAACACTTAATTTTGATGGGTCTCTAGAGGAAATTCTAGTTTCTTTGGTGTTAGGTGTACTCTAAGGAATGACCAAGGACCTATTTTTCAATGAGCTCAAATCCATGATCAAAATCAACATCAAATCCATGATCAATATAATCTCTTGATAATCTATCACATAGTAAGGATATAGTATACATCGAATCACATAATCAAATCATCCAAAATAGCATATACGCAATAATGTCTATCATCACAATGCATAACTAAAACACATCAACAATCATCATAAATAGTCGAGACAAGTCTATCATGCATGAAATACCTGCCAAAATACCCTAGAGAAATTAAAACTACTAACACAATAATGGAGATTAATTTTTTTTTATTAACATCTATTAACAACTAATGTGTCACATAAAATCTCCATCTAATTACATTAATTAACCAATAACCATTATGAACACACATCATTACATTAATTACGTAAGCGGAAATAACATAACATCATTAATCTCTCTCTAAGGTACTTCAACGTCATTACTTATTTTACCACCATAATGACATCCTACTCACATGATAAACATATTTCATCTTAATTTAATGCATTGTACTAATTTCCTCACCATGAGATATACAACCTACCAAATTATCTATCCATCATGATATGCATGCCATTCTACCATTTTAATACATATTACATTCCTTAGAAATGTAAGACAACCCCATATTCATACATTCATTTTATGCACCAAATCTAAATGTGTTTTAACCCATCATTTCCTTTCTACATGCTCTTATCATTTCCCATAATAGTGCAATCCTAATGCATGGGTATAATCCATCATTACTAATCCATTTAAACATACTTCAATCATATCTAATACTAACATGATCTCATTCCATCTATTATGATTATCTACTCATAATGTATAAATCATAATTCATTCTTCAATCCACGTGATAAACTAAATTCCCTTATTTCTTTACTTAATCACGAGTAAGAAAAACATCACACTATTCCTTCAATCATAAAGTTCATTTACTAACTCACAAAAATAGAACTATATAAATCCATTACTTCTAATATAAGTACATGGCATACATCATATACAAGTCACTTACTATCTATCTAGCATGATTAGCCTATTAGCAATAGTTTTATTTTTCTAATCCAACTACACATACAACCACTTTCCTAACATGATAATTTCATTTGATAATAAACCCTAATGTACAACACAAGAATCCTAATATTTTCCTTTCATAATCTTTTTCATTCTCTGCATACTTTTCTTAATTTCCAAGCGTACACGTTCAGACATCATTATCTAAACCTTATCCATATTATCTAACATCCTCAATATTGACACTTAAAGATTATTCCTTTTTTCAGGGTTCTTTCACATATTAAATCACAATCTAAAGAATAACAATAAAATTCCTTTCTAACCAATACAAAAAGATTCCCTTCATTTAACAAGAACATCTCATTTCCACATTTACAAATCATAAAATATCCTAACTACCATTCATGAATTACTTACAAATACATTTACATAGCAATACTTCAAGAACATAGCTCTTTTTTGACATGATTGCATACACCACATACAAGATACTACATACATGCATTTCATCATTTTCATTACATAGATCTACTACAAGGTACATCTACATTCCATCAAGAAGGATAATCCACATCCACGCATGGAGAATCCAAGAGAACATCCCAATGGCTAAAAGCACCAACCACCTAACCATGTGGAACCAAAGGAACCACCCCCCATGCTAGGAGATAACACAAGGTCCCAACACACACTCTAAACCTAAGCTGGCACCTATAACCAAAGAGACTAACCACACATGGAATCGCACACATTGGCCAATCACATCATACAAGACTAAACTTCCAGAGGCGCATGAATCAACAAGGCATAAATGCAAACTCAAAAGAGGTAATAATAAACCACAAGGGGACACATGTAGGAATGGAGTGTCATCACAGGCCATCCTCTAACATAATAAATGTAATACATATAACAACATAAGGCACTAGCCTTATGGGCATGTGGAGCCATCTCAACCTATGAGAGAACAAAGGAAATTGAATTGCCATACCAATGGCCTTCTCATGCTTATCCTAAAACATCCTCCCTAGGATCAAGTCATGAGGCTCACATCACTTATTATCTTTATTAATGAATCTAACTACCCAACCCATTAATTATTAAGTTATCACTTAATTACAAAACATGATAAACTTCCAATGTGCCCTAGTGATCTAGACTTCATGCATCCTTACTAGGAACCTTATGCAATTCATATATCCTTACTAGGAACCTCATGCAAGCCTATCTCTCATGACCCCAATCATCACATGGAAGCCCACTCCCCCCTAACATGGCCCAAACAATAAATGCAATAAGAGGCTCATAATATCAATTAAATCTGAAATCATAATCATCATACACCCATTCATAAACATGGTCATCCAAAGGTCATAAAACCAATTAAACAACAAGAGCCTCATAGCATAAAATGCATCAATAAGATAATAAATTTCTACAACAAGTCACATCTACTTGTTGGACTGAGCATAATAAATAACTCTCTCTACCATGGCTTCTTAACATGATAGAGGTATGACTCCATCATAAAGATGATATAAAAGCAAAACCATAAAATATTCATCAAATCCATCAATTGTACAATCTAAAAAATCATCAATAAACATCTAAAAAGCATCGAGTACAAATAAATGACTGAGAGAAATAGAATAAAATAAGTAAAATACTGGAAAACTTCAAATACACGGTTGTAGTGTTTTAGTCATAACTTAAAAACCCAAATCACAAATTTCACAATTTTTATACATAATTTAGAAGATGTCAAGAAGAAAAAACCCAATAAATTGAGTGGAAACCCAGTTCATATGTTTGGAGACATGTTGGAAATAATGTCGCAGATCTGTACCTAAGAACAATAGATACAACACAAACATAAAATACAGGTTGCGACACAAAATCAAAATGAATAAATTAAAATACATAATCTGTAGTTTGACTATAATCATTTTCCCCATTTAAAACCCATAAACAACAATTCTGCAGACACAGAGAATACAGATAAATAAAATAATCTCTACAAAAGACAAGGGCTCCAACTTGGATTTAGAAGTTATGGAAGAAATTTGTTGAAGAGCTTCAAATCCAAACACAAGATCCAGCAAAAAAACCAAGCCACAATCCAAATGTTGTAGAAAAAGAATCTCCAAGAACGGTGAAAAACCCCTCGACAACAAGTCTAGACTACCCAATAAAAAGTAATCCAAAGAAAAACTCTAGCCAATGAAAATAAATCAAAATATAATATTTTCTACTAACCCCATGTTAGGTTAATTTTATATTTTCCATTTCAAATTTAATCAATGAGAATGGAGGGTAGGTAGTAGTAACAGAAAATCTTCTGATACAACTTAGTGGGAAGATATTATTATTTTATTCAAATGTGTTTATACACTCCCACTAATAAATAAAGTCAACAATATAAATAAAACATAAGCCACAAATAAATAAATAATTAAAATAAATTAAATATAATCTAATAAATAGTCAAGCCAATAGCATTTAATGGTAGGTGGGGAATATAGGAGTTGAGAAAATACAACACCACAGGAGCCTGAAGATCTTCTGCAAGCCGAATAACCTGTTACAAGGAGAAGCAATGAAGCAAAATCTGAAGAACATACAAAACATAGAGAATATGCTAAAAAAGAGAGAGCTCCAATTACCAAAAATATGTATTGTGATTCTTACAAAGAAAAGAAAGAACTCAACCTTTAATAGGTCAAGAAACCCTAAAAAGGGAAATCCTAGGTTTGCACATAATAATTAATTAAAATAATTAATTATATGCACCTAAAGTTAGCTTAAGTGTAAAAGAGATAAAGGGAACTTAAATAATTAAACAAAGAATGTTTAATTAATCAAGTAAATACCCGAATACTCTAACACCCCCCCTAAAGCTAGACTTAGGGAGAAGCTAAAACCTAGAACAGCTACTGAAAGCAATAAAGATGGGTCCCGGCAACAAGGCTTGATTAGGTACCCAAATACAATGAAATCTCTATGAACTAGAGAAATAGAGAAAACCACATGGGAACAAAACTCTACTCCAAAAAGAGATGGAAAAGAATATCACTGAAGCATGAAGACCCTGCAAACTCTATCAAAGAATAACTGCTGATCTGAAGAACATCCACTAAACTAGAACATGACCAGGTAGAGAAGACTGTAATCTTCATGAGTGCCCTCAAATGACACTACTCGAATCAAGAGGCAAACAAGGCAAAACAACTGAAATCAAAGATACATATGGCTTGAGAAATCAAAGCCTGAAGAGCTGATCAATCGAACCATGGAAGCATTAGAACCAACAAGATAAACCTCCCCATAATGCGGAAGTGGGAGAGGGACAGGAACACTGAAAAGGACAGGCAAAAACAACTGCATGACGAAGAACCAAGAACATCAAAGGTGTTGAGACACATCATCATGAGGCGAATGTCATGGATGGAACACTCACTTGACAAAGGAAGATGGCAAACTGTAGACACCTAAAAATGGTCAACGCTTGCGGAGTCATAATTTAACATTTGCGCATTGCCTCATTTTAGGTTTTTGCATCGCATTAACATTTCTCCTATGTCATGCACTTGGTTTTTATCATTTGTGAACATTGAGTCCTTCTTCTGCATTCTTCAATCCTCTTGCTCTCGAATTTGGTCTTGTCGACAACACTCTCCAGTCATGATTTTAATCGATCTTATCCTGTCACATCAATGCGTGTACTCATTTGTCATTATTTTGGACATCGTCAATCCTAATTAGGGTTTTGTCCTCTGATCAATCTTATCATCTGGCAATCGATTTGTCATCGGTTGTTGTCATGTTCGATCTTGTCATTTTGCGATCGATTTGTCATCGATCGTGGTCATTTTCAATCCTATCGTCTTGCAGTCTATTTTGTCATCGACCCTTGTCCTCTTGTCAATTTTGTCATTTTGCGATCGATTTGCCATCGATCGTTGTCTATTTCAATTATGTCAATTTGGATCAATTAGTCATTGTTCCTCGTCAATTGGCGCATTTATCAATCAAATCATTTATCACATTGGTCCTTTGTTAATTAGAATCATGATCGAGTCAATTATCTTTCATCAAGGCCTAATTCATCTTCTAAGGTTTCGTGATTTAATCATTTAACCTTGTTTGTCATTTCTCCCTTTAGGATTAATAAATTATTTATTTATCCTAAGTCTTCTTGTCACAATTAAATGTTCATTTAATTGGCTAATTATTCCTCTTTGTGAATTAATTAATAAATGACAAATTATTAATTAATTTACCTAATTTCTAATTTTCATCAATTTCTTAATTCCTAAATTCTTAATTCTCTAATTTTCTAATTTCTAATTCATCTAATTTCTATTCCCTCCTATTTCATCTCCTAATTCCATGGGAATGACATTTCAATTTGTCATAATTTGTCATAATTGACAATCAATTAATTTTTGACATAGAAGTTTGTCATAATTTGTCATAAATCATCAATCAACAAATTTTGCATAGAAAGTGCATAATTTGTCATAATTTGTCATAATTGACATAATTGATTTGCAATTTCCATTTGAATTGAATCATGCTAATTTGATCCATCTCTCCAATTTGTCTATAAATTGGATGAATTTCTTCAATCAAACCCCCTAATCAGATTATTGAATTTCTAATCAATCATGCTTCGAGTACTTTTGAGCAATTTTCTTACCTACTTGCTTTCAATCATGTATGTGCACTTGTAGGTGAGATCCACAACCAAACTATTTGAAGAGGAAAGAAGAACAATGGAGCCGCATGAAGGAAGCATTCAGATCTGCATATGGTTTGCATAGTATTTACTTTTGAATGTTTTATCTTTATGTCTCTATTGAGTGTATTAGGATAGATCACTGCAATTGTGCTTTCGTGATTGAGCTAATGATTAGTTTTTATATTGTTTGTGATGATTTCCATTTTCCTAGCTACATTAATTGGTGAACCCGACATGAACACTAACCATCTAACCCCTTTACTGTGTCTTTGAGTGCTTTTGAGTTGATTTGTAGGCCAAAAAACCCAAAAACAGGGTAATGCAGGGCTTTCTGGGGACTTCTGCACCTGTGTGAGACAATCTGTGCCTGTGTCAAGCAACTTGCGCCTATGTTGAAGATATTTTGTGCCTGTGTCATGACTTCTGCGCCTGTGTAAAGTCCAGGACAGAGGTAAAAATGCAGTGTTTTACTTGAAATTTGTTTTGTTTTTGCATTCTGTTTTCTGTGTTTTGGTTTTTGGTGCTAATTATCTGTGCAACATCTTGGCATATGCATGGCAAAGACAACAAATGAAACTACTAACATGTGTTATACAGAATCGATAGTCAAAGAATAAACACCTCAAACTTCTAACTTGGGTTTTGCAGGTTGCCTTGGAGAAACAACTAAACTTGGTGTTTGTCATTAATGTTTTAGGCACTTAGTGTTTTTTTTAAATAGGTTGGAATGAACATGTTTTTGCTTTGATTGTTGAGTGTGACATTGGAGTAGGAGAGTATGCTCTCATCCTTCTTAGGGTGATCAGAAATCCAGATCTTCGATACCATGCTCGTGTCTTTGATTGTGTGTCTCCTTTAGAGGGCCTACCTTCCCGACCATTTGCTTTTGCAAGCAAGTGATAATTGTGAGAAGGGAATTACCCAAAGTGAGTACGGCTAGAATACCTTGGCATTATAACTCACTATAAACAAATACCTGATGAGCGAAAGCTTTGAAGGAAGGGTTACATGGGAATTGTAGTCACTTGGGAAGTGATGACCCTTGAACTCTTTCTCATATCAACATCTAAGTAGGACCTCACGGTCTAAATCGTGCTTGTATGACTACATTTGTTTGGTATCTTGATGGGCTTAATGTCTCAATCACGCTTGCGTGACATCAAGGAGTAACACTTAATAGAAATCCTTACTACACACCTTGTTTTAGAGGCCAAAAACCCTTCTAGTTGCTTGAGAAGGACAAGTTCAGATACTTGGAAGAGATACTAAGTTCGCCATGGGGAGATTTCCATGGGGACTGATGCTTGGCTGCCATGAGAAGTGAGTGCCATGGAGGGGAGCCCATGGGGTCAAGCATCTATGTATTCTCCTTGAATCCCATAATGAGTCTACCTCTCAAGTACCTAATGTCCTTGCCTACCATAAGAAATGTGTGAATGAGCATGATTGTCTTGAGTCTAAGTTGCAATATCTTGTATTCTTTGCTTGTCAAAAGTTGAATTGCATCTCATTTCAAAAGTAAGACAAATTGATTCAAAACAAGGTTAAACACAAGAACATTTCATCCAACAAACTTCAAAACACTTTCAAACATGGTTGTCAAATATTGTTCAAAATCTTGTCTCAACATTCATGTCACTTACATTTAGGTTCATCTTAGGTTTGCATTTTGCAAAGTCATTGTCAACTACCAAGGTTAGGTTTCACCTAGGTCATACTCCTTTGCATATCAATAAGGGTCATCCATTTGCATGTGTCCTCTTGCGTTAAAGTCATACCATTGTCATACATTCATATTTGCATACCCTAGGTCTCTTCATTAAGCTTAGGTCATTATCATATCATATTAGGGTCACTTGCATAGTAATTGTCCTTTTGCATATAGTCTCAAAACTAGGTTTTGTCATACTTGAGTAATCCAAATCTTTGATAAACCCTAAGTCATTGTTAGGAAGTCTAGACCTTATTAAATCTTTTGTCCTTTTGTCATCAATATCATTTTGTCAAACCTAGCTTAGTATCCAAGCATATAGGGGAGACTTTGTCATTTTGTCCTTTGTCACTTAATCCTTTTTGTCCTTCGAGGTCTAGACATCATTCCAATTTCCTAAGGGTCCCTCTCTTAGATTTGTATTCATATGTTTGTCAAAATCTTCAAAAACAACAAAAACATACATTGCATTTTCATCTATTTAAGTTTGCACTTAGTTGCATATCATACATTATCTTTGAAAATTCCAAAAATATTGCATTTGCATAAGGGACATGCCTATTGAGACAAGATCAAAATCTAAAAAGATGGGCGAACTAATGTATCAACACATGGACAACGTAGCAAATTCGCAGTTTCAAACTAGTCAAACAGTGCAAATTGAAGGTTCATCAAATGCATCTTTACCACCATATGGAATGGTTCAACTTGGACCACCTCCATTATATGAACCAGTGTTTGTACCTATGAAACCAGGACATGGGAGTGTCCCACCAACTCCAAGAGGAAGTGCACCTTTCAACTTGAATCAACCACACCTGCAACATGACATTCAAACTCAAACATTATATGAAGAACAAACTCTCTCACAAGGATTTGGTTCAGATCAAGGCTTTCACCAAGAAACGAATCCAAATATCCAACTAGATTCTTCATCCGATTCCGATGCTTCTGATGATGTTGACATGTTCCTTCAAGATCCAAAGATAACAAAAAAGATGGATAAGTTCTTGAACAAGGTCTTTAAGATGTTTCCACAAAAGTATCTTAACATGATGAGTAATGTGACCTCTTCAAGTGACCAAATCAATGTGCAAGAACAACAAAGCGGTGAGTTGTTAAGTTTCTCTCCGCATCCAAATGAAGGAAATACACAACAAGCAACTCAACCTACCTTGATGAGCAAACGTGCTTCAAAGGCATTGACAGTGACTATTCCTCAAAAGTCACCATTTGAGACAATAAATAATCCACTATTCAACACAGCACCTGTAACACAAGATCAAATGAAGACTGCACAAATATTGACAACTATCCCTCAACAAGAAGTGGTTCCTTACATGCATAAAATTGGATTGAAATCTAAGATGCAAGAAGGCTTCACGACTTGAATACCTGATATCACTAATGTCCAAAGCAATTCCATGATGCAACAAAGTTCTTATGTCCCATTAAGTTCAATATCTTTGCCAAACACTATTGTGACAGATCCTTCGATAATGGCGACACAAAGAGCTACGGATAGTGGTTTGCACCAACAACAATTGTTGCAACAATTGAGTAACACACAAAAGGTACAATCGAATGTGCAAACAAGCAATGTACAACAACAACAATTTCGCATTCGACAACAAATTGCAGCGCCTTCGGCACCATTACAAGTTAATGCAAACTTGCAACCATCACAATGGATTGGACAAACAACACAACAAGTTAATGCAAGTGCTATACCCCATCTTAAGGAGAAGCAACGAAAAGGACCTAAACAAAGTTTTTTACAAATGATGGGATACACACCGTGACAACAATTGGCACAAAGTCAACAAATTCTGATTCGTCAGCATCAACAACATGTGCCTCAATATGTGCTAAGGAAAACAAGCTATCCTACTTCACAACCGCAATTGGTTCCTGTGCAATATCAACAACCTACTCAATTGCAATATCAACCTAGGCTCCAAGAAGCACAGCAACAAAGTTGGTATCAAGGCATAGCACAACCACAACAACAAGCAATGTACCAAGAACATTATATGCTGGAGACACCAAAAATGGCCATTTCAGAGTATCAACAACCGATCGGAAATGCGATGTATCGACAAAGAATACCCACCGGGATTAATGATGGGCCTCCAAAATCTAATATAATTGCGTAATAGCTTGAGAAGTTGCAACGAAAAGTTGATGCATTAGAAACTAAAGGAACAAAGAAGTTGTATACAGATCAAGATTTATGTCCTAATCCTTTTGAAAAGAGTGTATACATGCCTCCATTCCCTAAGCATTTTGAGGCACCTAATTTTGAGAAATATAAAGGGAATTGTAGCGTCCTAAAATTGTGACACTTGCAATTTCAACTGCATTTGGGTCTTCACGATGGCGGCGCAATGTTGAACCTGAATGGAGACCCCGAAACTTGCTTGCGACATCAAAAACTGCATCTTTCTGCACCTTGGCCTGATCCTCCTTGCACCTTGCTGTCCTGGAGGTGGGACCATGGCGCCCAACGTCCTGGTCCTTTAGGACCATGGCGCCCAACGTCCTGGTCCTTCAGGACCATGGTGCCTAGCACCTTGGTCCCTCAAGACCATGGCGCCCAGCGCCCTGGTCCCTGGCCCTATTTTGGGCTCGGTCTCTTGTTGGGCATCGGGTCTTCAAGTTTGCAATTCGGAAAATAATGCTTCTAGGTCGGCCTAAGGTCAGAAAAATCAGTCTCCTAACCCTAATTGACAAGTATATAAACTACATTTCCTCTCCCAGAAAAAGGGAGGAAAAACATATGTGTGCAAGAGGCGGAAGCGCTAGGCAAACATTCAAACATTCAAGCATTCAAGCATTCAAGCATTCCTTCAATTGAGCATTCTAAGTCTCCATTCAAGGCTAGGTGTTGCATTCAAGACAAGGATTCAACCATTGAAGAGGAGATCACCTACAACATATAACATACACCATCATTACACCTTCGCATGTAAGAATACAAACATTCTTACAACAAGGTATCAGTACTTGATTATATTACAAACATTTACATTTATAGCATTCTCATTTCTTGGTTAATTCCAAAACTAGGGTTTGACCTAAAGGCAAACCCCTAATCCCTAACCCCCCAATCATCCTCTCTTTTCTGTGTGTAGGTTGTAGGTACGCGGCTGTAATTGAAGATCTGGAATCCTTGTGCAGAGATGAATAGATCCCCCTTCGTTTCGCGGATTTTTCGGAGGACCGTGTGCACTTCGAGTGCCATCATCCCATCAACTTTCACTCAAATTTGAAGGACAGCATCATCTCAACATTTTACTACTAATTTCAGGTCCGTAGCTTCATCCCGTGTCCCTATCTCTATCTACAAGTGAATCTTTCTTACTTTTACATACATTCCTAGTTCAACCCTTCTATCTACATTCTTTACAAAAGAGGGTATCCTTGATGTCTTAACCCTTGAAACTCATTTAGAATCCAGTCTTGCATTGTGTGGGATTGGATCTTGTGGGTTTCAACCCCTCTTTTGAATGTAAAGTCCCTCCTAAGTGAAAACCATCAACCCTAGTGACCTCCTTTCTCTCTCCTTGGAGTGGGGGAACACCTAGGGTTCGATTTTCCGCTTTACAGGAATGGCAATCCAAAAGATCACATTCGAGCATTTTTCGTGACATGTACTAAAGTAAGCTATGAAGAGACGTATTTAATGTGCTTATTTGCTTGAAGTCTCACGAGACAAGCCATGGATTGGTATTCACATCTGCTAGGAAATATAAAGACTTGGTCGGAATTGGCTCAAAAGTTTTTATCTCATTTCGCATTCAACATCGACAGTGATGTGACCATGTCAGATTTATGCAACACCAAGCAAAAGCAAGGTGAACCATTAGTGACTTTCTTGCAATGATGGCGAAGCTTGTATAGTCATTCTTCCCTAGACATACCTAAAGAACAACAAGTGAATCTGTTTATCCAAACTTTAGTCCTAGAAATGATGTATGAGCTAAAATTGAAAAGTCCCAGTACTATTGAGAAAGTCATTAAGAAAGGAATGAGCATTGAAATGGCTCTTGTAGCTAAAGGAATTATCAAGCTCAATAAAGACAGTGACAACACAAATTATTCAGGGGCTAGAAATAGATTTTGGTATAAGAACAAGAATGTCACTAATGATGGTGTTGTTGATGCAAGAGCGGTGAATGCAAATCAACCCCCATTCACAATCAAGAAATTGAGCATTCCTAATATGTCAACTATGGAACAAAATCAAGCACCAGTGAGCAATGTTACTCAACAGTCGCAATACCAACAACATGCTCAACAATACACTCAACAGTATAATCAACAACAAGGTCAGCAACAAAATCAGCAATGCAAACCTTTCCAATCAAGGGATGGGCCTTCTCGACAATTTACACCATTGGGAGAGCCTATTGAGTCGGTAATGAAGCAATTAATACAAGAAAAATTTATTAAGCTACCCGATATCAAGGCAGAACTAGTGGTAAAACCGCATTGGTGGAATGATAATGCATACTGTGAGTATCATCGGTCCAAAGGACATAAAACTGCATCATGTTTTCAATTGAAACATATGATTCAAGATTTATTAGAGCAAGGATTAATTGAGGTAGATCCACCCCATGCGACCTCGAACACTGATCATACCATTTTCAAAACTCCTTTGCTTGATCATGACAAGGGGAAGGCATCTTCTTCAAACTCTACTCAAACGATAAATTATGCAAGTTCTGGTTATAATAATGTCATTAACTATTTTCATGCATCAAATGAGTATGTTTCTACCCTGAGAATAAAGGGACAAGATCCTTCTTGTGCAGTCACCACTCGTCAATCCAAAATAGTCCTGAAAGGAGCTCCTACAGCTCCTCCCAAGCTCCTACAAGTCAGTATAATCTTTTAGATCATCTAGGAAAGACACCTGCACAAATATCAATCCTTGAGTTATTGAAAATGTCTCCCATGCATCACACGGTCCTAGATAAAGCTTTAATTGAGTCCACTGTCCCGACAGATATTGATGTTGACCAGTTTCAAGCCTGGATTGGACATTTAGCTATTTCCCAAAATGTCACATTTTCTGACAATGATATCTCACCTGATAAGCTCCCTCATAACGATCCTTTACACCTTGAAGTCTTTGTTCATAACTGCAAAATCCGACGAGTCTTGATAGATGGCAGAGCAGGTCTTAATATTTGTACCTTGAGAGTGGTCATTGGCCTTGGATATACAAAAAATGACATTGATGCTTCCAAAAGAATAAAAATCAAAGCATATGATGATGCTGAGCGCCCATCCAAAGGGATAATTACATTGCCTATCAGAGTTGGTCCAGTGACAGAAAACACTTTCCTATAGGTCCTAGACCTTGATCTCCCTTATAATATGATCCTTGGCCGTCCATGGATCCATGCAATGAAAGCAGTTCCATCCACCTATCATCAATGTTTAAAATATCCTTACAATGGAACTGAGATAACAATTCCAGGAGATCCTAATCCATTTCAATTTTGTGCTACTCTAAAGGATACCCCTCAGCAGCAAGTCCCAGTCAATAGAGAGGCCAAATCACATAGCTATGTGGATCCTAATCAATTGTTAGATGCTGTCAAGGGAAAATTGAAGATACAAAACCAAGGGTGTGGAGAATATTCAATGGATCAAACATTCCTCATCGGGGATTTGCCAATATCTCCAAAAACCTATGGCAAACTGCATTTATTGCAAAAGGAGCCTAAGGTCGTTATTCAATATCAGCCTCCCACTACATTTACAAGATGGGGTGAACTTGACAAAGAAACTGTAGATGATGATGTCATAGATTGGCTTTATAAAGATCCAACTGAGACCCCATCTGTCAGGTTGCCAGTGGAACGATACGGCAAAGGATTTACTATACTGCAAAAGAAAGGATATGATGGTTGCAGTGGCTTAGGCCTGAACAATAATGGAAGGTTAGAACCTGTTATACCCAAGAGGTGACCTCCAACTTTAGGGTTAGGTTTTGTACCATTGTGAATTGGATCTACATCTACCAAAGTGCCCACGTGTAGAAAAGGGCATGATTCTGACGATGAAATAACACCTGAGGATACCTGACCTGAAACTGATTCCAATGAATGGGAGTGGAGTTCTTTTTCTTCTAGCTCTTATGCCCTTGACAATGTTTTCATTGACCCTGATAATTTGCCTATGGAAGACAAACATGAAATAACTCCTCTTCCTAAAACATGTCCCCATGCTTGGATAGAGTCATTCTGGGATCCAAGCTCTGAATCCGATACAAGCAGTTCAGATAGTGATACCACAGATGTTCATATCTTTACCATATCAGCCCTCTCTCTCCTTACAACCGATGATGACATGCCCCTCATCTATCCCCAGCTTATCCAACATGACCAACAAGAACCGCTCACATTGGACTATTTTCAAAATGACGAAGCAATTGCAGAATTCCTTGGACTACGGGAAGGCATACCACAAGGTGATCATAGGGAAGGATTTGCTATTGACCTGGATTCCATGACATATTTTGGGGAGTCAACTCCCTCTTCTAGTCATCAAAATGAAAAAAGAAAAGAAATAGTAAAAAATCAAAAGAATAGATCTCTGAGTAAAAACCGTAAGGCACTCTTTGATCATACAAAAGTCAAAATAAAAGACGTACCTACGGGTGAAAACCTCTCTGAGGTGCCCAAAGGTGGAAGAATGGACATACCCCTATCAAGTCAGGACAAATCAACATTGCTTGTGGAAATGACCGAGGAAATCAATTTGGGTACACCTGACAACCCTAAGGTCATTCATTTTGCTGCTTCTCTATCACAATAGGAAAAAATAGATTTTGTCAATTTCTTTCTTGAGAAGAAGATCAGCTTTGCATGGTCCTATGCAGATATGCTTGGCCTCGATCCAGAATTGGTTCTTCATCATTTGCCACTAAAAGCCGATGCCAAGCCTGTCAAACAAAAACTTAGAAAGATGCGTCCCCAGGTGGCTCTTTTGGTCAAGGTGGAACTAAAAAAATTACTAGATGTGGGCTTCATTAGACCCATTGATTATGCGGACTGGATTGGCAAAGTAACTGGAGGCATCAGAATCTGCACAGATTTTAGGGATCTCAATAAAGCATGCCCTAAAGATGATTTTCCATTGCCAAATATTGATATCATAGTTGACATGACTGCTGGATATGAGATGCTTTCATTAATGGATGGTTTCTTCGGCTATAACCAAATTCGCATTACTCCTGAAGATCAACATAAGACAACATTCACCTGTGCTTGGGGCACCTACTATTGGAATGTGATGCCCTTCGGTCTTAAAAATGCAGGCGCAACATATCAAAGAGCAATGATGACAATTTTTCATGATTTCATGCACACTTTGATGGAGGACTATGTTGATGACTTGTTATGCAAATCTGTCACTAGAGATAGTCATCTAGCCATCCTGGGCCCAATCTTTGACCGAATGGAGACATACAAGCTCAGACTCAATCCAAAGAAGTGTGTCTTTGGTGTCACAACTGGCAAATTACTAGGGTACATTGTTTCTCACAGAGGCATTGAGGTCGACCCTGCCAAGGTTAAAGCAATAATGGATATGCCTCCACCTTCAAACCTCCAGTAATTAAGAAGTCTGCAAGGAAAGCTCCAGTCGATCCGCCGCTTCATAGCTCAGTTGGCTAACAAATGTCATCCATTCCAACATCTACTGCACAAAGGTGTCGCTTTCAAATGGACTGACCAATGTCAATCAGCATTTCAAGCTCTCAAAGACTATTTGCTATCGCCGCCTATTCTAATGCCTCCAATAGAAGGAAAGCCATTTTTATTGTATATTTCTGCAACTGAAATGGCATTAGGAGTTCTCTTGGCCCAACAGGATGAGAACGACAAAGAGCGAGCTATTTACTATATCAGCCGGACACTGGTAGGCTATGAGCTAAATTATTCAACTATTGAAAGGGCATGCTTAGCGATGGTATTTGCAACGCAGAAACTCTGACATTATATGTTAAGCCACCAAACATTGTTGGTTGCAAAAATTGATCCCTTAAAATACTTGCTTAGCTGAGCAGCTTTGACGGGTCGCCTAGCAAAGTGGGTCATGATTCTCAGTGAATTTGACATTGAATATATGGAGCGAAAGGTGATAAAAGGACAAGTCATAGCAGATCAACTTGCAGAGGCTCCTATTTCTGATGATCATCCCATGTTGACCGATTTTCCAGATGAATCAATCTTTTCTCTCATGTCCTCTAATGAATGGAAGTTATACTTTGATGGATCCCATACCAAGTTTGGGTCCGGAGCAGGCATCTTGTTTGTCACCCCTCAAGGTGATGCTATTCCAAAGTCCTACAGAATAACTTTTCATTGTACCAATAACATTGCAGAGTATGAAGCACTGGTTACAGGACTCCGAGTAGCAGTCCACTGGAACATCACGCATTTGCAAGTCTATGGAGATTCTCAATTAGTCATCCGACAAGTGATTGATGACTACAAAACAAAAGATGAAAAGCTTATTCCCTATAAGCATATGGTAGATTTCTTCAAGACAAAATTCACAGTTATCCATTTCAGTCAAGTTCCAAGAATGCAAAACAAGTCAGCAGATGCGATGGCTACGATTGCTTCCATGTTGAATATGCCCCACAATATGGACAAATGCAAATTTTTAGTTGAACAATTGCTGGTTCCTTCTTTTGACATTCCGACAGCAGATGTGATGTGCGTTCTTGTTGGTCCCAACTCCCCATGGTACAATGACGTATATCAATATTTGAAATCCCAAATTTTACCACCTAACCTTTTCGCTCACCAACGCCGAGCCTTTATCCGACAGACAGCCAAATATGTCATCATCGCCGACACCCTTTACCACTGTTCCTTTGACCATACCCTCCTCAGGTGTTTGGATTTTGACGAAGCACAAACGGCTTTACACAATGTTCACGATGGTATATGTGGGGGCCATTTCAATGGTCTAAGCTTAGCCAAAAAGTTGATTCATGCTGGGTATTATTGGCCCACTCTGGAAAAAGATGTTCATGATTTTGTTAAGTGCTACAAGTGCCAGATCCATGGAAATAACATTCATGCACCAGCCCAAGAGCTTCATTCTATCATATCTCCGTGGACATTTTCTCAATGGGGATTGGATCTTATTGGCAAGATTCACCCGACATCTACAAATGGACACAAGTTCATCATTATAGCCATAGAGTATTTCACAAAATGGATCGAGGCTATCCCCATGACCTATATCACAGGTGTCCAAATTTCAAAATTCTTGTTGAATTATATCATATGCCGGTATGGGGTTCCCCTTTCTATAGTCACAGATAATGGTCATCCCTTCAAGAATAAAGATGTCAAGGAACTCTGTGAAAATTTTCATATCCAACACCGTTTCTCCAGTCCATACTATCCACAGGGAAATGGTCAAGCCGAAGCATCAAATAAAACCACTATCAAGATCTTGAAGAAGGTTGTCAATGACGCTGGTTGAGATTGGCATGTATAGTTGAATCCAACACTATGGGCCTATCGCACTTCTATCCGCACACCTACTAGCGCAACACCTTATTCCTTGGTGTATGGTGCGGAAGCTATTTTACCCTTGGAAGTGGAGATTCCTTCCTTGTGTGTTTCCTTGCAACATCTGATTGATGATGAGACACATAGAGTCTCTCAGTTGCATCAGCTTGAGATGTTAGATGAGAAACGACAGACAGCTCTGACACATTTGCAAGCATATCAAAACCGTCTCCGTCGCTCTTATAATAAGAAGGTCAAAGGGCGACACTTCGAAGTGGGAGATCTAGTTTTAAAGGCAAACCCTAATATTGCACAGTCTACTGACATCATCAAAGGCAAGTTTGAACCTAATTGGGTTGGGCCTTTCATAGTAATTGCAGCATATGGCTCAGGGGCATATCAGCTTGCTACCCCAGAAGGTGAACCTCTGTCTGATCCTATAAACAACATGCATCTTCGCAAGTACTGGGCATAATTTTCTATCAGCACTTCTTCAAATATGATCCTGAAAAAATACAAAAAAATGGAAAAAGCAAAAAAAATACAAAAAAAGCAAAAAAGCAAAAAAGAAGCAAAAAAAATGAAAAAAAAAAGAGCAAAAAAGTAAAGAAAAATGATTCGCCCTCTAGTAAAAACCTGGCAAACAGGTGCTTTGGGCAAGTACCTTGGTGAAAACCTGGCAATCAGGCACCATGAGTAATGAGATTATTGCTCCGTCATTTATCATGACCTCTAGCTATGCTTTCTCTTGGCCGGTTTATCATGTCTATCTTCGTCTAGACCCAATGTCCTATTCTAGGCCTGTTATTGGTCAACATCATTGTCTTGCATACTCTGGTTTCTTGTACATATGTTTTGGTCTCGGTCTATGTATATCTTTCAGATGTGCATTGGGTGCGTTCCCCTTGTCATGATCGATCACTGGAACTTTTGCATTTTAAAATGTCCTGAAAAAATCATAAAAATTGAAAAATGTCCTTAAAAATCATAAAAATTTAAAAATGTCCTGAAAAAATCTCAAAAACATTTAAAAATGTCCTGAAAAAAATCTCTTAAAAATTGCAAACTGTCCTGAAAAAATCCCTAAAAATTGAAAAATGTCTTGAGATAATCCCTAAAAATCATATAAAGTCTTGAAAAAATGAACACAAATTTTTTTCAAAACATTACAATCTAAAAACAAGCATTTTGCAATAAATATCCTCTTGATGCATAAGACAGATCACTGAGCATCCCTCCAACAACACTCGCAATCATACACTATGCTTTAATGAAATCACGCTTTAACAGATGAACTCTTTCAATCAACTCAGACATTCAAACTGATCAACATGGTCATATCAATCAACCTCAAAATCATTTGTCCTTGTCTCCATTATCATGGGTCTTATACAGGGTGTGGTATACTCGAAACCAGACTGTGTCCTGTCTTAGATGGGGTACCGCATGTCCTAAAATTAGATAGCATGATCATCCTATCAGCACTTTCAACTTTTGACAATGAAGATCAAGATGTTTGTTTGACTTGTTGGAATTTGTGCATCTTATCTTTTTATTGATTTATCTTTGGCTTCAATCATGTTCCTATGTTGCTCGATGATGTCACTGAGTGATTTAGAGTGACCGGGATGGATCATGGTCCTTTTCTTTTTGATTGTGATTGTTGTTTGTCTGTGATGTGTCTATCTTTTGCAAAAAGGGTTGCATTTCAGCTCTGGCCTTCAATGCCATGATGCTACGCATCCGTTTTGCTACATTAAAATAAAGGTTCTCACCTACAAAGTGCATTACTGAAAGCAAGTTTTTCTTCAACTGTCCTCTGTCTCATTTTCTTCTTACTAACATTTCTTCCGTCCGTTCGGTCTAGTGCTCCAATTTCCCCAAACATACATGCTGCATCCTGCATCCATTTGGTTAGTACATTTGCATTACATTAAGCATCATGTCAAGTATTTTATCCATTTCATATTATAAATGTATCAAAAAAACATAAAAAAATACATTCATACATGTTCCACAATGGTACATCAATAGTGCATATGTCATCCATACATGGCAAATCACATAAGTCATAACATATTGCATCTCATCATATCGATGCATATCATATATCATCATAATATCGGAGTACAAAAATTGGACTGTCTATCCTAAGTATGGCCCGCAGGATAACTACAAAATGTCAAACTACATAATGTCCACTGTCTGTCCTACGGAGCACGTACCTCTGTCACTGGGTGCTCCCTCTGTCCTCCTCATCCCTGCCATGTCTCGCAGATGATGTCCCTCTTGGTCCTGGCTGTGGTGGTCTCATAGGTCCACTAACCCCCATGCTGCTCAATGACCTCCGAGAGCGTGCCTTGCTCTCTGTCCTCGATCGTGCCCGATATGAAGGTGCTCTCTACTCTGGTGGAACTGCACTCTCATATAGTGTCCTCCAATGGCATATCTCCTCTCCGGTATCTACCAGCATCTGTGCCATCTCGCGTGCACTGGCATCCCGAATCGACCCAATATACTCAGTGACTCTCTGTTCCTCTCGTTGTGCCTGAGCAATTGCTGTATCTCAAGCCGCTGTGAGTCTGGCTATCTCCGCTCTAAACTGCTCATGCTCTTTCTCTAGAGTCGCAATGTGATCTTGCTGACTCACTATGGTAGCCTTACACATCTCCATCTCTTCTATCCTAGCTGTCTCCGACTCTATGGGTATATCCTGCAATGCCTCCTGCTCGCCTGAATCTAGCTCATCCTCATCTCCATCCTCATCATCCCCATCCTCATCACTGTCCTCCTCCTCATCGTCCTCATCATCTTCCTCCTCCTCTCCTGTGAGTGGGAAGTCCTCCTGTCGCCTCGGTACTGGAATATCCGGATCTGTCAATGGCACTGGCCATCGTCATGCAAACCACCTCTCATACTCCTCCGTCGTCCCAGCGTCTGCCACATCTTATCCCCAATCCCACTGTCTCTGCTGCAGCTATGTGAAGTTTGTATATGCTATGTGTGGCTGAATCATACTCCCCCACTGACTCGTCTCTCTGTGAGATCGGGCAAAGTGTGCAGTCCTCCTAGGTACATCTTGCCTCTCTCCAAACTGTCGTCTCACCCTCTCTGGCAGGTACAACTCAATTACTCTCTAGCAATTCATTGGTCACCCAATCAGGTACCTCTCCTATCTACAATATGGTATCTCATCACTATCATTTGACCATCCCAGGCAATCACGATATGGCCTCCATATGAACTCTCTCAGTGTGTCTAGCTCATGTCGCCAATATAATATGTATCCAAAAGGACCCTGTCTCAGTGCTCCCCCATAGCAGTACACATATGGTTGGTGTGGTACTACCTGTCTCTCTATAATTGGTCGACATATGGCTATGTGCTCAAATGCCCATACCTATAGCAATGTGACTCCACAGCTCAAAGTTTGAACTCCCTAATATGCTATCTGATGCAATTGAAAATATAGCATAGCTAGTACACATGGTCCCCATGCGTACACCATCCCCTCTATCGCCATCTGCTCTAGCACTCTTCCCCATCCAATAGGGAATCCATGTCCTCATCTGTCTCCTGCTATTAGGCATGCTATCACCACTGCTATCACCACATATCGCCGATCATACTCTGATGCCATGGTCTCCCAGCCAATCTCCCTCTTGACGATATCTAGATCATCTGTGTCACACTCAAACAATCTGCACAACGCGTCTCTCCCTGTCACTGGGTCATACTCTATCATCTCTCCATGAATTGGAATGCGGAGGATACGCCATACATCCTCCAGTGTCACCGTAGCCTCTCTAGTTGCCAGATGGAAAGAGGAAGTCTCTTAATGCCATCGCTCTACCAATGCGGTAAGCAGTCCTGTGTTTGCCCTAATCTTGGGCATGAATGTGACATAGTATATCCCAAGTCCTGCTAATGTATCTCTTTCCATGCTCCTGAGTCTATGTCGTAGCATGAAGTAGTCAGGTCGGTTCTCCCGTGTGATCAACGGATACTGTCGACTCTGCATCACAAATTGGGGCACATTTTTGTCAGTATTAGGGTTTGCTCCTATGGGTTGCATTTCCTCATTTTCATGTCCAAATCAGGGTGTTTTTCATCTATTCTGACTTATCCTACCCTTATCCCCCCTTTTCGGATCATTTGCATGCAGTTTCGAACCAAAATTGAGTCACAAATGCACAATTGCGCCTGTGTCATGTAACCTACGCCTGTGTCTCCCTACACAAGCACAGAAGACCCTACACAAGCGCAGGAGTCCTTTTTTGCATCCCCTGTGGGCCCCACAATGTCCCGCAAGCAATCAAAATTCATGAAATTGAAAATATGGGTTTTTGAGATCCATACTGCTGCTCCTGCATCATCCGATCGTCTATATGTCTGTACATGTTCCCCGAGGTGATCCACCATTGGAATGTTTGCCATTTCTCTGCAAGTGTCCTTGTCCAGAGCAACAAATCCTCCTCTTTGTCTAGTGCAAATGAGCAATTTTCACTCTCTTGGTCCCATTTATAGATCTTTGTCAGTGCATAGATGGACATGCACCCACTCCATCTTATGTTGGTTGCGGTCTTTTGCACCATAAATTGCTTGTCCTTCATGCATCTGATCTCCGATTGTCAGTCCGTTCGATCCTATCATTTTTATCGATCAATTGGCGTCTTTTCTGCATGTTTCCGGCCAATTCCTCGAGGGGGCATGCATATGTCATTGTCATTGTCTGGGGCATTTTCATTATTGTTCTTTGAAACAACGCTTAAAATCGCATTGTCTCAAAGAGGGGCAAAATGTAGACATCTAAAAATGGTCAACGCTTGCGGAGTCATACTTTAACATTTACACATTGCCTCATTTTAGGTTTTTGCATCGCATTAACATTTCTCCTATGTCACGCACTTGGTTTTTATCATTTGTGAACATTGAGTCCTTCTTCTGCATTCTTCAATCATCTTGCTCTCGAATTTGGTCTTGTCGACAACACTCTCCAGTCATGATTTTAATCGATCTTATCCTGTCACATCAATGTGCGTACTCATTTGTCATTATTTTGGACATCGTCAATCCTAATTAGGGTTTTGTCCTCTGATCAATCTTATCATCTGGCGATCGATTTTTCATCGGTCATTGTCATGTTCGATCTTGTCATTTTGCGATCGATTTGTCATCGATCATGGTCATTTTCAATCCTGTCATCTTGCAATCTATTTTGTCATCAACCCTTGTCCTCTTGTCAATTTTGTCATTTTGCGATCGATTTGCCATCGATCGTTGTCTGTTTCAATTATGTCAATTTGGATCAATTAGTCATTGTTCCTCGTCAATTGGCGCATTTATCACATTGCTCCTTTGTTAATCAGAATCATGATCGAGTCAATTATCTTTCATCAAGGCCTAATTCATCTTCTAAGGTTTCGTGATTTAATCATTTAACCTTGTTTGTCATTTCTCCCTTTAGGATTAATAAATTATTTATTTATCCTAAGTCTTCTTGTCACAATTAAATGTTCATTTAATTGGCTAATTATTCCTCTTTGTGAATTAATTAATAAATGACAAATTATTAATTAATTTACCTAATTTCTAATTTTCATCAATTTCTTAATTCCTAAATTCTTAATTCTCTAATTTTCTAATTTCTAATTCATCTAATTTCTATTCCCTCCTATTTCATCTCCTAATTCCATGGGAATGACATTTCAATTTGTCATAATTTGTCATAATTGACAATCAATTAATTTTTGACATAGAAGTTTGTCATAATTTGTCATAAATCATCAATCAACAAATTTTGCATAGAAAGTGCATAATTTGTCATAATTTGTCATAATTGACATAATTGATTTGCAATTTCCATTTGAATTGAATCATGCTAATTTGATCCATCTCTCCAATTTGTCTATAAATTGGATGAATTTCTTCAATCAAACCCCCTAATCAGATTATCGAATTTCTAATCAATCACGCTTCGAGTACTTTTGAGTAATTTTCTTACCTACTTGCTTTCAATCATGTATGTGCACTTGTAGGTGAGATCCACAACCAAACTATTTGAAGAGGAAAGAAGAACAATGGAGCCGCATGAAGGAAGCATTCAGATCTGCATATGGTTTGCATAGTATTTACTTTTGAATGTTTTATCTTTATGTCTCTATTGAGTGTATTAGGATAGATAATTGCAATTGTGCTTTCGTGATTGAGCTAATGATTAGTTTTTGTATTGTTTGTGATGATTTCCGATTTCTAAAGATAAAACATTCAAAAGTAAATACTATGCAAACCATATGCAGATCTAAATGCTTCCTTCATGTGGCTCCATTGTTCTTCTTTCCTCTTCAAATAGTTTGGTTGTGGATCTCACCTACAAGTGCACATACGTGATTGAAAGCAAGTAGGTAAGAAAATTGCTCAAAAGTACTCGAAGCGTGATTGATTAGAAATTCGATAATCTGATTAGGGGGTTTGATTGAAGAAATTCATCCAATTTATAGACAAATTGGAGAGATGGATCAAATTAGCATGATTCAATTCAAATGGAAATTGCAAATCAATTATGTCAATTATGACAAATTATGCACTTTCTATGCAAAATTTGGCAAACAATAGGCAAACATCAACCACCTCATGGCACTTGATAAATAGTGCATGTACAACAAGACACAAGATATGCAAGATTCCAAGTAAACAATGCAGGATGGCACTTTATCTCAGTGCATTTGCATAATTACAAGCTACAATGATAAGAAGACTGAAAATAGAAACAAGAATCAAAACAAAGACACCCTACTCAGAAAAGAGATCCCAGGACCTGAAACAACCACGATATCCACCAGAGTGCTGAAAAACAAAAAACTGAATAAAATATGCATGGAGTATAATTTGTAAATAAAACCCATATTTCTAGAAATTACATAGCACAAGCTTTCCGAAAATATAAAGTTTTTGAAAAACGGAGTTCGGATGCTAATTCTATGTCTCTCAAAGTGCAAAAAAGAGACCTCACTTTGACTATTAAAAAAACATAGTCAAATAGAAAAATTGGAAAAAATTACTAACACCATGAGGTTGGCCTCAGAACTAGCTTTCCGATGCCTATTCATTTTCAAAAAAATGACTCTGTATGCCCAAGATAGGGCCAAAACACCAAACCCCCGTTGAAAAAGCCAAAAAAGGGGGTCTGGTTGCCTGTTGGTGGTCTGGTGGCTAGGGAGCAGAGCTTCGGTGGTGCACCAGTGGTGGTCGGGTGGCAGGTTGGTGGTCGGGTGGTGGCCTGGTGGTGGAGCAGTGGCTGGCCAGAAAATAGGTCGGGCAGAGGCGGAGCCAGGCGACTGAGCGATAGGGGCCAGGGCTGAGCGTGGCATGGCCAACGGCGGGCTGGGCAGCGGGGAATAGGTAGCGGTTGGCGAGAGCGGACACCAGCCGGTGGGAGGCATGTAGCGGCCAGTGGGAGCGGATAGCGACCGGCGGGAGCGGAAGCCGGGAACCATGCAGCGGCCGGTGGGGAGAACTGACCGGCAGGAGCGGACAGCAGCCGACGGGAGTGGAAGTTGAGGCCGGCAGGGGCCAGGGTCCGGAGACAGGCAGGCGTGGGGCCCAAGGATGTAGGTCGGTATCTGTGCACTGTATTGACACCTGCAGGGGTCCCACGGTACCCTACGTACTGTGGGAACCCCCAAAATTGTTTTTTTTTTTCTCAAAATTTTTATATAAAACCCTATTTGCCTTTTTTCCACTTTTTTTAAGAAAATATTTTTGAAAGACAAATTTCGGCTTGCATGCCGTAAAAAGACAAAAAAAAAATTTCAAAATTTTTTCTTGATTTGCGTGCTAGGGTCGTACGACCTGGATCTGAGAAAAAAATTGCTCCCAAAGGCTCAGGAACCAAAATAGGTTGAATTTTATATGACCATAGGGGTTTTGGGGCCTTCTGAGCATGATGGTAAGGTCCAGTTAGGCCCAAAGTGCTCAAAAAAAAAACTTAAACCCTAGGTACATAAAAAATTCCTGAAACCCCAGATCTGCTTCCAAAGCCAAAAATTCTCAAAACAAGAATAGGTAGCTGCAGATTCGAGGCTCTGATACCATATAGGAGTTGAGAAAATACAACACCATGGGAGCTTGAAAATCTTCTGCAAGTCGAATAACCTATTACAAGGAGAAGCAATGAAGCAAAATCTGAAGAACATACAAAACACAGAGAATATGCTCAAAAAGAGAGAGCTCAATATTCACAAAAATATGTAATGTGATTCTTACAAAGAAAAGAAAGAACTCAACCTTTAATAATTCAAGAAACCCTAAAAAGGGAAAACCTAGGTTTGCACATAATAATTAATTAAAATAATTAATTATAAGCACCTAAAGTTAGCTTAAGTGTAAAAGAGATAAAGGGAACTTAAATAATTAAACAAAGAATTTTTAATTAATCAAGTAAATACCCGAATACTCTAACAAGGTTAATTTAATATTTTCCATTTCAAATTTAACCAATGAGAATGGAGGGTAGGTAGTAGTAACAAAAAATCTTCTGATATAACTTAGTGGGAAGATATTATTATTTTATTCAAATGTGTTCATACACTCCTACTAATAAATAAAGTCAATAATATAAATAAAACATAAGCCACAAATAAATAAATAATTAAATTAAATTAAATATAATCTAATAAATAGTCAAGCCAATAGCATTTAATGGTAGGTGGGGAATATAATAAACTCATTTACACTTGTAACCAGAGAAATAGCTAAAATTGTATAAAATATTATTTACCAAGTAACAAGAGAAATGTAATAAGCTATTATAAAGTATTGATTACCGATGCACAAACAATAATGGCCATGCCCTATTAAATATCTAAGGGCCATTTAAGATAAAACCAATTAAATAATTAGATACAAGATGCCAAGGCTAAAAAGCCAACTAAATAAATAAACATAAAATAACCAAGGCTCAATAAATAAATACAAAGCCACCAATAAATATTAATCAACATTAAAATATCAAAGCATTATTAAACAATAAATAATAAATAATTAAATAATTAAATATCAAATAAATGGTCAAACCTCAAGAAAGATTAAAATACCAAATAAATATTAAAACCATACAAAATAAATAACCATAAAATATCAAATAATTCAATTCTCAAGGCCAATAAATTAAATGCATTTAAATAAGCATTATTAATTATAAAATCACACATCAAGAATCACATAATCAAATAAATCAACAATCTCTAAACATTCTCACAATACTGAAACGATCAAACTCACAAACTAACGTGGCGAATTACGCCAAGACGCTACAACACTTGGTGCACATCTTAGACCTAGAGTATGTGAAGGGAACTCATGTCATCTCTGAACCACATAAGCCATTAGAATTAAAGACACGCTCAGACCTGTGAAGCCAAATGGAGTCGATGTTTGGTACCTGCAAGGTCCTACAATGATAATACAACATGTACATACACAAACACACACACACACATGTGTGTGTGTGTGTATGTGTATATATGTATATGTATGTATGTGTATATATGTGTATATGTATATATGTGTATATATATATATATGTATGTATATATATATGTATATATATATGTGTGTGTGTGTGTATCTATATATATATGTATATGTATATACATATACATATACATATATATAGATACACACACACACACACACACACACACACACACACACACACACACACACACACACACACACACATATATCAATCATAAAAGGCAAGTGATAGAGAGTCGCAATGATACATCCTGCTCGTAATGAGTGATGTGGAATCATCTCTATCATGAAGATAGTCAAACACATCTCATAAGCATCTCATCAAATGTATTCATGAAATAAGGATAGTGTAATCAAAATAAACATCAAATCCATGATCAATATAATCTTTTGATAATCTATCACATAGTAAGCATATCATATACATCGAATCACATGATCAAATCATCCAAAATAGCATATACACAATAATGTCTATCATCACAATGCGTAACTAAAACACATGAACAATCATCATCCAAATCATCATAAATATTCGAGATAAGTCTATCATGTATGAAATAAAAGTCAACTCTAATCAAAACAAGTCAAGTCAAGGGTGGACACTATAGATTTGGAAATATTATCAATAGAAACTTGAGATAGTTTGAAAAAATATTTGGAGCAAAAAGAAAACTTAGTTCATGCAATTTTTTCCCTTAGACTTTAACTATTCAAATTCAAAATGGAATATAGAATCATTTTGTCAAACCACATAAATGATTTAGGTCTCTTGTTAGCCAACTAGAATAATACAAGGCCCCAGTAGATGATGATGATGTTAAAGAATTTTTGTTAAACATTTTTTCAATCTAAAGATAATAATATCACTTTTCATCCTAGTCAAATTACTTCCCAACTTATCAAAAATATATGATTTTATCTCTTTTAGTAGATAAAAAGGGAAAATATAAAAAATATATGGAAGTTCCCTAAATGAGAGTCTATTATACTCACGGATATTAAAGATCAAATATAAATAAAGGAGAAATTAAATTTTATTTCTATAAGAACAAGGGTCATACAAATGGGACTTATAAAACTTGATCCAATGATGTTATGAAGGAAAAAATGAATGAAAAATCAAATAAAGTTAACCTAGATCATGTAGAGAACCATGTTCAGGGTAGGGACTCATTTGATGGTCTTTTGTTATAAATTATTATTTTGTAGATACTAGAAATATAGATTTTTATTCTAACCTTCACAATTAGAGGACAAAAACATCAAAGGTTGGAGATTTTCCATTATCTTTATCCAACTTCTCACTTAAAAATGATGCGTTTTATGAAAACTATATATATGTATAGTATTGAAACTATTGAATAATACATCTATTATGAATTCTCTCTCTCTCTCTCTCTCTCTCTCTCTCTCTAAGACTTGGAAGAAATTGAATGAAAAAATTCAAAATTTCTTAGATAATTTAGTAGTTTGTCGTTCTTTGGAACTATGTCCTTCCAAGGGTTATGAAACAACTTGATAGAGAACTCTATATGTAGCTCAACATGGATAATTGTCCAATAATTCAAGATATTTGTAATGTGCAAGTATGGGAAAGTGTTAATACAAGAAAACAATAATTAAGCTCAAGTAGTACTTGATTCTAAGAGTTATATAGTAGATTAATTGAGTTGCACCTAATTCAAGAATTAATTTTTCAAATAAAAACTTTGAAAGAATATGTATTTATTTTTCTATCAACATATTTAGTGTGATGTGAAAACTCTAAGGTGGCAGTTGGAATATTAAAGTTTGTAACATATTTTACTAAAATCATCTTAGCAACACCTTTTATAGCTTTACTTGTATAGGGATAGAATACAAAGAGAAATCAAGGCTTGCAAAAAAGGTGGACCCTTCTAGAGGTAATATTAACACTTAATTTTGATGGGTCTCTACATGAAATTCTAGTTTCTTTGCTATTAGGTGTACTTTAAGGAATGTTGGTATTATGGATGTGTTGCATTAGTTTTTTCATTGATGTTGACACTTATCTTTCTAGAGATGTATGGTTATGTTGAACTGGCACATTGTTGTTCCCCGACAAGTTCAGTGACTTATGCACAGTCACCAGGATATTGATCACCGACAGGTTATATTGTTCACCGACACTAAGGATGACTTGTTATCATTTGGAGATCACTTGGATATGTCAAAGATATGGTTTCGATACTTATTTTTGGTATTTTGGTTATTCATCTAATCGGGTTGACATATTTGCTATTACTGGCAAATTGGTCTAGGTTATGGACCGACATGCATTATCTATTGCAGATCAGCTCGACACATTATGGAGATGACTTATTGATTGGATATTGTTGTAAATGTATTCAGCTGACATGATGCATCGCATGTTGACTTATTTATAATTTATTTTATTGTAATATTCTTAGTGAGTTGACCTACACATTTGGTCTTAGGTTTTGGTATATATGTAAGATCTCATTTGTGAGATAGAAGAAGAAGTGAAGTAACGGTATATGGTATATGGTATTGTATCATGGTATGTGTGAATATTGAAGATCATATGAGTAGACCTTAGAGAAGGTTCAAGGAAGGTTTGAAGGTGATTATTAGAGCTTAACCGGTACTAAATCTAGCATTGGAGATGCTAAATTGAGTAGTACATTATCATTGGATTTAACCATCTAATTGTAGTTAGTGTGGCTCCTATTTTTGTTTGAGCAGTGAGCTTTAGGCAGTTGGCCTTTTTGCATGTGTAGACCCCATTTGTATACACATACTATCTGCAGTAGTATCATCTGATTGTGGGTAAGGTTTCCCACCATGTTTTTTCCCCTTACAGGGTTTCCAGATATAAATCTCTATGTTATGTGTTGTGGATGTTGTTTCTCTTTCTGTTTCATGCATTAAGTTTCACTGGTATTGATATTAATTGTTAATTTGTTAACCGACATTATGTTTGGTTTATTAGTGTTATATATCAAGTTTGATTAAATTAAAATTGGGATGAAATTCATTGTCAACTGATTCATCCCCCCCTCTCAATTGCCTCTAGGTCCTAACAATTGGTATCAGAGAACAAGTCCTATTTTTGAAGAAGTCTAACAACTTGAGGAGATTCTATGGCAACAAACTTTTTCAAGAAGGACATTCTGAAAGTTGATGGAACTAACTATGGTATATGGAAGATTAGAATGGAGACACATATGAATTGCATTGGAAGAGACATATGTGAAGTTACAAAGAATGGATATGTTGGTCCTACATCGAATCAACGTAATCCACCAACATTGGGTAAGAATCAAGAGAATGATTGCAAAGCAAGAGAAGCACTTTTGAGCGCATTGTTAGATCAGCAAATCATGGGATTATCAGACTGATCTACTGCTAAAGCTATTTGGGATAAATTTGAGACATTGAATGAAGAGATACCACTGTTAAAAATGCAAAACTGGAATGCTTCCGGGTCAAGTCTGAAAATCTGAAAATGGAAGAAGATGAAAGAATTTTTGCTTTTATGGAAAGGGTTAATGAAATTGTTTTGGAAATACAATGTTGTGGAGGATCCGTAAGTGAAGATGAAATTGTTTGTAAAGTTTTAAGAGCTTTGCCACTGACATATAAAATAAAAGTAACTAATATTAATGAGTTGAGAACAATGCCTAATACATCAGTATCTAGAGATACATTGGTTGGAAAACTCTTAGCATTTGAGCTTGAGGAATTTGGTCTTGTTGCTAAAATTAAGATAGATTTATCTTTCAAAGCATCATCATCTGGAGCATCATCATCATCATCTAAGAAATCTGATTGGAAAGCACTTTATGTAAAAGAACTTGAAGATATCAGGAAGGAAAATGAAGAACTGGAAGAACTTGAAGCACTATTTGCAAGGAAAATGCCTAAAGGTCCTATTGGAAGTAAGTATAAAGGTAAAGCACCATTTAAATGTTTTAACTGCAATAAAGTTGGTCATATGGCATCTAGATGTCCTGATAGACATGCAAGATTGAGAGAAGAAGTTAAAAGAACATATAAGCCTAACCCTGAATATCAGAGATACAAATTTAGGAAGAAAAGAAATAAATCATGTTACTATGCTGATGAAGGAGTTACTGATGATTCTGATGAGGAACCAACAGACAATGGATGGGCTTTTGTTGCAATAAAAGAAGATCAATCGACACCTATTGTTCCACCAGTAGAGAAGACACTAGCAGTTAAAATTGAAGAAAAAGATGAATGGATTATAGATTCCGGATGTTGACATCATATGACTAGTGATAAAAGTAAATTCTTATCCTTTCAGGAATATAGTGGAGGTCTAGCAAGATTTGGGGATGATAAAGCTTGTTTGATCAAAGGAAAGGGCACTATATCTTTTGATAGTAAGCACAATAATGACAACGTTTACTATGTTGAAGGTTTGAAGCATAATGAGTGTTGGTCAATTAGTTGAAAAGGGATTTCATTTACAATTCAAGAATGGTAAATGAAAAATCATGAACAGAACTGGTTTGAGATTGCAACGGTTAATCAGACTATACGTAATATCTTTCATTTGAATAATAGTGAAAAGGCATGCTTGATTGCACATATTGAAAAAAGTTGGTTATGGCATAAGAGACTTTGTCATGTAAACTTTGATTGCATTATAAAGATCAGTTCAACTAAGGTAGTAAGGGATTTACCTAAGATTGTAAAACCTCATAACTCAGTATGTAAGGAATGTCAAATGGGAAAGAAAGTTAGAACAAATTTTAAGAGTATTTCTGAGAATGCTTGTCGGGAAATACGGAATTCATTGATTCTAACCTTGATCATTGATTTCTAGGAGCGCATGGGAAGACCGCCGCAACCCCCGGTTGCTGTATTATTGGAGCAATCCTGACAATTTGACTATCCTCACCAAAGGAAGCAACGTCTACTTTCAGTAAGGGATTTACCTAAGATTGTAAAACCTCATAACCCAGTATGTAAGGAATGTCAAATGGGAAAGCAAGTTAGAACAACTTTTCAGAGTATTTCTGAGAAATCCAATAATGTTCTTGATTTAATTCATACTGACTTGTGTGGTCCAGCAAGAATAAGAAGTCTACAGGGAGATAGATACTTTATGCTAATTATTGATGATTATTCTAGAATGTGTTGGGTTACTTTTCTTAGGGAGAAATTGGAGGCTTTTGGAAAATTCAAGTTATTCAAAGAAATGGTAGAGAATGAAACCGGTAAGAAAATCACATGTTTAAGATCAGATCAAGGAGGAGAATTTACATTTAAGGAGTTTAATACATTATGTGAAGTGAATGGAATTAGAAGACAACTATCAGCACCTCGAACATCTCAGAAGAATGGAATTGTGGAAAGGAAGGACATAACTATTCTGGATGCAACTAGAAGTGTGATATTATAAGTAAATCTGCCTTGTGTATTGGAGAGAAGTAGTGAATATAATGGTTTACACTTTCAACAGAGTTCACATCAAAGGTGAAACCGGTAAGACCCCTTATGAACTATGGTTTGGTAATACTCTTACTCTTAAATATTTCAGAATATTTGGAAGCAAATGTTATATTAGGAGAGATGAGTATATTGGTAAATTTGATCCTAGAAGTGATGAAGGAATATTTCATGGTTATTCATCTAAGAGAAAATCATATAGATGTTTTAATAAGAGATTGCAGAAGATTATTGAGAGTGCTAATGTGAAGATAGATGAACAATTTAGAGGAAATTCAAGGTCTATAGATTCTGAACTGGTAGTTGAGGTAATCATAAATGAACCTATACAGAGTGCATTGGTACAAAATGTGGATCTAGTCACACCGGCATCATCAGAGAATTCCACAGTGAATGAAGAACAAGAAGAAGTAAACAAACCCAGGTATGTAAGACTAAATCACTTTGAAAGTCAGATAATTAGGAATAAGTATCAAGGTGTAATGACAAGAGGAAGACTGACAAATGAAGAAGCATGTTTAATTTCTCAAATTGAACCAACATATGTTATTGAGGCATGTGAAGATAAATTTTGGATAAAAGCTATGGAAGATGAATTAGAACAAATTGAAAAGAACAATACATGGACATTAGGTCCCCGACCTAAAGACAAAAATGTAATTGAAACTAAATGGGTATTTTGAAATAAACTCAATGAAGATGGTAAGGTAATTAGAAACAAAGCAAGATTAGTGTGTAAAGGATATTCACAGAAAGAGGGAATTGACTATAATGAAACCTTCGCACTAGTAGCTAGAATTGAGGCAATGAGATTATTTCTTGCATTTGCAACACATAAGAACTATAAAGTATATCAAATGGATGTAAAATGTGCATTTCTAAATGGTGATCTTGAAGAGGAAGTTTACATTGAACAACCTGATGGATTTCCATTAACAAATAATGAAGATATGGCTTGCAGATTAAGGAAAGCTTTGTATGGATTGAAGCAAGCTCCTAGAGCTTGGTATGCTAAATTGGAAAAATATCTTTTAAAGCTTGGTTACACTAAAGGTAATGCTAAGAGCAACTTATATTTCAAAGTGACTAATGAAGAAATCTTGGTTATTGAAGTTTTTGTTGATGATATCATTGTTGGAGGAGAAGATGGATTGTGTAAAGACTTTGCTAATAAGATGCAGGAAGAATTTGAAATATCTATGATTGGGGAGATAAATTCTTTGTAGGATTGCAGATTTCACAGACTGATAAAGGTATATTCATATGTCAAACAAAGTACTTGAAGGAAATACTGAAGAAATTTGGTATGAAAACTCTAAATCGGTAAGTACTCCTATGACTACAACTGATAAATTGACATTGAAGGATGATTCAACCCCTATTAATCCGAGAAGATATAAATCTATGATTGGAGATTTACTGTATTTGACACAAACAAGACCTGATATAATGAATGCAGTATGTATTATTTCAAGATTTTAGAGTAATCCTAAATAAAATCATGAATCAGCAGTGAAAAGGATTTTCCAGTATCTACAAGGCACAACAAATGTTGGTTTATGGTATCCTAAAGATGAAAATTTTGATTTATGTGCATACACCGATGTAAATTAGGCATGAGATGTTGATGAAAGAAAGAGCACCACTAGAGGAGCATTCTTTCTTGGTAGCAGATTGATTTCATGGTTGAGCAAGAAACAAAGTTGTACATCATTATCAACATCAAAATCAGAATATGTTGCAACAACAACTAATTGTACTCAGGTATTATGGATTAAGCAAATTTTGAAGGACATAAAGGTAAAATGAAAAGAACCTATAATCATTTATTGTGATAATTCAACAGCAATTGATATATCAAAGAATCTAGTATTTCACTCTAAAACTAAATATGTTTCTATCAAATATAATTTTTTGAAAGAGAATGTTGAAGCAAAAGAAGTGAGATTGGTTTATGTGAATACTAAAGAGCAAATTGCAGATATCTTTACTAAACCTTTGTTTAAGGAAACTTTTGAATATCTCAGAGAGCAGCTTGGGGTAATACCCTCACCGGTAGAGACTTAGACAGTTGGAGAATGACATCAAACTAACAAAAATTAATAGAGAAACCTTTTTTCAGCTTTGATGGAGGAGAGCTACTTCTCTGGGGGAGTAGTTGGTTATAACAATTGGCTATTGTAATTGGATATATGAGTTCGTTGTATGATTTGGTATTTGTATTGCTTTGGCATTTGATGTTAAAGGGTGAGAGATATCTATGGAAAAAATTTGTATTTAGGAAACATTATCTTAGGGGGGAGATTATTCATTGGGGGAGAGATATATACTCTTTGTATTGATCTATTCTGGAGATTGTTGGTTTTTGGTTTTTGACATTTTGTTTTTGGCACTTAGATGTTTTTCCATCTTGTGTTGCCATCAATGCCAAATGGGGAGATTATTTGTATTATGCATGTGTTGCATTAATTTTGTCACTGATGTCAACATTTATTCTTCTGGAGATCTATAGTTATGTTGAACCAACACATTGTTGTTCCCCGACAAGTTCAGTGACTTATGGACAGTCACCGGTATATCGATCACCTAGAGGTTATATTGTTCACCGACACTGAGGATGACTTTTTATCATCTGGAGATCACTTGGATATGTCAAAGACATGGTTTGGATACTTCGTTTTGGTATTTTGGTTATTGGTCTAATCGGGTTGACATATTTGTTGTTACCGACAAATTGGTCTAGGTTGTGGACCGGTATGCATTATCTATTCCAGATTAGCACGAGACGTTATGGAGATGACTTATTGATTGGATATTATTGTAAATGTATTGAGCCGACATGATGCATCGCATCTTGACTTATTTATAATTGATTTATTGTAATATTCTTAGTGAGCCAACCTACACATTTGGTCTTAGGTTTTGGTATATATGTAAGATCTCATTTATAAGATAGAAGAAGAAGTGAAGTAATGATATATGGTATATGGTATTGTATCATGGTATGTGCGAATATTGAAGATCATATGAGCAAGCCATAGAGAAGGTTCAAGGAAGGTATGAAGGTGATTATCAGAGCTTAACCGGTACTGAATCCAGCATTGGAGATTGTATTTTGAGGAGTACATTATCATTGGATTTAACCATCCAATTGTAGTCAGTGTGACTCTTATTTTGTGTTTGAGCAGTGGGCTCTAGGCAATTGGCCTTTCTGCATGTGAAGACCCCATTTGTGTACAGATACTATCTGCAGTAGTATCATCTAATTGTGGGTAAGGTTTCCCACCATTGTTTTTCTCCTTACAGGGTTTCCACGTACAAATATTTGTGTTATGTGTTGTGGATGTTGTTTCTCTTTCTATTTCATGCATTAATTTTCATCGATATTGATATTAATTGTTAATCTATTAACCAACATTAAGTTTGGTTTACCAGTATTATATACCAAGTTTGATTAAATTAAAATTGGGATGAAATTCATTGTCAACTGATTCAGCCCCCCCTCTCAGTTGCCTCTGGGTCCTAACAAGGAATGACCAAGGACCTATTCAATGAGCTCAATTGAGTTACTTTACGAAACAAATAATGAGTAGAATTTACTACCTTCTTAGAAGTTCTCAAAAAGTACATCAAGAAAAATTTGTCTCTAGAAGACATCAAAGTTGATTCACATATTGTGATCTAATCTATAACGTTGAGGAATAATATTAATGAAAAACACTATAAATGGAATGATTGAATTCAACCATACACTGAATTTGTTGATGAGTTTACTATAAAACACATGTACGAAGAATCGATTCAAATATCTAATCTACTTTCCAATCATGGAATTAATCATGTTAAGAATGATGATGGAAATATTGTGATGTGGCAATTTACTAACTAAAAGATATTCTTTTAGAATCTCTAACCATAAAGTTGTTGCTTGGGTTAATATTGCTTCATGAATTCTTGTGAACTATTATTTTATTCTTCTTTGCATTGACCATTTGATGAATAATGGATGGCAAAAAAGAAAATCATGTCCTTTTTTCTTATGTATATAATCAACAAGATATTTGACAAGATATAGGTGAATGAGGAAAAAATCATAAGGGACTCAGATATCCATCACAGTGAACTATTTGATAAGCTTCTTTGGAATTTTGTTCAAATTATGGGGCAAGAATGTTGAGGATGCTCACTATTAATAGCTTTTTCATGTTTAGATTCATAAGTGATTTTGTAATGTCCATCACAACTCTCAACAAATGATTGACGATGGGGTTTCTCAAGGAAGAAATATCCATTGTATTTGAATGGGGAACTGATTATGTCCATTACGTCATCACTCTATCCTAGGCTGGGTTAGTAAGAAATAACATTTCAATCTCTATTTTTTTGTTGGTTACCATAATTATCATTCATCTCTTTTTCAAATCGAAAGAGGGAAAGAAATAAATTCTAGAATTAAGTTCTTGATACACTCTTGGGAACAATAATATCCTTGGCTTTATCTCTAATCTTTGCTATTGCATATAATATTTTGATAACTAATTTATATTTAAAAGGAGCTACCCCATGATAATAGCTTGCTTAAAAAAATCATCTTAATGACGTGATTTACTATTATTAAAATAATTAGTTCCATACTCAAATTCGTAATACTTGAATAAAATCCCCATTAATGGGCCTCATAGGATTAATCCTACTCCTGATGCAAAGGGTTGTATGGAATGGGAAAAACTAAAGTCTGGTTGGATTAAAATTAATTTTGATGGGGATCTAAGCGGAAATCTAAGAGTATTGGGAGCAGGTTGCATTGTGAGAAATGAGGTTGGAGTTGTTCTAGAAAAGGGAGCTAAACGTTTGTAAGATGGGACCAATAATGAAGCAGAGGCACAAGCTACCTTGCTTGTCATCTCTTTCGCAAACAAACTTTCAATCTCAAAGATGCATTTAAAGGGTGATTCAAAAATTTTCAGAGAGGCTATTGTGAAAGGAGTTTCTCACTGTTGGAAAATAAATAAAATTATTTATATTAATGGACAGAGACTAAATTTTTTTGAAGATTTTAAAATATTGCATGTTTAAAGGGAAGGTAATGTAAAAGTTGATCAATTATCAAATAAATGGTGTGATTTAAATGACCAAAGTGTGAGGTGGTGGAATGGTCCTAGTGATAAAATGTCCCCAATGGTCTAATGGAGAAAATTTGAGGATTTGGCAGGTGACATATTGCCCATGATCTTTATTTATATTTGGGATGGTGATGTGTTTTGGTACATGCAACGCTATTAATATTCTTTAATCATGCTCGATGCCATTTTTCACCCCATTTAAACTACATGACAGAGTGATAAGAGTCGAGTTGGAAGTGACATGTGAGGCTCAAACTGAATATGATGACTCAGTCACTTCGTACCTAATTGACAAGGGGCGTATTTAAAATCATTACAATTGATTTGACATGGGATTAGGTGGAGTCTTTTAAATTCACAAGAGGGCATCATTTTTTATTTTCCAAGGTGGAGATGCATGAATAAAGGCTTAGACAAGAATAGGATGAAGTTTGAACAATGAATAGCTAGCAGCCATGGAAGCAAATTTTTTTCTTCACTCCATCAAACAATAGCTAGCATTTTTTAGGAAAGTGTAAGAAAAAAGGTTGTGGGGCGTATTCAAATTTGATGACCCCTCTTTTATGCAAATCATGGAGGTGTTGTTGGCAGAAGAATATTTACAGTCAAAATTTTGATACAGGTCTAATGCCAACATAATCTCCATGGTGATTGCATGGGGCCTGACATTTGGGACAAAGGAGGAGGTGATTTGGGTGACAAAATCTTACATCTTATACCACTCTCTACATACTTTGATCTCTTTGATGGTACGGGTTTTGGCGGGAAGAAGTTTGAGGCATTTATTTGGTGAAGTAATCATACCATAGGGAGCAACATGGAGGTGAGACCTCTTTTTCTCTATAATGATGATGTAGATCGCGAAGCTAGAACAAAAGAGCCATGAGTGCGTTCGGAGTCCCTAAAAGACTACGTGCGTGAAAAGGAAGTGAAAATGTGTATGGAATGAGTAAAGAAGCAGAATGACAAGGCAAAGAAGGCTGAATTTACTCAGGAGGACTATTAGATTAATGGCCCATGTAAAAAGAAAATGAAAATATAGATTGCATAAAGTTTTTTGCTAATTTTTTTTAAATTTACGTAGTATGAAAATTTAAGTATGTAGTTAGTAAAAATAGCTAGAAGCCAAATTTTGGGTGGCAGGTTAGTGAACTATAGAAGAATCTTCTCTATAGCTGGGTAGTTGTGGGGTTTCAGATGGCATACATGGCTAGGTTTATGATAATTATAGGGGTTAATCCCTATTTTTGGTTATTTCAAATGAGTAAATATATGAACTATTTTAATATTAATATTAAATTATCTTTATTGATAAAAAATAATAATACTTGAAAAAATTATGTTAAGAATAATTTTAAAAACCATATTCATGTTGAATCCATCTCATTATATGAAATGGATGACTTTTTGGAGCACATTGATGTAGTTAACATGACAACTCTATTGTAATGCCCGCCAAAATACCCTAGAGAAAATAACTAAACAAACTACAAATAGAGATTTTTTTTTTCTTTTATCATCTACCAATGCAACATAGTAAACTATCATTACTCAAAGTAATCCTCCAACTCTCTAATCCAATCAATTAGATCCTCCAGGTTCATCGTTCTAGAAAAGTTTGAAACCTCCACTTTATGAACTTTACTTGCTTGCACCACTGCTCTCAGTAATCTTTCATCTCTTCCATCTTCTGGCCCTTTAGCCTCTTCTACCTCAAGCTCTTCTCCTACTTCTTCATATTCATCCTCAGACTCCGGATTCGTTTGTAAACTTGGCAATGTGTTGTGTATTTCATTCCTCATCTCATTCTTGAAATCCTCCATCATTTTCTCTATCCTCTGGGGGTTCATCCTTCTAGGCGCCATCTCCTCTTCTACCTTAGTGAACTACCTCAGCTCGGTGATCTGACTATCGGTTTCAATCGCCTCTCACTCGACGATCTATTGAACACACGCGCAACCTGTCTCCAATCAGTGATCTGTCCACCTCAACGAATGCCTCAAGGTTTGCAATTTTTTTTTCCACCAACCAGTTCATAACTAGCTATGATACCAATTGATGCAGCCATAACCAGTGAATCCTCAAAAGAGAACTGACCGACTTATGTAGCAAGAGTAACACAACAAAAGAAATAATAAAATATAGAAAGGTTATAAAATAGGTCATATTATTATCTTAGAACCTCCAGTAACCAACCAGTTATCATCATACAGTCATCATAGAACATCTGATAGTCAACCGGTTACATACAGGATAACATGCCAGAAATAATCCATCTCAAACTCTCAGAGTCAACCAGATCTCTAATCATGATTCTAAATCGTTATTCCGATCTCTACTGTCCTAAAAATGATTACATAATATCATATATATACCCTCCGAAACATATCCGGGTTGGCCATAAAAGATTACATTTACTAATGTAGGAAAAATGAAACGTGTAACTAGGTTGGCCCTAAGAATGAAAGAAATTCCTCTAAAAATAACAACCAAGAAGTGCAGATCAATAAAAAGGTTAGCCACATGCCAAAGGGTGAACTCACAATGTTGGTTCCCACTTTTTGGTACGTCCTAATTTTTGTTGAAATCATACATTTTAAGAAAATATAATGATTTAAGCTTTAAGAGGTCCCATTTGAATTAATTAATTGAAGAGAGTTAGATCAAAGGCTCTTAGATCAAAATTTCTTGGATGGAACCTCTCTACTTCTAAATCATACTTGTAATGGAGTCTCCTTTCCATCTATCAAATGTTGATATAAAACCAATTTTACATTAGCTTTTGGGGGGTTAAATGAATTCATTTAGAAGTTTTATTATTTATGTATTTAGTCCTTATTATAAGCTTTCCAAATAGTATAATTTTTAATATATTATTATTTTATTTCTTATGAATGTAGGTTTTTCACCAAACATGAACTTCTTTATTCAATGCATTGGGAAAAATAGTAAACTTAGAATTTAAAAAAAATCTTAAAAAAATATATGCACTAGGTATTGATGTCTTCTTTCTAATAGAAAAAATAAATTTGAATTTTGATATATATAGAACAAGTTATGTGTTGAAACGTACACCTATGTCTAAATTATAATTAGTTGGACTTCAAAACTTAATAAAATAAAAAATATTCAACATATCACTATCATACCAACTACATGCCCTAGGTATTGATATTACAAACCAAAATTCAAAAGAACTAAGTTTTTATCATTTATAGAAAAAAATATGCACTTCGGGATGCACATCACTCTTAAAAAATGTTGTTTGTTGTAATAAAATACTTTTTGATGGAGATGGAAAAATCAATTAAATTTTATTAAAAATAAATTAAAATAAATAAATTTAGAAGCTACAAACAAGATGTTACAAATCACTAGTTTACATCATCTTCAAATTCTTAACAGTTTAAATATTATAGTTTTCAGTAAGTGAAGTTTTTTTTTAAATGTTCATCTAAGTGTCAAAGTTGGTCAAAAAGTGGGAACCAGTATTGTGAGTTCACCCCAAAGAACATCGGACAACACCCGAAATAGATCCACACGCCCAGAAACTATTCCGGAAATGAAGGAAAACCAATCGGTAAGCTCAAGAACTATCTCGAAACCCACAAATAGTGAGATCGGAAGTGATATCTTGTCGAAAAAGAATACAAATGGACTGAAAATATGGAATTAAGCACGTAAACCAGCCTGGAAACTGAAGATATGATCTGCAATGAAAAGCGAGCCACCACCAGAACATGCCGGTAGGAACACATAAAACTGCACATAGAATTGAACAAGAACTAAACTAAAAGAAAATATTTTTAGTTGATGCAAGATTTATCATAGACCAAGGATGCTCCTGCATTAGATTTCTTCAACACTCACCTCCAAATTCCATATTCTACTTTCATGATTCGATTTCAACTTATCCACATCCTTACTAACTTTCTAGGTCAATTGGAGGATTTTTTCAGTTTTATTGGGTCCAGGGTTGTCCGTAAAAGTATCTACAATACCCTTTATACCCTCTTTTAGTACTTCAATGGGGATTTGGGTCAATGACAACCCTCCCTTGTTTCCCAAGATCAATGTCAATGGGGATTTCAATCTTAATCTCCTGTTCACTATCTATGTTGGCCACCTACTTTCCAGATTTGGGCTTCATTGATTTGGGAGAGATAAAGTCAATAGGCTTGGTCCCTAGATTTTTGTATTTACTAGCAGCCCACCTAAGGTGTTTGTTGTGTCTACTACTTCCTGTCCCAGGGGTAATATTTTGAATGGGGTCCTCACCGGTAGGTAGACAATACTCAGGATCATCAGACAAATATTGATCATGTCAGTCCATGGAAAGCTCGCTATCTTTCCCTTCCTAATTCATGTCATAAACCACCTAAACCTCTCGTTTGGAAGAAGAAACACGAGTTTTCATAATAAGGGATGGCTTGACTTCATGGGCCTTAGCATAATCCATAATGAGACAGATAAGGCCCTCATGGAGGATCGGGTTATCCACATCCTTAGCATGTTTCTCCAAACTATTCTTTAATGAAGAAAGAAGATAAAATAGAATGGAGATTTTCCTATTGTACCTGAAGTGATTCAAAATGACAAAGTGATAGGAAAAAATGCTCACATACCGACCATCAAGAGTGATGTATCTCATGATAACCTCCACCACATTGACCCAAGGCATTTGAAGATCCTTTCAGTTGTAGCCACTATCAACCATCTTCTGAACCCTATTGTAATGCCCCGCTAGAAACCCTAAAGGAAAACAACACAAGTAGGCAACTAAAGGGTGAAATATTTGTTTTTTAAAGATTAAGTGCATTTATTATAATAGTTGCATGTTTAATAACACAAAAGAAGTCTAACACATGATTTCCTAAGGGTTACCAATGAAGATTAATTCATAGATTATATTAACATCATGGTTAATCCATTTTTCCATTTAATTAGGTAAAATAAATGCTTAAGATAAAACCTACACATACATCTAAATTTCATAATGAAAGAACCAAAGTATTCCAATGCATTTATTTATCCATATTTTATTTATACAAAAGATCAAAGCAACTGAATTAACATACATTCCATCGATATAATATTACAATGTCAAGGTTACATAATTGTTTGATACAATGACCACAAGGTCTCAATTGAACAATGATCATGAACAAGAGCTGGTACATGAACCACTAACCAAGAAACACCAGCGAAGCCTTTCCTCGCTTGAAGATACAATCCAGAACATCCAATGGGAAGTGGCACTACCACCTGACCATGTGATCCCGAAATGGAACCACCCCACCGTGCTAGGAGATAGTAGAAAACCCTCAAGCAAGCAAAATAAGACAAGTACAAAAGAACTACATGACTTTGCAAACATCCATGTGACTCAACTCACAAACACTAGTGACTCTAAGGAGAGAGTGTCATCGCATGGCTTATGGTGGTTACCCTAGTAGGCCTCCATAGGTCCCGTCCCCCATCCTGGGTTATCCTGGTAACCTCTCCTGAACCTTCAGCTCCATCTAAGCCTCATGCGAACCCTACCAATCCTTTCGTGAAGACAAGGTGATAGGTTTCCCATTCCAGGCCTTCTCACCACATCCTAAGCCTATACAAGCACTCAACCATGTGCGAGGCACATTATCTTAATTAATATTTTAACTACCCACCCCCTAATCAATTATTAGAATATCACTTCTTAACTAACTTTCGAGGGGTTATCCTGCCATCCACGTTAGATGCGACCCCCGCTTGAAAGCTACTCTCTCTCTTATACGACACTAACAGGAAAGGTCTCGCTATGAGAACTCTATGGTGAAACAGACAACCATATCTAATCTTGACAAACCATATGTGAAGGATACACAATCACTAACTCAGGATTGACCATTTGGAACAAAACACACAATGGCTCACTTCAACAGGGTTATACAACAACACCTGACCAAGGGGTATAACAACATATGACACAATGACAAATCAACCAAAATTGCAACGAAATTAAGCTTGACTGCAAATAGCATTTACACAAGATCCTAATATAGGTAATCTTTTCTTTAAATAGCCAAAAGCATAAAATACTTGCAATAAAAGATTTTCCAGAAAATAAGAAAATACAACTATATTAAGGAAATCAATGTTGTCATTTGTCCAATAAGGTTAAATCAATCACATAAAAATTAATCTCCTAATGTATTTCCAAGCATAAATATAGAATCTAAAATTATAAGTTTTTCTGGAAATAACTAAACTCTGAATTATATATATATATATACATACATCGTATATATATATCATATACCTATAATCATGTTACAAAATATATATAAACACATGAATTAATTTTCACAGTATTAAAATAATACTTAAATAACATAATGCCCATAAATAAAAAACCTATATATGAATATATATATATATATATATATATATATATATATATAAATATATATATAATAAATTAATTAAAATTCAAATTTTATAACTTTGCACAAAAATTCGAAAGTACCATATTTCGGTTTGCTTAAATTTATCTAGGGAATAGTGAATTTATTATAACCCCTACTACCGGTGTCGGTAGCCATACTGGTAGCAGTACAACTATCGGTAGTAACTACCGAAAGTTGTATTTTTTTAATTTTATTTTTTTAAAACTAACAATAGCATCAGAATATATTAAATTTCATTTTCGAATAAAAAATTTATTTCTCACAAATTTATTTAATACAATTTTTTTTTCAAAAATAATTAAATAAAACAATTTCCCCAAAACTTAAATAACCCAATAAATTTTGTATATGGTGAAAATGGATAACAATAATAACGATATTGAAAGACTAAATAAATTCAACCACAAAACCCTAGCCTAACAACAACAAAGATCCACCATAACATATGAAGATTACCTAAGACAATGCAAATTAAATGAAATCACAAAGCTTATACCATCACATGTCCAATAGGGTTTTGATCTCCATTCTTCCTATCTCCATTGATCTTGCTTGATATATTTACTCTCAGATTTTATGTGCACAAGAGCTCAACAAAGAATGGAATGTGGTTGCAAGTAGGATCTTAGTGTAGTCAAGTCATTAAGATCATTGATTAGGCTTTGATAATGAAGGAAGCATCTCCTTATATAGAAGACACTATATGAAATGGAGGGATAAGATTGAGAGGTGTAAAAGGAGGTCGGCTATGATTAGAGGGTAGGTAAAAGAAATAATAAAATAATGAAAGGGGTAGGTAGTGTATGAATTAAGAGATAAATGACATGTGTCATGGGTAGAAAAGGTTAATGAATTAATTAAATAAATAAAGATTCATTTAATTAATAGAAGAAGTGGGATCAATTAAATAAATAAAATATTTATTTAATTTAGGAAAATGATAATTTAAACAAATAAACGTATTTATTTAAATGAGAAATAAGGCTAGAAGAGGATAAATGAATTAATTAAATAAATAAAGATTTATTTAATTAATAGAAGAATTAATTAAATAAATAAAGATTTATTTAATTAATAGAAGAATTAAGCTTAGATAATTAAATAAATAAATAAAATATTTATTTAATTAGACTGGACAATTTTGGGTGTCTACATTTTGCCCCTCTTTGAGACAATGCGGCTTGTCGTGTTGTTTTCAAAGAAGATAATATGAACTGATACAAAGTTGCCCCAAGATCGGAATGATATGCCCCCTCGAAAGATTGGATGAAAATGTTTGCAAAGATCACAAACAATCTCTTGATAAGAAAGAAAGGCTAGAATGGATTGACCGGATAAAGTGACAGAGTCATGGGATAATGAAGACTGACTTGGGAAACGATGGTTAGGGGTAGTCTATAAGATAGACCATGGGGGAAAATACATCCTCATTGTCATCTACACATCCACGAGAGCAGAGTACAGAGCAAAAAGAGAGCAGTAGCAGTTAGCAGTGATGGCCTTCGTTCATAGATTCGACCGCATTCACCGATTCTAGAGGCCAGCAGAGGTAGGAGAGCCGGTAAGTACCACCAAACCTCCTCGTACTTTGATGCTTTTATTGTTGTCATTAATGCATGGTAGATAGGGCAATAAATGTGCTTAGAATAGGGTCCAAAAAAAAAGTCAAAAATGCCTAGGCGCGTCTGCGTTGGTGCTAGGCGCATCTATGTTCGAGAGGCGCGTCTATGTTTGTGCTAGGCGCGTCTGTGCTAGAAAACGCGTCTGTGATGAATGCGACTGTGTCTGTGATGTATAGGCGCATCTGTGCCAAGAAGGCATGTTTGTGTCGCCCAGGCGCATATGTGCAGAGCATAGGCACGTCTGTGTTTTTTAGGCACGTATGTGCAATCTTCAAGCGCGTTTATGTCAGGAAAGCGCGTTTGTGTCCAAAAAATGTGAATTTGTGTCTTCTAGGTCAAATCGGCAGTTTTGTGATGAACATACGCTGTCTATTGGATAAGCTGCTGAGAAGATACATTCAAGCAGGTCCTCTAGGGAAGACTAGGATAGATCAAGGCACTTTGTGATGAACAGTGAGTACTAAGATATAGTACTTTGTGATGAACAGAGAGTACTAAAATATGAGCAGCACTTTGTGATGAACATGGAGTGCGAATGTGAGCAGCACTTTGCGATGAACAGGGAGTGCATAACACGTAGTACTTTGTGATGAATAGGGAGTACCACTAGGGTAGAGTGCCATATGCATTTAGATAAAAAGTAGCATTTTGTGATGAACAGTGAATGCCACTATGACTGACATGATTGATTTGCTTGGCTGCAGGAGTATTTACCTATGTTGGAGTCATGGGAGAGATTCCCATCGACTCAGAGATTGCAACCTAAGCTAATAGCCGAGGAGCGAGCTGTGATCGAGGCTATGAGATTGAGACATGTGTTGTATGTGCCTGAGTTTCAGGTGAACATGGGATTGCTGACTGCACTAGCGGAGAGGTGGCACTCTGAGACTTGTCCATTTCATTTGCCGATGGGGGAGATGACAGTCACCCTCGAGGATGTATATAGGATTTTGAGGATACCAATCGACGGGGAGCTGATTCCATACGATCGAGATGGAGACAGGGAGGCCCTGAGATGAGTGTTTTAGGATCCAGGACTGGAGATGAGGGCTGGACATGTGGCTTGGGAGACTATGACAGCTACAGGATTAGCGCTGCCAACAGTGATAGGAGGAGCGATCAATGGGTTCTTGTGTCCTGATAGAGCGACACAAGGGTTGGTTGTGGGCTGGGGAGGTGCACTGGAGACACTGGTGACACAACACACCAGATATGCTTGTGGACCGTGTGTGCTGGCACACCTCTACTATGAGCTGCATCAGTTTGTATACCACGAATCAGTGGGATTGGGCTGCGGGGTGACATTGTTACAGGTGTGGGCCTATGAACATCTGCCAATGACAAGATCGATACACTTCAGAGGCAGATGTCACGGACGCAGTTTTGTTCACTTATACGACATGATCACATCGCAGCCACGGATTGGTAGGTTAGAGCACTAGCAACGGGTGATTGATGACATTGACATGGTCATATGGAGGCCATACTTAGGATGTGAGCAGTGGGAGGATGATGTTGTAGAGCTTCCCTACACCTTCCGGAGCAGGTACCTGATTGGGCGGATGCGCTATGTGCTGGAGAGGCAGCTAGTAGACAGGGTTGGCAGGTAGTTTGGTAGGATCCAACGGATGCCATGGGGTTCAGGCATGTATGCACAGACTGTGAGAGATCAGACGCAGTTTGGGCCCCTGTTATCATATGATCAGGCTATTACACAGCTTGTAGAGATGATGCCCCTATCCTGGGACATGTGGCCGAAGATCGAGGATGCCGGCATGGATGCCGAGTACACAGCATACTGGGCCGAGCATCCATTCCCACGCTTGATAGATCCAGGAGAGTTATTAGATGGAGATGGTGGTGGGGATGGGGATGATGATGGAGATGATGGTGGCAGAGGCCGACGGAGGAGGAGGGGAGTAGTTGGAGAGAGGAGGGTTGCACCGTAGAGGGAGGGTGGAGATGATAGGTAGGCTCAAGTGGTGAGGGGTCGCGGTGGATTGCCGCTACAGGTGCCAGCAGCACAGGGTCCCATACAGGTGCAGGTACAGGGACAGGTATAGGGATAGATACCAGGATAGGTACCAGTACGGGCACTAGTACAGGTACTAGTACAGGCATAGGCACAGGGGTAGGCACCCGTATAGGGGAAGCCATAGGCAGAGCCACAGGGGGTTGAAGCAGAGGAGGATGAGCTGACGGAGCTGAGGGAGATCTGCTAGGGATAGGCAGATGAGATCCAGGACCTGGAGAGGGAGAGGGATAGACTCAAGAGGTGGCTTAGAGATACTGAGCGGGAGCGAGACTAGGCCATTTAGCACTACACAGAGGTTGAGACAACACTAAGGGCTGGGAGACAGGCAACAGAGGACAGAGGGGCCAGATATACCTACGTCCTGTGGGCAGGGGAGGAGATTGCCTACTAGCGAGATCTTTATTATGGTGCAGTGCTAGCGGATCAGTGGGTGAGGAGCTTCCATAGACCATTGTGGATAGCAACAGCTATGGGAGGGAGCCCGAGGAGACAGGCATCTAGTGGTGGGGTTATGGGTCCTCCACCACCACCAGATAGAGGGGATAGGAGGGATGATCCTGGGGCAGGTCCTTCAGGAGCTTAGATTCCATCGAGGCCAGGCAGCTCCGAGGGAGCGAGTTCATCATAGCCGTAGAGGGCTCCCTATGTATCAGTATTGTACCATTTTTGTATGATGATGTAGACACCTTCAGGTGATTGTAGCCATATGATTTTTTGACATCATTGTATCATGACACTTGATATATATGAGATGATTCATCTTTGCGGCAGCTATATGCATGTATACCTATGTGATGAGATGTTTCATGATGTATGTTTGTATGTGATGGATGCAAATATGTACATGATGCAATGCAATATTTTTTTTTTTGTGCTTTTATGTTTTATATGTGTATGCATGATGCAAATGTGAATGTATGTAATGCAGATGAATATTATAATGCAAATGATTTTTTATATGATAAAAATGTTCTAACATGTGTTGTGTGCAGGATGTGATGTAGTTGTGATATCTATATGTATATATGAAATGCTTATATGTGGTAATGCAGGTGCAACTACATGAAATGCAAATGTTTTTGGTGTGTCATTATACTCAGTCATGTGATAGCAGGCTACGTGGACTCGAGAAGGACGATGGAAGTCAATCAAGAAAGGGGGATGAAAGATAGAAGATATGAAAGTGAAAGAGCTTCTTGTGCATTATCATCATTGAGCTTTATTATGGCAAGTAGGTTATGACAATCGAGGCATATGTTTGACCCAAAAAGTCATTGTACCTGTTTGCATGGAGATAAGATAGTCACAAACAAAGAATGCCCTAGTGCACACTAGACTCATAGTGTCCTCATATCCTTGGACAAGTCATAGCATTACTAAGAGACAATCCATAGATAGCAAAGAAAAATAGGTGACGATACCCCATCCTCGCCCTTCTAGTCAAAGACATCCTGGAGATAGAATCTCTAGTCAAAGACATCTTGGAAAAGCTAAAAGACATGTCACCAAAAGATAAAAATCAAAAGAAAACCAAGACTCGACACCAACATCCACTGTAGTCCTCAAGTTTAGTGTCTCTTGTCACTTGTATAAGTCTTATTTGATTGTGGTCACAATGTTTACTTTCACAGAAAGGATAGATAGCACTGAACCATATGTTGTCTGAGTCTGTTGAAAGATTTGATTTGTTGAAGCACATTGTTGCTGTTGTGTCTCATCTGAAACTGATTGAATCCATGAAATTGATACTTTATTGTGGAGAAGATAAAACTTTATTGCGGATCTGTGATGCAAATGTTGTTTTATTGCGAATTGTGCACGAATAGACTGAAGGAAGCTGGAATAAACTGTACTCCTCGAAACATGTGATGTTCTCAGTTCCACACCCATCACTAGACGTACAATTTGCCTTAGCCACAGATAGGAGTTGATTTATTATGGATGGAAAGGGAGTGAAAAGGGAGGTTTATTATGAATGGCGAACCAATCTTGGGTAGATCAATAACAAGCCATGATGGGAATGGGTAAGTTTATTATGAACGAATAGGTTGTGAGTGTGTGCAAAGTGAAAGGATGGAAGTGAATCCTGAAGGAGGGAGGAGCAATGTCTCTGCACATGGCACTGGTGACCCGGTTTTCACCATGGTACTTGCCCAGGGTGCCACCGAAGTGGTTTTCACCGTTGGATGAAATTATTTCTCTTTAATTTTTTTTTTTTTTTGTGTCACAAGGCACCTATTTGCCAGGTTTTCACCAAGTAACGATTTTTATGTTTTTATAATTTTTTTGTATTTTTGAATTTTTTTGAATTTTTTTGGATATTTTTTTTGAAATTTTTGATTTTTTTTGTATTTTTTGAATTAGGATACTCTGAAGAGCTATGTGCAAAACCTACAAAGGTGCATGCTGTTGATAGGATCCTCCAAAGGTTCACCTTCTAAAGTTGAGAGCTGATATGCCCCAGATCCATATGCTGCTGTAATGATGTAAGGACCAAGCCAATTTGGTTCGAACTTGCCCTTCTTCTCTCTATCTTGCTGATTTTTGGGGTTTTCTCTGAGAACCAAGTCACCTACCTCAAATGTGCGAGGCTTTACTTTGTGATTGTAGATGCGACTCATTCATTGTTGGTAAGCCTTGAGATGATTAAAAGTAGTTTGTCTTCATTCATCCAGTAGTTCCAGTTCTTGTAAGCGAGAGACCCTATAGTCTTCATCACTGATGATGTTTTGCAAAGAGACCTGTAAAGAGGGTAGCTTGACCTCAATAGGCAAGATGGCTTCAACGTCATAGACAAGTGAATAGGGTGTAGCTCCTGTAGGTGTGCGGACACTTGTACGGTAGGCCCAAAGTCCAGGATTAAGTTGGATATGCCAATTACGGCTAGCCTTGTCGACTGTCTTCTTTAGGATTTTAAGGATTGTCTTATTAGACGCCTCAGCTTGACCATTACCTTGGGGATAATATGGCGTGGAGAAACGATGTGAAATATGGAAGCAGTCGTAGAGCTCACAAACATCTTGGTTTTTGAAGGGACGCCCGTTATCAGTGATAATGGAAATAAGAATACCGTATCGACAAATGATATACTTGAGAATGAACATAGCAATCTGTTTTCCAGTGACTTGTGTGAGAGGTACAGCTTCAATCCATTTTGTGAAATACTCCATGGTAGTGATAATGAATTTATGACCATTGGAAGAAGGAGGATGAATCTTGCCTATGAGATTGAGTCCCCATTGACAAAAGGGCCAAGGAGACGCAATTGGTTGAAGTTCTTGTGTTGGCACATGTATGAGGTCTCCATGAATTTGACATTTCTTGCATTTCTTGACAAACTGATATGAGTCCTTTTCCATATTGGGCCAGTAATATCTAGTCCTGATGACTTTCTTGGCTAAGGTAGGACCACTAGTATGTGGACCACATATCTCTTCATGTACTTCACATAATGCAATCTGAGCTTCGTCACTTTCTAAACATTTAAGAAGAGTGCCATCTAGACCTCGCTGGTATAGGATATAAGCCAAAATGACATATCGTGAGGATTGGTGAATGAAAGTGCGATGTTGGTTATTTGATAGATCAAGAGGTAAGGTATTGTCACGAAGGTATGTGAAAATGGAACCATATAACTGGGACTCAGGACCGGCAACACATATTATCTCAGTAGGAATGATTTCATATGAAGGAACCAAAAGGTTATCCACCAAGAACTCATAGCGGGTCTCATTTGGAGGTAGATCGATTAGTGAAGCAATTGTAGCCATGGCATCTGCGGCACAATTCTGCTCTCTTGGTATCTGCTCAAAATCTATCTTTATAAAGTGTTGTTTCAGGTCATCCACCATTTGTTTGTAAGGCATTAATTTTTCATCCTTTGTTTGGTAATCATCAGTTACTTGACAAATGACAAGTTGAGTGTCCCCAAAAACATGAAGTTCCTGGATCTTCCACTGAACTGCGATCCGTAATCTAGTTGTTAATGCCTCATATTCCGCTATATTGTTAGTGCAAGGAAATGATAAGCGGCATGATTTTGGTATAGAATCCCCTTGAGGAGTTATAAAGAGGATGCCAGCTCCTGCCCCATGCTATGTGTATGAGCCGTCGAAGTACAGTTGCCATGGCTTTGCGTGTGACATTGTTAAAATGGATTCATTTGGAAATTCTGGACTTAGAGGAACATCATCTATCATGGGAGCATCTGCTAATTGATCTATGATGGCTTGTCCTTTTATTATTTTTTTGTCCACATACTCGATGTCGAATTCACTCAGGATCATTACCCATTTGGCCAGTCACCCAGTAAGTGTTGCTTTATTGAGAAGGTATTTCAACGGATCGATTCTTGCAACTAGCTTAGTCTTATGAGTGAGCATGTAATGTCATAATTTCTGTGAAGCAAAGACCACGGCGAGACATGTACGCTCAATTGGTGTGTAGTTTAGCTCATATCCCACCAATGTGCGACTGATATAGTATACTACTTTTTCCTTGACCTCAACAATTTGTTGTGCTAAGAGTGCCCCCAGTGCTATTGGAGTAGCTGATATGTATAGTAACAGAGGTTGATTTGGAACTGGTGGCATCAGAACTGGCGGATTCAGAAGATAATCTTTGAGTGTCTGGAAAGTCTGTTTATAGTTATCATCCCATTTGAATTTGATGTTTTTATGTAGCAGGTGCTGAAAAGGATTATACTTATCTGCAAGTTGTGCTATGAATCTTCATATGGACTGGAGTCTGCCTTGTAAGGATCGAAGTTGACTAATATTTCTTGGTGGTTGCATCTCCAAGATGGCCTTGACTTTTGCTGGATCAACTTTGATTCCCCTTTTGGATACAATGAATCCTAGAAGCTTCTCGGAGGTTACTCCAAAGACACATTTCTTGGGGTTTAATCTTACTTTGTATTTTTCCAACTGATCAAAGACTATTGAAAGTATGTCCAAATGTGTATTTCTATCTATTGATTTGCCCAAGAGGTCATCGACATAATCTTCCACGGTTACATGCATGAGATCATGAAAGATAGTGGTCATGGCTCTTTGATATGTAGCACCTGCATTTTTTAGCCTGGAGGGCATGACATTCCAGCAGAAAGTTACCCACAAACAAGTGAATGATGTTTTGCGTTGATCCTTGGGCGCGATCCTTATTTGATTATAACTAGAGAATCCATCCATCAATGACAACATTTCATGACCTGCTGTGAGATCAACAATCAAGTTTATATTTGGTAATGGGAAGTCATCCTTTGGACAAGCTTTGTTGATTTCTCTGAAATCTGTACATATTCTGATGCTACAATTTGGTTTACTGATAGGCACTAAGTTAGAGATCCATTCAGGATAATCAATTGGGTGTATGAATTCGACATCCAATAATTTCTCAAGCTCTGCTTTGACCAGTAATTCCACTTGTGGATGCATCTTTCTTAATTTCTGTTTCACTGGCTTTGCCCCCGATTTGACTGTCAAATGATGCATTACCAAATCCGGATCTAATCCAGGCATATCAGCGTATGACCAGGCAAAGTTGATTTGTCGTTCTTTGAAGAAACTTATGAATTTTGACCTTTTTGACTCTGTCAATGATTGAGCCAGGAATATGTTGTGTGGAACCTCTTCTATACCAATGTTTGTTTTGATAGTCTCCTCTACCAACATGGATGACTTTTCCTCATATGATACTGGGAGAATGTCGAGCCTTCCATCTTCGGGTGCCTCAGAGAGGTTTTCGCCCTCAGATATGTCCTTTCTATTTACTTTTTTGGGGTCAGACAGTGCCACAGTGTGGTTTTCGCTATAAGACCCTTGGTTTGTTCTTATTTTCACATTTTTGTGACTGGAAGGTCCGACACCCTCACCAAAATATGCCACACTATTGAGTTCTATAGTGTATCCCACTTTATGGTCCCCAGGGGGGATATCGTCTCATATGCCAAGATAGTCAATAAAAGCTTCATCATTTTGGAATGTGTCAAACTGTGCAGGTCCTTCATGATCCCAGTCAAAGTTAGCGAGGCTAAGAGTGAAGATTCAGTTATATTCAGGTATGTCAAGGTAATTATCGAGGTCATCGATGGCACTCTCCTCATCAGTCTCGATCGCGAATGAATCCAAATTATCATCACCAGTAGTGCATTCTGGGACAAGTGTTCTCATCCTATGTGATTTCAACCTAGAACCTTGAGACAAGGACTATGTGGAATCCTCATGGGTTGTTTCTTGACCAACTCCGAACTTGTTATAAAATTCCTCTTCTTCTGTGGGTTCATCTGGCTCTCTGAATGTCTCGGTGAGCTCATAGTCACTAGAGGACTTGTCTAAACCCCATTCCCATTTGTTGGAGTCTCTAGAATAGCGATCCTCTTGTTGAATTTTGGCAGCTTTGATTTGTAAGGCTTCTTCTGTCCTTTGAATGTGGACCTTGGAAGTTAGGAAACCAAGTCCTTTCGAGTGTTCCTTTTTAAATGTCAATTCAGGTTGTAAAGGTTCAATGATGCCTTCCTTTCGTAACCCCAAAGGGCTTTTTCCATCATACCTGAATTTTTGTAGAATCTTGAAGCCTTTGCCATATTTCTCACATGGTAGACTGATGTGATCTTGTGTGTCATCTTCAATGTCTTTGTAAAGGATTTTGTATAAGTCTTCCTCTTCTAGTTCGCCCCATCTTTGAAAGGTAGTAGGGTCCCATTTGAGTACCATGATGGATACTTGCTTATTAGGATGTGGTCTTCCATATTCTTTTGGGGAACTCATGACTTGTTGTAAGTACATGGTCTGATTTAAAGTGTATTCCCCCATGCCTTTGTCCTGAAATTTGCCTTTAAGCTCACCTTGTTTTGATGTTGAAGGTTTTAATGACTCAAGATCAATGTATGCCGAAGAAGGAACAACTTCACAATTACTGGGAATGATGGTCTCAGTTTTTGATCTCAGGTTATTGCAGTATATGAATGGATTAGGATCACTGTTAACTATTACCTCCACTCCATTGTGAGGAAACTTAATGCATTGGTGATATGTAGATGGGACTGCCCTCATTTCATGAATCCAAGGATGTCCTAGCAATATGTTATAAGTGAGATCTAGATCCAAGACTTGACAAACCACATCCTTCGTAACTGGCCCAACTCTGAGAGGTAAGGTGACTGTGCCCTTGGACGAACGTTCTTCATCATCATATGCCTTGATGGTGATTTGATTTGTAGAATTCACGACTTTAATAAAATATCCTAATTGTTTAATTGTGCTCAATGTACAAATGTTTAGACTAGCTCCTCCATCTATCAGGACTCGTTTTATTTGATGTTTGTGTATGAAGGCTTCAACGTGTAGCGGTGCATTATGTGGCCAACTTACGGAGGCATCATCGGCTTTTGTGAATGTAAGTGAATGTGGAACAGAAAGGTATCCCACCATGGCTTGAAACTGGTCCACATTCAGATTAGTAGGAACGACAGTATCTCTCAAGATTTTGTCAAGAATGGCTTTATGAGTAGGGGATATGTGTAAGAGCTCAAGGATGGAGATGAGCATAGGTGTCTTCCCTAACTATTCTACAAGGTCATACTCAAGTTTGGTTGATGAGGAAGTGGTATTTTTAGCTGGAGCACCTTGCAAAGTAAATTTACCTCGACAGGTTGTGACATTACATTCAGAGCTAGGTTCAGAAGAAGATCCAACGCCTTTCAGAATGATCTTGGGTCTCTAGGTAGAATTCTCAGGGGTTTTGTCCTTGATAATAATGGTAGAGACATAATTGTTCATCGAGATGTGATTGATGGTTGAATCATAGTTATAAGATGCTCTAGTATAGTTGGTTTGGTCATCTATGGCTTTAGCTTTTCCCTTGTCATGCTTTGGGAATGGTTCCTTGAACATCTCATGTTCTTGATTGGATGAGTGTCCCTCAATTTCAATGTCACCTCTATCAATGAGATCTTGTATGATGTTCTTTAGTCAATGACAATTTCCTGTCTTATGACCCTTGCTCTTATGAAATTCACAATACTCATCATCATTCCACCAATTTGGTTTAACCTTTGGTTCATATGGAGGAAAATCTGGAACTGTGATTACCTTGTTTGCCACTAGCTTTTTGAAGACTGATTGAAGTGGTTCTCCCAATGGAGTGTACTTCCTTCATGATCTGGAAGTTGTTTGAGTATTCACTTGATTGTTTGTAGAACTTGATCCCGAAAAAATGAATTTGGGTCGCACTGTGTTGGCATCAACAACACCATCATTGACTGTGCTCTTGTTTCTATTCCAAAATCTCGGCTTGTCTTTTCCCTTAAAGTCATCTTTGTTTTCCTTGAATATCTTAATGACTCCTTGTTCAATTAGGATGTTTTTTGTCCCTAAGCCTTTTTCAATAACATCCTTGAAGGTGGACAAACAAGCTTTCCTTGGATCATAGCCAATGTCTTTGTTAACATTCTGGGTGAACATTTCTACCATTTATTTTTGTGGAATTTCACAAGAGCATCTGCTAGCTAGATTTCTCCATCTTTGTAAGAATGATACAAAAGACTCTCCCTCTTTTTGCTTGGTGTTGCACAAAGTAGTGACTGATATGTCTGTCTCTATGTTGTAGGAGAAATGTTGAATAAATGCCTCTGCTAAGTCACCCCATGACTTAATACCAGGTGGAAGTTGGGAGAACCATTCCATAGCTTGATCACCTAAGCTTTGTGGGAATAATCTCATCAAATATGTCTCTTTTGCTGCTACCTCAATGCAAGCTATGAAAAACTGTCTTATTTGTGCCTTAGGATCCCCTTTTCCTCTATACTTATCAAACCTAGGCATCACAAAGTGTGTAGGAAATGGAGGCATTGGAATGCTTTTGTCAAATGGATAGGGACATATGTCTCTCATTGTGTATGTTGGCTTTGGTGTATTTATGTCCTCCATTTTCTTTTCTAAGTACTTGATTTGTTGCTCCAAATTGCTCTTAGGTGGAGATCTACTTCTTGGAGCATACCCCATGCTTGAGGCACCAATTGGAGGAGGAGCATGTTGCATATATGGATGATATTGATCATACACATGTTCATATGGAGGAGGTCTATAGTGATGCTGCGTATATAGACCACTTGGTATAGATTCACATTGAGGGACGCCATATCTATTTTGTCCATGTATACCATACTCTACAGGCATGTCATGTTCTAATGTGTTGCCCCCAAATTTGACATGGGGTTTCCTTGTGTCAAAATTTTGAGCATACCTTTGAATATCCAATTGCTTTGGTGGTTGATCTTTAGCATGAGTATGTGATTGAGCATATCTTTCTGCATAAGACTTCCATAAAGGTCTGTGAAGGTGAGTATCGTATACTTGACCATGTGTATGTGGGACCTCTGGTTTTTGAAACAAAGATGATGGTGATTCAGGTACCATATGTGGTCCTCTATTTCCTCCACTATTAGGCCTCCTTTGATCCATGTTGGAGTGAGGTTGTTGCAAAGGTCGATTTTCCATTATTTGGGACATGTCAAAATCATGAGGTATCTTGGCTCCACTTTGTGCCATCATTTGTAAGAAGTATTGTCTATCCCTTCTCATTATTTCCTCAACCAATCGATTGAAATGGGGATTCATAATGGATTCTTCCACATCTGCTGAATGTATGGAAAAGTTGTCCATATTGTCATTGTGTGTATCATTGTTGTTTGTAGTGTCCATGTTCTCAACATTTGGAATGTTTCTATAGACATCCATGTCAGGTAATGTGTTATGAGCAGTATTGAAAAAGACATCATTGTCATACTCATAGACACTCATGTTTGCGGACTCTTGAGCCTCTTTAGTTTCTCTCCTAGATTTTTGAAGACGGGTTTCAACCATGAACTAGGTATTGACCGAGATGTGCGAGACTAGATGAAAATGGAAAAAGTATAGAAGACCAAGAGTTGGATGGAATGTAAATGAATCTGAAGTGTACTTGCAATGTCCAAAGTGTAAGACCAAGTATGTATGTAGTAGAGTAGGTGTGACTTCCAAAGAGAGGATAGTTTCTCTTGATGAGGTACGTTGACCTTGACTCTAAGTATGACCAAATGAGACCCAAAGGTAAGAAACCTTGATGAGGGACCACTTAGCAAAGTGTTTTTGTATGTAATGTGTTGACAAAGTATAGTGAGGACAAGCAAGTGACCTTTTGATTCAAGTTTAGACAATTGTGAATGTAAAGTGAGATGTGAAGCAATGATGGACTTTGTGAGACCCAAAGACAGGTTGAATGCTAAATGAAACCCTGGAGAAATGACCTAGGAAGCTCAAGAATTCTGAAACTGATTGTGTTTGTTTGTTGGACTGTAATAGTTTTTCAATTCTGAACACAGACGTGCCTGTATATTTCACAGACGTGGTTTCCTGACATAGATGTGGCTCTGTTCAACACAAACACACTTCTGAGATTTTTTGCAAAGTGTAATGTTGATTCTATAAACACAAATGCATTTCTGCCCTTCACAGACGTAGTTATACAACACAGACGCTATTATGTTAGACACAGACGCGTTTCTACAAAATTTGTGCAATCTTTTCCAATCTTGTGAAGTCATTTTGTTGTAACCAAATCTAACAGTTTGACTGTTTTTCGTGACAAGAGGACACAGTGTTATTGAAGACCTAATGTTTGCAAGTGTCTAGACTCCAAAATGACTCCAATAAAAAGTGTGCTATTTGATGTAAAAATGTTTTGCATACACTTGAAGACACAAAAGACATAATGTTTTTTTGTTTGGTCTTGAATGTTTTGAATGTTTAAAATAAGTCAAGCACAATTCTTATGGCTGGCCAAGACAATAGTTGCTGATCCCACATTGGGTTTTACCCCTGAGGCTACGCTATTTAGAGCGATACTTAGATGCTTGACCTCACTGGCTCCACCCTCAGCACTCACTTCTTGGGTCAGCCAAGCATCAGTCCCCACGAAAACTCCCCGTGGTGAACTTTGTATCTCTACTAAGAACCATATGTGTTTGGGCCGCTACCAAAGGTCCGACCTCCTGCCTCAACAACTAGAAGGATTTTGGCTTCTAAAACAAAAAGGTGCTAGTAAGGTCATCCGCTTGTGTGGCCATACATGCAGCACTTTTAGCTTTGTAAATACAGAAGGCTCCTAGCCGGTAGGAGTTATGCCCTACAACTGATCAAAAAAATTTGATCAAACGGGTTTATGGGGAGACATAGTGTCGGTATGAACTAATCAACACACGTTATTCATAGTTTACACCATGAATATAGTTGTTTATAGTGGTTCGGAAGAGGTGGGTTTTCCTCGCTACCACTTGGGTTGTTCTCTTCTCACTAGTAGCCCTAATGACCACATGGGAAGACAAGCCTTCTAAAGATTAAACAAAAAGAGCCTATTGCTCAAGACACAAAAGACAATGATTCAATTTTAGTGCACCAATTGAAGTGTTTGCTAGTTTATGAAAACAAGGCACACAATAAAAATCCAAAAACCCTTGCCAAGGACCTATAACAAAGATTTATTAGTAGTTTGGATTGTTTCAAATAATCACCCCTTACTGCAAGCACACAAGTTACGTAAATTTTAAACCCAAAAGACTTTGTGAAAATAGGGGCCTTCAACCAAATGATTTTGCTTTCAAGACAAGCTGCACCAATTTCGTTAGCTAGATCTGAAAATGTTAGCTCAAAATAAAACAGATCTGAAACATTAAATGCAAAACCCAAAACCGAATCAATAAACCCAAAATTCGAAACTGGTGCACACAGACGCGGCTTACTGACGTAGACGCGGTTCTGTGCGACACAGACATGGCTCCAAAATGTAGACACGACTTCTGGACACAGACGCGGCTAAAAACACCTCAGACGTGACTTTAAAACACAAACGCGGTTTCCAGAACCTGCAAAAAATATAAAATACTGTTGATAACACAAACGCGATTCTAGATGTCTCAGACGTGATTTGGGAACCCAGACGCGATCCAAAAGTATGCAGATGCGGTAAAAAGCCAAAAACGTGATCGGAAAGTATGCAGACGCGAAAATATCGAAATGTTGCCGAAAATGTCAGATCTGCAATTTCAAAACACAAAATCTGCAACAAGGATGTTAAATGCAAAAGGGACAAGATTCCCACGGGGCGTGCCAAAATGTATATGGTGAAAATGGATAACAATAATAATGATATTGAAAGACTAAATGAATTCAACCACAAAACCCTAGCCTAACAACAACAAAGAGCCACCATAACATATGAAGATTACCTAAGACATTGCAAATCAAATGAAATCACAAAGCTTATACCATCACATGTCCAATAGGGTTTTGATCTCCATTCTTCCTATCTCCATTGATCTTGCTTGATATATTTGCTCTCAGATTTTATGTGCACAAGAGCTCAACAAAGAACAGAATGTCGTTGCAAGTAGGATCTTAGTGTAGTCAAGTCATTAAGATCATTGATTAGGCTTTGATAATGAAGGAAGCATCTCCTTATATAGAAGACACTATATGAAATGGAGGGATAAGATTGAGAGGTGTAAAAGGAGGTTGGCTATGATTAGAGGGTAGGTAAAAGAAATAATAAAATAATGAAAGGGGTAGGTAGTGTATGAATTAAGAGACGAATGACATGTGTCATGGGTAGAAAAGGTTAATGAATTAATTAAATAAATAAAGATTCATTTAATTAATAAAAGTGGGATCAATTAAATAAATAAAATATTTATTTAATTTAGGAAAAGGATAATTTAAACAAATAAATGTATTTATTTAAATGAGAAATAAGGCTAGAAGAGGATAAATGAATTAATTAAATAAATAAAGATTTATTTAATTAATAGAAGAATTAAGCTTAGATAATTAAATAAATAAATAAAATATTTATTTAATTAGACTAGACAATTTTGGGTGTCTACAAATTTAATTAATAATTAAATTTATTTCTATAGTAACTAAATAATCTCACAGAGACACACAAATATTAAAAAGGACTGCCATAGCCAAATAACGAAACAAAAATCAAACAAGAGGGAATATTTTCTCTGGTAAATCCCATTTCTCCCAAATCTTGCAATTTTCATGCACAATAAAAATCTTGGCAAAATTTGCCATATTAACTTTTCCCAAGCTTTTCAAAATTTTAATCTACAAACACCTAGGAAATAACTTCTTTCCATAAAGTAGAACTAATTTCAGGAATGGACTTTAGCCAAGAACAAGAAATAATTAGACGGGATGTTAGATTTGACAAACATTTTAACACACACATCATTCAGAAAGAGGAAAGAAATAAAAAATATTCTCTTTAAAACAAACAATCAAATGAAGCCACCCAACTTGGTATAGCTTTCTTGGAATAAATTTGTAGGAGGGAATGAATCCTTCAACAAGCTTCCAATAATTTTTCCTTCAACAAAATCTCTGCTTCCAATAATTTCTTTCAACCAAATCTCCACCTCTTTCTTGTGACTCCCAAAATAAAAGACATATTCCCCTTTTTAAACTAAAATTCTAGGTTGAATATTTTTTCCCCAAAAAAACCTAATATTTAATTTTAGTAATAAAAGCAATTTTATTTTCTTTTCTAATTCCTAACAAAGGAATAAATTACATGCAATAAGCAAAAATCATTTTTTTCTTTTCTTTTCTCATGCAAATTAATTAATTTCCTAGAAAAAAAGAATTAAAATAATATTTTAATTCTAATTTATTCTTTTATTTATTTAAAATTCTAGGAAACAATAAATGAAATTAATCTAATTTATTTTTCCAATAAAATTTAAATAAAATATATTTCTAATATCATGCAGCTTGCAACTTAATTTAATAAATTCTTTTAATTAATTAAATGTATAATCTCAATGCATAAAGTAGGGTCAACTACGAAGGCCAAACAAACTGACAGGACGAACAATTGAAGACACTCACAAGAGTGTAACTGAGTAAAATAGGGTCAACTACTACCTCCTCCGCTTCCATCAGACAATATAAGGCACACTCAGACCTATGAAGCCAGGTGGAGACGATACCCCGTACCTACCCAGTACTTGTACCTGCGATATCCTGCATCACTGAAACAAACATGCATATATACAATATAGAAAATACGACATACACACCAATGAAGGAGAATCATGACGTTCCCTGTCTGATTGGAGTGAGTGAAGGAAAATCGTCCCCTTGCATCCAATACACTCGCAGACACACAACACATAATTACACATTACATAGATAAAGTAAAGTGTCAGTACATAGCAATAATCCATAAAATGCCATAAATCACAAGTACTAAAATACTACAAATAAATTATGCATCTCATATCTAGATAAAGCATGAAATAATGTCATATAAGTCTGAATAACACATCATGGTAATGTATCCACTGAATGTAAATAATAATAAAATATGAGTCTAATAAGTTCAAACAAGTAGGGGTACTATATTGTCCCCCCCAAAAACTAGGCTTACTACTGGAAGCCTAAAACAAATAAGAATATAGCTCTCTCATCTTCGCTACATCGTCCCAAGTCACCGAGGTCTCATTATTTGGGTCCCATAGGACCCTTACCTAGTTGATGGTGTGACCCCTGAGGATCAAATCTTGACGCTGAAGAATGCGCATGAGCTCCATGGAAAGCTGCCCGTCCTCAACCTGCAAAGAGTTCCAATCCAGAACATGTGTAACATCAGGATGATAAGGTCGAAGAACTAAAACATAAAAAACATCGTGGATGTGTGATGGACTCGATGGCAAGGTAAGACATTAGGAAAAATGTCCTATCCTCTCAAGGATCTCAAAAGGGCCAACAAACCGAGGTGCCAACTTAGAACCCTTTCCATAACGGATCAGACTCTTCCGCGGATGCACTCTCAAGAACACACGGTCGCCAACAGAAAAATGATGATCTATCCTATGAGCATCTACATACTTCTTCTGCCTATCCTGTGCAACTACCAAATGCTTACAAATCAGCTCAACCTACTGCTCCATCTCTCGAAGAATATCCGGTCCTATAAGCACCCTATTGTCTAGTCGATCCCAACTTAAAGGAGTATGACAAAGATGACCATACAATGATTGAAAGGGGGACATACCTATGGAGCTATGATATGCATTGTTATAAGCAAACTCCACTAGATAGATATAGTCTTCTCAGTGCGATTGCTAGTCCATAACATACATGCAAAGCATGTCTGCCAAAACCTGATTCAATCACTCAGTTTGACCATCTGTCTCTGGGTGATAAGCTGAACTAAAGTTCAACTGAGTCCCCAAAGCATGCTGAAGTGAGGTCCACAATGCTGAGGTAAGGACGAGATCTCTATTAAAGATGATCTACCTCAGAATCCCATACAATCTCACTACATCTTCCAAGAAGACTTGTGCCATCACTGTTGCCATATAGGAAGGTCGAATAGGAACAAAATGAGCAACCTTAGTCAATCTATCAACTATGACCATGAGAGTATCATGACGACGCAAAGAGATAGGCAACCCAACAATGAAATCCATGGAAATGATATCCCATTTCCAATTAGATAACAAATTAGGCTGTAAAAGTCCTTCCAAGTGCTGATGCTCTACCTTCACCTGCTGACACTCTAAACACTTTGACACAAAATCAGAAATGTCATGTTTCATGCCAGCCCAATGATAAATCTATCTAAGATCTACGTGCATCTTCTTGACACCTGGATGTGCCAAATAAGGTGCACGATGGGCCTCAGTCGTGATCAAAACATGAAGACCCTCCAAAGGAGGTACATAAATCTGTCCAAGGTGACAAAGAAGTCCATCTGCCTCAAGGTTATATCCAGAAAATCTACCCTCTAAAGGCCTTCCGGACTCTATCATGGCTCTAACATCCTGATACCAAGTATCCTGGGGAAGAACTCCAAGAATTCTCTCTCTCAAGTCTACTCTAAGGGACAATGTTGAAACTTCATGCCGCCTACAACTCAAAGCATCTTCCACCACATTCTCTTTCCCCTAAATAGAACGAACCTCAAAATCATACTCACAAAATAATTCCATCCATCTCCGCTGTCGAGCATTCAAGTTCGATTGTGTGAATATATACTGTAGACTATGGTGATCAATAGGTAGCTCAAACGGATACCCTAGGAGGAAATGTTGCCATCTAACCAAAGCATGAACTACAACTGCCAACTCTAAATCATGAACTGGATAGTTCAACTCGTGGTTCTTGAGTTTGTGAGACTCATAAGCAACCACACCTCCATCCTACATAAGCACTGCACCTATACCTTCCAAAGAGGCATTTGTGCATACCATAAAATCTCTAGATGGATCAGGAACTGCCAAAATTGGAGCACTGACAAGGAGTTCCTTCAAGGTCTGAAAGGCTACCTCACACTGCTCTGACCAAACAAACTTCTTCCCTTCTCTCTGAAGAGAAGTAATCGGGTGTCCTATCCGGGAAAAGGCTTCAACAAAGTGACGGTAATATCTGGCCAAAACCATAAAGCTCCAAACTTCTAAAATGTTGGTCAACGTTGGCCAATCAATAATGGCTTGGATCTTTGAAGGATCCATGAACATACCTTCTCCCAAAACCACATGACCAAGATAGTTCACCTCAAAATGGAAAAAGTCACATCTTGCCAAATTGGCATAAAGCTGATTCTCCCTCAAGCATTGCAATACCTGACGTAAGTGAACCTCATGCTCTTCCATAGTTCTAAAATAAATCGGAATGTCATCCAAGAATACAATGATGAAATGATCAAGGTAGGTGTGAAAAACCCTATTCATGAGGCTCATGAAAATTGAAGGCGCATTCGTCAACCCAAATGGCACCACTGTGAACACATAGTGACCATAACGAGTATGAAACATTGTCTTATGAATGTCTGCATCCTAAATGTGCAACTAATGGTATCTAGATTTTAGGTAAATCTTAGAGAACACCTTGGCTCCCTTAACCTGATCAAAAAGGTCAACTATAAAAGGCAATGGATATCGATTCCGGATGGTCACCTTATTCAGCTGTTGGTTATCAATGTGTAACTGAAGAGAACCATCTTTCTTCTTAACGAAGATAATAGGCGCACCCCAAGGGGAAACACTAGGATGAATGAATCCCTTGGCCAACAATTCTTCTATCTGCAACTTCAACTCACTCAACTCCTGAGTAGTCATCTGATATGGAGCTCTCGAAATAGGTTCTGCACCAGGAACCAAATCAATGAGAAAGTCTATGTCTCACTTCAAAGGCATACCAAGAATATCTAATGGAAACAAATCAGCATACTCTCTAAGAACAGGGTGACTATCAAGAGTGATTTCTCGACTCTCTGACTCATCCAAATCCTCAAGAGTAACTACAAAAAGCTCACACCCTCTACGCATGCACGGCTTAAGTTGCATAGCAGAAATCATACTTAGGGATATCGGTCTTTGAACTCCAACAATCTCCACTTCTCTACCAAGGTCATCTAAAAACTCCATTGTCTTCTTGCGATAGTCTACACAAGCACTGTGAGATGATAGCCAATCCATCCCCAACACAACTCCATAAGAACCCAAAGGAATGAATCGAAGGTCAACTGAGGTAACTATGGTTCCTAGGTCCAACTCATAACTAGGAATAAAGGCATCTACAGAGACATGGACACCTATAGCCAACTCTACTTGCCACCTATCCACCTGCTTAGCAGATGTGAGTCCACACCGCTCCATAATGGATGAAGAAATGAAAGAATCTGAAGCACCAAAATAAAAAAGTACAGAGATAAGGATTCCATGCAACATACCTGTTGCCTCAATAATTGTACCCTGATGATCATCTTGGCGGTCATCCACTGCTGCAAACACTCTATGGGATCTCCGTGCATCTCCCACTATAGGCATTGATGTTGTTGGCCTTTGACTACCTATATTGTGGAAATGCTGAGGACATTGCGCGACTCTGTGACCAACTACCCACAAGAGAAGCAAGATCCTCTATTACTTATCGGCTCACTAGATTGCTGGAAACTTCCCTGGCTAGGGGCATGAGATGGACATTGCGAGGATTGTCCTGTAGGGCCCTATTTGCCCCTCTGCCAGTTCCTGTTCTTCCTATACTGAGAGTTTCCACCTTGGTGGCCCTGGAACTATTTCAGTTTCGACGGTTGTTGCTGTTGTTGTTGTCCACCCTTAGCGGGTACGTGAGGAGTCCTAAACGGTGTAGCTGACTAGGACTAATTTCCCCGAGCTCTATTCCTACTAGAAGGTGCACTCCCTATCTGCACACCTGACTGACCACCAAGTGCATGGCTAAGGTTCAGCTCAACCAATCTAGCTTTCGCTATGGCTATCTCAACTGAAGGTGGCTCAAACACCCTCACTCCTCCACTGATGCGGTCATTCAAACCTCTCAAGAAGTGCTGAACAAGCATAGCCTCATCATTACTAATCTTGACATATTGTTTGAGCTCATAGAACTTGTGCTCATACTGGTCTACTATCATAACATACTAACGCAAGGCATAGAACTCATCTACCCGAGTCTACCTCCACTGGGGTGAGAGAAATCATGCCCTAAATCTCTCCAGAAATAGGTCCCATGTTACGGTGTTAATGCATACACCGATCTTCTCCTCCTCTAATCTCCACTAGATCGAACCAAAACTATTGAGACACATAATATCATATCTTGCCTTGGTGTTGCTACTATATGGAAACATAGCGAAACACTGGTCCAAACTGATGAGCCAAGTCTCTTCCTCAAGATCGGTACCCATACCATCAAAGTAATGAGGGTTGGACCTCATCAAGTCCTTTATGTAACCCAAAGAAGGTGGATCTCGATCAACTAGAATCTCCCTCCTCCTAGGTGATCTCTCCCTCTCTCTCCTCTAGAACCTGCTGATGTGGCTCCTCAACCTGAGCATGAATAGGCCGCTCAAACTTAGGCCTGTGGCCTAACCTAGCTAGAACCTCTTGAAACATCTGTCTCAACTCTTCCCTTTCAGGAACCTACTCTCCTGCATGCTGAGGATCCTGATGAACTAACTGTTCTGGCTCAACACTCACATGAGTGGGTGGTGGTGAAGGACTGTGACGGTCAGAACCATAGCCCCATCCTCCACCTCTGCCTCCCTTGTGGCCACCCGTACGACCACCTCCCCTAGCTTTCCTAGCCATGACCTAGCACCACAAAAGACAAAATGGTTTAGATCTACAGCAAGGATAAGACAAGAGTAACACAAACATTAAGACCTAAGTAAAAAGGTCAACTGAAAGGCTCGCTACAAACCCAGAGTACCCAGTGTTGAAACTTGGGCTCTTATACCAAATGTAATGCCCTACCAGGAACCCTAAAGGAAAACAACACAACTAGGCAACTAAAGGGTGAAATATATTTTTTTTAAAGATTAAGTGCATTTATTATAATAGTTGCACGTTTAATAACACAACGGAAGTCTAACACATGATTTCCTAAGGGTTACCAACGAAGATTAATTCGTAGATTATATTAACATCATGGTTAATCCATTTTTCCATTTAATTAGGTAAAATAAATGCTTAAGATAAAACCTACACATACATATAAATTCCATAATGAAAGAACCAAAGTATTCCAATGCACTTATTTGTCCATATTTCATTTATACAAAAGATCAAAGCAACTGAATTAACGTACATTCCACCGATATAATATTACAATGTCAAGGTTACATAATTGTTTTATACAATGACCACAAGGTCTCAACTGAACAATGATCACGAACAAGAGCTGGTACATGAACCACGAACCAAGAAACACCAGTGAAGCCTTTCCTCACCTGAAGATACAATCCAGAACATTCGATGGGAAGTGGCACTACCACCTTACCATGTAATCCTGAAATGGAACCACCCCACCATGCTAGGAGATAGTAGAAAACCCTCAAGAAAGAAAAATAAGACAAGTACAAAAGAAATACTTGACTCCACAAACATCCATGTGACTCAACTCACAAACACTAGCGACTCTAAGGAGAGAGTCTCATCACATGGCTTATGGTGGTTACCCTGGTAGGCCTCCATAGGTCCTGGCCCCCATCCTGTGTTATCCTAGTAACCTCTCCCAAACCTCCGGCTCCATCTAAGCCTCATGCGGAACCTACCAATCCTTTTGTGAAGACAAGGTGACAGGTTTACCATTCCAAGCTTTCTCACCACATCCCGAGCCTATATAAGAACTCAACCATGTGCGAGGGACATTATCTTAATTAATATTTTAACTACCCACCCCCTAATAAATTATTAGGTTATCACTTCTTAACTGACTTTCGAGGGGTTATCCTACCATCCACTTTGGGCGTGGCCCCCACTCAAAAGCCACTCTCTCTCATAGGACACTAAGAGGAAAGGTCTCTCATAGCCACTCTGTACGAAATTTCGAAAGTACCATATTTCAGTTTGCACGAAATTTATCTAGGGAACAGTGAATTTATTATAACCCTTGCTACCATAGGTAGAAAGTGCTACTGCCGGTAGGTATACCGGTAGCAGTACTACCGATAGTAGTAACTACCGAAAGTTTAATTTTTTTTTTTTTTTAAATTTAACATCAGAATATATTAAATTTTATTTTCCAATAAAAAATTTGTTTCTCACAGATTTATTTCATACAATTTTTTTTTCAAAAACAATTTCCCCAAAACTTAAATAACCCAATAAATCTCATTAATAATTATATTTATTTCTATAGTAACTAAATAATCTCATAGAGACACACAAATATTAAAAAGGACTGCCATAGCCAAATAACGAAACAAAAATCAAACAAGAGGGAATATTTTCTCTGGTAAATCCCATTTCTCCCAAATCTTGCAATTTTCATGCATAATAAAAATATTGGCAAAATTTGCCATATTAACTTTTCCCCATCTTTTCAAAATTTTAATCTACAAACACCTAGGAAATAACTTCTTTCCATAAAGTAGAATTAATTTCAGGAATGGACTTTAGCCAAGAACAAGAAATAATCAGACAAGATTTTAGATTTGATAAACATTTTAACACACACATCATTCAGAAAGAGGAAAGAAATAGAAATATTCTCTTTAAAACAAGCAATCAAAAGAAACCACCCAACCTGGTATAGCTTTCCTGGAAGAAATTTGTAGGAGAGAATCAATCCTTCAACAAGCCTCCAATATTTCTTCCTTCAACGAAATATCTGCTTCCAATAATTTCTTTCAACCAAATCTCTGCCTCTTTCCTGTGACTCCCAAAATAAAAGACATAATCTCCTTTTTAAAATAAAATTCTAGGTTGAATATATTTTTCTCAAAAAAAACCTAATATTTAATTTTAGTAATAAAAGATATTTTATTTTCTTTTCTAATTCCTAACAAAGGAATAAATTACATGCAATAAGTGTTAGGCCCAATATGGAAAGCTAATGTACTGAGGGAGAAGGGGTGAATCAGTACTTCAAATCCTTTCTTGAACAATAACTTTACTGTTATGCATAAACCAAAAACTGCTATAACATAACATAAAGCTAAAACAAATAAATAGAAATCTTGCACTTGGTTAAAGGGTTTACAATTTATAGACTTTGTTAGAGTCTTTTACCCTATTAAAGGTTTCACTTACAACTTCAAATATTACAATAAAATCTTTACAAATATCTACAACTTTACATCTGGAATGTTATAGCAGATTCTATGTGCTAAAAATGAGATTACCTTGCCTATAGCATACCTCGGTAACCCATAAAGTAACTCGGTAAACCTTTCTCTTTACTCTGTTCCTTAACTGTTCTCTGAAATCCTTCGCGGTGACCTCTGTGTCTCTGTAACAGTCATAACACAGAGTGCTTTCTTATGTATCACACATGTCTTGCTTCATACACCTCTATATCTCTCTATTCTGATCTCAATCCATGCTGTATAAATAGGTCTCTTATATCGGTGATCTAATTCATTGCTTCAATCTTACAAACATGATTTATCGATTGAATAACCATACAAAATATTTCATTGGTTAGATGACCTCAAAACCATACACAATCCTTAAGTGCAATTTCCAATGTGATAACGGTTCTTTTGCTCCTCGATCTTGTAACACGTTTCCACATGTGTGTCTAGGTTCAATGAATTTGGTAAAACATTTCACTCGGTGTATATCAACTTGGTGTATCATTATTGCTGCTCGATAGACATGGAATGTTACTCGGTAGACAGCTCGGTGTATACTAGGCTCTGTGACTACTTTCTTCTATAATCGACTGCTCTGTGCATACCAACTAAATATTTTGGTAGTAGTAACCGACTAGAGTATATAGAATGACTTTGGATATAAAACTAATGGCAACTATAATAAGTAGTAACAATCTCCCCTTTTGACATTAGTTGAGATGTTTGACAAAACTACTTTCAAAGTCATAACTCAAAAATCTATATACTTGCAAAATTTGACTAAACTGACAGTATATACATTAGTCAACAAAATGGTATGTTTCAGATATACTCCCCATATCAATATATTGTACAAAACTTTAATTTTGCATGCTCGGTGATCAATATCCTATGATAACTGCTTGGTTCACTGCTCTGTTCTCTGTTCCTTGTCAAAATGGATTGTGCATATGAATACTTTGTTCTACTCGGTATACTCCCCCTATATACTACACTCCTCCTTTGATACTTTGATGCTATACTCACTTCCCCTTTTTGATAAACATAAAAAATTAGTTACCATTCGGTGGTGGCAACTAGTCAAAAATGGATTTGTACTTTATCTTGGCATCAGTGAGAGCAGCAGAGAGGGCATCCTTGACACTATTCATGAGTGAATTTTGAGTTGTAATGTCAGCTAATAGTGAAATTAGTCCATCTAAGGTGCTTCCCTCTTGTTGAGTGGATAGGGATGTAGCTTTGTTGATCTGCTCTTGGACGGATGAAAGATGAGGAATGAATAATGTTTGAAGTGTCATTATGTCCATCCTTATCTTCTGCTCTTCATTCCTGAGTTCCAATTGTTGAGCCATGAGCTTTTGTAACTTTGTATAAAAATGCTGAATGGAATTTGGCTCAGTGGTCAGCTTATTTGAGAGATCGGTGATCTCTTTCTCAATCACTTCAGTTTTATTTTTTGCTATTCTTAATGAATAAAGAAAATGTACAGAGTTTCTAAAATAAATAAAGAATGTGCTTGAGTTGAGGGGACAACTCAGCAATAAATTTGTCAATTTTAACTTTGCCAATGGCAATAGCTTTCTATACCTCTTCAATCATTTTAGTAGTGAGCTCCTTGTCTTCTAACTTGCTCAAATATTCAGATGCATCTACTCTAGATGTCTCTATCTTGGTTAGGAGTTCATCCAGTTGAATGTGGATGGCGACATCTTTAGTCATTGTTGCTTCAGGTAGCATATCAGTTAAGAGTGCTTTCACCTTTTGAAGTACTTTATTTTTCTTTTGAATAGCCATTTGCTTCTCCTATTTGGCTTTGGCTTTGCATAGTTCACCGAATTCAATGAGTGCTTGCCCTTTTAATTTGGATATATCAACATTCGACAACACTATTGGTTTTGACAAATCTAATTTGGAACTATGCTTTTTCATCTTCTTTTCTTTACCTTTCATGGGTTGAACTAACACAATGGCTTATGAGGCTTGTTGACCCTCGGTAGGTTGCTCGGTAGAGGCAACACTTTTATCAATTCCTTGAGCCTCTGATGTAGCCTTTGTTGTGTCCTTCGGTGCTTTTGTGCTTGGGGTCTCAGTTGTAACATTTTCAGTGCTAGAAGGAGCTTGAGAGGTCTGTTCCCCGGTGACCTGAGAAGTAGTTTCTCCTTCTGTAGACTTGTGACCCTCTGTTCCTTGCTCCGTATCTTGAGGGGCCTCGGTTGAAATAGTTTGAGTGATTGGAGGATAGGGTTGAACTTGCTCCAAAACTGACTCACTAGATACCAGTTTGGTATATGCATTCCCTTCTATCATTTCCTGTTCAAATGCCTCGGTGTCCATGATATCCTCATCATTTTGTATAGTGTCAGCAAGGTCTTGCTTGGTGATATCAGGATCTTGTTCGGTGACATCAACTATTTCAACTTCAACTTGTTCACCAACATTCTTGATTTGAAAGATTTCTTGCCACTTTTCTTTGGTCTCATTCTCTACATCCAAGTAAAGTCCATTGATCAATTTTAAGGCTCTTTGCTTGACTAGGAACTTTTTGTGGTAGTTTTTCAGATGTTGTTTGATCTCATCTACCAACATGTCTGGAAAGAGATGTACTAGACTTCTTTCTCTTATCTATTTCTCTAAGTCCATGGCATACTTCCACCTATTGTCAATATGCAGATATAATTCATTTGGAAGAGATTTAGATACTTCCAATGGGACCAATCGGAATTTCGGAAGTGTGCAAATGACACAACTTCTATTTGTCTCTTTTCATCAACAGATTTGGATTCAAACTTAACATATCTAAATGCTCTGAATCCACCATATTGCTTCAGATTAGCACAAAAATTGGCAACACTATGTACATCTACCTTTTTACTCTTGACAATCTGAAATTTTCTTGCATCTTCAGATTCGGTGTCACTGGACTCTTTAGCCAAAATGAGTCTCTGAGTAGATTTCTTGTATGTTTTTGTTACCTTTGGTGCGGCAACACTCTTTGTTTTCTTACTCGGTGATGCTACAGATGATCTTGTGTTTGGTCGCTTCACTGAAGGAGTCGGTGATACCTTTGATGTATCTTGTTTCTTCCTTTTCAGAACTTTTCCTTTAGGCAATTCGGTGCTCAATGTGATAGCTACCTCTTGGGCTTCAGATTCCTCCTTGGTGATGACTAGAGTTCCCTTGACAGGTGTGGAGGAAGAACCTTCTCCAAATTTCTCCGTTAATGCCTTGATCATTTTTGTTGCTTTCCTTGTAGCCTTTGGTACTACAATGCTTATCTTTACTTTCTCCTTCACTTCTTCATATGTTCCATATCTCAGCTCAGTAGCATGCCTTGGTAATGTAAGAAAAGCATCTATCTACTATTGTGAGATGTGAAAATCAATCTCATAACCCATACGTGGCAAAGATTAAGTTCTCGGTTCCATAGCATTAACATAGCAGTAATCAATGTCCACTTCAAAACATATGTCATCCTTGTATTTCTCTACTAGCTGGGGTGGAATTATATACCTATTATGCATCCTTTCCTAAAACTTGCTAAAGTAATCATCCATAATATCATTAAAATTATCACCTAGCTTCTTGATGAAGTCATTGATTTGATGCGTGATTGGTCGGTGTAGCTCCCAAACAACTTTACCGACTGATGGAAAGAATTTCTCAAAATAGAAAAACATGCATACCAGAAGTGATCCAAATTTTAGTGTATTAGTCGAGTTGTTCTTCTTTGGCTTCCTTATGGTGTTTAGATTCTCAAATAGGTTTTTCAACAATACTTCACAAATATCAATCTTCATTCCTTTCTTCACAATTTTATATGCTAAATTGACTGCTGCACAGGGTACACTATTTTCCCTTGCCGATTGGAAGAAACAATAACCTATTACTCTAATGGAAAACTTCAGCTCTACATCTGTCACATTATTCAATTTCAATCCTCTGCAATCAGATTCAACTCCGTTTAGAGTGATCAATTCCTTCTGTGATATCATTTTTTGGGCTTGGGCATGATCATAAATAGGGTAGCTGGTGATCAAATGAATGATTTCCTTGGTGATCTTAAACGGTTGCTCTTCTAGCCACATGAAGTCATCATGAACTCTGCTCAAAACAAATTTGACCCATTGGGGTTTGAATACATGGGGATAGGTTAGGGCTTTAGTCAATCCCTTGATTTTGATGTGTTCATATTTGCTATCCATTTTACCATCAGTACATAATTCATCATATGTGTCTTTGATCTCAACATGACCTAGTTCCTCAACATGACACTTAGTGAAGAATCTCACATCCTTGACTAATAAAACTCTATCTGGAATGAGTGAAAATGTAGTTTTCTCATCCGGTTCAGATGCAATTTTGGGAGTTAAAGAGTATTTCAGTGAGGGGCTTTTCAATGTTCTCAACAACAACGGGCTCCTAGATCTTAGGTACCATTGCAGATTTCAGATAAATACTAACAAAAGATCCTTAGGGTTTGAAGACTTTCAAATGACAGACGCTTTCTACTTAGCAAATAATAACAACTTGATATGATCGGTAAACTATCTTGATAATGTGTTGTGATTGATGTAAATACCTTTGAATTTTCTCGGGAGGTGGTTTGATCACCTTTGAATCGCTTTGCTCTGCTCTCTGAAAACTTGGTAAGTGTAAAATGACCGTGAAAAAACTTTAAGTATTGGTTATACTTTATCGGGCTCCGTGCGGTTAGGTTAGAAACATTAAATGCACTCGGTTCCACTTCCTTTGTATGCTTTTACCGAGTATCCAGTCTTCCTGTATTTACCGACTTGACAGGCTTCCAAGAGACTTGATAAAATTTCAAATTTCCTAATGCATCTTTAGCTATGCAGATTTTGACTTAGGTACATGACAAAATAGGAACTGTTAAGATTTAACCTTTGAGAGAATGCAGTCCCTTCATACCTTTACCAATTAATTTGGAATAGGTGCACCTAACTCGGTAGGTAAGGTGCTTTCCTCATTTGACACAATTGCCTTCTTTTTCCAAATCATCTGGAATTTGCTTTTTATTTCTTCAATATCTCCTCTATGTTGATCTCTGCAATCTCTAGCCAAGTGTCCAACTTTGTGACAATGAAAACATGCCATACCAGGATTTCTCCATGATCTTCAATTGTTCATTATAAACCTTATAAAGTAGTTGGCACTTATATGTCCATATCTTCCATAGCATTCACACCATATCCTTGTATTGTAATCCCATGGTACTACAAAATATTATCGGTAAGGATCTGTGTGAGTTCGGTAACCTCTAGCATTTTCTCAGTGGGCAAACCACATATAGTTTTTTTGCTTAAACCAACACTCCTCGGTACTATGTCCATATCTATTGTAGTTTTTACAAAACCCTTTGAAATTTGCCTTCTGATAATTATTAATAGACTTTGTCCTACATTGGTTAGATGTGTGACCATATTTATTGCAATTGTAACAATAACCATTAGTCCTAATGACATTCAGTTTCTTACCTTTTCTGATTTGGCACATGTTGGCAGTATGTCCTTATTTTCCATAGTAGTTACAAATAGGCTTCTTTCCTTTGATATTCTTCTTATTTCCAGCTTGCTTTGATGATTCTCCTCTTTCGGTAGTGTGGATTCCCTTCTTAGTAGAGTCTTTTCCTTTGTAACTGAGTCCTGCATCTTTGTTGAGTCTTCTTGTATTCAGTTGTTCATCCAACATCTTTGATGCTTCATAACTCTTTTTCAGTGTTTCTTTGTATTTCTTCTCTGTTTCAAGTTCATTGGTCAACCTTGATACTTCAAGTTTCAATGCTTGATTCTCATCATCTTTCAGATTTGCTTCATGATGTGCATAACCTAATTGATCTGATAGATTACTTTGAATTCCAGTCAACCTTGTGATTTCATCATTCTTTTCAGATACTATTGCTTCAAGCTATTGTTTTTCTCTTTCTAGATCTCTTACTTTCCCCTTGGCTGTCCTCAATGCATGAAGATTTTCAGTCATCTGTGTGCTAAAATGTTCATGTCCTCTTTTCATTGCTTTTAGCTGATCAGTCAGTGCTTTGTTCTTCTCTTTCAGTTGTCCAATCATCTCTTCAATCTCTTCAGATATGTTGTTCTCAGATGATGTTTCAATTTGTTCCACTAGCTCTCGAGAGTCCTGTAAATCATCAGATAATCTTCTTGTCACTTTCAATGATTTTTGCATTTGTCTTTGCATGTCTGCAATCATTTGATTAGCATGATTCAACTCTTCTTGTAGATACACAATTCTCCTAGATTGTTTATAGCCTTCCATTGATAAGATCTTTCTCTTTAGGCTGTTAAATCCTTTTCCAAGATTGAAGCTCTGATGCCAATTGTTAGGCCTAATATGGAAAGCTAGTGTATTGAGAGGGGAGGGGTGAATCAATACTTGAAATCCTTTCTTGAACAATAACTTTACTGTTATGCATAAACCAAAAACTGTTGTAACATAACATAAAGCAAAAAAAAAAAAATAGCAATCATACATGATTCACTCCATAACACATATATATTGGTTATGCAGAAACTCTTGGTTAGAGAGAAAAACTACGGTGGGGATGGCACCCACAACTTCACTACTGCAATAATAAAGAGTGCTTGGTTAGAGCTACATGTTTAGCTATTTTTGATAGCTTACCCTGTTAGGAGTATCAAGATCATTAGATCTACCTTGCTAAAGGATTTTACAACACTTAAACTAAATTTTGCACTTGGTTAAAGGGTTTACAATTTATAGACTTTGTTAGAGTCTTTTACCCTGTTAAAGGTTTCACTTACAACTTCAAATATTACAATAAAATCTTTACAAATATCTACAACTTTCCATATGGAATGTTATAGCAGATTCTATGTGCTCAAAATGAGATTACCTTGCCTATAGCATACCTCAGTAACCCATAAAGTAACTTGGTAAACCTTTCTCTTTACTCTGTTCCTTGACTGTTCTCTGAAATCCTTCTCGGTGACCTCTGTGTCTTTGTAACAGTCATAACACATAGTGCTTTCTTATGTATCACACATGTCTTGCTTCATACACCTCTATATCTCTCTATTCTAATCTCAATCCATGTTGTATAAATAGGTCTCTTATATCGGTGATCTGATTCATTGCTTCGATCTTACAAACATGATTTATCGAATGAATAACCATACAAAATATTTCATTGGTTAGATGACCTCAAAATCATACACAATCCTTAAGTGCAATTTCCAATGTGATAACGGTTCTTTTGCTCCTCGATCTTGTAACACGTTTCCTCATGTGTGTCTAGGTTCAATGAATCTGGTAAAACATTTCACTCGGTGTACATCAACTCAGTGTATCATTATTGCTGCTCGGTAGACATGGAATGTTACTCGGTAGACAGCTCAGTGTATACTAGGCTTTGTGACTAGTTTCTTCTATAACCGACTGCTCTATGCATACCAACTAAATATTTCAGTAGTAGTAACCGACTAGAGCATATAGAATGACTTTGGATATAAAACTAATAGCAAATATAATAAGTAGTAACAATAAGAAAAAATCTTTTTTTTTCTTTTCTTTTCTCATGCAAATTAATTGATTTCCTTAAAAAAAGGAATTCAAGCAATACTTTAATTCTAATTTATTCTTTTGTTCATTTATTTATTTAAAATTCTAGGAAACAATAAATGAAATTAATCTAATTTATTTTTCCACTAAAATTTAAATAAAGTATATTTCTAATATCATGCAATTTGCAACTAAATTTAATAACTTCTTTTAATTAATTAAATTTATAATCTCAATGCATAAAATACATAATTCAAAAATACCGACTATGAGATAACTCCATAAATTTAATTAATTAATTAAATCCACTAAAACACACAAACTAAACAAACCCCAAGCAAAGACTCAGAAAATGTCAAATGACAATACATGAAGGCCGAACAAACTGACAAGACGACCAACTGACGACACTCACAAGAGTGTAACTAAGTAAAATAGGGTCAACTAGTACCTCCTTCGCTTCCATCAGACAATATAAGGTACGCTCAGACCTATGAATCTAGGTGGAGACAATACGCCATACCTACCTAGTACTTGTACCTGCAATATCCTGCATCACCAAAACAAACATGCATATATACAGTATAGAAAACATGGCATACACATCGATGAAGGAGAATTGCGACGTTTCCTGTCTCACCGAAGTGAGTGAAGGAAAATCGTCCCCTTGCATCCAATACACTCACAAACACACAACATATAATTACACATTGCATAGATAAAGTAAAGTGTCAGTACATAGCAATAATCCATTAAATGCCATAAATCACAAGTACTGAAATACTGCAAATAATTTATGCATCTCATATCCAGATAAAGTATGAAATAATGTCATATAAGTCTTAAAATAACAAATCATGGTAATGTATCCACTGAAAGTAAACAATAATAAAATATGAGTCTAATAAGTTCAAATGAGTAGGTATACTACACCTATTCTGCTCCTTCAACTTATCGAAGAAAGTGGATATAGCTTCATCTGCAAATTTTATTTCTCTATACAACTTCCTTCCCTTCATCTGCAGGCTAGTAATTTCAGCGATAAAGTCTTCATCAATCCTAAATTTGGTGCCATAGACCTTAAGGATACCATTATCTCACCCGCTCACAAATTCTTTAGTGGCGCTCGGTGAATTCCCCTTCAACCTTTCCATATACGGCACCAGGCCTCCATTCGAAATCACATAATTCCTTTCCCAATTTTCAAAAGAGGTGGGTTCCATCCTATCCTTGTCACCCCCCATGAAATTCATAATTCTGATAGAGCCAGAGAGCACACCTAGAACACTCAGCAACAATCCTAACCAGAAACAAATGAAGCCTCTAGAATAGCAAGAATTAAGAGTCGTAAAAAAATTCCACCAGAAAAATTATCTCGATGACATTCAGTCATTATGAATCGATAATGAGTGGCCAATTAATTCAGCATCCCTTCTAGTCAGCTCGCATAGGTTTCTTGAGAAACTTTCCATTTTTGTCCACCATTTAACCTCCATGTAATCGACCCCAAGATTTTCCATATAATTGGTGGGCGCATTTCCTTCTTGATACATGTGCAAAGCCTTAAAGTCATCTAGGTGGGCAATCATGATATGACAATCTTCAATCAAATACCTGCGAGCTTGGCTCCTAGTGTCTACTAATGCATTTGATTATGTTCATTGAATCACTTTCTAACCAAACATAGTTAAACCTTTCTCTAACCGCCATATGCAAACCAATGTAAGCCACATAAGCCTCGACATAGTGGTTTGTCTGGGTGCCCAATGGGAGCACCATCGCTGAGACAAGCTTACCATTGTGATTCCTACCAACTCCCCCACAACTAGTCGGCCCAAGGTTACCCAATATGGTAGTTAATAGTTTTGTATAAATAGAAAAAAAAAATATTTTGGGAGGCTATTCTCATAAGTTAGATTGGTATGAGAAATGTAAGGTTATATTAGCCAATGTATAGTAATGTGAAAATCATTCACTTAAAATCAATATCTGAACTAACACTCCTTTGTGCAGTAATGGTTTATTTTTTATAATAATTTGTATTCTTTACAATTTAAATTTATTCATCATATAGTATCAAATCCACAGTTGTGCACTTGAGCTAGAGCATTTTCATAATAAAAATATAGACGTAAAGTTTTAAAATTTAAAATTTAAAATGAGTGCTAACATCATTCTATTAGTGAATTAATATAGTCTATGTTATTATTCATTTATGTATCATTTTATTTATAAATTTAGAGTAAGGTGTTAATTTAGTTGAAATATTAATTGAACATGAAAAAATATTTTATTCAAAGAGCTTAAACAATAATCAATTCAATTATCATCCCAAAGAACAAGGATCTGGTGCTCTCTCTTAACTGAGAGCTTTTTCTTTTTCTTTGGCTTGTTTGTCTGCGTTTCCTTTGTTTTTGTTTCTGCTTGGGGTTGCTCCCCTATTTTGCTACTGTTTCTTGTCGGTTTGGCTGTTGGTCGGCTATTGTAAAACTTTATGTTTTGAGTCCTTGTAAAACCCGTTTATCTTTATCTAAAATAGTAATCAATTTTATTTTATTTTCTTTTGAAATCATCTTAGGACCATGTTGTACCATTTTCTTTTCCTAATCATTACTACATTGCAATTAAATCAATCATCCTTGGGTTATAATTAAGGATAACATGACCCATAATTTCATAGGTTCCCCAAAGTTGATTGTAAACATTATCAATCCTTGCTAAATTTTAGATATTAAAATGGAGATATAAGTGAATTTTAACAGTATACATTTTTTTAATTAGATTATGTAGATATAGGTTTGATCTATGAATCAATTTTTTTGTGCACTCACATATTAGTTTCATAAAAATAGATTGAAACACATACACTATTTAAAGACTAAGGCAATGATATGATTAAAACCTAGATCATGGGTGCAAGGGAAACCCTATAACAATTAATTTAATCCTTCAATTTTTAAAATAAAAACTCAACATTTTATCAAATACCACACATTCTTTTTCCACCTTTAGTTGAATAAATATGTGCTTGCCCAATATATTACTATTCATTGTTATGCAATTATATTTGAAATCATTCAACATTTGTTTTCTATCATTCGATGATCAATTACATATCACATTTAAAGAGGAAAAACATGCTCAAAATAATCCCATTAGTTCTCTAAAATAATATCTTATACTTTATCTATTTCACCTTTTCAATAAATTAAAATTGATTTGAATATGATGAAATGAATTAAATTGTATTGCTTGGTTCACAATATTTTTTAATAAAAATAATGTCATTTATCAAATAAGAGAGTAAATAAAATAAACAAGTGGCATGAAAATAAGTTTGCAATATTAACTTTTGCATAGTTAAAATGAAAAAAGTCAAGATATTCCATAGCTTACATCACACTAATAATATCGTTCAAAAATTTCACCCAATAGAATGGTAGATAACATAATTTTGCTATTTGAAAGAAATCTGACAAAAAAAATAGATTATTGAATTTGGTCAAATTATTTTTATTCTAGCATCTCATGGTTTCATTTGTTACCACCTAATAAAACCTTAGAAAGTGTTCCTTGAGAACTAATAAAATAATATCCTTAAAAGATTTACTTTTTCCTTAAGAAAAATTCTACAAAATTTTAAGGGGAAAATCAAATTGTTTTTAAGTATATATATATTCAATTGATGTTCTCTTAACTTTAAAAAAAAAAATTCTATATATATATTTATACTTTACCAAATATTATTCTATTATTCTATTATTCCATTTCAACAAGTGTCATTTATTTCCTTACAAACAAGCAAAACAATGTGTCAAGTTCTTGCCAATAGTTAGAGAGGAAAGTAGAGATATGTAGATAGAGAACGAAAGGGAGATATTGAGGGAGAGAGAAAGAGAGGACAAATGGATAGAAAGAGACGTAAGAGATATATATATATACACAGAGAGAGAGAGAGAGAGAGAGAGAGAGAGAGAGAGAGAGAGAGAGAGAGAGAGAGAGAGAGAGAGAGAGCAGGTGAGAGAATATAAAGATAGAGATAGGGAGTGATATATAGAAAGTAGTAGAGAGGAGAGATATAGTGATAGAGAGAGATAGAGATGGTGATGAAAATATAAGAAATAAAATATTATGATAAGATTGAACATAAATATAGTTTAATTAATTTAATTTTTAAAATTAAAATTATAGTATAAATAAAATATTTAAAAAACTAAACTATATGAAAAAACCGTTAAAGCTAAAAGTTTAACATTTATATTTAAAAATACAAGTGAATGCAAACTTAAAAATAATTCCCATATTCAAATATTATTTTACTTAAATGAAATTTAAATATTACTATTTTATTGTTTAAATACATATCAAAATTTAATTAAACATCATAAAAAGATATATCGTAATGAAATATGAAGTTAAGCTAGGCATTGAATTTTACCCTAATAACCATTAGAAAAATCTTATACAATACAATGAAAATAAATTAATTCGTAAAATTATCTTCTACCCAAAACAAAACCAGTACCCATGTCTGTAATGAATTATTTCATGCACTATATAAGTTGGTTCGGTAGATATACAGCTATATCACAAGTTTTTGTTTGGTCAAAATAAAAGGCACATGACATTATGGCAATGTGTAGCACATAGACATTATTGAATTGTAATTTTTCAATACAATTGAGTCTGTGTTATAAGGAAATAGCTATTCAACTTTCAAAATACATCAACACATCATTATCTTTTATACATTATAATAAATATATCAAAGAAAACAATAAAAAATCAGAATTTAATTAACCTCGCAGCAACAAAACAACTAATCTTCAACAAGTCATCAGAACTTAATTAACCTCGCAGCAACAAAACAACTAATCTTCAACAAGTCGACAGAAGTTAGAGGGCCCACGTTATCATTATCCCATGGATATGTCAAAGCTTTCACTGTGTGTCCGTTAATGGTGGTCTCTGAGGAGTAGGTCTATCTGTCTGAAAGCACCACTATCGACAATTTTATTTCACATGGATTGAAATAACATGCCAGGGACGGTGGACAGTCACATACATTGCATATTGTCAAAAAGACATTAGTTTTGGATTCGACATTTGAAGCTGCCAGTTTTGTCGTAAGCTGCCATGGTCAAGGAATCGGCAGAATAATAAGGCCGAGGCTGCGTCACTGATCTCTATCGTAAGTCATGTCGGCGAATGCAGACATTTCCTGTGGGCCTAACAAATTCAGAGGGCCTTTATCACCTCTTTCCTGTGGGCCTAACAAATTCAGAGGGCCTTTATCACCTCTTTCCTGTGGGTCTAACAAATTCAGAGGGCCTTTATCACCTCTTTCCTGTGGGCCTAACAAATTCAGAGTGCCTTATCACCTCTTTCCTGTGGGTACACGGCTCTTCATATTTTGCAAATTAGGAGACACATAGCTATCTTGGAAAAGGATATTAGAGGGCTTTAGTCTATTGTCTTTTTTCATTTTTGATATGCTATGAAGCATAATGATAATAGGAAAGGGACACGAATTATTATATTATTTGGAAAAGCAAAAGTGGAGGGTTCTGATTTATTCTCTTGTTTTTTTATGTGGGCCATCCAAATGCAGAGGGTCTTATCACCTTTTTCTTGTGGGTACATGATTCTTCATATTATGAAAATTTGGAGTCAAGTAGCTATCTTGGAAAAGCATATTATACGGCTTTAATCTATTGTCTTTTTTCTTCGTTTTCGACATGCTATGAATCATAATGGTATTTGGAAAGGGATATGATTATGGTACTTGGAAAGTGGAGGGTTGTGATTTAGTCTCTTGTTATGTTCATTTCGGAGAAGATAGAGAAAGTTGATAATGTTTTATAATAGTATAATCTAAAAAAAATTATATTTAATTAAAATATTGTTGTTATTCTTTAATAATAATAATATATAATTTATTTTATTTGTGAATATGGAGAAGTATTTTATTATTTTAATAAAGGGTGGAGTGTAATGATATGAATGTGTTAACAAATATTCTTATCTTTTACTTTAATTTTCACTATTTACATATTATACTAATATTTAATAATAAAATAATTTACTAAATAAAATAAAACAAAGGAGAAAGGCCAAGATGACAACTTAAAGCAGAGACGATTGGAGATCTGTAGGGCATCCTCTAGGTTATAGAAAGGATTTCAGTCAATTTGGACGAGAATCCTACTCCTTTCATCATACAAAACATCATCATAGCCATTGTTTTAAAAGAAGATTCCCAAATGAGTATGGATATAAAAACTCTTGGTAGGGAGATAGAAAGTAAGAAGAAACTCAAATGGATGAAGATCCTTTTTGGGAATAAACTCAGTGCCATTTTCAAATAATATGCCAATCTTCCATCTCTAGCCTTCTAGGATTCCATTGAATCCTCCCTTGCCAAAGAAGGCTTGGTCAGTAGATCACTAGGATATCTTTTAAAAAAAGAAATGATGGTCAAGGTCCTCACATGGGTTGAAGAATAAGCCCTTATCAAAGTCAACATTGAATGCTCATTTCCCCCCTCATTCTAGCAAGATAGAGAGATCTAGAAATGTTACCTCTTGTCCATCCCTCCCAAACAATATTCCACTTTCTCATAAGTCTCCACCCTTCCCTCAAATTAGATAAGAAGATGGGGGAAGTTTAATGGGTTCAAGATGTGGTAAGAGTTCTTCAAAAGATAAAACATTTATGGAATTCTTAGAACCATATGGTTTTGGCTCATAAGTATTTTGGTGCTTTGTGGGAACAAGCTACAGAAGTGGAAATTGGAAAATAGTCCTTTCCTTAGGCAAAAGGAAATATAAAAGAAGGAGAAGAAGAGGAGGATAATAGTTCTTATACTAAAGATCAGATGAATTTTGCTAATCTGGAAAAGGGAAAGGAACAAAAGGTTGGGAATAGGGAAAAGAGTAAGGACTTGAGCATTATATTTTAAGAGTCTTCCCTCTCTCCCTAGATTCAAGAATTTTGACAACAAGCTCTAATTTGTAAGTTTTGGAAAACTTCTATTGACAAAAGAAGTCTCTTTCAATAGGTATCAAAGAATTGGAGGGGAGTATATAAGGTATTTTTAATATATCAAGGTAATGGCTTTTTTTGTCATTATTTGAATCAAAGGAATACAAAGATGATGTTTTTAGATCCAAATCTTTGTTTTAAAATTGGTCAAATCTCCATATGAAAATCTAGTATCCAAACTTTAACACCTTTTCAACTTCTATCCAATTTATCCCCATTTGGGTTCAACTTCATAGCCTTCCACTTGAATACAAGGAGATTGTGATTCTAGAGACAATTGGCAATAAATAGGAATTTCATAAAAATTGATCTAAATATCTTTGACAGTCTAAACCTCCCTGTCAGACTATGCTTCCTAATGGATGTGATCAAAGGTTTCCCTTCCCTCTAGATAAATTCAAAACAGGGTGGATGGTACCAAAAGCTATTTTAAGAAGATACTCTTCAGTTTGTGGTTTATGTCATTTATCTAAGCAGTCATCCTCTTCATTCCTAGATATCAATAATGTTAGCAATTTTGTTCACCCAAAATCAGACCTAGTAAACAATTCCTGCTCAACTCCTTGGCAATTCATAGATGACAGAATTGAAGTATCATAACTCTTCCCAAAAAATTCTTCCTTGGTTCTCTCATAAAATTTTCTCAAATGATTTTGGGGAACTTATAGACTCTAGAGGAGAGTGTTTCCTTGAGAAATTTAGAGGCTTTTGTTCAATCTTGGTATGTGGAAGTACATGACAGACTCATAGAGGAGATAGAATATCAAGTGTTAGGAAAAGATATGGGGAATAATGATCAAAATCTTCAACTATAGATAGTACCAACAACTAACTTAGAAAGATCAAATAAAAATCTACCTATTTTTATACATATGGTGGGATGGAATAGCAAGGTTTCCCTTTAAAAAATAAGTAGTCAATAGGCTTGGCTTCACACTTGTTCCCTAATACTATCAAAGTTATATTGGTGGGAACTTTTCTATAAAGTATTTGGCTTTAGGGATAGTGAGGGTTCTCAGGGAAAGAAGCATGATACTCTATACAAAAATCAAAATCCTCTTTTAGGCTTGGGAGGAGTTATTATAGAACTAGAGATGACTGAGTCTAAAGATAATAACTTATGAAAAGGACCCTGTGATGGCAAGAACATTTTCTCTTTGGGCTAGCATATATTTCTTCTTAAAAATTTGTATTAAAGGTTTGGAAAAGGATATCTTTAAGAAATGGAGAATTATTTGGATAGAGGATGTTAAAAGTAGAATCTCAAGGACAAACATAATGTCAAGAATTCAAAATTAGATTAAGGAAGTCTTAGTAAGCCCTATTATAAACTTTATAGAGCTAAAAATTCAATCGGTTATGACTATAGTACCTTTGTGTAAAGTGAATCAAATTAGGGAGTTAGGGGAGGAGTTTTCAACCCCATGGAGATCTAGAAGAGGGAGGACAATGGGTAGTTCAAATAAGAAGAAAATAAAGCAGGAAGATGGATAAAGTTCAAAATCATCAATAGCTTAGAGCCTTGTATTGGTCAGAGGAAGGTCCTGAGATTATTGGGATAAATTTTTTTGAAAGGCTCTCAATCAATGCTAGCGAAGAAGTTAGTGATGATATCCTCTGCAAAATATTTGAGGAGGAATAGATATATTCCTTCCCCTATTTCCAACTTTAACTAGAAGGACATATTGTCTGTAAATAATGGAGATGCTTTTCCTAATATTCAAATCCTTTCCTCTAAGGACCATGAGGAGGCTAATTCTACTAAGGAGGGTTCCCTAATATCTTTGGAGTTCTAAGCCATTATTTTAGATTTATTAAGAGTCTCTAATTATCATCAAAAGAAAATAGAGAATCTTATCTGTTGAAAACCAAACTCTTATTCAAAATATTCTAAATCTTGAAAAGTCAGAGGAGGAGGACATTGGAATATTAATATGCTTGATATAGAACAATACGAAGATATTGAAAGCTCTAAAGATACAAATTCTTTGGGTCTACAAGAAAATCTTCCAAATAAGATAAAACCAGATTGTGGTCAGTCTGCTAGAAGTGAGAGAGGAAGGATATCATTGTCAAAACTTAGGAAATTAGATGGTGAAGCTAAATCTTAGCATAAGTTATTAACCCTGTGGAGCACAAGAATGGGGAAAACTCCCCCCTTGGATCAATGGAGATTCTATCATGGAAAGTTAGGGGACTAAATGTCCCTAACAAATGGCATTTGCTTAAGCATTGTATAAAATTTTCAAAAGTAGACATAGTTTTTCTTCAAGAAACCAAGTTTAATGGAGATAAGATGACATCTTTTAAAAATGAATTAGGATTTTGGGAGGTTGAATTTGTTGAAGCAACAGGCTCCTCAGGTGGTCTGTCTCTTTTTTGGAATTCAGGAAGTGTATACTTTGTGAAAACAACAAGGAGTAGACATTTGATTGATGGCTCTTTAAGAAATAACATTTGAGATGTCAATATAATTATTATAAATGTTTATGGGCTAGTTTACAACAATCAAAAGATAGAATTATGGAGGGGCTTGGATAAGGTACTTTGATCATCCCCTTTGGAAAACATAGTCCGTGGAGGTGACTTTAATGCAATTATTTACCTTTTAGAGAAGAGTGGGGGAATTCAAAGAGAATCTTAGTCTCAATCAGAAATTAAAAGTCGGGTAGCTAGAAATAACTTAATGGAAATAGAATTGGAGAATAGCATTTTCACATGGAATAATAGAAGATTAAGATTAAACATCATAGTAGAAAAATTGGATAGGTTCTCCTTTAGAGGGGATCTTTCCACATTCCCTTTTCTTATTTAATCACATATTTTGCCTTCTTTGGGTTCAGGCCACTTTCCTATTAAGTTGGATATTATGGGAGAGAAAAAACCTTTAAATCACGCTTTTAAATTTGAGAAAATGTGGATGAAGGATTTGAGATTCTTTGAGATGATTGAAAGTTGGTGGAAGGAAGTTTAGTGTGAGTGATCTAAATTATTTCTGTTTTTACCTAATGTAAAATCAATAAAGCAAAAGATTTTAAAGTAGAATAGGGAAAAATTCTTAAATATATTTTCATTTAAATCAAAAGTTGAGGGCGACTTAGATACTTTAAATAAAGAAGATATTCGATAGGGAAATGAATCTTTTAAAAAAAAAGGAGCTTCTCAACAAAAGTCTGGAGAAATATGGCTTTTAGAGGGAGATAGGAATTAAAAAAAAAATCTTAATAGCACTGAGCAGAGAAGGGAAATTAATAAAATTCTAAAAATTCAAAATGATCAGGGTAATATAATAAATGATCCAGAGGAGATATCAAGGGAAATGGTGTCAGTCTTCTCTAAGATCTTAAATTATTGGGGAGTCTTAGATCTTGCTTCACAAAAAGCTCTTTTTATTAATATTCCAAGGTTAATCTCAAAGGATAAAAGTAAAATTCTAATAGGAAAATTTGCTCTTCTGGAAGTGGAATTAGCTCTTGAGAAACTACATCCGTACAAATCACCAAGCTCATATAAATATCATGCGAGTATTTTTTAAAATTGCTAGAATTTTGTTGGAGATAAAATGAAAGAGGCTTTAGAGGTAGTGAGGAAATTAGGAATTTTTTTTAAGGAAATAAATAATACTTTTATTGAATTAATTCCAAAGAAAGAGAAGGCCCTTTAAAGTTGGATGAATTCAGACCTATCTCTCTCTACAATGCTATCTATAAGGTTTTGTCTAAAGTATTATAAAATATATTGAATAAAATCCTTCCTCTTTTATTATTGGAAGAACAAATAGGGTTTGTTCCATGTAGATCAATCTAATGTAGAGCCCTGGTATAGGTATAGAGTAGGTTCTCTTAGTCCAAGAACAAACCAAGGACTCTGGAAATCACAAAAGACCTTAAGGGGTTAAGAAAGATCAATTTGATAGGTCCCACATAATTTCCTTCCTATATGCTTCCTCATAAGGTCTCTTCCCTTGAATGCTTCACAAGAACTTCTAGTGCTTCTTAAGGACCCTATGGCCCAACAAGGTTTGGTCCTCTCTCTAATTCATCAGTGCCTATCTAGGTTTTGGTTTTAAGTCTCCTAAGTCAGGAAGACTCTTTTCAATCACCAATTTAGGTTCCTCTTAATGGTTTGAGACAGTTACTGTAGGAAGGCCTACTAGTCCTAGTAGCCCTGGCAGGTCAGTTTCCCTTAGTTAACTCCTTATTTGTCCAAAGGACTCAAATAACTAATTCCAGATTCGGATACCCTTTCATGAGTTACAAAACATACCCAAAGGGTTCCAATACTTTGGGAATACAAGGGTCCAAACCCTATCTTGGCTAGGAGACCTAATAGCCCCAATTAGGCCTATTTTTCAAAGGAGTGGGTAGGCACAAGCACTATCTTGTCAAAACAACACAAGGAAAACTCTTAGGGCATGATAAAACCATAAATTCCTAAGTTTTAGATGGTGATCAAACCCCTAACACCTGATGTGGAACCTATTTGTTTGAATGTGCACAGTGGCCACATGGAGTTGCCCACCTTAATGCATCAAACCCTTGCCTCCAACCGGTCATAACCTGAAAAGGGATACCAAATTCCTAAAATATATTGGCCATACTTTCATCTCCTCCAAAGCTATGGACCACCAATGAAGGATCAACATTAGGCCATTTATTTGTGAAACCCTAGGTAAAACTATCAAATCTAGACCACTTTCAGAAAATTGCAGGTTTCTCCCTTGTCCTAGCGAGTTAAGACCTCAGAATTGATGCACATTAAAGGTGATTGGCGACTCTACCACATCCCACTAGTTTTATAATTCTAAAATTTCCATGATTGTAGTAAATTCACAGAATTTTATTGCTTCAATGATGCCAAATGTTTACAAAACTCTTCAACCCCCAAAATGATGATTGGGATTGAAATTTTATTCCTTCCTCAATGGTGATCAACCAATTTCTAAACTAAGGTGACCATAGGGAGGAAGTTATTTTTTGTAACCAAATGTTGTCATGGTTTCGCAACTTAGACACATGTTAAGTCTACAGACTTAGAGTTGTCCAAACATGTCTTAAACCTTCCTAAGACACCTCCAAAACATAAACACCTATAAAATACTCAACTAAATACCCCTATTCCAATATTCCCATGGTGGCTTATCAACTTGCCAAATCCATTTCATTGGGTAACAATGTGGGGTTTATTACAAAAATCAAACAAACTAAACTTATCCTATTACATGGATTGAAAGATCACATTCTTATATATTTGTGACCTTTATGCCTTCATTGTGATTATCTTAGTCATGAGGTTCTCCCGCACCATACCGCCTGGGTGAATGAATCTCCAGTCCACTTGAGATGAGGTCATGTAAAGTAGTGCCATGCTTCTTGATCTGATCTTCATCCAACCAAATGGCTTCAGAGTTTGGTTTTCCTTTCCATTTGACCAAGTATTGTTTGTACTCATTGCTCCTGGTCTTCTTTACAACATTGGTGTCCAACACTTTCTCAAGTTTAGGTGGCTCATGTTTGGGAATATCTACATCGATTGCATCTTCTATGACCTAATGTGAGCTACCTGCATTGGAATCACCTTTAAAAGGAGTTAGATCACAAACATTAAAAATAGGAGATATGCCAAGGTCAGGTGGTAATTGAATTTCATAGGCGTTGTTGCCAAACTTCTTCAAGATTTGACATGGTCCCACTTTCCTTCGCATGAGCTTAGTGTGCTTGCACTTGGGCAACCTTTCCTTCTTCAAATTTGCCCAAACCAAATCTCCAACCTGAAATTGTAGTTCTCTCCTTTTTTGATCTGCATGTCTTTGTGCATGTCTGATGACTTTTGAAGTTGCATCTTGACCTATTCATGAACTTCCTTTATGGATTCAGAAAACCTCTCCCATCTGCACTTATGGGGTCCATATGGGGCAGTTTTCTCAACTCTAATACCCTTCTTGGATGTAACCCATACACAATCTGAAAGTGTGACTTCCCTGTGCTTATGTTTATAGTGTCATTGTAGGAAAACTCATCCTGGGACAAGATTGAATCCCATTTTTCACCATTATGTCTTGTAAGGCATCTCAACAATTTTCCCAATGATCTATTTACCACTTCTATCTGCCCATCCGTTTGTGGGTGATAGGTTGATGAAAATGATAGATTGGTGCCAAGTATCCTCCACAAAGCTCTCCAAAAATGGCCAACAAATTTGACATCCCTATCAGACACTTTATTCAATGGGAGTCCATGGATCCTTGCTACTTCTTTGAAAAACAAATAAGCTATGTAAGATGCATCACTAGTGGACTTCCATGGCAAGAAATGTGCCATTTTACTAAACCTATCCACTACCACAAATACATTGTCAAATCCCTTTTGTGTTCTAACTAAACCCATTACAAAATCCATTGACACACTTTCCCTAGGTCTTGAAGGAATGGGTAAGGGTTGATAGAGACCAGCATTAGTGCTCCTTCCTTTTGCCTTCTGGCAAATAGTGCATGCATCTACAAACTTTCTTACATCAACCTACAATTTGGGCCAAAAGTAGTGCCTCCTCACCAATTCAAGTGTCTTGTCCAAGCCAAAATGACCTGCCATAGCCCCACTATGTCTTTCCTTGTTGATATTAATACTCATTGAGCACCTTGGTATGAACAATTGTCCACCTTTGAAGAGAAGTCCATCTTGGATTAGAAAATCAGAAAACTCCACATGATACCTTTCATCAAATTCGGTACATACCTTGTAAATCTCCTTGAAGTCCACATTTGTAGCATACATATCCTTCAATGCATTAATCCCAATGCTTTCTAATTGGATTTTAGATATGCTTAGCACCCTTCTACTTAGTGCATCAGCCACTTTGTTAGCTACTCCTTTCTTGTGTTTGATGGAGAATGTGTAGGCTTGGAGGGATTATACCCATTTCATATGCCTATGGCTCAACTCTTCTTGACTATTAATGAAACTCAAGGCTTGTTTACCAGTATAGACCACAAATTCCTTTGGTAGCAGATAGTGTGTCCATTTTTTCAAAGACTGAACTAATGCATACATTTCTAGGTCATATGAAGAGTATTTTCTCTTTGCCTCATTGAGTTTTTCACTAAAGAATGCAATAGGTCTACCTTCTTGGCTTATGAATGCTCCTATTGCCACTTGAATAGCATCACATTCAATCTAAAAGATTTTATTAAAATCAGGTAAGGAAAGTACCGGTTGTTGGGCTACCTTTTACTTGAGAGTTTCAAATGCCTCATCTACTTCCTTTGTCCAGGAGAACCTGCACTTTTGACCACCTTTTATGGTGTCCAACATTGGAGCACATATCTGACTAAAACCTCTTATGAACTTTCAATAAAATGTGGCTAATCCATGGAAACTTCTAACTTCACAAATAGTCTTAGGAGTAGGCCAAGAGATAATTGCATTTACCTTATCCTGATCCATCTTCAAGTGATCTTTAGAGATCACAAATCCAAGGTAGATGAGCTCATTTTGCATGAAAAAACACGTCTCCATATTGATCATCAATTCCTCTTCACTTAATTTTCTCAAAACCATGTCTAGATGCCTCAAGTGCTCTTCATTTGTCCTACTAAATATTAGTATATCATCCAAATATACTATTAAAAACTTCCCTGTGAACTCTTTCAAAAATTCATTCATGAGTCTCATGAATGTACTTGGGGCATTAGACAATCCAAATGGCACAACCTTCCACTCATACAACCCTTCATTTGTTTGGAAGGTTTTTTTCCACTCATCACCAGGTCTAATTCTAATTTGTTGGTATCCACTATTTAAATCAATTTTAGAGAAGTATTTTGCACCCCCCAAACAATCAAGCAAATATTCTATCCTAGGCATTGGAAATCTATACCTTATGGTGATCTTGTTGAGAGCTCTTGAATCAGTACAAAGCCTCCATGTTCCATCTTTCTTGGGTGCCAAAACAACAGGTACTACACATGGGCTAAGGCTCTTTCCAATTAGATCCAAATCTAGCAACTCTTGGATTTTCCTTGCCTTCTCCTCATTTTGTTGTGGTGTGAGTTTGAATATAGGCTTGTCAGGCAATGTAGCCCCTCAGATCAAGTCAATACAATGACTTATCTCTCTCATTGGCAGAAAACGTCTTGGCACTCCATCTACAACTATTCCTCTATATCTATCAATGATATCCTTCACTTCTAGACTGAGATCCTTTTCCTTCCCTTCTTCCCTGTCATTTGTAGAAGGCTTCTCCTTTGAGATTGATATTGGAAGCAAACAAAAACATATCTCTTCTTCCATGTTTATCTCCTTGAGGAATGGTTTTCCTTCCATCATCATCACTTTGGACTCAGTTTCTTTATGTTCTTCATTGTTTTCTGTCAGGGGTAGTAGCTCTATGACCTTGTCATTCTTTGTGATTGAGTAGGTATTCCTAAAATCATCATGGTGTGCCTTGAGGTCATACTACCATGGCCTTCCAAACAAGAGGTGACAAGAATCCATGTTAACAACATCAAACAAAACCGTATCCTTATATGCAACTATTTGGAATTCCAGCCATGACTGCTCCTCTCCAAGTGTTTGTTGCCTCTTTGTGAGCCAAGACACCTTATAGGGGTATGGATGGGGTATCCTCCTCAATTCAACTTATCCACCATTTCTATTGACACAAAATTCTCATTAGACCCTAAGTAAATCAAAACTTTACATACCCTCCCTCCTGACTGGCAAGTGGTGCAGAAGATAGACTTCCTCTGAGGTGGATCCATAGGTGTTGGTAGCTTCAAGAGGGTTCTTCTCAACATTAATGCCTCTCCTGTCTCTGGATAACCATATGAATCTGGTTTACTCCCACCTTGGTAATCTAATTCTTGGGTTAGGTTGGTTCTCCTTTCTCCTTGGGAACTAGACCCCATCTTCTCTGGGCATCTACTAGTAATGTGTCCCTCTTGGTTGTAGTTAAAACACTTTATTGATCTTGCTCCTCTTCCTGATGATCTATCTCTGAAATTAGGCCTTCTCCCTCTGAAGTTTCCTTTATTGTTACTATCATTCCTTGAGGAGTCTTGACTTCTTTGTCCTTGGAATTCAACATTTATCCTCTTCCTCTGAAGTTTCCCCTTCCTCTTGGTTGCATACCCCTTCCTCTACTGCTCTTCTCTTGTCTTCTTTTAATCTTCTCCTCTACCTTTAATGCTAGTTGATAGTGTTTATGAATAGTATCAGGGCACAAGAGGTTCAACTCTTCTTGTATTTTCCACCTTAGGTCATTTAGATACCTTGCAACTCTTTCTCTTTCATCTTCAATCTTCTTGGACTTTATACTGAATTTCTGAAATTCTTTAGTGTAGGCACACACATCCATCTCCTTTTGTTTGAGATTTTGCCTTCTATTATGCAATTGGAACTCATAGTCCTCATGTACATATACTCCCTTGATCTCTTCAAGCATCTTCTTTTAAGAGGTGATCATTCATCTTGCCTCCTTTACTCTTTCCCCTTGCACAAAATTCCACCATGTCAAGGCTGCTCCCTGAATTTTTGACTTGGCAATCTTCACTTTCTAATTGTTAGCAATGTCTTCACAATCAAAGAAATTATTGAAGGACTCTATCCAGCCCATCACTCCATCGACATCCATCTTCCCACTAAAAATAGGGAGATTTGACTTCTGGTCCATGGTTCTCCTCTCCACAGATTTCAAGGCATTGATCAGGTACCTATGCTCTACAAGATCTTCCTCTTCTTCCTGCCTTTCTGGGTTCTCCTCTTCTTCTCCCACTTCCTCTGAGCCATCAAGTCCTCCTCTTTCTATTCTACCTTCCAAGTTTTCTATCAACTTTCTAGCCAATCATTCTCTTCTTTGTTTTCTTGCACCATCCTAGCATGTTCCACATTTGTCACCTTTGGAGGCATGCTTCTATCCTCACTCTCTGATTCTTCTGCTGACATGTACTATCCTCCTTCCCAAAAGGATTCCTCCTATGCTGTAATACCAATTCAATGTAGAGCCCTGGTATAGATATAGAGTAGGTTCCCTTACTCCAAGAACAAACCAAGGACTCTAGCAATCACAAAAGACCTTAAGGGGTTAATAAAGATCAATTTGACAAGTCCCACATCATTTCATTCCTATATGATTCCTCATTAGGTCTCTTCCCTTGAATGCTTCACAAGGACTTCTAGTGCTTCTTAAGGACCCTATGGCTCAACAAGGTTTTTTCTTCTCTCCAATTCATCAGTGCCTATCTAGGGTTTGGTTTGAAGTCTCCTAATTCTAGAAGACTCTTTTCAATCACCAATTTAGGTTTCTGGCAGAACCAATCAAAAAATTTCCACATTTACCAGTTAAGGTCCTACTACCCAGTTCACTGTCTTCATTACCGACAAGGCATTTTCGGTAGACCATAAAGACTTTGATGACAAAATAAACATTAAAAACATAGTTGCCACATTATTTTCCATCAATGACAAGACAAATAAGTGATAAAAGTCATTAAGTCAATAATCTCAATCTCTTCATCACTATATCATTACCAACAGTCCTTTACCAGTTCATGAACATTCTCCATCAACATCATTTATTCCAATCATGCCAACAATCTCCCCCTTTGGTATTGATGGCAGCACCAACATATTCAACTATCAACTATAATCTTATGTGCTGCCTCTTAATATTCTTTGTTGCCTCCACTCGCTCTTCTTCTACTGCACTTCATCTATCAGGTTTACTACTTCACCTTCTCTAATTCTTCTCCTCCGAATCATATTACTTATCCCCCTTTCTTTTACAGTTCTTCTCCCCCTTTGACAACAATGTCAAAGGTGCAAATGCATCTCCGATCTTCATTCCTATTGTTGTTGTCTCCAACATCTCTGCAAATATAATCGAAGCTACTCCCCTTGCAGAGTAGCCAACAATTCATCAATCCATAGTGAAAAATATTCATTAATCCCACTGGATTGAGGCATCACCTACATCTTAGTTGATATTATGTAGGGGTCTGACCCCTAATTTACCTCTGAGGTACTCAAAGGTTGTCTTCGACAAAGGTTTAGGGAAGATGTCTACTAACTGCTCTTTGCTTGTCACATAGTCTTTCCTAACTTGCTTCTCTTGTACTCTCTCCCTCAAAAAGTGATATTTCAGTTCTATATTCTTTGTCCTTGCATGTAACACGAGATTTTTTGAAATATTAATAGCACTAGTATTATCACCATAAATAATCACCAGTTCAAACATTGCTTGAAACCTTCCAACACATGTTTGATCCAGATTGCATGTGTACAATTCATAGATGCTACAACATATTCTGCTTCAACTATTGACTATGATACACATGTTTTCTTTTTACTTGTCCAAGCAACCAATCTACCTCAAAGAAGAAAATCTCCACCGGTAGTGCTTTCCTGATCATCAACATTGCCTTCTGAATCTGCATCAATAAACACTTTCAAAGAAAATTCATCTTTATCAGGATACCATAAGCCATAATCTTTTGCGCCTTTTAGGTATCTGAATATCTTTTTCACTGCTACCAAGTGAGTTTCCTTGGGATATTTCTGAAATCTAGCAACCAGTCCAACATCATGTGCAATATTCATTCTACTATGAGAAACATAATACAACTTACCAATCATGCACCTATATTCCTTTTCATCTACAGAGGGTGAATCATCCTTTTTAGACAATTTACAACCTTTCACTATCGGTGTACCAACAGGTTTTCAATACTTCTCTTACATATTTTAGTATGATAGATAAATATTCCACCATCCAGTTGCTGGACATGCAACCTAATGAAAAATTTAATCTTACCAATAAGAGACATTTAAAATTCTTTCTTCATTTACTCAGCAAAAGCCATACATAAATCATCATCACCACAAAAAATTATATCATCAACAAAAACTTCTGCTATCACCATTTTTTCTCCATCAGTCTTTAAATATATGTTACTATCCTCAGTGGTACGCTGGAACCCTATCTTGATCTAATATGTATGCAATATTTCAAACCATTCTCTTGGTGCTTGCTTCAAACCATATAGTTCCTTGTGTAATTTGAAAGCCATATTTTCATCTTCACTTAATGCAAATCCATCTGGTTGTTCTATATATACTTCTTCTTCTAGGATACCATTCAAAAAAGTTGATTTAACGTCCATCTCATATACCTTAAATCCTTTAAAAGAAGCAAAGGCAAGTAACATTCTTACACCTTCCAATCTTGCCACTGGTGCAAAGGTTTCACCATAGTCTTCTCCTTCTTCTTGTGCATAGCCTTTGCATACAAGTCTTTCTTTATTCCTTACAACCTTGTGATCTTCATTTAACTTGTTTCTAAAAACCCACTTTGTACCTATAACATTATTGTCTTCCGGTCTGGGAACAAGTGTCCAGGTCTTGTTTTTCTCTATCTATCCAATTCCTCATTCATAGAATTAATCTAGTAATCATCCTTCAATGCTTCTCTTACTTTTTTAGGCTCAATAATAGAAATCAGACAATAGTTTTCTCTTATTTTCCTTCTAGTTTGTACACCAACATTCTTATCTCCTATAATTTGGTCTTCTGAATGATTTAATATGACATACCTTGGTATTACTGGTTCTGGTGTTGTGCCTTTTGCTTCATGTTCATCATCTTCTTCATCGCTTACTTCATTTTCCAGTTGAGCACCTATTTCTGCATTGTTCTGTTCATCATTCTTTTGCACTTCCGGTTCTATAAACACAAGGTTTTCTTCATCATTTTCAGGCTTAGATCTGGTGGTCTCATCAGATTTATGAGAGAATTCATCAACCTTTACATTTACACTTTCAACTATCTTCTTAGTTGTCTTGTTATTAAATTTGAATGCTTTACTTTTGGTAGAGTATCCAAGAAATATCCCTTCATCACACTTAGCATCAAATTTTCTAGTAACGTCATCTCTCTTAATAAAACATTTACTCCCAATTTTTTTAAAGTAGCTAACATTAGGAGGCTTACCATTTCAAAGTTCATAAGATGTTTTATCATTACCTTTCTTCACAAGTACCCGATTTAAAGTATAAACAACTCTACTAACTACTTCCCTCCAAAACATCTTAGGTACTACACCTTGTATCAACATTGTTCTAGAAACTTCCACAATTGTCTTGTTCCTTCTCTCAACAATTCCATTTTGTTGTGGAGTTCTGGGTGCTGACATTTGCCTCTTAATTGCCTGTTCATCACAAAACTTCACAAAATCATTAGAAGTGAACCCAACATGAACACTTGCAACTCACTTGGCCTTTTTCAAGCATATTCAATAATATCTAGATATTTATCTCATCTTTGAGCATCTTGGAATTTATCACATCCCCTATCTATTTAATCATTTTATCATTCTAGCTATTTATCTTTTGATCTATCTATCTATCTATCTATCTATCTATCTATCTATCTATCTATCTATCTATCTATCTATCTAGCTTGTCCATGGAGATGGAAACACCAAAATGGGGGTCTAACTGAGGTAGACTCCAAAACACAACCCCCAACATTTTCTCTTTCTTGCTTGTGTATAGGTTCATAATCAAAGAAAAGAGGTTATCTTGCTGGAGGCTTCAATCGTGGACCCGTTGTAAGCTTCCCTCAACTTTTCTTTACTTTATTTATCACAACATTGTTAATTTAGTTGTATTATTGCATTCGCATCCACTATACATTCTCTGTACATAAGTCCCAAAGATAGAGGCTTGATAGGATCGTTCAAAGGTATTCTCTATGGCATGATCATCTACTTATGTTGTTTGTATCCCCTGGCTCACCTTTAGCATCAATTTAAGTGAGGTATCAGCGAATAGTTTGTTCTCTAAGATTCATCATCTTAGAAGTAACAAATTTCCACCTCTACATTTTGTTGAACCCAACATGAACACTTTCTCTGTATTATTTTTCAAAGAATTCTTTATCATTCCTTTAGTCATGCATTGCTTCTTTAAATTAGTTAAGTGTTTCCAAAATTCATTTGTTATCATCTTTTGTTAGTTTTATTTTTGATTTTATTAAAAGTGCTAATGATGTTCCTTTTCATGCTTGTGATGGTGACTTAACTCTTCCTATGTCACTTTATGCCTTTAATCCTTCTTGTAATATATCTTCTATTTCTGAGAATATTTTGTTACAAGAAGATAAAATCATTGACACCTTTCTTAATGTTACTCTACCTTCTCTTCATTCTAGGGCACTCTCTTCTAGAAATGATGCATTAGTGAATGATGAGCCTCAACTCATATTTGATTTTCCAAATGTTGATGTTGAAAAAATTCCTTCATCTAAATCTTCTACATATCATAATGAGTCTGTGAATGTCAATTACATCTCTACCATCCCCAAAAGGCCTAAGAGACCAATCATTCATGTGACTGCAACTGGTCCTTCTCCAAAGAAGGTAAAATCTATTCATGGTATTCCTTTTAAAAGTGACTCACTTGACCTTCTTAATACATATGCACAATCTAAGGCTCCATCTCCTTCCTCTAAATTAAATAAATTTATTCATGATGATTGGGGTTCCTTAGAATTTACAGGGTCCTTCATTAGAGAATATAAAGTCAACCCTATCCACCTTAACTTTCCAAAAGTATCATTCACACCCACTATCAAAGATGATTATTCTTTTGTATTGCGAGATCATGTGAACACCATTGGCTAAACCATTAAAGGTTATCCTCTCCCTTTGGAGGAGTTGCAATCGCGTTATGGTCCAAGATTCAATATTTATTCCAAGTATGGATACAAAGGAGATGCTCTTGGGCACATGGGTCAAGGAGTTAAGGTCCCTCTAGAATCTAAAATACATTCTTTTAAAGTGGGTTTAGGTTATAAATATTCTCATTTTCCTTTATCCCCTTCATTATCTAATGTTCCCACATCTTCTTCTTGTGAGCAGTCAAACTGTTCTTCCCAAGAGAAAGGGTTGCTTCCTACTCCTCATCCTTTATCTGATCAAGAGCTTATTTTGTTGCAGCTTCTTAAAGCCCACTTGATTTCTCTTTCTCATCTTACACATAATAAGTTTCCTAAGAATGATTCTTTCTGTGCATACCATCAAGTACTTGGCCAGTCCTCTAGTGAATGTAAGGCCTTGAATGAGAAGATTCAACAATTTCATCAATCAGGTGTCATCGATATTTCATGTATTGATAGTCCTCCTTGTTCTTCTCTACATAGAAAGTGACATTGAGGTGTATCTCAATCTTGTTCTTTATCATATTTCAACCTCCTTTGTATTCTTATCATGCCTCTATCTCTCACCTATTGTGGCGAGTATCTATCTCTCATCTGCCATGGTGACTATCCTTTTATCTCTTTTTCATGTTTGCCTAGGTGGGGGCCAAACCACTTGATATTTTTATTTATCATTTGCTTTACCTAGATGGTGACCAAATGATTTGATCTATCACTTTTGGGGGAACTCACAATATTGGTTTTGACCTTTTTTCCAACTTTGACACTGATATGAACATTTTAAAACTAATCTTCACTTTCTGACACCCATAAATTTTAAACCATTAAGAATTTGAAGATGATGTAAATTACATATTTGTAACATCTTGTCTATAGATTCTCAATATACTTTTTTCAATTTTTTTGAAGAAAATTATTTTTATTTTTCTATCTCCCTTGAAAAGTAGTTTTTTTTACAACAAACGGCATTTTTCAAGAGTGATGCGCCTCCCGAAATGCATAACGTTTTTTCTATAAATGATAAAAACTCAATTCTTTTGAATTTTGGTTTATAACATTAATATTTAGGGCATGAAGTTGTTTTGATAGTGATATCTTGAATATTTTATATTTTATTAAGTTTTGAGGTTCAACTAATTATAATTTTGACATAGGTGTATGTTTGAACACATAACTTGTTCTATATATATTGAAATTCAATTTTTTTTTGTTAGAAAGAAGACATCAATATGTAGGGCATAGATATTTTTCAGAATTTTTTTGAATTAGTTTACTATTTTTCCTAATGCATTGAATAGAGAAGTTCATCTTCGATGAAAAACCTATATTTAATAAAATTTAGGAAACAAGATCATAATAAACTCACAATGTAATAAAATTATAGTTGTTGGAAAGCTTGCTTCGAGGACTACCATGCTACATTGTGGGTTGTCAAGATTCTCTCATTTGAGCCTTGAATCAAAGGTTTGAATGCCAAAATTTCTAAGAAGTCACAAGAGATTTGGGGAGGGATGCCTAGAAAGGGGGTTCGCTTGAACCCCCCTTTGAGCGAAGGGGGTTCAAGTGAACCCCCTTGGATTTTTTTGAACCCATGTTCGTACGAACATGCAAAGCACAAACAACACATTTTAGAACCACCCATGAGGTCACACGTTCGAGCAAACTAGGGGCGATCGCTCGAACCCCCAAGGATAGTTCATTCGAACCCCCCTAGTTTGAACAAACACCCTTTAATTTTTTTTCCTCACCCCCATGTTTTCCCTTCATGGGTGAAAGTGGGAACCATTATTGTGAGTTTATCCTTTTGTTAAATTTGTAGGGCCCAATCTACTAATTACCAAATCTATCTCTAATTGCCCAATCACATGGTTGTCTAGCGTATCACTACCCATGCTGGAAAATATATCATTCATTGCCCAATTGCATGGCTATCTAGCATGTTACTACCCATGCCGATAAAACCTATCTATCTTATCGCCCTATCTTATGGTCATCCATAATGACACATATCTTTCCCTATCGTAAGTTATCTATACCGACATATCTTATCACCCTATTGTATGTCTATCTATAATAGTGCAGTTTGATATCCATACCAGTGTATCTCATATCATGACAACCGCTTATCTTGTATATTTTCATAACAAGGGGCTTTCCTCCAAAGTGAGGCTCATTTTTGTTAGGCTATCTTATCTATTCAAAAGCAGCTTAGATATCTTATCTATCGTTTATCTCTATCCTTTATCTAATCATCCATCATGTTAGTCTGCAACTAGCATGTTTGTAGTATCGAGTAACAATATCTATTCCAAATCTCAGCTTCATCTCGCTGGGGGAAATATCATCTGATCAACCATAATCTGCCTCCCTATCATGGCTCTCTTCTTTATGTTCCTCTACTTTAGCTTCGCATCTATCTTTTTTATCCTTATCAGTAGTGGCCTTCCTTCTAAGCAAGGTTGGTGCTACTTATCTTTGATCATCTAGCATAACACAACCTGCTAGATCTATCTATTTTATCATCATCATGTCTACATGACCACTAGTGATGCATAAAGCTACTGTCTGGGTCATGTACTATATCTTCAATATCGGTTGCTTCTCTGACTTCTGGGTACATTCTTCCTTGAAGTGATCAATCCTTGCATTCTTCTCTTCATTTTAGAATTCCTCTATCTCTTGTTTCTTGTTATTTTGGGGATGATGCATGGTACTGAGACAACCTTTGACATCGAGGTCTCTTTTAATTTGCTGACTCAAGATCATAGTTTCTTTGTTTTGTGCTTTTGTGTGTGTGCTATTTTTTCTTTATCATGTTCTAACCTTGTTATATTGTGATTCCCTTATTCTATAACCCTATTCTCTCATGCAGGTTTTTCTATCTAAAGCATCTGTTTTGTAGGTCCTTATCTTGGGGGCATGCTTCCTTGGCCTGGAGATTTATTTGTTTCCTCTATAGCATCATTTTTGTATCATAATGTTATTTCTTGTTTAGTAGATTTCCTTTAGTGTGGATATTCATGTTCATTCATAAGCCCGCTAAAGTAGGGGGAAATTGTAGTGTTGAATATTGCATACCCCTTTGAAATTCAACCTAGAGTAGGCTCACTTTAGCCCTTGCATCAGCGTTTTCCCTCTCACGATTCTCAATACATCTTTTCAGCAGTTATCATTCAGCTTTTATGTCATGTTAGCCACATGTTTCTCTTGCCACTTGTCATTCTTGAGCATGATTCATTTGGTCAATAACGAGCCGCATGGACGTTAGCACATTGTGCATTAGTCTCACGACATCTTAACATTCAAATGTCGATTCTGAGCATGCCTTTCCACTTGTCATCTATCTTAGTCAGTGGTAACATCTCAGAATCTTCTAAACGACTCATCGACCTCCTCTTTTCACTCCTCTTCTTTCTTTTTAAATATACCTTATCTCTCCTTTCAATCTCTCTAGTTCCTTTATGCATTCTCTCTTGTTCTCTTGGCTCTCACATCTTTCTCTTGTTCTCTCTCTTATTACAACAATCTCTATTTTGCAATAGCACTCTCAATCTCACAATATCTTTTGCAACTCTCTTAGCTTTTGTCAAGCCTATTCGATAATATCCATCTATTTATCTCATCTTTGAGCATCTTGGGATTTATCACATCCCCTATCTATTTATTCATTTTATTATTATAGCTATTTATTTTTTATCTATCTATCTATCTATTTGGGTTGTTCATGGAGGTGAAAATACCGAAATGGGGGTCTGATTGAGGCAGACTTTAAAACACAACCCCAATATTTTATCTCTCTTGCTTATGTACGGGTTCATTATCGAAGAAAGGAGGTTATCAAGTGCTAGAGGCTTCAATCGTGGACCGGTTGTAAGCTTCCCTCAACTTTCCTTCACTTTATTTTAATTGTTAACATTCTATCCCTTTTACTTTATTTATCACAATGTTGCTAATTTAGTTATAATATTGCATTCGTGTCCACTATACGGTCTCTGTACTCTGTCTGTATAGGACAGTAATGCACCGCGCTAGTGCTCCAACTCTGTGCATTCATCACGAAGATAGAGGCTTCAAAGGATCATTTAGAGGTCTTCTCTATGGCATGATCATCTAGCTCTATTGTTTGTATCCCCTAGCTCACCTTTAGTGCCAATTTAAATAAGGTAGTGGTGGATAGTTTGTTCTTTCAGATTCATCATCTTAGAGGTAAAAAATACCCACCTCTAGAAGAAGAATAGTGGATAGAGAACAAATAGCCCTAGTACCATAAATAAAGATGAGAAGCCTAAGAAGGGCAACCAAACTGAAATCCACCCAAAGGAGGCCCAGACAAATTAATTTAGTAGCAACCATGGAGGGGGAAAGGGTTGAACCCAATCGATTGGCGATCCCCAACCAACTCCCAACCACAACCTAGCCATGACATACCAACATAGATCAATTATCCACAACAACCAATACAACCCATAAGGAAAATGCTACCACCAATGCGAGAAACAAAGAAACAATGACATGGGATAAGGAGGCCCAAGATAATCCCACAAGGGAGAAAAAATAGAATGCCCAGTAGACAACAATCTACAAACCCTAAAAAAATGACACTATAAGAAAGGTAAAAATTACTGCAGAGCAAAACCCTCTAGCCACAATAGAGGAAAGACCTAGAAAATCACTCAATCTCAAAGCAGGGGCAGACAGGGAAAAACCTACACACCTAGGAAGCAAGCTTCCCAAATCTATCTAGTCCCCTAGAGAACTAGGTGAGTGGGCACACTAGAGCCACACTAGAGCACCCAAGAACAAACAAGGTCACTTCCAACTTGCCATACAACTAGTTGAGCCCTAAAGAGCCACAAATTTTTCACCTAAAGGGGCGTGAGAAAGGACAAAGAGACTAAGCACCAACCCCTCTCCATCTACATTTGTTTCCCCATCCTCTCTAGTAGATTCTCTATCTCCAAAAACCTTAACACCTCGTCCTCTTCCTCCCCCACTTGGACTCTCCATTTGTTTAATGTCAATGTTAGTATTGTTGTTAAAACAATATCATATTTGTATTTCTAATATAGCTTATGTGCAGCTTAAATGATATCAATAATATTTCAATGAAATTATTAGTGAAGACAAGAGTTATCTTTTATAGATATTGGAGATTGTAAGAAAAAAGTTTGTATTCATACTTATGTGAAACAAAAATATATTTAAAGCTATTAAAAATTCACTTATTGATTTCATGGCTCCCTATAATTTGTTCATCATAGTATTAGATCAAATAACATCTATATTTGTTTGTCAATTGATTATTCAATTAGAAAACCAATTTTTTTTTTAACACATGCTAGATGCTGAGAGGATAGGGGGTGAACTAGTATTAACTAAAATTTCATATAACAAAATCTCATCAATAATTAAATGAAGACATCATAAGATCATTCATAACAATCACACAAGAATACCAAAAATTTATACGCGAAAAACCCAAACAGGGAAAAACTACTGAAAGCGCTAACTCACATAAATAATCTACTTTATTAAAATGTTTTGCAAAATAGGGAGCTCATTGTTTCAAAATTGCAAACAAAGGCTAATTTCTCTTGAGGAAAGCTACAATAAAATGATGTGTGTACTAAAGCTAACTACAACAGGGCATGATACAAAATTACAATAAATAGAAAATGAACTGCATGAACAAAAGCATCTCCACATGTTGATTACAATCTTTGTTATAGCACAATCTCTAACCTTACTGAAATATCGAGACCTCCAAGCCTATGGACCACTACTCTTCTATCAACTATAAAATCTGGACTACAATCTCTTCTAATATAGCAACTACAAACACATCAACATCCTTACATCAAGTCACATATACTCACTATTTAATTCCACACACACATTTCTCACATCTCATCCATTTTCTCTTTAACAAATCATCACATATATACCAAACCAAAACAAAAAATCCTCACCAAGTAGGCCAAAAGAAAGATTGTAATGTGTATACACATTTCTGATCCAAGGTATACCATTGGTCCAAAACACATAGAGCATAAGCTAGACCTAATCAAACAATACTAGACCAATAGAATACTTCACATGCAATCACTAGACCAAGAAAAATATGTTACATATAACTCCGATAATATAACCCAACACATGTATTAATCATATCATCCCACAATTGGAAAAGTCCGAACCAAAGCAAGCAACACTCGGACCACAAAGATTATGTTTCCAACTATCCTTACCAACAAAAACAAGTTGATATCAATCAAATCAATTGCCAATGCAATCTGTCCATGTCCAAACCAAGGATTCAATCATATTGACCTTCGGTCCAAAAACATAGCTACACATACTTCAACATAGTAGCTAACTCTACTGATGTTTGTACCAGAACACATTCAGACCACACTCTTTGACATCAATGACAACAAAGAGTATATCTATAACAAATTTTTCTTTGCATTTGGTTTAATAATGATTTTTAGTATTAGAATATTAAGGTTTAAGTATTGTGAGAAAGTCATCTTAGTGATTTATAGTTTTTTATTGTAATTTAAAATAAGCAGCAACAATTCAACAATTTAGTATTTTGGTAAGACTTTAGAAATATTGAAAATTAGTTGTTGTTTTACAATACAAATATAGACGTTGTTTGATTTTTCAATATGATATTAAAGTGACAATCATTTATATGCTTATAAAATACCAATGATGAAAACATAATATTTATCTAGTCACTTGTGAGAAAAAAGTAATGTTGTCTTAATGTAAATGTTTGGTGATTTGTGACTAACAATACATTAGATTAAGTCACCCCAAATTCTACTATATTCAAAGAACATTTAACCACCTTCCATCTTTCTTTTATTCTTCTGGTTTCCATTTTTTAAATAGCCAACAAGTGCACAACACTATGAAAAGCATTGCAATAATCTTCAATTTTTAGAAATTATTTTAAGAAGTTATATAAAGATTATTTCTAAGATTTGGAGAGATAAGTTTGCCATTAAACTTATGTTATATTTTTCAATTTCTAATTTATTTTAAAATAACAGTTCCATTTAAACAAAAATTCAAATTCAATTACAATTGAGAAATAAAAACTTATGGAAATAGTGAATGGGAATGAGACACCACCTACGGATGCAAATAAGTTATTAGATTGACAAAAAGTATTTGACAAAAGTCAAATCCATTATCATTATTACTCTTTCCAACACTAGATTATTTCATATAGATTCTATCTCCCCCAGTTTCTGTCTATCTATCTCCCCCTCTTTATTTTTCTCTCTCTACTTCTCTCCCTATATCTCTACATATATCTCTCCATCTACCTCTATCTCTCTATCTATTTCTTGACTCCTTCCTCTATTCTTGTATCTTCATCTCTAACTCTATCTTTTTCTCTAGATATTTCTTCTTCCATCTCTCCCAATATACACCATGTTTGTTGTTCTGTTGATGTTTCTCCCTTATCTCCATGTCTACCATGGATACAACATGCCAGAACATGAATATGCTTACAACCACGGAGCAGTTCAATGTTTTTGTTCACATCTTAGCTAAACCCAGTGGCAGTACTGAAGATAGGAGATGCTTCCGACCATCCTGCAGGAAAGGCTGTTTCCTCAGAAAACAAGTGGCCATACGGCTATTTTCTCGACCATGATGATGACGGGTTTACTTTTGACTCAGCATACGACACACAAATTTTAATTATCCTTTTCTAGAACTCATGGTCGTTTTTCTTCTCTGATCCGTAGTCACTGATCACACGCCACACAGACTTGAAGTCTTGTTTTCTACAGAGCCTGTCAGACAGAGTGTTGATTCATCACGGACTTCACATGTGTACAAGGTACGTTTGGAACATTCAAGGTCACATATAGCTGGGAAGGAGTGATATACTTGTGTAAATGATGGTAAACTTTCCTTAGTTTTAACCCGCGCTAATGCAGTTCAATAATTGACAGTCCTCAGCGTAGATATCAAGAATACGAAATGCTAAAGCCTAGAAGAATATAATAAGGAAATTATACAGTTGAACTATATTTTAAAGACAAGAATGATTTTATTGGTGCATTAAATTAGAAAAGTATTATATCTTGGAATTTAATTTTCTTTTAAATTTTCATTGCGCTTTCTCATCAATCTTTTAATCAAATTTATGTAAATGTTGTGTTTGTAGAAAAGGAAATTTATTAATGTTAAAATTGTTCAGTAATCTGTACATATTTGTTTCTTGTTCTACCTGAATTGTTTCTATTTTTTTAATCATCTATCTTAGTATTTATGATTAATTTTGAAGTATCAATAGTAAATCGTTAAAGGACATATTTTTGTAAGTCAACTCCTATAAACATAGGTACAAAGTCAAAGGCATCAAGCATGAGTTGTACAAATGTTCCTAGCAATGATATGTATATTGTTTTTTTTCTTTAGTGCACTAATATAATTCTTCCCAACATATTTTTTCTCCTTCAATATGAACGATGATAAAAAGTGAATGCAATTAAATTTTGTTAAATACAATTTTATAGGAGTTGGTTAGTAGTAAATCATGTGTTGAGTTGGCTCAAGAAAAGAAAAGAATAGGTGGTAGTCAACCAAAATTTGAATTTAAATTTCGAGAAGCCAATGTCAAATATGTTGCTATAAAGTTGATCTTGCATCCATAGTAATGGCTAGGAAAATGAGAATAATCAAATCAAGTGGATAATATATGTGTAGGGTTAAATGCATTATTAAGAATATTAAATATATGGTTTGAATGAATATTTAGAAATATGCGCCCATGTGGATAAGATGGGGGAGATGTGCATAGGGGTGTGTCTAATTGGACGTGTAGAAGAATAGAGGAAGGGACCTGATAATACACAAGATTGTATAGAGTTTCAATATTTATCCCTTGAAGTAACTTTGAGTAAAGGGATTATTCCCTACATGGTTGATCAAATTGTAAAATGGATGCCCTAGATAGTAGGTTGAATAATCCATAAACCCAAAGGCAAAAAAATATAGGTTTGTTCATGCTAAAGTGAAAGCGATTGTAACTCTCTAAATAGCCAACCTTGATCACTATAAATGGGCCTTAATCCACTCCATCAAAATACAAACAAAACTAAATGAGAAATAACATGGCTATGCCAACTTAGTGGTTTCAATTAATGTATATCTTCATTGAGTTTTCTCATCAATCTTTTATTCAAATTTATGTAAATGTTGTGTTTGTAGAAAAGGAAATTTATTAATGTTAAAATTGTTCAGTAATCTGTACATATTTGTTTCTTGTTCTACCTGAATTGTTTCTATTTTTTTTATCATCTATCTTAGTATTTATGATTAATTTTGAAGTATCAATAGCAAATCGTTAAAGGACATATTTTTGTAAGTCAACTCCTATAAACATAGGTACAAAGTCAAAGGCATCAAGCATGAGTTGTACAAATGTTCCTAGCAATGATATGTATATCGTTTTTTTTCTTTAGTGCACTAATATAATTCTTCCCAACATATTTTTTCTCCTTCAATATGAACGATGATAAAAAATGATTGCAATTAAATTTTGTTAAATACAATTTTATAGGAGTTGGTTAGTAGTAAATCATGTGTTGAGTTGGCTCAAGAAAAGAAAAGAATAGGTGGTAGTCAACCAAAATTTGAATTTAAATTTCGAGAAGCCAATGTCAAATATGTTGCTATAAAGTTGATCTTGCATCCATAGTAATGGCTAGGAAAATGAGAATAATCAAATCAAGTGGATAATATATGTGTAGGGTTAAATGCATTATTAAGAATATTAAATATATGGTTTGAATGAATATTTAGAAATATGCGCCCATGTGGATAAGATGGGGGAGATGTGCATAGGGGTGTGTCTAATTGGACGTGTAGAAGAATAGAGGAAGGGACCTGATAATACACAAGATTGTATAGAGTTTCAATATTTATCCCTTGAAGTAACTTTGAGTAAAGGGATTATTCCCTACATGATTGATCAAATTGTAAAATGGATGCCCTAGATAGTAGGTTGAATAATCCATAAACCCAAAGGCAAAAAAATATAGGTTTGTTCATGCTAAAGTGAAAGCGATTGTAACTCTCTAAATAGCCAACCTTGATCACTATAAATGGGCCTTAATCCACTCCATCAAAATACAAACAAAACTAAATGAGAAATAACATGGCTATGCCAACTTAGTGGTTTCAAGTAATGTATATCTTAAATATAACTATGTAAAAATGTAAAAATATGAATTTAATTAGATAAATTAAAAATATTAAATATATAATTATAAATTTCCCCATTCATGGGGTGAATATGATCAATCAATTGTTAAACCTAATATTAGGGGCAAAGGAATACTGCTCCCAAAATTTATTAAAATCTCAACTTGATAAGGTTTCTAGAGGTAACCTTGGTACTTCAAAGTAGTATTCTTAATTAGAGAATGGGAATTTTATTAGATAGAAAAAAAATAAGATAGGAAGTAATAATAAGGAGGAAGCTCAATACATTATCCTTGGACTTCGAACTCACAAACCCTTCAATATAACATGAGTATTCATTAAAGAATACTCTTTGATTATAACTAATGTAATCTACAGAAAGTTATCATTGAACTGAAAAATAAATATTATAATTATATTTTTATTAAATTAAGTGGGGAAGGGCCCCAACCAATTAGAGATTTGTCATCAACCATAAAAAACTATAACTAGTTCACAAAGTCAATCATAAAAATAGAAAAATAGGGCATCTAGCAAAGTGACAACAAAGTTAGACCCAAAAAGTTACAACCTATTTTGAATTAGAGATTTGGAACTTTTTTATGTAACAACCTAACCTAATAAGATGAAGACTTATTAGGGGAAAATTTCTTTCTAGGTTGATCAACTATCTAGATAGATTCATTATTACAAGTAAAACAATGTTGGGCCACAAAAAAATGAGGGTCATCCAATTTATAGTTACAACTTGAACGACATCACTAGGGATAAGAATAATACCATAAAAAATAGTAGAAGAAATATTGAGACCACTATGAACACCATAATTAGTCTAGTAACCATCAGCTAACGAAATAATAGAAGAAACAAAAAAAATAACATCATTCATTTTATTGTTAGAGGTAGGTTTAGACTACCAAACAACATCAATAAGTAAATCTAGAGTAGAATGGAGAGTAAATGAAGTATTTATGAGAAGAGGTGACCCCATATCCCTGAGAAAATCGAGTGAAGATGGAGGAGAAGAAATAGGAGTACGTGGTGAGGAATCATTTGAAATAACATCACCCTCAAAATTAGCATTAGGAAAAATAGTAAGATAGTCATGAATAGCATTAATCCACCACATTAAGGAAGACTATCTACAAGCACTATGAAAGGACTCAAAAGCCACATGTCCAATAGAAACATAATGAATGCAGTTAAAGGGCAATGTCTAATAGTCCACCAGATGACACCAAGATCTACAATTGAACTATAGAATGACGTCACCAAGTAGAGCTTTTGAAATATTAATTTAACTATAATGAAAGCAAATTAAATATGATGAAAGTGTGATTTATTGCCCTCGTAATCATTTTTTTCTTTTTTGACTCTTCCATAGCCTTAAAAATATCATCACCTACTATTTTGCAAAATAGCTAGTAAAAACCTATCGGAAATTCATATGGACTTGGAGACTTATTTTGGTTCATTTAGATAAATGCCTCTCTAACTTCTTATTTGGTTATCTTTTTGTATATCTCTTTGTTCTAGACCTCTGTTACAATCCATGGAATAACCCCCACAAATTCCTCTCTAACCTCCCTATTTATTTTTACTTCCTTAATTAGGATATCTTCAAAAAAATTGACTACTTCCTTCTTGATCTCCTCTAATGTTTGTGTTCTCTTCCCATCCCTTTTATAGATTTTTGTGAATTTGATTCTTTGCTTACTGGCTATGGATATTTTATGGAACTATTTAGTATTTATGTCTCCTTCTTTAAGCCAAATCTCATGAGATTTTTGTCTCTAATGGCATTCTTCCCTTGCCAGTAATTCACTTAATTCTACTTTTAATGGCTTCTCCCTTTCAAATTCCTCTATTCTCATTCCATTTTCAATTATAATCTTATTGAAATTTACCAACTTTGTTTCTACTCTAGTTTTCTCTTGGCATATATTTTTAAAATGATCCTTATTCCATTCTTTTAATTTCACTTTGATATACTTTAGTCTTTTGTTGATTTTCTACATATAGGTTTGATCTCCATGTTTTATCTCATTCAACCACTTTGTTATCAACTCTCTTAGATTTGAATCTCTCAACCATATATTTTCATACTTAAAAGTAATACCTATTGTATGATCATCATATCCTATATTTAACTGGACTAGATAGTGGTTCAAACCTTTGAATGGAAGAATAATTACTTCATAGAATTGCATTTGATTATCCCACCATCTCATGCTCAAAAGTCTATCTAATCTTCCTTCTATGTTGGTAAATCCCTTTCTATGATTTGTCAAAGTGAAAATACCATTCCTTGCTTGCAAATCCTTGAGATGATTATTACCTATAAAAACTTGGAAATCTAACTGCACCACAATTATTCTCCTTTGACCTTCAAATTTTTCCTAATTGTTTAAAGTAGCATTGAAATCTCCAGCAATAATATTTTTCTCACCCCTGAATCCTTGAATTTTTTTTGTGAGGTGCATCCATAATTCTCTTTTATTCATTGTTTGGGTTGGGTCACATACATTAATAATGTAGTTCAACTATCATTGGTTTGTATCATTCTTTATTTTAATATAAGCCACCATCGATTGTCTTCTACCATTGATCCATTGACCTTGATCCAATTTGAGATCACTCCTAGTCCCCCGGAATACCCTTCTGACCCAAAAAGTGTCCTCTCAATTGTTTCCAATTGTTTAATCTCTCCTTACATTCCTCTTTCTTTATCTTAGTTTATTGAAGAAGGAAGATGTTTGCTTTTGTTTGATCAATTTGGTTCTTGATCTGACGCCATTTCTTAGGCGCATTAATATCCCTAACATTCCTTGTTATGATTCTCATTGAGTCTTGGGAAGATTAATCACATTCCTAAAGCTTGTTATCTTTTTATCCCCCTTATGATCTACTATAGAGGCTATATTCATTTTGGATTTATTTGTATTTGCTCCTCTATTCCTTTTCTCCTTGATTCATAGATCTTGGATTTTTTAATGGATTTTTTTCAACATTATTTCTTCTAATATCATAGCTTCATCATTTTTTAAATCATCTGCATCTTCCTCTACATCCTCTAAAACTAAATCCTCTTTAATTATGGATTTCCTTATACTTTCCTTCCTTGCTTGTTTATCATATTTATTTCCTTCTAAGTTATTACCAATTTTTTCCACCTATTTTATCTTTCCCCTTGATTCTACTTCCATCACTACATTCCTTGTTTTCTTTTCTAGTGAGTTACTCTCTATATTCTTCTTATCAATCCCACCTCCAACATCCCTATTAATAGAATCCACTAATTTCATTCCTACTTCACTTTCATTGTCTTTATTTTTCTCTAGGGTTTATAAGATCTCTCCATTTCCATCATCAACTTCCTATCTCACTTCCTCTAGATGTTAGCAAATAGTCTTCCTTAAATATTTTGTATCCTTAAGGAGAACCACCAGTTCTACCTCTTTGTCCCTATTATGGCATGTGGATTTACTCCTTTCCTTTATCATTTGTATTGTACCTAAACTTTCAATTCCTTCTATTATTTTTGTTGAAATATGTTTTCTTTTCTTGGACGAACTCTCTTTATTCTCCTCATTGAAAGTAATGTCCTTCACTGTCCTTGTCTCATTTAGATACTGGAATACAAAATTTTGTTGGCATTATGGATGAATTGATTATGTGTTGCATTGATGTTTTGTCATTGATGTCAACACTACTATTATGGTTGGTTAACGACAGACAGGTTTTGGCTACTAGTAGAAGATCTAGTGTTACTGACAGAAGAGACTATCTGTTGAACATTTCCGACATGTTTGGATCAGTGGAGTATGTTTGATTTTATGTGTTACATGTTCCTAGAGCATGTTTAAGTTAGTTGGTATTGACTTGGTAATCGGATGCTGTCATACACTCTTCTAAACCCATACTGGCATTGGTTTAAGGTTTAACCTATAGAGCTTTCACTGAGAAATCTTTATAGGATGCATAAGTGGTGTTGGTGCGGCTTCTAGATGGATTTCAGGAAGCTGAAGATGTTCTTTGATCGTGCTTCAACTGATTGAAGACAATTCTTTGGCGTGGTGGACCCAGAATAGGTCTGGTGCCTATCTAGGTTATGGACAGATATCAAGATAACGTGTCTGTACATGTTACCGGGATGTTTCGGGATGTTCTATGGATTGGTTATTATTGTTTTGGTCTTAAGTCGACATGGAATATCATTGTAATATGGATTTATGTAATGATTTTATTGTAATATCTTTTAGGTGGTCAACCTAATTGGTTTAGGCCTTAGGGTTAGTATAAAACGATGTAAGATCTCATTGTAGATAATGGGGATTATGTTTCATGGTATTGGAATGCAATATCATATGCAAAGGAGATTTGGTCAATCATAGGTGATCAAATTGGGATTAAGGAAGATGTCAAAGGCCTTTGGTATTGAGTTTAACCAGGACTGTAATCAGGCATGGTAGATGCTATCTCTGGTAGTTCACTCTATTGGATTATTGTCCATTTATATTGAGATGGTTATTAACTCTCTGTAGTAAGTGAGAGTCTTTTGTAATGAGTAGTACACACTAGGCAGTGTGCCTTCCTACATGTGCAAGCCCCTCATTTATCACATACTTTCTATAGACGTCTCATCTGATTATAGGTAGGCTTCCCACTGTGGGTTTTCCCTTTTTGGGTTTTGCACCTACAAATCATGGTGTTATGTGGTATAGTTGCATTGTGTTGATTATTTGTTTAATTGTTAAGTTTTATTGCTTATCGGTATCTGTTTCTGCTTTAATGATACTTAATTTGGTTTAAGGTTACTAAGTGGATTAAATGTTATAATCTGTTAACAACTAATTCACCACCCCCCCTCTCAGTTGTTCACCGGTTATCCTAACAATTGGTATTAGAGCTTTGGTCCTCTTTTGCAGAAGCTTAACCACTTGAGGTAGATCCTATGGTAGCTAATACTTGAAATCCACTAGAAATTATTTTTAGAAGAGAAATCCCTAAGCTTGATGGAACAAATTATGGGATATGGAAAATTCGAATGGAGACTCATCTTAGATTTATTGGAAAGGATATTTGGGAGATCAATGAGAAAGGGTACACACCTTATTATCCAACATCTAGCAATCCTGCTCTTGCAGACTTGGATAAGAATATTGAAAATGATTGCAGAGATAGAGAAGCCCTCTTGTATGCACTTACTGATCAGCAAATCATAAGATTGACTGATATATCATCGACAAAGGTTATGTGGGATAAATTGCAAACTCTTAATGAAGGTGATCCTATTGTCAAAATTGCTAAACTTGATGGTTACCAGATAAGATATGAAAATTTAAAGATGGAAGATAATAAAAGAATTGTTGTGTTTCTTGAAAGAGTAAATGAGATTGTTATGGGAATTCAATGTTGTGGAGGATTTTTGAGTGAAGATGAAATAGTTTCCAAAGTCTTGAGATCCCTTCCACCGGCTTACAAGATGAAGGCAACTGCAATTAATGAGTTGAGAACAATGGCTAACTCTTTAGTTAACAAAGACATTTTGATTGGGAAATTATCTGCTTTTAAACTTGAAGAATTTGGATCTTCTAGAGCTGTAAAGTCTGAACTGACTTTTCATGCATCAGCATCATCATCTACCGGCAAAAGTGATTGGAAAGTCCTATATGCAAAAGAATTGGAAGACATGAGGAAAGAAGTTGAATAATTTGAGCAACTTGAAGCCCTATTTGCTAGAAGAGTACCTAAAAGACCAACATGAAGTAAGTATGAAGGAAAAGAACCTTTTAAATGTTTTGCATATAATAAGACTGGTCATTTTGCATCTAGATGTCCTGAAAGGAATGCAAGATTTGAGGAAAGAGTTAAGAAATAATTTAAGCCTAACCAAAACATATATAGATTCAAGAAAAGTAAACAATGCTACATAGCGGATGAGGAAGGAGTAAGTGATGACTCTAGGGATGAACTAGCAGAAGACTCTGCTAGTGGATCTGACAATGGAAAGGAATTGGTGTTTTATGCTTTAAAGGAAGATGAACCGGAACCGGCTATCATGAATGAAGAAAAGGCCCTGGTAGCAAAATTTGAAGATAAGGATGAATGGGTAATTTATAGTGGATGGTCACTTCATATGACTAGAGATAAAAGAAAATTTTTGTCCTTGCAAGAATAAAATGGTCGTCAAGTCAGATTTGGAGATGACAAAGCATGTATGATCAAAGGTAGAGGTATTATTTCTTTGGATGGAAAGAATAATACTGATAATGTCTATTATGTAGAAGGTTTGAAGCATAATATTTTGAGTGTTGGTGAATTTGTGGACAAGGGTTTTTAATTTTAGTTTAAAGATAGAAAATGCAAAATCATTAACAAGACTGGTTTGGAGATTGCAATCGGTATTCAGACTGGAGGTAATATCTTTCACTTGAACACTGGTAATAAGACATGTTTGATTGCTCATATTGATGAGAGTTGGTTATGGCATAAGAGGTTGTGTCATGTTAATTCTGATTGTATTGTTAAGATCAGTTCAACTAAGGCAATTAGAGATATAGCTAAGATTATGAAGCCTCATAATCCGATATGTAAGGAATGTCAATTGGGAAAGAAACTTAGAAGTTATTTTAAGAGCATACATGATAAATATAATGATGTACTTGATTTGATTCACATTAACTTATGTCGTCCAGCAAGGAGTAGAAGCTTTCAAGGTGATAAGTATTTCATGTTTATTATTGAAGACTATTCTAGGATGACATGGGTGACTTTTCTAAGGGAGAAGTTTGAATCCTTTGAGAAATTCAATATCTTTAAAGCAAAGGTTGAAACAAAAACTGGATTGAAAATCAAATGTCTAAGATCAGATCAAGGTGATGAGTTCACTTCTCATGAATTTAACAGTTATTGTGAGACAAATGGAATTAGGAGACAGTTATCTACACCTCAGACTCCTCAGCATAATGAAGCAGTGGAAAGAAATAACATAACCATTTTGGATGCAACAAGATTTATGATGATGGAGGCCAAATTGCCTCACATCTACTCGAGAGAAGTAGTGAGTACATTAGTCTACACATTCAACAGAGTTCACATCAAAGGTGAAACCGGTAAGACCCCTAATGAATTATGGTTTGGACATACACCTACTATTAAATATTTCAAAAAATTTGGAAGTAAATGCTATATCAAAAGAGATGATTCAATTGGAAAGTTTGATCATAGATGTGATGAAGGGATATTTCTTGGTTATTCAATTCAAAGAAAAGAATATAGATGTTATAAGAAAAGATTGCAAAAACTTGTGGAGAGTGCTAATATGAAAGTGGATGAGCAATACAAAAATCAATCTATATCATATGACAGGGAACTGATAGTGGAAATGATCACAATTGAGCCAACAATGCCTCAACCGGTATAGGAAACTGAGACAGATACACCAGCACAATCAGAAAATTCAACTGTGACTGATGATCAGAGTAGTGAACATGAGGTTTAGAAGACTCCAGGGTATGTAAGATTAAATCATTCTGAAGATCAAATCATTGGAGACAGGAACAAAGGAGTTATGACAAGAAGAAGACTATCAAATGAAGAGGTGTGTCTTATTTATCAAATTGAACTGACATCTATTATTGAAGCTTGTAAGGATAAACATTGGTTAAAAGCTATGGAAGATGAATTAGATCAGATAGAGAAGAATGAAACTTGGACTTTAGTTCCCTGCCCTAAAAATAAGAATGTTATTGGAACTAAATGGGTTTTAAGGAACAAACTGAATGAGGATGGTCAAGTTATAAGAAACAAGGCTAGATTGGTTTGTAAAGGATATTCTCAAATGGAAGGAATTGACTATGGTGAGACATTTGCACCTGTAGATAGAATTGAAGCTATTAGACTATTTGTTTCCTATGCAACTTATAAGAACTATAAGGTTTATCAAATGGATGTTATATGTGCATTTTTGAATGGTGAACTTGAGGAAGAAGTATACATTGAGCAACTTGATGGATTTTCACTGACAGATGATAAAGATATGGTTTGCAGATTGAAGAAAGCTTTGTATGGATTGAAACAAGCTCCTAGAGCTTGTTATACAAGGTTGGATAAATTTCTTTTGAAGCTGATAGTAATTTATATTATAAAATCACTGATGATGATATTCTGATTATTGAAGTATTTGTTGATGATATCATTTTTGGAGGAGAAGATAAATTGTGCATGGAATTCTCTAATAATATGAAGAATAAATTTGAAATGTCCATGATTGGTGAGATGAAATTTTTCTTTAGTTTGCAGATTACTCAAACTGACAAAGGCATTTTTATCTGTCAAACTAAGTATCTAAGGGAATTTTTAAAGAAGTTTGGTATGGAAAATCCCAAACCGGTAAGTACTCCTATGGTGACAAGTGATAAATTATCTATCAAGGATACTTCTACACCAGTAAATCCGACAAGGTATAAGTCTATGATTGGTGGCCTGTTATATTTAACTCAGACTAGACCAAATATTATGAATGCAGTAAGTATTGTTTCAAGATATCAAAGTAATCCTAAATAAAATCATGAATGTGCAGTAAAGAGGATATTTCAATATTTGCAAGGAAAAATAGAATATGGCTTATGGTATTCTAAAAATGATGATTTCACTTTATGTGCATATACTAACTCAGATTGGGTAGGAGATACTCATGACAGGAAGAGCACTTCTAGCAGAACTTTCTTTCTTGGAAAGAAACTGGTTTCATGGATCAGCAAAAATAGTCATGCATTTCTTTATCTACTGCAGAAGCTGAGTATGTTGCAGCAGAAACTAATTGAACTCAAGTCTTGTGGATGAAGCAAACGTTGAAGGATATCAAGGTAAATTGTAGTGAACCGGTAGTTATCTACTGTGATAACTTTGTAGCTATTGACATGTCTAAGAATCCGGTATTTCACTATAAGACTAAGCATATATCAATAAAGTATAACTTTCCAAAGGACAAGGTAGAAGGAAAGGAAGTCAAATTGTTTTATGTGAACACTAAAGAACAGATTGTAGATATATTCACTAAACCACTGTCTAAGGAATCATTTGAGTATTTGAGAGACAAGTTGGGGGTTTCTACCCCTCCGAAAGAGACTTGATTGATGCAGTTTGTCATCAGTTCGGAATGCATTATAAGAGATATTATTCATTCTGGTACTGATGAGTGGTGCTACTACTCAGGGGGAGTAGTAAGCTTTGAGATACAAATGTTTATATTCTTGCTTTGACATTCTTGTAAGATTTCTGGCATTGATGTCAAAGGGGGAGAGATAGTGATATAAAAAATAGATTTAGAACTTTACAGAGATATCATTCAAAGGGGGAGAGTTATTCAAGAGATTGTTGGTTGTCATCCACAGCAGGAGACTTATTTGGCATTTTTTTGGTACTTAGATGTTTTTCACATCTAGTGTTGCCATCAATGCCAAAGGGGGAGATTATTGGAAATATGGATGAATTGATTATGTGTTTCATTAATGTTTTGTCATTAATGTCAACACTAGTTGTTATGGTTGGTTACCGACAGAGAGGTTTTGGTTACCAGTAGAAGATCTAGTGTTACCGAAAGAAGAGACTATCTGTTGGACACTTTCAGCATGTTTGGATCAATGGAGTATGTTTAATTTTATGTGTTACATGTTCCTGGAGCATGTTTTGGTCAATTGATATTGACTTGGTAATCGGATGCTATCATACACTCTTGTAAACCCATACCGACATTGGTTTAAGGTTTAACCGACCAAGCTTTCACTGAGAAATCTTGACAGGATTCATAAGTGGTGTTGGTGTGGCTTCTAGATGGATTTCAAGATGTTGAAGATGTTCTTTGATCGTTATTCAACTGCTTGAAGACATTGCTTTGGCATGGTGGACCTAGAATAGGTTTGGTGCCTATCTAGGTTATGGACTGGTATCATGATAACATTTTCTCTACACATTAGCGGGATGTTTCAGGATGTTCTATGGATTAGTTATTGTTGTTTTGGCCTTCAGCCAACATGGCATATCATTGTAATATAGATTTATTTAATGATTTTATTGTAATATCTTTTAGGTGGCCCTAATTGGTTTAGGCCTTAGGGTTGGTATAAAATGAAAGGCCTAGTATAAAATGATGTAAGATCTCATTGTAGATTATGGGGATTATGTGTCATGGTCTTGGAATACAATATCCTATGTGAAGGAGATTTGGTTGATCATAGGTGATCGAATTGGGATTAAGAGGTCAAAGGCCTCCGGTATTAAGCTTAACCAAGATTGTAACTAGGCATGGTAGATGATATCTCTGGCAGTTCACTCTATTGAATTGTTGTCCATTTATCTTGAGATGGTTATTACCTCTTTATAGTTAGTGAGACTTTTGTAATGAGTAGTACGCTCTAGGAAATGTGCCTTCCTGCATGTGCAAGCCCCTCATTGTATCACATACTTTCTATAGAAGTATCATCTGACTGTGGGTAGGCTTCCCACCGTGGTTTTTCCCTTTTTGGTTTTTCCATGTACAAATCATGGTGCTATGTGGTATGGTTGCATTGTGTTGATTATTTATTTTATTGGTAAGTTTTATTTCTTACCACATCTATTTCTTCTTTACCGGTACTTAATCTGGTTTACGGTTATTAAGTGGATTAAATGATATAATCTGTTAACAACTGATTCAGCCCCCCCTCTTAGTTGTTCACCGATTATCCTAACAAATTTATCTATGAAGGACTAGTGGTATCACTTGCATTATTAGTAATATTTTCTATTGAAGTCATATCAGATCCACCTACCACTTATAGGGATTTTGAACATGCCACTTGGATTTTTTCCCTTGAAAAATAATGTTTTAGTTGTTTATCTTCCAAGGGGCTTACTTTTTGTTTCCATCTTCCCCATTCTAAAACTTTTTTAGCTCTTTTTTAATTCCTATATCTATGTCTATTTCAACAAAAATGTTTACAAAATCCCCTATTTTACCATTTAGGAAATCTTTATCAACACCTAAAAAGGATCCACATGCATCACCAATATTCTGCTGGTAACCCCAACAAAATTATCCACTTTAACAATTGATTTATCTTGAATTTCATTGGTTCAAATTTTGGATTATAGTTTAGTTTACTAAAACTATTTCATTTAAATAACTTAGGCTCCTATATAATATTTCTTATTTTAGGTTCATATCTAAGCATTTTGTAAGAAAAAAATCATTCTATAGAGGGCGTATGCTTACCTTTTCTAGGTGTATTCTTTTCCACAAGTCCATAATCTCTTTTTCATTCCCGCTTTCTCTACTCCATTTGATGAACAATGTTAGTTATTTCAATCTATTCACCATTGGGGCCTTTAGTTCTACCAGCATTACAAATAGTTTGCTACCCGAATTTTTCTTGCCCCGAGCTTTCTTCCTATTTTGATCTATGTTTCCATTTAAAAATCTCTGAATTTCAATATTTCTTTCATTTCCTTCTTTCAAAAACCTTATTGAGCCTCTCCTTAGTAAATTACATTGAGAAATAATAGATCTATTCTTCTCTCCCCTAGTGTTTTCTAGGAATCTAGGGTTGAAACTTTTATTCTTTGCAGTCTAATTGCTTGATACATTTGAGTGCATTTGGAAGCTTTGTTTTCCTTTTCAAATAAACTTACCAATTGAGATTTTATTTGCCCCCATAGTTGGAGAAAACTATTTCCCATTTCTTTTATTTCTCTGATTAACCACTCCACAATCTTTTCCAATTTGTTTCCTTCCATTTAAGACCTCTATACATCTTTCCTTATGAAGTTTTCATTTTGATATCTCCCCTTAAATTGGGTTTCTAGACGATTCCTTCCCGAGGTTGTCCAATAATGGTTTCCCCTTTTGCTAAAAACAAAGGAGCCATTGTTTTAGTGATAGTTCTCCCACTGATGTTTGAAGGAATATTAATTTTGCGACCCAATTCAACCTAATAGTTTCACTCATGTGATTGAAATGCATGGTAATTTGTAGTCTATGGTTGCAGAGTCATTGCCATAACCACTAAAGGACCTATTTGCCTTTTTAATTCCATACCCATTAATTAATAATACTTAAATAAAATATGTTAAAAATAATTTTAAAAATAGTATTTATGTTGAATGCATCTCATTATATGATATGGATTACTTGTTGGAACAAATTCATAATTGACACGAAAACCCTATCAATGCAAGATGATTGTGCATACTTCATCTGTCCATGACTTTCACTATTATTTTGCCATTTTTTGACTATTTATTCCCCCCATTTTTAATTTTCTTTTTCATTCACTAGGATGATTCATTAGATTTGTTGCACTCACTTGTCTTGTCATCGCTTCACCACTTTTAAAAATAAGAGTTGTACTCATTTGTGTCTTTCTACATTTGAGTTTTTAGTGGCTATAAAGAAAGGAATGGACAAGTAATATTGGGAAGGTATTCAACAATCAAAAAACAAATGCCAACCATGAGCTAAATATTCACCCAATATAGACTCCACATTCTATATTTTTAAAATATTTGATTAAAATCTCTTCAAGCGAACATTTTTCCCTCTTGAAGTGTAATAAAACTCAACCTTGTTAAATTCTAAGCAACTTTTAAATATAATAGATCAATTATTTAGAATTTGAAATGAAGGACAGAGGTAGGAGAGTTGGAGTGATAGTTTCAGAGGTAATGGTGTAGAAAAGGGGGATTTAGGAAAATTTGGTTGTTCATGAGTTTTTTATAGAGTATGTTTTCTCTAGAGAGGTCACCTAGTTGAGGGTAGCTATTGCCTGTGGTGTTTGGGGCTTCAATTTGGAAACTATTTTTATGTACCATTATGGGTTTTACGAAGGTTTATTGTATATCTCCTTTGGATTTTTTGGCTACTATTTATGCTATTTCTAGGGTTTCCCATGCTAGTTGTGCAATTTATAGTTTGGAAGTCTTGGAGGTGGGGTCTTTGCTTACCATAATGAAATATGGTGCTTTACAAGGAACCCCCATGGTTACTTATAATGTGGTTCTTCCTAATAATGGGTCTCTTGTATTGAGTACTAGTTGTTTTCCTAGTTTTTGGATAGGTTTCTACTTCAGTGTCTATTATGGTTGCTTTGCCTAAATGTGGGATTTCTTTGAGCACCACTACATTGTCTATTGCAGATCCTTGGTGGAATAGGGGATTGAGGATTGTATTTTTCTTATTCCTTATTTACTTGCAGTGGTGTGGAGTATGCTTCTTTTCATTCTTACTATTGGGTTGATGTTATGGTCACTAATTCTTTGGGAATTTTTGGTGCAAGAGCATCCCCAGTTCTTAGCAATCCTACATCAACTAAAAACATTTCCTTTCCTATTTGTTTTCTGTTTTCCAATTTCAACATTTCTTTCTACATTTTCTTGTATTTACTCACCAGATCTTAGGGATTTGAATTTTTCTTGAGGACATGATCATCTTCCTTATTCCTAAACCTTGGAGCATTTGGATCATTTTTCGACAAGTTATTGTTTTTGGATTCCGAGACAGTTTTATGGAACCAGAACCATTTGGACCTAGTTGTTATTGATGAATCTTGTGGATCCCTTCCGTATCTTATGGAGCCCTATTTCATTGATTCTGATGTTTCTTGTCTTGTGGCCAACCTTCCCTTTGATCCACACTTCATCCTTTGGATTTTCTGGACGAATCTCTTTGGAGGAGGTTGACTGGCTGATTTTACACATTTGATCTTATTCTTCACAATTTGATCCCTTTTGGGCCGACCGGATCTTCTTGGATCATATAAATCATTGTAATTCAGCATTAGAAATCAATCAGATAGAATATAGAAGATAGATCTTAAATTTTACAGGTCCAAAGTTTACCAATTGTGTAATTGAGCATGTATGTGGTAGGCCTATGAGCCAAATTTTGTAACCCAGATATTACCAGTTATCTGTAATCAGTTTTCATGATCTAATTTAGTCACTTATGCATTTCCTCCATCATATCCTCTTGTTTTTGTTGTGTTTAATCTTGCTGACCGATCTAGATTGATCTCTTTGAGGTCCCTCCTAACCAACAACTACATCAAGTGGTATCAAAGAAATATTTAGTTCCAAAGATTGCATTTTCCTAAGAATATTTGTGTAGGGTGGGGGATTGTGGATCTAACCTGCAGTGAAGATGGAACGAAGATGAAATAGGAATGGTGGAGCACGCAAGAATGTAGACCTTGCTGTGATGGAAATGTTGAGAGGAATTGAAGCCCAATTGGAAGCCGTTGAGACAACCTAGAGAAGAGGCCGACATATTTTATATATGAGAAAAGATGATGAAGAAGAAGCACTGGTAGATCAACTAGCAAACCCATTGGTGATTGATCAAGATGAAGAGAGGTTCTTGAGGGTTTTTAGTAGAGAAAACACTAAACCACATTTTACCCCACTAGAGTATGATGAAAAGTTGGATTCAGATGAATTAATGGATTGGTCTTGAAGATGGAGAAGTATTTTCATTTTGAGAACAACACAAAAGAAATGAAGGTGAAATATACCTGTACCTGGTTGGAAGGTCATGCATCTCTTTGGTTGGAACATTTGTGTGTTGATTGATAGAGAAGAGGTAAAGAGAAGATCAAAACATGGGAGCAGATGGTTGCCAAGTTAAAATCAAAGTTTATGCTAGCTGATTAACAAGTAAATCTGTTCTAGAACTTGCAAAACTTGAAGCAGAAATAATCTAGTGTAAAGGAATATACTGAAGCATTCTACATGTTGAATATCAGACTTAGACATATCGATGATGAGGTTGAATAAGTTACAAGATATTTGAATGGATTGCGGATGTCTATACAAGATGAACTTAGCTTGATCAAGTTGTAGAGTGTTAAAGAATCTTACCAATATGTCTTAAAGGCAGAAGACAAGTTGAACAAAATAAATGAGAAGAGATAGAGAGATAGAGGTGTAAGGTTTTCCAGAGGAATGTTTCAATGAGGAAGAGGATATTCTAGAGGAAGAGGATATTTAAGAGGGAGAGGACCTTGCATGGATCAGAACAAGGACAAGGAAGTAAGCAAAGAAGGTTATTCATACCGGAAGGATGATAGAAATTTCTACCAGAGGAGAGAACCCGATGGATATCGGAATGAAGGTTTTAGAAAAGATGATAGAAGACAAGATAAGAGAGAGTTTAGAGGAAATTTCTTTAAATATGGAGGAGAAGGACATCATGCTTTCGAATGTAAGAAGACAGAGAAAAGTGGGAGAATAGCATTGGTAGAAGAAATCCCCACTAGATCAGCTAGCAAACTGGAAGATGGAAAACTGTTAATGATGAGGAGAGCTTTGTATAATACCAGAGAAGATGAAGAGCCCTTGCAAAGGATAAATATGTTCAAGACCAGATGTAAGGCATCTCGTAAGTTTTGTAAAGTTGTTAGTGATAGTGGAAGTTCAGATAATCTTGTTTCAATAGAAATGGTGAATAAATTGGAAATATTGAAATACCCTAAGCCTTATCATATAGCATGAATTTAGGATGATCATAAGTTGTTAGTGAGTGAGAAATGTATGGTGAAATTAAAAATTAGGAATTATCATGATGAAGTTCTGTGTGATATTATGCCTATGGATATTTGTCACCTTTTGTTGGGTAGACCTTGGTAGTTCGATAGACAGGCAATACATTTTGGGAGGAAGAACATATACACTATTGTAGTAAATGGGATAAAACAAACCTTGTTACCCTTGGAGAAGCCTTTGAAGAGTGAAGTATGTACGAATGCTAGAATCTGTTTGGTGGATGGAAGAAAATTTTTGGAAGGAATGAGGCATGAAATGTGTGTTTTACGTTATTTCCTAAAAAGACAAAGAACTTGGAACCTGAAGAAGAACAACCGGAGGAGATAAAATAATTGTTGACAGAATATATAGACATTATTTCAGATAACGTGTCTGATGGATTACCACCTGCAAGGAGTATCAGTCATTGCATGGACCTGATTCCCGAAGCTAGTTTGCCTAACAAAGCTGCACACCAGTTGACACCGACAGAGAATGAAGCTGAATAGACAAGTGTAGGAATTGTTTAAGAAAGGTCAGATCAGAGAAATTTTGAGTCCCTGTGCAGTTTCAATAGTGTTAGCACCTAAGAAGAATGGATAATGGAGGATGTGTAGTGATTCCAGAGCAATAAACAAGATCATAGAGAAGTACAACTTTCCTTTACCTAGGATGGATGACATAATGGAATGTTTGAGTGGAGCCAAATACTACACAAAGATAGACTTGAAGAGAAGATATCATCATATCAGAATCAGAGAAGGAGATGAGTGGAAGACAACATTCGAGACAAATGAATGATTGTATGAATGGTTGGTAATTCCCTCTGGGTTGAATAATGCACTAAGTACTTTCATGAGATTGATGAATGAGGTATTGAAGAAATTATTGGGTAAGTTTGTTATTGTATATTTAGATGATATTATAATTTTTAGTAGGACAAAGGAGGAGCATTTGTTGCATTTAAGAAAAGTTTTTTAGAGGTTAAGAGAAGAAAAGTTATTGATAAACCTAAAGAAGTGCACTTTCATGAAGGAAGAATTGGTGTATTTGGGATCTGTGTTATCTACGGATGGATTGAAGATGGACCTTGAGAAGGTAAGAGCAATTATTGAATGGCCTACACCAAAAAGCATTGGAGAGGTTAGATCATTTCATGGATTGGCTAGTTTCTATAGGAAGTTTGTCAAAAATTTCAGTTTTGTTTGTAGCCCTATTTCTGAGACAATGATAGGAGATGAGAAAGTATTCAAGTGGATAATCAGAGAAAATAAAATTTTTGAATTGCTAAAGTAAAAGGTCACTGAGAAGTCTATGTTAGCTTTACCAGATTTCAATAAAGTAATTCAAGTGGACTATGATGCAAGAGGAACTGAAATTAGAGCAGTATTGAATCAAGAAGGGAGATCATTAACTTATTTTAATGAAAAGTTGAAGGATGCTAGGAGAAGATATTCAATGTATGATGAGGAATTTGATGTCATAGTTCAAGCCTTGAAAAAATGGAGACATTACCTATTGCATAAGGAATTTGTGTTGTATACTGATAGTCAAGCCTTGCAGTATATGAATAGTTAGAATAAGTTGAATCAGAGACATATGAGATGGGTAGAGTTCTTATAGAGTTACACCTTTGTGTTGAAGCATAGGAGTGGAAATTCAAACAAAGTTGATGATGCATTAAGTAGAAGAAGGAATTTGCTGATAGAGATGAGGGTGATAGTATTAGGATTTGAGGAGTTGAAGACCTTATATAATGAAGACCCAAATTTTACAAAACCTTGGAGAGCATGTAGAGAACCGGTTATGGTGGAAAGAAGTCAGTGGTTGGATTATTTCATTTAGGATGAGATGTTATTCAAAGGAGTTCAATTATGCATACCTAAGCGTTTTATGAGGGAGAATCTGATAAAGGAGAAGTATAGTGGGGGATTAGTCGGACACTTTGGTGTTGAGAAAACAATAGCATTGGTGAGTGAGCATTACTTTTGGCCACATATTCATAAGGATGCTAGGAAATTTGTGAGAGCTATAGAGTTTGTAAAGTTGCAAAAGGTAGTAATTAAAATGTGGGATTGTATAAACCTTTGACAATACCATAGAGACCTTGGGAGGACATAAGCATGGATTTCATACTTGGATTACCTAAGACATAGAGAGGGAATGATTCTATATTTGTGGTGGTGGATAGATTCTCGAAGATGGTTTATTTCATACCTTGTAAGTAAACATCAGATGCAACACATGTGGTTGACTTATTTTTCAAGGAAGTGGTAAGATTGCATGGATTACCTAAAAGCATTGTTTCAGATAGAGACACTAATTTTTTTAGTTATTTTTGGATTACACTTTGGAAGAAGATGAAGACAGATTTGAAATTCAGTTCTACTTTTCACCCAAAAACTGATGGATAGACATAAGTAGTAAAATGGAGCTTGGGATTTTTTTTGAGATGCTTAGTTGGAGTGAAGACCAAAAGTCGGGATTTGATTCTTGCACAAGAAGAGTTTTACTACAATAATTTAGTAAATAGGAGTACCAAAAGAATACCTTTTGAGATTATTACTAGAGCACAACCTAGAGATATATCAGAATTAAGAGATATCAGTAATGAAGACAAGTGGAGTGCAGAGGCAAAAGAATTTGCAGATCACATGAAGGCTTTACATATTCAGGTTAAACAATATTTGGAGGATATGAACAACAAGTATAAGGAGAAAGTAGATGAGAAGATAAGACATAATAGATTTGAAGTTGGCGATGAAGAAATAGTGTATCTAAGAAAATAAAGATTTCTAGTTAGAACCTATAACAAGATGCAAATGAGGAAGTTCAATTCCAGAAATGCATATGAAGTGGAATTGCCCAATAATTTGGGTATTTCACCTGTATTTAACATTACAGATCTACATTGGTATCATGAACCAGAATTCAATGAAGACAATGTTGCAGACTTGGAGAAACAGTTGCCCCAAAAGGAACCAGAGCAGATTGAAGGCATTTTGGATAGTAGGATTGGGCATAGTACCCGAAGCAGTCAGTACATGGAGTATCTTGTGAAATGGAAAGGCAAACCATTTGAAGGTTCATCTTGGATTTCTCAGGCAGAGTTAGATTGCCTTGGTTTTCCTCTGACCCCAGCAAAGTGAGGGACTCAATTTTTAATCAACCCTGGATGTCTGCTGCTAGAGCATCCCCGATTCTTGGCAATCTTGCATCAACCAAAAACATTTCCTTTCCAATTTTTTATTTATTTTGTAGTTCCAGAATTTTCTTGTATTTGCTCAGTGGATCTTGTGGAGTTGAATTTTGCTTGAGGACATGATCATTTTCTGGCAAGTTATTATTTCTGGATTTCGAGATAATTTTCTGGCACCAGAACCGTTTGGACCTAGTTGCTATTGGTGAATCTTGTGTATCCATTTTGTAGCTTGTCGAGCCCTAGTTGGTTGATTTTTATGTTCCTTGGAATGTGGCCGACCTTCCCTTTGATGCACACTTCATCCTTTTGATTTTCTAGAGGAATCTCTTTGGGGGAAGTTGACCTATTTGTTTTACACATTTGATTTTGTTCTTCGACATTTGATCCCTTTTGGGTCAACTAGATCTTCTTGGATCATATATATCATTGTAATTGAGCATTAGAAATCAGTCAGATAGAACAGAGAAGATGGATCTTAAGATTTAGAGGTTCAGACTTGATCGATTCTATAATTGAACATGTATGTGGTAGGTCTGTGAGTCGAATCCTATAACCCAAATATTATTGGTTATCTATAATAATGTTTCATGATCTAATTCAATTAGTTCCGCATTGCCTCCATCATATCCTCTTGTTTCCATTGTGTTTACTCTTGATGCCCGATCCAAATTGATCTCTTTGACATCCCTCCTAACCAAGGACTACATCAATTTTTTATAGCTATATTAGAGTATTGGGTTCTGACCATTTGGGCCCCTTATAGGTGTTGTGGTCTTTAGTGTTTCTTGTGGGGCTATTTGGTAGTGCAAGCCTGTGTTTCACTATTGGTGGAGGTAGGTATTTGCAAAGTTCTCTACCTATTGAGTTGTGATCCTGCTCTAGTCATCAAATGGATTTGGTTTTTATTATTCAGATGCTAGATATACTAGTTGTTATAATTATATGCTTCTCACTAGTTTCTTATCCAAACATCTCTTGCGGATGATCTAGTGATGATTAATATTGTTTACGCTTTGGCTTCTTTATTTGTTATTGGTTGTACTTAGGAATTTGTTTCATCTTCCTTTTCTTATAGATCTTTGTGTTTTGATGATAGTTGTGACTTGATGATAGTTAAAAGATGGAAAAAGGGTGTAATAATGTATAAGATGTTGAATATCCTAGACAACTAAGAGGGGGTTTGAATCAATTGTATCGATTAAAATATTTGAATTAATCTGCAAAAAAAAATGTGGTAAATAAAATTATGATAAATTAACCATAAACAAACATATATGCATGTAAGAGCACACAAAAAAACATGCACAAGAACACCATATATACATGGAAAACTCAGAGAGGCAATAACCATAGGGAATGATAATTTCAATTATGAAACACCTATTAGGTTGACGCTAGTTAAGGTAAATTTTACAAAGGGTGGCTCAATATCATAATGCTCACTATAGGTAGGCTCACTACTTTGCTATAACTACTAGAAAAAGAAGGGCTCACTGCCTAGAAGAGGATGAAAGAAAAAGAAATAATCCACTACAAAACCACAACTATCACATTGTTGCAATGCTAGAAGAAACATTTTGTTCATTTCCTCCGATACCAAAAAAAAATTACACACAATCTCACTACTTAACAACAATTTCACATGACCTTGCACACATTTGTAGAAAATAGATCTTCCTTTTCAATCCACTTGGCTTTATATATTTTGCATTATAATCATCCTCAATTTATAATGATCTTTTGAATTAAGAATCTCTCTAAGTCAACCAAAAAATAATTTATTGAAAAAAAATTTGAAATATGTCCACACTAAATATTCTTGCAATGGAAAGTAATGAGAAGTGGACCGCACCACAATTCACAACATTGATAAAAACAACATGTTATCCATATGCCACAAATTATGGAATGAAAAACACAATCATTCAAGGTCAATCAGACCTAGAATGAACATATCAATAACCATGACTCTAAATATCATCATCATGATATGAATTATAATTTCAATGATAAATACATTAATATCATAAATCCAAAATCTCATTTTTAGAATCATAAATGTAAATAAATGTGGAACACTAAAAACACTGCCAAACATCATCATTGGTGAACAAAATTTCAAAGCACAACTTTTGGAGCACAAAACCATAAGCATGACATCCCCAAGAAACTTCCAACAACATACCAAAACATTATGACTAAAAATGCAACATGTCAAATATGTGAACCTTAAACCAATCATTGAATCACGGAATCAGTACGCTGACATCAATGACAAACATACTAATATACTGTCATCTTCACATTTGCAAAAATCTCCCCCTTTGTTAATGATGGCAAAATTCATTAATGACAAACACAAATCTCGTCTTTCCAATCTCTCCCCCTTAAAAAAAAAGCCTATATTTCTCCCTCTTTGACATCAAAGAAAAATATGAGCAATAACTCAACATAAGTAACCATCTTCAAATCCCACACAATTATCCCTAAGAGGAAACCCCAATCATTAGTATAATCTAAATACATGCTTGAAGTTCTCTAGACTAATGCACATCAAAATGCACTAGTTCAAACTAGGAAGGGGTAAAATCCCCAACTTCTATCGAAGATACTCAAATGTATCTTTGCACAAAGCCTCAAATGTATCTTTGCACAAAGCCTTTGTAAAGACATCTATAACCTACTCTTTTGTAGGTACATATTCCACTTTTACTTCATTGTCCAACACCTTTTCCTTTAAGAAATAATACTTAATAGAAATATTCTTTGTTCTGGAATACAATATGAGATTCTTAGAGATATTTATCACACTTGTATTATCACACAAATGAATGAAATCAGTTCATCAAACATCAACCAATATCCTTCAATGTTTGTTTCATCCAAAGTATCTAAGTGCAATATGATGTAGCTATAATGTACTCATTTTTTGTAGTTAATAAAGACACATAATCCTAATTTTTACTTATCCATGAAATTAACTAGGAACCAAAGAAAATTTTCCACCACTAGTACTCTTTATGTCATCAACACTTCCTGCCTAATCTGCATCGGTATAATCTTTTAGAGTAAAATTTGATCAATTTGGATACCACAGTTGAAAATATTTTGTACCTTTCAAATATATGAAAATTATCTTTACTACAACAATATGTGACTCTTTCAAATCTTGCTGAAATCTAGCTGCACTTAAGACAAACAACATACATGTTATCCAGTCTAGTAGCAATCAGGTATAATATTCCTCCAATTTTTTATCTATACTTTCTTGCATTGGTCTTAGGAGATTTATCATCATTAGTCAACTTGCATTTAGTTGTCATAGGAGCAGTCATAACTTTAAGAAACCCCCTATCAAAAAATTGTATAAAATCTTGGCGAATATGTAAGTTTTGTAATAAAAAATAATAATTTTTTATTGGCAAATCTTTCCTTTTTTAAAAGAATTTTTTTAATTTTGTTGGCAAATTTTTTTATATCAAATTTTTTTTAGTAGAAAAAAATGGTGAATCTTAGAAAATAATAAGAATATACATTAATTACTATTGTTAACCCTTTCATTTTGAAAACAAATAGTTTTTTATAGAAACATAGAGGCATGAAGGTGGTAATCATTAATAAGTTTAAGGGGTAGACTCTAGTTTATTTACTTTCTACTATTAATTTAAAATAATCTAATAGCCCTCTTTGTTTATGAGAAAAAATGTACCAATTATTTGTAATAATCATGGGGCCAAAAATTGCTTTTAGACCATTGATTTTCATTGAGGTCAGCAATTCAAAAGTAGTTTGAACCCTCATGAGCATTACTTGTAGGTACAATTTACCTCATGGAATACAACTAAGGTCATTAGATTATATTATAAATTAATTTTGGTAACTAAAAATTATTGATATAAACATAAAATAACTATTAATTATGATATATTATTGGTAAATTAATTTAGATTTTGACAATAAATTATAAAATGTTGGTGAATCTGATTCAATCATGTATCAAATATTGTGGTGAATATTTGACTTAAAAAAATTAATAAAATAAACTCTTTGGCTATTTAACTAACACTAAAATAAAAATTTATAAAAATGTGGTGATTTGGGTCACCTTAAAGTTGAACTTATTAGCCAAATTTTGTTTCCCAAATTTCAAAAAATAGCCAATTGGCAAATATTAGCCACTAAAAAAATCACTACATAGGAGTACATGTCCAAAACATAATTTTTACCACTTTCGATCGAATGCCATGTTCGATCAGACCAAAAAAATCATTCGATCAAATGTATTATTTTAAATTTGTTCGATTGAATATATAATTATTAAGAAAAGGGGTTCAATCAAACACAAGTTCAATTGAACACAGGTTCGATCAGACCCCTTTTTTAAGTGTTTTTTTTTAAAGAACATGGTCATTAAATTTTTTTATGTTTAACATGCTTGATAGAACATGGGTTCAATCGAACCCCCCAACTAGAGATCTCCTCCCCAAGATCTACTAGTTTCTACAAAGTTTTAGCCTTCGAAGCTCAAATTGAGGACTCAAATAGAACAATCTTGACAAACCCAAATGCATTATAGTAGTACTCGAAGTGATCTTTCCAATGATTATAATTTTAATATATATTGAGTTTATTATAGTTTTTTTTAGATTAACTAAACATATGTTTCTCACCAAACATCAACTGATCTTTTCAATGCTTATCAAAAAATAGTAAACTAGTGAAAATAAATTCTAAAAAATTTCGAAATTATTAGTGAAAACAAACATATGCCAAAATTATTATTAACTCAATTTAAAAAAATAAAATATGAAATACTAAAGATAATGTTATGAAACTAACTGCAAACATTAGAAATTGATGTTACAAAACTAAATTCAAAAGAATCACATGCATATCTATTTTAGAAAAAAAGTTATTCCTTACCAAATGAGTATCACTCTTTAAAAATGTTGTTTATTGTTAAAAGCTAGTTTCTGAGGGAGATACAAAAATAGATACAAATTGATTCCAAAATTTTTAAAATATATATATTTAGAATCTACATACAAACTGTCACAAATTACTAGTTCACATTCTCTACAAAATTCCTTATGATTTATCATTAATTGGTGTTTGAATGTGATTTTTTTTCTCAAAATATTTATTATAGTGTCAAAGTTGGCTAAAAAGTGTAACCCACTATTGTGTGATCACCCTACATACCGGTTTAGAATTCTCCAATCCAAACTTTTTCAACAACTCTCTAACATACTTTAATTGAGAAATAAAAATACCCTTACTGTTTTGATTTACTTGAAATCCAAGAAAGAAATTGAACTCACCAACCATAGACATTTCAAATTCCTTTTGCATTTCACCAGCAAATTTTTTGCACATACCATCATTTCCTCCAAATATTATGTCATCCACATATGCAAAAATGATTAGAATCTTTTCTGATTCAAATTTAAAATAATGTTTACTATTGGTAGAGCCCTTTTGTAGTCCTACTTCTCATGCCTTCCATACCAAGGTCTAGGTGCTTGCTTCAATCCATATAACACCTTCTTCTATCTATAAGCAATATTTGGATCATTTGACAACTTAAATCCTTCTGATTGTTCAATGTAGACTTCTTATTTTAGTTCCCCATTCAAAAATGTTGACTTCACATCCATCTAACAAATTTTAAATATTTGCACTCTTAAAAAGCCACAAATATCCTAATAGCTTCCATTCGCACAACAAGATCATATGTCTCTTCAAAATTAATGTCTCCAATAGGTGAGTGTAACCTTTACATGCTAATCTAGTCTTGTTTCTTACAACATGACCATTTTCATCTAGCTTATTTCAGAACACCCATTTTGTTCCAATAGCATTTTTATTTGTCACTCTAGGGACTAATTCTCAAGTTTGATTCTTCTCAATCTAATCTAACTTTTCCTTCATAGCCTTCATCCAATTCCAATCATTATGTATGCCTCTTCATCTGTCCTAGTTTCAACTTCAGAAAGTAAACACAATAGAACTCATTTTTCAATAGCTTTACTTCTTGTAAAAAGCCTTTGTTCCTATCTCCAATAATTTGATTTTCAAAGTGATTCTTCTAAACATACCTCAGGGTCTTAGATATAGTTGCCAGAGCAACCTAAGTTTCTTTCTTCTTATCGTCTTCTCCGCTCTTCTCTTTTACTTTACCTATGAACTCATTAGATTCATATCCTTCTTGTATACCAGAGTCTTTAGAAATATTTCTGTCCACCTTAATAGTTGCACTTTCAATAATTTTATTTAATCTCTTATTATAACATTGGTAAACATTTCCTTTTGTAGAATGTTCTTGGAATATACCTTCGTCTGCTCTATTTTCAAACTTTCCAAGATTGCATTCATCTCTCTAGAAGTAGCATTTACATTCAAAAACTTTGAAATACCTTACTAGTGGAATCCTTCCATGTCATAACTCATATGATGTCTTCTGATACTTCTTCCTGAATAGAACTATGTTAAGGTTATATACAACAATATGTATTGCTTGTTTATCCTATACATTTTCTTCTTTGATATTAGTTCTTTTTGCTTCTTGTATAGTCCCGTTCATTCTTTCCACTACACCATTTTGTTGAGGGGTGCTAGGGGTAGGCAAAATTCTCTTAATGCCATATACCAAATTCATCAAAAACAAACTCTCCTCCTCTATCTGATCTTGAGCATTTGGTTCTTCTATCAACTTGATTTTCAACTCTAGTTTTGAATATATTCACCTTTTTCTAATACCTCCGACCAAGTCATTCTAAAATTATCATCAATGAAGAGCATGAAATACCTCTCACCTTGTAAACTCCTTGTTCTTGTTAGACCACTTAAATATGTATGTATCAAATCCAATAGTTTGGTAGAAGATTGTTCCTTTCCTTTGAATGTTTCCTTTGTTTTTTTTCCCACTTGACATTCTTTGCAAACACTGTTATCTTGTTTAGTCAGTCTTGGTAAGTCTCTGATAGATCTTGTCAAACTAATCTTCATGAAATTGTCAAAATTGATCTGACACATCCTCTAGTGCCATAGCCAACTTTCATTCATGTGAGATAATAAGAAATATCCTATAGAAACTTCCTATTGATGCATGTTTCTATTTGTCCTCTTTCCTACAACAAGAACAAATTTAGATCTCTTTTGGATCTCACATCCACCATCCTAAAAAGCAACATTATAACCATTTTCGCACATCTAACTAATACTCAAGAGATTATAATGTAATCCTTTCACATAGTATACATTATTAGTGTTATGTTTACCATAAGGTAATAGAACCTATTCTAACAATCTGAGTAGTCTGATCCTATCCAAATCTAATACCACCATCATACTTTTTAAATTTTACAAACTTACTTTTGTAACCAATAATATGTTTTAAACATCCACTATCAATCAACCATTCATTTATATCTCTTCTAAAATGAAACGTTGATGCAATAGTTTCAACAACCTTAGACATTTCCTTGTTATTGCTAGGTTTAGATTCATCTTTCTCGACCAATATAAAAATACAAGGACTCTTTGGCTTTTAGTAGGAGATAAAAATACTAGATATTTTCACATGACTATATTGAAACATAGGGTTGCAAATAGAATCTCTTACATAGAGTACAATGGTAGTCATTTCAAGAAGGACGAAGATATTAGAAGACAAGTTGTCCTTTTTTTAAGCAACCTTCTCTCATCGAATGATGGAATTAATAATGCAATGCAAGATTATATTGTAGAAGCCATTCATATACTAGTTAAGGAAGAGGATAACAAGATCCTAACTATTATTCCATCTAGGGAAGAGATCAAGAAAGTTGTCTTTTCTTTTGAAGGAAATAAGGCTCTAGGATTTGACGGGTTTCCTATGTTCTTCTTTCAGTGGTTTTGGGAGATTGTGGCTGACGATGTGGTGAATGTTGATAAGGAGTTATTTGGGTCAAGATGCCTTCTTCAAGAGCTAAATTCTACCTTCCTGGTCCTCATCCCTAAGCACCCAAGATGCAGACTTTGAAGGATTCAGATCTATATGTATCTGCAACTCTTTCTACAAAATTATCTCTAAGGTTCTGACCTCAAGGCTATTGATAATTCTTCCCTTCCTGATCTCTCCTCAATAGAATGGCTTCATTCTTGGAAGGAATATCTTTGATTCGATTATTACAGTCCATGAAAATGTTCATTCTCTCATGGAATCTAAGACCGAGGGATTTCTTCTCAAGTTGGACATTTCAAAAGCTTACGATCATGTTGAATGGGACATCTTACTCAAAATTATGAGGGCATTTGTCTTCAGCAATAGAGTTCTTTAGCTGATTGGTCAACTCATTTCCATGACTTCAACATCTATCATTGTGAATGGGTCTCCCTCATATTTCTTTAAGAATTATAGAGGGCTAAGATAGGGTGACCCCATTTCCCCTATTCTTTTTATTATTATGGTGGAATGCCTTGGTAGTAACCTAAAAAGGATGGTCGAGAAGGGATCCCTTATGGGTTTGAGGCCTTCATCCAGTAATATATTCTATTATCACCAACAGTTTGTGGATGATACCATGATAATGGGGAGATCTACAGTGGTTGAAGCTAGGAATCAGAAAAAAAATCTTGGGATTATTATGAGGCGACGACTGACCAAATGGTTAATAGATAGAAATTTTTTTATTTTTCTTCAACAATCTGGAGCTTAGGAACAATAAAATTGCCAAAATTTTTGGATACAGAGTGCAGTTAATACCATCAATTTATCTGGGCTTTCTCTTAGGTCTTAAGCCTCCTGAATCCTTATGGAATTTGTTGATTGATAGGTTCGGCAAAAAAGCTAGTTGGATGGAAAGGTGCCCTTCTCAGTCAAGCAGGTAAAATTAAACTTCTTAAAACTTCTCTTCAGAATCTTCCAATCTATTCCTTAAGTACTTTTTAAATCCCTTCTAAATTTGTAGAGGCCATTGAAAAAATTCAAAATAAAATTCTTTAGTCCGGTGTGGAAGAAACAAAAATAATTCTACTCATTGGTTGGGATGTTGTTTGTAGACCTAAAAATGTGGGAGGTCTAGGTCTCGGGAGATTAAAACCATGAATAGGGCTCTCCTTGCTAAGAAAATATGGATAACTTTTTCCTCTAATGGTGAATGGAACAATATTTTAAGGAGAAAATATATGGCCAATATTGGATCTCTTAAGACCTTTCTTGAATCTACAATTTTGCCTTGTGGGTCATCTTTCTAGAAAGATATGGTTAGAGGAAGGAAAATTATTCAAATGAGAGTCATCTAGAGTATAAGAAAAGGGAATCATACTAGGTTCTGGGAAGATAGATGGATAATGAAGCAGCCCTTAATTTCCTATGAGAGCTTCAATGGGTGGCTTGATACTTGGAAGGCTCTATATGGGACTCATGTTAAGGACTGCTAGAGGAATGCTAGTTAGGTGGATCTCTGTCAGATCAACATAGACCTAGATCCAATTCAATCTTCCTTGATGGTTTCTCAAATGGGCTCGAATCAGCAAGATGATCCTTTAGTTTGGATGCCTAAACCGTCTGGTAGCTTCTTGATCTCTTTGGTTGTCTCATTGATGTCCTATTCTCCCACCCCCTCCCTTTTGTGCTAAATCCTATATCAAACACCTTATACCTAAGGTCAACATATTCTTTTGGAGTCTACTTTGAAATAAAGCGCGCATAGTTGAAAATCACTGCAAGCATGGTTTCTAGTTCCACAATCGATGCTACCTGTGTAAGGAAGAGGTGGAAACGGCTAATCATCTTTTCCTCCACTGTTCGTATGTAGCTTCTATTTGGGGAAGAATTATTTCTCTCTAGAACATCTCTTGGGTGTTTTCTAGCTCTATAGAGGACCTCTTTATTCATTGGAATATGTTGGAATCCAAGAACACTGAAGGGGGGGGTGAATCAATGTTTTATCGGTATAATCAATTTTAACCTTATTAACAATGCAATTCAGTAACCATTAAACATAAAGGAATATAACAACAAATAGAAATGAAGCAACTAAAAGAGAATACACCATAACACAAATATTTATACGTGGAAAAAGTCAAAGAGGAAAAACCACGATGGGATTGGTGACCCACAATATCTATCCATTGGCCAAATAAATATTACAATAGGGGACTACACATATAGGAAGGCCAAGAGCCTAGAGCTATATTGGTTTCCTCCCAAAAAAGGCAAAATTGATCTCAAAAATTGTTGGAAAACTGCTCCCCCTGAGCTATACATTACTTCTTATGTCCCAAACATTTTTCACATCAACCTCTCCCTCTTTGACAGCAATGCCAAAAACCGAGACAAAAAAAAAACCAAGAAATGAAATTTTGTACAAACCAAAATGTGATTACCAGATCTAGATATACTTAAAAATATCTGGGTAAGCATTCTTCAAAAATCCTATTTATGCATCCCAACCTATCTTCAATGTGCTCAAAATGAATACAAAACCATTAAGAATATATGCATGAAGCTCTTCTTCTGATAGGTCTGTCGGAGTAGGTTTATTCATTAACTCTATGCTTTCCCTCTTCTGAAGTAACAAAGTGTTCAACTAGAGACTCACCAAACCTCTTAATTCCCTTGCACGAGGGATTAGCCTATCCATGTCCTTCTCTAATCTATAAATCTCATATTTCATTATCAAAATATGATCATCAATGGTACTAGTCAGTGTCTGAGTACCATCAAAATTGTTAACCAAATGTTCTAATCGGGCCTTTGCCGCCTTCACCTCAAGCTCCGCTGTTAGTTTTCTGGTGTTAGTACAAGACCTATATATATTTCTAAACTCATTTAGAGACACATCAATATTTGTTATCTCATCTAATAGCTTAGCCTTGTCAAATGAAATCATGTTGTCACAAGTGACCTTCCGAGGTGCATTATACCACTGAATCAAATATTGTTTTGATACCTGCTAAAGAGTTTTAAACTCTTTGGAAATATGCTCTTTCAAACCTTTTAGTTTGGCGGATGGGCTTCCAATGTGATCTACCTTATATTCTAGTGCAAGCTACTGCAAAACTAGAATTAATTGCTCAATAACCTGCTTGTCTTCAGTCCCTTCCTTCCTTAGCTTCTGAGTTGCAGCATACATCAATTAAAAATTGCTCAGCTACTCAATATTCTTCTATGCAAAATCAACTTGACCGGATAAGTCAAGTGCCAATAATGAATAACTTTCCAAAATTTTCCCAGAGGATTCACCTCTTGACTTGCACTAGTGGCTTGGCCACTTGGTGTAGTAAGATTTTCAACTTTAACCTCTTCAGTATGTACGTTTGGTGTCAGAGGTTCAATATCCTCAACCTATTTATTTTATGTATCTACATCAATGACCTCTATATCTGAAATGATCTGTTCTAGTGTATCCTACTTATCCTATACAATTTCAATGTTATCTATCAGTATCTCTATATTGGGTATAAGTGGTTTTACCAGAGGAATATCTTCTATTATTTTTTGATCCAAAACCGGTGTATCCATTCCCAATATGCCTTTCCCTTTATCATCTACTGGGATATTTGGAGTGTTATACTTTTGAGGTACTTCTAGCGATGTAAAGAATCTAGGTTTATTTACAAAGAATTTTACCCAGGCTTCATGTGTCTCCTTAACTATTTCATTCACTCTACCTACCATGAGACTCACATGCCGATGTTTGTTTGGAAAATTATTTTATTTACAAAATCTAAACACTGCTTCATCTCTTCATTTGTTATGGCTCCACAAATAGTTAACAATTCTTGTACCTTTATATGTCTATCCTCTTCTTCCACAGATAACCTTCTAGCATCTAGTATACTATACAAATCTGCCGATATCTAGTTTTCAATCTCTAAAAGTACCTTTTTATATATATCTAAGTACAACAAAACTGATTCCTCAATTTCTATTTGCTCCTTGTTATCCATATGTAGATAGTAATGTATATTACTCAAAATTCCATCTTTAGTGATTTGATCAATCAATTCAACAACTGAAAGAGGAGGAATGACATCAATACTCTTACCGATTTCGAGAGCTATATCTACATCCGATTTCTTCTTCTTGCCGGGAGTAGATGTAGACTCCTTAACCGATTTCCTCTTCTCTGTGGGCTTCCTCTCCTTCAAAAATTTTCTTTGGTGTTGTTGGAGGGGTAACCTTCACTTTCTGCTTCTTTTCTTCCTCTGCCTTCTTCCTTGGTATCCTGATGAAAGTTTTGGGAATCTTTGAGGGTACAACATCAGTATAAGAACCAGATATAAAAGGGGAAATATAAATCTCTGATTTCTTCCTCTTTACTACACCCTTGCCAGTTGCTGCTACCGATGGAGTTTGCACAGCTGCCAGAGATGAACCTTCAGCTAGTCCAATAATCTACTTTATCTCAGAGGACATATTTTGTACAACTTCCCCAACCTTCTTGATACTTACTTCCCTTTTCTTCTTACTAAATCCAATTTCAACTTCAGTTTCTTTTTACTTTGCACTCCCAAAGGATTTCTCTGCTTCATCAACCGGGCCATCAAAAAGAGTCTTGGCATACAAGTTCAAGATCTGTGTGTTTGGTGTGGAGCCTGATCAGTCTCCAAGTGGGATATTGTTGAAATGTGGTGACTAATCAGCAAAGTACTGTACACTCAACATGTATCCTTGCCCCCGAGAAAAATTTTTTTGGGTATTTTTTTGATGAAAAATGACATTGTAATAAAACCCTAAAAAGGCCGACTTTGTTTTTGCCCTAAAAACACATGTTATAAGCAGCTAGGATGCTTAAGGCATTGCAAGGTTGATGTACTATTTTTGCTAGATAATAAGAAAGATTGGACGACTGTGTATGGTGGACATAACCCATTCTGGGTGAACCACGTTAAATCTTTGTGTTATCTGTGTCCTGTTTTATTTCTTTATCTTTTGTATTTAAATCTACATATAATTGTTAGTTCATATTTGCTTCGGATCTGCTTGAAACCCTAACAATTGTTATCAGAGCAAGGTATTCTGTAAATTGGCAGGAGTCTCAGATTTGAGTGGGAGCAATGGAGGATTCCAAATTCAAGGTCAAAAAGTTTAATGGCCAGAATTATCAGTTATGGAAAATGTAGATGGAGGATTACCTATATGAAAAGGATTTGTGGCAGCCATTGGAAGGAAAGGAAAAGAAAGCGACCACAATGTCAGATGAATAGTGGGACATTTTAGATAGAAAGGCACTGGGATCCATTCGATTGTTCCTTATGCCGTGTATAGCATTTAATATAACAGAAGCAAAAATGACTATAGATTTGATGGCAACATTGGCTAAGTTGTATGAGAAACCCTCGACTTTGATTAAGGTATTTCTTATGAAGCGTTTGTTTAATTTGAAAATGAGTGAGGGAGGTTCTGTAGCGGAGCACTTAAATGAATTTAATACAATTACCAGTCAATTGTCTTCAGTAAAAATTACCTTTGCAAAAGAGGTTAGGGCTCTCTTGATTTTATGTTCTTTGCCAAAAAGCTAGAATAGCTTGGTTATGGTTGTAAGTAACTTTGTCTCTGGTAAAAATACTTTGGTATTTGATGATATTGTTGGTGTTATCCTAAGCAAGGAAATGCGAAGGAAAAGCATAGGTGAGACTCCAACATCATCAAGTAGTGTTTTGAATGTGGAGAATAGATGAAGATCAAAGGAAAGAGGAAAAGGCCCTTGGAATGAGAAGTCACGAGGGAAGTCAAAGAAAGGATGCTCTCAATCTAGAGGAAAGAAAGATTGCTAGTACTGCGGAAAGCCTGGTCATCTAAAGAAAGACTATTGGTCTCAGCAAAACAAAGAAGGAGACAAAAATGAAAATGACAGTAAGGAAGCTAATATTGCAAGTAATACTTTACAAGATGCTTTAATCTTATGTTTGGATACTGTTAATGATTCCTGGGTAATAGATTCTGGGGCTTCATTTCATGCTACACCCCATAGAAAATATTTTCTAGATTATGTTCAAGGTGATTTTGGACAGGTATATTTGGGTGATGATGAGCCCTATCAAATTATTGGAAAAGGAAAGATAAAGATGAAGTTGTAGAATGGAAATGACTGGTTTCTGCAAGAGGTAAGACATCTTCCTAACTTAAGAAGAAATTTAATTTCTACAGGGCAACTAGGTAGTGAAAGTTACATAGTTACCATCTCAGATAGTATCTTGAAGGTCAGTAAAGGATCATTAGTAGTAGCTAAAGCTGTGAAGGTAGACACATTATATCTGTGTACTAGTAGCACTTACTCTACCTTAGCTGCTACAGATAAAGTTACTGTAGGGACAACAACAATAGATGTTGCAAGAATAGATTCGATAATGTGGCACCATAGGCTTGGGCACATGAGTGAGAAAGGGATGAAAATCCTTCACTCCAAAAATATATTGCTAGGACTAAAGAAGATTGATTTAGAGTTCTGTGAAAACTATGTTTATGGCAAACAGAAAAGAGTCAGATTTCTCAAGGTTGGGAAAGAGAAGAAGAGTGAGAAGTTAGAGCTTGTGCATTCAGATGTATGGGGACTGGCTCAGGTATCATCTCTTGGTGGCTCTTGTTATTATGTTGTTTTTATTGATGACTCAAGCAAAAAAACATGGGTATATTTCCTAAAACAAAAATCAAATGTTTTTGAAACTTTTAAGAAATGGAAAGCTTTGGTTGAGAATGAGATAGGAAAAAAGTTGAAGTGTCTTAGATAGGATAATGGAGGTGAGTATTGTAGCAAAGCATTTGAAGATTACTGTTCCTTAAATGGGATTAGAAAGCAGAAGACAGTTCCAGGAACTCCACAAGAAAATGGTGTGTCAGAGAGAATGAATAGGACTATCATGGAACGCGCAAGGAGCATGAGATTTCATGTTGGATTGCCCTTACATTTTTGGGTAGATGTTGTACATACTGCTGTCTATTTGATAAATAGAGGACCTTCAACCCCTTTGGATGGTGGTATTCTAGAGGAGGCATGGACTGGTAAAAAGGTAAATTATTCTTTTCTGAAAACCTTTGGTTGTGAATCTTTTGTCCATGTTGATAAAGAAAACAGAACCAAGCTTGATGCTAAATCTCATAAATGTACCTTCATTGGATATGGGATAGATGAATATGGCTATCAATTATGGGATTTTGAAAATAAGAAAATAACTAGAAGTACTGATGTTATATTCAATGAGAAGGTTATGTATAAAGAACTGATGTAGGAAAAGAAGCATGAATAGGACAAACAAGAATATGTGGTGTTGGATGAGAATCTTGAAAATGAAACGCCACAGGTACCTGATGCTCAACAACAATAGAATGTCCCACAAACTCCTGAAAGTGTTAGATGTTCTACGAGGTCAAGTAGACCCCCTAAAAGATTTTCTCCTTCTTTGTATTCTATATTATTAACTGATTCTGGTGAACCAGAAGAATATGAAGAAGCAATGCAGGTGGATACTAAACAATAGTGGGAGCTAGACATGAGAGAGGAGATGGACTCCTTGATGAAAAATAAGACTTGGGACTTAGTCCCTTTACCTGCAAAAAAAAGAGCCTTGCCTAGCAAATGGGTTTATCAGCTGAAGGAGGAGGAAGGAGGTTAGAAAAGATATAAGGCCAGACTTGTGGTAAAAGGTTTTGCACAGAAAAAGGGTATAGATTATGATGAAATATTTTCTCCAGTTGTAAAAATGACTTCAATTAGAATTGTACTTAGTCTTGTGGCTGCAGATGATTTACATCTTGAACAATTAGATGTGAAAACAACTTTTCTCCATGGAGATTTGGAGGAGGAAATTTACATGTTGCAACCACAGGGATATGAGATCAAAAGTAAGGAGAACTTGGTGTGTAGGTTGAAGAAAAGTTTGTATGGCCTAAAGCAAGCACCGTGACAATGGTATTTAAAATTTGATAGTTTCATGGCTGAACACGGTTATCATAGATGTCATTCTGATCATTGTGTATATTTTAAGAGATTGGATAATGGCAGTTATATTATCCTGTTGCTTTATGTTGATGACATGCTTGTTGTTGGTTCTAACATGGAAAACATAAATGATCTTAAACATAAATTAGCCAAGTCATTTGCTATGAAGGATCTGGGTGAAGTTAAGCAAATTTTGGGTATGAGGATTACACGGGACAGAAAAAATAGAACCTTGAATTTGTCCTAAAGTGAATATATAAAGGTGTTGAAAAGATTTAACATGCAAGATGCAAAAGCAGTTAGTACACCTTTGGCTAGTCATTTCAAATTGACTAAGGAGATGTGCCCAAAGGCATAGGAAGAAGTAAAGAAAATGTCTAACATCCCGTATTCATCAGCTGTTGGCAGTCTGATGTATGCAATGGTATGGACAAGGCCAGATGTTACACATGCATTGGGAGTTGTGAGCAGGTTTATGAGTAATCCAGGTATGGAACATTGGAATGCTGTGAAATGGATCCTTCGATATTTGAAAGGAACCACTAATAAGGCATTATGTTTCAAAGGATCTAATGCTAATCTGAGTGGATTTGTTGACTCTGTTCTGCCAGGTGATAATGATTCACACAGGAGCACTATAGGGTATGTTTTTACTATAGGGAGAACTACAGTCAATTGGATTTCTAGGCTGCAAAAGGTTGTTGCACTTTCAACCACTAAAGCTGAGTATGTTGCTGCTACAGAAGCCATCAAGGAGATGATTTGGTTACAATGTTTTCTAGAGGAATCAGGTCAGACATAGGAGGATCGCCCATTGTATACTGATAGCCAGAGTGCCATTCATCTTGCAAAGAACTCTACTTTTCATTCAAGGAAAAAGTACATTCAGCTCAGGCACGACTTCATCCGGACTGTTTTGGAGGAGGGTCAGTTACGGCTTGAGAAGATTCACACAAGTGAGAATCTTGTCGATATGTTCATGAAGGCAGTTCCATAGGAGAAGCTGATTTCTTCATCAGTTTCTATTGGTCTTCTTGATTGATAATTGTGGAATTTATACCAGTCGAGTCCTAGTGTTTTATCTGGTGGATGTTGCATGTACAGTGGTGTCATGTAGCATCGGTCTCCAAGTGAGAGATTGTTCGGTGTGGAGCCTGATTAGTCTCCAAGTGGGAGATTATTTAAATGTGGTGACTAATCAGAAAAGTATTGTACAGTCAACACGTATCCTTGCCCTAGGCATGGGTTCGGGGGCGGCAGCCCCCAAGAAAAGTGTGGGTTTGGGGGCAGGAGCCCTCAAGAAATTTTTTTTGGGTATTTTTTTGATGAAAACCAACATTGTAATAAAACCCTAAAAAGGCCAACTTTGTTTTTGCCCTAAAAATGCATGTTATAAGTGGTTGGGATGCTTAAGGTATTGCACGGTTGATGTACTATTTTTGCTACATAATAAGAAAGATTGGATGACTATGTATGGTGGACGTAATACATTCTGGGTGAACCACGTTAAATCTCTGTGTTATCTGTGTCCTGTTTTATTTCTTTATCTTTTGTATTTAAATCTGCATATAATTGTTAGTTCATATTTGCTTTGGATCTTCTTGAAACCCTAACACTGTGCATCTACCTCGTAGCCCATCTCACTTATCTAGATCTTCCTTGGTTGCACTACCTCCATCAGTGTTTTATCCTTCTTTACCATAAAACATATTTTAGTTGAATATTTATCGACAATATACTTTGGAACCCTTTCTCTCTTCTTCATTGCCTTTTGTAATGATTTGAAATAACCCCAAAGAATGGAGTCCCTATCCTATCCCACATTCCTTATAGAATCTTTAATTTATTTTTCTACTGATATGTCAAATGCCCATTGGGTCTTACCAGTTCAGGGTAACTCATTCAGAAAGAAAAGCATTAAATAGGCAATAAGGTTGCCATACCGGAAATACCCTTTTTCTCACTCTTAATCTTCCCTAGAGGTTTATAATCAATTCATCACACATCCATTGACATAGATCCATCTTTTCATTCTCCTTAATCATTTTGTGAGCATAGAAAATGCATGAACTGGAAACAAAGCTCAACCAATTTCATTGTGTTACCTTGTAACCGATGATCATGCTTGCAAATTGAATTACTTTGTCTCTGGTAGTGCTAATTCTCATTGACCGGTTGTCAGATGTTGCACCAGTTAAATTTTCCACCTCATTATTAGATATCTTCTTCCTTCTAGGGGTTGGCTCAGTATGGGGTAAACTGGTGATCGCATGAATAACCTCCTTGGTGATCTTGTGGGGCTGGTCTAGCCATATGAATTTGCCATGGACTCGAATCAATGTATACCAGATCAATTCATCATCGAATTCTAGCATCTCCACAATATCAATAAAACCCCGATCCTTCAGAATTTGAAATTTTGGTTTCATCGACCCATCCTGATTCAGCAAGGTGCCAATATACGTGTTCTTGATCTCAAGAGAACCCAAATCCTCCAAAGTGCAGTGAATGTATGTACCAACATCCTTGACATTCAAAACTCCTTCATGAACCCTAGGAAATATGCCAATTGAATCATTGACCTCCACAATCTGAGGGCATTGCTTAAAAATAGGTCATGGATGGTCCTTGATGTCGACAACAATAGGGGTAGCCACACCTATTGGAGTGAAAGATGATCTAGAAGCCATTGCGAATAAAAGATAGCTCAAAAACTAATAAAATACCTCACAACCTTCGCGAGTGAAAGATTTTAAAAATCCTCTTGTAAATGCAGTGGAATTTTCTTGAAATTATTTAATCACCTTGAATCGCCTTGAAATCGCTCTTCTTTGCTTTGAATGTTGTGTGATAAAAAATGAACCAGCATTTCCCTTTTATTCTGTGAAAAACCCTAATTCCTCATTGACACCGGATTCAAAATCCATTATCTCAGTGCCAATGAATCTTCAAATTGACTTCTCAAAGATCTGTAACAGGATTTCAGACCTCTACCAGGGGTAATGCAAAATTCATCATTAATTTTCCTCCCCCTAAGGCTAATGCCTTAGTTACCCGATAATTTTCCTACCAGTGTAGGAAAATTCTGCTCTATCGGTTGAGTAATTGGATCAATTGTCTCTGTTGGTTGATATTTAGATTTCCTAACCCATTTCCTCTCATGCTACTTTTGGATATCTTCAACAATATGTTTTCCTTTTTCATCATTTCCTACTAGATTGTTCTTGCTTCTGCAAAATTTGGCAATATGTCCTATTTTGTTGCATGCATAGCAAGTGAGATTGTTCTTTTGAATTGCCTTTTTGATTCCTTGACCATTCTTCAACCTAAATTGAATAGCCATACATCCAAAATTTCTACATGCATGACATCTGACATTCATTCTACAATCTTATGTTCTATGACCATACTTATTACACTTTGAACACTGACCGAGAACAACATTATTATTCTGATTTGCTCTATTTCTGCATTGTCTATCTCTATGACCAAACTTATTACAAACAAAGCATCTACCATTAAATGTATGTGCATTTGATTTCCTTATCGGTAATTTTTTATTCCGGTTGTCTGGTGGATTCTCTTGATCTGTAGTACTGTAGCTCTCTCCATGCTCAAATCCAAGACCTCTAGTGTCTCCTGTGTCTCTTTGATCCTTCAATAATTCATCAAGCCTTGCCAAATTGACCCTCAACTTTTCTTTTTATTCATTTGTAGCATCCAAATCACTTCTTAGGATTGACATCATCCTTTCCAACTCTTGCTCATTGTTTTGTGATTGCACCAACTCAGTTCTCAACACATCATTTTCATGTGCCAACCTAATGTATTCCTCAAATCTATCTTTCAGAGATCTGCCAATATTTTCTTCATTCTTCTTCCAGTCTTCAATCTCCTTGGACATCCTCATAGTCATGGCTTGCATTTCATTCTTCATGACACTATTCTCCTGACTCAGTTTCTGACATTATTTCTTAAGGGCATCCTTCACTTCATCATCTAGATTTTGTAAGAGTTTCTTCCTTTTAGCTTAAGCAAATGACAACCTCTCTTGTAGGGTAAGAATGATTTCCTTTGCAGAGTTCAATTCATCTTGCAACTTCAATCTCTTAATCCTTTCAGCATCATAATCCTCAAGTGCAACTTCAAGTTGTTTTTGTAGACTCATCTCCATGAATTCCAGATTCAAGATCTTCCTCAAGCTGTTAGACTTACTCCAAGGCACCACGCTCTAATACCAATTATTGGAATCCAAAAACACTGAGAGGGGGAGGTGAATTAGTATTATGTCAGTATAATCAATTTCAACGTTATTAATAATGCATTTCAGTAACCAATAAACATAAAGGGATATAACAACAAATAGAAATGAAGTAACCACAAGAGCATACATTGTAACACAAAGTTTTATACGTGGAAAACCTCAAATAGGAAAAACCATAGTGGGATTAGTGATCCACAATATCTATCGACTACCCAAATAATTAAATATTACAATAGGGGTCTGCACATGCAAGAAGGCCAATAGCCTAGAGCACACTACTCATCACAAAATGAGCCTCACTAACTGCAAACACCACATATGGAGTTACAAACAAAATTATGAACTCTAAGAGTGCATCTGCTATGCTGAATGAGTTCCAGTTAAAGCATAGTCTGTACTAGTTTACAATGTGTCCTTCCTTACCAGTATCTTACTTCACTTCCCAAACCTCTAAACCAATATCCAAGATCAACTACAAAATATTACATTTCTATTTTATTGATCAAGATTGCTCGCACAATATCACATCACTATATCCCATTACATTCTCTTACCTTATCAAAATAACCTAATTGGACTAACTTAAATACCCTTCCCAAATAGAAACATAAATGGCTTATGTCGGCTTACAATGATATTGTAATTTATTTACATGTCGGCCTAAGCAAAAATAAATTCATTAAACTTCAAGACCAAAGCCTTTGATAGTTGTCGTGTAGACCTCTTGGATAAATCTCCCATGTCGGCCTCATATAGTGATTCCTATTTTGTCAGTTTTCCTTATCTTCTAGTGCTGGTTTAATTGAATGTCGGTTGCCAAACAATGTATAGTGGTGAGTAACGGTTAAGTGGCCAGCCAAATATAGTGTGCGTTGCTAGCAATGACAACAAAACTAAAACCGGATGAGTGTCAATTGCCAACATAATACCCTCTCTTTGAATCCCACTATCTACAAGTTATGGTATTTCAACTTTCTCCACATTGCTTGGGGTGTATGGAAGGAGTGAAAGAAAAGAATCTTTAGGGATAAGGGGCTACAAAGAATATTGTGTATGAGAGAATATACAAGCTAATTGTGGAAAACATACATTGTATCCCATGTAATGAGGATAAAAGGAAGGTTGTGGTTTGCACTGGCTATGACCTCAAGATGGAAAAAGATTGGCATATCAAAGGTGATCTTTCTAAGGCTTCTAGGCCAGTGAAAATGAATCATGAAGGTGCTTATTGGATTCACCTCCCTAGGGGATAGATAAAAGCTAATTTTGATGGGGTGGCTGAGGGAGATCTTGGGCCGACTGGGAGTGGGAGAGTGGTAAATGATCATAATGGCAATTTCATTTGAGCTATGGTACTCTCCTTGGGCTAATAGTCCAATCAAATAGCCAAAGCCATAGGAGCCTTCCAAGTAATCGATCTCGCAAATAAAATAAACTTAAAAAATATTGGGATTGAAGGTGATTCAAATAATATTATTGAGTGCCTTCTTGGCAAATCCCCCCTGATGGACTATAAAATGTTGGATATATGAAGATAAATCTCTCTTATCCAACTTCCATAAGGTTAGAATTTCCCATTGCTTTAGGGAAGCTAACAAGGTGGTTGACTATTTCGCCAATGAATGGGTCAAGCACATGGGCTGATAGACGTGGCAATCCTATAGTGAACTGGGAGCTAACGTTAGAGCCTTAATCAACTATGATATCACTCATGGGAAAATTATAATTTTTAATTATGATTAAGAGGAGTAGAGAATGGTATAGTGTCATCATTCAATATGGTGATGACATCTCAATTATCTCTATGGGTGGCGAGGGCTAGCACATATTTTGGGTGCTTTGGTTTTGTTGTTGGCTCTTTTTTCATTTCACTTACCCTGCGATCAATAGAAGAAAAGTCAGTGAGAAAATTGGGGAAGTAGAAAGAGGGTTGAGCCAAACAATTGTGAGATGCACAAGAAAAATTTAAATTTCTGGAGGCATATTGAGAGGGGGTGTTGAATCCTTTCCTCGATAAGCTCCATGGTGCTAACCAAAAAATTATAGTTTTTTTCTAAAAAAAGGAAAGATGAAGGAATTTTTCTCTCTAGGAGGAAGGTAAAGATAGATGAGAATCTCATTGGGGAAATCAAGAAACACAAAAAAAATCCCCAGGAAGTATCTTGTCCTACATGCTAGCCTCATTCAATTAATCCATGAGCATTTTGAAAATATGTCAACCCCGTCTAACCCCATTTCAGCTCTAGCCTCGAAAGGATATAATATTGATACTAGTATGTATGAGGATAAAGGTGAATGATACACTAAATGGGAAGAGGAAGAGTCTTCCTCCTCCAGGTATGTGTTGAAGAAAACCTGACAGAGCAAGCCTTCGGATAAAAAAGTTACCTCTGTGAAAACCCTCATTGGCACTTCTAAAAAGCTAAAGACAAGGAGAAAGCCTCCCCCAAGAAAAAGTTTGTTTCTTATTTCGAGGATTCTTCTATGGATTCCTCTACTGCCCCACATTCCATTGATGGTTCCTATACCTCTTACCCTCCCACCAATAGATAAAATAGGCCCAGATTCCCTCGAGATCTCAGACCTGAAGAACACTACTTCAAGCTTGACCGAGAATCTGTTGATGACATACTAGAAATAGCCAGAAACGGGGTGATTAACTACTTAAGGATTATTAAGTGGGTTTTGCATGAGATAACGGACCTTAGCATAAAGAACAAGGCTATCTCTAGTAAGCTGGATGATATGGAATTCAAAGGGGTGACTCTGAATGTTGATGGGGCTTTATGGACTGAGGAAGAGAAGATGTTGATGACCGAGTGCCTTCAGAGAACTTTTGAGCTCATGGATAAGATGAAGAAGGAAAATGAGAAAAAGATTAAGCATCTGGAAGGGGAAATTGGCAAAATCTAGAAAAATATGAACACCATCATGAAGCAAAGCCACAAAATTGTGAAGAATTATGCTACTACTATGAGCACCTTGGTGGATAAGTTGGAAAAAACCCAACAGGGACCCTATTTGTGGACTTGGAAGCTGACAAAGACAAAAACCAGAAAGAAGATTTCAGCCCATCAAAGAGGACTAGAGCCAACCTAAAGAGAAAAATGGGTTCTATGACTCAAGAGATCCAGGAGTTGAAGAAGGTGGCTTAGGAGATGAGTAACCTTGAAGCTAAGCTTCCCGATACCTTAAAGTCCTTAGGTTAGGTTTGTCTTGATAAATCAATGATGACTAGTAAGTACCAAACTGGTACTGAGAGGGCGGGGTGAATCAGTAGTGATAAAAATAGTTTCTCTTGAATCGGTTAGACTGAGAACCATGCCCTTTGACTGGAAAACAATAACACCGGTCTAAACTAGATTACTACCAGTTAAGCACAAAGAAAGACATAAACTGGTAACTCAGCTTTCCACACAATCTAACATCTTATTTCCACTTCACCCATATGCATACACTAGTAATACTTTAATAGGAATGTAAAGACTTATAGGTTCAACATGCTTTACTACTTAACAGAGAATAATAAAGCATCATATGAAAAGCATGACGCATAACACACATATTATTCATGTGGAAACCCAACTGGGAAAAACCACGGTGGGGATGAATATCCACAAGTTGTTCTTTGAACCCTTTTGAAGTCTACTCTCTTAGGAGCCTAGTCTGGTTAAAGAATTTACAATAGGTTCTGTTAGGAACCAATCTTGCTAGGGATCACCTAGTTAAGGGATGGCTAACATACCCTATTAAGGGTTAAACCTGGTTAAAGGTTACCTTGTTAGAGGATTTTTAGAACTCAATGATTTTGAGTCACCCTGTTAAAGGATTTATAGCAAGCCAATTAAAGCTACCCTATTAAGGGATTTTTCAACTGTTGAAGTGGTTAGAGGTCAATAGGTATTACAATGATCTGGTAACAACACTCAATGCCAATGTAGATCCGCTTCATTTCCTTCCTTCTGCACTCACACTCTATAAGTATCTATTCTCATATCTGGTCTGGCAAGAATCACGTATGTTTGCACTTAGATGCACAAACAACATTTTCCAACAACCTCAACATGAAAAACAACATCAACCTTATACGAAATAGATAGGTCGATAGCATAAACCCTATACCCTAAATATTTAGGTTAAGCAATTCAGTCAGTTCAATCCTGACCATTGAACACTTTTCTTTGAATACAACGGTCTTGAACAGATCTCAAGATGTTCTCCATCATTCATTCTTCATCGCATCTTGGAGGCAATAACCCATCATGCATTCTCCACCATTTGCAGAGACTTTCAACATTCTCGAGGTAGACAAGATCAATCTCCTTCATGCAAGATCCTTCATGCACATAGAGCTGATGTGGCAACACAATCTATTCTTCATTACAATGCTAGCGCAACACACAATGTCATCGGTTGAATCACATAGGCATAGAACACTTCAATTGGAAACTCTGAAGCTAAGACTACCAACCAGTAGTCATACCATATGAAATCTTGATACAAAACATTCCATATACCGGTTCACATTCCAACATACCGGTTCTCTTGCACAAACATATCGCTTCACTTGTTCACATATACCCATTCACATTTTCACATATACCAGTTCACATTTCAACATACCGGTTCACTTGGACAAACATACCGCTTCACTTTTTCACATATACCGGTTCTCTTGCAAGTGCTTACTTAAATATACTAGTTCACTCGTCATCATATTGACATTAATGACAACATACAATATCATCATGTCAACATACTCTGCACATATGCCAACATGTCTTTCTGGTGTTAGCTTTTTGTTGACTTCTGGTTCGTTGTTGCTGTCCCTTTTTGTCTGTTATACAACTTTCCTTTCTTAGTGAACTTTGTTTGAATATTTTATCTAGCTTGTAAACTCTATGGTTTTGAGTCCCTGTAAAACCCATTTTTCCCTTTAATAAAAAACAATCACCATCTTCATAATCTAACTAATCATCTGAAATACCATAATCATCTTTAACATAGTAGGCTTTCTTATTGAACTTTCCTTTGCTTTCCTTAAAATTTTGTTTTGTTCCTCTCTCCAAACATCTAGATGCATAATGACCAATCTTTCCACACTTAAAACATTTAAGGGGTAACATACCTTTATACTTTTTGGTTCCTCTATTCATCTTTCTCACAAAGTTCGCTTGCAACTCATCTAAAGCTTTGATACTTTAAATGTTGTCTAAGTTCTTGCTTTGTCTTTACCAAACTTCATCATCTTGAATGTACTCAAGGTTCCATACAATTGCTCTCTAGTGAATTTGGACGGATCATAAGTTTCCTCAATAGATGAAATCTTGTCATTGTATAATTTTAATAAAATCTTCATGATCTTCTCTATCACATCCTTATCATCCAAGGTACCACCAAGATCTCTAATATTATTCACTGCACTGTCAACCTTCAAAAAATAACTTGTTATGTCTTCACATTCTTCCATCCTCAAGTTCTCATATCTGCCTATAGTAGTCTACATCTTAGCTAGCTTAACTCTGTCATTTTCTTCATAGATATTTTTCAATATTTCCCAAACTTCATAATAAGTATCTAATGCAACAACCTTTGATAATTTAGTTTTAGATATGGAACTTAAGATAGCATACCTTGCTCATTCATTATCTTCATAGGCTTTCAATGTCATCCAAGGTAGTAGGAGCATTAGCTAGCATCCCATACTTTATTTCCATAGATTTTGAAGTGATGTAACTCAGAGAAATCAAGTATTCTCTCATCTTCACTCTAAAAAAAACTATACTCAAATCTTTCAAAGGTAGGAATACTCAATTTATGTTCCATCGAATCTTCCTCGATCGTTTAGTCTCACTTTATAGGAACCAAATCTTTGATACCAATTGTTGAATATCTTGAACAATTAAGAGGGGAGGTGAATTAGTTGTACCAATTAAATTTTTTTACTTAATCCACAAAAACAATTCTAGTAAACAAACTTTTGATAACTTAACCATAAATAGATATAAGAACAAAAGAGCACCAAAAAAAAAATACACAAGAACATTAGATATACATGGAGAGCCCGATCAAAAAACAACAAAGAATGTTAATTCTCAATTATGAAACACCTATTAGGGTGACATTAATTAAGGTGATTTTTATAAAGGGTGGCTCACTGTTACAATTCTCATTATAGGTGGGCTCATTGTCTAGCTACAACTACCAGAAAAGGAAGGGCTCACTACTTGGAAGAATAAGAAAGAAAAAGAAAGAATTTGCCACTGAAGCACAACTATCGCAAAACTGCAATGTCAAAAGAAACCCTTGGTTCACTGCCTGTAGTACCAAACAATAATAACACACAATATTGCTACTTAACCACAACGTCACACAACCTTGTACACATTTGCATAAAATAGATCTTCATTTTCAATCCACTTGCTTCTATATATTTTGTGTTACAATCATCCTTAATTTATACTAATCTCTTGAATTAAGAATCTCTCCAAGTTGGCCAAAAAACAATTCATTGAAACACAATTTGAAATAGGTCTGCACTAAAAATTCTTCTAGTAGAAAGGAATGAGAAGTGTACCACACCACAATGCACAACATCAATCAAAACAACACATTATCCATATGCCACAAATGCCAAAGAAAGAAAACATAATCATTCAAGGTCAACTGAACCTAGAATGAACATATCAAAAACCATGATTTTGGAGCTCATCATCATAATCTGAATCAAAATATAAAAGATAAAGACATTAATAGCATAAATCCAAAATCTCATTATTAGAATAAAAATATAGAGAAATGTAGAACACTGCAAACACTGTCATACATCATCATCACTAAACAAAATATTGGAGCACCAAATCATAAGCATGACATCCCAAAGAAACTTCCAAGAAGAAGAAAAAACCTCATGACTAAAATTGCAACAATTCAAAACTACAAAGCACAAATCAATCAACGAATCACCAAATTAGTACCTTGACATCAAGGGCAACCTTATTGACATACCATCATCTTCACATTTGCAACATAAGATGGTATGTTGTTCAACTTGTGTTGGTCAAATTATTGTTTAGTTTATCTTTTTTTGTGTTAATGTTCATAAGGTTGTTTCAATTATATTTTAAACCTTCCTTTGGTTACCTATGGGGTAATCATCTTGTTTTGTCTTGGTATCAAGTTTTTGTTAGTTTTTTTTTTCTTGGTTGTGTCTTTGAACAATCCTTGATGTTTGAGAGCTTTCTCTCCAAACTTTTATTTTGATGGATTTTGGTTCATATTTGTAATGGGTTGGGACCCTTCCCCACTTAATCTAATAAAAAACAAATCAATTCAATGATAACTAAAACACAATTGACCGACCACATTATTTTATTTTTCTTCCTCTCTATGACTTAAAAATTAATTTCAATTATTTCAAAAAATTTCTACATAATCTTTATATAATCATTTTTATGATTATCTATAACATTTATTTTGGAAATACATGGAATGACAATATACATTTAGTAAAATTGATCAATATTAAGAGTAACTAACAATTTAATTTTTTATTTTTAAAATTTTTTTTATGTTATATATTACAATTTATATTTAATCTTTAAATTGTTTTTAAGATTTAAAAATTACTTTTATATTATTATAATTAGAATTAATTAAATATTAATAAAAATATTGAATTAAAATAAGATAGAAATGTTTTTATTATTATAATTATTTTTTATTAAAATAAAACATTTAATCTCTACCTATAGACTAGAAATATTCAATCAAATGCACCCCACCTCCACTCCCCCTCCCCCAATTTTCATTGGTTGAAGTTGCACTTCGATATCTCATCCAAAGGGAACCTAGGTCGGGTGGGTGGGGGGCGTGTAGCCCTCAACCATAGGGATAAATTTGTGTTGGCTTACATGGTCAACTTGGGTTCACATACATTGAGTTTTCTATAAGTGGAAACCATATATTATGGTCCAATTATTATCAATGAAAGGAATTACAATTGAATCATAATAATAGGCAATTCAATAAATGCAATCTTTTTTCTTAGGAATGAACTCATGTCTGAATAGAAATATAAAGCCATAGTGGCCAAGTGTATGTCCCTCATTCAAGGAATAAGTCATGTCATGTTGTGTGACATAAGAAGGTAAGGAAAAAAAGTTTCAAATAGGTTGGCATATATACAACTGTTCTCCAAGGATTTAAAACTCTAGAAAAATATCGATGATTTAGCAGATTTGGTTCATGCAACAATCTTTGAGGACAAAAAAGTTAATGATGCAACATAATTCAAAATCTCCTCTGTCACCATTTTAGCCATCCTTTTGCCTAATCATTTTCTACTAAGGTGGAAGATGTCTTTCTTGAAAATTAGTTTCGTTATCCTTATTCCTTGAAACTGCTGTTGTTTTCAAATAGCTAGGTTTTTCATTTCCTACCTGGTTTATTCTCCAAAGTTGTTTGTGTTTGAGAAGGGGGGACTTAATTCAAACAGAACTTGATACCTATGAAAAATTCAACAGAAATCAAAAGCCTTGGCATAAGGTAGTTAAAGGTTTCTAGATAGCTATGTCAAGGGTATGCACGCTTTTGACCTAGATCTTTCTAACAACTTTTCTCAGGCATGGCAAAAAGGTGAGGTAAATATTGGAAAGGTTGCCTTCATAGTCAATCCAAACATGATTGCTACCATTACTAGGATTTTTTAAGATGGTATAATCCTCCCTAAGAAGCTAAATGGATCTTACAAAGAGGAATTCAAATGATTCTTCAAGGTAGGTCAATGTGTATTGAGACTACAAAGTGGGTATAATCGAGAGGAGCTTCAGAACAATTGGAATGATGCATCCCTACTGTTGATGAAATATTTCACTTTGGATGGGTTATTAAAAATATTTCACACTCAAATTTTCCCTATGTTGAACCACCTAAGGTATGGTATCTGGATGAACTTTTCTTATTGGGTTTTCTCTTCTTTATCTCAATTTATTGCTAGGTCTAAGGATAAAATCACTCTACCCCTTCATCAGGGTTTGATTCTTAGGTTTTATAATTTCACCTTGCCCTAAACCCTCCTAGTGAGTCCCTAACAAACACTCCTAACCCTTTGCTAGAACCAAATTTGGTGATTCAAATTTTGGGGCCCCATGGTGAAAACTAACCTTGTTATTGGTTCCTCCTCTAAACCTAAGCTCATCCCCACCTATTTTAATCCCTTAAGAGAAGCGAAGGAGAAGCCCTCTTCCCCATCTCATAAGAAGGTGAAGGTATTGGAGCTAGGTGATTAGGAGGAGGTGGAGGTTTCAAAGTATTCTTATGAGTTAGATTCTAAATGGTCCCTAGTATCTTCCAAGGAGGCTACCCCTCTACTCCTAAATCAAGAGATTCCTAACTAGGAAAATAACCTTGTTAATTTACAATTTACCATCATAAAGCTAGACAAGAATAAGGAATGATAGGAATTGGTTATCAATTGGATTCTCTTATAGTTTGGTGTGGCTATTGGTAAATTTGATAGATTGGAGGTAGTGGTAGAGGCAAGGGTTCAAATAGATAAATGGGTCATGGAATTAAAGAATGAGTGTGTCTAGAAAGTGGTGAGGAATATGGTTGAGATGCTAGAAAATTGGGAGAAGATGAAAGGGAAGATAAAGGATCTCTTAGAAAGGGTGCTATAGAAGAACAAATATAGGCTGGTTTTGGATTTAGAGGAAAAATAGGAGAACCTATAGAAAAAAATTAAGGAGATGTATAATCGAAGCACATAGATGGTCCTCAACAATTTTGGTTTCCCTCAAAGATATACAAGAGGATATCAACTTCAGGAAAGCCAAACAGAAGGGGCACACTCTTTCCTCTTTCATTTCTATGGAGCCCCCTTTGTTTGTAGTTTAAGATACTCCTTATTTGGGTACCCCAATCTATTCTATTGATTCCAACAAAAAAAATATTTTTCTAATAAATTCCTTAGTTTATGTATTTGGAACACAAATTACCACTAAGAGGGGGGTGAATTAGTGGTTCCTAAATCTTTTGACTTTGAAAGAAACTTCATAATACCAGTTAACCACTTAAGCACTAAACAATCAAATCGGTAAAGCAAGAAGGAAAGACAAAGAGATCAATCACACAAATACAACTCACAACACTAGATGTACAAGGAAAACCCAATGTGGAAAAAATCTCGGTGAGAAAAGTTGTTGGAGACTACTGCTCCAATCCAGCCTCATAGGTAAAACACTAAATTACAAATATTTAGGGCATTGAACCAAGGAGAACCAACCCCTTCTATTTTAGGGAACCAACCCAAGGACCACCAACCCCTGCACCAACCCCTGCACCAATCTATAACTTGGTGATGTATATTGAAAATACAATTTAGATACAGTTAAGGCTTCTTGTTGCAAATGAATTCTGCAACTCTTGATCAAATATTCTAATATCGATCGACAGTCTTTTCTCCTCTATTGAACCTCACACTACTGGTTGTGAGATTACTCTCTCTGATTCTTGGCCTCTGATATCTCTCTCTCTAACAGTCTCACACTTAGATGCTGCCTACTTTGCTACACCTTGCCAATTTAGCTTAACTATGAAACTACAGTTATACTGGTACTCAATCACTATCGGTAGAACCCTCTCATTGGTATGCTTTCTCACTTACTCAACAACTTCCTTAGAATACATTCTAAGGCTAACAATTCTTGTTTGCACTTAATTTCTCTTTTCTCTTCTTCTTCTCTACAACATCAATCATGCTTTGTCTCGAGCTCCTCTCCTTATACCATGGTTTCCTGCCAAAAATACATTCAAATTTAGAGTAGTTAGGGTTTTCTCCTCTTGACACAATCTTCATGAGATTCGGTCTAGTCTGTCTTGGATCGATCACTTGTACTCCAAGGATGTATCTATACACGCTTTTCATTCCCCAATCCATATGTGCTGAAGATAGAAATCTCAAACAAGATTTCCGACCTTGAAATCTGTCAACTCATTAAACACTTCAGCTATTTCCTTTTCAAAGTCTTCCTGAATCAGATTTCCTTTGCATCGATCTAGGTGCCAACTACTCCCTGATCTTCCTTTGTCATTCTTTCTTCTTTGAGCCACATTAGTCAGGTACAATCCTATGATTTGTGGCTGTTTCATTTATATCGACTGAAAGTTTCACCAACCGTGTCGATGGAGGCTTCATTGACCACAACATATTTTCCACCTCGGCTCCACATGGCATCACCATGGTTAAACACTCTGATCACTGACACATAGCCGGTTCAAACTTCAACATTCAACAAAATCATACTAGTACATGCCTTTATCGTAAGCCCTTCTTCTTCTACCAACTGATAGTGCACACTATATCGGTAACACGTATTCTCCTCTGGTGGTTTGTGATAACTTTAACATTCTACCTCTTCAACATAAACATGCAGCCAACCTTCAGATCAGTTTATGCCTTACTGGTAAGCCTTCATTCTATTTTTTTACTCTCATGTGAATATCCATCACGTCAGTTGACATCAATGACAACTTAATGCCAAAATGTCAGCAATCTCCCCCTTTGGCATTGATGTCAACTTATCATAAGACACTCTATACTAGTACATTTCTCCCCCTTTCACCATTATCAACTCACCCTAAACCACATGAAGCCTTCCTAGATAGATGACACAACTCCCAACTTGTGTTGAAGGTACTCAAAAGTGCTTACCAGTAATAGTTTGGTGAAAATGTCTGCAACTTGTTCTCCAGTAGGGACATAATCCATCCTTACCTCCTGTCCTTCAACCTTCTCTTTGACAAAGTGATACTTGATAGTAATGTGCTTTATTCTGGAATGCATGACTGGATTCTTTGCTATGTTGATTGCACTCAAATTGTCAGACTAGATGAGAATAGGATCAGTGATGTCCACCTATATGTCTTTGAGAGTTTGCTACATCCAAAGCACCTGAGAGCAGCATGTAGCAGCATCAATGTATCCAGCTTCAGCAGTAGATAGAGAGACCGAGTCCTGCTTCTTTCTATGCCATGAGACCAATTGGTCACCTAGAAAAAATGCACCACCACTTTTGCTCTTTTGATCATCAATGCAACCTGCCCAATCAGCATTAGTGTATGCTTCCAAGATAAAATCTCCTTGTTTAGGATACCACAAACCATAGTTGAGTATCCCTTGTAGGTACCTAAAAATTCTGCTAACAACATTCATATGTGACTGCTTTGGTGTAGCTTGGAATCTGGCCACCATGCATACTGCCTGAACTTTATCTGGTCTTGAAGCAGTTATGTACAATAGTTTGCCTATCATGGATCTGTACAGAGTCTGAACCACCACCGGTGATTCATCATTCTTCCTCATTTTATGACTGGTCACCATGGGGGTACTTACCAGTTTACAATCTTCCAGTTGGAATTTCCTCAACATCTCCTTTGCATACTTGATTTGTGAGATAAGGATTCCTTTATCTTCCTATAATATCTACAAACCAAGGAAGTAAGTCAATTCACCAAGCATTGACATCTCAAATTCTGATTGCATCTGATCAAAAAATTCTTTGCAGAGGGTTTCCTTGTTCCCTCCAAAGATAACATCATCTACATACACAACCACAATGATCATGTGGTTCCCATCTTTCTTTATGTACAAATTTCTATCAACACTCCCCTTTTTGAATCCCTGCTCCTTCAGATACTGATCTACTCTTGAGTACCATGCTCTAGGAGCTTGCTTTAGACCATACAAGGCCTTCTTCAACCTACACACAAATTTCTCATCATCATGCAACAAAAACCCTTCTGGTTGCTCCATGTACACTTCTTATCCCAAATTTCCATTTAGGAAGGCAAATGTTACATCCATTTGGTATACTTTATAACCCTTGTAGGTAGAGTAGGCTAGAAACATTCTAATTTCTTCTAATCTAGCGACCAGTGCAAATGTTTCTTCAAAGTCAATCCCCTCTACTTGAGAGTATCCTTTGCACACTAGTCTAGCTTTATGCCTAACAATTATATTTCCTTCTTCATTCACCTTGTTTTGGTAGACCCATTTAGTGCCAATCATGTTCTTGTCTTCCGGGCTAGGGACTCATTCCTAGGTCTTGTTCTTCTCAATCTGTTGTCATTCTTCTTCCATGGCATCCATCCATTCTTCTCTTTTGCTAGCCTCATTGAATTTTTTGGGTTCAACTTCAGTCATGAGGTAGAGGTTGACTTGTTCATCATTCCGAGCAAGTCTTCTTCTAGTTTGTACACCATCACACTTATTTCCTAGAATTTTCTCTTCTAGGTGATTCATCTACACATACCAGTTGGGACCCTTCTTGGATACTTCCTCTAGTTCAATGTTTGACTGATCTTCATTATATTCATCACCGAAGTCATCATACCAGTTGATCTTTGGTTGACATCCTTTGTGCATATCCTCTTCCACTTTTACATGCACACTCTCAATGATTCTTCTTAGTCTTTTGTTGTAGCATTTGTAGGCCTTGTTGTTTGATGAGTAACCAAGGAAGATTCCTTCATCACTCCTCGAGTCAAAACTTCTTAGACCATCCATATATTTCTTGATAAAGAACTTGCTTCCAAATACTTTTAAGTATTTGACAAATGGCTTCCTGTCATACCATAACTCATAAGGTGTCATTTTGTTGTTTGTTCTTAATTGAACCCGGTTCAATGTATATGCGATAGTATGAACATCTTCCTTCCAATATGTGTCTGGCAAACTACCCTCATTTAACATGGTTTTGGCCATCTCTTTGACTGTCCTATTCTTCCTTTCTACCACACCATTTTTCTCTGGTGTCCTAGGGGCTAAGTATTACCTTCTAATTCCATGGTTTTCACAATAATCTTCAAATTCATTTGAAGTAAACTCTCCACCCCGATCAGATCTTAGGCATTTTAACCTACACCCACTTTCTTTCTCCACCATCTTCCTAAAGATCTTGAATCTTTCAAGTGCTTGTGATTTATCATGTAGGAAGGTGACCCATGTCATTCTTGACTAGTCATTAATGAAGAGCATAAAGTATCTTTCAACTCCAAATGCTCTTGTTCTAGTTGGACCACATAGATCTGTATGCACAATTTCAAGTGGTCTTGAGGTTTTGTATTCTTTTGTCCCAAATCTCACTTTAGTTTTCTTACCTTTTACATATTCATCACAAAATGTGCTTACCGGTATGATGATGGGTGGAATATTACTTACACACCCCTTTTTTCTTACTACCACTAGGTTATCAAAGTTTATGTGGCCTAATATTTGGTGCCACAACCAACTTTCATCTACTTGTCCTAACATACATTGCGACTCATAGCATTCCTTTAGCTTATAAACATTTCCATCTGTTCTCTTTCCTTCTGCCACAACTTGACCAGTACTATCTTTCTTTATCTAGCAACCGGTTGAGTCAAAGTTGAATTTATAACCTTTGTCACACATTTGACTCACACTCAGCAGATTGTGCTTAAGGCCATCCACATAATATACATCATTTTCCTTCAATTTTACATCAATTCTTAGAGTGCCTTTTCCCTTTATTTTTATGGAAGAGTTGTCTCCAAACCTTACTGAACCACCATTCTAGTCTTCAAGTTTGATGAATTTCTTTTTGTCACGAGTCATATGGTTTGAGCAACCACTATCTACAACCCATATATTTTTCCTTTCAGCATGTAAGGCAGTCTCTACTATGAGACTTGATTATGCCTTTTCCTTTTCTTTCTCAATCCATATCAGTTTGGTTTCCTTCTTCTTGTCAGCCACTATATTGTGCTCAAATTCAGTTACCGGTTCTTGATCAGGATTTGTCTTCTTCTTCTTGATCTTCTAGTTTTTACATAACTTTGCTATGTGTCCAAACTCTTGATAGTTGTAGCATTTTACATTTTCAAATAAGGGAACATCCTTAAAGTTATTTTGGGATACCAATTTGTTTTTCCTACATTCAAAAATCTTATGACCATATCCATTACACTGACAGCAGACAACATTCATATCATAGAGTGCATTAAATTTATTTCTACTTTTATAACTCATAGGGGGCTTACTGATTAATCTACATTTATCCATTCTATGCCCAAATTTGTTACACCGGTAACAGTAACCATGAAAGTTTGGAACATACCAGTTAGGTAGCCTTGCTCCTAAATCAGACTACCTCATTGAGGGTCTTCCCTTCATGTTGTTGAATCTGGTGAAACCTTCATGATCAACCCTTGCATTTCTCCTTGGATCTGCATGTTGGTACAAGAAGTGTGGCCTCTGGTTCATTGATGTATACCGATTTGAGTGGTGATTTCCAACAACATCTGCATATGTCTTTTTGTCAGTATCCTTGCCTATAGTGAATGTCTTCTTTTCTTCACCTTCAAAAGAAGAGGTGAACTTTATTTCTTTCCTAGATTTATTTTTGTGGGTTGAACTTTGACCTACTTCAAAGCCTAAACCACCAGTGTCTTTGGATTGCTTCTGTTTGCTCAACATATTGTCTAAGGCCTCGGTGCTGCCTTCATATTTGCTTCTTATTTTTATTTCTTCCTTACTTTCTTCAAGCTCTTTTCCAAGCTTCACTATCTCTTCTTCCAACTCTTGATGCTCCTTTTCCTTCTTTCTTAGTTCAGAGGATGTAGCTTCACATATCCTCTTAGTTTCTTCTAGCTGCAATTTCAAGTTAGATATTGTAATGCCCCGCCAGGAAACCCAAAAGGGATAAAGCTAAAACTCAAGAATAGAGTGCAAATATTTTATATGGTACATTGAATTATCATTAAGTTTAGATTACACAATGGAAGACTTAAGTAATACCTAAAGAGTTTCCCAATGTGATTACTTGATTCAACACTTAACTCAACTCACACTAATAAATCCAATTAAGTTGATTAACTTAATGACATGATAATACTTTAAACAAAGATAAATTCGTTCAGTAAGTTAAAATTTTAGATAACATGAGAAGCTCATCCATTACAATTTAACCATACATTTCATTCAATCATGCATTTAAAACATAAGTCATGCATCTAATTTCCTTACATACTTTAATTGCATTAAAAACTAATGAATACTTTCCATTATACCAACCTACATTCTTCATGAAGCATATTACTGCATTTAATAAGATAACCACATACATGCATTTAAGACTAACATCATCTAATCCATATTATAATTTTAAACCATAATGCCATCCATATATGCTAAATAAAAAGGAATAGAAGAACACAAACACCACATAACACCAAAATGATATCAGAGTTCACCCCTAGTGGGCTACATCTCTGGGTCTGCTCAAGTGCAAGAGCCCACTAATAAATAATAGGGTGAATAATACATAAGGTTCACATCATTTACATCCTTCCATCAAGGCGTACATAAACCAATAATACATATGACCACATCGGTCCAATAGATACATGAATGATCCCAGAAAAGGAAAAGGATCCATCTTAACATGATAAGAAGCAATCTCAAAAGAACAACTCAAGCACCCGTGAAACTAAGTCCTTGCAACCCATCATAAGTAACCCATGGTCTAACATGAATATTAGGTTCTCACAAGAGCATAAACAACTAGATATGACTCCTCAACAATGTTCCTAACAAATACCACTCAAATTGCACACTAGTGAACATAAGTGACAAGTGTCATCACATAACTTGGCATGGCTACCCTGGCAGGCCTCCATAGGTTCCGACCCCATCTACTGGGTTATCCTGAGAGATAAACAAGAATCCTACCTTATTTAGCAATCCTGGAAATACTTGATGAAGAGCCCAACTTGCAAGCTCAAAAAAAACCTTCTTCCCCAAATGCCCAAAATTTTCCTTCCAAAAATAATTTCCAAACCTAGGTTAAAAAGGAATTTGTTTGACCAAAATTCATTTTTTTGAATTTAAAAAACTTTTTCTCCAAATAAAAATGAAAATCGTTCTTTTCAAACAATTCAAATATGCTAAACTTGCTTTTCTTCTAAAAATGATTTTCTTAATTTAATTAAAACTAACATTTCTATTTCAAAATGCCAAGGAGGATAAAATATTTCTATTTTCGAATACTATTTAACCTTTCCTTTCAAAATGCATAAACTCAATAAATTGTCATTTAAAAATAACCATTTAATCAAACTTGCTACAAACATGAATAGATCAATACTAATTAATGATTAATCGCACAAAGGGGTCCTATTTAATTTAGTCCTTTAATTTACTAATGCATAAAAGAACCTATTTATTCAAATTAAATACTTAGGATTAAATACTCAATTTTACCAAACACAAAACATGCAACCCAAGAAAGAGAACTAGATACACACCCGCATACCCAACCAAAGGGGAAATTGATGGATGACTGACGATGCTCACTTGAGCATGACTAGGGTAAAATGAGGGTCTTATGACTACCTAATACAATTCCTTAGCACCAATAAGGTACACTCAAACCTGCAAATCTAGGTGGAGACAAACCTCGTACCTATGTGGTACTGTACCTACATTCTCCTACAACCATGATCCACAGATGCATACATATATATTTAATGAAAGTGTTAGCCCGAGATTAATAATACGAATCAGGAGAACAAATAAACACATAATATTAAATGCAAAAACACATTTACAAGTATGCACAATAATAATAAAATATGACTATAACATTACATCATGGTAAATCAACCAAGGTCAAACAAATTTTACAAATCTAATTAGGGCAGGGGTACTACAAATATAGCTTGAATAGACTCATCCAGGGATTGCTTCAGGAGATCTTGTTCATCTATTGCAACAAGCTTGAGTTCTCTTCTTGTTTTTCTCAATTCCTCAAGAGCACTGATAAGTTCACCTTCCAAGTCCACTTTAGCCTCAATATCCTCCTCTTCCTCATCTTCATCAACTGGTTCACCAAGTGCCATGAAGAGATTGAATTTTATATCATTCTCATGGTAATCATCTTCTGATGCATTTTCTTCATCTTTTGTATCATCCTCAATAGTATAGAGACTATTTTGATTCTAGTAGCCTCCTCTTCATTGTCAGTAGACGTTTCTTTCTATATCTTTGCCGAAAGATTTCCTGAACTCTCTTGATTCATCTCCACCAGTTTCTTTGTGAGGACAATTAGCAACAAAGTGTCCAACCTTCCCACACTTGAAACATTTAAGTGGTAGCTTTCCTTTATACCGGTCGGATCCTCTTTTGAGCTTCCTAACAAATTTTGCTACTTCTGCATCAGAGTCTTCACTAGATTCTTTATGAGTAGCTACTTCTTTGCCCTTTTTGGTGATGTTGAATGCTGCTTCTTTCCTTGAGGGAGTATCACCAATTATTCTCATCTCATAGGCTGTCAGTGAACCAAATAACTTATCCATTGTAATATTATTCACATCCTTGGCTTCTTTTATGACAGACACCTTAGTATCATACTTGGGTGTGAGAGATCTAGGTACCTTCTTGACAAGAATCTCATCTGCAATCTCTTCTCCAAGTCCTCAGATAGTGTTCACATTTTCATCAAATCTGTGAAGATAGTCTGCAATCTTTTCATCATCTTTCATTTTGATGCTTTCAAGTTGGCCCCTTAGTGCTTGCAACTTGCCTTCTTTGACTTTTGCATCTCCTTCAAACAACCCTGTAATTTATCCCAAGTCTCCTTTGCTAAAACATAGTGCATGACTTTAACAAATTCATTATCAGATAGTCTGGTCAAGATAGCATGTTTGGCCTTTGCATTATTATCATACTCCTTTTTGACATCCGGATCAGTGGGAGGAGCATTAGGAAAAACATACTCATTCTTGATAGACATACACACATCAAAACCTAGGGATGAAATATAGGTCTCCATTCTTTTGCTCTAGAAGGTATAGTTTGATCCATCAAACATGGGGGCTTTTGAGGAAGCAGACTCATTTCTTGCCATTGTGTTCAAAGTCCAGAATCTACCAAAGGTTTAAAGATAACCAAGAACCTAGGCTCTAATACCAATTGTTGAACACAGAATACCACTGGGAGGGGGGTGAATCAGTGGTTCCAAAATCTTTTGACTTTCAAAGCAACTTTAGAATACCAGTTAACCACTTAAGCACTAAACAATCAAACCGGTAAATCAAGAAGGAAAACCAAAGAGATGAATCACACAAATGAAACTCACAACACTAGATGTACGAGGAAAACCCAATGCGGGAAATACCTCAGTGAGAAAAGCTATTGGAGACTACTGCTCCAATCTAGCCTCGCAGGTAAAATACTCAATTACAAAGATTTAGGGCACCGACCCAAGGAGCACCAACCCCTGCACCAAGCTCTAACTTGGTGATGTATATTGAAAATACAATTTAGATACAATTAAGGCTTCTTGTTGCAAATGATATATGCAACTCTTGATTAAATATTCTACTGCCGATTGACAGTCTTTTCTCCTCTAGTGAAACTCACACTACTAGTTGTGAGATTACTCTCTCTGATTCTTGGCCTCTGATATCTCTCTCTCTCATAGTCTCATAACACACTGTTTCACACTTGGATGTTGCCTGCTCTACCACACCTTGCTGGTTTATCTTAACTTTGAAACTATAGTTATACCAGTACTCAATCACTGTCGGTAGAATCCTCTCACCAGTATGCTTGCTCACTTACTCAGCAACTTCCTTAGAATACGTTCTAAGGCTATCAATTATTATTTGCACTTAATTTCTCTTTTCTCTTCTTCTTCTCTACAGCATCAATCATGCTCTATCTCGAGCTCCTCTCCTTATACCATTGTTTCTCGCCAAAAATCCATTCAAATTTAGAGCAGTTAGGGTTTTCTCCTCCCGACACAATCTTCATGAGATTCGATCCAGTCTGTCTTGGATTGATCACTTATACTCCAGGGATGTATCTGTATGCTCTTTCCATTCCCCAATGCATACTTGCTGAAGATAGCAATCTCAAACAAGATTTCCTTCCTTGAAATCTGTTGACTCATAAAAGGCTTCATTTGTTTCCTTTTTGAGGTCTTCCTGAATCGGATTTCATTTGTATTGATCCAGGTGCCAACTACTGCTTGATCTTCCTCTATCATTATTTCTTCTTCAAGCCGCTTCCGTCAGTTACAATCTTGTGATTTGTGGCTATTTCATTTATATCGACTCACAATTTCACCTACCATGTCGATGGAGGCTTCATCGACCACAACATATTTGCCACCTCGACTCCACATGGAATCACCATGGTCAAACACTCTACTCACTGACACACAACTGGTTCAAACTTGAACATTCAACAAACTCATATCGATAAATGCCTTTATAGGTAAGGCCTTCTTCTTTTGCTAACCAACAGTGCACACTATACTGGTAACACATATTCTCCTCCGGTGGTTTGTGATAACTTTAACATTCTACCTCTTCAAAATAAATAGGTAGCCAACCTTCAGATCAGTTTATGCCTTACCGATAATCCTTCATTCTGTTTGCTTACTCTCATGTGAATATCCATCATGCTAGTTGACATCAATGATAACTTAATGCCAAAATGCCAACAATGTATGGATTGACAAGAAGGAAATACCTCTGGCTAGTAGATCATCTCTTTGTGTCTATGGTGGTTGGTTGGTTTTGGTATACTTCTGGATAGTTTTTGTTGCTAGTTTTGTCTCTAGTCATTTTTGTTCTTAGTGGCTCTCTATTGTTTTATGTTTTATGTTCTATTTCTTAGCTAATTGTGCACTTCTTATGCACCCTAGGTGGCACTTTTTTAGTGGATATGTAATGGTATGAGCCTAACCTGCTTTTTATTAATTACAAGAAGTTAAAAATAATAACATATATAAGAATTAGATTTCGCGTTAAATTTAATATTAGATTTTGAATGAAATTAATGGCAAGCTATAATTAAAATCACATACATATAATTACAATAATATAATCTTATAATAGTAATTAATAATAAGATTTAATGTTATGTTTATTATTAATATTATATTACTAAAATTTAAAATGGTAGATTTAGTTATAACTATAATTATATAGTTTTTTAGATAAATTACAAATAAAATTAATTAGAATATGTTTGCATAATTTAAGTAAGATTTAATGATGTAATTTAAATTTACATTAAGTTAGAATTAGAATTAAAATTTAAATTATATAAATTATTTAAATTATATAATTGTTTAGTTTTAGGGTTCTAATATATATTAAATAATTTTCTATGTTATCAACTGTTATTTCAAAATTAAAAATAATTACAAAATATCTATAAATATTTTAACCAATTATACTGTGATTGTACTCCTAATTTATATTATTTTAAATTCTATATTTAATTCAAATGTTTTAAGAGAATTATTTGTCATTCAAGTTAGACAATTATAATTAATAATTTTAGGTTTATAAAATAGGGTGAATAACCATCACCAACCTCTATAATTGTAAACTCATGTATTTGCAAAAGGAATGAAACAAGTGGTGACGTGCATGTAGAAAAATATATCTGGAGCAAATTTTGTATCTAATAGAAGCAACATTATGTTTTTCTTAAATAATAAGGGGTTAAATCTTTATTAAAACTTAGAATAGAACATTACAAGGAATACATAGAGCCATAGAATTTGGAAAGGGTATACAACAACAACAACCTAGTCACACTCATAATCAACAAAATCCACCATCCTAACCATCCATATCAACAAGAAATATCTCCTTCAAATCCTGAAAATACTCAGGGTAAAGGTGATCCCATCCCTCCACCTTCCAATCACCAACATATTTTGAGGCCAATTTATCCAACCAATCAGTTGCCCTATTCCACTCCTATGGAATATGGACAAAAGACATCAACTCCATCTTTGATCTAATATGCAAAATCTAGTAAACAACCCAAGCTAGATGCCAATTAACATCTATTACCTTCTGCTCAATCAATAAATTAATAATAATTTGTGAGTTTGACTCACACATAACCTTACGCTAGCCCAAAGAATAAGCCCTCTCTAAAGCATATAGAATTGCAAGGCCCTCCATAAAGTTATTAGCTTGTTGCACCCTTTACAAATAGAAAAGAGGAAAACAACCTTCCCCAAGCAATCTCTACCGACCTCACTAATCCCAACATATCCAATAATAAGTATGAGAGGAGCCATCAGTATTGATATTTAAGAAATATTACAGAGGTGGTAACCATCTACCCACTCTTTGAACCCTCTTTCTCCCACGTCTACCTCTTTTGACACACATAGAGACTGGACACAATCCCTGAATACCAAGTCTGCTCGCAATATCATTATTCCCTTTGTCAAGAGGAAACATCACCTCACATTTATCCTCCACCATCTCTTGAATCATCCCTAGTATTCTGTGACATACTTTTTGAACAACTAACCTTTCACCCCATAAAATTATATGATTTCTCTCTAACCATATCTATCATAGTATAAACGTGGGACCAATACACCACACAATCTAAAGGAAAGAGTTCAAAGTGTGACTACCCAAATTATTCCATAACTCTACTAGGGATGAAGCATGAACACAAGGGTGTTTCTAAACCCCCCATCAAAAAATCAAGAGCTACAAAGAGAAAGGACACTAGAAGAACAAGTGTGAGGAGTCCTCCTCACTAGCACCACACAAGACATAGACAAAAGGTCCATGAAAGACACACTTTCGAATATTATCCCAAGTCAAACTTATATTCCAAGAAAAAGTCCACATAAAGAAATTACACTTTTGCTAAGAGAATTTGTTCCAAATATACTTCCACCAAGGAAAATCCTCCCTATCTAGCCTTCAAAACATCAACTCTTGATATCCACTAGCAATAGTAAATGTGCTCGTTGGGTTGAAAAACCAAGCAAGGTAATCCTTATCCCTAATGGATCTGTAGTGTCTATTAGATATAATGCCATGAAGCTTAACACATTCCTCTTCCCTACCAGTAGTAGGCCAATTAGTAGGAGCCTTCCATCTTGCCACCTCCAACTACCCACATGGATAAAAAAGTTTGAAATTGATCACCCTAGACCACCCAACCTCAAGGAACTGCTGGCAAAGATTCCTCAAGTCTAGATACTGAGAAGTAATAGGTAGGAAATCATCTCAAGAGCCAAATAAAAAGAGTGCCTCTTCCCCACTCTTGGATATCTAGAATAAACAATCCTTAATTACTCCTACCACTTTCTTGAGTGTGTTCCAAATCACTGAGCCTTTCTCCACCAGGAGATATCTTGAAATCGCTTCCTTCAAAACCTCCTCAAGATAATTATGTGACAAAATCTTGGCCCAAATTTGATCCTACTCCACACACCACCTCCAATACAACTTTGTAGCTAACGTCATCCCAAACAAAGTTGATTTCCTTACACCAAGGCCAGCTAACTACTTCAGGTTGCACACAATATCCCTACTAGCAAGGCTCCATTTAGATGATGACAAGCTACCCGCCCATAAGAACTACCTTTCCAAAGAGTCTATCTCCTTGACAAAACCCATCAAGGCCACCTATAGCATACACCTATACATAGGTAGGGCTTGCATCACTGACTTGAGGAACTAAACTTGCGTAGCAAAGGAAATCCATCTATGAGTCCAATGATTAACTTTCATATGGAACTTGTCAATAAAATATTGTCAAGACTCCCTAGGAAGGTTTCTAGAAGAGAAAAGAATACCAAGATAAGTCAAGGGAAGTGAACCAATTTGAAACCTCAAGATATAAGTAATCCTCAACTTTATAGGCTCTAGCATATTAAAAAAGAAGATGGAGGATTTATCCTCATTAATCAACTGACCAGAGGCAATAGGATAAACATCCAAAGCCTTATGCAAGTTAATAGATTCTCTAGCCTTTGCAAATCCCATCAAGGTTGTATTATGTACAAATTGCAAATGAGACAACAAGGGTATATCATCTCCCCATCTCCACCCTTGAATCATGCCCAACTCAACATCATTCTTCATCAGTCTCCCAAGTCCTTCTACACAAAGAATAAATAAGGGGAGACTAGGTCCCCCTACCGAAGGCCCCTAGAAGCACCAAAAAGATCAATATGCTCACTATTGCTCGAAACAAAGAAAGATGTAGAAATAACACATGACATAACCCATTGGATTCATTCCACAACAAACCCAAACGCCCCAAGAACATGTCGAAGGAAGGATCATCAAACCCTCTCATAAGCCTTTGCCATATCCGTCTTGATGAGCATAGCTTTTTCTACCATCAAATGGATGGATTCAGTAGCAATTACCACCCCATCCAAAATTTGTTGGGGTGCCACAAAACCACTCTGCTCCTCTGAGATTAGTCTTTTAAGCCACTTCTTCAACCTATCTGCTATCAACTTGGAGATTATTTTATATACCACATTGCAAAGAGATATTGGGTAGAATTGATTTAATCAATCAACCCCCTCACACTTGGGGATAAGGGCAAGAAAAGTAGAGTTCAGATAATGCAACATCTGTTTATTCCTCTTGGACTCTTGGACCAACTCCAATAAATCTAACTTGATAATATCCTATAATTTTTGAAAGACTTCAATTGGGAAACCATCAGGGCCAGGTGCCTTCCCCTTCTTCATTTGGAAAACAATCCTCTACAGCTTCTCAAGAGAAATATACCCCATAATATACTCATTCATCTCCCTAGTAACCAGTGAGGAATATAAGAGAGGAAATGAGTTTCCTCTTTTGAACCCCCCCTAGGAATCCTCTCTAAATAAGTTGCTCACTCCTGTCATTTACAAGAGTAGGACTAGAATTGTCATATCTCCTGGATTTCACAAATTAAAGAAGAAAGAAATATTTGTATCTCCTTCCTAAAGCCACTCAACCCAAGCCATATGTTTCCAATAGATTTCCTCCCGCAGTTCACATTCTTCCAAATTATTCACACCTCTAGTTTCGTCCCTAAGCAAGGTCTTAGACAAGCCAGCCTCCCTTATCTCTCTAGTGATGTCATCCAACTCAGATTGAGCAGTAGCTTTAGCATGGAAAATATTACCAAAGCATTGACAATTCCATCATTTAAGGTGATATTTAACAAATTATTATAACAATTTGGCAAAGGTATACATATTAGTAGAATAAGAAGGTCTACCAATCCTCCACCATTCAGCTACATAATCCAACAAAGAGGAGTCATGCAACCACATAAGTTGAAACTTGAAGGAAGGAGACCTAGTAGCCATAGCATAGGAAGCATTTAGTTTAATAGGCCAATTGGCCAAGCCTTGCTAGTCCAAGATCTATGAGCTAGTAGACCACCCGCCACCAATCCAGAAACAAGAGACCAAGAACCGATCAAGTCTCTCAACAATGTACTTCTCCCCAATCCTTTGATTGTTCCAAGTAAACTAGCTATTACTAGGCTTAATGTCAATCAGATTCAGAGCCAAGATGTTATCACACAATAAGAAAGATGAAGATTCTGACCACATAATAGCACCATGTTTCTCTACCTACTCATAGATGGCATTAAAATCACCAGCCATAATCCACAGAAGGAGAGGCACCATACTACAGACAAAAGTAATATGGGACCACAGGAGCTACTTACCCTAAAAATTAGTAGGCACATAGATATTAGAGAGAAGGATAGATTCCCCTGTCTCAAGACTTGAAGAAATCATAGATATGGACAATTTAGAGGCCATACACCAAATGGGGTGAATATTCACAAGGTTCCATAAACATGCCACACCTCTAGAAGAACCATGAACCCCAATACATTTGAATTCACTTCTCTCCCACAACAAAGTCAATAAACCAAGCATTCTCTCTACAGGTAGTTTAGCTTCCTATAAAAAAAGAATATTGGGAGAATGAATTCTCACCAAATCCTGAATAGATTTTTGTTGAGGGCCACTGTTCAAACCCCTAATATTCCAAGATAACACAATCATTTTAGGAGAATTGAAAAATGAGAATCCAGAGTCTTCACTGACCCTGACTCCACCAAATTCTCCCCCATCAATTTAATCTTGTCAAGGTCTTTTTTTATACCAGCCTTTGATGACTTCTCCACCATACCCTTTTTTATATTCTCTGAAGAAGGCCCAAATGAGGAGATGCCTTACTACCCTTTTCCACCTCAAGACCCGATTTCTTTACCTAGTGAGAGCATACTCCATAATCCATCTTCACTTCTGCAACAACAACTGACTTCCCTTGATCCTCCACATAAATATCTCTATCCATTTGTAAATTACCAACATCCTGTGGGGTCTAATTAGAATCTATAGTACCTCAACCAACCCCATAACCATAACATTTTGATCCAAAATTATCATGCTTAGATTACCCTCTTGCTGATTGAGGTCGTCTAGAGATTCAAATCTATTGAAGGTATCATTTTACCATCTCTCCTTCAAAATCCTCTTTTGACCCTAATTCCTATTACGAGCTTTGATAGGAGTGAAACCATATGCACTAATCCACTCACCAAGAATGGAAGCCTTTCATTTATCCACCTTGGGGGGATTGCAGGGAGGCTAAGAAGTCTAAAACTCAATAGGCATATACCTCGGGCTTCTTGATTGTAAATGGCCATATTCATGACATAGCCAACACCTGAATGGTAAAGTCTCATAATATAACTATTGCACCCAATAATAAGACCTCACACACATATCCAAAGAATCTAGCAACTTCTTAAATCAATTTCAACATAAATACGAGTGAAAATTATTACCATTTAAACTTGAGTTTGTTGAGAGGATCCAACTAGTTTCCCCAACAATGATACCACCATCTACAAAATATCATCTAGCCAATACTCCACTAGAAATCAAGGTAGCTGAACCCATACCAAAACTTGATTTGTTAGCTCCTAAAAAGGGGTTGAAACTTGCATGCCAAGGTTTAATAAATAATCCAAACTGGTTATGAAAATAAGGGCCTCCTTTAGAAGCTTTGTTGTGATCTACCATGCAGTTGATGGTAACCATGAAATAGTTATTCGCCAATAGCATAACTTCCATCTCCCCCTTCAACGACCATGCCCTTTCAGCCCATGATCCCATAAATTGTAAAGAGACCCACATCCCCATGAACCTACATACTAAGGAATGCTTTGAATAATACTTGACATATTCAACGATCCACTCTAGCTAAATAACCAACTTTAGTCTCTCCTTGCAACATTCAAGGAACCCAGTTATCTTCATGATATGAAAGTCGTATGACATTCCCATCTCATCAAACCTCCAATCAAGAAAAAATAAGTTGTTATAAAAACCCTTGTAGTTTGGGACTAGAGCTTAGCTCCAATCGTAGCTCAAAAGGCCACTAGCTGGGGAACCCCCAATATCTCCCCTCGAGTAATTATATCAGATCAGTCGGAAGTAGACATGCACTCCAAAATACTGAGATTGTTTGGATATAGACCCCACTCCATGTGAACTCTTTGCATGACCACCCTCCAAAATACCTCCTCGCAACACCCCACCAAACCACATGAAAATGTTACCAAAGAAAAGCATAGTTGAAATGCTCAAAGCCCCAAACAAGGGTGCCCAAATTTCACCCTTTCCACTAACTAACACCAGCATGTTACTCCAACCCCATCCCCACAACCACACCTTCCTCGACATGAGAAACAACAAGAAATGCACTAGAAGGAAAAGATTCGGATAAAAGACCCCCCCCCCGGACTACCCAAACACCCCTCCCTTAGAAGCAACACTATGCTGGTATTAATGAATCCTGATATTAATGTTTCCATCATATGACATCAATATCTACAGTTTATAAATGATATAAAACTTATAATTTTACTTTATATTATTAGTATAAGGTTGTCAATTTATAATATAAGAATAAATTAATTAGTTATCTATTATCTCTCTCTATCTATCTATCTATCTCCTTTCCTCTTCATCCCTCTCTATCAAATTATATATCTCATTATGCATACTTTCTCTATAACCCTCGCTCTCTATATATCTCATTATCTATACATCTATTTATATCTCTTCATCACTCTAACTCCCTCTCCCTCCCTCCATCTCTCCCTCTCTGTCCCCTCCCCCCACTCTACATATATCTTTCCTTCTCTTCCACCTTTTCTCCATTTCACTCTACCTATCTCTATTTGTCTTCCCCCTCTTCTATATCTACCTATCTCTCTGCTATTTTATTCCCCCTCTCTATCTATATCTCTATGTATCTCTCATCATCTCTACCTCCCTCGCTCCATCACTATGTCCCTATCAATATGTCTATATCTAGCTATTATCTTCCCATATACCTTTATCTCCCCTATGTTTCTATATATCCCTCCCAAATATTAGTACACACTCAAAGGAATCTCCCTCCAAATGTTAGTACATGCTCAAGTTGTTAAGGCTTTTAGAGGTAATGTTGGGACTTTGGAGTAGGATGTTTAACTAGGGATCATGACAGAAAGTTTATTAAATAGCATACAAAATTAAGACAGGGAGTAAAGATAAGGAGGAAGCTCCAGACATTCTCCTTGGACTTCAAACTCACAAACCCTTCAATATATGATGAGTATACATTAAAGAAAAATATTTGACTATAAACAATATATTATAGATAAAATTATCTTGAATTAAAAAATATTAAATTAAGTTTTGAAGGGCCTCAAACCATTATATATTTGTCATCAATCATAAAAAGGTAGAACTAAAACAAAGATAATAAAAAAAAAATAGAAAAGGAGGGAACTAGCAAAGTAACAGTAGGAGCCAAAAACTTACAACTTATTTGGAATCAAATCTTTAAGAATATTAATTAAACCTAACTTGAGAAGATGAAGACTTATTAGAGATAAATTTATTTCTATGTTGAACAAATGTCTAAGTAGATCCATTATTACAATCAAAACAACATTGATAGACAAGAAAAGTGGGTAATTAGATTTACTCTTAGAAAGAAAAGGATTTTTAGGAAAAACAACAATACATTCAAAAGTAGAAAAAGAAACATTGGGACCACTATGAACACTATAATTAGTCTGGCAAGAATCAGCAGAGGAAAACAACAAAAGAAACAAAAAAAATAACATGATTCATTTTATTGCTAGAGGTAGGTTTGTACTAGCAAACAAAACCATAAAGTACTTTTGTAGAACAATAGAGAGGAACAAAAGTACTTAGGATAATAAACATCTAGATAGATATTTAGGCAAATCATTTGAACTAGCAAGAGAAGAAACATGAGTGGGTGGTGCAGAATCCTCTAAAACAACATCATCGTGAGAAGTATTATTATGAAAAATAGTGACATGGTCATGAACAACATTCTTCCATCATGATGAGGAAGATTATTTATAAGAATTATGAAAGAACTCAAAAGCCACATGTCTGATAGAAAAATTGTGCCTATAGTGAAAGGGTATCCCCTCACTGTCCACCAACTAACACAGATCTATCATTAACCTATGAAATGAACTCACCAGGTAGAGTTTTTGAAATATCAACTTCAAGGAGAATTTGAACAAAGGAAGTATGACCAAATTCTTTTATCATAGAGAACACCTTCAAAGTCTACCTTAAGTATTAGCAATAGCCTCATAGGCTTCATCACAACAAAAAAGAAGGGGAAGATAAGGAAACCTTAGCCACACTAGAAAAATACTTTTATATTTTAGAGGATTAAATTAAGAAACCTAAGGACACACAGAGAGGGGATGGGTATCCCACCACCAAGTTGTACCATTAAGAAAAGCCTCCTAATCAGCATTAGAATAGAAGAAAACCACATGAAAACCTTTAGCAGAAGGGTAAAGCTCTATTTTAACCTCAACTAGAGGACACCAAAATGCTTGACCCAAGCGATAAAAATTGGGAAGAGCAAGCCAAATATAAATAAACCTACACACTAAGCGTTTCTTAGAAAAAGAATCTTCATCTTCCATAAATTATTTCCCAAAGGAATCACATGAAAATTTAAAAGCATATGGGATGGTCTACATGAGAAAACCCTTTATTTTCAAAAAAGGACTAGGGGTAGTAGAATGCATGGCAACATTAGAAACCATAAAATTATTTTGGGGATGCATCAACAATAGACTCAAATTCACATCTCCCATAACCTAAGCATAAGAAAAATAAAAAGATAAAATAAAATTGAAAATAAATGGATGAACAAAAGGTGGCAATAATGAAGTAAATTTGAAGCATGGGTGCATGAAAGAAATGAATGGAAGGGGAAAATTGGGATGGTACTAGTATGTTGGACATTGATGCTGCTAGGATATGTTGTTGTCATTGATGTTATCATATTCTTGCTCTGGTGCTTGCAAAATGGTTTATAGGAATCATGGTTTGGTGTATGGAGTATTTTTAGTATCACTATATTCTTTTGTATTGGTTTTGGTGATCCAAGAAGCTTAACTGACCATATCCTATGATTCAGTTTGCAGTTTGTTTTTCTGAATAGTGCTTTAAAGAGTTCAATATTTCCTTTGGTATATTCCGGTGTGATCATATCTTGAGCTGAGTATTTGGGAGATTTTTTGGGATGGTCTTGTATATCTTCATTTCATATGGTTCCTGATTTGGTGCTCTGCAAGTTATCTTTCTTTGTGACAGTTGTTGTTGATTGAGTGTTCTTGAGTTTTAGATGTTGACAGATGATGATTTGATAAGTGTTGTTGGTGCAGCTATTTTTTATGATTCTAACATGCTTATTGGTGTTTCCTAATTGTTTTCTATTTGTTTCGACGATCTGCATTGATCGTTGTGTAAACTGTTGGTGATTTTGCTGAATTGGTGATGTTCTTTGTGTTATGCAGTTTAATCGGTGGTGTAGCGTGTTGTGGTTGATCTTGGCATGATTTACAGTGTTGTTGTGTGTTTGGAGATTTGATTTAGGTCCATGTTATGTCATGCACATCATTATATTGGTCTAGTCGTTGATCTTTGTATTGTGTGATCTAATTTTGTAATTGTCAGTTGAGGGTTTAGTTGACCTTGTTATCAAGGTTGGTGAATTGTATAAATAGGTGATATTGTCATGTAATTTAGGTATCTAGGTTGTTTCTGCATTATCAAAGAGTGGTGTATGTGCAAACAAGAATTTATCTTTTGGTGTAGTGTATTGAGAAGAGGTTGGTGTTGCAAAGAGGACAATTGCACTTAACCAGAATTGTCATCATGCATTTGGAGATGCTATTATTGTAGTTCATTCCTTTTAGATTGTTGTCTGAATCTTATTGTAAGTCAGTGAGACTTCATTGAGGGTTGTAGCCTTCCAAGTCATTATTTGTTGAGCACCGAGCTCTAGGCAGTGTGCCTATATGCATGTGCATTCCTCATTGTAATATTTTCACATACTACTGCAGAGTATCATCTTATTGCAGGTAGGTTACCACCGTGGTTTTTCCATTAACTGGGTTTTTCATGTCAAAATTTTGGTGTTGTGTGTTGTGCTATCAATTTGCATATCTTTGTTATTGATGTAGTTTATCAGATCTTTATTCATGATTAAATTTGTAGATCTGGTCAAAACTGAGTCACCCCCCCTCCTCAATTTTCCTTCATTATTATTGCTAACAATTGGTATCAAAGCTAGATCATCTAGAAGAAGCCTAACCACTTGAGGATATCCAGGATGACAGCTGAAACTAGAGGTGTTATCTTTAAGAAGGAGAGTCTGAGATTTGATAGAAGTAAATATGCTATATGGAAGAACCAGATGGAAGTGCACTTGAGATGCCTTAGAGTAGATTACTGGAAGATTAAAAAGAATTCCTATTCTGCTCCTCCGAATGGATCAGTTACTACTGATGAGATCAAGGAAGATGAACATAACATTAGAGAAAAGGAAGCATTGTTGAGTGCCTAGACCAATTTAGAGATGATGAATGTAATGGGACATGAGACTGCACATGAGAACTAGGAGAAGCTTGAGACCCTATATTAAGGAGATAAACAAGTGAAAGTTCCTAAGTTGAAGAGTTTGAAAGGGAAATATGAGATACTGAAGATGGGAGAGGATGAGAACATAAATACCTTTATGGCTAAGGTGAATGACCTTGTCCTAGGTATTAGATATGCTGGTGGAACCCTTGAAGAAGATTAAATTATTGCTAAGGTGCTGAGGTCATTTCCTCCTACTTACAAACATTAGGTAGCTTCTATTGATGACATGGAGAGTGTGAGTACAACAACAAGAGATTAGTTGTTTGGAAAGATTGTTGTATTTGAGCTAAGCAAATTTGGTGAATCCCATGGAAATACAACATTTAGAGCATATGTATCTCAAAAGTAGAAGTATGATCTTGAAGAATGTAGAATATCCAGATATAAAAGAGAAAGGAGAGAGATGGAAGAGAAGGAAAGAGAACTGGATGAGTTTGAAGCTTTGATTTCTTGGCGATTTCCTAAGGGAGCTTGTAACTATGATGGAAAATTGCCCTTGAAATGTTTTTGATTAATGAAAAAGAAGCTTTTGAAGGGGCCCCGAAACCCTTTACAAAAAAGACTTAAACAACAAAGCCATGAGAAACAGAACAAAAGGAAAAAACCAGCGGAAAACCCAGGAAAACCCACAAAAGCCCCTAAAAGCCAGCAGGCCATCCAGGAATCAGATTTTATCCAAGGCTTTAGCCAGGGTGCTGCTAATTTCTTATAGCTCTTTGATGTTGTCTTTGAGGTTGGGAGGGTCCTTGGCCGTAGCAGCCACAACTTTCTTGATACTGGCCATGGTTCTCTTTGCAGTTCTGCCTGTCGTGGTAGCATCACCACCACTTCTAGTCTAGATGGTCTCCTCCTTCGAGTCAAGATCCACAACCAGTTTTGGAGTATGGTCAAAGACCTTGGCAATGTCTTCTAGGTTTTTGGTGATAGTAGAGAGGATACTTGGGATAATTCCCATCATATTTTTCATCACTTCTTTTCCCTCTTCCAATGATTTTACCTTATTCTCTATTTCCTGCTTCCAATTAATATGCTCTCTATTTTCATCCTCCCTTATCCAAATTTATCCCTTGCTTCTCTAGGTTTTTCAGGGTTTCGTAAGCCCTTCTGTCAAAATTCATTCTAGCCTCTTAGAGCTTCTTGAGATTATCCAAGATAAGCCCCTCACCAGCAATTTCCTTGTGCTTGCTATCCCTTCCTCAGTTAGGTTCTTCTTAGAGCCTTTGTTTGTTTCCTTCTCAGAATTAACTTCGGTTTCCTCATTATCCTTGGGAGCCGTCTCCTCCATCAGATGGCTATTGTCCTTACTAGGGTGATCGCTTAGAATAGGGCTATCTTGACTAGGCTAGAAATCTCCACTTTCTTCTTCATTGCCCAGCTCCTCTTCCTTCCAGCTGTCTTCACCATTAGAGTCATCCATCTCCATACCATTGCTTTCCTTGACAATGTCCTCAGTTTCCAACCTAGGGGCACTTTTCCTTTTCTTGCTAGATGACGCCTTCTCCTTGCTAGTATCTCCCTCTTCCATCCTCCTTTTACCTGGGGAAGCAGAAATCTACTTATTTTCCTGCAGAGTGAGGGTTTTGCAATGCTCATAGATGAGCAACAGGAGCCCGCAATGGAGAATCGGGCTGGAAGGGTTAGTCCTGTGCTTGTTCAGGGACTTGGAGAGGGATCGAAAAAGGTAGTAGGGCAAAGACACTTTTTTGTCATGTCTAAAATGGTTCAAGAGCACGAAGTGGTAGGTGTGGGCCCTGGAGAAATGACCTTCAACTATAATATACTCCATGATTGCATCCAGGACCCAACCCCACAACTTCTTGATGTTTGCAGCATCATAGTAGCCCCCGGTAGCCTTGCCGATTTTGGCCTGCTCTTTCTCTTTATGCAGGAACAGGGTAACTACATTGTTGGAGACCTTGAGGTCTCAAAAGAAGTTGATCCCGGTGTGGGGCATTCCAGTCACAGTAGAAATAAGCCCAGCATCCAACTTAACTTTAACTCCATAAAGTTTAAAAGAGCCATTAGACCAGTTTTCAAAAATCTTAGAAACGGCTAAGTTGACCCTACCTTTGTCATAGTCCTCAAGATTTTCCATGAAGCCGGTGAGAGAGCCCTTCTCTAGCTTTTCCTAGACTTTAGGCATTGCTTTCCAGGTCGACATGTTGCTAGGTTCTTTATGTCTTAGATCTCCTCCCATTTTTGAATGCAGGATATCGACTCTGTTTCTCTACAAATTGAGAACTTCTTTCCTGATGCAACTCAAATTATCGCTCTGAGTAACCCACAAAGCATGCGACAATTTTTTGCAGATAGTAGGAGAGCTACTGTAGTGCCAGGATGATGGCCTTTCCAGCGAGGTGTAAGTGATGCTTTTTACTTGTCATGATTTAATTGTCCTTCTCTCCCCGTATAACGGTCCTTTCTAAGTATCTCTTTAATGTTTAAATTGAGATCATCCTCGTACCAAATCATTTGAACATCAGAATTAACTCCGGTATTTGCTAAATAGTCAGCAACACTGTTTTTCTCTCTGAAGGCATGCTGTATAATAATTTCTTTGAAACTGGCGATAATCTCTCTAGCTTTCATGATGATATTCTCAATAGACCAAGAAGGCTTTGATTCCCCCTTTAAGCACTTAATAATATTAATTGAATCCCCTCAAGCCATATTTTATCATAATTGAGATTTTTGGCTATAATTAAAGTATGCAAGGCAGCAGAGGCTTTAGCAAAATGGCTAGTTTGATTCCCTAGAGGACTAGCCACCGCCTTAAGGCAACTTCCAGCAAAATTCCGGATAATGCCCCCATATCCAGCTTTACCCGGATTTCCTTTAGAAGCCCCATCAAAGTTAGCCTTAATCCATCCCTATAGGGGGAAACACCAGACAAGACCTTCTCTGCCATTCTCCTTGCTAGTAGTGGTGGTAGAAAGGTTCCATCTGTCTTTGAAATCCTCTTTAGCAGCAAGTCCCTGATCAGTGCCATAGAGGCATTCAAAAACACTCCTAAAGATTTTGTCTACAACCACTTCAGGAATAGCCATTTTATCTCTGAAAATCTTGTTGTTGCACTCTTTCCATATATTCCAGATAACAATCGGCAGAGTAAGTCTCCAGGTCTCCACAATTTTCGAATTAGAGTTAGGACAATGCCATTGAAGCCAAGTGTCACCAAGAGAATTCGGGAAGACCCAGCTTAGGTTCCACCTAGTCAGTATGATTTTCCAGATGTCCTGGCTAAAAGAGAACTGATTGAGAGAGCTGATTGTTATGGCAAGTTGTCTCTTCTTCCCTACAACAAAGAGAACACATGTTAGGAAAAATGATGGCTCTTTTATGAAGATTATCCAGGGTTAATATCTTATTTTGGATGAAAATCCAAAAGAAGATGTTGATTTTGGGAACTAAGTTCTTATTCCAAACTTTAGCCCAAATTGGGGTAGCTTCCACTGGGACATTATGAATAGCCATAGTAGAGGAAACAGAGTATTTCCCATCCAGAGTATTCCCCCATATCAAAATGTCATCTTTGTTGTCTCTAGGGATTTTAGCAGAAAGAACAATTTGAACGAACTTGAGATCTGGGCACTGCTAGCTAAAGTCAATACAGTCCCCATTTATCCAGTAATCTCTTACCATTTCACCATACCTGCATTTGAAGTTGTCTTTCCAATCTTTGATGATAGAGATTTCCTCCAGAGGTTTATTCAGGATCCATCTATCTTCCCAAAATCTTATTTTCCTCCCATCCCCAAGGTTCTAGGTTCTGCCAGTAGCAGCCCAGCCTTTAGCAGATTGCACTGCATTCCAAAAGGCAATTCCATCAACAGAGAAAGAGTTGTCAAAGAATTCTTCCTCAGAAGGTTGCATATAGAGATATTTATTTTTCCAAATAGAGTTCCATTCTCTTTCCTCCCCTTTGAATCTCCAAATTTGTTTGGCTAATAAAGCTTTATTCATAGAACTAATGTTCCTTAAGCCCAGCCCACCTGAGGCCTTAGGGGTACAAATGTTATTCTAGGCTATAAGGGGGATTCTATTTTTAAATTCCACACTCAACTAGAGGAACTTTTTTTGGATTCTTTCAATAGCTTCTGCAAACTTTGAGGGGATTTTGAACAAGCTAAGAGCATACACAAGAAGATTTTGGAGAGTGGCTTTGAGCAGAGTGACTTTGCCAGCTTGACTAAGAACAACCCCTTTCTAGCCAATGAGTTTCAGGTTGAGTCTGTCAATTAACTTATTCCAGAAGGAATCCTTAGGCTTGAGACAGAGAGGAAGCCCCAAATAGGTAGAAGGAAACTTAGATATGTTACAACCAAGAATCCTGCCAATCCTAATTTGCCTTTGGGCCGGTGTGTTGATGAAAACAGAGAGCTTTTATCCCAGTTGATTTTTTGACTAGAGGCAGATTCATAGGTATTCAAAATGATTTTTATGTTTTTGGCTTCCAAGATGGTGGCTACCCCCATGGTGATAGAATCATCAATGAATTGTTCATGAGAGAAAACAACATTGGATGATGAGGGTTTTAGATCCTTAAGTTTTCCTTCTTCCACATTTTTAAGGATGAATCTACCCAGGCATTTAGCAAGAATGGTAAACAGGATAGGGGAGATGGGGTCTCCCTATCTGAGACCTCTAGAGCTTTTGAAGAAATTAGACGGGGAGCCATTAACAATAACAATAGAGGAGGAAGTTTCCATGAGTTGAGAACAGAGCTGGATAACTTTGTCACCAAAACCAAACAATTCCATGATCCTGAGGAGAAACTTCCAGTTCACTCTATCAAAAGCTTTAGCCATGTCTGACTTAAGTAACAATCCCTGTTTAATCGCCACTTTCAGGGAGTGGATATTTTCATGAACAGAGATAATGGAGTCCAAAATATGTCTTTCCGAGACAAAGCCATTCTGTTGGACAAAGATAATCCTTGGGAGAACATCTAGCATCCTGGAAGTCAAAACCTTGGAAAGGATCTTGTAGACAGAGTTACACAAGCTAATGGGTTTAAACTTGTTAAGAGAATCAGCTCTGAGGATCTTTGGGATAAGGACAATGAAAGTAGCATTCAGTTCCTTAAGAAGTCTTCTGGAGCCAAAGAATTCCTTAACACCATTGCATATGTTCACCTCCACAATGTGCCAGAATTTTTGGAAGAAAAACATGGGAAAGCCGTCCAGGCCAGGGGATTTATCACCCTGAAAGGAAAACACCACCTTTCTAATTTTAGGATTAGTGGGAATGCAGGATAAGAGGCGATTGTCAGCTTCTGATAGGATAGAAGGGATGGCTTGTAAAAGAGTATTTTGCTTATTGTAATCCAGGTTGTCTACTTCACCTAGCAAGGTACTGAAATGCTCGAGAGCTTCCTTTCTGATGTCGCAATCCTCTATTAGGACACCTTTATTGCAAGTTAGTCTAGATATTCTATTGGCTACCCTGTGCTTAAGGGTGGATAAGTGAAAGAAGCGGGTGTTTTTATCACCTTCCTTCAGGAACAAAGCTCTAGATCTTTGTCTCTAGAAAGTCTCTTCATTAGAAATGGAGTGGTATTTAGATAACAAATCATTTTCAGCCATCCTAAGATCTTTAGTCAACCCCACCTCTTGGATTCTATCTTGAACAAGCTTTAAATCAGCTTTAACTTGAGTTTTGTTCTTGAATATGTCCCCAAAAATCTCTTTGTTCCAGGTTTTAATTTTGGCTTTTATGATGTTGAGCTTTTAAGCAATTCTAAAAAGAGCCTTACCCTCCACTTCAGAGTTCCACCATTTAGTAATGCAGGCTTCTAGAGAAAGATGGGAGAGCCAAGCTTTTTCAAATCTGAAAGAGAAGTTTCTCTTAGCCGAAAAAGAGTTGGTAGAAAATGAGATGGGGAAATGGTCTGAACTGATTTTGATAACAGAACCAAGGGAACAACTATACTTAGAAGCCAGTCAAGAGAAATTAAAGATCTGTCAAGCCTAAACTGAATCAAATTAGCTCTGGTTCTTCTATTGGTCCAGGTGTAATTGATGCCCTAGAGATCAACATCAATGAGAGCTTGGTCATTAATGAAATCCATAAGGTCTTGTTTTCCATAAAGATGTAAGGGGATTCCTCCCATCTTATCTTCATCTTTGAGCGGGGTATTTAAGTCTCCCATGATAATCCAACTTTGATCAGCAAACTGGAGTCTGTCAGCTGCAAGGCTTTTCTAGAATTTAGCTCTCTCGGATTTAGTGTTAGTAGCGTAGACATTAGATAACACCCAAACAAAGTTGTCCTTAATTTGCTCGAGAAAAACTGAGTTCCTATTAAAGGTGGAGATGATTTCCTTTCCTATTATAGTATTTTTTTTCCAAAAGATCGTAGTTCCTTCAGAGGCACCCTCCGAGTTAGTTCCTATGACTCTGTTTTCTTTGAAAATTCTGATCCTTTCAACTTTTTCTTTAGACATCTTGGTTTCCTGAACAAGGACCACATCTGGTTTATGATCTCTGATGACGTTCCGTAACACATCCTGCTTATGGGGGGCATTTAGCCCTCTGATATTCTAGGATATAATCTTCATATTTTAACTGGGGATAGGGCTGACTCAATGGAACACTGTGCTCCATCAGCACGGTTCTTCTAGCTTTCCTGTTCCCTTTGATGTTTTAGGGATGGCCTTCCCTACTTTTTATTTTGGCTTCCAACATCTGCCTTTTTCTTATTCTTGCTTCTAGTTGAGATTCCTTCCTTAAGTTCCTCCTTGTTTGATTTTCCTTCTCTCGACCCAGGAATCTAGAGGATTTCATCCAGCATAAGCACACTTTGGGTAGGGGTTTTACAGAGGAGAGGCTTTGGGATTCCATTAGTTAAAAGCAATAAGGGCTCAGAATCAGAAGGGTCTTGGGCTTCACTAAAGTCATTAAAGTTTGTGTTGGCCGATTTAGAGAGTGAAGAGGCTGGATAGGATTCTTCCTTCTCTTGGCTAACTGATCCGTCGTTCTGGTCTGGAATAGTTTCATCCTTCTCCTGACTTACAGTTTCATTCTCCTGAGCTTCTGGGTTTTCTTTATTGATCAACTTAGTTCCTAGCTCTGCTTCTTTAGAGCTCTCTGGTTGGTCATTGGAATAGACACAATCCTATTTATCATTGCTGCTACTCCTAGCCCTCTCGACTTCATTCATAAGTTCTGTTGCATCCTTTTTTTGATTACTCTCAGATATTGATGAATCTATTTTTTTGTTTGTCGCTTGCCAGATCTTTTTGTTCTTAGAGTTACTATCTATCTTGAGTTCCTTGCCTTTCTTGAGCGGACAAGATTTTGCCCAATGGCCCAATTTTTTGTAGTGGAAACAGGCAAACGGTAGAGATTCATATTCAATAGCTTGGGACCATTTTCCTAGTTTAGATATGATATCTATGGATTGAGGCATATCTATCATTTGGTTAACATTTACGCAAATGCGAGCAAAGACTAACCTTGATTTAGCCACCGTCATCGGGTCAATCGAAAAGAGTTCTTCAAAGGATTTCATAATGCCCTTGAAAACTTCCTCGGTCCAGTATTCGAGCGGGAGACCCAGGAGGCATGTCCAGACTGGCACAGAAACGAAGAAGGATTCATCGAAGACAAGATTCGGGACCCATTTCTGGAGAGCCACAGAAGACTTTCCAAACATCCAGGGGCCTTCGTAGAGAGCTTTGTTCATGTCTTCTTTAGAGTTGAAAGTGAAGGTAAAAAACCCTCTAGGCAGCGCCACCACTTCCACTTGTCCTTTAACCATCCATTTTCTCCTTATGAAATTCCTAACATCATCAATGTTAGGCCTAAAGCTAGAGAATCATCCCACTAAGGTCATAGATAGGCCAGCTACAGTCATATCAACCACTTTGTCTAGAATGGAAATAGCGACCAGACTAGAGGTGGGGTCTGAAATGTTCGTTACTTCTGGAAGCCCAGATTTAACCAATGGCTTCACTCCAAAGAGCGAGGACCATTTTTTCCATTTTCCTCTATCGTGTGGGTCCCCAGGGATCAAATCTTTTTCTTCTCCTGGTTTTTCTTTTTCCTTGTCCTCTTCTAACCCTTGAGATGTCTGACCTCATGCCTATGTGCCAGATTTGATCCTAGGGGAACAACAATTTCCAGGAAATCCGCCATTCCTAGGAATTCCGCCATTTCCCAATTTGAAATTTGGGATTCCCGCTCCCTTTCACTCCATTTGTTAATTTTACTGAAGTATATATTTCCCTTTAAATGTTTCTCTTGCAATAATATAGGACATTTTTCTTCTAGGTCTCTAGAGAGAATGGCTAAGTATGATAGGCATGACAAATTTGATAAGCATGATAGAAATGATAGATATGAGAAGCATGAGAAGAATGATAAGCCTTACAAGTCTACCCAGAAGTATAAGAATCAAAAGAACCTCTATTATGTTGTTGATGAAGGTGTTATAAATGAAGAATTAGAAGGAGATGAAGTCAAGTATTTCTTGCCATTAAAGAAGATGGACCAGTACGTGTTGATTCCACTAGCTGCACTATTGAGGAGAAAACATTAGTTGCTAAAGCTAGAAAAAAAGATGAATGGGTAATTGACAGCAGTTGTTCACATCATATGACCGGTGATAAAAGCAAGTTTGTGAGTATGGAAAGATATGATGGTGGAACAGTGAGATTTGGCGCTAAAAAAACCTATGTGATTCATGGTAGAGCCTCTATTTATTTTGATGGTAACCATAATACTGATAATGTTCTATATTTTGAATATTTGAAAAATAATATTAATGTAGAGAGTCTTGGAGCTTGGTTCAATAAACCTTCTTGAGTGTCTTGTCCTACTCAACCCTGCAACTACTCAAATCCTTCCTATGGCACTTAGTAGGGGTTATGATAATGAGACCTCTAAGGTCTGAACCTTATTGACTTGCCTCCTAGGTATAGCCAAAGGTTTCTGGACAATCAACTCCACTCCTTGAGGTTACCACCTCAATCACACACACACTCCTCTCCTGGGCTCCAACCACTCCTGCAAGGATCTTAACTCACAGTCACTTCCTATGGTTTCCCAATGCATATACATGGTTAATTTAAGGTATTTTGAGGTTTAAGGATCACCAAACCCATCTCTTTAGCTTCCTAACCCTTCTAGGTCCATACCGGCACAAAATAGGCCTAATTGCATTAGCCCTTCCTATGCGGTTTTAGGGACTTAGTTTGCATATGTCCCAAACAATAATAGAAATAAATCATGGATTCAAGTACCCTTTTGGAAGTTATAGACAATATTGGAAAATTGCATCTGGGTTATCCGTACAAGTGGGGTTTTCAATGCTGCACTGTTTTGAAGGGTTTAGGCCTCACCGGTGAATTGGCAAGATGGGACTAAAAATATTAACCAATCAAATCTCCTGCTCCAAAAAAAATTGGTAATATTGAAGAGAAATTAGAGGGATTTCCATTCATGTGTCACTTGGTCCTGCACCAATCCCCATGTGCTCATAAAACACACCTACTCCCAACGGTGAGCCTAGGGCTTCATTGTTTCTCCTCTTTCTGGAACTGCAAAACCACACACCCTATTCTAAAGCAATGTACAGAACCTAGCCTATAATTCTTAGTAATTTTAATAGGTTCCATCAAAGAATGCCTAGGTTAGAGCCATTTTCTTACTCTTAAACCCTACTTGCAAGGGTTTTACTCCTAGTTGCAAAGAATGGAAGAAATCTATACAACTTAGGACAATCAAACTTGTAAATCAACCTTAAATAAGACAAATATAATGATCACTTAGAATTGCAATGAACTACACCATATAGTTCGTATTGGACCATACAAGCAATGAAAACAAGAGGAAAACTATCGAAAACCAGTGGATACAAGGTTGCTTCACAAACAAAAAAATTGCTCTTGCATTTCCAATCCTCTGACCTGTATAATGAAGTCAATTTTGGCTTTTATGCCATTGTTTTAGTTGGTTCAACCAACTTTTAACACCTATAACAAAAAATGCAACTTTTGCAAGAAATTGCAAAATGTTGCTCAGCAACTTTTTACAACTTTTGTCTCCACGATGAATACATGAATACATTCATCTGGAGTACTTTACCTGTGAACTACCTAAGCATCGCACTTCTCAGGCTGTCAACATCCTAGACACAATTGACTCAAACCAAAACTTGGACAACTCAACCATGACTCTACTAAGTCCTAAATGGTTGGTCCATTATTACATCACAAAGATATCACACAAACTTACAAGAAAACAAATATTTCATACTTGGAGTGTTAGGTGCCCTGCACCATACTCCCCTAGGACAAAGAATTCAAGTCTCTTGAGTTATAAGGTCTGAAATCTCCACTCCATGCTGAAGTATATCTTCCTTTGACATCCATATGGCATCTGAATCAGGTAACCCTTTCTACTTGACATGATAGTTCTTGTAGACTCATTTCCTTGTCTTCTTTACTATCTTGGTATCCAAGATACTTTCTAACTCAACCAGCTAACTAGGTGGCATATCCTTTATCAAATCTTCATGAACCAGTGATGGCATGTCTATCTAATTTGTTGATGACTCTCCCTTGTATGGATAGAGATCACATACATTAAAAATAGGAGATGTCTCCAAAGTATGAGGAAGTTCCACCTCATTCATTCTGCCCATAATTGTGCACCACCTTGAGATGCCCAATTTTCTTCATCATGAGCTTGATAGGCTTCCCTTTTGGAAGTCTCTCCTTCCTAAGGTATGCCAGCACTAAGTCTCCCACTTTAAATTGTACTTTCCTCCTTGTTTTATCAACTTGAACCTTATACTGCTCAGATTTTTGTTGTAAGGACTGCCTTACCTTATCATGCACCTCTTTAATACCTTCTACAAAGTTATCCCCTTGTGCACTCTTTGGTACCATTGAATGGAGATCTCTGAGCTCTAATATGCCCTTAGGATGGAATCCATACACTATCTCCAAAGGAATTTTACCTGTACTATGGTTCACTGAGTCATTATATGCATATTTTGCCTGTCCAAGTACTAGATCCGATGTTTGCCCATGTTGGTTTGTAAGACATGTTAGCAAATTACCCAATGACCGGTTTACTACCTTTGCTTGTCCATCTGATTGAGGATGATAGGAAAATGAAAAAGATAAATTGGTGCCCAACTTCCTCCAAAGTGTCCTCCAAAAGTGGCTCAAAAAATTCACATCTCTATCACTAACAATGTTGATTGGAAGACCATGAATTTTGACTATCTCCTTGAAGAAGAGGCATGCAATATAGGTGGCATCATTGGTGCTCTTACAAGGTATGAAATGTCCCATTTTTCTGAACCTATCTACCACCACATACACACTATCAAATCCTCTTGGGGTCCTAGGCCAGCCTAACACAAAATCCTTGCTCAAATATTCCCAAGGCCTCTGAGGTATGACCAATTGTTGATATAGACTTGCATTACTTGAGGTTCCTTTTTCTCTTTGGTAGATGGTCCATTCTCTACAAACCTTCTCACTTCTGATTGTAACTTGGGCCAATAATAAAACCTACCAACCTGCTCTAAAGTCTTATCAATGCCAAAATGACCTCCTAGACCTCCTTGACGCTTCTCTTGGATAATATTTTGCCTCATAAAACCTTGAGGTATGCAAAGAAGATGACCTTTGAACAAAAAACCCTCTTGTATCATGTATTTTGAATAAGAGACATGTGAGCTGTTAGAAAAATCAATAAAAACATTATTATATCTCTGAAAACTCCTTATCATCCTTGTAGAGGTCTTTTAACTCACTCAAACCCACACTTTGCAATTGTATCTCCTGCATAGTCATGACTCTCCTACTTAGTGCATTAGCTACTTTGTTGGTTGTCCCTTTCTTGTGTCTGATAGTGAATGTATAGGATTATAAGTACTCAACCCACTTTAGGTGTCTTTGGTTCAACTTCTCTTGCCCATTGAGGAAACTAAGGGCATGGTTGTCAGTGAAGACTACAAATTCTCTGGGTACCAAGTAGTGTCACCATTTTTTCAATGCTTGAACCATTGCATACAACTCCAAATGATATGTGGAGTACCCTTTCTTAGCTTCATTTAACTTTTCTAAGAAGAAAGCTATAGGATGTCCTTCTTGGTTTAAAATTGCCCCTATTGCCCTTTGGCTTGCATCACATTCTACTATAAACAACTGATTGAAATCAGGTAATATAAGGGTTGGAATCTCTTCTATCTTGGTTTTCAACATCTCAAACCCCTTATTGGCTTCCTTTGTCCACTTAAAGTGACACTTAATCCCTCCTTTAATTGTACTGAGAATAGGAGCACAAACATGGCTAAAGTTCCTCACAAATTTCCTATAAAAGGATGTCATTCCATGAAAGATTCTAACTTCAATTATGCCCCCAGGGATAGGACAATTAAGTATTTCTTCTACCTTACTTGGATCCATTTTTAAACATCCATGAGAAATAAAAAAACCAAGGTATACAAGCTCTATTTTAAAAAACTCACATTTTTCAGGGTTAATCTTGAGTTGAGCCTCCTTCAAGTTCTTCAAAACCATCTCCAGATGTTTGAGGTGTTCCTCCTTTAACCTAATGTAGATCAAAATGTCATCAAGATACACAATAACAAATCTACCAATAAACTCAACTAAGACTTCGTTCATGAGCCTTTGGAAGGTACTAGGTGCATTGGTGAGGCCAAATGGCATCACCAACCACTCATATAGGCCTCGATTGGTTCTAAAGGTTGTCTTCCATTCATCTCCAAGTCTGATTCTGATCTGATGATAACTAGACTTCAAATCAACCTTTGTGAAGTAGCTTGCGCCTCCTAGATTGTCTAATAGGTCCTCAATCCTTAGCATGGGAAACCGATACCTTATAGTAATCTTGTTGATTGCTCTAAGGTCTGTGTATGTTCTCCATTTGCCTCACTTTTTAGGCACTAACACAATAGGAACATCATATGGAATCAAACTCTTCTTGATAGACCCTTTGTCTAATATTTCTTGCACTTGTTTGGAGATCTCTTCATTTTGACTAGGTGGGCAAGTGCAAGGTAATGAGTCACAAATTCACAAAAGTCCATGCGTTGGAAAACGTACTCTTATAAACAAGGGCCCGTTTATGCTTTAGGCTCCTGAGCCAAAAGGTAACGGGGGCTCAAAGCAAAAATAAACGGGCCCCCGTTTCTAAATCATTTTTTTCCTTTTTTTTCCACAAGCTGCCCTTGTTTGAAAATGGGTGCCCGTTCTATGGAATTTGATTCCACAATGCGCCACTTGGCTTGGGATTAGGCCCAGGATAGGCTTGGGATGGCCACACTTGAGACATGGACCTGCAAATTCAAATCTCCATGAATGAAAGCACAAATATGATCTTCTGAAATAATTTGTGTGCCTGTAATTAGAGAATATTTATATGAAATTAAAACCCATTTCAGATTATATTGTCTAGATTCTAAATATGTAAATTTATTTAAAAATTGATTATTTTAACTATTTTTCATTTAATTTATACTAAATCAGCTCCATAGAGTTGAAATATTAACTAATTTTGTGAATTTAATAACTTTTTTATTTTAATGAATTTTGAATAAAAAATTACATGTCATCAATCTACATAAAATTCTTTTCTATTTAGAAAATGTTAATTTTACGTCAAATTATGTGGGTCGTACAAGTCAAATTTTTAAAAACATAATTACAATCATTAAAAAATTAATTAAAAATAAAATATTTTAAAAAAAAATATAGAAAAATATGCTCGTCAATCTTCAGTGAGTCACAAACCATTTCCCAAAACTGTTTGAGAAAATAATTTTAATTGTGTCAAAAAGTGTGTGTCGTACACATGCATGGTATGGTCCTAAAACAGACATTTTTAAAACATAGTTTTTTAGAACTTCATTCCAAAAGTTATTTTTTATTATGTGGGTATTAAAATAAATTACATGTTTGGAAAGTAAACTCAGAGGGCTATGTTTTATATTACTAACTTTTTCCAAGATTCAATCTCCAAATGTTTCAAAATGTAAGCTCAAATGAGACAAAATCTGAAAATCGGGGAAAACACTTCCACTTCTTGCACTGACCCAGCTGTCATTTTGTAGGAAGCTTTGTTTGGCAGATTGGCCCCTGGTATTAAGTCTATTTGATGATTCACATCTCTCATTGGAGGCAAAGAATCAGGTATGTCATCCCCTATCACTTCTGCATATTTTTTGAGTTGACTTTCCACTTCTTGAGGCACTTCACTCATTGGATCTGCCTTAGCTTCATCTGTAGGCTTCAACACTATAGCATGGCCTTGATGACCTTCTTGTTTCAACACTTTGAGATACTCTTTACCTCTCATCAGCATCACACTAGAGCCTATTTTCTTTTCTTCCTTTGGATCAGGTAGTGGATCCATTTGATACTTCTTCCCATTGTTTGTGATAAGATAATTGTTCTTTTCTCCATCATGAGTAGCTCTCACACCATATTGCCATGGATGGCCCAATAGAAAATGACAAGCATCCATAGGTAATATGTCACATAGAAATCTATCCTTATACTCACCAATTTCAAAATCCACCCATGCTTATTTATCAACCAATACATGTTGACCCCGGTTGAGCCATGATACCTTGTAAGGAGTGAGATGAGGTAGTCTTTTTAGTTTGAGTTTGTCCACCATTTCAACTAAGACAATATTCTCTACAGAACCTGAATGTACAATCACTTTACAAATCTTTCCATGTGACCTACAAGTGGTCCTAAACAAACTTTTCCTTTGTGGTGGCTCTTAAGCTTGAGGCATCTTGAGCATTGTTCTCCTCATCATCAATTTTTCTCCATCTGTCACTGGCCCTGCCTTACTGATTGAAGAAGTTACACTCTGAGTGTCCTTCTCTTGCAACAATTGAGTTCTTCTTTCCCCCATGTATGAGCTTACGGAGCTTGAGGCATTTCCTGGACAATTACTCATGGTATGCCCAACTTGATTGCAATGCTAACACCTACCAGTGAGGATTGTGTTTCCTCTTCCTGAGTTTCCAAACCTGCCCCTAAAATTGCTCCTTCCTCTATAGGATCCTCTAAATGCTCCTGTCTAAGAGTCCCCACTGCCTTCTTGGCCTTGTTGCTCTTCATTTTTGGGTGATTGCTGCCCTCTACCAAATTTTCCTCTACCTCTGAAATTCTTACCTCCCCTATGTTTATGATTTTGTTCACTCCTCCTTTTGATCTTCTCTTCTTCCCTTAGGGCCAACTGAAAACACTTATGGACAGTGTCTAGTGTGCGAATACTTATCTCATCTTTTATATTCTATCTAAGGCCATTCATGTACCTAGCCAACTTCTCCACTTCATTCTCATGCTTCCTAGCCCTCAAACTGAGTTTGTAGAATCCGTCAGTGTATGCATTGACATCTAACTCCCTTTGTTTCAGATTTTGCAGTCTCTTATGGATTTGAACTTCATAATCTCCTGAAAGGAATTGTGCCTTAAGTCTGATCTTCATACACTCCGATGAAGTTATCTTCTTTTTTCTTTCTTGTATCCTTTCTTCTTGCATCATATTCCACCAAACCAATGCTGATTCTCTCGATCTTGATTTGGCCACATTCACTCTTTTCTCTTCTGCTACCTCTTTGTAATCAAAGTGATTATTGAGAGCCTCTATCCAATCTAGCAACTCTTCTCCATTGAGGTTTCCTCCATAGGTGGGTAATCCATCCAAGTTGTCTTTAGAAGTGGATTTGACTACATCCAAGAATAGCTTTTGGTATTGAGGCATGGCTACTACTGCTCATTCCTCTCCATCTTCCACTATTTCATTAGTATCATCACCCCATTCTGTCTTAACCTTGCCCTTCTCCTTCTTATCCTCTCTGGTTCCTCTACTTCCTTCTGCATCCTTCAATCCTTCTATCATTTCTGCCACCATCTACCAGATGGCTTCTGGAGTCATTGCCTTTGGAGGCATTGAACTTGCTTTTGATTCTTCACAATCTAACATACACCAAATATTTCAAACAATGGCTCTGATACCACTCTGATGTATAGAGTCTTGGAGCTTGGTTCAATAAACCTTATTGAGTGTCTTGTCCTACTCAACCATGCAACTACTCAAGTCCTTCCTATGGCACTTAGTAGGGGTTATGGTAATGAGACCTCCAAGGTCTGACCTTCTTGACTTGCCTCCTAGGTATAGCCAAAGGTTTCTGGACAATCAACTCCATTCCTTGAGGTTGCCACCTCAATCACACACACACTCCTCTCTTGGGCTCCAACCACTCCTGCAAGGATCTTAACTCACAGTCACTTCCTATGGTTTTCCAATGCATATACATGGTTAATTTAAGGTATTTTGAGGGTTAAGGCTCACCAAACCCATCTCTTTAGCTTCCTAACCCTTCTAGGTCCATACCAGCACAAAATAGGCCTAATTGCATTAGCCCTCCCTAGGTGGTTTTAGGGTCTCAGTTTGCAAAAGTCCCAAACAAGCATATAAATAAATCATGGATTCAAATACCCTTTTGGAAGTTACAGACAATACTATAAATTTCCATCTAGGTTATCTGTACAACTGGGGTTTCCAATGTTGCACTATTTTGAAGGGTTTAGGTTTCACCTCTGACTTGGCAAGATGGGACTAAAACTCTTCACCAGTCAAATCTCCTGCTCCAAACAATTCACAAAACTTCAAGGGCACTCAAAGGGATTTACATTCATGTGTCACTTGGTCCTACACCAATCCCCATGTGCTTATAAAACACACCTTTTCTTGTTGTCCTAACTCACCTACTTCCAGTGGTGAGCCTAGGGCTTCATTATTTCTCCTTTTGGACCTTCAACACCACACACCCTATTCTAAAGCTATGTATAGACCCTAACCTAGCACTCTTAGTGATTTCAATAGGTGCCATCAAAGAATGCTTAGGTTAGAGCCATTTTATTGCTCTTAAACCCTACTTGCAAGGGTTTTGATCCTAGTTGCAAAGAATGGAAGAAATCTTTACAAATTAGGATAATCAAACCTACAAATCAACCTTAAATAGGACAAATACAATGAACACTCAAAATTGCAATGAACTACACCATCTAGTTCGTACTGGATCGTAGAAGCAATGAAACCAAGAGTAAAACTGTCAAAAACCGGTGGAAACAAGGTTGCTTCACAAACCAAAAACTTGCTCTTGCATTTCCAATCCTCCAACTCATACAATGAACTGATTTTTAGCTTTTATGCCCTTGTTTCAATCGGTTCAACCAAATTTGAATGCCTATAACCAAAAATGCAACTTTTGCAAGAAATTGCAAAATGTTGCTCATTAACTTTTTACAACTTTTGGCTCCAAGATGTAATTTTTCATTCTAATGCATTTTAAGACTCCTGAAGGTCCTCAAACACCCTAGAAGACATAAACACAACTCAATTGACCCCTAATACATGAATACATTCGTTTGGAGTACTTTACCTGTGAACTACTTAAGCATCTCACTTCTCAGGCTATTAGCATCCTGAACACAATTGACTCAAACAAAAACTTGGACAAGTCAACCATGGCTCTACTGAGTCCTAAATGGTTGGTCCATTATTACATCACAAAGATAACACACAAGCTTACAAGAAAACAAATATTTCATACTTGGAGTGTTAGGTTCCTTGCACCAAATCTTTTAAGTGTCGGATAGATGCTTGACAAAGGTTATGATTTACAATTCAAGAATGGTAAATGTAAGATCCCAAATGCCTTTGGTATAGAGATTGCATTTACAAGTAAGACTGAAGGTAATATTTTTTATTTGAATACTGGTGAGAAAACTTGTTTGATTGCTTAGATTAATGAAAGTTGGTTATGGAATAGGAGAATTTATCATGTTAATTTTGATTCAATGATTAACATTAGTTCTACACAAGTTGTTAGAGACCTGCCTAAGATTGTTAAGTCTGCTAATTCGGTATGTAAGGAATGTCAATTGGGTAAGAAAACAAGAGTTTTTTTCAAGAGCAAGTAGTATACATCTGATGGATTGCTAGATGTTGTACATACTAACCTGTGTGGACCTACAAATGTTAGAAGTGTGCAGGAGATAAATATTTAATGCTACTAATTGATGATTATTCTAGGATGATGTGGGTTGTCTTTTTGAAGGAGAAATCTGAAGAATTAGAAAAATTCAAGATGTTCAAAGCAAAGGTTGAGACTGAGTCGGGATTGAAGGTGAAATATATGAGATCTCATAGGGGAGGAGAATTTTTTTTTGGTGAGTTTGATTCATTCTATGAGAAGCATGGGATTAGAAGATAATTATCTACTCCTAGAATCCCTCAGTAGAATGGAGTTATTGAAAGGAAGATCGCGATTGTTTTGGATGCTACAAGGACTATGTTGATTGAAGGGAATGTTTCGAAGATCTATTGGAGAGAAGCCATTAGAACTGATGTTTACACATTCAACTAAGTTCATATTAGAGATGATATAGGTAAGACTCCTTATGAGCTATGGTTTGGTCATGTTCCTATTGTGAGACAATTCAGAGTATTTGGTAGCAAATGTTATATCAAGAGAGATGATGAGATAGGAAAGTTTGATGGAAGAAGTGATGAAGGAATTTTATTGGGATATTCAACAAAGAGAAAAGTCTACCGGTGCTACAATTAGAGACTGATAAATATAGTGGAAAGTGCAAATGTAAAGGTGGATGAGAACCTTGGAAAAGAAATGAGAGCTTGTGGATATGATGGTGGTCAACACATTGTTCTATATCCTATTTAGACTAAAGAATCAAAGCAGAATGATTCAGTAGAGACAGTTAATCCCGATTTTGTTTCCGGTGTAGAGGTGCAAGAACCTGAAAATAAGAACAATAAGAAGACTCTGAGGTATGTAAGATTGAATCATTCCGAAAACCAGATTATTGGAGAAAAAAATAAAGGTGTGATGACTATAAGAAGGCTAGCTGCTGAAGAGGTGTGTTTTATTTCTAAAGTTGAGCCTAAAGATGTTGTTGAGGCTTGCAAAGATGAAAATTGGATGAGAGCTATGGAAGAAGAATTAGATCATATTGAAAACAATAACATGTGGGATCTTGTGCCTAGAAATAAGGATAAGAATGTTATCGGTACTAAATGGGTATTCGGGAATAAAGAAAGACTTGTATGCAAAGGATATTCATAGAAATAAGGGATTGATTATGAGGAGACATTTTCTCTAGTAGCTAGACTTGAAGTTGCTAGACTGTTGCTCACATTTGTTGCCTATAAAGATTTCAAAGTGTACTAGATGGATGTCAAGTTAGCTTTTCTCAATGGTGATCTTGAGGAAGGAGTCTACATTGAGAAACTTGATGGATTTTCATTATCTGATGATGGATACATGGTATGTAAACTGAAGAAAGCTCTTTAAGGATTGAAATAAGCCCCTAGAGCCTGGTATGCTAGATTAGATAATTATTTGCTAAAATTAGGATTTAATAAAGGGACTATTGATAGTAATCTATATTTTAAGATTGAGAATGGTAACATCTTGATTGTTGAAGTCTTTGTTGATGATATTATCTTTGGAGGAGATGATGACTTGAGCATGAAGTTTGTCAGTGATATGCAGAAAGAATTTGAGATGTCTATGATAGGAGAGATGATTTTTTTTTAGGTTTGCAGATTTCACAGACTGGAATAATTATTTTTATATTTCAAATTAAACATGTGAAGGAATTACTGAAGAAGTTTGGGTTAGATGACTCTAAACTAGTTGGAACTCCTATGGTGTTTGGCTGCAAATTGTCTAAGAATGATGAATCTCCGATAGCTAATTAGAGTTTGTACAAATCTATGGTCGATGGAGTGTTATATCTTACTCAGATGAGGCCAAACGTTATGCATGTTATGTGCATGGCTGCTAGATATCAAGCTGATCCAAAAGAGAGTCATGTCAATGTTGTAAAGAGAATATTTAGATACTTGAAGGGAACTATGGATTATGGTTTGTTGTATCCAAGGAATGATGATTTCATGTTATGTGTTTACACTGATGCTAATTGGGCTAGTGATGTTGATGACCAGAAGAGTACCTTTGGTGGTGCTTTCTTTTTGGGAAATAAATTAGTTTCATGGGCTAGTAAGAAACAAGATTCGGTGTGCTTATCTACTACTAAAGCTAAGTACATTGATGTAGATGGTAGTTGCACTTAGGTAGTTTGGATGAAGCAAATGTTCAAGGATATCAGAGTTATCTATGATGAACCTACTATCATATATTCTGATAATTCTAGTGCTATTAACATGACAAAGAACCTAGTGTAACATTCAAAGACTAAAAAAGTGCAAATCAAATATCGTTACTTGAGAGAAAAATTCAGTGAAGAGGAAGTGAAGCTTGAATATGTGTCTACAAAGGAACAAATTGCTGATATTTTCACTAAGCCTTTGCTTGTGGATACATTTTTCTATGTGAGAGACAAGTTAGGGGTATCCACCCCTCGTGATGAGAACTAGATGCATTGAGTTGCATCAAGCCGATGGACTTCATAGTCTTATTCCTTTTATCAAGATTGATGAGTTGGTGATGCTCTTCTAGTGGAGTAGTCTGGTTATGTGTTTTAAAGGGGAGAGATTCATATTTTATATTCTAAGGGGGAGAGTTTGGTTTTCTATCTTTGGCATTATTGTCAAAGGGGGAGAGAAGCATGTGAAAAACTGTTTTATCTACTTGATCTTAGGGGGAGTTTGTTGGATTTATTTTCTTTCTTTGCATTTATTGTTTTTCATATTCATATGACGCCATTAATGCAAAAGGGGGGAGATTTTTGGATATTGTTGCTGCTAGGATATGTTGCTGTCATTGATGTCAACATATTCCTACTCTGGTTCTTATAGATTGGTTTATAGGGATCATGGTTTGGTGTATGGAGTATTTCTAGTATCATTATATTCTTTTGTATTGGTTTTGGTGATTTGGGAAGCTTAATTGGTCATATCATATGATCTGGTTTGTAGTTTGTCTCTTTGATCAGTACTTTACAGAGTTCAGTATTTCCTCGAGCATATTCCAATGTGATAAGATCCTAAGCTAAGTCTTTGGGAGATTGTTTGGAATGGTGTTTTGTATCTATATTTCAGATGGTTCATGATTTGGTACTCCACAAGTTATCTTTCTTCATGACAGTTGCTCTTAATTGAGTGTTCTTTAGTTTCAGACGTTAACAGATGAAGATTTGATAAGTGGTGTTGGTGGAGATATTTTTGATGATTCTAATATGCTTTTTGGTGTTTCTTAATTCTGTCCTATTTGTTTTGATGATCTGCATTGATTGTTATGTGAATGTTTGATAATTTTGTTGAACTAGTGATGTTCTTTGTGTTATGTGGTTTTCTCGGTGGCATAGCGTGTTGCGGTTAATCTTGGCATGATATCTGGTGGTGTTGTGTGTTTGGAGATTTGATTTAGGTCCATGTTATGTCATGTAGATCATTATATTGGCCTGGTGGTCAATCTTTGTATCATGTGATGTAATTTTGTAATTGTGAGTTGAGGGTTTAGCTAACCTTGTTATCAAGGTTGCTGAATTGTATAATTAGGTGATATTGTCATGTAATTTAGGTATTGAGGTTGTGTATGCATTATCAGAGATTGGTGTATGTGTGAACAAGAATTTTTCTTTCGGTGTAGTGTATTGAGTAGGGGTTGGTGTTGCAGAGCAAACAATTTTGCTTAATCAAAACTGTCATCAGGCATTTTGGAGATGCTATTATTGCAATTCATTCCATTTAGATTGTAGTCCAACTCTTATTCTAATTTAGTGAGACTTCCATAAGGGCTGTATCCTTCCAGGTTATTACCTTTTGAGCAATGAGCTCTAGGTGGTGTGCTTGGATGCACGTGTATTCCCCATTGTAAAATTTTCACATACTATTGTAGAGTATCATCTTATTTCGAGTAGGTTCCCACCATGGTTTTTCCCTTAACTGGGTTTTCCAGGTTAAAATCTTATTTTTGTGTGTTGTGCTATCAATTTTCTTATCTTTGTTATTGCTGCAATTTATTAGATCTATATTTGTGATTAAGTTTTCAGATCCGATGAAAACTGATTCCCCCCCCCTCCTCTCAATTTTTTTTCATTATTGTTGCTCACACCAGTATGGGAAACCCCCTCAACCATTAGTTTAATAAGAATAGTCATGAGAGGATGATATGAGCATCTACCATTGCTTTGGCCATGCAAGAGAATTGGTAGGGATTTATAAAAGACAATATCCACAACCTTGATCGCATACTCCTTGCATCAAAATGATAGCTTTTGAAAAGACTATTGAAATCCATCAAAGTATAAATATTATCATATGAAAAAAGAAATAGGAGTTTGAAATGCCTCGAAAACCAATTCATTGTAGATTTCAATGATTGTAGGATATATATAAAAAGAATTTGCTAAAAATGCTTTATGAACTTTTGGGCAAATGTTACTATTAATTATAAACCAAAATTTGACAAGCATTGCCATCATCCTTCCTAACTATAATAGAGGTCCAAATTATAATTATAAAATAAAATAAGAGAAGCAAATAAGACAAAATAAAACATAAAACATAATTATAGTCAAAGAAAATTATATTGATCTACCTTTTATTACAGCCAATCCAATAACATATAACCACAATATTGTTTATAATGAAGAAATTCATAGCCATAGCTAGGAGTTTCTGAAGTCTAGAAAACTATAGCTTTCTCTATATTTTAATAATTTTATTCATTTTTCCTTTTCTTGATAGCTTTGGAAGAATCTAGGTTTTTAAAATATTCTAATTTTAGGAAGATGCTAGAAAAAAAAGTTTCTAGTTAGTCTTTTTTCTCTTTCTCAATATCCCTCAAGTTAAGATTGCTTACACTAATACAAAGAGGATATAGGGGAGAGAGAAAAATTAAACTACTATCCCCCCTTAAGGTTCACCTCAAACATGGCAATCATTCCTCACAATTTAAATATTTTGTCTTTATTCATACTCTTAGTAATTACATCATTTGTTTGTTTTTCACTTGGACAAAATTGTAGATTGACAATAGTAGCTTGAACAATATCTCATATCTAGTCAACATCAAGCTCAATATGCTTTGTTTTAGCATGGAAAGAGAGATTGTTAGAAACTTGGATGGTAATTTGATTGTTACAGTGTAAAGTAGTAGCAAAACTTTAGGGAAAACAAAGCTCAAGTAAAATATATAGAATCCAAATTACTTTCATTCCTACTTCTTTTACTGCACTCTATGTTGTGCGCAACATGAAGACAAAGATGTAGTTGTTTGTTTTCACTATTCCATATAATAGGGCCTAACTCAAAAATAATAACATAACCACCAGTAGATTTTTTATCATCTATATTACTTCCTCAATCTATAATTGTAAATACAACTATCTCAAGTGAAAACTTATAGCCATAGCGATGCCAAAGTATATTATTTCATGAATGTATGACAAGTTTCTCTTAGTAGAAAACTAATGAATTTATCTCAGTGCCTACCTAATCTACATTCTGGTATTGCTTCCTTTGCCAAAAGAGGCGACTACGAAATAAATATTTGGTCTAGAATGTGTTAGATGTACCAAGTTGCCAATAAGTTTTTTATAATATTTGGCATCTATACCCTTACATGCATATTGTTTAGTAAGATTGATTCTTGATTGAAAGGAAGTAGAGATTGGATTACATTCAAGCGTGTTGTTTTTTCTAAAAGACCCAAAGAATATTTCAATATGAAAAAAATAATTCATAAAGTAGCCTACAAACTTGTAAACCAAGAAAATAGTTTATCTCTCCCAAATCATTCATATGAAGTGTCAATATAAGATATGATTTTAAATATTTGATTAGCTCAATATTTTGTCCAAAAATGATAAAATAAAGTACATAAATTGAAGCAGGAATAATCTTAGCTTGACCTTTCTTAACATAAAATTTGGATCAAATTTACACCCTATCAATATTCACACCACATGAACATGGTGTTTGTTTGGGATAATAAATTGACTTTTTAATCTGTATAAAATATTAGGATTATTCAGGTATACAAAGCCTAGTTGTTTGATCCATATTTAGTTCTCCATATAAATGTTTATTTAAGAAAGTATTTTTAACATCCACTAGATGAATATGTTGCCCAAGACTTGCATCCAAGGAAAGAATAACTCTGTCCCTATTCATTTTAGTTGCAAGATAAAATGTTTCTTCATTAGAAGCACCCTCTTTTTTATTGAACCCTTTTACAATCAATCTAACATAAAATATATAAATATTTCCATCTAATTTTATATTTTTTTTTTAAATTCATTTGCAATCAATAATATTCTTAGCTTTGGGGAGGGGCATGAATTTCAAAAAAAAAACTATAGTAATGCATCATATTCCACTTTCATTGTTTCTTCCCCTTCTTCCCCTTTCCTTGATCATTTGGCTTTAGGTCATTTATGTGTAATAATTTGGTCAATAGAGAACTTCTATTCCTTATGTGGACTTTTTGGCACTTCTATAAATTTCTTCAACACTCCTCATCTCTTGTTTAGATGAAATGTCATCTTATTCATTGTCACTACATACAGAAAGGGGTTAGTCAAAAGCATTAGTTGTTTCATTTTCAATAACATTATCATTATTTATAATGGTACACACCTCATCCTCATCTATATATAAAAAATGAGAAGTATTTGTAGAGTGACAAGTAGTCATAAGTTGTGAATTCTCATCAAAATTTGCATTTCTACTAACATAGATATCTTTCTTGAATCATGCAACTTGTAAGTCTTTTATTCTTCACTATAATCTATAAACAAACACTTTATGAGTTTTTGATTCTAACTTTTTTTTATTTTTTTTTTTCATTGATAAAAAAAAAAAAAGTGTGCCGAAGAATTATACCCAAAGTGAGGCTTTCGAGAACTCCATGATTATTTAGGATTGATATTTATGAGGGCTTTAGTGGGGCTTACTTTCTAGGCTTTAATCATATCCTACATGGACTAAAGCTGTAGTATAATCCTTTTTTTTTAATCAGGTTTTCTTTTTATTCATTCGATGGGACGATTGTGCTGCACTGTGATGCATATTATGGACACATTGTCTGCTTAGCAGCCATTCTCTAGTTGGACACTTGACCCTTTTTGTAGATTCCTAATGAGCGTGATTTATTCTTCCCTTTTTAGTACCTTGAATGTGATATAAAGTTGCTAGCGAGTGATCTTAGATTCCTTACCCGTTAAGTATACAAATCTGGTATTTAGTGATCTAAGGGGTAACCGGCGGTAGATCTATGGATTCATCACTTGCATAGCTAGTTGATCTTCAAGAGGCTAGCAATCCCTAGTAATGATCACAGTATGATATCAATATAATAATACTTTTGGAATTTAACTACCTAAATCAATATTTCAGATGATCGAAAGCCAAAACTCTTACTATATTAAGCTAAAGATAATATTGACTTAAGCCACCATTGTTGACTATACTAGAGCTCTCTTTCTTTGGGCAACTCTAGGTGATGTGCAATGAATTAGCAGAACCATCAATGATACTCAATGAGATGGATGGAAGCGGATCAAATACTATTTACGAACAAGTATCAAATCTGCTACTGCAGAATTATATCTATTGATCAAAATACAAATGCATTGATTTAGGGACTCTGCAGAGTTCTCCTAATATCTCATATATGAGTTGGATTACATACACCGCATTAAAGCCCCAATACACTTATTCATAGTTGTAATGAGGCGGTTCAATCTTGCAGTACACAGCAAAATACAACAAGCTGAGCGCCACCTAAATCTGTTCTGATGTAGATATTGTCAGTAAACCAAATAAGACAAGATAAGGCAGTGAGGCAATAAAGAACATAACTCCAACAGATATTGGGTAAACTAAAATATAACACTTTTGAAATAGTGCAAAGGAGAGTAATTTTAGCGTTGAGCTCGCAGCCAACAATGTAATAAAAATTGTCCTAGGTTCATCAAGAAATGAATGTTGTCCCATACTATTCATCTGTATCTGTTTTAACACATCTCTCAGATATTAAAATTGGAAAATATGACAGGTAGGAACTCTACAGTATTTTATCTATCAATACATGAACTATAGCAATGCCCAGGATGGCTCATATCAGAAAACTTATGTGATTATGTAATTCACAAGCCAAAACTTTGACTTGGAGAAATCTTCTTTAACTATTAGCTCTGCATTGTGTCAGTGTTCAGGCGGGGACTCTGATCTGCAGCCCCTGTTTACGTTCATTAACGAGCAAAAACTTTAGAAATTAATTAAAATAATAAAATATGCTCTTCCAACGTTACAGATCAGAGATAAACACGTTGTACGTTGTCAAACAGACCTTTCTACTGTGCATACAGCGATATCTAACCAGGTTTCGCTGCGTTGAAATATCCGCTACCTATATTAACTCATTCAAAGAATATTTCATACCCTAAAGCCCAGAAGCAAAATAACTGACATTTAAACCACTAAAAAAGCAGTAGAAAATTCTATAAGCACCTGAACTTTTCTGCGAATTTCAGAAATGCTCCTACGCAAGGATTCCACGGCAATTTGTATTTCTGTACCTCCGGGTCTTCCTTTACCTTTCTCCTTTCATCCGCTGGGATTTCGCACAGCTGAGATCTGAATGCAGGGTTCTTTCCACTGTTTCACGCGTTTTGAGTCTTTTTTGTTGGAAAAGAGAAAAATAGTATCCGCCCGGCCTACTACAATGCAAGAAATACACAGAAGAAAGTATCATGCATCCCAATTTTCCTCCAGATGATCCAGACAAATTCACAATCGTGCAGAGAGTGTTTGGAACCAGCCATCCTTAAATCAACTTAGCATGATAAATCTATACTTCCCATTGCAGCCCCCACGACAGTGAGGGAACCACCACCTCAAATACCCTCCCTTGGTGGTGATATGGTCACTGATAGATATATAATAAATTAATTGAATCAAATGGGGTATACTTATAAATAGCTTCAATCAGTTTAAAGAAATGGTCGGTTTCAAACACTCTCTCCACGATTGCAAATTTGTCTGAATCATCTGTAGAAAAATTAAGAGCCAAAACACATTCTTCTCCGCACTTCTTTCATTGAAATAGGTAGAGCAGATCTACATTAGGTTTGGCTCTTATCCCAAACGATGAACGACAACCCAGTGAAAAAATGACATAACCTGGATAATCTTTGAGGATGTCGTCTACTGTAATAGGCGCCTTAACCTTCATCACTTGTCCCTCCAACTTCATCATTGAACACGCTCAATATGTTCTCAGAACAAAATTGCGTTGCCCACAATGGGACACTAAATTTCTAAATGAAGAACGAACACCATTGCCGTTGAAGTGGCCGCCCTTATCCCGCCGAATCCTATTATTGACGCTGAATGAGCCGCCTTATCCCCACAAATTCGACGTATCAACACCCGGTCGCTCTAACTGCGGTCCACTCGCACAACACCACGTTTATTTGATTTCCATGGACACTCGTACAACACGTTCTCGGATTTAGACTATGCTCTAACTCTTCCTGATTTTCTGCCCCTCGTTAACTGTATAAAACACAGACTCCTCAGACCTGTCGTACTCTTGTCGGCAAAATAAAGGCCCTTCACTTTTTTTCTCCACTCCTCGTCCCCACAGTAAGGGAGGGAAACATCTATCCAGCAAATAAAAACTTAATCTATAGGAAGAACACAAAACTATTTTTAAAGCTACTTGGTCAAGGATGAGGGAGATGGACTAAGTAGCTAATTTTGGGTGTATAGTAGAGGAAGGGTACTATTGGTCATTATAGTTAATTTTGTGGATTCTAAGTTCTTAAATGGTACATTGAATTTTAACAATTTTTTTGTTTTCTTTATATGTAGCTTTTGTTTTGGCTTTGGGGTAGTAACAACGAACATTGTGGAATTTGTTATGAATGCAAGTGTCAAAAGATGGTCATTTTGAGTTGGTGTCTCATACATTTTCCCTATTAACTTGTGAACCGTTTACTTTGACCACCACGAAATTTACAAAATTGATGCAATTCTTATGCACAAATGCTCTAATAATCATGTGCTATTTGTACCAATAAAGTTAAACAATTGGTCTAATTACTAATTTTTTTTAAATACTGGGTATACAAATGGGGCTATTAGCCCACTAGATATTTTTTTAGTGAGCTTTTGATTAGTGAAATCCAATAAACTATAGTTGGAACATGGATGGTAATTGGGGTCCTTCTCTTGATTATATAGAATAAATTATAGATTTTTCGTCTTTTAGAAATGTGAACTAATATTATCTTCATTAAGGTTTGAAGGTGTTACTCATCACACAAATTTCCATATCAACATGTCTATTGAGAAATGTTGAAAATTTAACTTTTTAAATATTTAACCAAAATTTAATCATGGTATATTTAATATTTGCAAAAAAAAATTTGTTGTTCTAGTTTGATAAAGTGGGAGACAACTCAAACCCTTACATAATAGCCAACCAGGCAAAGAAGAGAGAGGAACTCACAAACACTTTTTTGAGGAAGCTTTTGACTAGAGCAACGAATTAGTTGGAACAAGGGTTTTGACCTCACAAAAAACTTCACATTTAAAAACTAAGGGATATAGGAGGGAAACCTTAACCATATTCCAAATAAAAACCCTTACACTAGAAACAACACAACCAAGGAAATAGAAAGCCAATAAGTTGAAGAGTATATAAAACTATTCATTGTTTTACTATATAAATATAAATGTTGTGAGGTCCTACCCCAAGCCATCATAGCATTTCAATTATTTTCATATTGGACCTATTATTGATACTATATTTTGATGCATTATGGACATAGATTTTATATGATCTAGTGATTGAATAACATTGATATGGTGTATGTCATTTATCTCTGATTTGCAGTACTTTATTTTGATGCTAGAAATTATGGATGCATGCGTTGTAAATTATTAAATTTCATGATGATTATGATGATGCCATTTAGTAGATTATTTTATGTGGTTTCTATTATATAATTGGAAACTTGATTATTATAATTGAAATTGTATGCAAATGTCTGAATTGTCTTATTTTCATATGATAATATTATATGTGATTTTGGAATTACTAATGTGCAAAGTGAGATGTGCAAGAAAACTAATCCATGTGACCATGGAAACTATTTGGAGAATCAGGCCTAGACCTATGTGCATTTGTGAAGCCAAGGGTTGTCTATTTGGAGAGACAACACCTCGTTTGAAAATGTGTTTTAATTTGTAAATATTTATGCCTGGATGTGTGCTTAATTTGAAAATTGTTTAATTTATTAATTCCAAAAAAGGGACATTGTCATGTGTATTTAAGTGATGTGTAATTTTGTGGTGTCACTTGACACGTGTTGTAAAGTGAGCTAGCAGTGACATGTCCCTTGGAAGGAATTTGTTTTACCAATTCATTTTTCAAATATCCTAGTATGGTCCCAAGAAAGTCTTGGATAGGGAGTCATTAGAAAGGTCAACTTAGGATTGACCCGTAGGTAAAATTTGGGTGAGCTTCTAGAGGGTTAAACTAACTCCTTAGGTCAAGTAAGGGGCATTTTTAATGGGCCATATGATGTACCTATGGATAAAGGCCAATTTTAGCCATGTGTCTACTTCCTACGAACTGTTTAGTCACCCCAAAAGTTGAGTTTTTCAAGATGGCCGAATTTCAACTTTTGAGGATCTTACCTAGGCTAGACAACCTTCCTCATGAGTGTTATTGCTATTCCCCCATTCTCTTTGACCTTTTTGAGGTTCCTTTGCTAGAGAGATTGTAAGGTGTTGGGAAGACCAACCTATGAACATCCCTCACCCTTCCCAAGATGATTGGAAAGAGTGAGGAGTGTCTTCTTAGGGAATGGTTTGGGAGGGAGAAGTTTGATCATCCACTCTCCATTTTTGAAGACATAAATTCTTGAGAAATTGGTTTTTGGATTTGGAATTTTCGGCTAAGTCAAGTGTAGGAAAAAGATAGTGGATTTAGGCAGCTCTCCTACAAACTTTTATTCATCCCATTTGTAGTTTTAAGGTTGGTTGAATACTTCCTCATGTATGTTGTTTTGTAAATTTGTAAAGATTGTTTAATGTTTTCCATTGTTGTTTTCTTAGTAAGCTTAGGAAGATTTTGAGTTCTTCCTTGTGTTTTTTTTTATTGCATTTATTTATGTTATTGTTTTGGATGTTTCAACACCATACTCACCCTTGAGAGGGTAGAGTGGCCTTGGGGTGAAGGGTTGTTTGACAACCTAAGAGTGTAGAGGCTCTCTTTGGAAGAGAGTGATACACAAGGGATTATGGGATCCTTGCTGCATAGTGTTTTGTTTATGCAATGGGGGTCATAAGGGGAGTTTGTTGGCTTGTATGCCTTGGGGGACATAAGGATTTGTTGGGACAAGTTTGGAACATGTGGTTATTCTACTTGGTAGCCTTGCAATGGTATTAAGTTCTCCTACTTGCAAATTTCTCCTCTAGGTAATTGGTCCACTTTCACCCCACAAGTTATAGTCACTAAGTGACTTTGTTCATCCTTGGGTTGGGACTATTTGTGTTATGTTTTCCTCTTGCTTATGTGTTTATGCTTGAGTGTAACCCATTTAGCCTTGGTTCTTCTAGCTTGGGGCTGGCTTTTTGTAAGCCTAGGTTGGGAGGTGAGCCTCCATGGTTACAACCTACAAGCTTTTGTTGCAGGTTTGCTTGGGAAAAAGATTGGAAGGGAAGCTATGACATTTTGGCCATCTTGTGGGGTAGCTCCCATAGGGGCTGATCCTCTCCCCCTCGCCCCCCCTCCGTGTATAACACTTGAAACCCTCCTCGGCCCTATGCTACCCGTCATGAACACTTCAAACCCCCCCTTTCCCCCCTCCTTTTCTCAACCGCCATGGCCGCCACCTATACACATACACATTCAACAACAAAAAATATGTTAGAGCAAAGTTGGGTTAGTGTTAGCTTTGATAAGAATGAAAATTCATGTTTAGTTATAGAAATAAATCAACTCTAATTAGAGTTCAGAAATATAATAATAATATAAATAAAAAGAGGGGGAAACCCTTTTCAATTTGAAATGGGTAAAACCCATTTGTACTTTAGTTAATTAAACAGGACAGTTATTTCTACAATTATTTTTGGGGATATTATCTTTAAATAAAATTCATATTTTTATGTAGTTATATTTATGCATGTGTGTGTGTGTGTGTGTGTGTGTGTGTGTGTGTGTTAACGTGATTTTATTTAGTCCTAGAGTATTTAAACACTTTTGAGATTATTAATATTTCTTGATTATTATTAGAGGATTTATTTAGGGGAATTAATTAAATTAGTTAAATTAATAAACTCAGTTGTGACGACCCTTTTTGGGGTATAATTAGTCTACTCTAAATGTTAATGCTATAATGGTTGAGTTAATTAAATCAACTTTAGGATACCATTCTTTTAATTCCTGAGTTAATCTTTAGTTAAGACAAAACTTATTTATCCCATCTTTAATGTAAAGTATTTAGTATTTTTATGTTGTATTAAAAGAAAAATTGTTGTTCTGTTTTTGCCCAAAACTTTGGGCATGACAGATGCTCTTTGATTTTCAATATGATATTCTCACTTCTATTCTTATTAAATACCAATGATGAAAACCTAATATTTATCTAGTGACTTTTGAGAAAAATCCAATGTTGTCTTAATCTAAATGTGTCATGATTTGTGACTAACAATACATGAGATTAAGTCACTCCAAATTCTATTATATTCAAAAAAATATTTAACCACCTTCCATCTTTTTTTTATTCTTTGGGTTCAAGGAAATGTTATGAAGCAAGAGGGTCAATATTTGATATCTTGAGTGTGGAGATTGTTTATTCCAAATTTACAAATGTAATTATTGTATCATTCACATAAATATTTCTATATCATTGGGGATAGAATTGCATTGGATAAGATTTTCTTATCTATTTAATGTCAAAAACCTAGGAGGAATTTATTCAAACTGAAAAGTAATTTGTAGTTGGAGCCATGTAGGAAGCATATTATTTGGTAGATGGAATGTAGAAATTAGGGTTTCAATATTTTCAATAGCTAACAAGTGCACAACACTATGAAAAGAACTGTAAAAATCTTGAAGTTTTATAAATTAATTTAAGAAATTATATTAAGATTATTTCTAAGTTATGGAGAGATAAGGTTTCCATTAAACTTATGTAATATTTTTTGACTTCTAATTTATTTTAAAATAGCGGTTCTATTAAAAAAATTAAAAAATTAAATGCAATTGATGAATAAAAACTTTTGGAAATAGTAAATGGGAACGGGGAACCAACCACGAATGCAAATAAGCTATTAGATTGATAGAAAATATTTGATAAAAGTCAAATCGATTATCATTATTACTCTTTCCAACACTAAATTATTTAATATAGATTTTATTTCCCCCAAATTCTCTCTTTCTATCACTCCCTCTTTGATTTTCTATCTCTACTTCTCTCTGTATATGTCTATCTTTATCTCCCCATCTACCTTTATCTCTCTATCTATTTCTCTCCTCCTTCCTCTAGCCTTGTATCTTCATCTACAACTCTATCTTGTTCTCTAGATATTTCTTGTTATCTCTCTATCTCTCTACCCTTATATGTTTCCCTTTCTCCACCTCTTTCTATATGACTTCCCACCTTTAATTTTTATCTTTCTATCTTTCCCTCTCTTATTCTATTTGTCTCTCTCCCTCTCTAATTCTATTTGTCTCTCTCCCTCTCTACCTCTCTATATATTTATCTCTTCCATCTCTATCTATCTATCTCTCCACTTTCTCTTTATCTCTTCCTTTCCTTCTTTCCATATACCTCTTCGTCTCCATCTAAATCTTCCTCCCCTATATTTATCTTTTCATCCTCTCTCCTCTCTCCTCTCTCCTCTCCCCCTTTGTGTAACCATTCTTTATATTTTTAATATGAAACTCTTGTCCTTTGTGTTTGTTTGTTAGTTTGTTAGCTTGGACAACTATTTGTCCATTTGCTAAATAATTAGTAAATAAGTGTTTGCTAACAAATGTAGTTAGAGTTCAAACAACTTTTATTAATTATTTGACTCTTTTTAGAAACTTCTAGCAATCAATTTGGTTAGGGTTGTTTAGCTATTTTTAATCTCAACAGTTGATTGAGAATTAATCTCGGCCGTTGGTTTTCCAATGAGAGTAGTATATAAGGGGGTCAAGGGGCATTTGGAAAACAATGAATTGTGTGAAGAACTTGCAGTGTTAGCAAGTAGTCTTGCAGTGTTAGCAAGGGCGGAGTGATAGCATTGGGATAGTAGCGGGATGGAATCTCAGCAGGAGAAATTGGGAGGTCATTGAAGCTCTGCCAGTAATAGGCAAGAAATATTTGTATCTCTTGATTTATTGTAGTTAATATATATTCCTCATCTGCAGTACTGGTTTTCCCTTTGGTGTTTTTCAAGGGACAATTGTCTGAAAATATTGTGTTTATTGTGTTTCACATTTATATGAGTTTGTCAAATTGTAGTTGTGTTATTTTCCAATATTTGTTGCTCAAATAATCTATCAAAGATAAGAGGATAATAAACAGTAATTGTAATAGATTTTTCACATGGTATCAGAGTTAAGTAGCAAAAGTTTATCCTATGCAAAGCATAGAAAATTGAGGGTTTATAAAACCTACTTTGACCTCTTCAGAATTATTATTTCTCTTATCACTTGAGATGGCCTCAGCAGGTTTAAGAGATTAGATGGAGCCTCAAATTTTGGTGTCCGTAAAGCCAAAATTTCTTTATTGCTAGAAGAAAATAGTATCAAGGAATATGTTACCACTGTTGTGATTGTACCTACAGATCCAATACTGCTTGCAACATACAAGAAGGATGATTCCAAGGCGAGGAGGCTAATCCTTGATGGTGTCAAGGACCATATAGTTCCACATATTGCAGAGTTAGATACTGCAAAGAAGATGTGGGATGCCATTCTGAATCTGTACCAGAATGCTACCACTAATAGGAAGTTGATTCTCAAAGAAAAGTTGAGGAATACTCGAATGAATAAGGGAGAAGACATGACAAGTTACCTCACCAGACTCAGACTTGTCAAGGATGAGTTAGCTGCTATTGGAGATAAACCAAGTGATGATGAGCTGGTACAGATAGCCCTAAATGGGTTTTCTAAGCAGTGGGATGTCTTTGTTCAAGTTGTTAATGGATGAGACACCTTACAAAGTTGGGATCGACTTTGGAGTGACTTCACTCAGGAGGAGCTTAAACTAAGCCTTGTGAATGGAACCAATAATAAGAGTTAGAAAAGTGAGGCAGAATAGGAGAGCATTACCCTAGCGGGTAAAGGAAAAGCAAAGAAGGGGTCCAGCAAAGGATCAAATACACAAGGTGATAAGAAGAAGAAAGACTTGTCGAATATCAAGTGCTACGGTAGTTATGAGTTTGGCCACTATGTCAATGATTGCCTAGAAAGGAAGAAGAATGACAAGAAAGGCAAGAAGCAAGTTGCAGCTTCAACAAGTGCAGATGAGCTCTCGAATAGAATGGAAGATGAGTTTATACTCATAGCATGTATGGTTAGCTCAACCTCATAGAGTGATTGGTACATAGATAGTGGGGCATAATTGGTTATGACAGGAGTTAGATAATACTTCTCCAGTTATAAGAAGGAGAGCACCAAAATCCAGATCTCTATGGGAAACATGTCCAAACTCAACTCAGTTGGGAAACAGACTGTTAAGTTTTAGAGGGAGAATGGTAAGATGATTCCTCTTCATGATGTGTTGCATGTCCTAGGCTTAGGGATCAATTTGATTTCTATATCTATCCTTTAGGACAAAGGGTACAATTTACTCTTTAGAGGGGCACATGTATTGATTAAGCATAAGGATTGGAAATCACCCATAGCTATTGGAGTTAGGAGTGGTCGACTTTATAGGTTGCAGTTTGATACTCCTAAGGCACTCATGAGCAGCAGTAATCCTAGAGATCTTGGAGAGCTATGACATAGGAGAATGGGTCATATACATCATGGAGCACTTAATTTGCTTCATGAGATAGTGACAGGTGTTCCAGAGGTGAGCACAAAGCACGATAATGTATGTAAGAGATGTGTGTTGGGGAAGTTTGCAAAAGCATCTTTTCCAAGGAGTGACACTCGATCTGAGGGTGTTCTTTATCTAGTATATTAAGATATATGTGGGCCAATGTCGGCGAAGTCTCTCAGAGTATACGAGTACTATGTTACTTTTATTGATGATTTCTCCAGGAAAACCTGGATATACTTCTTGAAGATCAAGGATGAGGTTTTCAGTCGCTTCCAAGAGTTCAAGGCTCTTGTGGAGAACTCAACAGGAATGAAGATAAAGGTTCTTCGGTCAAACAATGGAGGCCAGTACAAAGGGAATAGATTCCAAGAGCTCTATACTAGGGAAGGAATCAAGAGAGAGTGGATTGTTCTTTACAACCCGCAACAGAATGGGGTTGCTGAGAGGAAGAATCAGTCCATATCAGAGGCAGCAAGGGCTATGCTACATGATCGGGACCTGACCCGCTACTTATGGGCAGAAGCATGTAGTACGACAATATACATACAGAAAAGGGTTCCACATAAGGCACTAGGGAAGATAACACCATAGGAAGCTTTTACAGGAAAGAAACCAGATGCCAGTCACTTGAGGATATTTGGGAGTTTGGCATGTTGTCACATTCCAAAGGATACACATACCAAGTTAGATCGGACTGCAAAAAGAGGGTACTTTGTGGGGTACATTGAAACCTCAAAGGCATATCGAATATTCATTCCAGGGACTAGGTAGATTATTGTTCGACGTGATGTCAAGTTCATGGAGGACAAGGCATTTAGAAGGTCCAAAGATTTTCCAGCAGATGATCAGAGTGAGCAGCCAACACAAGCTCCAAGGATCAGTCAATTGAATCAAGGTCAGCAAAGCTCTAGTATAGTTACTAGTACAAGCATAGGCTCAGGAGGTGAGAGTTCTCAGAGTATGGTGAAACAGGTGCAAGAAGAGATGCATCAAGAAGACATGGAGGTTGACATTTCATCTTCTAACAGGTTCACTAGGGGTCATAGAAGAGTGCAAGAGGGACCTTGTAGTAGAGCTTGAGATGAAGGATTTGGGACTTATGCACTAGTTTCTAGGCATGGAGGTATGGCAGACAAATGGAGAGATTTTCCTTGGGCAAGGGAAATATTGCATTGAAATATTGAAAAGGTTCAGGATGGAAGATTGCAAAGCCATGTCTACACCTATGATCACGAATTGGAAGAAGGTAGATACATCTAGGGAGAAGGATGTAGATCCCACATTATTTAGGCAGTTGATTGGTTCTCTCATGTATTTTGTCAACATCAGGCCATATATAGCTTTTGCAGTTAACTCTCTTAGTCAGTTCATGGTTGAGCCAAAGGGAGTGCATTGGACAATGACAAAGCATGTGCTGCGTTATTTGAAAGGTACAATCGAGTATGGGATTAGATATGCTTGAGGTGATGGAATCAAGCTGATGGGCTATACTAATGCAGATTGGGCAAGCAGTACAATAGACAAGAGGAGCACTTCAGGGTGTTGTTTTAGTCTAGGATCAGGAGTTGTCTCTTGGTTCAGTAGGAAACAAAAGTCTGTGGCTCTGAGTTCTGTAGAGTTGGAATACATAGCAACTAGCATGGCGACGTGTGAAGCTATATGGCTTCGAAAGTTGCTAGTAGCCTTGTTTGGTCAGAAGGTGGATACTACAGTGATACATTGCGACAATCAGAGATGCATTAAGTTGACTGGGAATCTAGTGTTTCATGATAGGTCGAAACATATAGACATCAGGTATCACTTCATCAGAGATTGTGTACAGCGTGGAGTTGTTCAGCTACACTTTATACCTACAGATCAGCAGGTAGTAGACATTCTAACAAAGGCATTGGGGAAGGCAAAATTCATCTTCTTTAGAGAGAAGTTGGGTGTCATGCAGAACAACTTCCTTGCTAAGAGGGAGTGTTAGTTTGGTAGTATGTTAGCTTGGACAATTGTTTGTCCATTTGCTAAATAATTAGTAAATAATTGTTTGCTAACAAATGTAGTTAGAGTTCAAACAATTTTTATTAATTATTTGACTCTTTTTAGAAACTTCTAGCAACCAATTTGGTTAGGGCTGTTTAGTTGTTTTTAATCTCATCCGTTGATTGAGAATTAATCTCGGCCGTTGGTTTTCCAACAAGAGTAGTATATAAGGGGATCAGGGGGCATTTGGAAAACAATGAATTGTGTGAAGAACTTGCAGTGTTAGCAAGGGCGCAGTGATAGAGTTCGGATAGTAGCGGGGTGGAATCTCAGTAGGAGAAATCAGGAGGTCGTCGAAGCTCTGCCAGTAACAGGCAAGCAGTATTTTTATCTCTTGATTTGCTATAGTTAATATATATTCCTCATCTGCAGTACCGGTTTTCCCTTCGAGGTTTTTCCAAGGACAACTGTCCGAAAATATTGTGTTCATTGTGTTATACATTTATATGAGTTTGTGAAATTGCAGTTGTGTTATTTTCCAATATTTGTTGCTCAAATAATCTATCAAAGATAGGAAGATAATAATCAGTAATTATAATAGATTTTTCACACTTTGATATGAAGACTTTAATGAGTATGAAAACTACACAATGTTTTTTTTGTTGTGTTGATGTTTCTCCCTTATCTCCATGTCTACCACGGATATAACATCAATATTCTTACAACTAAAGAGCAGTTAAGTGTTCTTGTTCACATCTTAGCTCTACCCAGTAGCAGTACTGAAGACGAGAGATGCTTCCCACCACCCTGCAGGAAAAGTTGTTTTCTCAGAATACAAGTGGCCATGATGCTGACGGGTTTACATTCGACTCAGCATACGGTACACAAATTTAAAGTCTCCTTTTCTAGAACTCGTGTTCGTTTTTCTCTTCTAATCCGTAGTCACTGATCACATGCCACACAAACTTGAAGTCGTCTTTTCTACCGTTCCTGTCGGATAGAGTGTTGATTGATCACCGACTTCACATGTGTACAAGGTAAGTTTGGAATATTCAGAGTCAAATATAGCTGGGAAATAGTGAACTTTTCTTAGTTTTAACCCGCGCTAATGCAGATAAATTATTGACAGTCCTGTGTATAGATATCAGGAATACAAAATGCTAAAGCCTAGAAGAATATAATAAGGAAAGTATACAGTTGAATTATATTTGAAAGAGAGGAATGATTTTATTGATGCCTTAAAGTAGAGAAGTATTATTTGTGTTTATATTTTGTCTCTGATTTTTTTTAAAAAAAATTATTGAGTTTTTTCATCTAAGTCTTATTTAAATTTATGTTAATGTTGTCTTCATAGAAAAAAAAAATTATGTAAATATTTCATAAATGTCAAAATAGTCTAGCATACATATTTGTTTCTTGTTCACCCTAGATTGCTTTTATTATTTTTGTCATCTATCTTAGTATTTATGATTAATTTTGAAGTGCTAATTGTATGTCTTTAAAGAACATATTTTCCTAAGTCAACCCCTATAAACTTAGGTACAAAATCAAAGACATCAAGCATGAGTTGTGCAAATGTTCCTAGGAATGATGTGTACATCAATTTTTTCTTTAGTGCACTAATATAATTCTTCCGATCATATTTTTCTCCTTAAATATGAATGATGTGTACATGATTATCAGATAATAAAAAATGAGTGCAATCAAATTTTGATAAATACAATTGTATTTAAGTGGTTAGAAATAAATCATGCAAACATATCTTTAGTTGCCTCAAGTAAAGAAAATAATAGGTGGTAGTCAAACAAAATTTGAATTTAAATTTTGAGAATCCAAGGTCAAATATGTTGCTATAAAGTTGATCTTGCATCCATAGTAGTGGCTAGGACAATGGGAATAATCAAATCAAGTGGATAATATAATGCATAGGGATAAATGCATTGTTGAGGATAATAGATACATGATTTGAATAAATATTTAGAAATATGTGCCCCTATTGATAAGGTGGGGGACATGTTCATATGGGTGTGCCTAATTGGATGGGTAGAAGAATAGAGGAAGGGGCTTGACAATATACAAGATTGTGTAGATTTTCCATATCTATCCCATGAAGTAACTTTGAATAAAGGGATTCTTCCCTACATGATTGATCAAATTGTAAAATGGATGCCCTAGATAGTAGGTTGAATAAACCATAGAACCAAAGGCCAAAAAATATAGGTTTCTCCATGCTAAAGTGAAAGGGATTGTAACTCTCTAAATAGCCAAACTTGATCACTATAAATGGGCCTTAATCTACTCCCTCAAAATACACATAAAAGTAAATAAGAAATAACATGTTTATGCAAACTTTAGTGGTTATAATTAATGTATATCTTAAATATAACTATGTAAAAATGTGAAAATGTGAATTTATTATGATAAATTAAATATATTAATTATATAATTATAAATTTCCCCATTCATGGGGTGGATAGTATCAATCCATTGGTAAACCTAATATTAGGGGTCAAAGGAATCCCCCTCTCATAGGTTAGTAAAAGCTCAACTTTATAGGTCTTCTAGAGGCAACCTTAATACTTAAGAGTAGGATCTTTAATTAGAGATCATGAAGGAAAGTTTATTAGATAGAAAAAAAAATTAAGATAGGAAGTAATAATGAGGAGGAAGCTCAAGAAATTCTCCATGAACTTCAAAATTACAAACCGTTCAATATAAGATGAGTATTCATTAAGGAAAAATCTTTGATTATAGCCAATGTAATCTAGAGAAAATTATCATTGAATTAAAAAATAAATATTATAATTATAGTTTTATTCAAATAAGTGGGGAAGAGCCCCAATCCATTACAGATTTGTCATCAACCATAAAAAAGTAGAATTGGAACAAAACCAATCATAAAAATAGCAAAATAGGGAAATTAGCAAACTAACAACAGAGCTAGAGCAAAAAAGTTACAACCTATTTTGAATTAGAGATTTTAAACTGTTTATGTGACAACCTAACATAGGAAGATGAAGACTTATTAGGGGGAAATGTCTTTGTAGGTTGAACAACTATCTCGATAAATCCATTATTACTGTATACGGTGAAAATGGATAACAACAATGATGAAAGACTAAATGAATTCAACCACAAAACCCTAGCCTAACAACAACAAAGATCCACCATAACATATGAAGATTACCTAAGACAATGCAAATCAAATGAAATCACAAAGATTATACCATCACATGTCCAATAGGGTTTGGATCTCCATTCTTCCTATCTCCATTGATCTTGCTTGATATATTTGCTCTCAGATTTTATATGTGCACAAGAGCTCAACAAAGAACAGAAATGCGGTTGCAAGTAGGATCACATGTAAAAGTGTAGTGTTGTCAATTGATCAAGTAGTTAGTTAGTTAGGGTTTGATAATGAAGGAAGCATCTTCTTATATAGAAGACACTATAAGAAATGGAGGGATAAGATTGAGAGGTGCAAAAGAGGTCGGCTATGATTAGAGGGTAAGTAGAAGAAATAATAAAATAATGAGAGGGTAGGTAGAGGAAATAATAAAATAATGAGAGGGTAGGTAGTTTATGAATTAAGAGATGAATGACATGTGTCATAGGTAGAAAAGGTTAATGAATTAATTAAATAAATAAAGATTTATTTAATTAATAGAAGAAGTAGGATCAATTAAAAAAAATAAAATATTTATTTAATTTAGGAAAAGGGGTAATTTAAATAAATAAATGTATTTATTTAAATGAGAAATAAGGCTAGAAGAGGATAAATGAATTAATTAAATAAATAAAGATTTATTTAATAAATAGAAGAATTAGGCTTAAGTAATTAAATAAATAAAAATATTTATTTAATTAGACATGACAATTTTAGGTGTCTACATTTTGCCCCTCTTTGAGACAATGCAGCTTGTCGTGTTGTTTCAAAGAAGCTAAGATAAACTAATACGAAGTTGCCCCAATATGGGAGTGATATGCCCCCTCGAGAGATTGGATGAAAATGTCTGGAAAGATCATAGACAATCTCTTGATAAGAAAGAAAGGCTAGAAAGGACTGACTGGATAGGATAGAGTGACAGAGTCATGGGATAAAGAAGATTGACTCGGGAGACAAGGCCTAGGGCTAGGGCTAGGGCTAGGGATAGGGCAGTCTATAAGATAGACCACAAGGGGAAAACATCCTCATTTTCATGGACACATCTAAGAGATGAGAGTGCAGAGAGAGAATAGAGCAACAACAGTCAACTATGATGACATTGGTTCACAGATTCGATCGCATTCGCCGATATCAGAGGCCAGCAGACACAGGAGAGTCGGTAAGTACCTCAAAACCTCCGTGTACTTTGTCACAATAAATGTTGTCATTAATGCATGTTAGGTAGCACATTTAATGCACTTTAGGATAATGTCAAAAAATGTCAAAGACGGGTAGGCACGTTTGCGTTGGTGCCAGGCGCGTCTAGGTTGGCTAGGCGTGTCTGTGTTTGTGCAAGGTGCGTCTATGAATTCAGCAACGTCTATGTCAAATGTGAGCATGTCTGCGTTGTGCAGACACGTTTGTGCAATGTGGGTATGTCTGTGTAGGACAGGCGCGTCTGTGCAGAGCATAGGCACGTCTATGTATTTTAGGCGCGTTTATGTAGAGCAAGCGCATTTGTGCAGTTTGTAAGTGCGTTTATGTCATGAAGGTGCATTTAAGTCTTCAAGGTCAAATCGACAGTTCTATGATAAACATATGTTGTCGATTGGATAAGTTGCTGAGAAGATACACTCAAGAAGGTCCTCTAGGGAAGACTAGGATAGATCGAGGCACTTTGTGATGAATAGAACAGGGAGTACCAATAGGAGAAACACTTTGTGGTGAACAGGGAGTGCAAATATGAGCAACACTTTGTGATGAATAGGGAGTGCAAATATGAGCAGCACTTTGTGATGAACAGGGAGTGCAAAACACATAGTACTTTGTGATGAATAGGGAGTACCACTAGGATAGAAACAACACTTTGTGATGAATAGTGAGTGTCACTAGGATAGAAGCAACACTTTGTGATGAACAGTGAGTGTCACTATGACTGACATGATTGATTTGCTTGACTGCACGAGTATTTGACTATGCTAGAGTCACGAGAGAGATTCCCGTCAACGCAGAGATTACTACCAGAGCTGACATTCAAGGACCAAGCTTTTATTGAGGTTATGGGTCTGAGATACATTCTGTATGTGCCTGAGTTTTGGGCGAATATGGGTTTGCTGACTGCACTTGCTGAGAGGTGGCACTCAAAGACTTGTACTTTCCATTTTGTCGATGGGTGAGATGATAGTCACCTTGGAGGATGTATACAAGATATTGAGGATACCGATCGATGGGGAGCTGATACCCTATGATCGAGATGGAGATAGAGAGGCCTTGAGATGAGTGTTTTAGGTTCCTATGTCTAGACAGGGCGACACGAGGGTTGGTTGTAGGCTACGGGGGCACCTTGGAGACGCTGGTTACACAACACACCAGATATGCCTAGGGACCGTGCATGCTGGCACACTTATACTATGAGCTGCATCAATTTGTGTATCATGGATCTGTAGGATTGGGCTGTGGAGTTATATTGTTGTAGGAGTGGGCATATGAGCATCTACCGGTTACCCGACCGATACATTTTAGGGGCAGGGTTCATGGACGCAGCTTTGTGCATTTGTATGATATGATTACATCACAGCCACGGATTGGCAGGTTGGAGCATTGGCGTCGAGTCTTGGATGAGATTGACACTGTGATATGGAGGCTGTACCGAGAGTGCCAGTAGTGGGAGGATGACGCAGTGGATCTGCCATACATATTTAGGAGTAGATATCTGATTGGGCAGATGCCCTATGTATTGGAGAGGCAGTTAGTGGATAGGGTATGCAGGCAGTTTGGCCATATTTAGTGGATGCCATGAGGTTCTAGGATGTATGCTCGGATAGTCAGGGATCAGGCACACTTTGGGCCGTTGTTGTCATATGATCAGGCCATGATGCAGCTGGTAGAGATGGTGTCGATGCCATGGGGCATGTGGCCAGAGATTGAGGATGCAGGCATGGATGCAGAGTACACAGCATATTGGGCTGAGCATCCCTTTCCATGACTGACAGACCCAGGGGAGCCTCTAGATGGAGATGGTGGTGGGGATGGGGATGATGATGGAGATGGTGGGGGGAGAGGCCGACAGAGGAGGCAGGGTGCAGTTAGAGAGAGGAAGGTGGCTCCATGGAGAGAGGGTGGGGAGGAGAGATAGGCTCGGGTGGTGAGGGGTCGCGGTGGATTGCCACTACAGGTGCCAATAGCACAAGGTCCTAGATAGGTGCAGGGACAGGGGCAGAGGCAGGTACAGGTAGAGGTACAGGTATAGGCACAGGGGGAGCCATAGGCAGAGGCATAGGGAGCCAAGGAGGAGGAGGATGAGCTGCTTGAGCTAAGGGAGATCTATCAGGGACAGGCAGATGAGATCCAGGACCTGGAGAGGGTGATAGCCAGGCTCAGGAGGCGACTGAGGGACACAGAGCATGAGCGGGATCAGGCTATCCAATGCTATATTAAGGTTGAGACAACACTGAGGGTTGGGAGGTAGGCGACAAAGGACACAAGGGTTGGATATGCCTATGTTCTGTGGGCAAGGGAGGAGATAGGTTACTGGCGAGACCTATACTACGCAGCAGTGCCACCAGAGCAGTGGGCGAGGAGCTTCTGTAGACCATCGCGGACAGTGATGGCTATGGGAGGGAGCCAGAGGAGACAGGCATCCAGCAGTGGGGTTATGGGTCCTCCACCACCACTAGATAGAGGGGGCAGGAGAGATGATCCTGGGGCAGGTCCTTCTAGGGCTCAGACTCCGTCGAGGCCAAGCGGCTCCTAGGGAGGGAGTTCATCATAGCCGTAGAGGGCTCCCTATGTATCAGTTATGTACCATTTTGTATGATGATGTAGACACATTCGGGTGATTTTGTAGCCATATGTATTTTGACATCATTGTATCATGACACTTATGATTATATATATGAGATGATTCATTTTTGCGGCAGCTATATGCATGTGTACCTATGTGATGAAATGTTTCATGATATATGTTTCTATGTGATGCGATGTTTCATGATGTATGTTTCTATATGATGGTTATGATATGGATGCAAATATGTACATGATGAAATGCAATATTTTTGATCTTTTATGTTTTTAATATGTTATGCCAATGCAAATGTGAATGTATGAAATGTAGAGGAATATGATAGTGCAAATGATTATAAAAATGTAAAATGTGCTAACATGTGTTGTGTGCAAGATGTGATGCAATTGTGATATTTATATGTAGGTATGAAATGCTTATATGTGGTAATGCAGGTGCAACTACATGAAATGCAAATGTTTTTGGTGTGTCATTATACCCAATCATGTGATAGAAGGCTACACGGACTCAAGAAGTATGATGGAAGTCAATCAAGAAAGTGGGATGGAAGATAGAAGATATGAAAGTGAAAGAGCTTCTTGTGCGTTATCATCATTGAGCTTTATTATGGCAAGTAGGTTATGACAAACGAGGCATATGTCCAACCCAGAAATTCATTGTACCTATTTGCATGGAGATAAGACAGTCGCAAATAAGGAATACCCCAGTTCACACTAGACTCTCAGTGTCCTCATATCCTTGGACAAGTCATAGCATTACTAAGCGACACTCCAAAGACAGCAAAGAAAAATAGGTGACGATACCCCATCCTCACCCTTCTAGTCAAAGACATCCTGGAGATAGAATCTCTAGTCAGAGACATCCCGAAAAAGCTAAAAGATATGTCACCAAAAGATAAAATCAAAAGAAAACCAAGACTTGACACCAACATCCATTGTAGTCCTCAAGGTTAGTGTCTCTTGTCACTTGTATAAGTCTATTTGATTGTGGTCACAATGTTTACTTTCACAAAAGGATAGATAGCACTAAACCATAATGTTGTCTGAGTCTGTTGAAAGATTTGATTTGTTAAAGCCCATTGTTTCTGTTGTGTCTCATCTGAAACTGATTGAATCCATGAAACTGATACTTTATTGTGGAGAAAGTGGAACTTTATTGCAGATTGACAATGCAAATACTGCTTTATTGCGGATTGTGCAAGGATAGACTGAAGAAAAGTAGAAGAAACCATACTCCTCGAAAGGTGTGATGTTCTCAGTTCCACACCCATTATTAGACGTAGGATTAGCCTTAGCCACAGATAGGAGCTGATTTATTATGGATGGAAAGGGGTGAAAAGGGATGTTTATTATGAATGGCTAACCAATCTTGGTTAGATCAATAACAAGCCATGATGGGAATGGGTAAGTTTATTATGAATGGAAAGGTTGTGAGTGTGTGCAAAGCGAAGAATGAAAGAAATGGAATCCTGGAGGAGGGAGGAGCAATGTCTCTATGCATGGCACCGGTGACCCAGTTTTCACCATGGTACTTGCCTAGGGCGCCACCAAAGTGGTTTTCACCATTGGACGAAATGTTTTTCTTTACTTTTTTGATTTTTTGATTTTTTTGTGTCACAAGGCACCTGTTTGCCAGGTTTTCACCAAGTAATGATTTTGTATTTTTATGATTTTTTTTGTATTTTTGAATTGGGATACTTTGAAGATCTATGTGTAAAACCTGTGAAGGTGCATGCTGTTGATAGGATCCTCCAAGGATTCACCCTCTATGGTTGAGAGTTGATATGCTCCAGATCCATATGCTGTCGTGATGATGTAAGGACCAAGCCAGTTTGGTTCAAACTTGCCCTTCTTCTCTCTATCTTGCTGATTTTTAGGATTTTCTTTGAGAACCAAGTCACCTACCTCAAATGTGCGAGGCTTGACTTTATGATTGTAGCTACGACTCATTCATTGTTGATAAGCCTTGAGATGATTAAAAGCAATTTGTCTTCGTTCATCCAATAGTTCAAGTTCTTGTAAGCGAGAGACCCTGTAGTCTTCATCACTGATAATGTTTTGCAAAGAGACTCGTAAAGAGGGTAACTCGACCTCAATAGGCAAGATAGTTTCAATGCCATAGACAAGTGAATAGGGTGTAGTTCATGTAGGTGTGTGGACGCTTGTGCGGTAAGCCCAAAGTGCGGGATTAAGTTGGATATGCCAATTACGGCCAATGTCGTCAACTGTCTTTTTTAGAATTTTAAGGATTCTTTTATTAGACGCCTCAGCTTGACCGTTACCTTGGGGGTAATATGGTGTGGAGAAATGATGGGTAATATGAAAGCGGTCATAGAGTTCACGAACATCCTGATTTTTGAAGGGATGTCATTATCAGTGATGATGGAAACAGGAATCGACAAATGATATAGTTGAGAATGAAGGTAGCAATTTGTTTTCCAGTGACTTGTGTGAGAGGCATGGCTTCAATCCATTTTGTGAAATACTCTATGGCAGTGATTATGAATTTAAGACCTTTGGAAGATGGAGGGTGAATCTTGCCTGTGAGATCGAGTCCCCACTGACAAAAGGGCCAAGGAGTCACAATTGGTTGAAGTTCTTGTGTTGGCGCATGGATGAGATCTCCATGAAGTTGGCACTACTTACATTTCTTGACAAACTAATATGAATCTTTTTCCATATTGGGCCAGTAATATCCTGTCCTGTTGAGTTTCTTGCCTAAGGTAGGACCACTAGAATGTGGACCACATATCCCTTCATGTACTTCACGTAACGCCATCTGAGCTTCATTGCTTTCTAAACATCTAAGAAGAGTGCCATCTAGACCTCGACGATATAGGATATCGGCTAAAATGACGTATCGAGAAGATTGGCGAATGAAAGTGCGACGTTGGTTATTGGATAGATCAGGAGGTAGGGTATTGTCACGAAGGTATGCGAAAATGGAATCGTATAACTAGGACTCAGGACCAACAACACATATCATCTTAGTAGGAGTGATTTCATATGAGGGAACCAAAAGGTTATCTACCAAGAACTCATCGTAGGTCTCATTCGGTAGTAGATCAATTAGTGAAGCAATTGTAGCCATGGAATCTGCGGCTCTATTCTGCTCTCTGGGTATTTGCTCAAAGTCTATCTTCATGAAATGTTGTTTCAGGTCATCCACCATTCTTTTGTAAGGCATTAATTTATCGTCCTTTGTTTGGTAGTCATTAGTTGCCTGACAAATTACAAGTTGAGAGTCCCCAAAAACACGAAGTTCCTGTATCTTCCACTGAACTACAATCCGTAATCCAGTTGTTAACGCCTCATACTCCGCTATGTTATTAGTGCAGGGAAATGATAATTGATATGATTTTGGTATAGAATCCCCTTGAGGAGTTATGAAGAGGATGCTAGCTCATGCCCCATGCTGTGTGTATGAGCCGTCAAAGTATAGTTGCCAAGGCTTTGCATGCGACACTATTAAAATAGATTCATTTGGAAATTCTGAAATTAGAGGAACATCATCTATCATGGGAGCATCTGCTAACTGATCTGCGATAGCTAGTCCTTTTATTTCTTTTCTATCCACATACTCAATGCCGAATTCACTCAGGATCATCACCCATTCTGCTAGTCACCCAGTAAGTGTTGCTTTATTGAGAAGGTATTTCAATGGATCAATCCTTACAACCAACTTAGTCTTATGAGTTAGCATGTATTGTCATAATTTATGCGAAGCAAAGACCACAGTGAGCCATGCATGCTCAATTGGTGTGTAGTTTAGCTCATATCCCACCAATGTGCAACTGATATAGTATACTTCCTTTTCTTTTCCCTCAGCAACTTGTTGTGCTAAGAGTGGCCCCAGTGCTATTGAAGTAGTTGATATGTATAGTAATAGAGGTTGGTCCGAAACTGGTGGCATCAAAACTGGCGGTTTCAGAAGATAATCTTTGAGTATCTGGAAAGCCTGTTGACAGTTATCATCCCATTTGAATTTGATGTTTTTATGTAGCAAATGCTGAAAGGGATTACATTTATCTACAAGTTGTGCTATGAATCTTCGTATGGACTGGAGTCTCCCTTGCAAAGATCGAAGCTAACTAATATTTCGTGGTGGTTGCATCTCTAGGATGGCCTTAACTTTTGTTGGATCAACTTCAATTCCTCTTTTTGATACAATGAATCCCAGGAGCTTCCCGGAGGTTACTCCAAAGACACATTTCTTGGGTTTTAATCTTACTTTATACTTTTCCAACCGATCAAAGATGACTGAAAGTATGTCCAAATGTGTATCTCTATCTATTGATTTACCCAAGAGGTCGTCAACATAATCTTCCACAGTTACGTGCATGAGATCATGAAAGATAGTATTCATGGCTCTTTGATATGTAGCACTTGCATTTTTTAGCCGAAAGGGAATGACATTCCAACAGAAAGTTCACCAAGGACAAGTGAATGTTGTTTTGTGCTGATCCTCAGATGTGATTTTTATTTGATTATAACCAGAGAATCCATCCATCAAAGATAACATCGCATGACCTGCTATGAGATCGACAATCAAGTCAATATTTGGTAATGGAAAATCATCCTTAGGACAAGCTTTGTTGATGTCTCTGAAATTTGTACATATTCTGATACTACGATCTGGTTTACTGATAGGCAATAAGTTGGAGATCCATTCAGGATAATCAATTGGGCATATGAATTTGACATCCAATAATTTCTCAATCTCTGCTTTGACTAATAATGTGACTTGTGGATGCATATTTCTTAATTTTTGTTAAACCTTTTGCCCTCGGTTTAACTGTCAAATGATGCATTACCAAATCTGGATCCAATCTAGGCATATCAGCATATGACCATGCAAAGTTGATTTGTCGTTTCGTGAAGAAACTTAAGAATCTTGACCTTTCTGACTCTGTCAAAGATTGAGCTAGGAATATTTTATGTGGAACTTCTTCTGTACCAATGTTCATTTTGATAGTCTCCTCTACCAACATGGATGACTTTTCCTCATATGATGCTGGGAGAATGTCGAGCCTTCCATCTTCGGGTGCCTCAGAGAGGTTTTCACCCTCAGATACGTCCTTTCTTTTTACTTTTTTGGGGTCAGACAGCACCACAGTGTGGTTTTTTCCATAAGACCCTTGATTTATTTTTATTTTTATCTATTTGCGACTAGAAGGCCCGACACCCTCACCAAAATATGCCATGCTATTGAGTTCTATAGTGTATCCCGCTTTATGGTCCCTAGGGGGAAGATCATCTCGCATGCCAAGATAGTCAATAAAAGCTTCATCATTTTGGAATGTGTCAAACTGTGCATGTCCTTCATGGTCCCAGTCAATAAGTTGGTGGTGAACAAGGGGAAGGCCTTTGATGTCTTCGAAGTTAGTGGGACTAAGAGTGAAGATGTGGTTATATTCAGGTATGTCGAGGTAGTTATCAAGGTCGTCATTGGCACTCTCCTCACCAGTCTCGATCGTGAATGAATCCAAATTGTCATCACTGGTAGTGCATTCTGGGATAGGTGTTCTCATTCTATGTGATTTCAACCTAGGACCTAGAGGCAAGGACTATATGGGATCCTTCGGGGTTGTTTCTTGACCAACTTTGAAATTTTCATAAAATTCCTCTTCTTCTGTGGGTTCATCTGGCTCTCTGAATGTCTCGGTGAGTTCGTAGTCACTGGAGGATTTGTCTGAACCCCGGTCCCATTCATTGGAGTCTATGGAATTGCAATTTTCTTGTTGAATTTTGGTAGCTTCAATTTGTAATACTTCTTTTTTTCTTTGAGTGTGGACCTTGGAAGTCATGAAACCAAGTCCCTTCATGTGTTCCTTTTTGAATGTCAATTCAGGTTGTAAAGGCTCAATGATGCCTTCATTTCTTAAGCCAAGAGGGCTTTTGCCATCATACCCAAATTTTTGTAGGATCTTGAACCCTTTGCCATGTTTCTCACATGGTATACTGATGTGATCTTGTGTATCATTTTCAAGGTCTTCGTAAAGCATTTTGTATAAGTCTTCCTCTTCCAGTTCACCCCATCTTTGAAAGATAGTAGGGTCCCATTTGAGTATAATGATAGATACCTACTTATTAGGATGTGGTCGTCCATATTCTTTTGGTGAACTCATGACTTGTTGTAAGTACATGGTCTGATTCAAAGTGTATTCACCCATGCCCTTGTCCTGGAATTTGCCTTTAAGTTCACATTGTTTTGATGTCGAAGGTTTTAATGACTCAGGATCAATGTATGTAGAAGAAGGAACAGATTCACGATTACTGGGAATGATGGTCTCAGTTTTTGGTCTCAAGTTATTGCAGTATATGAATGGATTAGGATCTCCATTAACTGTTATTTCAACTCCATTGTGAGGAAACTTAATGCATTGGTGGTATGTAGATGGGACTGCCCTCATTTCATGAATCCAAGGACGTCCTAGTAATATATTGTATGTGAGATCTAGGTCTAGGACTTGACAAACCACATCCTTTGTAACTGGCCCAACTCTGAGAGGCAAGGTGATTGTGCCTTTGGATGAACGCTCTTCATCATCATATGCCTTGATGGTAATTTTGTTTGTAGAATTTACAGCTTTGTCAGAATATCCCAATTGTTTAATAGTGCTCAATGTACAAATGTTCATACCTACTCCTCCATCTATCGAGACTCGTTTTATTCGATGTTTGTGTATGAATGCTTCAATGTGTAAAGGTGCATTATGTGGCTGACTTACAGAGGCGTCATCAACTTCTGTGAATGTAAGGGAGTATGGAATGGAAAGGTATCCCACCATGGCTTGAAAATGGTCCACGTTCAGATCAGTGGGGACAGCAGTGTCTCTCAATATTTTGTCAAGAATGGCTTTATGTGTGGGGGATATGCGTAAGAGCTCAAGGATTGAGATAAGTGTGAGTGTCTTCCCTAACTATTCTACAAGGTCATACTCAGGCTTGGTTGATGAGGAAGCGGTGTTTTTAGCAGGAGCACCTTGCAAAGTGAATTTACCTTGATGAGTTGTAACATTACATTCAAAGGTAGGTTCGGAAGAAGATCCAATGCCTTTTAGGACAATTTTTGGTCTTTGGGTAGAATTCTCAGGCGTTTTGTCCTTGATGATAATGGTAGAGACATAATTATCTATAGACATATAAAAATGACCATATTCCTAAATGAATATTTTATGTTCATTTCTCTATTTGATTAAATCCAATTTAATTAAATTATCCACATTCTTCTATTTAATTAAATAAATTATTCAATTTATTTAAATTAAATTCACTATACCATTTAATGAATAAATCATTTTATTCAATTAAATCCCCCTATCCACTTTTAATTAAATTCAAATTTAATTAAATAGTTATCCCAAATTGAATAAATCTATTTTATTTAATTTCCCCAAATTGCAACCAAATTGAATTAAATTATTTCAATTAAATCCTTTTATCCCTCCATCCACTTGCAATATCCCAAACCCCTTCCTAATCCCTTCTAGAATCTTCTAATCACTTCTAATTAACCTAACCCCTAATCTAAACTTTGTCACATCCTTAAGCAAAGGGAAGTCACTTCTCAAAACCTCAAAGTCTTTGATAACCATTGAAGGCTTTCAACCTTCAACCACTTAATCCCCAAAGTCTCCAATAACCATTAATGGTTAACTCAAACCCTCCCACATGGTTAAAACATTTGTTTTGACTCAACCTCTATCCAACCCAAAGTTCTCATCAAGCCATTAATGAATTGACCATGATTATCTCTTAATCATTTGCACAAAGGTTTATCCTTGGATTAACTCTTAATCTAGTGGGTAAGCCTAACTTAGACTTGACCCTTAGCCATTAGATAACCATGAGGTCTTCTCAGGCCTTTAATGCCTCCAACCTCTTCTCTCAACCCAACCCTATGTTGACACTTGTCACCATTTCATTAGTGCCAATTGTGCACATGGATCCCCAACTTTCAAACTTGGCCCTTGATTAAACCTTTCAATCCTGACCATCCATTGCCCTATTTGTGCTATAAATAGAGCTCTCATTCCTCCATTTTCAACAATCATCTTTCAAATTTGAAGCATTACACTTATGCTCAAATTCTTTCAAGCTTTCAAATCATTTATATATGCTCATCATTTAGCCTCTTTTAGATCAGGAATTAGACTAATATGCATGTTTAGAATAATTTCTTTATCATTTTAGCTCAATCATAGACTAAATATAGTATGCTAGGATAGTATTCATACTAATCTTGTCATCTTATCATCTAGTTTATTGCATTTCTAAGATCATACATAGCTTAACATCCATTTCATACTAAAATATATCAAAGCATCCCTCGTTCTTACATTTGCCATCCCTGAACCATTTTGCTCAGTGATTTGAGAGCAAAAACATTGGTTTGAGGGACATTGTGAGATAGAGAACTATGGGACCCTCCTTGGGAAGCTGAGTAATACGTTATTACTCCATAGCTTGCACTAAGAAGTCCTGTGTGTGTGTGTGGACTAGTATTTAACTAAATTTTCACATATTCAATTTTATTCGCCCACTTTTCCCGCATACATTTCTGGCGCCCACCATGGGGCTAGACCCCATATATCAAATCGGTTTTTGAATTTAACCACTTTTGCAGGTCCACGGGAAACATGAATCGGCGCGTGGGAAACATTCCCTAGCGCATCCAGTTAACAGTCTAGCGCATCCCGCTTACTGTTTAGCGCATGGGGTTTATACTCTAGCGCATGAGTTCCACTAATCTTTTCCTGTAGGTATCAACGCGCGAGAAAAATAGAGTAGCGCATCTGGCTAACAGTCTAGCACATCCCACTTACTGTTTAGCGCGTGGGGTCTATACTCTAGCGCGTGAAGTCCTTTCTTTAGTGCATGATTTCCACTAATATTTTCTTGTAGGTCTCGACGTGGGAGAAAAATAGAATAGTGCATCGGGAAAACAACTTAGCGCATTGGGGGCACATAATAGTGCGTAGGTGCTTTTTCTTAGCACATAGACATCATTTCTTAGCGCATAGAGTTGGTAGAGCCAAAAATTTATGACAGAGTCAAAAATTAGGCTTGTGAGAGGCATAATATATATGGAATATAACATTTAAGTATAAGTGTTATACTTTAAGTTATATTCCATATATATTGTCAGGATGTTTGAGAGGGGTTTCGGACCTCTAGGAGTTATAATGCAAAATCTAGTTTTTGGAAGATCTTCCAAATTTCAGACTTAGTCATATTTCAGGGCATTTCAGGATCAGGATTGTAAAATTTGTAACCAAGATCAGAATTTAGGCTTGTGTAAGCCCACACTAACATTTGATCACTGGCTATGTGCAGGTTCTAATCTTTTTTGTCCAGGGGAAGGAGTTAGTTTAGAGGCTTTAAGTTTCCTTTTTTACTTTCTTTCAACAAAAGTTGGTTAAAAAGAACTCACTCTCCTTTTTGCAAAAGTTAAAATAAACCTCATCATTTCATTTGGATGCATAAAATGAACTTCATGCCTTCCTTTTTGGTGTTTTAAATAAAACTTCATCTTTTCTTTATTGCAAGGTAAAAAGAACAACAAACTTCATATTTGCTTTCTTGCAAGATTAGAGGAAAAACACTTCATTTTGGAAGCTGTAAAAAGAACCAACAATCTTTACTTTGGCAAAAGTTTTAAAAAGAACCTCACCATCCTTTGGTATTTAAAAGGATTCACTTCATTTTGCAAAAGTAAAAGAACCTCATCTTCATTTTGTGCAGGGCAAAGAGGGAAAGTTTTCCCTTATCAACTTTAATTTTGTTGACCAAAATCACGATTTACTTTGTTGACCAGGCTTGTTTTACAAAAGTTTTGGAAATACACACTTTGCTATGAAGGGTTAAAAAGAACATCATGCTTTTTTGGAGCAACATCTCCAAATAGAAGCTAGCAAATCATTGTCTTGAAGGATAAAAAGAACAACTTGATTGCCTTGTCTCGAAAGTGGAAGGTATATGCTCTCCCCATAACTGGGTGACCAAAAAGCCAAACCACTCTTAAGCTTTCTGTACTTCAAGCATTTACATCCTTTAGCAGGCCTGCCTTCCCGAGGGGTTGAAAAACTCTTAAAGCCATTCTTTGGCCGGTGTGAAGGGAACGACCTAAGTGGGAAACGACTTTGATGCCAAGTGTTCCAACCCACTATAATCAAAAGTGGAAAGTGACGAAAGTCCTTTTCAACGGTTGCGCGCAGTGATTAGCCTTCCCCCAGTATCCTTGAGATACGTAAAGCCTTTGTTCTAAAGGTTGGGAAGCCTCCTGAGGGAGTTTATCACTGACGACCGAACAGGAAGCCTGATTACGAACCATAGCATTAGAAACTTTGAACTGAGTCAGTCGCCAAATATTGGCAATATCATAGTGCAAGGCTGGGGAAGAATCCGCCCCTAAGATTACTCACCATATATCTCCCAAGATAACTACTCAATTGTGAAGCAATTCACTTTGAGTTAATTTCTGGCAAAAGGCAAAAAAACGGGCGCCCTCTAGGGGGTGACAAGGCTGTTTGAGCTGACGGAGTATCGAGACTAGTAGGCTATGATATTGTCAATGACCTTTGAATAAAGAGTCTATCTGATGTGTCTTTTGTTGTAAATCAAACCAGTGATAACATCGAGGATTTGAACACATCCTCAAAAGAATATACACTCAATGTTTAGCATTAGGATGATCATTGTCTTCATGTGTGCTATGTATTCTTGTCACAAATGTTAAAATATCTTGCAAAATATCTAACAATCAAAAAAAAAAAGTCAGTTCAAACAAGGAAAAATCATAAAGTGGAGAAGATTTCCAAATCCAACAAAGCATCTTTTGAGATGGTTATCAACATTTCAACTATCTTTAGGAAAGACTTTCATCCAACAAGATTAGGGGAATACCAAACCAAGTAATCAAGATTTTATCTATTCGACTTAGTAAGCTTGATTATCCAAAAAGAAATCATCCATCAAAATCACAAGTGTTAAAAATTTCAAAAATCGCAGAAAAACAGCCAAGTCAAAATATATCAGAGCAGTTTAGCACGTGAGAGCAACTTCTTAGCACGTGGAGTAATTCTGTTAGCGCATCCAAACCTCCAGTTAGCGCGTTGGTTCAAAATAGTAGTGTTCCATCTTAAAACAAAAATAGTGCAACATCCTTTAGCGCATCAAAGAAACAGTCTAGTGCGTGGAAGCAACAACTTAGCGCGTAGAGACTAAACATTAGCGCATAGAGTCCAACAGTTAGCGCATCGCAGACCCAGGATAGCGCAGAGATTTTTCAACAGTTGGAAAAACAATTTTAACAGTCCAAAAACTTTAGTGCGTGTCTGGGGGCAGCCTAGCGCGTGTGGTTATTATTTTAGCGCATCAGGGAATTTCAGTAGCGCATGTAGACTCTGTTCTAGCGTGTGATCAAAAACAGAAAAAACAGAGAGCAAAACTGAGAAATTTTTTGAAATTTTCAAACACATTTTCAGAAACTTTTTTTTCATCAGCATCATTTTCATCAAACAAGAATAGCAAAAACAAACCGTTAAAACTATTTCTTAAGCTAAATTTGTGTCAAAACGAATGTTGTCAGAATCCTAAAACGAATCGCACGATAGAGGATGTCTCTCCTATCATAATCCGGAAACCTCATCATCAGTATCAACAGAATCCTTTACCATCTTACGGATTTTATCTCACAAACACCACTTGTTTAAAATTTTCAAATTGTCAAATCAAGTTTCTAGATCGGGAGACTTTTATCCATATCATTTGACATGCTTTGTCATGAAGGGGCATCTAAACCTTCACTCTGATAAAGTAAGATTTGAAATTTTTCAAACAAGATCAACTGAATCCAAACAAATCAAAGGAAACCATTGATCGCTCATGCATGACTAATCCCCTTATTCTGAAAAGAAAAAACCTCTATCGTAACATCACGTTGAAGAAACAACAACCTAGTTTTTCCAAATTCATCAAAAGAAACAAGTTCTTATACATCAATCGTCAACTATTCAAATCTCATCGGGTATACCTTCATCATGTCAAATGTTATATCCAAAACAAATCCAGCGCATTTGACAAAGAACCCTTGAAGATAAGAGCATACTGTCAAAAGTCTACTTTTAATCAAATCAAAACACCAGAGAAATCATTTCCAAATCAAACAAGTCAGTCATAGAACAAAAGTTGTCAAATCCAAAACTAGCTAAAGATAAGACTTTATCCTATCAAAATCAGGTATTATCATCACCTTGATCAAAAGGTCTGCCATCTAGCCTAAATCAAGATCACAATATCATGACTTCCCAATCTGATCCCATCTTCGATCAAGATCCCACCTATCAAGAATCTTATGATGATCCCCTAAAATTTTGGTATTCCATCCATGATGACCCTCTTTCATCTCAAGAGCAGAGTCCCATTCAACATCCATCTCCTAAGCAAGAGCATGATATCCCTTCCATCTCCTCCACTATTCTAATTCAAAATCAAGAGAAAAGCACAAACTCAAATGATCCTACTCCAAGTCAAGATCAAGATCAAGGAATCTCTTCATCCTCCAAATCTATCTTAGGTCCTTTCATTCCAAAGCCAATCTCTTCATCCTCCAAATCTATCTTAGGTCCTTTGATTCCAAAGTCAAACTCTTCTTCTTCTAAATCTATCTTAGGTCCTTTCATTCCACAATCAAACTCTCCATCCCTTTCATCCATCTTGGGTCCTTACTTCCCTCCATCCACCAATCCATCACCTAAAATGATCCATAAGAAAGATCAACGAGGAGCACATCTTTGAAATTCTTTCAACCTTCTATCTAAACATCTTTCTAAAACTATTCTTCTATCATTTCCTCTATCTATTTTGGGTCCTTCTGTCCCAAAATTCAATTTTCCTCCATCTCTTCATCACTTCTCAAATACCAACACTCATCTTGAAAACATTTCTATCTATCCTTGCACAAAGCTTCAAACATTCTATTTATTATCCAACACCTCTTTTCTATCCTTCCATCCCTTTCATTCAATCCTTCGCATAAAATCTTTCATCTGTGAGATAGGAATATGGTCATTTTTATACGTCTACATTATCCATTGAAATGTGATTGATAGTTGAATCATAGTTATAAGATGCTCTTGTATAGTTGGTTTGGTCATTTGTGGCTGTAGCTTTTCCCTTGTCATGCTTTGGGAATAGTTCCTTAAACATCTCACGTTCTTGATTGGATGAGTATCCTTCAATCTCAATGTCACCTCTATCAATGAGATCTTGTATGATGTTCTTCAGTCGATGACAATCTTCTGTCTTATGACCCTTGCTCCTATGAAATTCACAATACTCATCATCATTCCACCAATTTGGTTTGACCTTTGGCTCATATGGAGGAAAATCTGGAATTGTGATTACTTTGTTTGCCACTAGCTTCTTGAAAACTGACTCAAGTGGTTCTCCCAATGGGGTGTACTTCCTTCGTGATCTGGAAGTTGTTTGAGTATTCACTTGATTTTTTGTAGAGCTTGATCCTGAAAAAATGATTTTGGGTCGCACTATATTGGCATCAACAACACCATCATTGATTGTGTTCTTGTTTTTGTTCCAAAATATCGGCTTATCTTTTCCTTTAAAGTCATCTTTGTTTTCCTTGAATATCTTAATGACTCCTTGTTCAATTAGGACCTTTTCTATCACTAAGCCTTTTTCAATGGCGTCCTTGAAGGTGGACAAAAAAGATTTCCTTAGATCATAGCCAATGTCTTTGTTAACATTCTGGGTGAACATTTCTACCATTTGTTTTTGTGGAATTTCACAAGAGCATTTGCTGGCTAAATTTCTCCATCCCTTTGTTTGGTGTTGCACAAGGTAGTGACTGATATATCTGTCTCTATGTTGTAAGAGAAATGCTGGATAAATGCCTCTTCTAAGTCACCCCATAACTTAATTCCAGGTGGAAGTTGGGAGAACCATTCCATAGCTTGATGACCTAAGCTTTGTGGGAATAATCTCATCAAATATGTCTCTTCTGCTACTACCTCAATGCAAGTTGTGGAAAACTGTCTGATGTGTGCCTTAGGATCTCCTTTTCCTCTATACTTATCAAACTTAGGCATCACAAAGTGTGTAGGAAAAGGAGGCATTGGAATGCTCTTGTCAAATGGATAAGGACATATGTCTCTCATTGTGTAAGTTGGCTTCGGTGTGTTTATGTCATCCATTTTCTTTTGTAAGTCCCTGATTTGTTGCTCCAAATTGTTCTTCAGTGGAGACCAACTTCTTGGACCATACCCCATGCTTGAGGCACCAATTGGAGGAGGAGCATGTTGCATATATGGATGATATTGATCATACACATGTTCATATGGAGGAGGTCTATAATGATGTTGCGTATATGGACCACTTGGTATATATTCATGTTGAGGAACAGAATATCTGCTTTGTCCATGTATACCATACTCTACAGGCATGTCATGAGTTTGTTCTAGTGTGTTGCCCCCAAATTTGACAAGGGGTTTCCTTGTGTCCAAATTTTGAGCATGCCTTTGAATATCCAATTGCTTTGGTGGTTAATCCTTAGCATTGGTATGTGATTGAGCATATTTTTCTACATAAGACTTCCATAATGGTCTACGAAGGTGAGTATCATATGCTTGACCATGTGTGTATGGGACCTCTAGTTTTTGAAACAAAGATGATGGTGATTTAGGCACCATATGTGGTCCTCTATTGCCTCCACTATTAGGCCTCCTTTGATCCATGTTGGAGTGAGATTTTTGCATTGGTCGATTTTCCATTATTTGAGACATGTCAAAATCATGAGGGATCTTGGTTCCACTTTTTGCCATCACTTGTAGAAAGTATTGTCTATCTCTCCTCATTATTTCTTCAACCAATCGATTGAAATGGGGATTCATAATGGTGTCTTCCACTTCTGCTGAATGTACGGAGAATTTGTCCATATTGTCATTGTGTATATCATTGTTGTTTGTAGTGTCCATGTTCTCAACATTTGGAATGTTTCTATAAGCATCCATGTCAGGTAATGTGTTATGATCAGAATTGAAAAAGATATCATTGTCATACTCATAAGAACTCATGTTTGCGGACTCTTGAGCCTCTTTAGCTTCTCTCCTAGATTTTTGGAAACGGTTTTCAACCATGAACTAGGTATTGACAAAGATGTGGGAGACTAGATGAATATGGAAAAAGTATGGAAGACCAAGAGTTGGATGGAATGTAAATGAATCTGAGGTATACTTGCAATGTCCAAAGTGTAATACCAAGTATGTATGTAGTAGAGTAGGTGTGGCTTCCAAAGAGATGATAGTGTCTCTTGATGAGGTAAGTTGACCTTGACTCTAAGTAAGACCAAATGAGACCCAAAGGTGATAGACCTTGATGAGGGACCACTTAGCAAAGTGTTGTTGTATGGTGTATGTTGACAAAGTAAGATGAGGACAAGAAAGTGACCTTTTGACTCAAGTTTAGACAAATGTGAGTGTAATGTAAGGTGTAAAGAAATAATGGACTTTGTGAGACCCAAAGAAAGGTTGAATGCTAGATGAAAACCCCAGAGAGATAACCGAGGAAGCTCAATAAGTCTGAAACTGACTGTTCTTGTTTGCTGAATTATGAAAGTTTTCAATCCTGAGCACAGACGTGCCTAAAGGACACAGATGCTATTTTGTTAGACACAGACATGCTTAAATGACACAAACGCGGTTATGTCAGACACAGACACGTTTCTGAGATGCTGCAATGTTGCTCAAAAGACACAAACATGTTTCTGCCCTTCACAGACGTGTTTAGATGACACAGACGTTGTTCTGTCAGACACAGACATGTTTCTGCAAACTTTGTGCAATTTTTTTCCAATCTGTGAAGTTGTTTTATTGTGACCAAATTTGAATGTTTGACTATTTTTCATGACAAGATGACATAATGTTGATGAGGACTCAATGTTTGCAAGTGTTTAGACTCCCAAAATGACTCAAAGACAAGTGTGTTGTTTGATGTAAAATTGTTTTGCATACACTTGAAGACACAAAAGACACAATGTTTTGATGTTTGGTCTTGAATGTTTGAATGTTCAAAATAAGTCAAGCACAATTCTTATGGCTGGCCAAGACAATAGTTGTTGATCCCACATGGAGTTTCCCCCGAGGCTATGCTATTCAAAGCAGATACTTAGATGCTTGACCCCACTGGCTCCACCCTCGGCACTCACTTCTTGGGGTAGCCAAGCATTAGTCCCCATGAAAACTCCCCGTGGCGAGCTTTGTATCTCTACTAAGAACCGTATGTGTGTGGGCTGCTACCAGAGGTCCGACCTCCTTCCTCAATAACTAGAAGGATTTTGGCTTCTAAAACAAAAAGGTGCTAGTAAGGGCATCCACTCGTGTGGCCATACATGCGGCACTTTCAGCTCTATAACTACAGAAGGCTCCTAGTCGATAGGGGTTATGCCCTACAAATGATCAAATAAATTTGATCAAACAGGTTTATGGGGAGACATAGTGTCGGTATGAACTAATTAGCACACGTTATCCATAGTTTTCACCATGGCTACAGTTATTTATAGTGGTTTGGAAGAAGATGGCTTTTCTTTTGCTACCACTTGGGTCGTTCTCTCCTCACTAGTAGTCCTAATGACCACACGGGGAGACAAGCCCTCTAAAGATTAAACAAAAAGAGCCTATTACTCAAGACACAAAAGACAATGGTTCAATTTTAGTGCACCAATTGAAGTGTTTGTTAGTCTATGAAAACAAGGCACATAATAAAAAAAAAAAATCCAAAAAAAAACTTGCCAAGAACCTGCAACAAAGATTTGTTAGTAGTTTGGATTGATTGAAATAATCACCTCTTCCTGCAAGCACACAAGTTAGGTAAATTTTAGATCCAAAAGACCTTGTGAAATAGGGGCCTTCAACAAAATGATTTTTCTTCCAAGACAAGCTACACCACTTTTGTTAGCTAGATCTAAAAAATGTTAGCTCAAAATAAACCGGATCTGAAATCCGAATGATGAAAAACTGAATCAATGAAACAAAAAATGCAACAACCGAACACAAACGTAGTTGTCACAGACATAGACGCTGCCAGAACACATAGATGTGCCTAGATCTAACACAGACACAGCTCCTGAATGCAGACGCATTTTCCTAATGCAGATGCACTGAAGACCTCACAAACGCGACTGTGGAATACAAACACGTTTCCGAAAATCTGCTAAAAAATAAAATATTGTCGAATACGTAGACGAGGTTCCAGATGTCACAAACGTGGCAAAAAATCAAAGACGTGATCCGAAAGTGCATAGATGCGAAATATCAAAATGTTGTTGGAAATGTCAAATCTGCAACCTCAAAACAAAATCTGCAACAAAAGATGTTAAATGCAAAAGGGACAAGAGTCCCACCAGGCATGCCAAAATGTATACGGTGAAAATGGATAACAACAATGATGAAAAACTAAATGAATTCAACCACAAAACCCTAGCCTAACAACAACAAAGATCCACCATAACATATGAAGATTACCTAAGACAATGCAAATCAAATGAAATCACAAAGATTATACCATCACATGTCCAATAGGGTTTGGATCTCCATTCTTCCTATCTCCATTGATCTTGCTTGATATATTTTCTCTCAAATTTTATGTGTGCACAAGAGCTAAACAAAGAACGGAAATGTGGTTGCAAGTAGGATCGCATGTAAAAGTGCAAAAGTGTAGTGTCGTCAATTGATCAAGTAGTCAGTTAGTTAGGGTTTGATAATGAAGGAACCATCTTCTTATATAGAAGACACTATAAGAAATGGAGGGATAAGATTGAGAGGTGTAAAAGAGGTTGGCTATGATTAGAGGGTAAGTAGAGGAAATAATAACATAATGAGAGGGTAGTTAGAGGAAATAATAAAATAATGAGAGGGTAGGTAGTGTATGAATTAAGAGATGAATGACATGTGTCATAGGTAGAAAAGGTTAATGAATTAATTAAATAAATAAATATTTATTTAATTAATAGAAGAAGTGGGATCAATTTAATAAATAAAATATTTATTTAATTTAGGAAAAGGGGTAATTTAAATAAATAAATGTATTTATTTAAATAATAAATAAGGCTAGAAGAGGATAAATGAATTAATTAAATAAATAAAGATTTATTTAATTAATAGAAGAATTAGGCTTAAATAATTAAATAAATAAAAATATTTATTTAATTAGACATGACAATTTTAGGTGTCTACAATTACAAGTTAAACAATGTTGACCCACAAAAAAAAGAGGGTCATCAGATTTATAGTTACAACTTGAACAGAATAATTAGGGAGAAGAATAATACCATAAGAAATAGTTAAAGAAACCTTGGGACCACTGTGAACACCAAAATTAGTCTAGTAAGCTTCACCTAAGGAAACAATAGAAGAAAAAAAAAATTAACATCTTTCATTTTATTGTTAGAGGTAGGTTTGGACTGACAAACAACACCAATAATTAAATCTATAGAGTAATAGAGAGGACCAGAAGTATTCAGGAGAACAGATGACCCCATATCCTTAGGAAAATTAGGTTAAGTAGGAGGAGAAGAAAAAAGAGTGGGTAGAGAAGAATCCTTTGAAACAACATCACCCTCAAAAGTAGCATCAAGGAAAATAGTAAGATAGTCATGAACGACATTCATCAACCACATTGAGGAAGACTATCTAAAATCAGTGTGAAAGCACTCAAAATCCACATGCCCAATAGAAAAATAATGAATGCAGTTAAAGGCCACCCCCTCATAGTTCATTGGATGACACCAAGATATATCATTAAACTATAAAATGACCCCACAAAGAAAAGATATTGAAATATTAACTTTAACTATAATGCAAGCAAATTAAATATGATAAAATACTCTGGTCATAGATTTCACCTTCAAGAATCTACCTAAAGCATAACCAATAGCCTCATAGGCTTCATGGTGCAAGAGCACCTAGGACTCAGGCTTATAGTCTTTTCTCAATCTTGGCTTCTACTAACCTTAGCCAAGTCAGGTACTTAATAAGGACTCCAGGATAGTCCAAGAGTGAGTGTGATGAGTCAAGTGTAGGCCTAGTTGAGTTAGTTTCTTCCTAGGTTTGCATTTTGTGCATAAGTAGTGGTTTGAGTAGGAAATTGACCTTCTTGATGGTCAAAAGTGGTAAAACTTGGTGTCAGCATTAGGAAGGTTTAGTATGGTCTTAGGAATGCTTCAAAAGTCATGAGTAATGACTTAAATTTGGTTTTATAGGTTGTCAAAGAAGAAAGTGCAAAATTGTAAAAGTTGTCATGACAACTTTTGTCCTAAAATGCTTAGAGATGGAGTTAGGGCTAGCAAAATGCCCTAGAATGCCTCCACACATGGGGAATCTTACTATAATAACCTCCTCTTATATGGTTACCAAGGTTGAAGTTTTGTTTTTGTATGATCAATAGTCTAAAACTACTCATTTTTGGACTGTTAGTCACTATTTTGGCTTATTTTGCTCATAATATGAATACAAATGGATTCAATCCATTGATCTAGTAATGGATTGAGTTTCTTTGGTGTGTTTTCAGAGTCATTTAATTCATTTCAAGGTTTGTAGTTAGTGTGTTAGTGTTTTCATTGCTTTGTTTTCAATCAGCCAGTTTTGGCTTGTATATAGCAATTTTATGTAAAATGGTTGCCCCATAAAATCACTTCGTGCTCCTATCACAGCCTATTGGGACATGGAAGGAAACCACTTGTATAGTGTACATATGAAGGTAGAAATTCTGGAGGTGATTTTTTATATGGCTACCACCTTGTTCTAGGCGAGTCCAGGAGCAACCCGGCTAGAGAAGACAAGGTGAAAATTTGAGTGCATAGTGTAAGGGTGAGCGCAAAACCACAACCAAACCTTTTGGAGGGGTCCATGAAGTTCATATAGAATTTCCATTACAAGGAGAATCCTTAAGAAGACCTATAGATACCCATTTCTCAAACTTGACAAGCCACTGCCGGTTAGGAGGCCTAGAAACCCTTCAAAACACTCATTTTTGGGTTAGGGCATTGTACGGTGAGTTGGGAAACCAAAACAACTGAAATCACTTGGGATTAGATGTTTCATTGAAGAAAATCAAACCTTGTTTCAGGGTCTTTTAGACCATTTTCTAGTAAACCCACAAAAAAGGGATTTTGGAGGCCTAATTAGGGCTCATTCCTTGTAGCCCGTTTTTAGGCAAAATGGTGAAATAGGTAAGAAAGCTAATGGATGCAAACCACAAATGGACCCAAATGATAATCATTTCATGTTAGAATCCACCTCCACACCTCTGCAATAACTCACAATAGCATGAGGTAAAATTGACAAGTTGAAGCGAAGACAACAAGAATGAGCATGTGGGAAACTCTTTGAATTGGTAGGGTTCCTAGTTAAAAACTTGATGCAAATACATTGAGATTGATAAGAAACAAGTCCTAGAAGATATTGAGAATGACTTGGAGGTCTTAGAGTATAGCTAGACCTAGAGAGGTTGGTGGAATTGAGCAACACCAACTAGGTGAAGTGTGAGCAAGCTAGGTGAACCCCCTCAAATTGGTATCAAAGCCTATAAGATTTGGGCTAGGTGAGTAGATGTCCTCAGTGAAATTTGTAGGAGACAACAGCATGGTGACCAATGTAAAATTGGAAAAAAAAGTGGATGATCAGGAGGAAGAAAATAGACTCCCGAAGGAGAAGTTGCTTTAATTGGAAAGTAAGCTTGGTGAGGTTGAAATCAAGGCAGATGAAGTGTTGGTAAAGGTTGAAGGAGTAGAATGGAAGGGTAAAGAAGTTTCAGAGATTGAAAAATTACCTAAACCTGATCATGTCTTAGAACAAGAACCTTACCTAAAGGCATTGAAGGCCTTAAGTGGTAAATCACTAGAAGGATTGCCATTGTTTACTGGTAAGATGGAAGCAGAAGTGGTTCTAGAATGGATAGAAGGCATGGAGAACCATTTTGAGTGTGAAGGCATAACTAAAGCCCAAAGAATCAAAGTAGCCAAGTCTAGGATGAGAGGAGATGCTCTCACATGGTGGAAATTTGTGCAAGATGAGAGAAAGAAAATGGGCAAAGCACCCATCTTTTCTTGGAAAGGGATGTTAGTCATAATCAAAGAAGTCTATCTCCCTGATGACTATGAAGTGCAAATTCATAGGAAAAGACAAAACTTAAGACAAAAATACCTTGATGTCGGTAGTTATACGGAGGAGTTCCATAAACTTATCCTTAGATTTCATTCGGTGGAAGAAGAGAGTCTCAAAGTTGCTAGGTACCTAAATGGTCTACGATGGAACATGCAAGAAGAAATCAGTCTAATGAGCCAAAAGAGAGTTCATCAAACCTATCAACTTGCCCATAAAGTGGAAGAAAAACAAGAGAGTGGCACTAGTAAAAGAGGATTCAATAGAGGAAGGTGGTCAAATAGTGGTTTTAGAGGTAGATCTAGTGCACAAGGTAGAGGTTCCTCATATTTTGCAAAAATGAAGTGTTACCATTGCAACCAACTTGGTCATCTAGCATATAGGTGTCTAGAGAAGGGATCATCATCACAAGGTAGTGAAAGTAGAGTGAACTATCTTCAAGGAGAGACTTCAAGAAGCAAGACTTTAGAGGTTGCCTTAGAATTAGAGGTAGGTGACAACTTGATGATAAGAAGAACTTTGATAAAAGAACCTCTTAGAGAAGAGCCTAGCCAAAGGAGGTCATCGTTTAGAATCAAATGCAAGATAATGGACAAATTTTGCAAAGTGATCATTGATTCAAGGTCAATAGACAACAATGTTGGTATTTTGGTATGGTTTTGTCATTGATGTCAACACCTACTGAAACTAGCACTTTGGAGGTCCAACAACTTTCACCGGCAAGCAAGTAACTATTGCACAGTTACTGGTATATGGTTCACCGGAAGGATATAATGTTCACCAGCACTTGGAATGATATGGAAGACACTTGGTAATATCAAAGACATCGTGTGGACACTTTTTTTTGATGAATTAATCATTAGTATATTAATATTTGCATATTTGCTTTTACCGGCAAATACGTCCAGGTTATCTAGGGTTACATCGGCAGGTTTATCTTTTCCAGATTAGCATGGCATGCTATGAAGATGATTTATTATTGTTGAGAATGCATTAAGCCAACATGTTTAATGGGTTATTGCATCGGATATTATATTGTTTGTAAAATGATTTTATTGTAATATCTTGTAGAGCTGACCTACTAAAATTGGTCTTAGGGTATGGTATAAATGTAAGATCTTATTTGTAAGATCAAGTGGGGAATGCGAAAAAGAATTGTGTGAAGGTATATGCGAGATTAACCAAAAGTATACATGAAGACATCATTTGAAGGTGAAGCTAGGTTTTGTTATAAGCATATCAGCATTACACCGATACTGAATCCAGCATATGAAGATGCTATTTTGTGCAGTACATTCTTATTGGATTTAACCATCCAACTGTAGTCAGTGTGACTCCCATTTTGTGATTGAGCAGTGAACTCTAGGCTGTTGGCCTTTCTGCATGTGCAGACCCCATTTATGTACACTTACTATCTACAGTAGTATCATTTGATTGTGGGTAAGGTTTCCCAGCATAGTTTTTCCCGTTATAGGGTTTCCACGTACAAATATTGGTGTTATGTGTTGTGGATGACTTTATGTTTATGTTTCATGCATTAATCCTTTCTATTATAGCAATTTACTATTAACACTGTCTAACGACATACTTAACTGGTTTACCAGTATTAAGCATTAAGTTGGTTAAATAGTTTTTGGTTTGAATTTATTAGACAACTGATTCATCCCCCCCTCTCAGTTGTCTCTGGGACCTAACAATTGGTATCAGAGCCGAGTCCTCTTTTGCAGAAGTTTAACAACTTGAGGAGATCCAATGTATATTAATTATTTCAGGAAGGACAGTCTTAAACTTGATGGAACCAACAATGGGATATGGAAGATCAGGATGGAGACACATCTGAATTGCATTGGTAAAGACATCTGGGAAGTTACTAAGAATGGTTATGCTATTGTTGTAGCTAGTCAGACTGCTCCAACTACCTTAGCTAAAGATGAAGAGAATGATTGCAAAGCAAGAGAAGCACTTTTGAGTGCATTATCAGATCAAAAAATCATGGGATTATCAGATAGGTCTACTTCTAAAGCTATTTGGGATCATTTGGAAACACTGAATGAAAGAGATTCCACAGTCAAGATTACAAAACTTGAAAGCTTCCGAGTCAGGTATGAACATCTGAAAATGGAAGAAGATGAAAGAATTTCTTCTTTTATGGAAAGAGTAAATGAAATTGTTTTGGGTATTAAATGTTGTGGAGGAACTTTGAGTGAGGATGAAATTATTTCAAAAATCTTAAGAGGCTTGCCACCGGCATATAAAATGAAGGTTACTGCTATAAATGAGTTGAGAACAATGCCTAATACATTAGTAACTAGGGATACATTGATTGGAAAACTTTCAGCCTTTGAAATTGAGGAATTTGGTCCTGTTGCTACTATAAAAACTGATTTGGCCTTTAAAGCATCAACATCATCTGCTCCATCATTTGACAAATCAGACTAGAAAGCCTTTTATACAAGAGAACTTGAAGAAACCAAGAAGGAGAATGAAGACCTTGAAGAACTTTAAGCACTATTTGCAAGAAAAATGCCAAAAGGTCCAATTGGAAGTAAGTATGAAGGTAAAGCACCCTTTCAATGTTTTAACTGCAATAAGATTGGTCATATGGCTTCGAGATGCCCTGATAGACATGTTAGACTAAGAGAAGAAGCTAGAAGAACATACAAGCCTAATCCTGAATATCAGAGATACAGATTTAAGAAGAACAAAGACAAATCTTGTTACATTGCTGATGAAGGTGTGACTGATGATTTTGATGAGGATCCAACAGACAATGGATGGGCTTTTTGTTGCTATAATAGAAGATCAACCGGCACCTACTGCTCAACCGGTAGAACAAGACCTAGAAGCCAAAGTTGAAGTAAAGGATGAATGGATCATTGACTCAGGATGCTCACATCATATGACAGTAGACAAAGGTAAATTCTTGAACTTTCAAGAATACAATGGAGGTTTAGTAAGATTTGGAGATGACAAAGCCTATTCAATCAAAGGTAAAGGCTCAATATCTCTTGATGGTAAGCATAACACTAACAATGTCTACTATGTTGAAGGATTAAAGCATAATCTTTTAAGTGTTGGTCAATTAGTTGAGAAAGGATTTCAGTTACAATTTAAAAATGGAAAATGCAAAATCATGAATAGAACTAGTTTGGAAATTGCAACCGGTAATCAGACTAGAGGTAATATGTTTCATTTGAACAATAGTGAAAAGGCATGCTTGATTGCACATATAGATGAAATTTGGTTATGGCATAAGAGACTATGTCATGTAAACTTTGATTGCATGGTAAAAATCAGTACTTCTAAGGCAGTTAGAGATCTACCTAAAATTGTGAAACCTCAGAATACAATTTGTAAGGAATGTCAATTTGGAAAACAAGTTAGAGCTAGTTTCAAAAGTATTCTAGAAAAATCCAATAATACTCTTGATTTGATTCACACTGATTTCTATGGTCCAGCTAGAACTAGAAGATTACAAGGTGATAGATATTTCATGCTAATTATTGATTATTATTCTAGAATGTGTTGGGTTACATTTTTCAGAGAAAAATCAGAAGCACTTGGAAAGTTCAAACTATTCAAAGCAATGGTTAAGAATGAAACCGGTAAGAAAATCAAATGTTTAAGATCAGACCAAGGAGGAGAGTTCACATCTAAGGACTTTAATACATTATGTGAAGTGAATGGAATCAAAAGACAGTTATCAACACCTCATACACCACAGCAGAATGGAGTTGTTGAAAGGAAAAATAGAATTATCTTGGATGCAGCAAGAAGTATGTTATCAGAAGCAAATCTACCACATGTGTATTGGAGAGAAGCAGTTAGCACTGCTGTCTACACATTCAACAAAGTTCACATCAAAGGTGAAACTGGTAAGACCCCTCATGAACTATGGTTTGGTAATACTCCTACTCTTAAGTATTTCAGAATTTTTGGAAGTAACTATTATATTAGAAGAGATGAATATATTGGAAAATTTGATCCTAGAAGTGATGAAGGAATATTTCCTGGTTATTCATCTAAGAGCAAGGCATATAGATGTTTTAATAAGAGATTGCAGAAACTTGTTGAGAGTACAAATGTAAATATTGATGAACAATTCAGAGGAACTTCAAGGTACATAGACTCTGAACCGGCAACAAAAATTGTGACAAATGAATACACTAAATCCACTGGTATAGAATGAAGATCTAGTTACCCCGGTATCATCAGAGGATTCCACAATAATTGAAGAACAACAGCAAACAAAGACACCCCGGTATGTAAGATTGAATCATTCTGAAGATCAGATAATTGGAAACAAATTTAAAGGAGTTATGACAAGAGGAAGATTGGCAAATGAAGAGGTATGTCTTATTTCTCAAATTGAACCATCATCTATCAATGAGGCATGTGAAGATAAATTTTGGATTAAAGCTATGGAAGAAGAATTAGGACAAATTGAGAAAAATAATACTTGGACATTAGTTCCCCGGCCTAAAGATAAAAATGTAATTGGAACCAAATGGGTATTTAGAAACAAACTTAATGAAGATGGTAAGGTTGTTAGAAATAAAGCAAGATTAGTGTGTAAGGGATATTCTCATAAAGGAGTTGATTACAATGAAACCTTTCCACCGGTAGCCAGAATTGAGGCAGTTAGATTATTCTTGGCTTTTGCAGCTCACAAGGACTACAAAGTTAATCAAATGGATATTAAATGTGCATTTTTGAATGGAGATCTTGAAGAGGAAGTATATATTGAACAACCTAATGGATTTTCTCTGACAGATGATGTAGCATCGGAATTAGGAATCATCAAAGCAATATATAAAAGGACATATTATTCATTATTTAGCTCAATCCCAAACACACATTGCAATGATCTAATCCTAAGCACACTCAATAGAGACATAAAAACAAAGCATTCAAAAGCAAATATTCATGCAAACCAGATGACGATTTGGATGCTTCTTCCATGCGGCTCCATTGTTCTTCTTTCCTCTTCAAATGGATTTGTGGATCTCACCTACAAGTGCACAACATAGAATTGAAAGCAAGATTGATATTGGTTTGTTGATCAAGAGTACTAGAAGCATAAGTTCGATAGTTTGATTAGGGATTCGGGCTTTTAAGAATCAAGGGATTTGAGTGAAGAAATTCATCCAATTTATAGAGAAATTGGAGAGATGACAAGATTAGCATGATGCAATTCAAATGGAAATTGTAAATCAATTATGTCAATTATGACAAATTTATGACAAATTATGCACTTTCTATGCACAATTTGTTAATTGATAATTTATGACAAAATATGACACATTCTATGTCAAAATTGATTGATTGTCAATTATGACAAATTTATGACAAATTGACATGTCATTTCCATGAATTTTGGAGAGAAATAGGAGGAAATTGAAATTAAGAATTAGAAAATTAAGAAATTAGGAAATGAGGAAATAATGAAATTAGAAATTAGGTAAATTAATTAATAATTTGTCATTTATTAATTAATTCACAAAGAGGAATAATTAGCCAATTAAATAAACATTTAATTGTGACAAGAAGACTTAGGATAAATAAATAAATTATTTAACCTAGAGGGAAAATGCCAAACAAGATTAAATGAATAAATCATAAAACCTTGGAAGATGAATTAGAAATACAAGGACGACAATTAGGTCTTGACAAAGGATCGTTGATATTGATTCGATCACGATTTTGAATTGATAAATGACCAGTGTTGATAAATGATTTGATTGAGATTGGTTGACAAAAATTAATGACAAATTGACCAAATTGACATGATTGGAAAGGACAAGGATCGATGACGAATCGATCACAATATGACAAGATTGACAAGGACAAAGATCAACCAAAATCATGACTGAAGATTATTGTCGACAAGACCAAATTCAAACATGAGACAAAGGAAGAATGTAGAAGAATGACTCGATGTTCGCAAATGATAAAAACCAAGTGTGTGACATAGGAGAAATGTTAATGTGACGCAAAAACCTAAAATGAGGCAATGCGCAAATGTTAAAGTATGACTCCGCAAGCGTTGACCATTTTTAGGTGTCTACAGATGACAATGATATGGTTTGCAGGTTAAGAAAAGCTTTGTATGGATTGAAACAATCCCCAAGAGCTTGGTATGCAAGGTTGGATAAGTATCTTTTGAAGATTGGTTTTACTAAAGGAAATGCAGATAGCAATTTATATTACAAAATAACTAATGATGACATCTTGATTATTGAAGTATTTGTTGATGATATAATCTTTGGAGGAAATGATGGATTATGCAAGGAATTTTCTATTAAAATGCAGCAAGAATTTGAAATGTCTATGATTGGAGAAATAAAATTCTTTTTAGGTTTGCAGATTTCACAAACTAATAAAGGTATATTTTTTAGTCAATCCAAGTACTTGAAAGAATTACTAAAGAAATTTGGGATGGAGAACTCTAAACCGGTAAGAACACCTATGACTACAAATGACAAATTATCTCAAAGGGATGAATCTACACCTATTAATCCAACTAGATACAAATCTATGATAGGAGGTTTACTGTATTTGACACAAACCAGGCCTGATATTATGAATGCAGTATGTATTATTTATAGATTTCAAAGTAATCCTAAGGAAAATCATGAATCAACAGTAAAAAGGATTTTTCGGTACTTACAAGGCACAACAAATCTTGGATTATGGTATCCTAGAGATGAAAATTTTGACCTATGTGCATACATAGATGCAAATTAGGTAGGAGATGTGGATGATAGAAAAAGCACCACTGGAGGAGCATTCTTTCTTGGAAAAAGATTAGTTTCTTGGTTGAGTAAGAAACAGAGTTGTACATCTTTATCAATAGCAGAATCAGAATATGTTGCAGCAGCAACTAACTGTACACAGATACTATGGCTTAAGCAAATGTTAAAAGACATAAAGGTAAAATGCAAGGAACCTATTACTATATACTGTGATAACACTGTAGCAATTGATATATCTAAGAATCCAGTATTACATTCTAAAACAAAACATGTTTCTATCAAACTGAATTTTCTAAGGGAAAAAGTTGAAGAAAAGGAGATAAAACTGGTTTATGTGAATACTAAAGAACAACTTGTAGATATTTTCACAAAACCTTTGCCTAAGGAGACTTTTGAATATCTCAAAGATCAACTTGGAATCATACCACCACCAGTAGAGACTTAGACAGTTGATGATTGTTAACAACTGGCAAAATTAAAAAGACAATTCTTTTACTCCAGTCTTTGATGAGGAAGCTACTTCTCAGGGGGAGTAGTTGGTATTTTGTATGAAATTGAATTTTGTAGCTTTGGCATTTGATGTCAAAGGGGGAGAGATATCTATGGAAAAACACATTATCTTTTAAGGAGAGATTGGCATTGAAAATAAATCTTTAGATAAACACATGTTGCTCCCAGGGGGAGAAATTGTTGTCTAAAGGAGATTGTTGGTTTTTGGTATTTGGTATTTCTGTTTTGGCACTTTGATGGTTTTTCCATCTTGTGTTGCCATCAATGCCAGAGGGGGAGATTGTTGGTATTTTGGTATGGTTTTGTCATTGATGTCAACACCTACTGAAAACTAGCACTTTGGAGATCCAACAACTTTCACCGGCAAGCAAGTAACTATTGCACAGTTACTGGTATATGGTTCACCGGCAGGATAGAATGTTCACCAGCACTTGGAATGATATGGAAGACACTTGGTAATGTCAAAGACATCATGTGAACACTTTGTTTTGAAGAATTAATCATTGGTATATTCATATTTGCTTTTACCAGCAAATAGGTCCAGGTTATCTAGGGTTACACTGGCAGGTTTAACTTTTCCAGATCAGCATGGTGCGCTATGGAGATGATTTATTATTGTTGTAAATGCATTAAGCCGACATGTTCAATTGGTTATTGCATCGGATATTATATTGTTTGTAAAATAATTTTATTGTAATATCTTGAAGAGCCGACCTACTAAAATTGGTCTTAGGGTATGGTATAAATGTAAGATCTTATTTGTAAGATCAAGTGGGGAATGTGAAAAAGAATTGTATGAAGGTATATGCGAGATTAAGCAGAAGTATACACAAAGACATCATTTGAAGGTGAAGCTAGGTTTTTGTATAAGCATATCATTATTACACCGGTACTGAATCCAGTATATGAAGATGCTATTTTGTGCAGTACATTCCTATTGAATTTAACCATCCAACTGTAGTCAGTGTGACTCCCATTTTGTGATTGAGCAGTGAGCTCTAGGCTGTTGGCCTTTTTGCATGTGTAGACCCCATTTATGTACACTTACTATCTGTAGTAGTATCATTTGATTGTGGGTAAGGTTTCCCACCATGGTTTTTCCCCTTACAGGGTTTCCACATACAAATATTGGTGTTATGTGTTGTGGATGACTTTATGTTTATGTTTCATGCATTAATCCTTACCAATATAGAAATTTATTGTTAACACTGTCTACTGGCATACTTAACTAGTTTACCGGTATTAAGCATTAAGTTGGTTAAACAGTTTTTGGTTTGAATTTATTAGACAACTGATTCATCCCCCCCCCCCTCTCAGTTGTCCAAGACCTAACAAACAATGTGTCAGAAGAGGCAATGAGTAAGCTTAAATTTCAAAGGATACCTCACAACAACCCATATAGAGTCACTTGGTTGAACAAAGGCCAACATGTCCTATTCAATGAGCAAGAATGGGTGGATTTTTCCATTGGGAGGTATAAGGACAAAGTGTTATGTGATGTCCTACCCATGGATGCATGCCATCTTCTATTAGGAGGACCATGGCAATTTGATAGACAATCTATTCATGATCGAGCCAAGAATTCATACTCATTCAAGAAAGATGGAGTCACATTCAAGATCTAGTCTATCGTTGAGGAAGGTGAAAAGAGGGCAGCAGGTCCTAATGTTCTTTTGGTCAGTGAAAGACATTTCTTGAAGACACTTGAGAAAGGTGAAGGTATAGGATTTGCATTAGTAATGAAGCCTAAAGAGGAAGACAAGAAAGAGAAGCCATATTTGCCAATAGAGGTTCAAGACCTATTTAAGAAGCTCAAAGGCATAGTGAGTGATGGACAGCCAACCAGCTTACCTCCTAAAAGAACCATAAGCCATCAAATAGACTTTATTCCCAGAGCATCTTTACCTAACAAGGCAGCTTACAAAATGACTCCCCAACAAAATGTTGAGATTGCCAAGCAAATCCAAGAGCTCTTAAACCACGGCCTAATTAGGAAAAGCATTAGCCCTTGTGTTGTCCCTATAGTGTTAGCCCCAAAGAAAGGTGGTACTTGGAGATTGTGTATTGATTATAGAGCTATAAATAGGATTACCATCAGATATAGGTTCCCAATTCCTAGAATAGAAGACCTAATGGATTGTTTAGGGGAAGCCAAGTACTTTACCAAGATTGATGTTAAAAGTGGATACCACCAAATTATGATTAAGGAGGGTGATGAATGGAAAACTGCATTCAAGACTACATAGGGTCTTTATGAATGGCTTGTAATGCCATTTGGCTTATCCAATGCTCCAAGAACCTTCATGAGACTCATGAATGAGGTGATGAAGGACTTCATAGGTAAATTTGTGGTGGTATATCTAGATGATATTGTCATTTTCAATAAGGATAGGGAAGATCATATTAATCATTTGCAAAATGTGCTACAAAGATTGTATGATGAAAAGCTAACCATGAACTTGGACAAGTGTGAATTTGTTAAGAAGGAGTTGGTTTACCTTGGGTTTGTGTTGTCTCAAGGAAACCTCAAGATGGATCCCAGCAAGGTCAAAGCCATAGTAAATTAGCCTACTCCTAAGTCATCAACAGAGGTGAGAAGCTTCCATGGACTAGCTTAGTATTACATGAAGTTCAATAGGAAATTCAGTGCTATATGTGCACCAATGTTAGACACCATTAGAGGTGGAATGAAGGAAAAGTTTCAGTGGAATGAACAAGCAAATAGAGGAATTGAAACCTTGAAGGAGAAGATAGCTACTCAACCGGTGTTAGGGCTGCCTAGTTTTGAGAAACTCTTCATAGTGGAATGTGATGCAAGCAATGTTGCAGTAGGTGTTGTCCTGAGCCAAGAAGAAAGACTAGTATATTTCCATAGTGAGAAGCTAAGTGATGCAAAGAGGAAGTACTCCTCTTATGACTTGGAATTATATTCTTTAGTTTAGGCTTTGAGGAAGTGGAGTCACTATCTCCTTCCTAAGGAATTTGTAGTCTTTATGGACAACCTAGCATTGAGCTTTCTAAACTCAGAAGACAAACTTAGTCATAAACACATGAAATGGGTGGAGTACATGCAAGCCTACACATTAACAATCAAACACAAAAAAGGACAGTTGAACCAGGTTGCTGATGCATTGAGCAGAAGACTCTTGATAGTCCCAAAAATTCAGTTAAGGAGCATAGGTGTTGATAGTTTTAGAGACATATACCCTGATGATGAAGACTTCTCAAATGCCTACAAGGTGTGTAAAGAGTATCAAAATAATTTCCATAGTGAGTATTCTAATTTCACTTTGCAAGATGTCCTATTGTTTAGAGGTGGACAACTTTGTGTGCCTAGAGGGTCAATGAGAGAAAATCTCATACAAGAGAAGCATAATGGCAGCCTTAGTGGTCATTTTGGAGTCAATAAGACTCAAGAGTTTCTTTAGAGGTATTATTATTGGCCAAGGATGAATCAAGATGTGAAAAAGTATTTGGAGACTTGTATAGTTTGCCAAAAGGCCAAGGGTACTTCTTCAAGTGTCAGTTTATACCAACCTCTTCCCATACCAAATAGACCTTTGTAGTGCATTAGTATGGAATTTGTAGTAGGATTACCAAAGACAAAGGAGGGATTTGACAAGATTTATGTCATTATGGATAGATTTAGTAAGATGGCCCATTTTGTGCCTTGCAAGACTACTCACGATGCATGCCAAATAACTCATTTGTTCTTCAAGGAAGTAGTAAGGATACATGGTTTACCCATGAGCATTGTTTCAGATAGAGATTGAAAGTTCATGAGTCATTTTTGGAAGACACTTTGGCAAAAGCTTGGCATCAATCTATCTTTTGGATCAACCTACCATCCACAAATAGATGGGCTGACTGAAGTGGTGAATAGAAGCTTAGGGAACTTATTGAGGTGCCCTACCAAAGAGTATGGTTAGACAGGGGATCAAGTTCGTTCACAAGCTGAATATGCTTACAATGACACAATAAATAGGACCACCGGCAAGAGCCCTTTTGAAGTGGTCTATGGTGTTCACCCAAGGGGTATATTGGAGCAAAGAGACTTAGGTAATGCAAAAAAAAGAAGTGGATATGTAGAAGAATTTTCTCAGTCAATGAAGGAAGTACATGAATCAGTCAAGCAAGAATTGATGGAGAACACAAGCAAAATCAAGCAAAAAGTTGATGAGAGAAGGAAGAACCTACAATTCCAAGTAGGAGATCTTGTCATGGTGTACCTAAACAAAGCAAGGCTACAACAAGGGGTACTTAACAAGTTGCAAATGAGAAGGTTGGGTCCATGTGCCATTCTAGCCAAGTATAGAGAAAATGCATACAAGGTGGACCTACCTAGTGACATAGGATTGTCACCGATTTTCAACATATAAGACTTAGTTGCCTACAAAGGACCAATTCAAGGTTCAGATTGCAGTCAATTATAGGTATCAGATGATGTAAATAACCTTCAGTTGCTAGCAAAACAAAATCCAAAATCTGAGAAGGTATTGAGTTTAAGGATCGCTAAGAAGACAAGGCATCAAATGTATTGGGAGCACCTAATCAAATGGAATGGTATGGATGATGTTGATGCTACATGGGTGCTTGAGAAAAAGTTTAAGAAGTTAGGAATTGATCAAAATCTGATCCCCAAGGAGGTGACTTAGTTTTCTTTTGTTTGGGAGAATGGTGCAGGAGCACCTAGTATTTAGGCTTATAGTCTTTTCTCAATTTTGGCTTGTACTGACCTTATCCAATTTAGGTACTTAATAAGGAATCCAAGAGGGTCTAATAGTGAGTGTGATGAGTCAACTTTAGGCCTATTTGAGTTAGTTTCTTCCTAGGTTTGCATTTTGTGCATAAGAAGTGGTTTGAGTAGGAAATTCACCTTCTTGATGGTAAAAAGTGGTAAAAATTGGTGTGAGCATGAGAGAGGTTTATTATGTTCTTAGGAATTCTTAAAAATTCATGAGTAATGACTTAAAATAGGTTTTATAGGTTGCCAAAGCAAAAAGTACAAAATTGTAAAAGTTGACATGACAACTTTTGAAAGTTGTCATGACAACTTTTGTCCTAAAATGCTTAGTGATGGAGTTAGGTATAGCACAACACCCTAGAATGACTCCACACATGGGGAAGACTATAAGAGCCTCCTCTTGCACAGCTACCATGGTTGAAGTTTTATTTTTTGTATGATCACCAATCTGAAACTACTCATTTTCGGACTGCTAGTCACTATTTTGGCTTATTTTGGTCATAATGTGAATACAAATGGTTTGAATCCATTCATCTAGTAATGGATTTAGTTTCTTTGGTGTGTTTCAGAGTCATTTAGTGCATTTCAAGCTTTGTAATTAGTGTGTGTTAGTGTTTTCATTGCTTTATTTTCAATCAACCAATTTTTGCTTGTATATATCAATTTTATGTAAAATGGTTGCCCCATAAAATCCCTTCATGCTACCATCACAACCTATTGGAACATGGAAGGAAACCAATTGTATAGTTTGGGTAAGTTTTGGAGGTGATGTTTGATATGGCTACCACCTTGTTCTGGGCGAGTCCAGGAGCAACCCGGCTAGAGAAGATAGGGTGAAAATTTGAGTGCATAGGGCAAGAGTGAGCACAAAACCACAAAAAAACCTTCTGGAGGGGTCCATTAAGTTAATACAGACTTTCCATTATAAGGATAATCCTTGACAAGACCTGTAGATACCCATTTCTCAAACTTGACCAGTCGTTGCCGGTTAGGAGGCCTAGAAACCCTTCAAAATCCTTATTTTTGGGTTAGAGAATTGTATGGTGAATTGGGAAACCAAAACCACTAAAATCATTTGGGTTTAGGTGTTTCATTGAATAAAATCAAACCTTGTTGCATGGTCTTTTGGACTATTTTCCACTAAACCCGCAAAAACTGGATTTTGGAGGCCTAATAGGGGCTCATTCCTTGTAGCCCATTTTTAAGCAAAATGGTGAAATCGGTAAGAAAGATAATGGATGCAAACCACAAAATGGACCTAAATGGTAATCATTTCATATTAGAATCCACCTCCACACCTCTGCAACAACTCACAACAACAGGAGGTAAAATTGACAAGTTGAAGCCAAGACAACAAGAATGAGCATGTGGGAAACTCTTTGAATTGGTAGGGTTCCTAGTTAAACACTGGATGCAAGCACCTTGATATTGAAAAGAAGAAAGCCCTAGAAGAGATTAAGAAGGACTTGGAGGTCTTTGAGAATATCTAGACCTAGAGAGGTTGGTGGAATTGAGGAACACCAACTAGGTGAACTGTGAGCAAGCTAGGTGAACCCCATCACTTCATCACACCAAAAATGAAGGGAAAGATAACGTAACCTTAGCTACATTAGAAAAATATCTATATGATATTTTAGAGGATTAAAAGAATAAACCCAAGAATGCACAAAGAGGGAATGAGAATCTCACCTCCAAGGCCCACCATTAAGTACAACATGTCGATCATCTGTAGAATACAAGAACACCACCAAAAAACCTTTGCAAAAAGGGTAAATATCTCTATTTTACCCTCAACTAGTGGATATTAATCTCTTGAACTCAGTGGAAAAAATTAGGAAGACCAAGCCAAAAAATGAAAAATCATATTGATTAAACCCTTTTTAGAAAAATAATCTTCAAATTTAATCACTTATTTTCCTAGAGGAATCACATGAGAATTAAAATCATAGGGCTTGATCAAACTAATAAAATCCTTCACTTTCACAAAAAAACCAAGAGTAATAGAATTCATGGCAACTTTAGCATCCATCAAAAATTTTCTTTGCAAGTCTTCATAGGAAGTGGGACTACTAGAGCTAGATGTGGCCCCAATTGAAACACCATCTATCAAAGCAATCCCCCTTGATGAAGCCCCTGCCATAGCCACTAGATGACTAAAAATAGGCCTAGAAGTATCACCACCATGAAAAGAAAGATATACCACTAGAGCCAACGAATGAAGATTTATAGTAGAGGATTGAGCCACATGGATGTATGGGAAAGTAAAATTTTAAAATAGTAGCAAGTGAGAGAAGATGGGAGAAATTTTCAAAGAATAACAATTTTCCTTGTTATTACTTTTTCACAATTTGTATATTAATAAATATTATTTATTATTGTAGCTTCATCTAAATATAATAAAATGAATGATAGCTTTCTTATTTTTCCTTGTGCATCTTATTTTTTTACCTCAATAAAATAAGTTTCCTATTCTCAACCCTTTCTTATTCATAAATACGTGCACTTAGAAAGGTGGAAACACTTTGAACAAACTAAAAACAAATGTATTCTAAATAGCCTATCATAGGAAACCAAACTAGATAACATTTTCCTTTAGTATGAACATTCCCACCATATTTCAAAATTAAAATTATATTATAGGTCCACATGTAGAAACCTTCAGTTATATTTATTGTTCCTACCACATTTCAAACTATAATTCTTATATGTAAATTATATCAAAGGTTGATCTTTAGATTTACTCTCCATTAATTCAATGAAATGTGTACTTTCACACTTAGGAAATCAACCTAAAACCTCCTTAAAAAGTCTCAATTGTGTGTAAATTTATGAGATATAATTCTCCTTTTCATTGATAAAATATTACTTTTCTAAATAATTTATATGTTTGAGTTATTTTGATTGTTGCTCCCACCACCTAAGAACTCCTTTTAAGTAACATCATGTCTAACATTTTATGTAACTCATCAAAATCTTACTAAAAAATATTGTCTTATCTTTTAATAGATGATGCCAATTGTTGATGCTATAACTTGATCTTCTTCACTATGCACATTGCCAATAGTTTCTTTTATATTTTAATGATAACCAATTGTTAGTTCTAAGACTTCTACTTTAAATCTCTCACAAATTGAAACTATAAAAGAATATTTTATTTTTTATGAAAAAGGGTGGCAGTGCCACTTAATATATTTTATTTATATATTTCTTTAAGTTGATTCAAAGAGCTCCCAGAGAAAAAAAACAGAAAGGAAAACTTCGATCCTTGCTCGATATTACATAGAAAGGTTGTGAAACTTAAATCCCTAATATGCCACAAAAGTACAATATATCTCGTACTGTCCAGAATACCAAATGTCATAAGTCATCTCTAAGTGTTGAATGCTTCTTGAATTATGTTGAGCAAGATAAAGTCCAAACCAAAACATTATGAAATTTGTACACATTTACATAGTAGTCCATAGTCTGGCTCACTTCATAGATGCCCAAATCAACATCCATTCACATCATTCAAATACTGCACAACCACGGAACCCTGCAATTATAATACCTCACATTACAACTTTTAATCATTATGAAAACATCTACATAGCCATGTACAGTATTACCCTCTAGCCATGTCCTCCAAAATTATTTTTCTAAGGTTTGGAAAAGAATCGAGATCACAATTCAGCCACATCATATTAAGTTCTACCTTGGAACTTCTCATATTTGCCAAATGATCTACCACCCGGTTTCCTTCTCTATACACATGTGAAATAGTAAAATTTACAAATGTATCAATGAGTGCCCATGCTTGTTCAAGCAAGTATCTTATCTGCCAATTGTAAATATTTCTCTTTATGCAAGTGTTGATAATAATAGCTGAGTCACCTTCGATGTGAATATAAGAGATGTTCAATTTTTTAACTAGTAGAATGCCTTCAAGTAAAGCATATGCCTCTAGGTAATTGTTAGTACCTGGTGGAATGGAAATAAATTTCAAAGCAAAAACACACCCTATATGGTCCCTAATGCATACTCCTACTTTTGCATCACCCGGGTTCCCTTTAAAGGAGCCATCAAAATTTAATTTAAAATGTGTTGAATTCAGAGGACACTATTTCACTTTATTTCTGTCAATTTTAGTAATCCTCACTCTCAGAAAGCAAGGTGATACAGGAATAGAGATGCCCTTCTAGCAATTAATAACTTGACCATCCCAAGAAGTAAATTCCCTACTTGGATTGAACTGATTTGAAACATGAACATTAAAAAATTCTGATAACTATTATTTAAAATATGTTGAACCATATGATGTTTAATAACACTTTAAAATCATAGAATTATTGATAAATTATCCATCTAAAAATTAGTAGTTTCCATAATTTAAATTAATTATTAAATAATTATCTAATGTACATATAGATTATCATATGATAAACCTAGAAAATACTATACACTGATTTTTTATTATAAAATTTTAAGGTCACATAACAAAGATGATAACTATTCAATATGATCTCTACCAATAAAACTAAAAATATAAATTAATAGAAGGAATTACAAAATGTTTTTGAAGGAAACCATAGCCATGTCCACACTATGATAATAAATAACACAATCATGTAATCTATCATAATAGAAAGAAGCAACATACATGTCAAAATAATCAATAAGACATGTAAAATAAAAATTATTAAAATATATATTGATTATTTAAAATATATGAAGAATAATAATTACAAATTAAATAATCATGTATGGGAATAAATATATAAAATATATATGACTATGTCAGGGCTTCTCACAATTTTAATCATAGAAGAGACAATAAAATAATAATTAACTAAAAGGAGTGGTTTCTCATCACATGTCATATCATCCATATCAACAAAAAAATATTATGCACATAACTTATACAACTTTCACATGAAATAACAACAAAGATATTTGGTACAAAAATATGAAGATTAAATACCTAAAGAAGCATAAGTAACATGTCCTATGCTACTTAAGCATAAATCTATTGATAAATACATGTATTACAATAATGTTTTTGAATATCAAATTACTCATCTGAGGAAAAAAGAAACAAATAAACTGCAAAATATTTTCTCAAATCTATATTTCATTCCAAAAATATTCCTTCAAGGTTACCAAAGATAAATATCTTAGTTTATCAAATACAATCGCATTATATAGAACTTCCAATATAAAAATGGGTCAAGAAATATGTTTTGTAGCTCTATCTATTAATTGATTTTTTACCAAGAGTACCAATTCTTATGAGTGAAGTCGTGTTATTGAGAAAGAAAGACATAAATTAAAGTTGAAGAATTGAATATTACATGTGATGATAATCATTCTAATTTCCTTTCTCTAAGACATCTTATCATTCTAATTCCATATTTATTTATGAACTCTCATAAACACACTTGGAGTGTTTATTTCAAGTTTTCTATTTCATTTTCTAAATTATTTACATTGTCTTGTATAACATTTTCATTTGGATTTTTTTTTTCAAATTTTCTTATTTTATTTTCTATATTATCATTTATGTTTCTTATTAGTAATTTGAATCATCGTCTATATGATCATTAAATATTTACTTTGCTTACTATGTTAAATTTCTATCCATATCTCGAAATTTTAATTTTTTTACTTACTATAAATATTTCATGTTATATACTGATGGCTTTTCATGTTATCATTGTTCCTTGTCTCATGCTTATGACTATTTTACCTCTTCTAATACTACTTGATAATCATGTTTATTGTTTATTATGAGCTTATTATTATCTGTCTATGTTTCCTATGATGTTGATTCTTTCACTTTCAATATCATTTTAATTTTTGTGATCCTTGTCATATCGATATCTCTTAGTAAGACACAATTGAGATTTATCTATGCCTTAGAGTTTTTTTAACCTTATAAATTTCCTATAATGGGACAAAAATTTAGGAAGATATTTCCTTTTCTTTGTTACACATTCATAATTGCTTTTTGATAGATGTTGCATTTTTAAAATTATTCTTATATATTTTTATCTTCTACTTCAATTCTTTGCATCCTTTAGAAACAACTAATTGGAGGTATGGAATATATGTCATTAATGTTCCTTTGTGATTTTATTTTCTACTAACAATATCATAGTGACTCCTACCTTTAGGGAAATTTATCAAGAGTAAAATATTTTCTCATATTATTATATTCCTTTGGAATCTTGTCTTTTTGGTTAATGTATTTTATTCATAGTCAAATTATTTTTTATTTTTCATAATATGTGGAAACCATCATCCTATATTCATATTTTTATAATTTTTGAATATCATTCCTTTACGAAGGATTTCAATATGCTCAAATTTGTAATGCTTGCCAAATGTTACTCATATCTTACAATTTTTCATACGGAGTAGTCATCAATAGAAGGACTGAAAAATAATATGGTACTTCATGCAAATCTATATTCTTTTAGTTTCTTTTAAAATATTTAGGTAAAATGTTGAGTATTTTATTTATGTTTTGATTCACTTTTTAGTATTTTGTTAATATATAAAAAAAAATTTAAAAATTGTTAAAATTATAGGTCAATATTCTTTTCACCTATGTCTTGGGCTTACTTTGATTAGAGTGCCTTAAATGGAATTATAATTGTACAAGTGGCATATTTTGTATGAATTTAGCTAGAAAAATTCCCATGACATTATCCAACTATTATTCATCCATAAGGATATTGCCTTGATCATATTTTTATTTTTTGTCATGCGAAATAGTAAATATAAGTGCAAAATTCACTTCTAAAACCTAAAAAATAAATTTCGTTCTTTTTACTAGCTCACATTTAGCATGCATTGAGAATATCTAATCAATCATCTCTCCTTTCAACAAGAAAATATATTTACTTTAAGATTACAATAATCCCAACATGTGTCTATAATATTTTTTATAACTCATTCATCGAAGGAAAGATGTGTATAAATTAAGAGATTTAACATAACAAGTGGAAAGGGAACTAATAATTATTACAATATACTGAATGAAAAACTAAAATTGTGAGAGAAAAAAATGCAAAAAAGAACATGTTTCTTGTCTGGTGTTGTATCATTGTAAATTGTAAAACATTAACTACAGTATCCAATTTCACACTCTCCCAGCACTCATTTTAGTATCTCTCATTCCTCTGTGCATCATATGACTTTTTTAATTAATTTAAATTAATATTTTAATTAATAGTATGGGTCCTCTCTTGATTAAATCTTACAAAAATCCTTTTTGGGCCCTTAAACATAGGTGTGCTCTTTATTTCTTTTATCTCATACATGTGTGGCCTTCTATATTTCACCCTGACACCACAACTCAGTTTACATTTAATCTTAGCCTCTCCTTAGCACTATACCTTGAGTTTAAATTTAGGCTCGTATTGGATGGAGAAAGGGTGTGTGGGATCCCTATTCCTTGGAGTAGGCCAATTAGAGTGCCCCACTCGGGCTGTTGTTTTAGCTCAAATTTAAACCACTTAACACTCAGCTTGGTAAAGTGAGAATTATTTGCCCATGTAAGCTCACTCTGAGTTTTACACCCCAAAATGCTTGATGAAGTACAAAGGCCTGCCCCCTCTCTCTATCAATTTTTTTTTACAAAACACATCTCATGAGAATCTCATCATCAAGACTTCAAGAGAAAATTTTATTCAAGGAGCAAATTGTAAGCTACTTCAAGGAATATTCATGCATTATTTTATTAATGATTTCATGATGTTTTAATAATGTTAATGCATCAACACATGGAGAGATTATCCTATGATCATTGCATCATTAATTAGAGGCATAATTCTTTTAATTCAAGAATTTACTTTCAATAATTTCAAATTCAAACTTCTATTTCATTTTATCAATGTTGTACGACTAAGTCACAACCTAGGGTTTGACTAAGACAAGCCCCTACACAACCCCCAAGCACTATTTGTCTATTGTTGTGTCTAGATCCAGGTTTAGTTGTATGTTTTGTGAGGTGAAATAGAAAGAAATCATCTCAATACATGGTCATTGGTTTAGATTTTCAATTTTATTAAGAAAACTTAGGACCCAAGACTAGGGTTCTTTGGGTGTTGTAGTCCTCAAACTACGGTGTCTGGGGAGCCATAGTCTTGTTGTCATTGTGTTTTCATTGATGTCAACCGATATGGGATGAACATTGGTAGTAGAGATGTATGTGCAACACCGCAATGGAGAAGTACAAGATGTGATATCTTGGATATCACCTTGTGTTGCAAAACATTAGTAATGGTAAGGAAAATGACCTCAGGAGTCACCAATGCAATAAGTTAGTGCCTGACTTGTGTGATGAGATAGAAAGGTGTTTGAATAGTTGTTTGTGATAAAGAGGAAAAATGTTATCTGAATCACATCAACACTAGAGGAGAAGAATGGATAGGTAATTGGTATGTTGTGAGGTTGCAGAATAGCAGGACTCCCACTGAATGAAGATGTAGCCACCATGAGAAGCAATGAATGACAATGAATGTGCTCACTTCAGATCACATGTGCATGTTTGAAGAGATGTTGTACAAACAGGGAAGTCACATGAGTATATGGCAGAAAGCAGATGGTGTTACTCCACCAAGTAAGTGGAGCTTATCTCTTATTATGCATTGAGTGCATTATAGTTTGGAGAGATAAGAGTGAAGAGGTAAAGGAAAGTACTTAAGGATCACACTGGATCTACCTATAAATTGAGGGAATGCCTTAAGTGCATGAGATTAGGGTTATGCACTAGATCGATAGAGAAGGCATGTTGAGATGCCAGTACAGGGGAAGTGTGAAGTGTTTGTCACCTTGACAAACTAGTAGAGGAATGAACAGAATTGATTAGGAAGAAAGGCAAGGCTAAGCAAATGCAATCAGAAGTAGAAAGACCTGATTGAAGATGGAGTCTTGTGAAGGTTGATGACATGGTGTCATCAAGAGTGGTAATTAGTATGTAAGTCCACCAATTATATAGGCAAGGTGCAGATGCAGAAGACTTCCCATGTGTGGGAATGAACATACATTGGATTTACCTGTCTAGAGACCGGTTTGAGATTTCCATCGACAGTTCAAGATGAGGGCAGATATGATGAGGTAACCTGTATAGTGAGTGAGACCGGCTGGGTTAGCAAACTGAAAGAGAAGAGGAACCGGTAGCGTGGTTGATCGATGATCCTATCTGGACCGACTAAAAAAGTCAATTTAACAGATGGGTGATATGGATACCACATGGGATCAAGGTGGAGAGCTCACAAAGGTTGGTGAAGTGTCGTGTGGAGTTAGGTATCTCGACAGGTGTGCAATTAAAGTGGATCCTATGATTTGTGGATCGGGTCAGAAGTGTGTGGCTCAAGGAAGAATGAACAAATAGAGAAGCATCAGGGAGTAGCTAGTGCCTAGATCAAAGCAAGAAGATTAGGCTGTTAGAAGACCTCAAGAAGGAAACAACAGAGGCATTAATGGTGATTGACCAAGATGTATAGTGACAGATTGTTTGTAGGTTGCTGAAGATGGAAGGCATGTTCTGGAAGGGGCATTGATGGCAGACTTATGCAGGTGGATTTCAGGAAGGTCAGATCAAGTAAGATCTAATTAGTATTGGTTTGCTTCAAGGATGGTGAGGAAACCCTAACCGCCTAGGTTTTGAATTGGGCTTTGGCAGGAAAACCTGGCTATAAGTATGAAGCCCAAAGAGATTGTTTGCTACCGCTGTATATAAGATCATTGTGCTAATGCGAAGTGGGATACTTCTGCAAGGAAGAGAAAATCAGCCAAGTGCTCAACGAGCATCTGATAGAAGTGAGTGAGAGACAGGAAGAACCTAGTTGAAGCATTCAACCGGTTGGAGAGAAGAACTTTTGTTCAAACCGGTCGAGCAGAAGTGAAGGAGGCCACAAAGAAGGTAGATAGAGAACTGGTAGTGTGTTAGTACTGGTGAAGAGCAGAGAGGTAAGGAGGAGATTCAGGGAGAGAAGAATAGAAGAGAGATGAACCAGTACGGCTTACCAGCAGAGAAGCAGCAAGTGATGTGAGTTGGTGTAGAAGAGAAAGTATCTCACTGACAAAGTAAGATATATGACAAGGTTGTAAGATTCACTTGTAACAAGGCAAATACTTTTGTAATTGGAATTATCTTAGTGTTCACTGAGTTGTATCTCGGTGTAGGGATTGTAGCTCCTTTGGGTTGTAGCCCATAAAGTCAGGGGTTGGTGCTCCTTGGGTTGGTTTCCTAAAGCCAGGGGTTGTAGCTCCTTGGGTTGGTGCCCTAAAGTCAGGGGTTGGTGCTCCTTGGGTTGGTACCCTAAACTTTTTAACAATGTTTTACATTGTGAGGCTGGCTTGGAGCAGTAGACTCCAGCAACACTGCTCACCCAGGTTTTTCCCATCTAGAGTTTTCCTCGCATATGCTAGTGTTATGAGATGTCCCTTGTGTGATTGCATTTGTGTTAGTCTCACCACTAACTGGCAAGTGTGCATTAATTTAGACCTATCAACCAGTATGCTCACATAGGATTGCTAAAGGGAAAATATTTATGAACCACTGATTCACCCCCTCCCCCTCTCAGTGGTGCATTGTGTCTAGCAATTGGTATCAAAGCATAGGTTCCTAGCTAGATGAGGTTTTCTCTAGCTTGGGTAGATTTTGGCCTAAGGACACAATGGCTTGTTTAGTGTCATTCCCTACTCTAGTGTTTGATGGTTCAAACTATGCTATTTGGAGTTGTAGAATGGAAGTCTTTATTTCTTCCTAGGGATTGATGTATGGATATCGATTATCGATGGTCTCCTGAGGAATGTCAGTCCTTCCTTTGGATCTGAAGAAGAAAGAAGCTACTTATGTAATGAAGAAGCCATGAAGGCCATATTCAGTGGGCTTACCGGTGATGTTTCCTCATAGGTGGACAAGTGTATATCGGCAAAGAGTCTATGGGATAGACTAAGGAAGTTGTATGGAAATGAACCCTGCACCACTAGATCAGTATGTGGAAGTGAGAAGACCTATGCAGCAGATTCATGTGAAGATAATGAAGGTAGATCTATTAGCACCTACAACAATGAAGATGAACGAACCCACCTCTTCATGGCTCAAGAATCTAAAGATGAGGAGCACACATCTGAATGTGATAGGGAAAATAGATCCCATTGGAAAGATGTGTTTGGGAGTGATAGTGAAGGTGAAGAAGAAGAAGAAGCAGAAGTTGACCTTGAAGGTGAGCTTGTAAATGCCCTTGAAGAACTCAATAGAGTAAGAAAGGAATACAAGTTATTCAAGAAAGTTGCTATAGTGGAGCAGAACTGGTTAATCAAATGCCTTGAGGAATATGAGAAATGCATCTCAAAGTTGAAGACTCAAGAAGAAGGCACCAAGGAGTGCTGGTGTGAAGATCTAGCATCTAGTCTAGAGGTGAAGAATGAAGAAAATCATAAGTTGGTGGTAGAAATGGAGGTTCTCCAAAATATCCTTGAGAAGTGTCAAGAGGAGCTCAAGGTAAGAGTTTGGTTTGATGGTAGCAGTGATGCCTTGGACAAGATGTTGAAGAATCAAAAGAATGCCAATGATACTGAGTGTTTAGGAAGTGGTGCCGGTGAATGCTCCACCAGCAAGAATGTCCCCCACCATGACATTCTATTTGTCTCCTCAAATGGAGAAAACAAAGGCCAAACCTTATCATTAAGAAATGCACCATGGAAGAAGGTTGATCTAGATACAACCAGTGAGGCCTTGTAGACAACAAAGAAGACTGGTGTTGCAAGAAGAAGGAACAATGAAGATCCCAAAGGAAAAGGGAAGATGGGAGAAGACAGCTTCACCAAAAGCAAGGAAATGAGGAAGCAGCAAAGAAGACCTCCTAGCAACAGAGGACAAAGAAATGCTACCACCCATAGGGCAAAGGAAGTGTGGGAGAAGAAGAGACCAGATGGAAGAGCTGCACAGAATGGACAATCTAGAGTCCATTCCTGAAGAAGGAGAAATGGAGATGCTAAGCTGGTAAGATCTCCCCATGCATGGAAAAATGAATTTGTAAGTCTTACACCATCCTTTACTGGTTACTGCTTTGCATGCAATGCTCATGGCCATAGGGCAGAGGAATGTAGAAAGAGATCTAGAAAGAATAATATAGGATCTCATAGACAACATGCATATGAGAAAAATGTTTTCTCGAATAGATACATGCATGTTCCCTCTCCCGATTATGCAAATGTTGTTTGTCATAACTGCAATGGTCTTGGCCATAGAATGTTTGAATGTAGTAAGAGAAACTTGCAGTCACATGGAGGCCGGTATAACAACTATGTTCAACAAACAAATGGATTCAGAGCATATGAAAGTCAGAAACCTGCTTGGAACTAAAGGAGAAATGTTCCTACAGGAGCAAGAGGTTCACCGGTTTCGGTTGCTAGTCACAACAACATGACCAAAAAAAGACGGTCAAACCAGTATGTAAAGAGATTCCCCAAACATGAAGTTGGGATGGATGTTGTTTGCTACTATAGCACTACTTCTGGCTATGATGAAAAATTAAGAAATGGAAGGACACCACAGCAGAAGAAGGAAAGACCTGCTCCCAAGTCTAAAAATGGGAAGAAGAATGAGATCAAGCAGGTATGGAGGAAAAAGACCATGGATCCACACTATACATTTAGCACACAGGTGATATCTTCTGAGGCCTAAAGGAGATCCAGGATCTTAGGGGGAGTTATTCACATTGAAACAATCATTCACCCCCTCAGTGAAGAAGGCAACATGGAAGAACGTGTTGTTGTTGGTATGAAAGAAGAAAATGTAAAGATAAGTGTGTGTAGATGTTGCCTTGACTACTCACCTACAGATCAGTGATGGATCGCCACTGCATGTGAGTAAACGTAAACAATTCATATCAAGTGTTAACATGTATATCCAGGATGTTACTAACATGTATGCTAACAGGTATTTGCAGGTTATGTAAGACATGAAGTTGGAAGTTCATAGCAATAGCCCCGATAGTATGGAATGTGGAGTTCATGTCTCAATTGGTATTGGAAAAGACCTGAATGACATATATTGGCCCCGTGGTTGTTCATGCAAGCATGCCTACTTTTGGGCTAACTGATTTGATTCTTGGCATGATGATAACATTTCCTGGCATTGTGTAAATCGAGGATCATGTCATAGGCTATGGTGGATACAATGGAGTTGAAGGATCATCTAATGATCACATATGAATAGCTAAACCGATATATGGAGAAGATGGGAGATCCGATACTATACCTGACCAAAGACAAGAACTTGAGATGTATGACTCAAGGGTAGTTCAAGTGCTCATCATGAAGAGTCTCATAATGAAGAGCCGACTAGCTTGAACTTGCAAGGTTATTGACTACCCAAACTACAGGAGACGAAAATTGAAGAGGTGTTGCAGGTTGACCGGTAAGAGAGTCAAATTCATTGACACATCAACAATTGGTATCAGTCCCTCTACAAATTGAAGTGCCTTATTAAATGGCTTCGGACCTACATACTCAATTGGTGTCAGTTGATGGTTAAATTGCCCATCTCAAGTGATGTGACTTGAGAAGATTTAACAACTGGTGAAAAGATAACAAATGGTATCAAAGGATGTGTTACATTTAATGAAGACAAATGGGGAGAAAGTATTCTCTCAGAGACCGGTACATACAAAGAGAAATAATATATTAGCAGTGCCCTTTGCCATTTTTGTCAAAGGGGGAGAAGGATTATGTAGTATACCAGATACTACATGTGTTGACATCAATGCCATAGGGGCAGATTGTTGGCATTGTGTTATCATTGATGTCAACTGATATGGGATGACCACCGGTAGTAGAGATATATGTGCAACACCGCTATGGAGAAGTACAAGATGTGATATCTTGATATCACCTTGTGTTGCAGAACACCGGTAATGGTAAGGAAGATGACCTCAGGAGTCACCAATGCAACAAGTTAGTGCCCGAACTATGTGATGAGATATAAAGGTGTTTGAGTGGTTGTTTGTGATGAAGAGGCATAATGTTATTTGAATCACATCAACACTGGAGGAGAAGGACAAGTAACTGGTATGTTGTGAGATTGCAGAACAACAAGACTCACACTGGATGAAGATGCATTCACCATGAGAAACAATGACTAACAATGAATGTGCTCACTTTAGATTACATGTGCCTGTTTGAAGACATGTTTTACAAACAATGAAGTCACATGAGTATATGGCAGAAAGAAGATGGTGTTACTCCACCAAGTAAGTGGATCTTATCTCCTATTATGCATTGAGTGCATTATATTTTGGAGAGATAAGAGTTAAGAGATAAAGGAAATTACTTGAAGGATCACACTAGATATACTGGTAAATACAGGGAATGCCTTAAGTGCATGAGATTGGGGTTATGCACTAGACCGACAGAGAAGGCATGTTGAGATGCTAGTATAGGGGAAGTGTGAAGTGTTTGTCACCTTGACAAACTAGTAGAGGAATGAACAAAAATGATTAGGAAGAAAGAAAAGGATAAGCAGATGCAGTCAGAAGTAGAAAGACTTGATTGAAGATGGAGTCTTGTGAAGGTTGATGACATGGTGTCATCAAGAGTGGTAGCCGGTATGTAATTACACTGATTATATAAGCAAGGTATAGATGCAGAAGACTTCCCATGTGTGGGAATGAGCATACTTTGGATTTACCTATCTGGAGACCAGTTTGAGAGTTCCACCGATAGTTCAAGATAAGAGAAGATATGATGAGGTAACCAGCACAGTGATTGAGACTGACTAGGTTAGCAAACTATAAGAGAAGCAGAACCGATAGCATGGTTGATCGGTGATCCTATCTGGACCGACTAAATAAGTCGAGTTATCAGATGGGTGATATGATGCCACATGGGATCAAGGTGGAAAGATCGCAATAGTTGGTGAAGTGCCATGTATAGTTAGGTATCTCGACAAGTGTGCACTTAAAGTGGATCCCGTGATTAATGGATCAGGTTAGAAGCATGTGGATCGAGGAAGAATGAAAAAACAAAGAAGAATCAAGGAGTGGTTGGCGCCTAGATCGAAACAAGAAGATCAGGTTGTTAGAAGACCTCGAGAAGGAAACAACAGAGGAATTAATGGTGATTGACCAAGATGTATGCCAACATATTGTTTGTAGGTTGTTGAAGATGGAAGGCGTGTTCTGGAAGGAGTGTTGATGGCAGACTTGTGCAGGTGGATGTCAGGAAGGTCAGATCAAGCAAGATCTAATTAGATTTGGTTTTCCTCAAGGATGGTGAGGAAACCCTAACCACCTGGGTTTTGAATTGGGCTTTGGTGGGAAAACTTGGCTATAAGTATGAAGGCCAAAGAGATTGTGTGTTGTTTCTTTATAGAAGATCATTGTGCTAATGCAAAGTGGGATACTTCTGCAAGAAAGAGAAAATTAGCCAAGTGCTCAGTGAGCATCTGAGAGAAGTGAGTGAGAAAGAGGGAGAACCTGGTTAAAGAATTCAATGGGTTGGAGAGAAGAACTGTTAGTGTTCATACCAATCGAGAAGAAGTGAAGGAGGTTGGAGAGAAGGTAGACAGACAACCGATAGAGTGTTAGTACTGGTGAAGAGAAGAGCGGTAAGGAGGAGATTCAATGAGAGAAAAATAGAAGAGAGATTAATTGGTAAAGCTTACTGATAGAGAAGAAATAGGTGAAGAGCAGCAAGAGAAGTGCGTCGGTGTAGAAGAGAAAGTATCTAATCGACAAAGTAAGATATATGACAAGGTTGCAAGATTCACTTGTAACAAGACAAATACTTTTGTAATTGAATTTGTCTTAGTGTTCACTGAGTTGTAGCTCCTTGGGTTGGTGCCCTAAATTCAGGGGTTGGTGCTCCTTGGGTTGGTGCCCTAAACTTTGTTATAGTGTTTTTCATTGTGAGGTTGGATTGGAACAGTAGACTCCAGCGACACTGCTCACCAAGGTTTTTCCCATCTTGGGTTTTCCTTATATATGCTAGTGTTATGAGATGTCCCTTTTGTGATTGCATTTGTGTTAGTCTCCCCACTAACTGGTAAGTCTTCATTGATTCAGACCTATCAACCGATATGCTCACATAGGATTGCTAAAGAGAAAATATTTGTGAGCCACTGATTCACCCCCTCCCTCTCTCAGTGGTGCATTGTGTCTAACAAGTGTACCGAGAATCAACTAAAATTTGGTAGAGAGAAGGTACAGACCCCTAGGAGCCCAAATTTCATCCCTAGTTCCTAGAACTCATTTGGAAGGTCTAGAAAACCAAAGATGACATAGATAAAACCATTTTTGCTCAATTACAAGTGTGCCACCTAATTTTCCTTTCATTTTTGAAGTTTACACTTTGTAGATCAGTCAATGTCATTTTATTAGAGTTAGATCTTAATCACCTAGTTTATCAAATCATTCAATCAATCACATATAAGAGAAAAAGGAACATAATCCCTATTAGTGTGATATCTCTTGGTGGCTTCATATTCTAAATGTAATAAAACTGAAGATAGGCCCAGATTACTAGTTTTGCATGCTTAAGCTACTCAACCATTTTTCCCTTCATTACATGTGAGTCTTAGAATTAGAATAGTAAAGGAATAATTATGGTTTTCAATGTCCATTCCTATTTTAATTCTCATAAATAAGCCCTTCATTATTATGAGTTATTTAGACATATGTATACTCATGATTCTTATGAATTAATAAGCTCCACATCTTATTATTGTTTGAAAAACATTAAACTTTCATGTTGAGTAGTTACTTAAAATTTATGTGTATTTGCTTATATTTTGTAGACACATTAAAGTGGTCCAAGTAATAATGAAAATCACATACTCTTATGTTTTGGGACTACTTCAATTATAGTTTTCTTTATGCATTAGGAAATTTGCATGTCACACATCCTTGCATGAATCCAATTCATGAATTTTTATATCAAGATTCTATCATGATAAATCTTCATATATTAATGGTGAGCCCAAGATCCATCATTTAGATTTATTAAATTATTAAATAGAGATATGGGCTAGTTTAATATATTAAATTATAAATAAATAGGGTATTTTAGAGTTTATATAAATTAAAAAACTTATTTTTGGGAAGTTATCCCCATATGTTTTTTATTAAGGGAAAACTTGTTTTGAGGGGACCAAAAACCTCGTACACCAGGTTTTTAAAGGGATTCAAAACCCCCCATATTTTTACCAGATCTAGAACCTAGAAAGAAAGTTCTGCCAGAAAGATAGGCAAATAAAAACAACTGACTAAAACAACAAAACTGGCTAGAACCAGCCAAAAGGTAGCACAACTAAAACCAGACAAAATCCAACACCAAACCTGCTAGCATCATAGCCTAGAACAATAGATGAAGTTGATAAAATTCCACATCCAAACATTAGGGATTTTCTGGGATCCCCTACCCATATTAAGAAAAACAAAAGCAACAAAAGTGATAGGATTTCCCTAGCTTGCTCACACTTCACCTAGTTGGTGTTGCTAAATTCCACCAACCTCTCCAATTCCTTCCCAACCTCTTATAGGACTTACTCTTTGCCAATCTCAAGGTATTTGTAACAATTTTTTGACTAGGAGCCCTACAATTTCAAAGTGTTTCCCATATACACAATCTTGCTATCTTGACAACAACTTGTCAATTTCACCCCCATACTATTGTGAGTCATTGCAGAGTTGTGGAGGTTTCATTTACCATGGAATGAAGTCAATCTGGCACATTTGTGATTTTCCATTTACTATCTTCCTTACCGATTTCACCAATTTTCCTAGAAATAGGGCTACAAGGATGAGCCCTTATTAGGCCTCCAAAATAAGGTTTTCAAGGGTTTTGAGGGAATAAGTCCAAAATACCCTAAAAAAAGGTTTACTTTTCTTCAAACAATCACCCAACCCTAAGAGATTTTGTTGGTTTTAGTCTTCCAACTCACCATACAATGCCCTAGCCATAAAATGAGGGTTTGCTAGGGTTTTTAGGCCTTTTACTGGCAATGACTGTTCAAGTTTGTGAAATGGGAATCTAAATGAATTGTCAATTTTTCTCCTTTCTAATACAAGTTTGTATGGACCTCATGAATCATCCCAAATGGATTTTCAAAGGTTTGGTATTCACCCCTGTAATATGCATTCTATTTTTACCCTATTTTCTCTAGTCGGCTTGCTCCTAGACTCGCCTACAACAAGGTGGTAACCATGATGAACTCCACTGCTAGAACTCCTCCTTGCTTATTTACACTTTAAATAGGGTTTCCTTCCATGTCCTAATAGGCCATGATGGTAGCACAGAGGGATTTTATGGGGCAACCATTTTACAAGAACTTGCAATTTACAAGCCAAAACTGGTTGTTTGGAAACAAAATAATGAAAGTAATAAAACACCCTATCTAAAAAGAATGAAATGAACAAATAGTACTAGAACACACCAAAGAACTACAATCCAAAACTAGAACAATGGATTCAATCCATTAGTGTTCACATTTTATGCAAAAGAAGACCAAAACAGTGATAAGAGTTTGAAAATGAGTAGTTTCAGATTGTCAATCATAAAACAAAAAACTTCCAAACTTGGTAACCATGCAAGAGGAGGTTTAAATAGTCTTCCCCATGTGTGGAGGCATCCTAGGACCATGTTCTAACCCTAACTCTACCACTAAGCACTTTTAGGACCAAAGTTGTCATGACAACTTTTACAACTTTCCACTTTTTGTCTTTTCAACCTAAGCAACCTATTACAAGTCATTACTCATGACTTTTGAAACATTCCTAAGACTATTCTAAACCTCTCTAATACTCTTACCAATTTATGCCTCTTTTGACCATCAAGAAGGCCATTTACCTACTCAAACTACCACCTATTCACAAAGTGCAAACCTAGGAAGAAAACTTACTCAACTAGGCCTACAATTGACTCAAAACAAACTTTACTCGCACACCTTGGATCCTTTTTGAGTCCTTAATAGGAACCTGACTTGGCTAAGGTCAGTACAAGCCAAAAGTATGGAAGGAATGTGAGCCTAAGTCCTAAGTGCTTCTACACTATTCTCCCAAACAAAAGAAAACTCAATCACCTCTTTGGGGATCAAAATCTGATCAATGCCTAACTTCTTAAACTCTATCTCAAGAACCCATGTAGCCTCAGTATCATCCATACCCTACCACTGAATGAGGTGCTCCCAATAAATTTGATGCCTTGTCTTCTTAGTGATCCTTGAACTCAATACCTTTTCAGCCTTTGGACTTGGTCTTGCTGGTAATTGAAGGTTATTTACATCATCTGATACCTCTGAGTGACTACAATCTGAACCTTGAATTTTCCCTTTGTAAGCAACTAAGTCTGCTATGTTGAAAACTACTGACGGACCTATTTCACTAGGTAGGTCCACCTTGTATGCATTTTCTCCATACTTGGCTAGGGTGGCACATGGACCCTGTTAGGCCCAATATGGAAAGCTAATGTACTGAGAGGGGAGGGGTGAATTAGTACTTCAAATCCTTTTACCAACAATATCTTTACTGTTATGCATAAACCAAAAACTACTGTAACATAACATAAAGCTAAAAAAAATGAGTAACAATCATACATGATTCACTCGATAACACATATATTTTGGTTACGTAGAAACTCTTGGTTAGAGAGAAAAACTGTGGTGGGGATGGCACCCACAACTTCACTACTGCAATAATAAAGAGTGCTCGGTTAGAGCTACATTTAAATATTTCTGATAGCTTACCCTGTTAGGAGTATTAAGATCAGTTAGATCTACCTTACTAAAGGATTTATACAACACTATATAAGTGTAGCACCTGGTTAAAGGATTTACAATTTATAGACTTGGTTAGAGTCTTTTACCCTGTTAAAGGTTTCTCTTACAACTTCAAAATATTACAATAAGACTTTACAAATATCTGCAACTTTACATCTAAAATGCTAAAGTAGATTCTATGTGCTTTGAATAAGATTACCTTGGCTATAGCATACCTCGGTAACTCATAAAGTAACTCGGTAAACCCTTTTGTTTACTCTGTTCCTCTACTGTTCTCTGATAACCTTCTCGGTGACCTCTGTGTCTTTGTAACAGTCATAATACTCTGTGATTTCTCATGTATCACATAAGTCTTGCTTCATACACTTATGCACACACATTTCTCACATTCACATATATTTCTAACCCTAAATTCATGCTGTATAAATAGACTTCTTATGTCGGTGATCTCATTTATTGCTTCGATCTTACAAACATGATTTCTCGAATAAATAACCATGCAAAATATCTCATTGGTTAGATGACCTCAAAATTATACAAAATCTGTATGTGCAATTTCCAATGCAAAAACGGTTAGATGTGCCTCGATCTTGTAACACGTTTTCATATGTGTGTCTAGGTTGAATGAATCTAGTAACACGTTTCACTCGATGTATATCAACTCGGTGTATTATCTTTACTGCTCGGTAGACATGAAATAACACTCGGTAGATAGCTCGGTGTATACTGGGCTTTGTGACTGTTTTCCTTCTGTAACCGACTAGGCTATTCATATCGACTTCTCTGTGTGTACCGACTGCATGATTCGGTTATACTAACCGAGTAGAATATAGTATGACTTTGGATATGAAACTAATGGCAATTTGATAAGTAGTAACAATCTCCCCTTTCGACATTAGTTGAGATGTTTGACAAAAACTACTTACAAAGTCATTACTCAAAAATCTGTATACTTTACAAAATTTGACTAAACATGCAGTATATACATTAGTCATTGAAATAGTATAATCAAATATACTCCCCTTATCAATATGCTGTAAAAAACTCTGTAATCACTGTTCTTTCCTCTGTTCATTGCTTGGTTCACTGCTCTTGGATACTCTGCATATTCTACTCATTCTTTGCTCGGTATACTCCCCCTGTATACTACACTCCAGTTGTTTGATACTTGAATACTATACACTCTTGATGATATATTCTGATATACTCCCCCTTTTTGACAAACATCAAAATTTAGTTACCATTGGGAGGTGGCAGCTGATCAAAAATGGATTTGTACTTTGTCTTGGCTTCGGTGAGAGCGACAGAGAGTGCATCCTTTACAGTGTCCATTAAAGAATTTTGTGCATTAATATCAGCCAATAATGAAATTAAGCCATCTAAAGTGCTTCCCTCTTTTGTAGTAGAGAGATAAGTGGCTCAGTTTAGCTGTTCTTGAATGGATGAAAGATGAGGAAGGAATCATGTTTGAAGTGTCATTATGTCCATCCTAATCTTGTGTTCTTCATTCCTCAATTCCAATTGTTGAGCCATGAGTTGTTGTAGCTTAGTATAAAAATTCTGAACTGAATTGGGCTCGGGGGTCAACTTATTTGAGAGATCGGTGATCTCTTTCTCAATTGTTTTTGTTTTATTCTTAATGTCCTTAAGAAATAAAGAAAATGTGAAGAGTTTCTGAAATAATGAAAGAATGTGCTTGAGTTGAGGGGACCACTCAGCAATAAATTTGGCAAGTTTTACCTTGTCAACAACAATGGATTTCTATACTTCCTCTATCATTTTAGCAATTAGCTCCTTGTCTTTTAGTTTGCTCAAGTATTCGGATGCATCTACTCTAGATGTCTCAATCTGATTTAGGAGTTCATCCAATTGAATATGGATGGCTGCATTGCTTGATACCGTAGCTGAAGGTAGCATATCTAATAGTAAGGTCTTTACCTTCTGAAGTACTTTATTCTTCTTTTGTATGGCTAGTTGCTTCGCCTGTTTGGCCTTTGCTTTGCACAGTTCACTGAATTCATTGAGTGCTTGCCCTTTCAATTTGGAGATCTCGACATTGGGTAACACTATCGGTTTTGATAAATCAATTTTGAAACTATGCTTTTTCAACTTCTTTTCTTTACCTTTCATCGGGTGAACCACTACAATAGCTTGAGAGGCTTGAGGACCCTTAGTAGGTTGCTCGGCAGAGATAACACTTCTATCAGTTTCTTTAGCCTTGGTAGTGTCCTTTGGTGTCTTGGTGCTTGGTGTCTTAGCTGTAACATTTTCCATGCTAGAAGGTGCTTGAGAGGTTTGTTCTTGTGAAGTACCTTCTACTGTAGACTTTTGACCTTCGGTGCCTTCACTTGTAGCCTGAGGAGCTTCGGTTGTAGTAGGTTGATTGATCGGTGGGTAAGGTTGAACTTGTTGCAAAATAGATTCACTAGAGACAAGTTTTGCATAAGCATTGCCTTCTATCATTTCTTGTTCAGGTGCCTCTGCATCCATGATATCTTCATCTATTTGAATGGTGTCAGCATAGTCTTTCTCAGTGACATCAGGCTCTTGGTCGGTGACATCGACTATTTCCACTATAGATTGTTCACCAGCATTCTTTCTTCGAAAGATGGTCTTCCATTGCTCTTTTGTTTCCTTCTCCACTTCTATATATAGGCCATTCATCAATTTCATGGTCTTTTATTTTACTGTAAATTGAGTTTGGCTATTAGTTAGATGTTCTTTTATTTCATCAACCGACATATCAGGAAAGAGATGCACCAAACTTCTTTCTTTGATTTGTTTCTTCGAGTCTAGGGCATATTGCCATCTGGTTTCAATATGTGCATATAATTCCTTAGGAATAGAATTACATACTTCTAATGGGACCACTCAGAATTTGAGAAGTGTGCAAATGACAACTTCTTCAATTTGCCTCTTTTCATCAGCAAATCTGGATTCATATTTGACAAATCTGAATCCACCAAATCCACCATATTCCTTTAGATTATGACAAAAAATTTCTACACTATGTACATCTACCTTCTTGCTTTTCACAATCTAAAATTTATTTGCATCTTCAGATTCAGTATCACTCGACTCTTTTGGCAAAATGAGTCTCCAAGTAGATTTCTTGTAAGTTCTAGTTACCTTAGGAATGACAATAGTCTTTTGTTTCTTACTCGGTGGTGCAGCAGATGCCCTTGTGTTAGGTCTCTTTGTTGGAGGGGTCGGTAGGGCCATTGAAGTGTCCTGTTTCTTTCTCTTCAACACTTTTCCCTTAGGAAATTTGGTGCTAAGTGTTATGGCTGCTTCTTGGGCTTCTATCTCCTCTTCAGTGATGGCTAAAACTCCTTTGGCAGGTGTGGAGGAAGACTCTTCTCCAAATTTCTCAGTTAATGCCTTAATCATCTTTGTATCTTTTCTTATAGCCTTAGGTACTACAATGCTCATTTTTACTTTTTCCTTCCTTTCTTAATAGGTTCCATACCTCAGCTCAGTAGTATGCCTTGGCAATGATAGATAGGCATCAATTTGCTATTGTGTGATATCAAAATCAATCTCGTAACCCATAGGTGACAAAGATTGAGTCCTCGGTTCCACAGCATTCACATAACAGTAATTAGTGTCGACCTCAAAACATATTTCATCTTTGTATTTTTCTACCAGCTGTGGTGGAATCTGGTACCTGTTATGCATTTTCTCTTGGAACTTGCTGAAGTAATCATCCATTATATCATTAAAGTTATCACCTAACTTCTTGATGAAGTCATTGATCTGATGGGTGATTGGTCGGTGTAGTTCCCAAACAACTTTACCGACTGTTGGAAAAAACTTCTCAAAGTAGAGAAACATGCATACAAGTACTGATCCAAATTTTAGAATATTTGCAGTGTTGTTCTTCTTCAGCTTCGTGATTGTGTTTAGATTTTCAAACAGGTTCTTCAGCAATACTTCACACAAGTCAACTTTCATGCCTTTCTTAACAATTTTGTATGCTAAGTCCACTGCTGCATAGGGTACACTATTTTCCCTTGCTGATTGGAAGAAACAGTAACCAATTACTCTAATGGCAAATTTGAGTTCAGGATCAGTGACATTGTTCAACTTCAGACCTCGGTAATCAAATTCAACTCCAGTCAAACTGATCAATTCCTTCTGTGATATCATTTTCTGTGCTCGGGCATGATCATAGATAGGATAACCGGTGATCAGATGAATGATTTCTTTAGTGATCTTAAATGGTTGCTCTTGTAGCCACATGAAATCATCATGCACTCGGCTTAGTACAAACTTGACCCACTAGGATTTGAACACACGGGGATAGGTTAGGGCTTCAGTCAATCCCCTAATTTTGATATGCTCATACTTGCTATCCATTTTACCATCTATGCACAATTCATCATATGCATCTTTGATCTCAACATGACCGAGTTCTTCAACACGACATTTTGTGAAGAATCTCACATCCTCGACTAACAAGATTCAATCCGAGATGAGTGAAAAAGCAGTTTTGTCATCCGGTTCAGATGTAATTTTGGGAGTCAAAGAGTATTTTAGTGAGGGCTTTTCTACATTTGTGACAACAATGGGGTCTCGGATCTTAGATGCCATTTTGATTTTAGATAAAAATTGACACAGGAACCTTAGGGTTTGAGAACTTAACAAATGACAGACGCTTCACACTCAGCAAATAATAACAACTTAATGAGTTCGGTAAACTAGCTTAGCAATGTGATGAGATTCGATGTAAATACCTTAGATTTTTCTTTGAAGATGGTTTGGTCGCCTTGATTCGCTCTGCTCTGCTTCTCGAAAACTTAGTGAATGAAAATGACCATGAAAAACCTTTTAAGTACTCAAAAATACCTTATCGGGCTCCGTGCAAGTTAGGTCAAAGACATTAAATGCACTCAGTTCACTTAACTTTCTTTCCCTTTTTTTTGCACTTTAACCGAGTAACCAGATTTCCTTCATATACCGACTTGACAGGCTTCCCGAATTCACTGACTTAACAGTTTTCCTGTAAAGTGCTCCAAAAGACTTTGATAGAATTTCAAACTTACTACTACATCTTACTATGAAGATATTGAATTCAGTACATACTAAAATAGGAACTGTTTAAGATTTAACCTTGTGAGAATGCAGTCCCTTCATACCTTTACTGATTAATTTGGAGTGGGAGCACCTAACTCAGTAGGTAAGGTGCTTTCTTTATTTGACACAATTTCCTTCTTTCTCCAAATCATCTTTAATTTCTCTTTTATTTCCTCAGTGTCTTCTCTAGGTTGATCTCTGCAATCTCCAGCCAAGTGTCCAACTTTGTGACAATGAAAACATGTCATACCAGGATTTCTCCATGATCTTCGGTTATTCATTCCAAACCTTATAACGCAGTTGGCACTTATATGTCCATATCTTCCACAACATTCACACCATATCCTTGTATTGTAATCCCATGGTACTGCAAAATATTGTCAGTAAGGATCTATGTGAGTTCGGTAACCTCTAGTATTTGCTCAGTGTGCAAACCACATGTGGTTCTTTTGCTTAAACCAACACTTCTCGGTACTATGTCCATATCTATTGCATTTTTTACAAAACCCTTTGAATTTTGCCTTCTGATAATTGTTAACAGACTTTGTCCTACATTGATTAGGTGTGTGACCATATTTATTGCAATTGTAACAATAACCATTGGTCTTAGTGGTATTTGGTTGCTTACCTTTTCTGATTTGACACATGTTGGGCAGTATGACCTTGATTTCCACAGTAGTAGCAAATAGGCTTCTTCCTTTTGATGTTATTCCTTTTTCTAGCTTGTTTTGATGATTCTCCTCTCTTGGTAGTGCAGATTCCCTTCTCGGTAGAGTCTTTTCCTTTGTAACCGAGTCCTCCTTCTTTGTAGGGTCGTCTTGTGTTCAGTTGCTCATCCAACATCTTTGATGCTTCATAACTCTTCTTCAATGTTTCCTTGGATTTCTTCTTTGTTTCAAGTTCATTGCTCAACCTTGATACTTCAAGTTTCAATGCTTGATTCTCATCATCTTTCAGATTTGCTTCATGATGTGTATAACCTAATTGATATGTCAGATTTTGTTGAATACTAGTTAGCCTTATGATTTCATCATTCTTGTTAGATAATAAGACTTCAAGTTGTTGTTTCTCTCTTTGTAGATCTCTTTCTTTATCCTCGGCTATCCTTAATGCATCTAGATTTTCAGTCATCTGTGTACTGAAATGTTCATGTTCTCTTTTCATTGCTTTTAGTTGATCAGCCAATGCTTTGTTCTTTTCTTTCAACATTCCAATCATTTCTTTAGATATACTGTTCTCAGATGATGTCTTGATTTGTTCCACTAGCTCTTGAGAATCTTGTAAGTCATCAGATAATCTTCTCCTTGCTTTCAGAGATTTTTGCATTTGCCTTTGCATGTCTACAATCAATTGATTTGTATTGTCCATCTCTTCTTGTAGATACACGATCCTCCGAGATTGTTTATAGCCTTCTATTGACAAGATCTTTCTCTTTAGGTAGTTAAACCCTTTTCCAAGATTCAGGCTCTCATACCAATTGTTAGGCCCAATATGGAAAGCTAATGTACTGAGAGGGGAGGGGTGAGTCAGTACTTCAAATCCTTTTCCCAACAATATCTTTACTGTTATGCATAAACCAAAAACTACTGTAACATAACATAAAGCTAAAACAAATGAGTAACAATCATACATGATTCACTCCATAACACATATATTTTGGTTACGCTAAAACTCTTGGTTAGAGACAAAAACTGTGGTGGGGATGGCACCCACAACTTCACTACTGCAATAATAAAGAGTGCTCAGTTAGAGCTACATTTAGCTATTTCTCATAGCTTACCCTGTTAGGAGTATTAAGATCAATTAGATCTACCTTACTAAAGGATTTATACAACACTATATAAGTGTAGCACCTGGTTAAAGGATTTACAATTTATAGACTTGGTTAGAGTCTTTTACCTAGTTAAAGGTTTCTCTTACAACTTCAAAATATTACAATAAGACTTTACAAATATCTGCAACTTTACATCTGAAATGCTAAAGCAGATTCTATGTGCTCTGAATAAGATTACCTTGCCTATAGCATACCTCGGTAACTCATAAAGTAACTCAATAAACCCTTCTATTTACTCTATTCCTCGACTGTTCTCTGATAACCTTCTCGGTGATCTCTGTGTCTCTGTAATAGTCATAATACTCTATGATTTCTCATGTATCACATAAGTCTTGCTTCATACACTTATGCACACACATTTCTCACATTCACATATATTTCTAACCCTAAATTCATGCTATATAAATAGACTTCTTATGTCGGTGATCTAATTCATTGCTTCGATCTTACAAACATGATTTCTTGAATAAATAACCATGCAAAATATTTCATTGGTTAGATGACCTCAAAATTATACAAAATCTGTATGTGCAATTTCGAATGCAAAAATGGTTAGATGTTCCTCGATCTTGTAACATGTTTTCATATGTGTGTCCAGGTTCAATGAATCTGGTAACACGTTTCACTTGGTGTATATCAACTCAGTGTATTATCTTTACTGCTCGGTAGACATGAAATAACACTCGATAGACAGCTCGGTGTATACTGGGCTTTGTGACTGTTTTCCTTCTGTAACCGACTAGGTTGTTCATACCGACTTCTCTGTGTGTACCAATTGCATGATTCGGTAATACTAACCGACTAGAATATAGTATGACTTTGGATATGAAACTAATGGCAATTTGATAAGTAGTAACAGACCCAACCTTCTTATCTGCAACTTATTAGGTACTCCTTGTTGTAGCCTTTCTTTATTTAGATGTACCATGACAAGATCACCTACTTGGAATTGTAGGTTCTTCCTTCTCTCATTAGCCTTTTGTTTGATCTTACTTGTGTTCTCCATCAATGCTTGCTTGACTGATTCATGTACCTCTTTCATTGACTCAGAAAAATCTTTAGCATATCCACTCCTTGTTGTTGCATTACCTAAGTCCCTTAACTCCAATATACCTCTTGGGTGAAGTCCATAGACCACCTCAAAAGGTCTCTTTCCTATGGTTCTATTTATTGTGTCATTGTAAGCATATTCAGCTTGTGATAGAACTTTATCCCATGTTTAACCATACTCCTTGGTATGGCACCTCAATAAGTTTCCTAAGCTCCTATTAACCACTTTGGTTTGCCCATCTATTTATGGATGATAGGATGATCCAAAAGATAGGTTGGTGCCAAGCTTTTGCCAAAGTGTCTTCCAAAAATGACTCAACTTTGAGTCCCTATCTGAAACAATTCTCATGAGTAAACCATGTATCCTTATCACTTCCTTGAAGAAGAACTAAAATATATGACATGCATCATGAGTAGTCTTGCAAGATACAAAGTGGGCCATCTTACTAAATCTATCCACTATGACATAAATGTTGTCAAATCTCTGCTTTGTCCTTGGTAATCCTACTAAAAAGTCCATAGTAATTCACTCCCAAGGTCTATTTGGTATGGGAAAAGGTTGGTATAAACCGGCATTTGAAGAAGTGCCCTTGGCCTTTTGACAAACAATACAAGTCTCCACATACTTTTTCACATCTTGATTCATCCTAGTCCAATAGTAATACCTCTGAACTAACTCTTGAGTCTTCTTGACTCCAAAATGACCACTAAGACTACCATTATGCTTCTCTTGTATGAGATTTTCTCTCATTGACCCTCTAAGAACATGTAAAGCGAAAAATCGCGATCAAACCCTAGTTGCTCTCCCCTCTTCCAACTCCAAGGAGAGAGAAGGGAGATTCACTAGGGTTGATGGTTTTCACTTGGGGGAGAGACTTTACATTCAAAAGAGGGGTTGAAACCCACAAGATCCAATCCCACACAATGCAAGATTGGATGCTAAATGTGTTTCAGGGGTTAAGAAAGCAAGGCTACCCTCTTTTGTAAAGAATGTTCATAGAAGAATTAAGCTAGGAATGCATAGAAAGTGACAAAGATTCGCTTATAAACTGAGATAGGGATATAGGATGAAGCTGCGGACCTGGAATTAGCAGTAAAATGTTGATACGGTGCTGTCCTGCAAATTTGAGCAAAAGTTGTTGGGACGATGGCGCCCGAGCACCACGGTCCTCCGAAAAATCCGCGAAACGAAGGGGGATCTGTTCGTCTCTGCACAAGGATTCCAGATCTTCAATTTCAGCCGTGTACCTGCAACCTACACACAGAAAAGCGAAGATGATTGGGGTGTTAGGGATTAGGGGTTTGCCTTTAGGTCAAACCCCAGTTTTGGAATTAACCAAGAAATGAGCAATGCTGTAAATGTAAATGTCTGTAATGTAAAACAAGTACTAATACCTTGTTGTAAGGATGTTTGTATCCTTATGTGCGAAGGTATAGATGTTGTATGTTGTATGTTGTAGTAGTATGTAGTAAGTGATCTCGTCTTCAATGGTTGAATCCTTGTCTTGAATGCAACACTTAGCCTTGAATGGAGACTTGAAATGATCAATTGCTTGAAGGAATGCTTGAATGCTTGAATGCTTGAGTATAATTTCCATGCTTTTTCCATCATGTTGAATGAAAGAGGAAAATGTAGTTTATATACTTGTCAATTAGGGCTGATAGACTGATTTTCCCGACCTTAGGCCGACCAGGAAAGACAATTTTCCAATTTGCAAACATAAAGACCCGAAGTCCAAAAGAGACCGGGCCCAAAATAGGACCTAGGGACCAGGGCGCTGGGCGCCATGGTCCTGGGGGACCAGGGCACTGGGCACCCTGGTCCTGAAGGACCAGGGCGCTGGGCGCTCTGGTCCCACCTCCTGGGACAGTAGGGTGCAAAGGAGGTTCAGGCCAGGGTGCAAGAAAATGCAGTTTTTGGTGTTGTGAGCAAGTTTCGGGGTCTCCATTCAGGTTGCGTGTTGCGTCGCCATCGTGAAGACCGAAGTGCAGTCGAAATTGCAAGTGTCACAATTTTAGGATGCTACATTTAGCCCCCACTTTAGCGGGAGTATGTATGCTCATACTTCTGGTAAAGTACAAGGAAACAATATTGAAAGACTTTCACCACGTCAAGGAGGCAAGACACACCAAGCCCCCAGTGGACTAAGGATCTTACGACTTCGATTGACAAAGTAAAAGGGAAGATCACGAGGGAGAACCATGACTGTCAGTAGTAAGGTTCCCTCACTATGAGTCATGCAAGAGAAATACCGAAAATTTTCAAGGCAAAGCTGAGTTCTCCAAGAAATTTTCATGTATCCTGAAGGGATAGACAGGGTGTATGCCCCCCTACGTTAAAGTGATCACACACGCCTCAACGGGCGTGATTGTTTTAACGTAGTGATACACATAAGAAATGAGAAAGGAAAGGAGCACATTATCACAAGGATTTAGCCCCCAAGTGTGAGATAAACCCAAGGATAATAGACACAAAACACAAAGCACGAGGTGACTTCACTTTCCTCGGGGTCAGTATGCTATATGATAATTCATGTATATCATATGTATATATGCATAATTGTTCTTCATTCCCCAATCAAGGAAGGTCACCTAGAAGAAGGGAACACATGTGTCTTTTGAGTCAACATGAGAGAGACCAAAAGAGATCTCAATGCTTTGCATCGTCCTCAAGTAGACAACACTAAGGACAACAAATAGAAGAATGAGAATAACATATAGAAGAAGTAACACAAGAGAGGAGGAGAGAATCTGCTATGCTAATGTAACTAGTCTAGCACGTCATCTACCCCCCGATCTTGCTGATCAATGTTTCGGGAAGGCAGGGAACACGCTAGAGGAGGAACATTCAACACAGCAGATGGAGCTATCACAAGATCCAAACAAGGGCTATGTTCATGTTCCAAGCCACGCTGTTCTTGTCTAGGAGCTAGGATAAGTGCTTTAGAAAATTCATTAGATAAATGGTTATCAATATCAACAAGTTCATATTCACTATCAAAAGCAAGAGGAGTAACATTTTCATCATGAATAACATTTTCATCTATAGCATAATCAAGATTTATAAAAATAGGGTCTTTGATTCGCACAGGATCAAGACCATCATGCATCTTATGTTTTGGAGATTTTGGAGAAAATGGAATAATGCTTGTTGAAGGTGTTTTTGGAGATTGCAAAGTTTGAGAAGCAGCTGCTTGAGCTCTAAGACGACGCTTTCATTGGCGTTCACGTGCAGAACGATTTCGTCTAGTCTTAGTAGGAAGTGGAGAAGATTGAGGAGGAGGAATGTTCTCATCCTTAGCACTTGGGTGTTTAGGTTGTGGTCTCTTAGGCTGGATAATAGGAGAAGAAGAAGGTCTCTTCTCTCTATAAAAAGAAGGAGGAGGGACTGCTCCATACAAAGGAGGAATATTTGGTTTAGGAAGAAGACCAAGTCCATCATGACGAGGAGGTATAGGTCTACTCTTAGAAGGTTTATTAGGCATAGACATAATCACATCCATGGGAACGGGTTGGGAATCTTCTTGAGGAAAGACATTAGTTTTATCTTTCAAAGGAAGAACTTCCTTCTCAAGAATGATAGGAATATCAAGTTTAGGTGTTCTAGGTTCACTTAGAGATAGGATCATATCTGTTTTCCACTTTTGATAAGATTTGAAAAGATGATCACTTCGTGGAGGAAGAGATTGGAATTGTTTAGGCCAAAAGTAATCAATAGGAACGCTAGAAGTTCTTTCAGCTGGTTTAAAGAGACTATGATTGACAGTAACAACTTCACCATTATGGGGAAATTTCAAACACTTGTGAATAGGAGAAGCAATAGCTTTCATGGAAGATAGCCAAGGATGGCCAAGATTCACACGAAATTGTTCGGATGAAGGAATAATAGAAAAGTTCACATCAAGGGATTTGTTATGGACCTCAATAGGCAATGTAATAGAACCAATTGCAGGAGAAGAAAATGCATCAAATAGTTTCACAATCACATCTGTTTTGTCATAAATCACTTGATTCAATTGCAAAGTAAAAAGAAATTCTTCAGTAATAACATTAACCATGCACGAAGGATCAATAAGCACTCCACGGCAAGGTGTATTCTTGACTTTTGCAACTATGTATAAAGGACCATCAGGTGCCCTAATGGTTTCACTGGAATCAAATGTGATGGAAGGTTCTTTAGGGTTTTCTTGCTGCTCTACAAAGTTAATCACATTCGGAGTCATAGACACAAGACCATCAGATGAGAGAGAGGAATCATTAGCCTCAATTGCATTAGAGGTATGAGAAGGTAATGGATCAGTGAAAATCTGAAGATTTTGATTAGGAGGAGCTACAGATGTATTGCCTTTATCATTCACTCCAGAAACAGAAATAGTATTATTATCAATCAAATTTTGAATTTTACCCTTTAAAGAAAAACATTTTTCAGTATCATGCCCAGGCTGACGATGAAATTGACAAAAAGCTTTGTTATCAAAATAAGGTGAAGTAATCTTTGCAGGATCAATTTGTCTTATAGGAGGAAGAGTAAGCACATTTTGTTCCAATAACTTATTCATAATACTATGCAATGATTCATTCAAAGGAGTATACTTTCTTTCTTTCTTGAAAAATTTAGAAATAGGAGGCACACCTGATGCTGCATTCACATTGTTGTTGATGATGTTTTCATTGAATTTGATGGAATCTCTGTTCAGTTTAAACTTCCCAAATGGTTGTTGACTGCTATCACCCTTATCACTCGGAGCCATAGGATGTGATTGTTCCATTTGACTCACAGTCAGTTGATAATTGTGAAGAGTTGCACACAACTTTTGGAAAGAAGTAAACTCAGAAAACAGAAGTTTGTCTCGAATATCTTTTTGTAAATTAGAAATAAAGATTCTTTGAATATCATTGTCAGGCACTGGAAAAGAAATTTGAGCATATTGGAAAGAAGTAAACTCAGAAAATAGAAGTTTGTCTCGAATATCTTTTTGTAAATTAGAAATAAAGATTCTTTGAATATCATTGTTAGGCACTGGAAAAGAAATTTGAGCATACAAATGCTTATATCTACCAATGAAATCAGTCACTTTTTCCTTAACACCTTGTTTACAATGCATTAAATCAATCAAAGTAACTTTAGGACTTATATTGTTTTGAAATTGTTGAATGAAAGTATTTGCAAGTTGTTCGAAAGAAGTAATAGAATAAGAAGGCAACGAGCAATACCATTGTAGAGCTTTGTCTCTTAATGTTCTAGTGAACAGTTTTGCAAGCAACCTTTGGTCATAAGCAAAATCAGTACATATTGTTTGAAAAGTCTTAACATGTGTTAGAGGATCACCTTTACCATTATAAAGCTCCAAATGCGGGATTTCAACATGTTTAGGAGGGATAGCTCGAACAATGTCAAGAGAAAGTGGGCTCGCAACATCAAATGTGGGCACACTAAACTTAGATTGATTCATAGAGGCAATTTGTTGCTGTAAAGAAGAGACAGTTTGTGCAAGATTGTTAATGGTCGCTTCAGTCGAAGAATTCATATTAGATGTGTTAGATTGAGATGGAGGTGTTATGTTATTGAAAGAAGGTAAAGAGTAAGGTGGTGGGACTCTATGATAGTTAGTCATAGGAGATGATTGGACAGGAGGAACACTACAAGGAGGAATGGAATGGTTAAACGAATTGCCCCCTTGCGTCATGTTCATTTGTGGAGATATAATAGGGACACTCATTGAAGGAATGAATGAAGAAGTCGGATTAAATGAAGGAAGAGGGTTAATTGAAGAAGAAGGGTTGCCCCCATGACTGGTGATCACAGGAGGAATGTCTTGTGTAGAAGTAGCCATTATGTTTGATGTAAAGGTAGGTACGCTAGCAATAGAAGTCATCAAAGGAATAGAATGATTGACTTGAGTAGGAGGTTGTGTATAACCCAAATTTTCAGCACAACTCTTCATAGGCATCACATTCGAATCCACAATGTGTGCAATACCACACAAAATATCAATTCCATTCTTATCACTTTGAAGCATATGTTTTAGACCCTCAATTAAAGGAAGAGCTTGACTATCGGGGTATTCTTGAGACATCCATTTTCGAAAATCGTCAAATTGGTTATCCAATTTCGAAAGTTGTTCCTCAGAAACCTCATGGAGAGCTTCTTCATCATTAGGAGGATTAGAGGAATTACCCATGTCCTCGTTAAAAAGGCTATTCAAATTAGGTTCCATCTCCTCAGTAGTTAAACCTCGGAAAGACTTAATTCTACGGCTTCGTCTAACGGGAATAGTGTAAGTAGGGCTTATTGTTGTAAAACTCATGCACTAGAGAGGGAGAGAAAATTTTGATTTTAGAGGTAACAATTTTTAGTAAAATCAGCCAATCTTCTGGATTTAAGCTGTTAAATTTAATCAGGACAATCTCCCGAAATTTCAAAAAAAATGTCAGGGACCGTGGCGCTTCGGAGTGCACACGGTCCCGGCAACTTTTTTCGAAATTTGCAGGGATGAAAGTTATGATGATTTTAGAGATAATCTGAAAAAATTGAGTGGTTTTACAATCTATAGATAGGCCAAATTAAAGTTGCAATCTCAAAATTGAACCCTACCAAGATTGTCGAAAAATGCAAAATTTGAATTTTGAAAAAAGAGAGGGAAACTGAAATTTTGAATGTTATGATTTTAGAGGGAATGTCAAGAGCAATGCAAATTTTGAAATTTAAAAATTGACTCAATTTCACGCAAAATTCAATTTTGAAAGCGGAAATTAAAGTTGTTGTAATTAAGCACTTAATTTCAAAAGTCACAAATTGTAAGAATTTGAATAAAGCATTGAAATTTTTAATGAATGCAAACACACTTTTCAGATTTAGGACAGTAAGAACACAATTTTGACACAAAATTTCAATTTCAATGATTTTTGAATGATTAGAAGCGTTAATCCAAGCAATCCCTAGACCAACTTTGACTTTAATTTTGAAAGTGTTATAATTGATAAAATCAACCAAAATTCTGGATTTTAGCAGGAAAATACAGTAAGATCTAGCTCCTAAAATTTCAGAAAAAATGTCGGGGACGATGGCGCTCGGAGTGCACACGGTCCTCGCAACTTTTTTCCAAATTTTCAGGGATGAAAGATATTGTGATTTTATTGCGGAATCCAAAGTTACAGCTGATTTGGAAATGTTTTGATCGGTGAAATTGTCGGACAAAGTTTGAATCAAGAGGGTTTTAAAAATTAGGGTTTTGACACTTAACCACTTAATTTTCAAAATTAAAGCACAAATATGAATTGATAATTTGTAATAGAAGGGCAGATCTGAAACAAGCATTAATAATTAAACATTTCACAAGTTTAATTACTTAAAAAGGAAATTTAGGGTTTTTATGCAATTAACCTCTAAAATTTTGCAAAAGATCAACATGGAAATGTAATCAAGGAATCCAATTTTCAGATCTAACCATGAATAATCAGAAAGGATGTTCACGTCGGGTTCACCAAAATGTAAAGCGGAAAATCGCGATCGAACCCTAGTTGCTCTCCCCTCTTCCAACTCCAAGGAGAGAGAAGGGAGATTCACTAGGGTTGATGGTTTTCACTTAGGGGAGAGACTTTACATTCAAAAGAGGGGTTGAAACCCACAAGATCCAATCCCACACAATGCAAGATTGGATGCTAAATGTGTTTCAAGGGTTAAGAAAGCAAGGCTACCCTCTTTTGTAAAGAATGTTGATAGAAGAATTAAGCTAGGAATGCATAGAAAGTGACAAAGATTCGCTTATAAACTGAGATAGGGATATAGGATGAAGCTGCGGACCTGGAATTAGCAGTAAAATGTCGATACGGTGTTGTCCTGCAAATTTGAGCAAAAGTTGTTGGGACGATGGCGCCCGAGCGCCACAGTCCTCCGAAAAATCCGCGAAACGAAGGGGGATCTGTTCGTCTCTGCACAAGGATTCCAGATCTTCAATTTCAGCCGCGTACTTGCAACCTACACACAGAAAAGCGAAGACGATTGGGGGTTAGGGATTAGGGGTTTGCCTTTAGGTCAAACCCCGGTTTTGGAATTAACCAAGAAATGAGCAATGTTGTAAATGTAAATGTCTGTAATGTAAAACAAGTACTAATACCTTGTTGTAAGGATGTTTGTATCCTTATGTGCAAAGGTATAGATGTTGTATGTTGTATGTTGTAGTAGTATGTAGTAAGTGATCTCATCTTCAATGGTTGAATCCTTGTCTTGAATGCAACACTTAGCCTTGAATGGAGACTTGAAATGATCAATTGCTTGAAGGAATGCTTGAATGCTTGAGTATAATTTCCATGCTTTTTCCATCATGTCAAATGAAAGAGGAAAATGTAGTTTATATACTTGTCAATTAGGGCTGATAGACTGATTTTCCCGACCTTAGGCCAACCAGGAAAGACAATTTTCCAATTTGCAAACATAAAGACCCGAAGTCCAAAAGAGACCGGGCCCAAAATAGGACCCAGGGACCAGGGCGCTGGGCGCCATGGTCCTGGGGGACCAGGGCACTGGGCGCCCTGGTCCTGAAGGACTAGGGCGCTGGGCGCTCTGGTCCCACCTCCCGGGACAGCAGGGTGCAAAGGAGGTTCAGGCTAGGGTGCAAGAAAATGCAGTTTTTGGTGTCATGAGCAAGTTTCGGGGTCTCCATTCAGGTTGCGTGTTGCGTCACCATTGTGAAGACCGAAATGCAGTCGAAATTGCAAGTGTCACAATTTTAGGACGCTACAGAACACAAAGTTTTCCTCCTCTAAATAATAACCCATCTTGCATGGTAAAATCTGAATACTCACTATGAAAATTATTTTGATTCTCTTTGCATACCTTGTAGGCATTTGAGAAGTCTTCATCATCTGGGTATAGGTCTCTAAAACTGTCAACACATATGCATCGCAACTGAATTTCTTGGATTGTCAAGAGTTTTCAGCTCAATGCATCAACAACCTAGTTTAATTGACCTTTTTTGTGCTTAATTGTGAATGTGTAGGATTGCATATACTCCACCCACTTCATGTGTTTATGACTGAGTTTGTCTTGTGAGTTTAGAAATCTTAAAGCTTGGTTGTCTATGTAGACTACAAATTTCTTAGGAAGGAAATAGTGTCTCCACTTCCTCAAAGCCTACACTAAAATATATAATTACAAGTCATATGAGGATTATTTCCTCTTTGCATCACTTAGCTTCTCACTATGGAAAGCTACTAGTCTTTCTTCTTGGCTTAGGACAACATCTACTGCAACATTGCTTGCATCACATTCCACTGTGAAGAGTTTCTCAAAACTAGGCAACACTAACACCAACTGAGTAGCTATCTTTTCGTTCAAGGTTTCAAAACCTCTATTTTCTTGTTCATTCCACTAAAAATTTTCCTTCATTCAACCTCTAATAGTGTCCAACATTGGTGCACATATAGCACTGAATTGCCTAATGAACTTCCTGTAATACTGAGCTAGTCCATGGAAGCTTCTCACCTCTATTGGTGACTTAGGAGTAGGCCAATTTACTATGGCTTCAATCTTGCTATGATCCATCTTGAGGTTTCCGTGAGACAACACAAAGCCAAAGTAGACCAACTCCTTCTTAACAAATTCACACTTGTCCAAGTTCATGGTTAGCCTCTCTTCATACAATCTTTGTAACACAATTTGCAAATGATTAACATGATCTGCCCTATCCTTATCGAAAATGAGAATATAATCTAAATATACCACCACAAATTTACCTATAATGTCCTTCATCACCTCATTCATGAGTCTCATGAAGGTGCTTGGAGCATTAGATAAGCCAAATGGCATTACAAGCCATTTATAAAGACCCTCTATTGTCTTGAATGCTATTTTCCATTCATCACCCTCCTTAATCCTAATTTGGTGGTATCCCTTTATAAGGTCAATCTTGGTAAAATATTTGGCTCCCCCTAAACAATCCATTAGGTCTTCTATTCTAAGAATTGGAAACCTATATCTAATGGTGATCTTATTTGTGTCCCTAGAGTCAGTGCATAATCTCCAAGTACCACCTTTCTTTGGGGCTAAAATGGTAGATACCGCACAAGGGCTAATGCTTTTCCTAATTAGGCCCTGGTCTAAAAGTTCTTGGATTTGTTTGCCAATCTCAACATTTTATTAGGGAGTCATCCTGTAAGCTACCTTGTTAGGTAAGGATGATCCAAGAATAAATTCTATTTGATGGGTTATGGCTCTTTTAGGAGGTAAGGTGGTTGGCTATCCATCACTCACTATTCCTTTGAACTGTTTCAATAGGTCTTGAACCTCTATTGGTAAATCTGGCTGCTCTTTCTTGTCTTCCTCTTTAGGCTTCATTACTAATGCAAACCCTATACCTTCACCTTCCTCAAGTGTCTTCAAGAACTATTTTTCACTCACTAAGAGGACATTAGGACCTGGTGCTCTTTTTTCACCTTCCTCAAGGATAGATTGGATCTTGAATGTGACTCCATCTTTCTTGAATGAATATGCATTCTTGGCTCCATCATGAATAGCTTGTCTATCAAATTATCGTGGTCTTCATAGTAGAAGATGGCATGCATCCATGGGTAGGACATCACATAACACTTTGTCCTTATACCTCCCAATGGTGAAATCCACCCATGCTTGCTCATTGACTAGGACATGTTGGCCCTTGTTCAACCAAGTGACCCTATATGGGCTGTTGTGAGGTATCCTTTTCAATTTAAGCTTACTCACTGCCTCTTCTGACACAATGCTATCTGTTGACCCTGAATCAATTATCACTTTGCAAACTTTGTCCATAATCTTGCATTTGATCCTAAATAATCATCTCCTTTGGCTAGGCTCTTCTTTGACAGGTTCTTTTATCAAATTTGTTCTTATCATCAATTTGTCACCTACCTCTGATTCTAAGGCAACCTCTAAAGTCTTGCTGCTTGAAGTCTCTTATTGAAGGTACTTCAATCTCCTTTCACTATTTTGTGATGATGATCCCTTCTATGGAAACCTATATGCTAGATGACCAAGTTGGTTGCAATGGTAACACTTCATTGAGGCAAAATATGAGGAACCTCTACCTTGTCCACTAGACCTTCCTCTAAAACCACTGTTTGACCCTCTTCCTCTATTGAATCCTCCTTTACCAGTGCCACCTTCTTTCTCCTCAGTGAGTTTACAATCACCTTGTGTTCTTTTCTCTAAGTTTCTTCCTCCAAAGCCTCCCCTATGGCCTCTATTTTCTTTTCCTCTACCCCGGCCCCTATTACTACTTGAATCATCTTTTCTTTTTAGTGTTTCTTCCACTTTAAAGGAAATTTGATAGCTTTGATGAGCTGTCTTTGGGCTCATTAGACTGATTTCCTCTTGGATGTTCTACCGTAGTCCATTTAGGTACCTATCAACTTTGAGACTTCCTTCTTCCACCACATGAGATCTAGGACTAAGTTTGTGAAACTCCTCCATATAGCCACTTACATCAAGCTCTTTTTGTCTTAAGTTTTTTCTCTTCCTATGAATCTGGACTTCATAGTCATCAGGGAGATAGACTTCTTTGGTTTTGACTAACATCCTTTTCCAAGAAGAGATGGGTATTTTTCCCATTTTCTTTCTCTCATCCTGCACAAATTTCCACCATGTGAGAGCAGCTCCTCTCATTCTTGACTTGGCCACTTTGACTCTTTGAGCTTTTGTTATGCCTTCACACTCAAAATGGTTCTCCATGCCCTCTATCCATTCTAGAACCACTTATGCCTCCATCTTACTAGCAAACAATGGCAATCCTTCTAGTGATTTACCACTTAAGGCCTTCAATACCTTTAGGAAAGGTTCTTGTTCTAAGAGAGGATCTTGTTCAGGTACTTTTTCTACCTCTGACACCTCTTTACCCTTCCCTTCTGCTCCTTCAACCTTTACCAACACTTCATCTGCCTTGGTTTCAATTTCACCAAGCTTACCTTCTAATTCTATCAAATTTTCCTTAAGGAGTTTATTCTCTTCCTCCTAATGATCCACTTTCATTGCCAACTTTACATTGGTCACCATGGTGTTGTCTCCTACAGATTTGACTAAGGACATCTACTCACCTAGCCCAAATCTTATAGGCTCTGATACCAATTTGATAGGGTTTCCCTAGCTTGTTCACACTTCACCTAGTTGGTGTTGCTCAATTCCACCAACCTCTCTAGGTCTAACTATGCTTCAAGACCTCCAATTCCTTCCCAATATCTTCTAGGACTTACTCTTTTCCAATCTCAACGTTTTTGCAACAAGTTTTTGACAAGGAGCCCTACCATTTCAAAGTGTTTCCCATATACTCAATCTTGCTATCTTGACAAAAACTTGTCAATTTCACCCCCATACTATTGTGAGTCATTGCAGAGGTGTGGAGGTGGAATTTACCATGGAATGAATTCAATTTGGCCCATTTGTGGTTTTGCATTCACTATCTTCCTTACCGATTTCACCAATTTGCCTAGAAATAGGGCTACAAGGATGAGCCCCTATTAGGCCTCCAAAATCCGATTTTCAAGGGTTCTAAGGGAGTCAGTCCAAAAGACCCTACAACAAGGTTTATTTTTCTTCAAAAAATCATGCAACCCTAAGATATTTTTTTGGTTTTAGTCTTCCAACTCACCGTACAATGCCCTAGCCCAAAAATGAGGATTTGCTAGGGTTTCTAGGACTTTAACCGGTAGTGACTGTTCAAGTTTGTGAAATGGGAATCTAAATGACTTGTCAAGGTTTCTCCTTACTACTGCAACTCTGTATGGACCTCGTGAATCATCCCAAATGGATTGGCTAAGGTTTGGTATTTACCCTTGCAATATGCATTCTATTTTCACCCTGTTTTCTCTAGCCGGGTTGCTCCTGGACTCGCCTAGAACAAGGTGGTAACCATGATGAACTCCACTACCAGACCTCCTCCCTACATATTTACACTATACATAGGGTTTCCTTCCATGTCCCAATAGGTCGTGATGTTAGCACAAAGGGATTTTATGGGGAAACCATTTTACAAGAACTTGCAATTTACAAGCCAAAACTGGCTGTTTGGAAACAAAACAATGAAAGTAGAAACACACCCTATCTACAAAGAATGAAATGAAAAAAATAGTACTAGAACACAACAAATAACTATAATATAAAACAAGATCAATGGATTCAATCCATTAGTGTTCACATTTTAGGCAAAAGAAGACCAAAACAGTGACAACAGTCCGAAAAATGAGTAGGTTTAGATTGTCAATCATAAAAAAAAAAAATTCCAACCTTGGTAACCATGCAAGAGGAGGTTTAAATAGTCTTCCCCATGTGTGGAGGAATCCTAGGACCATGTGCTAACCCTAACTCCACAGCTAAGCACTTTTAGGACCAAAGTTGTCATGACAACTTTTACTACTTTCCACTTTTTATCTTTTCAACTTAGAAACCCATTACAAGTCATTACTCATGACTTTTGAAACATTCCTAAGAATATTATAAACCTCTCTAATGTTCTTACCAAGTTATGCCTCTTTTGACAATCAAGAAGGCCATTTACCTACTCAAACTACCACCTACTCACAAAGTGGAAACCTAGGAAGAAAACTTACTCAACTAGGCCTACACTTGACTCATAACAAACTTTACTCACACAACTTGGACCCTCCTAGAGTCCTTATTAGGAACCTGACTTGGCTATGGTCAGTACAATCCAAAATTGTGGAAGGACTATGAGCCTAAGTCCTAGGTGCTCCTACACCAAAAAGGCTAGCCTGATCCTTAACCAAAAACAAACACTAGCTAAGTTGGGCCCTTCAAAATTGTCAGTATGTAGCCAAAGATAAACAAGAGGGTTTTGAAAGGCTCCCTTGATCTTTGAATTGGGTTTTAAAAAGGCTCCCAAAACCACCAAAAACTGAACTATAACATGAGGGTTTTGAAAGATACCCCTAACCTTAGAAATGGGTTTTGAGGTGGCTCCCAAAACCACAGGTCTGACGCCAACACCCTCGAAGCATTTGATGACCACACCTCCAACAAAAAAGTATCTATCCACCTCTATAGGATAGAAATACCCAGGCTGCACTACAACACCCAAATCCACATCAATAGGAGGGAGGTTAACTCCAAAACCATCTATCACCACCAACAGAGAAGGAAGGGCCACCTTAGTAAGGCAATCTGAAGAGAACCCAAGTTGCAGAGAGAAGGCAAACCAAGAGATCTTACAGGCAAAAACACCGCTGGACCTAAGAAAATAGCCCATCATCAGATCTTCTACCAAGCTCCAAGGTAGAACATAATCCAAAAGAACAAAAAGAAACCCCAAAGGGTCAACCAGATCAATCAAAAGAAAGATGGGAAAGAGCCCTAAAGCAAATAGTGCATCCCCACCCTCATGGCCTTAAACCGGGGTTCTAGAAAAGACAATGCCACCAAAAGAAGGAACAAAGAAGCATCAAACAACAAATCCCATCCCATGGGAAAAAGAAAACCCCAGGGGAAGGGAGAGCACACAAACCCTAGGAAAGCCCCATATGCAGAAGATCCACCTGGGTCACAAATCAAAGGGAGGGCCATCTGAAAGAAGCAACAAATCATACCACACCAAGCCCAAAGACAGCATAGGAAGCCTCTACAAAGAAGGACAACAGTGTCGAGGAGAGGAGCAAGGTGACCCAACCAACCAGAGTGGGTAGCCAAACCCAAAGGGGCACATCTCCAAGCACAGGTTACACCAAGATCCCCATATCTTAGTTTGGTATCAGAAACATAACTGAGTATTAGCTAATAGAAAATAATGTAACAATCATGCAATTTAAATCAAAACATTTTTTTAACATTTTTGTGCAATAATGGTTTTAATAGTAATTTGTATGCTCTACCATTTAAATTTGGTATTCAAGATTTTAATAATTATAGCATTATGACTTGATGTTCTCTTTTTGTAGTATATAATAATCAATTTAGTTGGAAACTGAAACTACTAATTAGTGTATCAACAAATAATAATACCTCGGTTTGATGGAGGAATATATGGTGTAATGATTTTAATTGGAAGAAAATCTATTTAGTTAAATAGAACCATTATTTTTTAAGTATTATATTGAATATTTTTAATAAATTTGATATATAATTGTGACTATAATAAGAAACGTGTTAGGGTAGAGGCAAAGGGGTCACTTTTACACATTTTTATCCCAAGTTAAATCGAGTATGAAGGATTTAAATTTCTAGAATAGACTTGTAGAATGAAAGAGAAGTAAAGCATGCAAATATGAGCATGTAAAAGTAAGCATTTGGTCAAAAGAGTGCTGGCAATAGAAGAAACTTTCTAGATAGAATTTTTACCATGAAAGTTACAAATTATAGTGTTAGAAGGGGCCATAAGAAACCTCACGTTAGGTATATCTTGTTAGTGTATAATATTTTTCCTACAATATTCCTCTACATATGTTTACTAGTTGTTTTGATTAGATTAAATTGGGAGATGCCTGAACCAATACATAACCACTAAAGTGAAGAAATCTAGTGTCTCACAAGGAGTGAGAGCCCGAAACCAGAGAGATAAATGCCAAAAATAATAGAGCCTGGCTGGCATCAAGAACCAAACACCACAAAACTAGAAGACTACACTAGATGAACAAAATAAAAAACAAATAGTCACATCCCCACTAAAGATAAGAGCCTATGGCTTATATGGTGGGGGGATTCTCTATTTTTGAATCCTCACTCATCACTTTCACTTGCCATGGAAGGAGAGCCTCTTGTTTAAACCTTTAGCTAAAGAAATAGCAGGGGAATTTAATGTAGATTTCACCCTTAACACTAATAGCTCCACTCCAGTATTAGGGAAAGAATCCAGCTTACATTTCTTTTTAGCTCACCTACTATCGGGTTTTTCTTGAATGGACCATAGAGCCATAGAGTTATTCTTTGATATTTTGTTGTTGTGGGCTATCATTTCCTCTATTTTTATTTTTTGAGACACCTGGTTGTCCTACAAAACTTTGATTGCCTTCTTCATCTCCTTTATATCCTCCTTCTAGTCCATATTCTCATAGAGCCCTTTCAATTAATCTTCCATCCCTTTCCACTTCTCAAGATTCTCCATTTAATTATTTTATACCACCCAAAACCTTTGATCCTTATCATCCATAGCCTAATTGGAAGCTTTTATATGTACCTTAGTAAGGGTCTCAAGCTTGTTAATTTTATATTTCACCATAATTAGTTGCTCTAGGAGCCAATTTATTATAGATTTCTATTTCTTGTAGGCATCGCAAAGGTAGGGAAGTCTCATTTCCTTGATGAGTTGGTAGGTGAGGGGGGAGGGGAGCCAAATCAAGGGGTAGAAGGGGTGGCATGATTAACAACATGGTTGTTCAAAGTCAAAGTCCACTTCGACCCAATGGACCACGAGGAAGTAGAGTCCTTAAAAACATTCTCCTTTGCCTTTGGTTCTTCAACAATGCATTTAATAATGGAGGGGCCAAGGCATTCTTAATTTTAGTCAACCTACTAGGGTTATCTTTGGTAGGGGTCCTTTTGGGTTTATGAGTGGAGATGGTAGCTTTACTATTCGGGTTCTCTGATATCACAACACATAGTGGGTTTAGCGGGGTAGAATGATTTCTAACTAGCCCACAAGTAGGGGTCAAATTCAATTGGAAATTATACAGATGTAGATTAAGCCACTAATTCAAGGGAAGGATATTTTTAGTTTTGGCAATGACCAAATATAGGGAGATAGACAAAAAATTCCAATAAGGGAAATTCATCTTCACACCATACCTCAAATGGTTGAGAATGGAACCATTTGAATCTATTGTCTAATGTGATGTACATAATAAGGAGTGGTGTCACCTATTTTAAAACCGTACGCAAATCATCTCTTTTGAACCCTCTCTATAAGTGAGCAACTTTTTCCCTCAGCTTTAGGAACCCCATAAAATACGCCTTGTAGGTACCCTTTGGTTTCTTTGGGAATGTCGTGCCTTTCACCACATGACTAGTAGCAACCACAATAGTTTTGATAGAAACCATGAACTCTACATCCCCCATTCTAGCTTCACCCTCCTTCTATAATTGGGGAAACTTCTTACATAAAGAAGGGTTGAAGCCCTTCATGCCCTCAACATATGTGCCCAGATTGCTTTCCACTGGACCTTCTTCCAAAGAAATTCATTTTGTTTGAAATTGTCACATTTATATACCTTAGCTTTAATAGTATCACCATCCACAGTTTCCTTAGAGAATCCAAAAATAGGGACTTGAAGGGGTTTGCTAAAACCAACTTTGGGATAATAACATTTAATGGTAGTTTTGAGGGAAGTGTAGCTTTCACTAGATTTAACAAAGTGAGTCCACATAAATAAATGATTTAAGTACAATTTAGATAGGATAATAATGGAAAAGGTGACTATAAAATCTTTATTTCTCATTTAGACTAATGTCTTCAAGAATCAAGGCATGAATATCATTAGATAACTCAAGTTGTGTTGTGCAAATTTTGAGTTCATTGGATAAAGGACCATGGTTCACTAGCATAGACACAATCCTATTACCTTCCCTAAGGGTGTGTCGAAGCCTTACAATTCCAAAGGTGGAAATGACACCTTGGAAATTAGTGATAAGGTCTACCACACTCTAGCCTAGCTTAGGCTTTCCTTGCAACATCATGATTTCAATCACCTACGATAATGATATTTTGGTATCCCCTATCCTTCACAATAGAAATTCCATAGAAAGACACCATGAATTCTGCCATATTTGAAGTTTGAATGCCCAGATTATCCATGTAAGCCACCACTACCCTACCACCCAGATCTCTAATGACCCCACCCCAGGTTTTCTAGTTGTTGATATCTTTATCGGATGATGATTGCTTACGTGTTCAATCTTGCATGTAATCACATACCATGATTCTAGATAGAAGTTTCTATTCTAGGTGGTAGCATGCTCTTTTCTATATATGTTCCTCTTCCTAAGCTAATAAACCACTCCATTTTATCATTTAAAAATTAATTCTATGCAATTTTGTGTAATTTACATTTTAACTAGTATTCTTAGTTCTCACAAGTGATCTAAGTTATTATCGCTCTCTTATATCCTAATGAAGAAAAGGATTGGTTAAAGGTGTATTTACTATGATTTGAGAAAGCATTGATCATGCCAAATTTGTATCTTTCTACACAAGTGACTAGTTTTTTCTTGTCTCAATTTGTACATGTGTGAAGGCTTTGATTATTTTCTTGAAAAGCTAATCCAAGGTGAAAATTGGCATTGGAAGAAGGGATTTTTTTTTCCAATGTGATTTCCTACTTTTTTGTAGCTAATCATTGTGATCTCTGTGCATAGGAAATGACCAAAAAATGCTACTATTCTTTATAGGTTAGTGTGGCTCCTTGTGTGGGAAAAATTTTCTCACATAAAAGAACTAAATTTGCATGTTTCCTTTTGCTAACTACCAATTTCTTGTAACAATGAAAGGCCACTTTGTGGGGTCTTTTATACCTTGTTGAGGTGGTCCTTTTGAGCTATTCTAATCATAAAGAGGAATGCATAATTTCTTTACATCAGATGTCAAATTTACATTTTTTTTAGGTGCTTTATCTTTGTCCAATTTATAGTCTCTTTGGAGGTATTTTGCATAACATTCATTCATAGTTTTGCAATGGGTTTTGTGATCTTAACATTGTGAATTTCCTTATGTAAGCTACAAGGGAACTTATTTTTTCTATTGATCATTTATTATTTGGTAAATATAGTCATATAGATTATTTTGATTTATGATAAACTTATTTGTTGTCGAACTTTGTGAAAGTCACGTCAAAACATACAAAAAGGGAGCTATGCTCCATTTGCTAAAATACTATTTTTCTCCCATTTAGTTTGTGATTTATTTGTCTAAGTCATGAGAATTTTTTCTTTCCTTGATTTTTTTTGTTGTTGATTTTCTAGAGAGGCACTAAAGAAAACAAATTCAAGAGCAACTTCTAGCTAAAAGACATTTAAACTATTTTCTAGGTTGAGTGTTCTTTCAGAAAGCTATTATTTACCCTTAGTGACTATCATTTTATTTGTGAAGATGTAAGGGAAGGTGTTTGGTAGTATTCAAATTCTTGAACAACTCAAATTTGACTCCTAAAAATGGTGAGTTCCTCAGAAAACATACTCAATGGAGCAAGGTCTAAATGATAAATTTAGCATGTTGTTTTCATCCTTGTTTATGCATGCTATTTATTTTTTCTTATTTTATTTTTATCTAGAATTTTTTTGTGGTAATAAAGAACTACATAGTAATGATCTAAAAATCAAGATAATTTATAGTATTGTAAAAAATGAACTTCATCAAAGTTTCATTATGGGGATTTATGCATAAACATATTGTTGATCTCATTTAATAAGCTTCATGAGTATTAAAACTTAGGGGAAATTTACTATTTGATCATCAATCTGCACACCATTCCTTCCTTAACTAGTATCCAATGGGGGCCAAGTTCTTCTAAACTTTTTGGCATTATCTCAATTGAAGGGTATTGTAATGGTTATCTAATTTTAATTACACCTTTCCAAAGAAAAATCTTCCTATCTTCAGATGACTAGTTTGTGTATCCAAAGATTGGGTACTTGTATATTCAACCCCATCCAGTTAAATTGTGTATAATATGTACCATATGTAATTTTGATCATTTGAAAGTATCTTAGAGGTACCCATTTAGTGTTTTTAAAGACTTTATGCCCAATTATATCGTAGTGCAAATTCATTTTCATTTCTTCATTAGCAGTTGCAACTTTTGACTTTTATGCTTGGAATAATTGGTTTTTATTAATTAAAATGGGGTAGGCCCATACCATTACATATTCACAAAAATTCACCACCTAGCGCACATAATAAGTGCACACCTAGCTAAAGACAAAACCCAAAATGTTGTAGATTGTTGCAAATGTGATGGTGATGTTGTTGAGTGGTTGTCATTGATGTCAATGTAATTGGTTGGCATTGATATTCCTAATGTTTTTGTTATTGGTGATTCGTAATATGCATTGCTGGAATCTTTGGTTCTCTAGGAGATGTGTTGATAGTGATCTGAATATTTTCGGTTTTTGGATATGGTGTTGATCATTGGTATTCATGTATATCTTGATCCAAATCTTATTTTTTATTGCTTCAGGTAATGGTGTTTGGGTTCGAATTAAGTCCAAAATTTGAGGATTTGCAATGGCTTGTGGTGTAGAATCTGTATTATATTTTTGGTCTAGAATATGTAATGATTATATCATGTGGATATAAACATTGATGTTTGTTATGGTATTGTCTACTACTCAATCTTCTCTACCATCAGAATGTTTAGTGTTGACCTACTTTAGATCTTTGTCTTGGCCAGCTAGGAAGATTATGCTTCCGAGAGACACTATATATATGAGAATGATTTGATTGAGTTACATATAGAAAATGTGAGACACTATGTTGAAGGTATGCAAGATTGGAAAGCAATTAGGATATGATTGTTGGTGATATGTGAGAGTGTGTTTGTATTGAGGTATAGGAAGTAGTCTGATTTGTGCAAATTGTGTTCTAGTGGTGGATTCTTTCTTTCTTTCTCTCTGTCTTCAGTAGTGAGCCTCTTTTTGGGTAGTGAGCCACCATTTTTTTAAATCAAATTAACCGATTTTTTAGATTGATAACTAACATTCATTTTGTTTTTTCCCTTCTTCAGTATTCCACATAATACTTGGTGTTCATTGTGTGATTTGTTGTATGTTCATGTTTTCATAGCATATTCATGTTAGTTAATTGTGTTGGTTTGGACCCGGATGTGAAAGGAATTAAAGTAATTATTTCAAGTTATCAAATAATTCAACCCCCCTCTCAGCTGCCCATATATTAAATAATTGGTATTAGAGTTATGGCTCTTTGGAAAAGAGCTTAACTGCTTGAGGTAAATCTTGATCCGATGGCACATAAGCTGACTATTTCTATCTTTGAAGGATCTGGATATAGTTTATGTAAAGTGAAGATGAGAGGATACCTAGTATCTTTAGGGTACAATGCTTGAAAAGTAGTGGAAACTATGTATGTTCAACTAGAAAATTCTCTTACCACTCCTGATAAGATTCAAGATTATGAAGAGAGTGAAAAGGCAAGGTGTGTTATCTATAGTTCTTTATCTAAGACTGAATTGACAAAGGTTATTTCATTCAATATTTCTTATGAGGTTTGGAAAAAGTTGAGAGATATCTATGAAGGGAGTGACAAAGTCAAATTATCAAAAAATCTAACAGTTAAGTGCAAATATGAGAATTTTAAAATGGAATAAGGAGAGGACATAACTAGCTATTCTTAGAAGGTTGATAGTGTAGTAAATAAAATTAGAGAACTTGGCAGAACCTTGAAAGATGAACACATAATTGAGAAGATCTTGATGTCCCTACTCAAAAGTTACACTGACAAGATCTCAGCTATTGAAGAAACCTATGATCCAAAGAAGTTTACTAGAGAACAATTTTATGGTACTCTATCAGCATTTGAGATAAGGAAGTTTGGAAAACACAAAGTTAAGATTGAATCAGCATTTAAAGCCTTTGAGGAAGATCCAGAAGATGAAAGTTCAGATGAGATGGAAGTAAAATTTGTAAGGAGATTGAAGAAAGGCATGGACACATACAAAGGTATGTTACCTCTTAAATGCTTTATATGTGGAAATATTGGTCATATTGTTACTAGGTGTCTAGAAAAAGGTTCAAGACAAAAATCTAGAGAAAATAAAGGAAAACTAATTAAGAAAGCCTATTATGTCAAAGATGATGTTGGAAATTTAGATGATGAATCAAATTATGAAGATGGTGATTGTCTATTCTTGGTAGAATGAGATATACCTAAGATTGATATTCGTAAGATTGTTTCTACTTCTTTACATGCTAATGTTGGCATTACAATAGAAAGGAGATTGTTGGCATTTCAATAAGGATATTGAGAAGGTTGTTGGAGATTGTTGATATAACTAAAGAAGGATGATTACAGTCTTAATAATATTGTTTTGTCATTGATGTCAAGATATTGATTTTTTGATTCAGTATGATGTTGCCATACCTTGAGAGGTATGTATTGATGAGTATTAGGAGGTCGGTAAGTGGCATAGAAAGAATGTGATAATAAAGGGGAGATATAAGTTATTCAATGGGCAACTATTACCGAGTTAGACAATGATGAGATCATGTTGTTTTGATTGTTTTGATATCCCACACATGTTGTTGATTATAATATTTATACTATATTATGTCACCTACCAAGGAACCTAGTCGGTAAACCCTAAGGTTATCGATATCGGTTAAAGGAGGCAAAATGTCTACCGAGCGAAGTTCAGTATTAACAGAGTAACAACTAAGTTATAATAGATCACATTGGATGCATACAAGCATTATTTAATGAAGGATGATGATGAGCTGGAGATGAATAAATGATTGGTTTGTCGTGCAAGAAGTTTGTTGAGGATCGACGACAAGGAAAATACAGGAGGAAGATCTACAACACAGATTGAACCACAATAACCTAGCACAAGTTCCAAGGAAGGCATGCAAGTTCCAAGGTGAGGTAAAATGTTTTCAGATTGAAGAATACATTGAACCTAGTCAAGTTTGATGATTTGATGGCTAAGATTGATCATGGGAAATGTGATCAAGGAGATTAAGCGGTCAGAAATTGTTTATAAATAAGGAATTGTTGATAAACACTACATGCGGACAAATGTATGCACAATGATGCTACAGGAATGTTTACCGAGCTAAGAAGCTTGAAGATCTAATTGAAGAACAGATTGAGAAGCCCAGCAAGCCCATCAAGGGACTAGATAAGTCTTATGACAAGATTGTTTTGAGCAAATAGAATCTGCTTTAGCATTTCGGATGTGAAGTTGCAGATATATTTATTATTGTTATTTATTTTGTAAGTGAAATAAAATCTCTTAACCGAGTGGACCTAACATTCTTATTTGTAAACCCTCTAGCAGGGTAACATTCTAAGTGAGTGTTTGAAATCCTTTGACAAGGTCTAATTCTTGTTAACCTACTTTTATCCATGTGGGAGGGAAAAAGACGTCTATATTCGGCCACAAAATTTCTTTTGTATACTGCTGGTGGTTCCATTTGCCGTGATGTTGTACGAGTCTTTTTTGTTCATTAATTACTATTATCTTGAACATATCATGGTTCGAAATATCTCTGACTCAAAATTCATATCAAATGTTAGAACGAGATTTAACACTTCTAACAAATTGCAAGACTCTATCAAGTCTGAGGGAAATCCCTTAACCGGGTCACAACTAGCAATGTGTTTGTAATCTTTAACAAGATTTTCTTATAACCGAGCATACTCTAGAAGGGTATATTTCTTAGTGGGTCTGAAATCCCATAGTGGTTTTTCCCTATTTGGGTTTCCACATTAAATCTGGTGTTATATGTGTTGTGATGTTATCTGTTCATGAGTTTGAATGTTTTACAGTCTTGGTTATGTATTCTGAAGTATAAGCTACCGAGGTTGAATTTGTTGAATGTATTGAAGATTAAGTTTTTATGATTCACACCCCCCCTCTCATATTATTTACTATTAGCATCAGAGCTTTACAATTGGTATCACAGTTGTGGACTCCAGAAGAAAAGTTTAAAGGTACTTGAGGCAAAGATCCGAAGATGTATAAAAGGGATGCACCAAAGCTGAACAAGTCAAGTTTCTCCACATGGCAGAAAAGGATGAAGCTGCACTTATCAGGAATTGGAGAATACACAACATATTATTTGGAGAATGATTACATAGCACCTAGCACCAACCTGATGACCTTGGAAGAGATAAAGGCAAAGAAAGAACATATTCAAGCTATGATTGAAATAACATCAGCATCGACCGACTCAAAGTTTAATGATCTAGAAGGTTGTAATGATGCAAAAGCAATGTTGACCAAGCTCATATTTGTGTATGGTGGTGATGAACATGTTCAAAGAGAAAAAGTAGATAGTCTAAGAGGACAACTTGAATCCTTGAGAACGAATGAGCTTGACAAGGTTAAAGGAAATTGTCAATCAAATTAAAGGAGCAGGGGGAATTATTGAAGAAAAGGATGTAACAAGTAAGTTGTTGAGAACCCTTCTACCTGCTTATGCCATTCAAGTCTCTGCAATCAATGAATTAAGGTATGTACCAAACATGCTAGTCTCTTTGGATGCCACTATCAGTAAGCTACATGCATTTGAGCTAAGTAATTTCGATAACAGTGGGTCTTCGGTAAATAAAGTAGAATCTGCATTCGGTTCTTTTCATATTGGTGAATTTGATGACTATAATGATAGAATGAATAAGTATTCTGAAGAAAATCACAGTGGAGCAAGTGAGAGATTTCATAAAAACATGGAAGAAGTACACAAACTATATGAGGAGATCAGAAAGCAAGAAGAGTTTGAAGCACTATTGGCCAGAAGGTTACCAAGAGGCAAAGGTAAGTATAAAGGAAAGCTACCTTTAAAATGTTTCAATTGTGATAAAATAGGACATATGGCTTCTAACTACCCTGACAAATAATCTAGTGAGAAGAGAGAATACTGAGATGACAGACATAAAGACAATCACTATAGAGGACACCAAGACTTCAAAAGGAGAGACAGAAAGACATGCCTAGTAGCTAATGAGGAATCCAACGATGATACATCTGATGAAACCGATACAAAGGAAGTTGTTTATGTGGCTATTAAAGATGGATCAGATGAAGAAAGGTATGAAGAAAAAGCCCTAATATCTCACATACATAATAATGATTCTTGGATCATAGACAGTGGATGCTCACATCACATGATAGGTGATAAACACAAGTTTGTTAAATTAGAAGACTATGATGGAGGATATGTAAGATTTGGTAATGATGCACCATGTTTGGTGAAAGGTAAAGGATATATAACACTTCTTGATGATGCTAAATGTGATGATGTATACTGGGTTGAAGGTTTGAAATACAATTTTTTTAGTGTAGCATAGCTAAACAATATAGGATACCGAATAGAATTCTAGAAGGGATGTGTCAAAGTTCATGACAAACATGGAAAGTTGGCTACTACCGAGACACAAACAAAAGGTAATACATTTCATCTTGACTCAACTCAAAACAAATCTCTATATGCAAAAATAGAAGATACCTGGTTATGGCATAAAAGGTTTTGTCATGTAAATTTTGATAATCTGATCAAAATAAGTAAGAAGCACCGAGTAAGAGGTCTACCGAGCCTGGAAAAACCTGAGAATGCTATGTGCCGAGGATGCCAGATGGGTAAAATGACAAGATCAAGCTTTAAAAGTAAGTCCTACACTTCTAAGGGAATTTTAGATCTAATACACACTGATCTTTGTGGTCCCATGAAAGTTCAAAGTTATTATGGTGACAAATACTTCATATTATTTTTGGATGATTACTCAAGGATGATGTCAGTTATGTTTTTAAAAGAAAAATCAGAAGCTTTTCAAATGTTTAAATGGTACAAGGCAAGAGTTGAAAATGAAACAGGAAGACAACTGAAATGTCTTAGATCTGATAAAGGAGGAGAATTCACTTCTGATGAATTTAACTTATTCTGCAATGATCATGGTATAAATTGGCAAGTGTCTACACCAACAACACCTCATCAAAATGGGATAGCTGAGAGAAGAAACAAATCAATTGTAGAGTGTGCCAGAACCCTGATGATAGAAAAGAGGGTACCTCAAACATTTTGGAGAGAAGGAATCAACACTGTAGTTTACACCCTGAACTGAGTACAACTGAAGAAAGGAACTATGAAGACACCATATGAAATCTGGTATGACAAGAAACCTAATGTAAGTTATTTTAAAATCTTTGGAAGTAGATATTATGTTCACAAAGATGACAGAAATGGAAAGTTTGATCAGAAAAGCGAGGAAGGAATATTTCTTGGTTATTCTTCTAGAAGTAAAGCATTTAAATGTCTGATAAAATCATCTAACAAAATACTAGAAAGTGCAAATGTGAAAATTGATGAATTTGCAGAAAGAAATGATGAAGGAAAATCCAAATAACCAGAAAATTATGAAGAATTTGTTTATGTTCAACCGAGAAGTCCTACCGAGAAAGTTGATGAAGAAAATGAATATAATATCTAGTTACTGAGTGATGAAGAGGATCATACAGAGCCTACCGAGCCTATATTAGCCAAATATGTCAGAAGAAATCATGCATCAAGTTAGATTATAGGAGATAAGGATGATCCAGTGATGACAAGGAACAAACTGAGACAAAACACATGTCTGATATCTGAATTTGAACCGAGAATAGTAAAAGAGGCAATTAACAATGAAGATTGGGTAAATGCTATGATAGAAGAGATTGATCAAATCAAGAAGAATGAAACATGGACATTGGTCCCAAGACCAAAGGACAAAAATGTAATCGGTACAAAGTGGATTTTTAGAAACAAGCTAAATGAAAAAGGTGAGGTCATTCGGAACAAAGCAAGACTAGTTTGCAAAGGTTATGCTCAAGAAGTAGGAATAGATTATGGTGAGACTTTTGGACCTGTGGCTAGACTTGAGGGAGTAATAACATTGTTGGTATATGCTGCTTTCAAAAATTTCAAGGTATATCAAATGGATGTTAAATTTGCATTTTTGAATGGTATACTAGAAGAAGAAGTTTATATTGAACAACCTGAAGGATTTTTTGAAGACAAGAGTAAAGATCAGGTATGTAAATTAAACAAAGCTTTATATGGTCTGAAACAAGCACCTAGAGCATGGTACGAGCGATTGCACTCTTATTTGATCAAGATTAGATTTATAAGGACAAGTGAAAACATCAATATGTACATGAAGAATGATGAGGACAATGGAATACTGATCTGAACCATATTTGTTGATGATATTTTTTTTGTGGAAATGATTCTCTATGCAAGAACTTTGGAAATGAAATGTGCAAAGAATTTGAGATGTCATTAATCAGTGAGATAAAGTATTTTATAGGTTTACAAATACTGTAAATGAAAGATGAGATTTTCATTACTCAATCCAAGTACATAAAGGAAATCTTGAAGAAATTTGGAATGGACAATTCTAAACCTATAAGTACTCATATGACTACTAACTGTAAACTATCAAAGAATGATGAATCTGCATCTGTTGATGAGACACTTTACCGATCTATGATTGGAAAGCTGCAATATGTTGTTCATAGTAGGCCAGATATAGCACATGTAGTAGGAATAGTTGGAAGATTTTCTACAGATCCCAAAGAAACCCATATGACAACAATTAAGAGAATTTTTAGATACTTGAGAGGCACTGAAGATTATGGCTTAGTATATGAAAAGAGGAATGATTTTGATTTAAAAGTTTATATTGATGCTAATTGGGCAGGAAACATTGATGACAGGAAAAGCACAAGTGGTGGAGCTTTCTTCTTAGGAGATAGACTAGTAAGTTGGCTTAGCAAGAAATAAGGATGCATTTCACAATCAACAGCCGAAGCTGAATATGTCACTGCAGCATTGAATTGTACAAATATAGCATGGATCAAGCAACTATTGGAAGGTATAAATGAAAAGGTTACCGAGCCAGTAACTATATTCTGTGATAATACTAGTGCCATTAACATTTCAAAGAATCTGGTAATGCACTCTAAGACAAAACATATCTCTATAAAGTATCATTATCTTAGAGAAGAAGTTCAAGAGAAGAAAGTTGTGCTGGAATATATCAGTTCAAAGGAGCAAATAGCAGACATCTTCTCAAAGCCACTGCCAAGGGACACTTTTGAGTATCTCAGAAGCAAGTTAGGGGTCCTACACCTATCTTCTACTCACTGACAGAGTTTGGTGAAAGCATCAATTCGGTGACTCCATCGAATATTATTTGTGGATTGATGCTAATTTATGCACTTTAGGAGGTTTTCTAAAGGTGTGCAGGAAATAGTGATTGGAGACAAGTTGCTTTGACTGAGACTGAGATGATACCTATGTAACATAGCAAGGAAATTACTTCACAAAGGAAGAAATCATGAATTAGTTTTTTTTTTCTTTTTGGCATTGTTGTCAAAGGGAAAGAAGACTAAATGGAGAAGATAACAGAAAACCAATGACAGGGGGAGAAGAATTCAAGAGAAGGTTTGATCAACTCAAGGATAGAAGTCTAAATAGCAATCTGAATCTGAATCAGTTGGAACAAATCAAGTTGGTATCACCATTTAATTGTGGGTTTTGCCATCAATGCCAAAGGGGGAGATTGTTGGCATTTCAATAAGGATATTGAGAAGGTTGTTGGAGATTGTTGATATAACTAAAGAAGGATGATTATAGTCTTAATAATATTGTTTTATCATTGATGTCAAGAAATTGATTTTCTGATTCAGTATGATGTTGCCATACCTTGAGAAGTATGTGTTGATGAGTATTAGGAGGTCGGTAAGTGACACAAAAAGAATGTAATAATAAAGGGGAGATATAAGCTATTCAATGGGCAACTATTACCGAGTTAGATAATGATGAGATCATGTTGTTTTGATTGTTTTGATATCCTACACATGCTGTTGATTATAAGTTTAATACTGTATTATGTCACCGAGCAAGGAACCTAGTTGGTAAACCCTAAGGTACCTAGTCGGTAAACCCTAAGGTTATCGATATCGGTTAAAGAAGGTAGAATGTCTACTGAGCGAAGTTCAATATTAACCGAGTAACAACCAAGTTATAATAGATCGCATTGGATGGATAAAAGCATTATTTAATGAAGGATGCTGATGAGCTAGAGATGAATAAATGATTGGTTTGTCATGCAAGAAGTTTGTTGAGGATCGACGACATGGAAAATATAGGAGGAAGATCTACAACATAGATTGAACCGCAATAACCTAGCACAAGTTCCAAGGAAGGAATACAAGTTACAAGGCAAGGTAAAACATTTTCAGACCGAACAATACATTGAACCTAGTCAAGTTTGATGATCTGATGGCTAAGATTGATCATGGGAAATGTGATCAAGGAGATTAACCAGTCAGAAATTGTTTATAAATAAAGAATTGTTGATAAACACTGCATGCGGGCAAATGTATGCACAGTGATGCTCCAGGAATGTTTACCGAGCTAAGAAGCTTGGAGATCTGATTGAAGAACAAATTGAGAAGCCCAACAAGCCCATTAAGGGACTAGATAAGTCTTATGACAAGATTGTTTTGAGCAAATAGAATCCTCTTTAGCATTTCAGATGTGAAGTTGGAGATATATTTATTACTGTTATTTATTTTTTAAGTGACAGGAAATCTCTTAACCGAGTGGACCTAACAGCCTTATTTGTAAACCCTCTAGCAAGGTAACATTCTAAGTGTGTTTAAAATCCTCTAACAAGGTTGCTTCTAACAAAGTGCAAGACTCTAACAAGTCTGAGGGAAATCCCTTAACTGGGTCACATCTAGCAATGTGTTTGTAATCTTTAATAGGATTTTCTTTTAACCAAGCATACTCTAGAAGGGTATATTTTTTAGTGGGTCTGAAATCCCACAATGGTTTTTCCCTATTTGGGTTTCCACATCAAATCTGGTGTTATATGTGTTTTGATGTTATCTGTTCATGAATTTGAATGTTTTACAGTTCTGGTTATGTATTTTGAAGTATACCCTACCGAGGTTGAATCTGTTGAATGTATTGAAGATTAAGTTTGTATGATTCACCCCCCCCCTTCTCATCTTATTTACTATTAGCATTAGAGCTTTACAAGTAAAAGAGATAGAAATGAATGACTGATTGATAGTGGATATTCAAATCATATGACTGGTGACAAAAGTAAGTTTGTCAAACTTGATAAGTATGATGGTGGTTCTGTTAGGTTCAAAGATGATCAGACAACACAAATAATGGGAATTGGTTCTATTTCTTTTGATGGAAAACATAATACTGATAGTGTTTTCTATGTGAAGAGTTTGCATCATAATATTTTGAGTGTTGGAAAGATTTACAAAAATGGATACAATGTTATCTTTGAGGATGATGGTTGTGATATCTAGAATGGATCCAAAATTATTATTGCAATAGGGAAAAGGATTGGTAGAAATATGTATCTGCTAGAAGGAGATTCAAAGAATTTCTTGTTGTCTCTAATCAATGATAGCTCTCTCTAGCACCAAAGCATGTGTCATATATCAAGTTTGACAATTGAGTGAAGATTAGTTCATCAAGTGCAGCAAGAGATTTACTGAGGTTGACCAAATTGGATAACAACATTTGCTGAGAATGTCAAGTTGGAAATCAAACAAGAGGAACTTATCGAGGAAAGGAGCATTCATCCACCAGATTGTTGGATTCAATGCATATAGACATATGCAGTCCAACCAAAATAAGGTGTATGGTGAGAAATATTTCATGATATTGATTGATGATTACTCTAGAATGTCATGGATTGCATTTTTTGAGAGAGAAGTTAGAAGTATTAGAGAAATTCAAAATATTCAACACTAAAGTTTAAAATGAAGTTTATAAAAATATTAAGTGTTTGAGGTCTGACAGAGGAAGAGAATTTACCTCTGATGAGTTTAACAATAAATTGTGAGAAACATGGTATTGGAAGATAGTTGTTTGCCCCGAGAAGAACTCAGCAAAATAGTATAGTGGAAAGGATGAACCGAACAATTCAAGAGGAAACTAGAACAATGATCAAAGGAGTAGAACTTCTAGAATTCTATTGGAGAGAAGCAACACATACTCTAATCTACACACTTAACAATATTCTATATCATAGAAGACATGGAAAGACATCTTATGAGCTATGGCATGGTAGAACTCCGACAGTGAAGTATTTCAAGGTATTTGGAAGCAAGTGTTACATCCAAAGAGATGAGGATAATCCTAGAAAATTTGATAATAGAGCTGATGAAGGTATCTTCCTAGGATATTCTACAAGGAGCAAGGAAAACTGGTGTTACAAAAAAAGGTTAAACAAAATCACTAAAAGTGAAAATGTCAAGGTTCATGAAGACACTTCTAAGGATTCTAAAAAATTGGCATGATATGAGTCTGATGAACTAGATGACCAAAAAAGGGAAGAAAAGATCAAAGAAGGAGAAGAAGAAAAGGAATATTCGGAAGCTCCAACACATACATCTAAGACACCAAGATATGTCAAGAAGAATCATTCAGTGGATCAAATTATTAGAGATAATAACAAAGGTATCATCATAAGAAGCAAATCAACTCAAGAAAAAGTTCTCTTATGTTTACTTTTAGAGATTAAACCAAAATTTATAGAAGAAGCTTGCAAAGATCACAATTGGATTAAGGAAATGAAAGAAGATATGATTTAGATTGAGAAGAATTAGACATGGGAATTTGTTAATAGATTGATAGATAAGAATGTGATTGGAACTAAGTGGGTATTCTGGAACAAGCTAGGTGAAGATGGAAGAGTTGTGAGAAACAAAGGAAGGCTAGTTTGCAAGGTTATACTTATATTGCAGGTATTTATTTTGATGAGACATATGCCCTAGTTACTCGGATGGAAGAAATCGGGTTATTTCTGTCTTTTCCAGATTTTAAGGACCTCAAAATTTATCAAATGAATATGAAATCAACATATCTGAATGGAGAGTTGAAAGAAAAAGTTTATATTGAACAACCAGAAGGATTAAAATTGAAAGATGGTCCAAACATTGTTTGCAAATTGAGAAAGGCCCTATATGGATTGAAACACACCCCTAGAGCTTGGTATGAAAGGCTAGATAAGTACTTAATTTATCAAGGATTTTAAAAGTGTTTGGCTAAAATAAATTTATATTTCAAAATAGATTTAGGTAAAATCCTAATTGTTGTAGTGTATGTTGATGATATAATTTTTTGAGTAAATAAAGGTATGTGCAGAAATTTTGCCAATGCGATGCAAAAGGAATTTGAAATGTCCATGATTGGTGAGTTAAATTTCTTCCTTAGTTTGCGAGTTAATCAAAATGAAAGGAATTTTCATTTCTTAGTCTAAATACATTAATGAATTATTGAACAAGTTTTGGTTATAGAACTCCTAACCGGTGTGTACACCTATGACCACTGGATCCAAGTTGAAGAAAGATGATAAGTCCCCTAAAGAAGATCTGAGTCAGTATAGATCAATGATTGGAGGACTATTATATTTGACTTCTACCAGACCAAATATCATGTACATACTTTGTTTTGGTAGCTATATTTCAACAATAATTGAAAGATTCTCATGTTGTGGCAGGAAATAATTTTTAGATATCTAAAAGAAATAGAGGATTTTGGTTTTTGGTACCCTAGAGTTCAAGTTTCACTTAGATAGCTTATATTGAAGCAAATTGGGCTATTTAAGTGTTGGTGATAGGAAAATTAAAAGTGGTGGAGCATTCTTTCTTGGCTCCCAGTTAGTTGCTTGGTCATGTAAGAAGGAGGATTCTATCTCTTTATCTACAACTGAAGCACAACATATTGTAGGACCCTCATGTTGCACATAGATTTTATGGATGAAGTAGACTTTAAAGGATATTGGTATAACATTCAATGAACCCATCTCCATTATCTATGACAACACTAGTTTAATAAACATTTCTGAAAATTTGGTACAACATTCCAAAAAAAAGCATTTATCTATTCAATATCACTTCTTGAGAGAAAAGGTGTTGGATAATGAAGTAAAACTTGAGTATGTACCTACGAAGGAGAATATTTCTGAAATATTCATGAAGGAATTGTGTAAGGATACTTTTGAGTATCTCTGACCCCTTTTCAATTTGAACTAATGTGCATTTGGTTATGCACTGGTCCAGTGAGCAGATTGTATGGTTTTATTTAAACTGATGCTTGGGTGCCTCCTCTCAGGGGGGAGTTGGAGTGATTTTTCACAGGGGGAATTTTTTCTCACCTTTGTCCTTAATGTCAAAGGGGGAGAGATCTTGAGAGCGTTAGTTGCTGAGTTGTTGCAGAGTTGTGTAGAGAATGTTTTGTGTTTTTTATTGATGCGTGTTTCCATCAATGACAAAGGGGGATATTGTTGCATATTGTTGCAGATGTGATGGTGATGTTGTTGAGTGATTGTTATTGATGTCAACATATTGGTTGGTATTCATGTCCCTAATGTTCTTGGTATTGGTGATCTAGAATATGCATTCCAAAAATATTTGGTGGTCCAAAATATGTGTTGATAGATCAAATGTATTGATAGTGATCCGAATATTTCTAGTTATTAGATATGGCGTTAATAATTGGTATTCATGTATATCTTGATGTCATTCTTATTTTTAGTTTTTTTGGGTAATGGTGTTTGGGCCCGGATTAAGTCTAGAATTTGAGGATGTGCAACAACTTGTGGTGTAGTGTGTGTATCATGTTTTGGCTCCAGAATATGTAATGATTATATTATGTTGATCTAACCATTGATGTGTGTTGTGTTATGGTATACTACTCATTCCTCCCCACCATCAAAATGTTTAGTGTTGACCTATTTGAGATCTTTGTCTTGGTCGACTTGGAAGATTATGCTTCCCAAAGATAGTATATATATGAGAATGATCCAGTTGAGTTAGATATAAAAACATGAGACATTATGTTGAAGGTATGTAAGATTGGAAAAGAAATATCTGACTGTTGGAAATATGTGAGAGTGTGTTGGTATTGATACACCAGAAGAAGTCTGGTTTGTGCAGATTATGTTTCAGTGGTGGATTCTTTCTTTCTTTCTTTCTTTGGCAGTGAGCCTTTTTTTGGGTAGTGAGCCCACCTGCAGTGAGCATTTTGGCAGTGAGACACCCTTTATAAAAATCACCTTAACCAGTGTCACCTTAACCAGTCTTTTATATTGAGAAGTAAATTTTTCCTTTGTTTTTTCCTTCTTGGGTTTTCCACATTACATCTGGTGTTCATTGTGTATTCTATTGTATTTTTGTGTTTTCATTCTATATCTCTGTTAACTAATTTTGTTGGTTTGTGTAGGGTAAAATTGTGGTCTAATTCTTTGAATTAACTTAGGACTAATTTGATGCAAGCACCCTCAGTTACACCTAAAAGTGTCAATCCAGGATTCATAAATTGATGAGAGGTATATCGGCTATTTTCTCAAGGGATGAAGATAGTATGTTAAGTGATTATGAATGCATTTCTAATTTACACGCTTATTCCAAGAACAAATCTAAGGCTCATTCACTAACAAATTAAATCTCACACTTAAAATATTTAAACTTAAGTCACACACTTTCAATCAAGTCTCTTTACTTAAACACCTACCTTATAAACACCAACTTAGAACATTCAACTGTGTTTTGCTTATCAATCTAGGAGTGAAAATAAGATGGTTCTACTTCCTGTCACAGTAGTGACAGGAAGTGGAATAGTATGTAAGAATACCAAATTATGAAATCACAACTTATCGGATTAAACACATCTTTGTCACAGCAAACACATATTTGTTTTAGCTTTCAAATTATGAATCACAACTTATTTAGTCGGATCAAACATGAATATAGAGCTAAGACCTTTCCTAGTTTTGCAATTTCCAGTTAGATTTGTGAATATAGAAATAGTATTATAGTTTGAACAAAGATATTCTACTATATTAAATGTTCTGCAAACTTGCAATTCCCTCAAACTGATACTAAGCTAACTATGAGCTAAACGGTTCATTTAATCACATAGCTATTATCATCAACAATGAATATATAAATCACACAATCAAAGCAGAAAACCACTCACTCCACACTTCACAGAAGTCACCTGATAACATGAGCGAGGGGGCCCTACCTCCTCAGTCATTAGGGGAATGCCACACACATGAGTCCTTACGCTACTTCAACCATACAATACATTGAATACTGAATTGATAGATTAAAAGGAGAAATATATTCATATGATGAACAAAAGGTATCCATGTCTTCGGTTTACATCCATATTTATAATGTAAAGATTAAATGTCAGTTTGTTATAGCTTCCGACCAATATCTTACCACAATACATTACATTACAAAATGGCCACAGATCAATACCCATTTAGAAACAACTAAGATCTAAATAAAAACAGTATTTGTCTAACAAATGCGTTTCTTTGGCGACACCAAAATAACCACTAAACAACTATCCCAAAATTGGGTTATATCTATTTTGTCCTTCCATCACCTGCATTGTTGACAGCTGGATTGACCGTTCATTCATTTCCTGTCATTGTAACAGTAAAATAATCAGAATTGTCATGATTTTTAGTAACTCATTGATTCCTAATTTCCTTTCCATATCTTATTAAATATTAAGGTTCCTTCATCAAATGGTGACAAGAATGTGGACAAGAACAATGGTAAAGGCGTAAAATGTAAAGCAAACTAATGACACATCCTCTAATCATCATTTCCCCCCAGCTAAATGTTTTGTATGTCCTCATGCAAAGGAATATTAGCTACAAACCAGGTAGAGTAGTAAGCCTTTGCAAGGTACCATTGATTTCACTGAGCCACTATTGCCGCATATTTTGAATTTTCTACTTATGCTCCTCAATGGGCATATGAGAGACAGTGACCTAGTTGAGTTCTGCCTTGAGCTTATCTAGTTCTTGTATCTATGATTGGATAACTGAAGGAGCTTCCTATAACAATTCATACAGAGTGTTATTTTCCTTCTTTAGTGCAATCACTTTAGCACTCAAACTTGGTGTCTCTTTGCCTGCTGTCTTGTGAGGGTCTTCCTTGTTGAAACTTCCCTTAATAGAATGACTTTCAACCTGAGGATTTGTGTTTAGGGTCAGTTCATTTACTACTTCAATATCATGCAGATTGCTACTTAACAGCTCATCGTGTCCCCTGTTTTGATCATGTGTTGATTCCGCCTACCCTATTCCATGGGTTATGATTATTGTTGTATTCGAGTCCCATGCATGAGCATTATCTTCATCAACTAGTTTATGAGAGGTTTTATCCATGGGTTCTTGAAGAGGACTGTGCCCCTTATCCTCAATCTCTGGATGAATATTATCACTGTCATTGTGATCCTCAAGAATTGGTGTGTTTAGAGACACCCCAATGTCGATTTTTGGTTCCTAGTTTTCTTTTGTCAAGGATTCAACCCTAACATCTTCAGTTTGCCTTTGTTGTGCATCCATGGGCACATTCTCAAGATTATTTGTCAACACATTAAGATTACCTGTCAATGGTTCTGCATGTTGCTGAAATCATTGTACTTTCATTTTCTGACATTTGGCCCTGCTAAACTCCCTATGATATTTTCCTCGTTTACCAACCACTGCAGAAAAAATTTCAATTTCAGCCGAACCTATTGTGTTAGCTACATGGGCCAAAAGATCCAATTTTGCTGAGGTATTCTCTTTTCATTTGCCCTTCCTGCCACTGGATTGTTTAGTTGTTAGAGATTGTAGGGTTTGTTGCCTTTCTCTACTTATTTCGGCTGCCAGCAATGGTGTAGATCTGGATGCAACTAGTTTGGCGGCACTGCGGGTTACCCTACCTCTAGATTTTGGGGTTTGAATAGAGGGTTTGCTAGGGCTACCTTTAGGTTTCTTTTTACTTGGCCGTAAAGGAGTTTCTTCTTCAGAAATGGTTTCCTCCTCATGAACCTCATCCTCATCTACTGAATTATCTTCCGAGGAACCTTCAGTGGACTGGTCCTCTTCCTTAGAAGGCTTAGTATCCTCATCACCCTGAGAGTGAACAAACGAGTCCCAGTCACCAGAAGGAGACAATAATTTTAGTTCCTAGATAACCAGAAGTTTAATTAAACCGTGATGAGAAAGACAATGGGGTTTCCCACTTCTCACTAATTTAGCCATTCATTGCAGGGCACAATAAAGAAAATATGGAATGTTAATCAACAACCCCTATCTTAAATGTAGCATTAATTTAAAATGTTGAGTGAATACATATAGGAATCTACCTTCATAGGTAATGTAGTGAATAATGTACCTGGCAACATCAGGCCAATGTTGTGGAAGGTACTTCAATTTGGTACCTTGACCAGCAACCATCTACATAGACTCGCTCCGCTGCAAGAACTTCTTGCGTGTTGGTTGTAATTCCATAGACTTCTTAGACTTCACTGGGAAATATTGTTCTCTTGTTAATGGCAAACCAGATACTTTAGCGATAGTTTCCATGGTAACTGTAACCTGTAAACCTTGGACTAGTGTAGATTGTTTATGAAAATTGAACACAAAATCTTTGGCCACAGACACTTCAAACCCTCTTAACCTCTTGAAATAAATGTCCCAGTGAGCCTTCCAAAACTCGGTATATGCCTCTGGATAGAACTTCAAACCTTGTAGAGAAGTGGGTTCATGGTGAGGATGGATATACTTCGACATGTTTGCAAATACCCTTTTGTAGCTCAATACCAAAAACTAGGACAAAAGTAGTATTGTGGGAAAGTATTAAAACATAGCTAATCAAGCAATACATATGATGGTAAACTAGCAATGATGACAAGGACAGTCCAGGAGTTCGGAGGGATGGAAAATAATGGTAGATTTAATAGAGACAAGACCTTCCCCCCCAAAGCGAATAGGTTGAGCCGTCCATGGGGCAACACACCAGTGGACAAAGAGAACACATAATATAAAATAAACAAGGAAAAAGAAATCAAGAAGAGAACGAGTTACCAATCACCACGAGGAAGTTTAAGAGGGATAGGAAGCAGGTACATTAGCACACCCAGTGATGAGGTCAACAGGGTACACACGATCCTAAAAAGAGCCGTTAATAAAGAACCATGATGAGGAAGCAGTTGTACCACACGCGCAAGAAGGACATGGCGAGGAGTCTCATGAAAGAAAGAGCCAACGTATGAAAGGATAGCGAGGTAGAGCCACGTCAGCAGAAAGGACTAGTAGTGAATCAACAAGCAAAGTCACCGACCTCTTGGAAAAATGGTGACAGGGAGGAGCAGGAGAGGGTTCCTGGCACAGGAAAGATAGGAAGGTGAAGAGGGGTGTTGACCCTTTATTATTGTTAGTTGTAGTTGTTGATTTTTGTAGCACCCATAGGTTTTCACTATTGAATCTTTTTTTTTTATTCAATTTTGAAGGAGGCCAAAGGGAACCATAGTGAGTTCCTTAGCCACATCAAGAAAGAAGGCTACCTTTGAAAGAGGTTTTTGATACAACTTCAAGTGGTGACCATTAACGAGGAGCTTGCGTCGTTTAGAATCCACAGTGTAGAGTTGAATAGCACCGTTATCATATACATGCTCAACTTCGTAAGGTCCCAGCCATCTTGTATGAAACTTGCCTTTGAAATCCTGAAATTGGGAGTCATACAAGAGCGCCCAATCCCCAGGTTGAAAGGATCATTGGCGAATATGTCAATCATGCCACAGAGCCCGCTGCTTCTGGATGACCTCTGTGTGAAAGAGTGCATCCTAATGGAGCTCATCTAAAGAGTGTAGCTGGGCAATGCAGTCCTTTTGGGCATCAGAGAGACTTAGGCCGAGTTGCAATGCAGTCTGCAAAGTCTTAATCTTGAACTTGATCAGAAGAACTGCCTTCTTACCATAAACAAGTTTGTAAGGGGTCAGACCAGTAGTGGTCTTCCATGTCGTGTGGTAGGCCCATATAGCTTCAAGAAGCTGCATAGCCCAATCATGCTTATGAAGAGCAACCATCTTGGTAAGAATGTTCTCTAGCTCTCTGTTGGTGACTTCAACTTGTCCATTAGCTTGGGGATGGTAAGGAGTGGGCTTCCAGTGACGGATCTCATATTCTTTGACTAGAGCAGCAATAAGTTCTGAAGTAAACTGGGGTCCTTGATCTGTAGTGATTTCTCGAGGAACACCAAAGCGAGTGAAAATCTCTAAATATAGAAAGTCAGCCACTTTAGTGTCTTGTGCATGTTTGAGTGCAATGACTTCAACCCATTTGGTGACATAATCTGTGCAAACAAGAATGTATTCTTTGTTTCAAGAAGGTGGATTGATAGGACCTACGAAATCAAGGCCCCACTTCTTGAAGGGTTCCAAAGATAGCTGAGGGTGTAACGACATTTCATCAGAGCGTGTAGGATGACCCATCTGCTGGCACTGATCACAATGATGAACATACCACTTACAATCCTTATGAATTGTAGGCCAATAATACCCAACAGTGAGAATCTTCTGAGAGGTTCTTTGAGTAGCAAAGTGTCTACCACATGGTTCAATATGACAAGCTCGAAGAATGTCAAAGACATCCTCCTCAGATACACATTTGTGCATGATGTTGTCAATGCCAGTGCAAAAGAGGAGACCATTAATCCAAGTATACTGTCCACTAAGGCCCACCAACTTTCGACGTTCACGAGGTGAGAAGTGAGGAGGAAACTTGCATGTGACCAAGTAGTTGGCAATATCAGCAAACCAGGGACTCTCTGCAGAGATAGCAAAGAGGTGTTCATCTGGAAAGGTGTCATCAACTAGAGTTGGTTCATTGTCTGGCAGCTGCAACCTGGATAGGAAATCTGCAACCACATTTTCTCGACCAGGCTTATCAAGTATAGTGACATCAAATTCTTGTAATAAAAGCCAACACCTAATGACTCTGCCAGTGACTACTGGCTTATTCATTAGAAAGCGAATTGCTGAGTGGTCTATGTGAACAAACACTTTATATCCAGTAATATAATGATGAAATTTATAAATAGCATAAACAACAGCTAAAAAATCCTTTTCAGTTACCATATAATTTACCTCTGCACCGGTGAAATTCTTGCTGACGTAGTAAATAGAATTAAAGAGATTGTCTTCTTTTTGTCCAAGCACTGCACCCATAGAAGAGTCAGAGGCATCGATATGGATGTGGAATGGCAATTCCCAATTTGGACCCCTAAGGTCTGGGGTGGTCACAAGCTTGGTTTTAATAGTTTCAAAAGCCTCCTGACACTCAAGCGTCCAAGAAAAGACAACATCTTTAGCTAAAAGAGAAAACAAAGGAGAGGCAATCTTGCTAAAATTTTGAATAAATCATCAGTAATACCCAACATGGCCAAGAAAGCTCCTAACATCTTTTGGATTGGATGGTGTAGGTAGGTCCTGAATTATCTGGACCTTTTAGGATCAACTTGAATGTCTTTGGAAGAAATGAAATGTCCTAACACAATGCCCTCAGTCATAAGGATGTGACACTTTTCATGACTTAAGGATAGATTAGTATCTATACATCTTTTAAGCACTTTCTCTAAGTTTTCTTTTGCCTCTTCATAAGTATTATCGTGAACTGTAAAGTCATCCATATAAACTTCTACACAATCATTCACAAGGTCAGCAAAAATACTTAGCATAGCCCGTTGAAAGGTAGCTGGGGCATTACATAATCCAAATGGCAACACATTGTAGGCAAATGTCCCCCAGGGACGAGTGAAGGTAGTCTTATCCTGGTCTTCAGGTGCTATTCGGATCTGATTATATCCACTAAATCCATCCAAGAATGAGAAGAATTGTTTCCCTACAAGAGTGTCCAAAACTTGATCAATAAATGGTAATGGAAAATGGTCCTTTTTAGTCGCTTTATTTAAAGCTCTGTAATCGACACAAATACGCCACTTACCATTTTTCTTTGGTACCACTACTAGAGGAGATACCCACCTACTATCCGAAATAGGATAGATGAAACCAACATTTTACAATTTTTGTAGCTCCTCCTTGACTATGTCCCGCAAAACAGGCTTAAGTCTTCGTTGTGGCTGTCTGACAGGACGACTCCCTTCTTCAATGTAAATGTGATGTGTGCAAGTGTCAGGATGGATACCACACATATCTTGGTACTCCCAAGCAAATGCATCTTTATTTCCCCTAAGCATGGTAATAAGGTCCTTAATCTGTTCTGGGCTTAACTATGGATTAATATTAAGGGTGGGACCTGGTAAAATCTCCATAGGTTGTGACTGTATAGGGGAATCTAGAGCTAACACTTGTGATGAATCATGACTTTCTAAAGATAGTAATGGACTATAAAAACACTGATGAGGCAACAACTGGTGTAATATGAAAAAGTGACGAATAGACTGAGAACCACCTACTAGAGGGAAATAGCCAAAAGGACAACTAGTAGTTATTTGCAAAGGAAGAACCAAGTTGTCTAAAATTTCATTTGACCCATACCTATTTTGAAGAAAATTAACAAGAAGGTTATCCTCTGTGGGTTCTTCAAAATCATATGCTTGTTCAATAGTTAGGACCGGTAAGGAATCTTCCATGTCACTATGAATCCAAGTAGGATCTTCCATTTCTAGCAGGGGTTGAGCAGGTGGATACAGTGTTATTTGCTTAGTTTGTTCTCCATTAGAGATAACCATATTACCTGACCAACAATTGATAAAAGCATTGGCAGTAGCTAGCCAAGGTCGTCCTAAGATTAAGGGATATCCCCCCAGCTTAACTTTTGGCTGCAAGATCATAAAGTCAGTTGGAAAATCCCATGAATCAATAGAAAGGACCACATCTTCAATAACCCCTTCAAGCTTGACTAGTGAACGATCAACCATCTGGAGAACTGCAGGTGTGGGCCTAAGTCCTTCAAGAGATAATTTTGTTTTGGTCTCGTTAGTCATTACATTAATTGCAGCACTCGAATCCACAAGTGCATTAGGAATAGTAATCTTACCAATGCTTACTGGGCTTCCGGGATCTGCATATTTGGGTATTGTCAAATTGCCAAGCATAAGATCTACCAATTGCCCAATAACTTGAATAGTTTTTGGATCTTCTTTCTTCTATAGCCTTCGTGTACATAACTCTTGAACTGTTTTATTATACACCAGAATATCCTTGATAACCTGCAACAAAGGAATCTTAATGTTAACATTGCGGAGTTCATTAATGAGATCGAATTCAGTTTGCGTAGGTTCCTTTTGTACATGTTTAGAAAGCAACTGGTCAGGAAATAGAGGTTCTTTTTCGGACTTCACTTCAGGTTCTTCATTTATTTCTATGATTGTGGGACCTTGAAGGGCCTTTCGCGACCTCAATTCTACTCCTTCCAGTTCTACTGTATTAACCGGATAAGTTGGATAACCTACCACCTCATTATTATACATGGGTTGGGATGGCTTATTATTAGGATTGGGATTTGGTTGAGTGGGTATTGATGTTGGCTTTGGTGGTTGTGGTGGGTTAGGTAACGGATTAGAGGAGGATGATGGAATAGGTGGAAGGAATTGTTGTGGTTGTTGATAAGGATTTATTAAAGGTGGAGGTGGAAATTGAGTTTGAGGTGGATAGGTTTGGGGGTATGGTTGTGGATATGATGTAGGTGGTGGTGCATGTGGCCTCCATGCCTGTTGCCACGGTTGTGTTCCGAACTGGTAATTTTGGGACCACTGAAGGTTGTTGCTAGCCCCCATACCATGTATTTGAATTGGGAAAGGTTTGACTTTGACTAGGAAAATACTCATTAGGGAAACTTGGTTGCATTGCTCTTGGTAGAAAAGGACATCGTGGGGCCATAAAATATACAGGTTCCTCAGCATATTCCATACTAGCTAGTCCTTCTAGAAGTGGTCTTAAGGTAGAATGCTTACTTGCCTCCTCTAGTGATGAAATATTCATTCTATTATATGGACAATCCTTAGGACCATGCTTTTTACAACATGTAGGACAATATACTGCTAAAGCCTTTTCTGCTTCTTCCTATTTCCTGTGGGTATACAAAGTGTCTATCTGTTTTCCCATATGATTTAATAAATCGGTTTTAAGATCCTCAAGTAGATTACCTATTTCGTGTTTCAAAATACCTAATACTCCTCCTGAAGTAGGCAACCTACTGGAGTGACTTTTTAGGGGACGTTGAGACCTAGAGTAATTCCTACAAATTTCAATAATATCATCAAAACTTAATTTTGAAATATTTCCTTTACTCATTAAATTTAAAGCATCCATAGTCTCATCCCTTATTCCTCTAAGAAATAACATTTTAGTAGTGTCTGGAGTGAGTCCTGGCTGTCTTGATCGTTGAAGACTAAATATGAAACGTTCCAAGTAATCTTCCATGGATTCATCCTCCTTTTGGTTCATGCAAAAGACTTCATCCCACATATCTTTGGTTTTGTAGTAATCTTGATATTTGTCCATAAACAACTGTTTCATCTCATCCCAAGTTCGGATGTTTCGTAGGCTCGTAAACCATCGCAATGCTGCATCCTTGAGTGTAGCTAGAAATAGTTTAAGCTTTTGAGCATCATGCTTGTAATCATAGTTGTTACACGGGACTTCAAATTCAAACAAAAATATATTAGGATCTTCAATAGATAAACCACGGAAAATAGGTAATGTAGAATGAGGAATGTTTTTCATGGGGGTGTCCTCATCCGGGTGTTCAATGGGGAACTCAAAAGCAATAGGTTCATTGTTTACTAATTCCCTTTCACTATTATTATCTTGGTTTTGACCTCTCAAGTGTCCACCCTAGTTTTCCCCATTATTATTAGCATCATCCATGATGTCTATTGCCCAAGGAGTATAAACAAATATAGTTGGCTTGTTATTTACCAAAGATGAACCTGCTCTTAAGTCGTAGGTCTCGTTGAACTATTTGGCAACCCTTTAATATGCTTCCTCTAAGGACTCTAGAGATTTCTCCACTGGAGCCTCTACAAGAGTAGACTCAATGGTGCATTTTTCTAGATCGGGTTCACTAGACGTGTCTTTCAATGGACCATCAACTTCTTTATTGTTTTTGACTTCCCCTTTCGGTTGTATTTCTTGTTGCAAGTTCTCTTTTTGTATTTGTTTCCCTTTGAAAGATGTTTGAGGACTCAAAGTTTTGGACTTACTTTTTTATTTTTCTGAAGTTGACTCTTGCTTCTTAACAAATCTACCTTTACTATCTCTAGCTCTATTCATGCACCTAGATGAATTACTACAATGCAAACCTAAGGTACTAGCTCAAGCAAGGTTGACAATTGTTCAAGCTTTCACTAACGCGCACTATTCCTATCTTAACTTACTACGGCTTCACACCTTTAATACCTCTCCCCGGTAGCGGTGCCAAAAATGTAGGGTAAAACTGTGGTCTGATTCTTTGGATTAACTTAGGACTAATTTGATGTAAGCACCCTCAGTTACACCTAAAAGTGTCAATCCGGGATTCGTAAACTGATGAGAGGTATAGCAGCTATTTGTTCAAGGGATGAAGATAGTATGTTAAGTGATTATGAATGCATTTCTAATTTACACACTTATTCCAAGAACAAATCTAAGGTTCATTCACTAACAAATTAAATCTCACACTTAAAATATTTAAACTTAAGTCACACACTTTCAATCAAGTCTCTTTACTTAAACACCTACCTTATAAACACCAACTTAGAACATTCAACTGTGTTTTGCTTATCAATCTATGAGTGAAAATAAGATGGTCCTGCTTCCTGTCACGGTAGTGACAGGAAGTGGAACAGTATGTAAGAATACCAAATTATGAAATCACAACTTATCGGATTAAACACATCTTGGTCACAACAAACACATATTTGTTTGAGCCTTGAAATTATGAATCACAGCTTATTTAGTCAGATCAAACATGAATATAGAGTTGAGACCTTTCCTTGTTCTATAATTTTTGGTTAGATTTGTGAATATAGAAATAGTATTACAGTTTGAACAAAGATATTCTACTATATTAAATGTTCTGCAAACTTGCAATTCCCTCAAACTGATACTAAGCTAACTATGAGCTAAATGGTTCATTTAATCACACTGCTATTATCATCAACAATGAATATATAAATCACACAATCAAAGTAGAAAACCACTCACTCCACACTTTACAGAAGTCACCTGATAACATGAGCGAGTGGGCCTTGCCTCCTCGGTGACCAGGGGAACACCACACACACAAGCCCTTATGCTACTTCAACCATACAATACATTGAATACTGAATTGATAGATTAAAAGGAGCAATATATTCATATGATGAACAAAATGTATCCATGTCTTCGGTTTACATCCATATTTATAATGTAAAGATTAAATCTCAGTTTGTTATAGCTTCCAGCCAATATCTTACCACAATACATTACATTACAAAATGGCCACAGATCGATACCCGTTTAGCAACAATTAAGATCTAAATAAAAATAGTATTTGTCTAACAAATGCCTTTCTTTGGCAACACCAAAATAACCACTAAACAACTATCCCAAAATTGGGTTATATCTGTTGTGTCCTTCCATCACCCTCATTCTTGACAGCTAGATTGACCGTTCATTCATTTCCTGTCATTGTAACAACAAAATAATCAGAATTGTCATGATTTTCAACAACTCAATGATTCCTAATTTCCTTTCCATATCTTATTAAATATTAAGGTTCCTTCATCAAATAGTGACAAGAACATGGACAAGAACAAGGGTAAAGGCATAAAATGTAAAGCAAATTAATGACACATCCTCTACTCATCAGTTTGGATCCAGATGTGAAAAAAATAAGAGTATTTATTTGAAGTTATCAACTGATTCACCCACCCTCTCAATTGCCCATATATTTAACAAAAAAAACAAAAAATAATAGAGAACCACTAAGAACTATCTAGGGACTAGAGATAGAACCAACATAAAAAACAACACCAAAACTAGCCAGTGATTAAAGACACAAGAGTGACCTACTAGGTAGAGAAATTTCCTTATTGCCAATCCTTACATAAACCAAGGACTTTATCAGAGAGATTTTTTTATTAGACTCCTCTGAAGAGTTTCAAGTACCAAATTTTAAAGAGTCTTTGACCATAGAAGTAGGGGGCTCCATTGAAGGAAAAGGAGACAAAATGTGTCTCTTACATTTGGTTTTCTTGTGGTTTATTTCTTCCTATGTAGATTTCAGAGAACCCAAACTTTTTGGAACCATCTCGTGGCTTTGATTATACATCTCATCAATTTTACCCTTATGGATCTCTTGGCTTTCCTTCAATTCCAAAACAATCATGTCTTCATTTTTCTATGACACCTTCTTTGAAAGCTCTTTTAACATCCCCTCTACTTTCTCCAAATTTTCTAACTTCTTGGCCATATTGCTTGTCATTTCCTAAATGCATTTATATTTTACTTTCATAACCCATTCATCTACTCTTACCCCATCATCTTCTATAGTCTTGACTGTGTTAATCTTCCTCATAGACACACAAAACTATGAAAGGAGGTATTTAATCACTAGTTCCTATCACTCCAGTACATTCTCCTCCAAGTTTAACATCCTAGACTCCAAATTAAGGGGCCTCTTCTTAGGGTTAGGAGTCTCCTAGTTATGGAGGAAGGGGGAAACCTCCTTAGAATATGTAGGGGACCGTTTATATTTTAAATCTAATAATTAGAATTTGAATCCTTAATCTTCTCCTCTTCACTTGACTCCAGCAACACCACTTTCTTAGGAGTTGGAGTAGAAGAGAGCTTTTTCTTAAGTTCTCTAATGGGGTTAATGTGGGTGGGGATGAGATTAGCTTTGGAAGAGGAATCAATAATAAGGTTGAATTTTTCCATAGGGGTCCCAAAAATATCAATGACCTAGCACTACAAAAGAGAAAATAGTTCAGATCTACGGCAAGGATAAGACAAGAGAAATACAAACATTAAGACCTAAGTAAAAAGGTCAAACTGAATAGGCTCACTACAAACCTAGAGTACCCAGTGTTGAAACTTGGGCTCTAATACCAAATGTAATGCCCTGCCAAGAACCCTAAAGGAAAATAACATAACTAGGCAACTAAAGGGTGAATTTTTTTTTTTTAAAGATTAAGTGCATTAATTATAACCATTGCACGTTTAATAACAAAACGGAAGTCTAACACATGATTTCCTAAGGGTTACCAATGAAGATTAATTCATAGATTATATTAACACCATGGTTAATCCAATTGTCCATTTAATTAGGTAAATTAAATGCTTAATATTAAAACTACACATAAATCTATATTCCATAGTGAAAGAGACAAAGTATTCCAATGCATTTATTTATACATAAACCATCTATACAAAAGATAAAAGCAACCGAATTAACATACATTCCACTGACATAATATTACAATATCCATAAATACATGGCTTCCAAAAATACCATGAAATCCAAAAGTTACAATACCAAGGTTACATTAAAGTTTGATACAATGACCATAAGGCCTCAACTAAACAATGATCATGAACATGAGCTGGTACAAGAACCACGAACCAAGAAACACCAGCGAATCCTTTCCTCGCCTGAAGATACAATCCAGAAGATCCAATGGGAAGTGGCACTACCACCCCACCATGCTAGGAGATAGTAGACGACCCTCAAGCAAGCAAAATAAGACAAGTACAAAAGAACTACATGGCTCTGCAAATATCCATGTTACTCAACTCATAAACACTAGTGACTCTAAGGAGAGAGTGTCATCTCATGGCTTATGGTGGTTACCCTGGTAGGCCTCCATAGGTCCCGACCCCCATCCTGGGTTATCCTGTAACCTCTCCTAAACCTCCAGCTCCATGTAAGCCTCATGCAAACCCTACCAATCCTTTCATGAAGACAAGGTGACAGGTTTTCCATTCCAGGCCTTCTCACCACATCTTGAGCCTATACAAGCACCCAACCATGTGCGAGGCACATTATCTTAATTAGTTTTTAAACTACCCACCCCCTAATCAATTATTAGGTTATCACTTCTTAATTGACTTTCGAGGGGTTATCCTGCCATCCACTTCGGGTGTGGCCCCCGCTCAAAAGCCACTCTCTCTCATAGGACACTAACGGGAAAGGTCTCTCTTTGATAACTCTATGGCGAAACTAACAACCATATCTAATCCTAACAAATCACAGGTGAAGGATACACAATCACTAACCCAGGATTGGCCATATGGAACAAAACACACAATTTCTCACATCAACAGGGTTATACAACAACACCTGACCAAGGGTTATAACAACATATGACATAACGACAACTCAACTAGAATTGCAACGAAATTAAGCTTGACTGCAAACACGATTTTCACAAGATCCTAATATAGGCAATCTTTTTTTATAAACAACCAAAAGCATAAAATACTTGCAATTAAAGATTTTCCAGAAAATAAGAAAATACAACTATATTAATACAAGGAAATAATTTTTGTCATTTGTCCAATAAGGTTAAATCAATCATGTAAAAATTAATCTCCTAATGTATTTCCAAGCATAAATATAGAATCTAAAATTATAAACTTTTCTGGAAATAACCAAACTCTGAATTATATATATATATATATACATCGTATATATATCATATACCGATAATCATATTACAAAATATATATATAAACACATGAATTAATTTTCACAGTATTAAAATAATACTTAAATGACATAATGCCCATAATTAAAAAAAAACTATAAATGAATATATATATATATATAGATAATAAATTAATTAAAAATCGAATCATAAAACACTGGCACGAAAACCAAATGTACTAAACTCTGCACAAAATTAAACACAAGGAAAAGCGAATATAATAACTCCCTGCTACTGCCGGTAGCACTACTACCGCACGGTAGTAGGTACTAATGTAGGTAGCACTACTACCTTATGGTAGCAGGCACTACAGCCGATAGTACTGCTACCATACGGTAGTTGTACTACCATCGGTAGTTGCTATCGACCTCCCAAAAAAAAAAAAGTTTTTTTAATATATATTTTTTTTTTATAATTTTTTTTGATAATGTTTTTTTTTAAATTTACAATAGCATAAAAATATAATAAATTTCATTTTCCAATAAAATTTATTTCTCACAAATTTATTTAATACAATTTTCCCCATAAATAATTAAATAAAAAAATTTCCCCATAACTTTAATAACCCAATAAATTTAATTGAAATTAAACTTATTACCATAGTAATTAAATAATTACACAGAGATATACAAATATTAAAAAGGACTGCCATAGCCAAATACTGAAACAAAATCAAACAAGATGGAATATTTTCTCTGGTAAATCCCATTTCTCCCAAATCTTGCAATTTTCATGCACAATAAAAATCTTCGCAAAATTTGCCATATTAACTTTTCCTAATTTTCTCAAAATTTTAATCTACAAACACCCAGGAAATAACTTCTTTCCATAAACCAGAAACTAATTTTAGGAATGGACTTTAGCCAAGAACAAGAAATAACCAAAAAGGATTTTGGATTTGACAAATATTTTAACACACACATCATTAAGAAAGAGGGAAGAAATAGAAATATTTTCTTTAAAAACAACCAGAAGAGGTCGCCCAACCTGATATAGCTTTCCTGGAAGAACTTTGTAGGAGAGATTAAATCCTTCAACAAGCTTCCAATAATTTTTCTTCACCAAAATCCCTGCCTCTTTCCCGTGACTTTCTAAACTAAAAAGATATATTCCCCTTTTAAACTAAAATTATAAGTTGCATATATTTTTCCCCAAAACCCTAATATTTAATTTTAGTAATTAAAAGCAATTTTATTTTTCTTTTCTAATTCCTAACAAAGGAATAAATTAACATGCAATAAGCAAAAACCATTTTTTTCTTTTCTTTTCTCATGCAAATTAATTAATTTCCTAAAAAAGGAATTAAAACAATACTTTAATTCTAATTTATTCTTTTATTCATTTATCTATTTATTTATTCTGTTATTCTTTTATTTATTTAAAATTCTAGGAAAAAGTAAATGAAATTAATCTAATTTATTTTTCACTAAAATTTAAATAAAATATATTTCTAATATCATGTAGCTTGCAACTTAATTTAATAAATTCTTTTAATTAATCAAATTTATAATCTCATGCATAAAACACATAATTCAAAAATACCAACTATGAGATAACTCCATAAATTTAATTAATTAATTAAATCCACTAAACACACAAACTGAACAAACCCCAAGCAAAGACTTAGAAAAAGTCAAACGACAATACACGAAGGCTGAACAAACTGATAGGACGACCAACTGACGACACTCACAAGAGTGTAATTGGTTAAAATAGGGTCAACTACTACCTCCTCCACTTCCATCGGACAAATATAAAGCACACTCAAACCTGTGAAGACAGGTGGAGACGATACCCCGTACCTACCCGATACTTGTACCTGCAATATCCTGCATCACCGAACCACACATGCATATATACAATAGAGAAAACACGACATGCACACCGATGAAGGAGAATCATGATGTTCCCTGTCTCACCGGAATGAGTGAAGGAAAATCATCCCCTTGCATCCAATACATTCGCAGACACGCAATATATAATTTCACATTGCATAGATAAAATAAAGTGTCACTACATAGCAATAATCCATAAAATGCCATAAATCACAAGTACTGAAATACTGCAAATAAATTATACATCTCATATCTAGATAAAGCATGAAATAATGTCATATAAGTCTGAATAACACATCATGGTAATATATCCATTGAAAGTAAACAATAATAAAATATGAGTCTAATGAGTTCAAACGAGGAGGGGTACTACATTAGGGTTCCTGGCGGGGCATTACAGGTCCCAAAAATATCAATCACCAAATTTGGGTTCAATAGGGGATTAGGAGGATTTGATAGGGATCCACTAGGAGGCGTTAATGCAAGGAGAAAATTATAATGTTGAAGAATAAAATCCTGATGGAGGGGCAGTGAATTTTTAGTTTTATCTCTAGCAACAAATTGAGATAATGAATAACAAACCTAGTGATCATAATTCATCTAAATACCATACATTAGGTGGTTTAACATAGGGAAAAGATGGGTGTAAAATATTTTTTAATGCCCATCCAAGCTGAAGGATTTTATCAACAATAGGGCCTCATCATTCTATTTTCGTGGGAGATCTTCCCTCTAATACCCACTTTTTAGCCTCGATAATCCTTCTCCCACATTGAAGTATTGTTTAAATTCCTCTTTATAAGACCCCTTCAGGTTCTTAGGGAAGGTTACTCCATATTATGGAAACCTAGTAGTGGCCGCAATCAAATCAAGCATGAATTTGAAGGTGACCTTTCCAATCTTCACTTCCCCTTTTTGGAAGGCATGTGAAAAATTCTTGTAGAGCTCCAGGTCAAAGCCCTACATGCCCTTGACATAACTATTCAAGTTCCCTTTAATTACTTTTTCCATAACTTTGGTATGCTCTCTAATTCTTGACATGAATCAGGTTTAATTTGAATTAAGTCCCCTCCACCTCAAACACAAAGAAAATTAGAGAACAAACTAGGTGGGTAATGCAAAAATGACCTATTTGGATACAACAACACTTATGAGGAAGAAGGAATGTGACACTGCTTTTTGAAAAGGATGCATGCCACCATAGCAAAAAATGACTAGCAAAAAGGGTGTTGAAGAAAATAATAAAGCCAATTTTTAAATTATACTCCATTATTAAATTTTTTGTCCTCAAAGATCACCACATGAACCAAATATGATATATTATAGATATTCATCCATATTTTTAAATCAATAAAAAATGATCCTATGAATGCTAGTATGTCTGCAACTTTGTTGCCAAGCCCTTCTTGTATGACACAGTTGGACTTGGCTAATTCTTCAAATGAGGGCCTTACACTTGGCCACCAACTCTTCCCACTTCCAATTTAGAGTAGCTTCATTCTTAAGAACTAGGATAGTGTTTCTCAAATCATATTCTATCATGATTCAATTGTAATTTTTTGATTGATAATAATTAGTCCATAGTAAATGGTAACCACCTCTACAAAACTTGATGTTTGTGATCCCAAGCTAGCCAGATAGGCCAACAAAAAATTACCCCTCTAGTCACATATGATACCACCAACACCCACCTGACCTAGCTTAAGAGTTATATTCCTAATGAATTTTATCATTTCTTATCTCTTTATAATTAGGTACCTAATAAAGCTTAGTTTATGGGATCTAAACCTCTTTCTATTCACCTAGCTACACTTAAGTGTTGTTAGTGTAGAATATGTTAGGTCCCGGAGGCAACTTAGAGGGGGGGGGGGGTGAATCAATTGTCTAACAAATTCAAACCAAAAACAACTTTACCAACTTTAATGATTAATACTGGTAAACCAATCTTTAATGTTGGTACACAGTTTTATCAGCTAATTGTAATACCAGTAAAGATTAATGCATGAAACAAAAAGACAAAGTCATCCACAACACATAACACCAATATTTGTACGTGAAAACCTTGTAAGGGGAAAAACCATGGTGGGAAACTTTACCCACAATCAGATGATACTACTGTAGATAGTATGTGTATACAAATGGGGTCTGTACATACAGAAAGGCCAAGCACCTAGAGCTCACTGCTCAAACACAAATAGGAGTCACACTAACTACAATTGGATGGTTAAATCCAATATGAATGTACTGCTCAAATTAGCATCTTTCTATGCTGGATTCAGTACCAGTGTAGGTCTGATTGTCTTCACAAAACCTCCTTCAACCTTCAAATGATGTCTGCATGTATAGCTCTGCTTAATCTCGCATATACCTTCACACAATTCTTTTTCGCATTCCACATTTGATCTTACAAATAAGATCTTATATTTATATCATAACCTAAGACCAATTTTAGTAGGTCGGCTCTAAAGGATATTACAATAAAATCAATTTACAAATAAAGCAATGTCCAATGCAATAACCGATTCAACATGTCGGCTTGATGCATTTACAACAATAATAAGACATCTCCATAGTGTGTTGTACTGATCTAGAAAAGATAAACCTGCCAGTGTATATCCTGGACCTATTTGTCAGTAACAACAAATATGCAAATATGAATATGCCAATAAACAAATCTTCAAGACAAAGTGTCCAAACGATGTCTTCGATATAACCAGGTGTTTTCCATGCTATTCCAAGTGTCGGTGAACATTATATCCTGTCAGTGTACTAGATACTAGTGGCTGTGCATAAGTCACTTGCTTGCCGATGAATGTTGTTGATTCTCCAAAGTGCCAGAGTTGATAAGTGTTAGTAGGTGTTGACATCAATGAGAAAACCATACTAAAATACCAACAAAATATTCCTCTAGATAAGTTTTCTAGTTGTTGATATCTTGGTAGGGTAATGATTCTTAGGTGTGGAATATTACATGTGACCACATGTCATTATTCTAGATAGAAGTTTCTTTCTAGGTAGAGGTTCTCTTCACTACTTATGTACCTTTTCATAATATAATTATTTAATCTAGTTCATCCTTTAGTATTCAATTCTATGTAACTTTATGTAATTTGTACTTCAACTAGTATTTGTAGATCTTAGAGATCTATTAATACATTAAAGGTGATTTGTATAGATTTTGATTGCCATTCCAAATGGTAGTGAAGTCATTTTATAATTTTATTAAACATGCATTGAAAATAAATTTAAAAGGGGATATTTGCTTATATTTTATCTTATGTTTATCTTCCACTTTATTTTTATATGTTTTTCTTGTAATTTGGACAAGTGGTAGTCGTGCATGGAATATAGGAGGTTAAAATGTTGTATTATTAGAAGAGATATGGAAGGCTACAAAAATTTACTATTTCTTTTATAACATATGCAATTAGAAGTTACAAGTCCAAAATTTTATTTTGTGTTGGCTTATTGTAATTGTAGAAAGGTGTAGTTTTGGTACAAACCTTTGCCTAATGTTGTCCTATAGATTCTATTTTTCATTGTGCATGATTCTTAAGGAAATAGGGCCTCTAAATTTTGATTACTTTTTGACACACGGTGTACTTAATTACATTTTTTTTATGCTAAAATGATACACAATATGAAAAATAGAAGCTTAAGATGAGCTATTCAGTAGATGTTGAAGATAATAGAAAATGAAAGAAGTAAGTAACTTATCAAGCTTAAAATCCATGTGCAACTTTAAATAGATGTAGGATACATCTATGGATAGATGATTCTTATCACCTTGAGATATCCTCTCACTAAAAATATAATTCATTGCATGAGAAGCACCAATTTCATATAAGTGTCTCTTCATGGAGCAAGGGAGGGATTCATAATTAATGGAAGAACTCATGTGTGTAGTTAATTTATTCACCATGGTTCAATTTATTTTATAAAACATATGTGGAATTGGTTTTCATAATATATTAGATGAGAGATAGTGAAACTTTGAAAGGAAAGTTTACTATCATATGAGATTTGTCCTCTCATATAAAGTACTAGCAACGAGATATTGATAAACTTGAGAGATATGTGGATTCTCAAAAGGGATTTCTCCAATTATGCACAAAGGATGCATATATTTAATATTTTCTCATGTTGTACAAAGGCTTTATAGGTTTGACATTTAGGAGATCCACTGATGGAGTGAGTTTTGTGTTTCCTAGATGAAAAATTAGAACTATGTTGGAGAATTGAGAAAATCTAAAATCTATAGAAAATATTCATTCATCAAAATTAAATAAAACATTACATTGCAATATCCTATAAATCCTTTCAACTATATAACTACCCATAACCACCTAACAACTAACAATAGTTAACTAGAAATAATCCAATGGCAAGCACTATATTCTAGTACCCCCTTTAGTTCTAACATAGAAATTTTTATTTTGGTCACATTGGAGTTTGTTCAAATTGTTGTTAGAATCAATATGCTTCATGTTTGCTCCTTTTTCATAATTTTTCAAAATATTCTTATATTCAAACTCATTCCTCTATCTTGGTGGGTTTGAAAGGTTATTATGCTAATTGTATGAATGTATTTTTTATTTCCAAAGTTGAATCAATATTTTCCCGCTTCTCAAAGGATAATGATTATTCATTACCTCCATTCATGATTGTCAAGAAATGATTAAACATTTTTTTGGAGCATCATTCTATATTATCAATCATTATTGTATATTAAAATTGATTTCATTCCAATGCAATTTGTTGAACCAAAAGACTAATCACAATATTTTAGCATTGATTACAGTTGCACATATTGATGCTATACACTATGAATGATAGTTCATTGATCATCACTAACCAAAAAATATTGTAATAAATAATATTTTATAATACTTTGCATGCTAAAATGAATGTTGGCATTCCATACTAGTATTGTTCATACAAACATGCTCATTTGATCAATGTAGGGAATTGTGATATTTTTATGTAACACAACAGATGATGGTGATGTTTATGTACTGCTACTTGGTTGACTACTCTATAGACAAATCACTCCAAATAAGTATACTTTCCATCATTGAGAAGGAAACAATTTGGAAATGGTAAAAATATAAAATATTAAAAAATTACTTTCTTTGTTTCTCTAATCAATATGATTTGTAGGTGTAGTATTATTTTTTAAAGGTAAAAGGATGGAGCCTAAAATACTACATATATTAAAATATAAGTTCAAAATTAAATAGTTACAAAGAGAATTCCACACATAATACATATAATTACATAGTATTTCTAAAGACATAAGGTATAATATTTTTAATTCATCATTTCATTCATGATTTAGCATGTACCCTACCAAGGGTAAGCTCTTTTTGTACATTACCATTTTTGTTGTGGAGGTGGGAACACCTACATGGGTTTTGACCTAGGTAAGACCCTATACATCAAAACCATTTTCCCCTTTCTTCATTTGTGCTGATACAAATTTGACAGGAAAAAGATAACAAAATTATGTAGAGCAGATAGTGATGACCATTCTCAAACTTTGCATAGATAAAAACCTCTATACTATTTCACCTAGCTCTAGAGTTTGGAAGTCTTCATCCAAATTTTAGGCAGACAAACCTACAAAGCCTTCTAATATGGAACCCAAAGATCATTGATGTCATGGAAACCTTCATGATTAGCGAACAAAGCTCCATAATCTGACACTTTTTGCACCAAATTTCTACTAGGTTTTCCTCTTTACATCTCATTTCCAAATCTAAGCTTTTGCATTGATTTACTATTTTGTATCATTTTGTTTATTCTCAATATTGTTATTTTCCTACCATTTGGCCTAGTTCTTTTACATATATTGCATAATATCAACTCCATTGCAACAAAGAAATATTAATCCAAGTGCTTAGCCCTCTTATTATGGTTACATTTGATCTTATTTATGCTCCAATGATATACCATGGAGATTTTAAATCTTAGTTTACATATATAGGATAGGATCTCATTTAAAACATATCAAAAAACATAAAGAAGGCAATATAAATGATACTTTTATCTTCCTTTATTTCTCGTGATAATCCTCTAGTGAATGAAATCATCTTGACATTGAATAGATTACCAATATCTTCATATGATTGTTTGGATTTTGGTCATGGTCTTATTTTATTGAAGATTCAAAATAGAGAATATTTACATCTTTCAAACACATCGAGTATAGGCATTATTTCTCCTAAAGACTTTGTTAATGCATAAATGATTTTTAGAACTGCAAGGAACATGTCTTGAAAAAAAATAGATTAGTCTTTATTCCAATGGCTCTCATCTTGTCTTCCTTCCATGTATCCTTCTTGTAGTATTATTCTCTCATTATATTAGTTTGTGAACCATTCAAATACCTGTTGTCTACTGGGATAAAAATGAACCATTCCAAATCTCTCCTTTACAAAAAGGTTTTATTTACAAATTTCAACAAAGAATGATCATTGCAAATTAAAAAAATCTTTAAGAATTTAAAATTTTCAATACAAACTTCTTTTCCCTAGCCACTTGAAACTACCTCAACCATGTTCACTCTTCTTATAGAGTTTTGGAATGAAGTCTTTTAGATTTTTCCTATGCCATTAGAGAGAAGTATCATGTTGTGAATGCTGTAAATAATGGTTGTCATGAATAGATTAATCCATAAAGATAGGGACAACAATTTTTTTCAATATCTGTATAAAAATGCTTGCATATTTAAATATTCAAGACAACCAGCCAATTGCATAGGCTTTTATTGCATAGCAACAAGAAAAATAAATCTAAGCATGAAACCAATGAACATAGTGAATGAAAAACTATACAGAGACTATACAAAATGGAAGAGAAAGATGATGCAGATCAATGGTGAGTGCCAATGAGCTCACTAGGAGGAGGGTGCATGATCCCAACTAGAATTACTAACAAACATTGAGAAGTATAAAGCATTGAAGATTGGGCAAGGTGAAAACATAACATCCTTTATGGCTAAGGTGAATGAGCTTGTCATGAACATCAGATGTGCTAGTGGAACTCTTGAAGAATATGAGATTGTTGCTAAGGTGTTGAGGTCATTGCCTCCTGTTTACAAGCATAAAGTAGCTGATATTGATAAAATTTGGAGTGTGGATACTGTGACTAGAGACATGTTGGTTGGAAATCTTCTCGCATTTGAGTTGAGAGATTTGGAGAATCACATGGAAAATATGAGCCACATTCAGAGCCTCTATATTTGAGAAGCAGAAGTATGACCTAGGAGAAAGTTCATCTTGGGTATCTAGATAGGAAATATAAAAGAGAGACGTGGAAGAGAAAGAAAGAGAATTGGATGAGCTTGAAGCCCTTATTTCTCGGAGGTTGCCTAAGGGACCCAGTAAGTATGATGGAAAGTTACCTTTTAAATGTTTCTCTTTTAATAAGATAGGAAATTTTGTTTCTAGGTGCCCTGAGAGAATGGTTAGATATAATAAGCATGAAAGACATGATAGGTCTGATAAGTATGATAGGTATGATGACATGATGGGATTGCATGTTGTCATTGATGTCGATATGCTGAAGTATGAACCGGTATATTAAAGTAAGCAAACTGGAAAGAGAACCAGTATGATGATATGAAGTGAACTAGTATGATGGTAGTAACCGGCATATCCGAAAATGTGAACCGGTATGTTGGAATGTGAGTATCGGGGTTTCATTTGATATGACTACCGATTGGCAGTCTCAGCTTCAGGGTTCCTAGTTGATGCATTCCAAGTCTGTGTGATTCGACCGACGATATTTTGTGATGAGTTAGCATTGAAATGAAAATTAGATCATGCTACCACGTCAGCCTTGTGTGCGTGAAGAATCTCCTTGAGGATCTTGCATGAAGAATATTGATTCTATCTACCTCAGGAATATGCAAAATCTTAGCAAATGGTGGAGAGAGCGTGATGGTTTACCCGCTTCCAGAAGCAGTGAAGAATGAACGATGGAGAACATCTTGAGATGTGTTCAAGATTATTTTACTCTATGTAATGCATTTGAACGGTCCAGATTGGACCGACTATATTGTTAACCTAGATACTTAGGGTTTTAGGTTTTGGCCACCGACCTAATTGTTGTCTATAAGGTCAATGATGATTTTTAGTTGAATTTGTTGGCAAATGAATGTGTGTGAAGTGATTCTTGCCAGACCAAAGAAGTGAGTAGAGATTTGTAGAGTGTGATTGCAGATGTAAAGGAACTGAAGCGGATCTGCCTTGGCATTAAGTGATGTTATCAGATCACTGTATTACCTGTTGACTTCTAACAATTTCAGCAGTTGGAAAATCCCTTTACTAGATAGCTTTAACAAGCTTTTTGTAAATCCTTTAATAGGGTGACTCAAAATCATTGAGTTTTTTAAATCCTCTTACAAGGTAACCTTTAATAGGGTTTTAACTTCTAACCGGGTATTTAGCCATCCCTTAACCGTGTGATCCCTAGCAGAACCTGTTGTAAAGTCTTTAATTAGACTAGGCTCCTAACAGAACAAACTTTAGAAGAGTTCAAGAACAACTTGTGGGTATTCATCCCCACTGTGGTTTGTCTCAGTTAGTTTTCCATGTGAAAAATCAGTGTGTTATGTTTGATGCTTTTTCATGTGATGTTTTAGTATTTTCTGTTAAGCGGTAATGCAAGCTGATTCAATGGTCATTATATTTCTGATGTTTTACTTGCTTAAGCATATGCATGAAGTTAAGATGAGATGTTAGGTCTGAAGATGATCTAGATGAACTGGCTTATGTCTTTTACAGTCATACTATGTGTTACCGGTAGAGCCTTGACTTAGATCAGTGATATTGTTTACGAGTTAGTGCAGTCTTTGCAGTTTAAGTTATTTAGAGAAGTTTTTGTCTATACCGATTCACCCCCCTCTCAGTATCTATTGGGTATTTACTATTCATCATTATTCATTAGTTGGTATCAGAGCAACCCGCAAGTCCTCTGTGTTATAAGCTTAACCACTGGAGGAAAAGATCCCATTCTAATGATGAAGAGGGAAGGTCCTAAGTTCAATAGAGATAACTTTAAGATATGGAAGGACGGAATGAAGATATACATTAAAATCATGGGTGCTCAACACTAGAACTATGTTGAGAATACTTTTGTTGTCCCTACAGGTACTCTCACCAATGATCAAAGAAGAGAAATTCAGGAGAATGGGCAAGTCATGGAATCTCTTATCAGTAGTCTATTTGATATTGAGTTTATAAATGTTCAAGACAAAGACAATCCCAAAGATGTATGGGATACTCTAGAGACTATCTATGGTGGTGATGAGCATGTGAAGCAAGATAATGAAGAGAGCCTTAGGGGAAAGTTTGAAGACATGCAGATGGTTGAAGGAGAGACCATTCAACAATATGGGATAATAATTAAAACTATTGTAGGAGACATTAAGAGTGCAGGTGGAAAAATAGATGATCCCACCATTGTTAGCAAAGTTTTTAGATCCTTATTACCAGTCTATGCAATAAGGATTGTTGCTATTCAAGAGTTGAGATCTATTGACAAGAAAAAGATATCCCTTGATTCTATCATTGCTAAGTTGACCGCATATGAGCTAAATAGTTATGATGGCAGTGTTCAGAAGACTGAATCAACCTTTAGAGTATTTGCTGCACTATCTAGAAAAGGAAAAGATGTTGGTACCAACTCTGAACCCAGACAAAGAAGAGATATGGATGATGAGGAGATCCTGATGGAATTTGAATCTCTTTTGGCCAAGAGACTTCCTAAGGGAACTGGAAAATATAGAGGTAAGATCCCTTTGAAATATTTTTCTTGTAATAGGAAAGGACACATTGCTGTCAACTGTCCCAACAGTGATAATAAGGACAAACCGAAGAAGTTTAAAATGTTCAAAGGAGGAAATAGGAGAAACTGTCTTGTTGAAGTTGATGAAGGTGTCACTGATGAATCAGAAGATGAAGAAAGTGAAGACAAAGTATTTGTAGCCATTAAGGAAGATGTGTCAGACAAGAAGGCTCTTGTCTCCCCCTTTGATAATTCTAATGAGTGGATTATTGATAGTGGAATTTCTCACCACATGATTGGTGACTGGAGAAAATTTTTGTCTTTGAAAGAGTATGATGGAGGTGTAGTCTGATTTGGTAATGATGCACCATATTTGGTAAAAGGAAAAGGGTGCATCTCTCTAAATGGGAAAAGCAGTGCTAATAATGTGTATTGGGTAGAAGGTCTCAGGCATAACCTTTTGAGTGTTGCTCAGCTGAATGATAAAGGACTCACTCTGGAATTCAAATATGGAGTGTGCAAAATCAAAGGAAAGAGTGGTGAACTGATAGCCATTGGTATGCAGACCAAAGGTAACTTATTTCAGTTAAGTACAAATATCAGTCAATGTCTAATGGCTAAGTTTGATGATAGTTAGATATGGCATAGGAGGCTCTGCCATGTAAATTTTGATAATATTGTGAAGGCTAGTAATATCATGGCAGTTAGAGGATTGCACGTGCTGAACAAACCAGAGAATCCTTTGTGTAGAGAATGTCAACTAGGGAAGATGTCTTCCTCAACCTTCAAAGGTAAATCTTTCACAATAGATAATTTACTTGATCTTGTGCATACTGATTTGTGTGATCCTATGAAAACTAAGAGTGTTCAGGGAGATAGGTACTTTATGATTCTTACTAATGATTTCTCAAGAATGATGTGGGTCACATTCTTGAAACACAAGTCTGAAGCTTTTGGAAAGTTTAAAGCCTTTAGAGCACTAGTTGAAAAGGAAAGCGGTAAGAGGATTAAATGCCTTAGAACTGACCAAGGAGGAAAGTTCACTTTTGGAGAATTCAATAAGTACAGTGAAGAGAACGACATCAAGAGGAAACTGTCTCTCCCTCAGACTCCACAGTAGAATGACCTAGCAGAAAGGAACAATCGGACTATAGTTGAAGTTGCCAAAACGATGCTGATTCAAGGGAAGGTTGCTCACACTTTTTGGAGAGAAGTGGTGAGCACTGTAGTCTACACTATGACCGGGTACTCATCAAGAAAGGTAAGCATAAAACTCCTTATGAGTATTGGACCGGTAAGACTCTAGTAGTAAGCTACTTTAGAGTATTTGGTAGCAAGTGTGAAGTGAATACCAGAGCAAGTTTGATGTAAAATGTGATGAGGGAATATTTCTAAGGTATTACACCAAGAGAAAAGCTCTCAAGTGTTTTAATAATAGGACTCAGAGAATTGTTGAAAGTATCAATGTTAGAATTGATGAGACCATAAAGAAACCTGAGGAAACCGACAGTGAGCGAGTGGTAGATGAATCGGATGTAACCTTCTGGGAATTGGTTGCAAAACAACCAAGTACAAGTAACAGTGGTCCTACACCAGTAGATGTTGATATAGATGAAGATAAAAATGAGGACGAAGAGGAAAATCAAGAGGAATCAACCAAGATCATTCCTAGGTATGTAAAGCTACATCATGATCCAAAGCAGATCATAGGAGATAAGGATTTGGGAATTCTTACAAGAAGAAAGGTCGGAGAAAATTCTCGCATGATTTCTGAATTTGAGCCCAAAACATTTTAAGAGGCACACAAAGATGAAGATCGGATTAAGGCTATGCAATAGGAACTTGACCAGATAGAAAAGAATGGTACATGGTCTTTGGTACCCATACCTGAGCAAAAAAATGTTATTGGCACCAAATGGGTTTTTAGAAACAAGATGAATGAAGATGGCACAGTGGTAAGAAACAAAGCAAGATTGGTATGTAATGGATATGCTCAAGAAGAAGGAGAAGACTATGGAGAAACTTTTGGCCCACTAGCTAAATTGGAAGGAGTTCGAATGCTAATTGCATATGTAGCCTTCAAGGGATTCAAAGTGTATCTGATGGATGTAAAATCTGCATTCCTGAATGGAATACTTGAAGAGGAAGTGTATATAGAGCAACTAGATGGGTTTGCCCTATCAGAAGATAGTGATATGGTATGTAGGCTACATAAAGCCTTGTATGGATTGAAGCAAACACCTAGAGCATGGTATGAATGTTTACACTCCTATCTTGTGAAGATTGGATTTAAAAGAACAAGTGAAGACAACAATATCTATGTGAAGTCAGAAGGAGATCAGATTTTGATCTGTGAAGTGTTTGTTGATGACATAATTTTTGGTGGAAATGACAAGATGAGCCATGCATTTCCAGATGAGATGAAGAAGGAATTTGAGATGTCACTAATTGGAGAGATTAAGTTCTTCATTGGACTACAAATTCAACAAATGAAAGATGGTATCTTTATCACTCAATCCAAGTATATCAAAGAGGTGGTGAGACCTTAGGCATGGAAGATAGCATACCGGTTGGTACACCGATGATGACTGGTTGTAAATTGTCAAAAGAAGATGACTCAATGTTGGTGAATGAGAAAGAATACCGATCAATGATTGGTAAGTTGCACTATGTAGTACACAACAGATTGGATATTATACATGTAGTGGGAATTGCTACATGTTTTCAGAAAAGTCCATGAGAATCCCACTTGGTTGCAGTCAAGCGGATTCTTAGATATCTGGAGGGAACTATAGATTATGGATTGTGGTATCGATATAGTAATGATTTCAATCTCAAAGTGTTTATTGATGTCAATTGGGCTAGTAATGTGAACGACCAGAAGAGCACAACCAGTGGTGTATTCTTTCTCGATGGTAGACTAGTCTCATGGATGAGCAAGAAGTAGAGTTGTATTTGTCAATCAACAGTAGAAGCAGAATATGTAACAACATTTATGAATTGCACTCAGACAATTTGGATGAAGCATGTATTATGTGGTTTCAAAGTCCCTGTATTTAAACTGGTGAGTATATTTTGTGACAAAATAAGTGCAATTAATATTTCCAAGAAACAGGTATTGCATGCTAGAACCAAGTACTTCAAGCTCAGGTATCATTTCTTGAGGGAGAAAGTTCATAACAAAGAGGTTGTATTGGAACATATTTCCAGTAAGGAGAAGTTAGTAGATATTTTCACCAAGCCTCTACCGAAGGCTACATTTACCTATTTAAGAGGTGAATTAGGGGTGATGCCCCTTCAAGAGGTGAACTAAAGGTATGTTCTTCACATCAGTAAGGTATTGCGTTGTTAAATATTTTTAGAATTGGTGTGCTGAAGGATGCTACTCCTCAAGGGGAGCAACATAGTAGATCATGGATGTTTGTGCCTCCACTTTGACATTGTTCTCAAAGGGGGAGACGATGTGAAGCAGTGCAGATACCTACAGTATTGAAGACATATTATATTGAAGAAGATGTTGAGATATATTTGTATATTGCCATCAATGCCAAAGGGGGAGATTGTTGGCATATGTGCAAAGTTTGATGACATGATGGGATTGTATGTTGTCATTGATGTCAATATGCTAAAGTATGAACTGGTATATGAAGTATGCAAATTGGCAAGAGAACATGTATGATGGTATGAACTAGTATATGTGAAAAGGTGAACCGGTATGTTGGAATGTGAACCGGTTGATGCAAAGTTTGTATCGGGGTTTCATTTGATATGACTACCAGTTGGTAGTCTCAGCTTCAGGGTTTTTGGTTGATGCATTCCAAGTCTGTGTGATTCAACCGATGATATTCTATGATGAGTTGGCATTGAAATAAAGATTAGATCGTGCTACCACGTCAACCTTGTGTGCGTGAAGAATCTTTTTGAGGATCTTACATGAAGAAGATTGATTCTATCTACCTCGAGAAGGTGCAAAATCTTAGTAAACAGTGGAGAGCGCGTGATGGGTTATCAGCTTCCAGAAGTGGGGAAGAATGAACTATGGAGAACGTCTTGAGATTTGTTCAAGATTGTTTTACTCTATGTAATGTGTTTGAATGGTTAGGATTAGACTGACTGTATCGTTAACCTAGATGCTTAGGGTTTTAGGTTTTGGCCACCAACCTAATTATTGTCTATAAGGTCGATGATGATTTTCATTTGAAGTTGTTCGGAAATGAATGTGTGTGAAGTGATTCTTGCCAGACTAAAGAAGTGAGTAGAGATTTGGAGAGTGTGATTGCAGATGTAAAGGAACTAAAGTAGATCTGGCTTGGCATTAAGTGTTGTTATCAGATTAGTGTATTACCTTTTGACTTCTAACCATTTCAGTAGTTGGAAAATCCCTTTGCTTGGTAGCTTTCATAGGCTTTTTGTAAATACTTTAATAGGGTGACTCAAAATCATTGAGTTTTTCAAATCCTCTTACAAGGTAACCTTTATCAAGGTTTTAACCCTAACTGAGTATTTAGCCATTCCTTAATCGGGTGATCCCTAGCAAGATCGGTTCCTAGCAGAACCTGTTGTAAAGTCTTTAATCGGACTAGGCTCCTAACAGAGCAAACTTCAAAAGAGTTCAAGAACAACTTGTGGGTATTCATCCCCATCGTGGTTTTTCCCAGTTGGGTTTACACGTGAAAAATCAGTGTGTTATGTGTGATTCTTTTTCATGTGATGTTTTAGTATTTTCTATTAAGCGGTAATGCAAGCTGATTCAATGGTCATTGTATTTCTTATGTTTTACTTACTTAAGCATACGGGTAAAGTTGACATGAGATGTTAGGTCTAAAGATGATCTAGATGAACTGGTTTATGTCTTTTACAGTCGTACTATGTGTTACCAGTAGTGCCTTGATTTAGATCAGTGATATTGTTTACCAGTTAGTGCAGTCTTTGTAGTTTAAGTTGTTTAGAGAAGTTTTTGTCTATATTGATTCACCCCCCCTATGAGTATCTATTGGGTATTTACTGTTCATCATTTTTCATCAATTGGTATTAGAGCAACCTCCAGGTCCTCCATGTTATAAGATTAACCGCTTGAGGAAAATATCCTATTCTAATGATGAAGAGTGAAGGTCCTAAGTTCAACAGAGATAACTTTAAGATATGGAAGGATAGAATGAAGATATACATTGAAATCATGGGTGCTCAACATTGGAACTATGTTGAGAATAATTATGTTGTCCCTATCAGTACTCTCACCGATGATCAAAGAAGAGAAATTTAGGAGAACGGGAAAGTCATGGAAGCTCCTATTAGCAGTCTATCTGATATTGAGTTTATAGATGTTGAAGACAAAGACAATCCCAAAGATGTATGGGATACTCTAGTGACTATCTATGGTGGTGATGAGCATGTGAAGCAAGCTAAAGAAGAGAGCCTTAGGGGAAAGTTTGAAGACATGCAGATGGTTGAAGGAGAGACCATTCAACAATATGGGATAAGAATTAAAATTGTTGTACGAGACATCAACAGTGCAGGAGGAAAAATAGACGATCCCACCATTATGAGAAAAGTTTTGAGATCCTTATTACCGGTCTATGCAATAAGGGTTTCTGCTATTCAGGAGTTGAGATCTATTTACAAGACAAAGGTATCCCTTGATTCTATCATTGCTAAGTTGAACGCATATGAGCTATACAGTTATTATGGCAGTGTTCAGAAGACGGAATCAGCCTTTAGAGTATCTGTTGCACTATCTAGAAAATGAAAAGAGGTTGGTACTAGTTGTGAACCTAGACAAAGAAGAGATATGGATGATGAGGAGATCCTAATGGAATTTGAAGCTCTTCTAACCAAGAGACTTCCTAAGGGAACTGGAAAATACAAAGGTAAGCTCCCTTTGAAATGTTTTTCTTGTAATAGGATAGGACACATTATTGTCAACTGTCCCAACAGTGATAATAAGGACAAACCGAAGAAGTTTAAAAAGTTCAAAGGAGGAAATAGGAGAAACTGTCTTATTGCAGTCGATGAAGGTGTCACTGATAATGAATCAGAAGATGAAGAAAGTGAAGACATATTATTTGTAGCCATTAAGGAAGATGTGTTAGACAAGAAGGCTCTTGTCTCCAGCTTTGATAATTCTAATGAATGGATTATTGATAGTGGATGTTCTCACAACATGACTCGTGACCAGAGAAAGTTTTTGTCTCTGGAAGAGTATGATGGAGGTGTAGTCTAATTTGGTAATGATGCACCATGTATGGTAAAAGGAAAAGGGTCCATCTCTCTAAATGGGAAAAGCAGTGCTGATAATGTGTATTGGGTAAAAGGTCTCAGGCATAACCTTTTGAGTGTTGCTCAGTTGAATGATAAAGGACTCACTCTGGAATTAAAAGATGGAGTGTGCAAAATAAAAGGAAAGAGTGGTGAACTAATGGCCATTGGTATGTAGACCAAAGGTAACTTATTTCAGTTAAATACAAATATCAGTCAATGTCTAATGGCTAAGTTTGATGATAGTTGGATATGGCATAGTTGACTCTGCCATGTAAGTTTTGATAAGAAGGCTAGTAAGATCAAGGCAATTAGAGGATTTCCTGTGCTGAACAAACCGGAGAATCCTTTGTGTAGAGAATGTCAACTGGGGAAAAATTCTTCCTCAACCTTCAAAGGTAAATCTTTCATAGCATACAATTTACTTGATCTTGTGCATACTGATTTGTCTGGTCCTATGAAAACTAGGAGTGTTCAGGGAGATAGGTACTTTATGATTCTTACTGATGATTGCTCAAGAATGATGTGGGTCATATTCTTGAAACACAAGTCTGAAGCTGTTGGAAATTTTAAAGCCTTCAGAGCACTAGTTGAAAAGGAAAGTGGTAAGAGCATTAAGTTCCGTAAAACTAACCAAGGAGGAGAGTTCACTTCTAGATAATTTAATAAGTATTGTGAAGAGAATGACATCAAGAGGCAATTGTCTACCCCCTAGACTCCACAACAGAATGGCCTAGCAGAAAGGAATAACTAGATTGTAGTTGAAGTTGCCAGAATGATGTTGATTCAAGGGAAGGTTGCTCACACTTTTTGGAGAGAAGCAGTGAGCATTGGAGTCTAAGCTATGAACCGGGTACTCATCAGGAAAGGTAAGGATAAAACTCCTTATGATTATTGGACTGATAAGACTCCAGTAGTAAGCTACTTTAGAGTGTTTGGTGGCAAGTGTTATATAAAGAGAAGTGAATACTAGAGCAAGTTTGATGCAAAATGTGATGAGGGAATATTCCTAGGGTATTCCACCAAGAGCAAAGCTCTCAAGTGTTTTAATAATAGTACTTAGAGAATTGCTGAAAGTATCAATGTTAGAATTGATGAGACCATTGAGAAACCTAAGAAAACCGACAGTGAGTGAGCGGTAGATGAACTAGATGTAACCTTCTGGGAACCAGTTGCAAAACAACCAAGTACAAGTAATAGTGCTCCTAGACTAGTAGATGCTGATGTAGATGAAAATGAAGATGAGAATGAAGAGGAAAAGAAAGAGGAATCAGCCAAGATCATTCCTAGGTATGTAAAGCTACATCATGATCCAAAGCAAATCATAGGAGATAAGGATGCAGGAATTCTTACAAGAAGAAAGGTCAAAGAAAATTCTTGCATGATTTCTGAATTTGAGCCCAAAATAGTTGAAGAGGCACACAAAGATGAAGACCGGATTAAGGCTATGGAAGATTAACTTGACCAGATAGAAAAGAATGCTACATGGTCTTTGGTACCCAGACCTTAGCATAGAAATGTTATTGGCACCAAATGGACTTTTAGAAACAAGCTGAATGAAGATGGCACAATGGTAAGAAACAAAGCAAGATTGGTATGTAAGGGATATGCTCAAGAAGAAGGAGAAGACTATGGAGAAACCTTTGCTCCAGTAGCTAGATTGGAAGGAGTTCGAATGCTACTTGCATATGCAACCTTCAAGGGATTCAAAGTCTATTAGATGAATGTAAAATCGGCATTCCTGAATGGAATACTTGAAGAGGAAGTGTATATAGAGCAACCAGATGGGTTTGCCCTATTAGAAGACGGTGATATGGTATGTAGGCTACATAAAACCTTGTATGGATTGAAGCAAGCACCTAGAGCATGGTATGAAAATTTACACTCCCATCTTGTGAAGATTGGACTTAAAAGAACAAGTGAAGACAACAATATCTATCTGAAGTCAGAAGGAGATCAGATTCTGATCTATGAAGTGTTTGTTGATGACATAATTTTTGGTGGAAATGACAAGATGAAGCATGTGTTTGCAGATGAGATGAAGAAAGAATTTGAGATGTCACTAATCGAAGAGATTAAGTTCTTCATTAGACTACAAATTCAACAAATGAAAGATGGTATCTTTATCACTTAGTCCAAGTATGTCAAAGAGGTGTTCAATAAATTTGGCATGGAAGATGGCAAACCGGTTGGTACACCGATGATGACCAATTGTAAATTATCAAAAGAAGATGACTTAGTGTTGGTGAATGAGAAGGAATACTGGTCAATGATTGATAAGTTGCAATATGTAGTACACAATAGAATGGTTATTTCACATCCAGTGGGCATTGCTACACATTTTCAAAAAAGCCCAAGAGAATCCCACTTGGTAGCAGTCAAGAGGATTCTTAGGTATCTGAAGGGAACTATAGCTTATGGATTGTGGTATCCATACAGTAATGATCTCAATCTCAAAGTGTTTACCGATACCGATTGGGTTGGTAATGTGGACGATCGGAAGAGCACAACCGATGGTGCATTCATTCTCGGTGGTAGGCTAGTCTCATGGATGAGCAAGAAGAAGAATCGTATCTCTCAGTCCACAACAAAAGCAGAATATGTAGCAACATCTATGAACCGCACTTAGACAATTTGGATGAATCATGTATTAAGTGGTTTCAAAGTCCCTGTATGTGAACCGGTGAGTATATTTTGTGACAACACAAGTGCAATTAATTTTTCCAAGAATCCGGTATTGCATGATAGAACCAAGCACTTCAAGCTCAAGTATCATTTCTTGAGGGAGAAAGTTCAGAACAAAGAGGTTGTATTGGAACATGTTTCCAGTAAGGAGCAATTAGCAGATATTTTCACCAAGCCTCTACTGAAGGCTACATTTACCTATTTAAGAGGTGAATTAGGGGTGCTTCCCCTTAAAGAGGTGAACTAAAGGTATGTGCTCCACATCAGTCAGGTATTGCATTATCAAATCTTTTAAGGATTGGTGTGTTGAAGGACGCTGCTCCTCAGGGGGAGCAGCATAGTAGATCATGGATGTTTGTGCCTCCACTTTGGCATTGTTGTCAAAGGGGGAGAAGATGTGAAGCAGTGAAGATATCTGCAGTATTGAAGACATATTATATGGAAGAAGATGTTGAGATATCTTGTATATTGCCATCAATGCCAAAGGGGGAGATTGTTGGCATATGTGCAGAGTTTGATGACATGATGGGATTGTATGTTGTCATTGATGTCAATATGATGAAGTATGAATTAGTATATTGAAGTAAGCAAATTGACAAGAGAATCGGTATGATGGTATGAACTGGTATATGCGAAAAGGTGAACCGGTATGTTGGAATGTGAACCGGTATATGAAAAGTTTGTATCGGGGTTTCATTTGATATGACTACCAGTTGGTAGTCTCAGCTTTAGTGTTTCTGGTTGATGCATTCCAAGTCTGTGTCATTCGACCGTCGACATTCTGTGATGAGTTAGCATTGAAATGAAGATTAGATAGTGCTACCACATCATCCTTGTGTGTGTGAAGAATGTCCTTAAGGATCTTTCATAAAGAAGATTGTTTCTATCTACCTTGGGAATGTGCAAAATCTTAGTAAACGGTGGAGAGCGCGTGATGGGTTATCAGCTTCCAGAAGTGGTGAAGAACAAACGATGGAGAACATCTTGAGATTTGTTCAAGATTATTTTACTCTATGTAATGTGTTTGAATGGTCAGGATTGGACCGAGTGTATTGTTAACCTAGATGCTTAGGGTTTTAGGTTTTGGCCACCAACCTAATTGTTGTCTATAAGGTTGACGATGATTTTCATTTGAAGTTGTTGGTAAATGAATGTGTGTGAAGTGATTCTTGCCAGACCAAAGAAGTGAGTAGCAATTTGCAGAGTGTGATTGTAGATGTAAAGGAACTGAAGTGGATTTACCTTGGCATTAATTGTTGTTATCAGATCAGTGTATTACTTGTTGACTTCTAACCATTTCAGCAGTTGGAAAATCCCTTTACCGGGTAGGTTTAACAGGGTTTGTGTAAATCCTTTAATAGGGTGACTCCGAATCATTGAGTTTTTTAAAACCTCTTACAAGGTAACCTTTAACAAGGTTTTAACCTCTAACTGAGTATTTAGCCATCCCTTAACCAGGTGATCCCTAGCAGGATCGGTTCCTAGCAGAACCTATTGTAAAGTCTTTAATCAGACTAGGCTCCTAACAGAGCGAACTTCAGAAGAGTTCAAGAACAACTTGTGGGTATTCATCCACACCGTAGTTTTTCCCGGTTGGGTTTGCACGTGAAAAATCAGTGTGTTATGTGGGATGCTTTTTCATGTGATGTTTTAGTATTTTCTATTAAGTGGTAATGCAACTTGATTCAATGGTCATTGTATTTCTGATGTTTTAGTTGCTTAAGCATATTGGTGAAGTTGAGATGAGATGTAAGGTCTGAAGATGATCTAGATGAACCGGTTTATGTCTTTTATAGTCATATTGTGTGTTACCGGTAGTTCCTTGATTTAGACAAGTGATATTGTTTACCAGTTAGTGCAGTCTTTGCAGTTTATGTTGTTTAGAGAATTTTTTGTCTATACTGATTCATCCCCCCTCTCAGTATCTATTGGGTATTTACTGTTCATCATTATTCATCAATGGCTAGATATGATAAGCATGAAAGACATGATAGATCTGATGAGTATGGTAGGTATGAGAAGCATGATAAGAACGATAAGCCTAATAAGACCTACCAAAAGTACAAAAATCAGAAGGGATGCTATTATGTTGCTGATGAAGGTGTAATAGATGAAGAATTAGAGAATGGGAATTTAGAAGATGAGTTTGTATTTATTGCTATCAAGGAAGCTGATGCGGTACCAGTGAATCCTACAAGCTGGATTATTGAGGAGAAATCTTTGGCTGCTAAGATTGAAGAGAAAGTTGAATGAGTGATTGACAGTGGTTGTTTACATCATATGATAGGTGATAAAAGTAAATTTGTGAGTATGAAAAGGTATAATGGTGGAATAGTGAGATTTGGAGATGATAAAGCTTGTGTGATTCATGGTAGAGATTCTATATCTTTTAATGGTAAGAATAATACTGATGATGTCTTGTATGTTGAAGGTTTGATGCATAATATTTTTAGTGTTAGATAGATGGTTGACAAAGGATATGATCTGTGATTAAACAATGGTAAATGCAAGACTCTAAATGCCTCTACTATAGAGATTGGATCAAGGACTAAGACAAAAGGTAATATCTTTCACTTGAATGTTGGTGAGAAAAGTTGTCTAATTGCTCAAATTGATGAATGTTGGTTATGGCATAAGAGGATGTGTCATGTTGATTTTGACTGCATGATAAGGATAAGTTCTACTCAAGTTGTAGAGATTTACCTAAGATTCTGAAGCCTGCTAATCCAGTATGTAAGGAATGTTAGATGGGAAAGCAAACAAAAACTACATCTAAGAGTAAGTTGTATTCATCTTATGGATTGTTAGATCTAGTGCATACTAACTTATGTTGGCCTACAAGAGTCACAAGCATGCAGGGTGACATATATTTCATGTTGCTAACTGATGACTACTCTAGGATGATGTGGGTTACTTTTTCAAGGGAGAAATCAAAAGCACTGGAGAAATTCAAGATATTAAAAGCTAGAGTGGAGAATGAGACTGGGTTGAAGCTAAAATGCCTGAGATCTGACAGAGGAGGAGAATTTAGATCAGGAGAATTTCATACATTTTGTGAGAGAAATGGAATTAGAAGATATTTATCTGCTCCTACAACCCCTCAGTAGAATGGAGTTATTGAAAGAAAGAATAGAACCATTTTGGATGTTGCTAGGACTATGTTGATTGAAGGAAATATTGCACAAACCTTTTGAAGAGAAGATATTAGCACTTTTGATTACACATTTAGTTGGGCTCATATAAAAAGTGATTTTGGTAAGACTCCTTATGAGCTACGGTTTGGTCATGTTCCTATAGTTAGATATTTTAGAGTTTTTGGAAGTAAATGTTATATGAAGAGAGATGAGGATATAGGAAAGGTTAATGCAAGATGTTATGAAGGAATCTTTTTGGGATAAATAGACAAGGCCTATCGATGTTACAACAAGAGACTAAGAAAGATAGTGGAGAGTGCAAATGTGATGGTAGATGAATGTCTTGGAAAGTATACTAGAGCATGAAATTATGATTTTGAAAAATGAAGATGTTTCAAAACCTGTGCAGATTGAGATCTTGAAGTAGAAAGATTCGGTAGATACATGTACTTTGGATATTTTTGTTTCTGGTGAAGAAGTGCAAGAGCCTAACAATTAGAACAATCAAAAGACTTTGAGGTATGTAAGATTGAATCACTCTGAAAAACCAGATTATTGGTGATAAGAATAAAGGTGTGATGACTAGGAAAATGATTGCTACTAAAGAGGTATGCTTGATCTAAAAAATTGAGCCTAAAGATGTAGCATAAGCATGTAAAGATGATAATTGGATAAAAGTAATGGAAGAAGAGCTAAATCTGATTGAGAATAATAATACTAGGGAGCTTGTTCAGAGACCTAAAGACAAGAATGTGATTGACATTAAATGGGTGTTCCGAAATAAACCGAATGAAACCAGTGAAGTTGTTAGAAACAAATAAAGATTGATATGTAAAGGATGTTCTCAGATGGAAGGAATTGATTATGAGGAGACTTTTTCTCTAGTAGCTAGAATTGAAGTTGTTAGATTGTTGCTTGCATATGCTAATTACAAGAACTTCAAGGTATATTAGATGGATGTTAATTTAGCCTTTTTGAATGGTGATTTGGAGGAGGAAGTATACATTGAGAAATCAGATGGATTTTGTTTATTAGATGAAGGAGATGTGGTATGAAAATTGAAGAAAGCAATGTATGGACTTAAGCAAGTCCTTAGAGCTTGGTATGCTAGATTGGATAAGTATTTATTGAAGCTGGGATTTTGTAAAGGTACTGTTGATAGTGATTTATACTTTAAGGTTGATAATGATAATATTTTGATTGTTGAAGTCTTTGTTGATGATATCATTATTGGAGGAGATGATGATTTAAGTATAAATTTTGCTGATGATATGCAAAAGGAATTTGAGATGTCTATGATTGGTGAAATGAAATTCTTCTTAGGATTGCAGATTAATCATACCAATAAAGGTATTTTAATTTCTTAATCTAAGTATGTGAAGGAATTGTGGAAGAAGTTTGGGCTAAATGATTCCAAACCTATTGGAACTCCTATGGTAACTGGATGCCAGTTGTCTAAGAATGATAAATCTCATAAAGTTACTTAGACTTTCTATAGGTCTATGGTTGGTGGATTGTTGTACTTAACTCAGACTAAACTGGATATTTTGCATATTGTTTGTCTTTGTGTAGATTTCAAGATAATCCTAAAGAGACTCATGTTACTATTGTAAAGAGGATTTTCAAATACTTGAATGGGACTATTGACTATGGTTTGTGGTATCCAAAAAAATGATGGTTTCCTATTATGTGCTTATATTGATGCTAATTGGGTAGGTGATGTTGATGACCGAAAGAGCATTATTAGTGGAGCTTTCTTTATAGGAAAGAAATTGATTTCGTGGTCTAGTAAGAAGCAAGATATTGTATCTTTATCTACTATTAAAGTTGAATACATTGGTGTTGCTAGCAATTGTACTCAAGTAGTTTGGATGAAGTAGATGTTGAAGGATATTAGAGTGATTTATGATGAGCCTACTATTATATATTGAGATAATTCAAGTGCTATCAATATTTCCAAGAATCTGGTACTATATTTTTAAAAAAAACATGTATCAATAAAGTATCATTTCTTAAGGGAGAAAGTCAACGATGAAGAAGTTGGATTGGAATATGTATCTACAAAGGATTGGGTTGCAGATATTTTCACTAAACCTTTGCCTATAGATACATTTGTCTATTTGAGAAATAAGTTAGTTGTCTCTACCCCTCCTGATGAGAACTAGATGCATGGATTTGTATCAATCTAGTGGATTTCAGAGCCTTATCTCTTTATCTGGGTTGATGAGTTGGTGTTGCTACTCAATCGAAGTAGTCAGTGTGTGATTTAGATGATCAGTTGTAAGTTTATCCTAAGAGGGAGCAATTTTCCTTCTTAGAAGGTGAGTTTTGGGGAGTGAAGCATAATCTGTATTCTGTCTTTGGCTATAAAAGGGAGAGAGATGCATGTGAAAAACTATTTTATCTTTGAAGCTTTGTGTGCATGATCTTAGGGGGAGTTTCTTGGAGATTGATGGTGTCGATCTATTCCTTTGTATTGATTATTTTTCACATTCATATGTTACCATCAATGCCAAAGGGGGAGATTGTTGGATATTGTTGCTGCTAGGATATGTTGTTGTCATTGATCTCAGCATATACCTATGTTTGGTCTTCTTGTGATTGCATTGAGTAGGTATGGCTGGTTTATCTATTTGGGATGTTGAATCAACTAGAGATACCTCATTCTTTATTGATTCCATGATGATATGTGGTGATTTGGTTGAGTTGTGGATTCTAGTTTAGAGACTGTTCTTCTATGTTCAGTGTTGTTGTGTTCTGGTATTTGATTCGTTGTGCTCTGGTATGATCATATCTTTGGTTGCGGATTTGGGAGAAGGTTTTGGATATAATGTATATTTGTATTTCAGATGGTTCATGATTTTGTGCTCTGCAAGTTATCTTTCTAGTCCAAATTGTTTTTGTTAAGTGTTCTTGAGAGTTAGTGTGTTGATCGATGAAGATTTGTATAAGTGTTTTTTGTGCAGCTATTGCAGAGGTTCTAATGTGCTTGATGGTGTTTCCTAATTGTTTCCTATTTGTTTTGGTGGTCCACATTGATCCTTGTGCACAGTATTGTTCATTTTGTTGATCTGATGATATTCTTCGTGTTATGCGGTATTTTTGGTGGTGTAGCATGTTGCGATTGATCTTGACAAGATTTTTGGTGGTGATGCATGTTTGGAGATTTGATTTAGGTCTATGATATGTCATCTATGGGATTGTATTGGTTCGGTATTGGTTCGGTGATTTATTTATATATAGTGTTATGTAATTTTGTAATTAAGGGTTGAGGGTTTGGCTGACCCTATAGTCAAGCTTGATGAATTGTATAAATAGGTGTTAGATTCATGCAATTTGGGTGTTTATGTTGTGTTTGCATCACCAGAGAGTTCTGCATGTGCGCATAAGTGAATTTATCCTTCGGTATGGTGTATTGAGAAGAGATTGTTGCAGGACAGACAAATGTGCTTAATCGGAACTGTCACCATGTATTAGGAGATGTTATTTTTGTAGTTCATGTAATTTGGATTGTAGCCTGATCATTATTGTAAGGTAGTAAACCTTCCCTAAGGTTTCAAGCCTTTTGGGTCATTATATTTTGAGCAATGAGCTCTAGGCAGTGTCCTTGATTGCATGTGCATTCCCCATTATAATATTTACACATACTACTGCAAAGTATCATCTTATTGTGGGTAGGTTCCCACCATGGTTTTTCTCTTAACTGGGTTTTCCACATCAAAATCTTGGTTTTATGTGTGTTGTTATTATTGTTTTCTTGTTGCAATTGATTGAAATATGAGATTGTTCTTAATTTGTTTTATCATGTGAAAATTGATTCACCCTCCCCCCCCCCCCCCCTCTCAGTTTTCCTTCACTTTTGTTGCCAATATAAATAACAAATAAATAGGCTAGTTAATAGTTTATATAAAAAAATAAAATTTAATTTTTGGGAGGTTATTCTCATAAGTTAGTTTGGTATGAGAAATGTGAGGAACTTATATTAGCCAATGCATAGCAATGTGAAAATCATTGACTTAAAATAAATATTTGTTAATAGTTTTTATGTAGTAATTAGTATGCTTTACAATTTTAATTTATTCATCACATAATATCAAATCCATATTTGTCAATTTGAGCAAGAGAATTTTTACAATAAAAAATATAGACCTAAAAATTTAAAATATTAAATTTAAAATCAACCCTAATTTGTCATCCTATTAGGGAATTAATATAGTGCATGTCATTATTGATTTATGTATTATTTTATTTAAATTTAATTTAGTTCAAATAATAATGAAACATGAAAGAATGTCTTATTTAGACAACTTATAGAGTAATCAATTTCATATTGTTTTCTTTTGAAATCATATTAGGACCATGTACCATTTTTTTCCTTATCATTATTCCATAGTAATTAAATTAATCATTCTTGGGGTATAATCAAGGATATCATGACCCATAATTTCCTTGCTAAAATTTAGATTTTTTTATTTTTCTTTTTTTTAATAAAAGTGGAGAACCACTAAATTTTATTAATATCTAAAATTTTTACAACCTGGTTCAAAGAGCACTGGTAGGAAAGAACCAGGTAAAGAAAACCTTCGGTCTTGCTCATACATAATGAAGCCAGATAAGAACAAGGATCAAAGAGAAATAACCAACCAACGCAAGGATTCTCCAAATGCCATATTGGTCGAAAAAAAAAACCAACCCCCCAGAGTGTATGAGTACAAAATCTCTCTGAATGAGAGAATATAACATCAAGAATGCAGAAACCAAGAGTTGGTGCTTTCCAATAGATGAGAGGAAGGGTGGATAGTAGCATCATTCTGAACTGCATAAGCCACACTCTGAAGAGGCAAAACTGAAGTTGGAGAAGACATCACCACATTCAATGAATCTAGTAGAAAGTGAATACCTGAAAACACATTAACAGCCGCTGCCAAGATATCTAGAGAAACATGATCTAAAAAAGCTAACTAAAATTTATATATTAAAATGTTGATAAAAGTAAATTTCAACAATATACATTTTGTTAATTATTTCATGTCTACAAAAATATGTTTGACCTATGAATCATATTGTTTACACATTTAGATATTAGTTTCATAGAACTATATTGAAACACATGCACTATCTAGAGACTAAGACAATAATATGATTAAACCCCAACTCATGAATGCAAGGGAAACCCTACAACAATGGATTTGACCCTTGAATTTTTAAAATATAAACTCAACATCTAGTCAAATACTATTAATGTTATAGCTATGGTCAGATTCCTTCAAGCCAACATAGCAAATGTAAATATGTGAATGGCCTATCGGCCTTACACATTTAATAAGTTCGATTTCTATATATTGCCAACTTTGTATTTGTAAATAAAATAATATGTTTTTATATATAAACTCTCCACCCTTGGTTAACAAAATGTGTTGATTATAATGTAACCAATCTCTAATGTAGAGACGTGTTGGTTGGCGGCACTCATGATCGAGTATATATCTAGTTTGACTCCCTCTCTCATGTGGCATTGAATAAGTTCATTACAAGAAGATTGATTCCTTCATAGCTGTTCATGTTCTATCTTCACTAGGTTGACAATCATCTACAGTAGATCATCGATCATCAATATCCTTCAGCAATTCAATATCATCTTCAGCATATCGTGGTTCATCTTCAACAGATTGATTCCTCCTTCAGAAAGTTGTGTTTCTCATATAAGGAAAATTGAATTTGTATTCCATTCTTTGGAAGTTAGGATTGCATTCACTGAGATCTAGGGTGAATCTCTTAGTCATATAAGCGTCAAAGTGTGAAGCACTTGTAAAGACATTTTGCTAATATATTTCAAGACATTTATTGCTATGTTTTTTACCTTCAAGAGGAAGGTTTTCCTAGGGTATACTGTGCAATTGTGTTTGAATTGTTGTCTATCTAATATGATAATTAAAACTTAACAAATACCACCTATTCTTTTTCTACCTTTACTTGAATAAATATGTGCTTGCATAGTATATTACTATTCATTGTGATGCAATTATATTTGAAATCATTCAATATATTTATTTTCTATCATTCGATGATCAATTACATAACATTCACATTTAAAGAGAAAAAAAATGCCAAGAATAATCCCATTAGTGCCCTAAAACAATATCTCATGTTTTCTCTATTTCACCTTTTCAATAAATCAGAAATAATTTGAATATGATAAAATGGATAAATTGTATTGATTGGTGCACAATTTTTTGAAAAAAAATAGTGAAATTTATCAAATAAGAAAGTTTATAAAATAAGCAGTCACACAGTTATCTTGGAAAAGAATAAACGGTTGTTCATAATTTGGAAATTAGGAGTCACGCAGTTATCTTGGAAAAGAATAATATTAGATGGCTATAGTCTATTGCCTTTTCTCTACGAATCATAATTTTACTAGGAAAGGGATCTGAATTATGATGGTATGTGGAAAGGGAAAACTGGAGGGTCTGTTTACTTTTTGTTGCTTTTCATTTCGGAAAAGGATAGAGAAAGTTAGAATCGATCACCATCTAATTGGTTGGTCGATTGATAAGAGTGGAGAGGTAATGAACCTATTTAGAGTAGTAGGGGCTAGAGTAATGCTAAAATAGTTCTAGAATCGAGTTAGAATAATAAGATTGAGCTTGTGTCACCAATCTCTATCATAAGTCATGGTGGTGAAAATGCAAACATTTTGTGTGGGTCCTCCAAATTCAGAGGGCCTTATCACCTATTTCTTATGAGTACACAACTCTTCATATTTTGGAAATTAGGATGAACATAGCCATCTTGCAAAAGGATAATAGAGGGCTTTAGTCTATTGTCTTTTTTCTTCATTATTGATGTAATATGAATCATAATGGTAATAGGAAAGGGAAAAGTGGAGGGTTTTGATTTAATCCCTTGTTCTTTTCATTTTGGATAAGGATGGAGAAAGTTGCTCATGTTTCTTCAATTAGAACTGAACACCCTCTTATTGGTTGGTTGATTGATAGGAAAGGAGAGGCAATGAACCCATTTAGAGTTGTATGGGCCTAGAGTAATGCTAAAATAGTTCTAGAGTCAGGCTAGAATAATAAGGCTGAGTTTATGTTAACAATGTATATTATAAGTCATGGTGGTGAATGCAGACATTTCATTTGGGCCATCCAAATTCAGAGGGCCTTATTGTTAGGAACCGGGAAGGACAACTGAGAGGGGGGGAGGGGGGGTGAATCAGTTGTCAATAAATTATAACCCATAACAAATTATTTTAACTTAAAACTCAGTGTCGGTAAAAAAGATTAACAGTTATATTAATACCAGTACAACTTAATGCATGAAACAGAAAGAAAAACACATCCGCAACACATGACATAGAGATTTTGACGTGGAAACCCTGTAAGGGGAAAAACCACAGTGGGAAACCTTACCTACAATCAGATGATACTACTCCAGATAGTAAGTGAATACAATAATGGGGTCTGCACATACAGAAAGGCAACCGCCTAGAGATCACTGCTCAATCGCAAAATAGGAGTCACACTGACTACACAGTTGGATGGTTAAATCCAATAACAATGTACTGCTTTAGTACAACATCTACAATGTTGGATTCAGTACCGGTGTAAGCTCTGTGCATGAGGACCAAATACCTTCATGACCTTTAACAACCTTTCTTCAACCTTCAGATGATATCTGCGTGATTCGCACAAGGATCTGCTTATTTTCTCTCTTCACAATGATCTTCAATATTTGCACATTCACACATATTTCTTCCAAATAAGATCTTACAATTATTTATACAAAACCCAAGACCTCATCATTAGGTCAGCTCCCTATAGATATTACATTTACAAAATAAGTCTTGATGCAATACAATAAGTCGGCCTTAATACATTTACACATTATCCAATCAATAATTCATTTTCAAAACTTGTCGTGTTGATCTGAAACATGATATCTTGTACCGGTCCATAACCTAGACCTATCTGTCGGTTAAGGCAAATATGTGAACCCGATTAGTCCAATAATAAAAGCACCAAATGTAAACATCCAATCCATGTCTTTGATATAACCAAATGATCTCCAAATGATAGCAAGTCATCATCAACTTCCTGAGCTGCGGGTGAAACATATACCGGTGATTGTGCATAAGCCAATATCCATGTCGGGACTGCAATGTGTCGGTTCATCAACAAACCAATATAACCAGAGTGTCAAATCAACAATGTAGACCTCCAGAAAGATAAGTGTTGACATCAATGATAAAAGCAATGCAACATGATGAAGTCATCCATAATACCAACAATCTCCCCCTTTGGCATTAATGGCAACACTAGATGGAAAAACATCTAAGTGCCAAAAACAGAGTGCCAAATACCAACAATCTCCCAAAATAGATCAATACAAAGTTTTGTACCAAAAATAGAAACAATATAACCAAAACAAAAATACATCTCTCCCCAATCTTCAAAGTAGAATGTTTTTCCGTAGACATCCCTCCCCCTTTGACATCAAATGCCAAAGTAGTCAAGAATCAAAATTGGAACATAACATAGAGCTAACTACTCCCCATGAGCAGTAGCTCTCCTTCATCAAAACCGGAAAAAGATTTTTCTATTAGTTCTTGTCAGTTTGATGTCAATCTTCATCATTCAAGTCTCTATCAGTGGGGTAATTATCCCAAACTTCTCTTTGAGATATTCAACTATTTCCTTAGACAAAGGCTTTGTAAATATATCTACAATTTTCTCTTTAGCATTCACATAAACCATTGTCACTTCATTAAGAAAATTATACTTAATAGAAACATGCTTTGTTTTAGAGTGAAATACTGGATTCTTGAATATATCTATTGCTGCTGAATTATCACAATAAATAATTACCGGTTCTTTGTATTTTACCTTGATATCCTTCAACATTTGCTTGATCCATAATACTTGAGTGCAATTAGTTGTTGCTGCAACATATTCTGCTTCTGCTGTAGATAATGATGTACAAGTTTTCTTCTTGCTGATCCATGAAATTAATCTTCTGCCAAGAAAGAATGTACTGCCAGTGGTACTCTTTCTGTCATCCATGTCTCCTCCCCAGTTTGCATCTGTATATGCACATAACTCAAAATTGTCATCCTTAGGATACCATAAACCAAGATTTGTTGTGCCTTGTAGGTACCAAAAAATCCTTTTTACTACAATTTCATGATTTTCTTTAGGATTGCTTTGAAATCTTGAAACAATACACACTGCATTAATTATATCAGGTCTGGTTTGTGTCAAATATAGTAATGCTCCAATCATAGATTTGTACCTTGTCAGATTTATAGGAGCCGAATCATCCTTTAATGTCAATTTATCAGTTGTAGTCATAGGAGTGCTTATTGGTTTGGACTTTTTCATTCCAAATTTCTTCAAAAGTTCCTTCAAGAATTTTTTTTGACATATGAATATACCTTTATCTGTTTGAGAAATATGCAAACCTAGAAAAAAATTTATCTCTACAATCATAGACATTTCAAATTCTTTATGTATCTTGTTAGCAAAGTCTTTACATAACCCTTCTTCTCCTCCAAAAATGATATCATCCACAAATACTTCAATAACCAAAATGTCATCATTGGTAATTTTGTAATACAAATTACTGTCAGCATTACCTTTTGTGTATCCAAGCTCTAGAAGATATTAATCCAGTCTAGCATACCAAGCTCTAGGAGCTTGCTTCAATCCATATAAAGCTTTCCTTAACCTGCAAACCATATCCTTATCATCTGTTAATAAAAATCCATTGGGTTGTTCAATCTAAACTTCTTCTTCAAGATCTCCATTAAAAAATGCACATTTTACATCCATCTAATAAACCTTATAGTTCTTGTGAGCTGCAAATGCACAAAATAGTCTTACTCCTTCAATTCTGGCTACCGGTGCAAAGGCTTCATTATAATCAATTCCTTATTTCTAAGAATAACCTTTACAAACTAATCTTGCTTTGTTTATGATTACTTCACCATCTTCATTAAGTTTATTTCTAAATACCCATTTAGTTCCAATTACATTTTTGTCTTCGGGTGGGGGAGCTAATGTCCAAGTATTATTCTTTTCAATCTATTCTAATTCATCTTCCATTGCTTTTATCCAATGTTTATCCTGACATGCTTCAACAAGTGATGCTAGTTCAACTTGAGAAATTAAACATACCTCTTCATTTGCCAATCTTCATCTTGTCATAACATCTTGACTTTTATTTCCAATTATCCGATTTTCTGAATGATTTAATGTTGCATACTTGGGTTTATTCTAATTTCCACTTACAGGTTGTTGTTCTTCAGTCACAGTTGAGTTTTTTGATGATGCCAGTGTGACTGGTTCTTCATTAGGTTCTATTGCAATCCATGCCGGTTCATTTATAATCATTTCTACTACTGGTTCAGAACCTACAAATCTTGATTCTCCTCTAAAATGTTCATCTATCTTCACATTAGTGCTTTCAATGATTTTCGGCAATCTTTTATTATAACATCTATATGCCTTGCTTCTAGTTGAATAACCAAGAAATATTCCTTCATCACTTCTAGGATCAAATTTTCCAATAGACTCATCTCTCTTAATATAGCATTTGCTTCCAAATATTCTGAAATATTTAAGAGTAGGAATATGACTGAACCATAGTTCATAAGGGGTCTTACCAGTTTCACCTTTGATGTGAACTTTGTTGAAAGTATAAACTATTGTATTCACTGCTTCTCTCTAGTACATATGAGGTAGATTTACATCCATCATCATGGTTCTTGTTGCATCCAGTATAGTTATGTTCTTGTTTTCTGCAACTCCATTCTGCTGGGGTATCAAGGGTGCTGATAGTTGTCTTTTGATTCCATTCTCTTCATAGTATGCATTGAATTCCCTAGATGTAAATTCTCCTCCTTGATCAGATCTCAAACATTTGATTTTCTTGTCGGTTTCATTCTCTACCATTGCCTTGTATATCTTGAATCTTCCAGAAGATTCTGATTTTTCCCTGGGAAAAGTAACCCAACATGTTCTAGAATAATCATCAATTATTAGCATAAAATATCTATCACCTTGAGGACTCATTGTTCTTGCTGGGCCACATAAATCAGTGTGAATTAAATCAAGAATATTATTGGATTTCTCATAAATGCTCTTAAATGTTGTTCTAACTTGCTTTCCCATTTGACATTCCTTACATACCGGATTATGAGGTTTCACAATCTTAGGTAAATCCCTTACTGCCTTAGTTGAACTGATATTTACAATGCAATCAAAATTCACATGAGAGAGTCTTTTATGACATAACCAATTTTCATCAATCTGAGCAATCAAACATGTCTTATCACTTGTATTCAAATGAAAGATATTAGCTTTAATCTAATTACCAGTTGCAATCTCCAATCTAGTTCTATTCATGATTTTTCATTTTTCCTTCTTGAATTGTAATTGAAATCCTTTTCCCACTAACTGACCAACACTCAAAAGATTATGCTTTAAACCTTCAACATAATAAACATTGTTAGTATTATGCTTACCATCCAAAGATATAGTGTCTCTTCATTTGATTAAACAAGCTTTGTCATCTCCAAATCTTATTAGACCTCCATGTCATTCCTATAATGATAAGAATATTCTTTTATCACTAGTCATATGATGCAAGCACCCACTATCAATGATCCATTCATCCTTTTCTTCAATTTTTTCTACTAATGCTTGCTCTACCAGTTTGACAATAGGTTTGGATTGATCTTCTTTTAATGCAACAAATGCCCATCCACTATCTACTGGATCTTCATTAGAGTCATCTGTAACACCTTCATCTGCATAGTAACATGACTTATCTTTGTTTTTCCTAAATTTATATCTTTGATATTCAGGGTTAGGTTTATATGTTCTTTTTGCCTCCTCTCTTAGTCTTGAATATCTATCAGGACACCTCGATGCCATATGACCAACTTTATTGCAATTAAAACATTTGAAAGGTGCTTTACCTTCATACTTACTTCCTGTTGGATCTTTAGGCATCTTCCTTGCAAATAGCGCTTCAAGTTCTTCAAGTTCTTCATTTTCTCTTCTGATATCTTCAAGTTCTTTTGCATAAAGTTATTTCCAATCAGATTTGTCAGATGATGATGATGATGATGATGATGATGATGATGATGGTGATGATGATGATGATGATGATGATGATGATGATGATGATGATGATGATGATGATGATGATGATGATGATGATGATGATGCTTTGAAGGCTATATCAGTCTTGACTATAGCAACAAGACCAAATTCTTCAAGCTCAAATGCTGAAAGTTTTCCAACCAAAGTATCTCTAGATATTGATGTATTAGGAATTGTTCTCAACTCATTAATAGATGTCACTTTTATTTTGGAAGCCGATGGAAAAGCTCTTAAAACTTTAGAAACAATTTTATCTTCACTTAAAGATCATCCACAACATTGTATTCCTAAAACAATTTCAGTAACTCTTTCCATAAATGCACAAATTCTTTCATCCTCTTCCATTTTTAAATTTTCATACCTGACCCGGTAACATTCCAATTTTGTAATTTTGACAATGGAATCTCCTTCATTCAATGTTTCAAGTTTATCCCAAATAGCTTTTGTAGTAGATCTGTCTAATAATCCAATGATTTGTTGATCTGATAATGTGCTCAGAAGTGCTTCTCTTGCTTTGCAATCATTCTCCAAGTCTTTAGCCAAGGTCAGTGGATTAGGGTTATTCTGATTAGGAGAAACATAGCCATTCTTTGTAACATCCCATATATCTCTTCCAATGTAGTTCAGATGTGTTTCCATTCTGATCTTCCATATACCATAGTTAGTTCCATCAAGTTTAGGACTGTTCTTCCTGAAGATATTTGCTTCCATAGGATCTCCTCAAGATGTTAGGCTTCTATAAAAAGAGGACGAGGCTTTGATACCAATTGTTAGGAACTGGGAAGGACAACTAAGAGGGGGGGTGAATCAGTTGTCAATAAATTATAACCCAAAATAAATTATTTCAACTTAAAACTCAGTGTCGGTAAAATAGATTAACAACTATATTAATACTGGTACAACTTAATGCATGAAACAGAAACAAAAATACATCCACAACACATGACATAGAGATTTTGATTTGGAAATCCTGTAAGGGGAAAAACCATGGTGGGAAACCTTACCCACAATCACATGACACTACTATAGATAGTAAGTGAATACAATAATGGGGTCTGCACATGCAGAGAGGCCAACCGCCTAGAGCTCACTTCTCAATCACAAAATAGGAGTCACACTGACTACATAGCTGGATGGTTAAATCCAATAACAATGTACTGCTTCAATATAGTATCTACAATGTTGGATTCAGTACCGATTTAAGCTCTGCACATAAGGACCAAATACCTTCAAATGATATCTGCATGATTCGCACAAGGATCTACTTATTTTCGCTCTTTACAATGATCTTCAATATTCACACATTCACACATATTCTTCCAGATAAGATCTTACAGTAATTTATACAAAACCTAAGACCTCATCATTAGGTCGACTCCCTAAAGATATTACATTTACAAAATAAGTCTTGATGCAATACAATATGTCGGCCTCAATACATTTACACATTATCGAATCAATAAACCATTTCCAAAATGTGTTGTGTTGATCTGGAACATGATATCTTGTACCAGTTCATAACCTAGACCTATCTATCGGTTAAGGCAAATATGTGAACCCGATTAGTCCAATAAGTAAAATACCAAATGTAAACATCGAATCCATGTCTTTGACATAACCAAATGATCTCCAAATGATAACAAGTCATCATCAACTTTCTAAGTTGTCAATGAAACATATACCAATGATTGTGCATAAGCCAATATCCATGTCGGGACCACAATGTGTCGGTTCATCAACAAACCAATATAACCAGAGTTCCAAATCAACAATGTAGACCTCCAAAAAGATAAGTGTTGACATCAATGACAAAATCAATGCAACACATGATAAAGTCATCAATAATACCAACACTTCTCACCTTTTTCCTATGAGTACAAAACTCTTTGTATTCTGGAAATTAGGAGAGACATAGCTATCTTGGAAAAGGATATTAGAGAGCTTTAGTCTGATGTCCTTTTTCTTTGCTTTTGACATACTATGAATCATGACGGTAATAGAAAAGGGATATGAATTTTTATGGTACTTGGAAAAGAAAAAGTGGAGGATTTTGATTTACTCTCTTGTTATTTTCATTTTGTAGAAGGATAGAGAAAGTTGCCCATTTTTCATCAATCAGAACTAATCACCATCTAATTGGTTGGTCAACTAATAGTAGGCAAGAGAAAATGAACCTATTTAGAATAGTAGGGGGCCAGAGTAACACTAAAATAGTTCTAGAATTGAGCTAGAAAAATAAGGTCAAGGCTATGTCACCAATCTCTATTGTAAGTGATGATAGAAAAAATGGACATTTCATGTCGGCTATCCAAATTTAGACGGCTTTGCCACCTCTTTCTTGTGGGTACACAACTCTTCATATCATGGAAATTTTGAGACATATAGCTATTTCATAAATGAATATTAGAGGGCTTTAATATATTGTCTTTTTTCTTCGTTTTTGACATACTATGAATCATGATAGTACTAAGAAAAAGATATGAATTATTATGGTATTTGGAAAGGGAAAAGTGGAAGGTTTTGATTTAACCTCTTGTTATTTTCATTTTTGAGAAGGATAGACAAAGTTCATAATGTTTTATAATAGTATAATCTAAAAATATTTATATTTAATTAAAACATTTATGTTATTCTTTAATAATAATATATAATTCATTATTTTTGTGAATGTGGAGAAGCATTTTATAATGGTAATAAAGGATGGAGTCTAATGATATGAGTGCGTTAACAAAAATCCTAATCTTTTACTTTAATTTTCACTACTTACATGTTATATTAATATTTTAAAATAAAATAAATTAGTAAATAGAATACCTCCAAATTGATATTTCTTAATTTTTAGATAGATACATTTAAGCTATCTATACTAGTTATTTAAAATGAATTTAATATGATTAACCATTTTCATTGTAAAATATATTTGTATGGATTTGTGTCACCATTCATGAGTTTTGGTAATAAATTAACTCTTTTGAAAATTATGAGACATGTAGCAATTGTGGAAAAGGAACACGAGGGTTTTATTAGGTTGTCTCTTTTCTTTATTTTTGGCATACAAAGAAATCACAATGGTACTTGAAAAGGGATATGAATTATAATTGCACTTGGAAAGGGAAAAGTGGAGGGTTCTAATTTACTCTCTTGTTCTTTTCATTTTGGAGAATGATAGAGAAAGTTGATAAGTTTCTATAATAGTATAATCTAAAAGAATTTATATTTAATTAAAATGTTAATTTTTTTTATTAGATTGGGGAAGGGTCCCAACCCATTATACATACAAATAAAAAGCCATCAACCAAAAAGAAAAAGACGGTCCTAGAGATTAAGCTTACCAACTATACTAATGTAGAGTTTATAAACTATTCATAAAATAACTGATACTACCAATGTTTAGAAATAACCTAGAAACATCTAACAACAAAAAAAAAAAAAAATAGAAAGAACAAAAGGGGCACTAAGAAATAGAGCCTTATTATTTAACTCATTAATAATATATTTTATTTTAGTTGTCAATGAGAAGCATCATACAATGGTAATAAAAGAATGGAGTGTAATGACATGAGTGAGTTAACAAAAATCCTACCTTTAACTTTCACAACTATTTACATGTTATAGTACTATTTGATAATAAAATAACTTTTAAGCTAATAAAATACCTCCAAATTGATCTCTTTACATTTTTAAAATAGATGTATTTGTAGCATTGTAAATTGTACACCCTTAATTGGGGGGTACAATTTCACGCTTAGGTTAGCACTTATTGTAGTGTGTTCAATTTTGCATGTTAAATTCCCTTTAAGAATTTAATTAAATCTAAAGTCCTCTTTTATCACTCCACGCATTATAAAATTGAGCCCTTAACTCTAAGTGTGCCCCTTTTTATTTGTCCTTTTAATCAATTAATTCATCAAAGCTCTAATTAGGTCCGATTTCGATCTTCAAGGCCCGATTTCTCATATCTAAACATCTTAAATTGTTGCACCCACTTGGGAATCACCTTATAATAATAATACCTTGTATCCCTAGAAATTTGGAAAAAAGTTGATAGGACCGGTGTGAATAACACTGGTCCAACATGGGAATAGTGTGAATCACACCGGTCCCAACTTTTTTTCCCAAAATTTTGGGATCATGTTATGGTAATATTATAATGTTTAAATCCCACTTGGTGTGAAAATATATCAATTATAAGTTGGTATTCTGGTGATTTTCATTTATGAAATCCCTATATAAGGCATCCCCCTCAATTTATTTTTGATACAATCATATCATATGCAAGCATTATCATCAATTGAAGAGAAAATCTAAGTCAAGAAGAAGCAAACTGCACCAAGACATATTCAACTTATGTTTCAATTATAATTTCATGATAGATTTTGTGTTGTTTATCATGTTATTGAATCAACACATGAAGGACTTATCCTAAGAGCATTGCATCACCTATAGAAGGTATAATCATCTACATTCAAGCATTTCAATCCCTTGCCCTCAAAAGGCAAGATTTTCCATTAATTCAATTAAATTTTAATTTCTCTTTTAATTAGGGTTGATTCCAAACCAAGGGTTTGATCTATGGAAAACCCCTATCCACAACACAATTTCCCTTCTTTTTGTGTGTAGGTGGCAGATTTGAGAGTCATATAGGTGGGAAAGGACTGAGGAAACTGAGACAAAGTTAACTTCCTTTTGAAGAACTTTTGAAGACACCCCAAGACCATAGCACTACAGAGGGACTAGGGTGCTAGGGGAGGACTAGGGTACCCATTGCCCTGGTCTCGATAATTTCTTTTAAATTTTCAAGTATGGGCCCTGATCCTCTGCTATTGCTCAGATCTTAGCTTTTAGCTCTATTGGATTTTTGCAAGAATCCGTTTGCATCATTGCATTTCAATTTATCATTTTTGATATCAATTTACTACTTTAAATTCAAAACCTAATTCAAACACAATTCCACTCAAACAAAAATGGAAATAGGACTTCAATCATCATTCAACCCTCTTCTTAATAAAATTAAGGTTGGATCTATTGAGGATTCAACCTCCTTTTAATGTATTGGTTAATTTGTCTAATTGGTGGTCTTATCCTAATTGGTGAAACCCTAGTTCCAAATTACACTATTACATTTTGGTGAACCCAACATCTTTCATGCTTAATTCTGATTTATGGTCTTAGATATAATTGTTTATGCATTTTAAACTTTAAATATGCACTGAAAGATTGAATTTCTAATTGAACTACACAAATTTAGAGGTTGAATTCACAAAAACCCTAATTTATAATTCTAAAATTATCTTGTGGGTTGCATAAATTTTCAGGTGTGCTTTTAGATTTAGATACATTCATTTCATAGCTTTATTTAAAAGCAAAATACAAAATAATCTTGTTTTATGCATCTTGTGTGTTTGCATGCTTTAGATCACTTCATTGCAAAAGGTAGAGTTTCTTTTCAAAAATGTCAAATTACTCTTTGCACAATACTATCATGCCTTTTATAATCTATTTTCTTATGATGACTATCATTTCAAAGAAGTATATAGTAGAGAAGAACTTGAGGAGGCTCTTGGTTGTTTCCTTTATCATGTCCTCTAAACCATCCTTTTGTTAAAGGTTAATCAACATAGTGTGTATGCCATTTAGTAGTTATGACCAAGTGAGGTGATGGATTAAACTCTTGATGACTTCTTTTTTTCCTCTAAATCTCCAACAATTCACAAGGATATTATCATGCATGACAATCCATTTTATGAACCTTTACCTTTTATGAATTCTATGTTGGCAATTTGGAGGAATTGATTATATGGTGCATTGATGTCAACACTAGCTACTTTGGTTGTTTACCGGTATCTGGTTGGTCCCGGTAGTATGTTTGGTTTCTAGTTGGTAAGATCATCTTGATCTGGTATACTCTGGTATGCTTTGGCTTATGGAATTGGCTTAGATCTTCTATTCATGCTACTCAGATATATGTTCAGTCATTTGGTATTAATTTAGTGATCGGATGCTATCTTATATGCTGGTAAGCCTAGTTTATTGATCCGGTGAGGGTTTCACCGGCAGAGATTTGTTGAAGATCTTTTGATACTATATATTAGTGTTGTTGGTGCGGTATCTAGGAGGGATTCAGGATGCTAATGGTGATCATGTTTAAGCATTGACTGATTGGGATAATTTCTTTAGCGTGTGAGGACCTAAATTGGGTCTAGTGCTATCTAGGTTATGGATCATCTAAATGTAACGTGTTGTTTGGACTTCTTGATGTGTGTCTCAAATGACTTATGGGTTGGATGATATTTGTTTGGTCTCAAGCCGACATGTTTTATAATTATGTAATAGGTTTTATTGTCTGGGTGGCCGACCTAATTGTTTAAGGTCGAGGGTTTGTATATATATGTGTATGATCTCATTGTAGATCATGGTATACAAGCGGATAATGTAATAATCATTCATACAGAGGATTTGGTCGAGAATAGGTGATCGATTTGGGTTTATGCAAGAGGTTTAAGACCTCTGGTATTAAGCTTAACTAGAACTTTATTTAGGTATAGGAGATTCTCTTATTGCAGTTCATTCTTCCTTCCGGATTATAGTATGGATTTCTTATGTAGTCAGTGAGACTCCTTTTGTAATGAGTAGTGTGCTCTAGGTTGATGGCCTTCCTGCAATTGCAAGCCCCTCAATTTGTAATCACATACTTATTGCAGAAGTATTATCCGACTATGGATAGGCTTTCCACCATGGTTTTTCCCTTTACCGGGTTTTCCATGTACAAATATTGGTGTCATGTGAATGGTATCTATTCTCTAATTGTTGCTTGTGCTTAATTGGTATATATGCTATTTTGGTAATTGACTTATGTATTCTGGTATTGATCTTATGAACTCTGATAATAAAGTTTTAAATGTTTAAGGTTCTGGTAATCTGGTGACAACTAATTCACCCCCCCCCCTCTTAGTTGTCCTTTGGTTATTTGAACTGTCTAACAATTGGTATCAGAGCTTTGGCCCTCTTTGCAGAAGCTTAACTGGTTGAGGAAGATCCTATGGCAACTAATAGTTCAAGTTCATCTAGTTCATCTCCAGTTGCCTTCTGGAGGGAAATTCCTAGGCTTAATGGAACAAATTACAGAGTATGGAAGATTTGGATGGAGACTCATCTAGGATGTCTTGGTAAGAAAATCTGGGAGATCACTGAGAATGGTGTAACCCCTTTTAATCTGACATTTGGCAATCCTCCTCTGAAAAATTTGGATAAGGAGCTTGATAATTATTGTAGAGATAGAGAAGCCCTCTTGTGTGCACTTTTTGATCAGCAAGTAATGGGATTGACTAACAAATATACAGCAAAATCTATATGGGATAAGTTGGAGACTCTAAATGTGATGATATGATGAATCGATAATGATCTGGTCAATTACTGAGAGGGGGGGTGAATTAGTAGATAGAAAATAAACTAAACTTTCACCAAAATTAATCCCAACTCATAAACAACTTGTTAGACTAACTAGTTTAGACACTACCATAAACTGTAACTGTACTATCAAGCTTACTGGTTGACTAAAATATCAATATAACAGTGTAACAGATCTGAAAATCAGATACCTTTTAACCAAAATATCAAACCACTTTACTAACATTTGTAATAGCTCATTTCAAATCACTTTTGGTCATCTACACATGTCTTAGTGGTTTTACCAGTTAAACATATTAACCATATCAAAAACACACACAAAATCATTCACCAATTGACACAATGATTTTTGAGGTGGACACCCAAATGGGAAAAACCACGGTGGGGATGAATACCCACAAGTATTCTAAACTCTTATGAAGTTCGCCCTATTAGGAGCCAAGCCTTGTTAGAAGCTTTACAAAAATGTCATGTTAGGAACAGATCCGGTTAAGACCACCCAGTTAAGGGATTCACTACAATACCCTATTAAAGGAAATACTCTATTAGGAGTAACCTCAGTAGAGGATTTCAAATCCAAACTAATGAATCGCCTGGTTAGAGGATTTAGACATCACCAAGCTTGTTAAAGCTTACCTAGCTAGGAGATTTAATTGTTATAATTGTTAGAGAACAACAAGGTCTTGCTGATCTGGAAATAGCACTGCTCTTCTTAATCAAATCCTTTTAAGCTCCTATTTGTCTTTGTAATACCCTAAAATTGGTCATCTAAACCATGGGCCCCTAATCTCGACAACGTCACCAAGGTCCTAACCAAAGGCAATTAAATAAATCTTAAGCACACAATTAATTCTTTAATCATCAATGTCACATGACAAAATTAATCAACCTTGATATTAATTAAATATTTATTTAATTAATTGATCATTCCAAGTAAATCATTTTAAACAATTATCTTATTTATTTTATTAAATATCCTAGCATATTTAATTAAATAAATCAATTTGTCATTAAATCATAAAAAAAAAGGAATTAATTTGAAAAATAAATTAAAATTGCCATAAATCTTCAATAAAGGAAACAAATCAAGAAAGAGGAATTGGAAATTATTTGCACAAATCATCAAAAAAGAAAATAAATCAAAAAAGGAATTAATTGACCAAAAAACAATTAAAAATTGAGAAAAGAAATCAATTGGGGATAATCTTGAAAAACAAATAAAAATGTGATAAATAATCTCAGAGAAAGGAATTAAAACAATTAAATATTAAAATTGAATGAAATAGAGAATAAATCACTTTTTTTTTATTTTATCTTAATTTTAGTTCAATTTCCTTTAAAACTAAGAAAAGTATCCAATCACATCAATTCACCTGGATTTTGTTTCCTCTTGGAAAATCTTGACTGCTCATCATCATTTGATCTCAACCTTTGGTTTCTTTCTGAATTTTCTATAAATTGAAGGTCTCATGTCTCATTCAAAAACAAAATCTTGGAGAATAGATTGTTATTATGTTGTTTTTGCCCTAGGTTCATTAATATTTGTGCATTCATATATTCATGTATTAGTTATTGCATACATATTTACATCATTTATCTCATTTATTTCTTAAATCATGTTAGATTAATCTTGCATTCATCTAGCTTAATTCATGCTCATATATATTTAAAAATCCTGTGTTTAGGTGTTGTCTAGTCACTGGATATCTTAGCAATCTAAGAGCAATCTAAACTCGCATCTACTAGAAGGCCATGGGTCACTTTCTAAAGGTTTTATTATTCGTTGATTATTGATTTACTAACCATGCATCTAATGACTTAATTGAAGTGTTGTGTATTCCAGATATAGATACAAGTCAACTTTTCAAACACACATTTTTGGCACCCTCCGTGGGGCTCAAAACCACGACTACAATATTTCTAATGTTTCTTGAACAAATTTAATGTTTTTTTTTTATAACTAATAAACATGTGTTAAATTTGCAAATAAAAATCTTTCTTTTTGCTTGTTGTTCTGTGACAGTCAAAATGGTCTCTATTTGGAAGGCATAACTTTTTATTGAACCATTGGATCTAAGCCAATTGTTGATATGTTGTTGAAAACCAAGTTTTCTACAGTTTCACTGAAGCGATTTTCCTAAAAATATTTGGTTTGAAAGTTAGGAATGAGAGAGTGCAGTACTATCATTTTACTTATTCTTCTGTGATAGTCAAAAATGGTCTCTGTTCGTAGGGAATAACTTTTTATTTAACTGTTGGATCTAGCCCAAAGTTTAATATGTTTTGTAAAGTCAAGTTGTCCACATTTCCACTGAAGAGATTTTCCAAATTATTTCTGGTTGAAAAGTTATAAATGACAGAGTGCAGTACTATCAAAACTGTAATAACTAGGATAGTCATAAAAAATGGAAATTCTTGTTAGATTAGTTTAACTTACAGTTTGCATGATAAAGTTATCTTTTGATGATTTTTTTTATGTTATTTTGGAAACTAATTTTGGGCTTTTAATGTTTGCAAGTCCGCTTGACAAAGAATTTATCAATCAAACATACGCTTATCAAAGAATAAAAACAACATGACTACTGATGCGTTGTTTTTGTAGGTTGCCTAAAGAGAATCAACCAGACATCGTGTATTATTTAAATTCATTTTTTTTAGGCACCTAACTTGCTATCTAGTTAATGAACAAATCTATTTTTTGTGTTTTCAGAAAAATCTGAGAGGTAGGAGAGTATACTCTTGTCTTTTATAGACAATCAGAAATCTAGACCCTCGAAGCTTTTTTCTAAGTTTTGAGATTTGTGTACCTTTAGCAGGCCTATCACAATGCAAAAAAGTAATCACCTTGTGAGAATGACCCAAGTGAGTATAGCTAGACCTGAGCATTCCAACTCACAATAATAAATAGGCCTCTAGTAACTAAAGTCTCAGAGGATGGGATTATTTGAGTTTTCTCTTTGAGATCTCTCATATCAAGCATTTTGTAGGGCCTTGCAGTCTTAATCACATTTACGTGAGTACAACTTGTTTTGGTACCTTGTTGGGCTATAGGCCTCAATCATGCTTGCATGACTTCAAGGGGTAATTTCAAATGGAATTCTTGACTAAGAACTATAAGATTAGAAGCTACCTGATTCACCTCCGAAAGGTTGTTAATCTTTGTGCAAGAGAGATAGTAACTCTCCCAAGACACTTGCCATATCATGCCCCCATTAGCATTTGGAGTCGGCTAATACGACATTGAGAATCCATTGCATGAGACTTAGCGGTCATATTCTTATTAGCTATTGGGTGTGTACCTAATTCAGCAAGCAAAGGTTTTCTTCTCTAAGCCAACTTCCATAGGGTTAGCGTGTTGTGATTGAATTATTATATATCTTGTGTGCTTTATGTGTTTTCATCCCTGAAACTGAAATTGAAACAGTAATATTAGAGAAAACAAATCAACAACTTAGTGATAAACTTTGTTCGTTTCCAAATTGGTCTCCGTCAGTCATCAAAAACTTAGTCCTTATCAAAAACTGGTCTATGTCAGTCATTAAAACTTTGTCTATTAGAATCTTGTCTTTGTCCAATCCTCTATCGTATGAATTCCTGATCTTGTCAGTCAAAATTGCCTAGATCAATCTACAATGAGCATATAACTAGTTATCATCCTCTTGAGCATAAACAACCTTGATAGTGTACCCCTGTAGTTGCGTTACACAATTTTGTCGATCATCTTTAAGCTAGTTCAAACAACATCTTATCAAACCTAAGTTAACTTAGATAACGTCTTAAATAGGATAGATCATTCCCGAAACCAGACCAGATCTTAGTAACTTCTTTTAATCACTACCTTAAACGAATAACTAGCTACAATTTGATCTTGACTTCTATAACACATCTAGCTCTCGGTTCTGTCGGTTGTAAATGTCTGTTCAAACCAAAAGCTCTTCTAAATTCTAACAAAAGTAAGAATCCCATGGCTACCTTAGCTCCAATTCCCATGGCTACCTTGGCTCAAATGCTTCAAGATATCAAGAAAGAAATATATGACATGGAAATCCAACAAAACAAATCAATGACTCCAATTGAAAAACAAATGCATGATATCAAGAGTGAGAAACTTCAAGGAATGCTAAAATGATTATATGATTTGACAATCAAATACCAACAAATAATTGATGATCAAAAGCCAGATCTCAAACAGGATCACAAAACACCTTCACCAAAACAAAAATACATCTATTCCCTAGATAGACAGTTTACACCTTTGGGGCAATCTATTGAGTCAGCTTTGGAAGAGCTTCTTAAGAACAATCTTATCATATTGCCTAAAAAGACCACATGGGGATGTGTCGTTTTGAGTAGTTACTGTGCATATCATAGGCACAACAAACATAAGACTTCAATGTGTATGGAATTAAAACATAAGTTTCAAGATTGCATTGATAATGGTGTCATTGAAATTGAAGATCCTAATGACTCACCTAAAGAAAAAGAAGGAACTACTTCTAAGCATAATCAAAATCATGAACCTATGTCTACCAAGGCTCCATATGTAGCCTTCATCCCTTCCATGATGGTGTCATCTCCTTAAAACAATGAAACTTCTCATGTTTACCTTCAAGGTCTATCTCCTATGGAAATCCAAGTTAATACCAATATTGATACAAGTTCTTATAAAGATTTAAAAATCCCAGATCCCATGTCATCATGCACTCCAATTCCAAATATACCCACTCCAAAGAGTCCCACTCAAAATGCTTCCCCATCATGCCAAAATATGGAGATCTTCCAAGAATCCCCTACACTTATGCAAAATCCTATCCCTTCCTTAGAAGTGACTCAATGTCAAGAGGATAATTTGAAAATTGAAGAAACAAGTCCTATCATAAATCAAGATCAAGACACCAAAACTCCCCAATCCCATCTAATGATTGAAAAAGATCCTATTTCCCTAGAATCCCATGATGATCCCCTTATACCTTTCCATTTCTTCCAAGATGAGCCCCTTCCATCTCAAGAAAAAAACATCCTTCCAAAGCCCATTCCTAATCCACCTCCTAAGCAAGATCATGATGCCTCTTCCACCTTTTTAAACGATCCTATTCAAAATGAGGAGTCAAACACCCTTCCTACTCTATACAATGTTCCTCTTCCATGTCAAGATCAAAGTATCCCATTATCTCCTTGTCATAATCCTCCATGTTCACTTCATGATCCTATCATACCTTGCAAGCCACCTCCACCTCAAAATGGACTTGCCTCTAGCATTTAAACTAAGAAGAAACCCTTTGTTAAAAAGATCTTTCAAACCATGCATTATCAAAGAAAAGGGTTAGACATTCATGAACAGGGTATATTAGAACCCCCTAATATAAAAGAAAACCTTGATTATAATGGATACATTTCTCTCTCTCAAGATGTTGGTATCCCTCATAAATTCTACATTTCTCTAGTTAAATCCAAATATACGCTTTCCCCATCATCACTTCCATCCATTCTAGGTCCCTATATCCCTCCATCCCTTATGCAGGATCAACAAAGGCACACGTCTTTGAGTACCTTCCATCCATATAAAATACCTCCATATAATTCCTATCTATCCTCACATCTCCCTCCAAGCAATTTGGATGCCAAGAATAAAAGTCATAAGTCAAATAATCCACATGTATTCAAGGATCAACATGTCCCATCTAATCGACATGTCAAAACAAAGAAAAATAAAAATACAAAATGCCACAAAGGCCCACAAAGAAAGAAGAAAAGTTAAAATTTATATAGGTTCCTAAGGAACTTGTACAAGCAATGCACTCTAAGGAACTACTAAAGCATGAAAAATCAAAAACCATGTGGATGCCTAAGTGACTACTTGAAGCACAACAGTCTAAAGAAAAATCAAAATCAGCATCCAAAATTGTTGTTCCTCCATCCAAACCTTCTGAGTCTATTCCTCCATCACCTTCTTCATCCATTTTGGGTTCTTACGCCCAAAAATTTGTAACCTTTCCTCAAAGAATTAATGACCAGATGTCGAACAACTATACTTCCTGGGGAACTCGTTAGTCCATCCCCCACCCCCAGGTAATGGGAAATCTCAAAATCTGAGATTCACTTCTCTTCCATATGTCCACCATCCCCCAAGATGTGTGTTAATGTTGATCTTTCCAAGATTTCCATCTAGCCATACACAATTTTTCCAACATCCCATCCATTATCCAACACCTCTTTTTCACCCTTCCATCCCTCTTATGCAATCCTTGCCCTAGTTTCATTTCATTATCCTGCCAACATCTTTGAGCATACCTTCATAGCCATGGTCTATTGCAACTCATATTCTAAGGGTACCATCCAAAGAAGCAAGACATTGGGGTCCTTCTTCCATCCCCCCTAATGCCTCCATTATCTTAAAAAAAAACACAATAAAAAAAAAAACAAAGTAAAGAGAAATAATTTCATCCATGAGTGAAAACCACTTCTTGTGGCACCTTGGGCAAGTACCATGATGGAAACTTGGCAAGCAGGCATCATACGTAATCCATTATCCTTTTGCACTTTACACTGGGGGCAAGTTCCATCCATGTACATCCATCTATTATCCTTCTTCCTCCATTATCCTTCATCCTCCATTATCCCTCATTTGCTCTATCTACATTCATATCCCTTTTCCACCTTTGATCTTGTAGGGGTTAAGGATCTTTATAGGTTTTGTATGTCCTATATATTGCACTTTATCCAGACCCTTTATCTCCTATCCATTTCTTGCTTACATCCTTCATTACTCCCTTTTGATCTTGCTTATCATATCTGCCTCCTATACAAATCTATCCCTTGATCTTGATCAACACTATGGAAAAAATGCAAAAACATGTTTTCCACAAACCTCTTGACATGGCCACTTCTTTGGACAATATGGCTTTGTTACGTTGTATCCTTGCTTCGCTGCACTATATTCTTTCTTTGCATCGCTAAAATCATTTCTTTACATCACTAAAATCCTTGGTTTACATTGCTATATCTTGACCTTGTGCTTGGATTAATATTGTGAGAGAGTCCTTGAAAGCGTCTGCCATCGTTCGCTTATCCATTCATGTACTCAAAATCCCTTTTGTCTTGCTAGACACTAGGGACAAATATTAAAAATCCTAAAAATCAGAAAAAGTCCTAAAAAAAAAGGGGATCTTTGCCAAGTAGGTGAAAACCTAGCAAATAGGCATCTCTTGTACTCAAGCACTCCATCTATCAATGCAATGTTGTCATTTCCTCTTTCCTGTATCTTTGCTTTAGCTTGTACATATTTTAGTCACTTTTGTGACATCCTGGTTCATTGGAACCCTCATGACTTGAAACAGATCATTTTCCTAGTCTTAGGTTAATCGACAAAGCACTTTACATGTCCTTAGCAGTATCCACCAAGTCATCTTTACATCAGTGAAACTTGGTCATCCACTCCGAGTCATTCAATTGTCTCCTAATTATTATAGAGTTTTATCACTAAGTACACAAGCAAAACAACATTACTAAAAACAATCACTAAACTGTTTGAGATATGCATGAAAATATTCTCTGTGTGTTGTCTTTTATATTGGTTTCCAATTATTATCCCTTTGAGTAACTCAAGGAAGTCTATTGTGACTAAGAGGAGAAAGGATTGTGGGAATAATATTTTCTTTGTTTTCATCTTGTAGGAATGATTTTAATGATCTGAAAACATCTAATCAGTTGGGTGTCTGTGATAAGTGCCTTCACATTAAGGTGAAATCACCACACATACCTCGACTCCACTTATTTGAATTCTACAGGGAGGTTCCCATCATTTCTTTGTCTATTTTGAGGGAATTTCTTTATCATGCAATCCAGGTCCCTGCGAAATCTGTCCAAGGATATTAAAAAAAAAAGGGTCATTGTGGACAAGATAATTAATATTGCACATGCAAAGAAATAAACTCTATTCTGCTTGCTATGTTTGTAAAACGCTTAGTGATGAAAATTAAGCTTTTTAAAATCCAGTGACTAGGTTTCCGTTGCATCTCATTTTGCATCTCATCTTGCATTTCATTCTGCATCTCATGAATTTAGAGTGATTTCGGTATAATAACAATTCTCTCTTTATCTTCTGAATGAGAGTTGGAAGCTTCATCATTTCTCTGCTAAGTGATCTCTTTTTCATCATCATTTCTCCGATTGAGTACTTGTGTATTGAGACGTTAGTTGCATACATGAGCATCTTATATAGATCCATACATTCCATTTTATACTTATTTGCATTCATATTATTGCATGAAGAAAAATAAACATTTGCATTACTAGTTACTTATTCTCCTCATTTATTTGCATCATCATTTATTTGCATAAAAAGAAACAAAAATAAACACCCATATTCCATTTGCATTCATTCATCTATACTGAAAAGAAATGCATACATATAGAATAAATCATATAGAATAACATCTCATAATCAATCAACACAAGTATGATGAAATCAAATCAAGAGCTTGTAAATCGATTTTCCTGAGTCCATTTTCGGGATCAAAATTGAAATCTGATCTCAACTCTCTCATCGAAATTTCACAAAATTTGGACCACTTAGCGTTTTTCATCAAAAGCTCATTCTCTCTTCTAATTGTGCTCAATTTCTCATTAATCAACGTTGAATCTCAATTTAATTTCTATGCATCAACTTTGTGCTCAATTTCTCGCTAAAATTTCAAAAATTCCTTTGAATCAATTTGTGCTCAAACAACTTATCATCACTAAAAATTTCCTATCATCATGAACCCTTGCTATCTTTTGATTTTGCTCCCGAGGGGGCATACTCATGACCTTATGATCTCACATCTTCAAATGTCAAGAAAATTTTTAAATCTTCATCAAAACTTGAGCAAAAATCTTTTTCAACTAAAGAAAATCAATCAAATTCTTATCGCTAGGGGCACCTCAACTTCATTGCTTTATATCAAGTTGAGATCTCTTGATCATCTGAATCAAATCAATTTCTAGGGGCATATCAGTTTCATCACTTCAAATCAAGCTGATATTTGTCTTCATTTGAATCAATCTCTTAACATTAATCAGTTTCATCACTTTTCATCAAGTTGATTATTCGTTTAAACTCAATCAAGGGTTTAAAGAGTTTCTTTGATCACGTTCAATCTAAGCAAGTGTTCAATTTTATCACATCGAATCAAGCTGGATAGTTTATCTTCGCTCATCATATTGATCAATCAAGTTCAAGATCGATTTTTATCATCACTCACTGTATCAAGATCAATCAAGTACTAGATCAGTAAGATCTGCTTCTTGATCAATCAAGTTCAAGTTCGGTATCTATTGTTTTCTATTGTTCCTAGTTCAATCAAATTCAGGATCGGTATCGCTTTAATCAGACTTCATTCAGCTTCATCACTTCGAATCAAGCTAAACACCTCGCTCTTCATCTAGTTCGTGATCAATCAAGTTTAGAATGGGTATCTCCTAGACATCAACTACTCTTTGAACCAACGCGTTGCTTGCACATTAATTCAAAGAGGGGCAAATGTAATACCCTAAAAATGGTCATCTAAACCATGGGCCCCTAATCTTGACAATGTCAAGAAGGTCCTAACCAAAGGCAATTAAATAAATCTTGAGCACACAATTAATTCTTTAATCATCAATGTCACATGGAAAAATTAATCAACCTTGATATTAATTAAATATTTATTTAATTAATTGATCATTCCAAGTAAATCATTTTAAACAATTATCTTATTTATTTTATTAAATATCCTAGCATATTTAATTAAATAAATCAATTTTCCATTAAATCATAAAAAAAGGAATTAATTTGAAAAATAAATAAAAATTGCAATAGATCTTCAAAAAGGAAACAAATCAAGAAAGAGGAATTGGAAATTATAAGCACAAATCTTCAAAAAAGAAAATAAATCGAAAAAGGAATTAATTGACCAAAAAGGAATTAAAATTTGAGAAAAGAAATCAATTGGGGATAATCTTGAAAAACAAATTAAAAATTGATAAATAATCTCAAAGAAAGCAATTAAAACAATTAAATATTAAAATTGAATGAAATAGAGAATAAATCAGTTTTTTCTGATTTTATCTTAATTTTAGTTCAATTTCCTTTAAAACTGAGAAAAGCATTCAATCACATCAATTCACTTGGATTGTGCTTCCTCTTGGAAAATCTTGATTTCTCATCATCATTTGATCTTAGCCTTTGGTTTCTTTCTGAATTTTCTATAAATTTGGGCTCTCATCTCTCATTCAAAAAAACATCTTAGAGAATAGATTGTTATTATGTTGTTTTTGCTCTAGGTTCATTAATATTTGTGCATTCAAATATTCATATATTAGTTATTGCATACATATATAGATCATTTACCTCATTTATTTCTTAAATCATGTTAGATTAATCTTTCATTCATCTAGCTTAATTCATGCTCATATAAATTTAAAAATCCTTCGTTTAGGTGTTGTCTAGTCACTAGATAGCTTAGCAATCTAAGAGCAATCTAAAATCATATCTACTAGAAGGCAATGGGTTGCTTTGTTATGGTTTTATTATTCATTGATTATTGATTTAGTAACCATTCATCTAATGACTTAATTGAAGTGTTGTGTATTCGAGATACAGATACAGGTCCACTTTTCACAGACACAACCTTCACAACATTTTGGAGACACTCCTTCTAGTTCGGCAACAATCACACTACCACACTTAACCAAAATTGCGAACACAATTACAAAACAACTCATCGACCTTATAAGAAAATACAATAGGTTGGTAACACATCACAAAACCTAAGATCTCGTAGAGATTACAAACATATCGGTTCAAACATGACCTTTGGATTATATAGAAATCAATTGCACATAGTTCCAAACAACCTCAACCGCTCTTGGATCACCACTCATCTAATCATGTAACTCATCACGTGGTTTCCACTTCATGCTATGCACTTTCTCATTCCCAAGATAAACAGTTATTTTCACATGCTAAAATCACTTTGAAACTCATCACGTGCATCATGCATATGTGGAAAAATCATCTTTGATCACCATTTGATCATAGATCATCATAACTGATTCACCAAGCTCCATTGGTTAGGGTTTTGCATATCAATTGGTTAGGGTTATCGGTTGATCACTTTGCTTGAAATACGAATACCAGTTTACAACACTGCTTTACTACCGGTTGTAATACGACTCCATTACCGGTTACTGTTAACATCAATGACAAAATTATACTTCATCAATGCAATCTTCATGCAATGCCAACAATCTCCATTTTGGCATTGATGGCAATACAAATATCAATACCAACTTATTGTGATGATTGGGAGTAATGAACATACATAGGTTTAGGAATCCTGGTTTACATTTTTTGATGTACTCTCTTTCAACTGTATCTTCATGTCTTCAATTGGTAACTGGCTATAATTCTTCTCCCCATTAATCATACAATTCTTCACCACCTTTGACATCAATGCCAAAGTGAAAGTAAAACATACAATGTCATACTTCACTATTATACAACTAGCTGCTCCCCCTGTGGAGTTGCTCCACTCAACACCATTCCTTCTTCATGATTTCCAATAGGCTATGGGACTGATGTCTTCCACATCTTCTCAATGAATTTCATGTAGGGGTACAACCCCTAGCTTACCTCTAAGATACTCAAATGTCGCCTTAGGTATAGGTTTAGTAAAGATATCTGGAAGATATTTTTTTAGAAGAAACATGCTCCAGTGACACATCTTTACTCTTCACTTTCTCTCTCAGAAAATGATACTTCAACTCAATATGCTTGGTTCTTGTATGCAACACTAGGTTCTACGTAATGTTTATTGTACTGGTGTTATCACAGAAAATATTTACTGGTTCTGAGATTTTTGCCTTGAAACCTTCCAAAATATGTTTCATCTAGATTGCTTGAGTACAATTCATATATGCCGCAACTTATTCATCTTTTATGATTGATTGGGAGATAAAACTTTGTTTCTTGCTACTCCAAGACACAAGTCTACCTCCAAGAAAAAATACTCCTCTAGTTGTACTCTTCATGTCATCAACATTTCTCTCCCAGTCTACATCTGTATAGACTTTTAAATCAATGTCTCCTGCATATGGATACCATAATTCATAATCAATTGTGCCTCAAATATCTGAATATTCTTTTAGTTTCTACCATGTGTGTCTCCTTAGCACATTTTTGAAATCTAACAACTAATCCAATTGTATGAGCAATATCCAATCTGTTGTGAACAACATAATGTAGCTTAACTATCATTGACTTGTACTCCTTTTCATCCATTAATGCAGAATCATCCTCTTTTGACAGTTGAATTTGTAAACCTATAAATAATTTTATCTCTCCTACCAGAGACATCTCAAATTCACTTTTCATCTCATTAGAAAAGTCATCACACATGTCATCATTGCCTCCAAAAATGATATCATCCATAAATACCTCACTAACTAGTATCTTATCTCCTTCAGTGTTGAGATATATATTGTTGTCTTCACTGGTTCTCTGAAAACCTATCTTCACCAAGTGAGAATGTAGTCTTGCATACCATTCTCTTGGTGCTTGCTTCAGTCCATATAGTTCCTTGTGTAGTTTTCACACCATATCCTTTGCTTTAGTCAAAGCATAACCATCTAGTTGTTCAATGTATACTTCCTCTTCCAATGTTCCATTTAGAAATGTTTATTTCACATCCATCTGATATACCTTGAATCCTTTGTATGTTGCAAATGAAAGTAGAGTCCTATCTCCTTCCAATCTTGTAATTGGTGCAAGTGTCTTACCATAGTCTTCACCTTCTTCTTGTGCATAACCTTTGCATACCAGTCTAGCTTTATTTTTTACCACTACTCCATGTTCATTTAGTTTATTTCTGAATACCGATTTAGTACCTGTTGCATGATTGTTCTCCGGTCTCGGTACTAGTGTCCATGTATTGTTTTTCTTAATCTGGTCAAGTTCTTCTTCCATCGTCTTGATCTAGTGATCATATCCAAAAGCTTCCTTTGTTGTTATAGGCTCAATAGTGGAGATCATACAAGAATTATCTCTTAGTCTTCTTCTAGTTAACACACCAGCATCTTTATCGCCAATAATCTAATCAGGATTAGGATTGAGTCTAACATACCTTGGAATAACATGATCATGATCTCTAGGTTCTTCTTCTTCTCCACTTTCTTCATCCTCTATGGAATCTACCTATTCTGGTTGAACTGGTGTTGCAGTATTCATTTCACCAACTTCTGGCTTCACTGGTTCTGGTTCCAAAATTAGAATGTAAGGTTCATCTTCCTCCTTCTCCTTATTGATTTCTCTTGAATCTTCAAGAAACTCATCCACTTGGATATTAGCACTTTCATTGATCTTCTTTGTTCGGTTGTTGTAACATTTGTAAGCCTTTCTCTTGGTGGAAGAACCAAGAAATATTCCTTCAATCCTCTTAGCATCAAACTTACCAACATAATCACCTCTTTTGATAAAACATTTGCTGCCAAAAATATTAAAGTAACTAACATTAGGTGATCTACCATACTAGTATTCATAAAGGGTTTTATCCTTACCTCTTTTAACTAGTATCTGGTTCATTGTGTAAATAGTTGTGCTGACAACTTCTCTCTAGAATGTATGAGCTACACCTCCTTGAATTAGCATAGTCCTTGCAACTTCAACAACTGACTAGTTGTTCCTCTCTGCAATACTATTATGTTGTGGTGTTCTAGGTGTAGAAAGTTGCCTCTTCATTCCATTATCTTCATATTATCTAGTGAATTCCTCTGAAGTAAATTCACCACATTGATTAGTTCTTAAGCACTTAAGCTTTCTTCCACTTTCTTTTTCAACTAAGGCTCTGAATGCCTTAAACTTGCTAAAGGCTTCTATTTTCTCCTTCAATAATTTGACCCATATCATTCTTGAGCAATCATCAATAAAGATCATAAAATATCGATCATCTTGAATACTCCTAGTCCTTATTAGTCCACAGAGGCCGGTATGAACCAAATCTAGCAAATGTTCTATTGAGAAAGATTTTCTTTTGAACGTTAAGGATGTCATCTTCCCTACCTGACATTCCTTTCATAGAGCATTCACTGGTTTGTCCAACTGAGGTAAACCTCTTACTAACTTTTACAATGTTATCAAAATTTACATGACAAAATCTCTAATGCCAAAGCCTACTATCATCTACTTTTGAAATTAAGCAGCTATTGACTTTAGAATTTAGGTGAAACAAGTTACCTTTTTTTTTGTTTTCCAATTGCAATAAGTTCACCTTTATTTCCATATATCTTGCACATCCCATTCTTGAATTCCAATGGATAACCTATGTCATTGAGTTTACCAACACTCAAAAGATTGTGTTTCAATCCTTCAACCTAGTAGACATCATTTGCACTACTTTTACCATTCAAAGAGATGGTTCCCTTTCCTTTTACCATGCAGGGTGAGACATTCCCAAATCTCACAACATTTCCATCAAATTCCTTCAAAGTAAGAAACTTACTCTGATCACCAATCATGTGGTGTGAACAACCACTGTATATAATCCAATCATCAGAATTATCCATGCAAGAGACTAACGCCTTCTAATTTGATGTCTCTTCTTTAATATAAACAAATACAATGTCCTCATTTTCATCTTCTTTAGATTCCTCATTTGTAATTCCTCCATCCACTACAATAAGACAATCTCTTTTACCTTTTCCTTTGTACTTCTTATACTTTTCTCATTTTCACTCATTGTCTCCATTAGGACAGTTAGCTGCAATATGTCCAATCTAGTTACATGCAAAACATTTCAATGGTAATTTACCTCTATACTTACCGATACCTTTGGTTAACTACTTGGCCAACAATGCTTCAAGATCAATTAGACTATCTTCATCATCTACCTCTCTGTTGGATCTATACTCATGACTATAACTAGCTTCTTTGATTTTCCTTACCGGTGGGGTTTAAAATGAGGCTCTAAATGCAGATTCCGATCTTTGAACACTTCCATCAAAACTATTTAATTCAAATGTCATTAATTTACCAATGATGGAGTCAAGAGTTACCTTTGATTTATCAATAGACTTGAGTTCCTGAATGGCTGCAGCTTGGATAGCATAGACCAGTAGAAGGGTTCTCAACACCTTGCTAACCACTATGGTATCCTCCACTATACCACTAGAAATTTTGATCTCACCAAATATCTCCTTGATCCTCTGACCATACTATTGAATTTTATCACCTTCAACCATCCGCATATCATCAAATTTACCTCTCAGAAACTCTTCTTTGGCAATCTTAACATCCTCATCGCTGCTATAAATATCCTCAAGTTTCTTCCATACTTCATAACCAGTCTCCAATCTATGGACATCAACATACTCTGAAGCGGACAAGGAACTAATAATGGCAGCCAATGCTTGATTGTTCTCCTATTGTTCTTTCTTTTGATCATCTGACAAAATCCCACTAGGCAAGTTATATTTAGTAATAACATGTTCCTAATATTGACTTCCTAATCTCTTGATATAGATATTAATACTATCACTCTAGATTCTATAGTTTTCCCTATTGAATTTTGGACCTTCTTTCTTCATAATGTTCTCCTGGATCTTTACCTCTAGCTATTAGGCTTAAACACTAGAGGACTTGAAATACTCTGATACCAATTGAAGATATGATGAATCAATAATGATCTAGTCAACTACAGAGAGGGGAGGTGAATCAGTAGATAGAAAACAAACTAAAATTTCACCAAACTTAATCCCAACTCATAAACAACTTGTTAGACTAACTAGTTTAGACACTGTACCATAAACTGTAACTGCACTGTTGAGCTTACCGGTTGACTAAAATATCAATATAACAGTGTAACATAGCTGAAACTCAGATACCTTTTAACTAAAATATCAAACCACTTTACTAACACTAGTAATAGCTCATTTCAGATCACTTCTGATCATCTAAACATGTCTTAGTGGTTTTACCAGCTAAACATATTAACCATATCAAAAACACACACAAAATCATTCACCACTTGACACAATGATTTTTGACATGGAAACCCAAATGGGAAAAAATATGGTGGAGATGAATATCCACAAGTATTCTAAACTCTTCTGAAGTTCACCTTGTTAGGAGCCAAGACTTATTAGAAGCTTTACAAAATTGTCCCATTAGGAATAGATCCAGTTAAGGACCACTCGATTAAAGGATTGACTACAATACCCTATTAAAGGCAATACTCTATTAGGAGTAACCTTAGTAAAGGATTTAAAATCCAAAATAATGAATCACCTGGTTAGAAGATTTAGACATCACTAAGATTGTTAAAGGTTACATGGTTAGGGAATGTAACTATTGTAATTGCTAGAGAACAACAAGGTCTTGTTGATCTGGAAATAACACTACTTTGCTTAATCAGATCCTTTTAAGCTCCTATCTTCATTCACAACATTATGCAGACACTCCTTCTGGTTTGGCAACAATCACACTACCACACTTAACCAAAATTGGTAGCACAATTACAAAATATCTCATCGATCTTATAATAAAATATAATAAGTCGGTAACACATCACAAAACCTAAGATCTCATAAAGATTACAAACATATCGGTTCAAACATGACCATTGGATTACATAGCAATTAGCTGCACATAGTTTGAGATAACCTTGACTGCTCCTGGATCATCGCTCATCGAATGTTGTAACTCATCACATGGTTTCCACTTCATGCTATGCACTTGCTTATTCCCAAGAAAAATAGTTATCCTAATGCACTAAAATCAATTTGAAACTCATCACGTGCATCATGCATGCATGGCATAATCATCTCTGATTACCATTTAATCATAGATCATCATAACCAATTCACCAATCTCTATCAGTTAGGGTTATCGGTTGATCACTCTGCTTGAAATACTAATACCAATTTACAACACTATTTTACTATCGGTAGCAATACAACTCCATTACCAGTTGCTATTGATATCAATGGCAAAACTATACTTTACCATGAAATCTTCATGCAATGCCAACAAGACCCTACTATGAAGATTGCTAAACTTGATGGTTACTAGGTGAGATATGAAAGTTTGAAGATGGAAGAAGATGGAGGGATTACTGCATTTATGGAAAGGGTAAATAAATTTGTCATGGGAATTCAAATTTGTGGTGGATCTTTGAGTGAAGATGAAATAGTTTCGAAAGTTCTGAGAGCTTTATCGTCATCTTATAAGATGAATGCTACTATGATTAATGAATTGAGAAAAATGGCAAATACTTTTGTCAATAGGGATACGTTGGTTGGGAAATTATCTTCTTTTGAGCTTGAAGAATTTGGATCTTCTAGAGCTATGAAGACTAAACCTTCTTTTCATGCATTTACATCATCAATCGACAATAAAGATTGGAAATCTTTGTATGCAAAGGAATTGGAAGATATGAAGAGGGAAGATGAATAATTTGAGCAACTTGAAGCCCTATTTGATAGAAGAGTACCTAAAGGACCGATAGGAATTAAGTATGAAGGAAAATCACCCTTTAAATGTTTTGCATGTAATAAGATAGGTCATTTTGCATTTAGATGTCCTGAAAGGATTTCAAGATTTGAACAAAGAGGTAGAAGATCTTTTAAGCCTTACCCTGAATATCAGAACAAGCATAAGTATAGGAGAACTAGACACAAATCATGTAGCTTTTTTGATGAGGAAGGTGTGACTAATTCAGATGATAAACTGGCACAAGACTCTTCTATTGGTTCCAGCAAAGGAAAGGAATGGGTGTTCCTGGCTATCAAGGAAGATGATCTGGTACTAGAAGAGAATGTACCTAAAGAAAAGGCCCTTGCTACTAAAATTGAAGATAAGAATGAATGGTGAATAGAGAGTGGATGTTCACATCATATGATTGGAAATAAAAGGAAGTTTCTATCTTTGCGAGAATTTGATGGCAGTCTAGTTAGATTTGGAGATGACAAAGCATGTATGATCAAAGGAAGAGGACCCATATCATTAGATGGTAAGTACAATACTAATAATATTTATTATGTTGAAGGTTTAAGGCATAATCTTTTGAGTTTAGGAAAATTGGTGGATAAGGAATTTCAATTACAATTCAAGGATGGAAAATACAAGATCATTAATAGATCTAGATTGGAGATTGCTACTGGTACTCAGACAAAAGGTAATATATGTTGGTATTTACAAAACTAGGTAATCTAGAGAACTGGTATATTTGCTGAGATTTGTCATTGATGTCTAACACTGACTGGCGGAGTGGTACCAGTGGAGTGGTGTATCTCAATTTCAAAGGTGATCACTTGTAAACAACATGGAATCAACATGAGAGACAAGTGATCAAGGTTCAATCAGCTCAAGGGACAACATACTAAGCTAATCGGTCTGTTACTCAAGAAGATCGCTATTGAGGTCAGATCTTAAAGTGGTTCATTATAATGATGATGAAGTCACAAAAGGTGACTTAAGAAAGAAAGCTTGAGGTTGTATGCAAATCGGAACCTCATTGGCAAGCAGGAGAAGAGACTTGACAGAATCAATGCAAACCGGCATCAAGGGATGAACCCGCAATGAAGAGTGTAGTGGTATACCGGTACACCGATTAAGCAAAAGGAAGATAGGTGTTTGCCTAAAATCTTGGAGTGATGATTAGTTATTCAATTGCAGTGGCAAGAGGTGAGTTGGTGAGCTTGTGTCTATGCTAAACTAAAGGTTGGTGAAGTCAACTTTAGTCATCATGTAGTTAAGCCATGATTACTTGCGGATTTTCTAGTTCACATTTAAAAGACTAAACTTGACCCAAAACTCACTATTTTTGGGGGATGCGGTGGCACAATTTATTGAGCAGTTGGCAGAATTGTTGCAGGGCATGTAGAGAAAGAGTGGGAGATTTTGAATTTGCAATTCTCTGAAATCTATGATTGGTTTGATTGAGGAAACACCTTAAGGTGATGATAGAAAGTGTATAAAGTATTTTTGAGTTCATTCAAAAATTCTTGATTGTAAAATTTGCAAAGACCAAATCCTGTAGAAGGTGATCCAAAGTGCAGAGTAGAGTGAGAGGAAGTGCTAAAAGATTTAGCAGAGCAGAGAGTGTATGAGGTAGACTGGTAGAGTACAGAGCTGAGGGTTAGAGGACTGGTAGAGTGCAGAGCTGAGGATCAGAGGACTGGTAGAGTATAGAGCTGAGGATCAGAGGACTAGCAGAGTAAAGAGTTGAGGATCAGAGGACCGATAGAGTGAAGAGCCAAGGATTAGAGGACCAATAGAGTACAGAGCCGAATGTATAAGCAAGAAAACTGATGTTTTGCAGAGTAGATACCACTGATGCAAATAGAGTATGATTTTCATTGTGATCTAATCAAGCTACAAGTAGCTACTCCAACAGATCATTGTTATGTAGCTTTCTAACCATTGTAACTAAAATCCCTTAACAGGGTGGACTTTAACAAGTCCCTTTGTAAAATCCCTTAAGCAGGTGACATCTTAATTGATGTTCCTAAGTCCTTTAACTAGGCTACCTTTAGTAGGGTAAAGGCACTAACAGGCCTTAAACAAAGTCCCTTAACCATGTGGCACCTAACAATGTCTTTGTAATCTACTAAGAGGGATGGCTCTTCATTGGGCATACTCCAGAAGAGTACAAATTTTGTGAGTTCCTACTCACACCGTGGTTTTCTCCCATTTGGGTTTCCACAAGATAAATCTTAGTGTCATTGTATATATTTTCATGCATGCATATTCTTCTACAAAAATTATGTGTATTGATGAATATTAAGCTAGTGCAGATTTGAGTTAAAAGTTTTAATTGTGAAAAATTGGTAAAGTGTTGATTCACCCCTCCCCTCTTAGCAACGGTTGGGAGTAATTATTGGTATCATAGACTTGGTCCTTCGATTCAGAAGAGCCTAACAACTTAAGGAAAGATCCAAGATGATGCAAAAGGAGGGTCCTAACTTCTCTAAGGAGAATTACACCTTATGGTCTGGTAGAATGAAACTCTACCTAAGAACCCTACGAGAAAAATATTGGAACCATGTACTCAAAGAGTATAATGAACCTATAGGGGTTCTCACTCCAGATCAGATCAAAGAAATACAAGACAACATTGCTACTATGGATTTGATTGCTAGCACTCTATCTGACAATGAATATGTTGAGGTTCAAGATTTGAAAACAACCTTTCTGACATGGAATAAGATGAAGATTGTTTATGGAGGAGATCCTCATGTTCAAAAGGCTAAAGTAGATAGCTTGATAGAAAAATTTGATTAGATGAGGATACAAGAAGGAGAAATATAAAGCAGTATAGAAAAAGAATAAAGGATGTAGTAAACTCCATTAAAAGTGCTAGAGGAAAGCTTGAAGAGGATGATGTGGTTAGCAAAATCCTAAGAACCTTGCTACCACAATATGCCATAAGGGTTTTTGCAATTCAAGAACTCAGATCCTTGGGAACAATCAGTGTTTCACTCAACTCATTGATCGGTAAGTTGACTGCCTTTGAACTGAGCAAATATGATAATAGTGTACCAAAGATTGATGTTGTTTTCAAATCTTCCATGATTCATGCACCAACAAGGAGAAGAAAAGAAATCGGAAGCAGTTCTACTACAAGAATCAGTCACTCTCATGAAAGTGACAACTTGCTATCTGAAGAACATGAACAAGATGAGATTGAAGCTCTATTGGCAAGACAATTGCCAAGAGGAAAAGGAAAGTATAAAGGTAAACTACCCTTAAAGTGCCTCTCTTGTAACAAGATAGGCCATACTACATCCATATGTCTTGACAATGATAGAGATAGTAAGGATAATTTTAGAAGCTACAAGAACAAGAGAAAGGAGTGCTATCTTGCAAAAGAAGGAGTTACAAATGAAGAATTAGAAGCATCTAATGGAGATGGAATTACATTTGTGGTAGTAAAGGAAGATAACAAAGAGGAAGGTGATATGTAACTGATTTCTAGTTCAAACTGGTGTGGAGATTGGGTAATTGGCAGTGGTTGCACTCACCACATGATCGGTGACAGAAACAAATTCCTCAGCATGGAGGATTGTAATGGAGGAAGTGTAAGATTCAGCAATGATTCTCCTTGTGCACTAAAGGTAAGAGATCTATAGCCCTAAATGATAAAACAAATTGTAAAGATGCTTATTGGGTAGAAGAGATAAAATATAGTCTGTTAAGTGTTGCACAACTTAACAATAACTGTTACTATTTAGAATTCAATGTAGGAATATGAAAAATAAATGACAAATTAGGAAGCTTGATTGCTACCAGCAAACAATCTAGAGGAAATATGTTTCACCTAGACACCACCATAGGTAGTTGTCTAATGGAAAAGGTAGAAGACAGTTGGTTGTGGTACAAGAAACTGTGTCATGTTAACTTTGATAGCATAGCAAAAGTTAGTAAAATGAAGTTTGTCAGAGGTATGCCAAATATTGCAAAACCAAAAAATGCTATGTGTAAAGAATGCCAACTAGGAAAGTTGACTAGGTCTAGTTTTAGTAGCAAATCCTTCTCATCTGAAAATGTGTTGGACTTAGTTCATATAGACTTGTGTTGTCCTATGAGAACAAAGAGTTTCTATGGAGACCAGTATTTCATGTTGTTTGTAGATGACTTCTCAAGAATGATGTGGGTTGTATTCTTGAAAGAAAAATCAGAAGCCTTTCACATGTTTAAGGTCTTCAAGGCTCGAGTAGAGAGAGGAACCGGCAAGAATTTGAAATGTTCGAGATCTGATAGAGGAGGAGAGTTCACCTCTCAAGAGTGTAGGAATTACTATGAAGAATAGGGGATTGTGAGATATATGTCTGCACCCAGAACACCTCAATAGAATGGGGTTGTTGAAAGAAGGAACATAACTCTTATTGATTGTGCTAAGAATCTGATGATACAGAAGGATATCCCAAATATCTTCTAGAGAGAAGCAGTAATCACTGCTCTGTACACCTTGAACTAGATATAGATAAGAAAGGGACAAATAAAACTCCCTATGAATTATGGTGTGGATACTCACCCAATGTCTATTATTTAAAAGTATTTGGAAGTAGGTGCTATATCAAGAGGGATGAAAACTCTGGAATGTTTGATCCTAAGAGTGATGAAGGAACTTTCTTAGGTTACTCCACAAAGAGTAATGCTTACCAGTGTTTGAACAAAAGGACCTGTAAGATTGTGGAGAGTGAAAATGTTAGAGTAGATGAGTTCTCTGAGAAAAATGAATAGGATAGCAAGAGTGAACCAGAGGATTATAAAGGGTTCGAGTACGTTGTACCGATGGAACCTACTGAAGAGCATCCTATTGAAGTGGCAAATGAAGAAGAACATGTACAACTTGTAGAAGAAGCTCCAAGAAATGAACCAGTACTAGAAAAGTATGTCAAAAACAATCACTCTACTGAAAATATCATTGTTGACAAAGATGTAGGAGTATTGACCAAAAGAAGAGCAAGAGAGAATGTAATGCCCCGCCAGGAAACCCCGAAGGGATTAAGCCATAACACAAGAATAGGGTGCAATAATTTTTTTTTTTTTAAAGCTACACCACATAAGATACAACAAGATATCAAAGATTCAGATTACATAGCGGAAGACATCAACTAACCCTAAAGAGTTTCCCAACGAGATTACTTAAATTTCACAATTCACTTAACTCACACAATTAATCCAAAAAGCTGAATATCTTAATAACGAGATAATTCTTAATCAGGATAATTTCTTTCAAAAGATGGAAATATAAATCACGAGCAATGACTCATCCATTAAGATCTATTCATAATCTTCATTCAAGCTTTTCATTTAAAATTACAAGCCATACATCTAATGTCCTAATACACTAGAATTCCATCATAACATAAGAGATCTTTTCAAGCATACTTAATTTCCTTAACAACAACGGAATATATTCCATCACTCTAAGATACATTCTTTCATACACCAATTTATTGCATTTTAAAAGATGATTGCATACTAGCATCTACGATAGATTTCATCTAAACCACTTACGCATTCAATCAACATGGCATTCAAGAAAGGATTGAATAAAAGCATTTAAAGTTAATTCCATTTATCCACTTAACCATTCTAACATAAGCTAATCATACATGATAAAGCTGAATAAAGGAAACATAAGAGAATACATCACATAACACCATAATGATCTCGGAGTTCACCCCTAAAGGGCTACATCTCCGGGTCTGCTCAACTGCAAGACCCCTTTGATAATTAATAAAGTTAAGAATACAAGAGGTTACACCATTACAATCCTGCCATCAAGGTGAAGGATAAACAATATACAAATGACCACATCGGTCAATAATACATAAACGATCCCTGCGAAGAACAGGATCCAGCTGAATATAATCAAAGCTAATACAAGAGTCCAGGAGAGCATCCATAAAACTGAGCCATCACCACCCAAGGTCTATCATGACACTGACACTCACAAGGGCAGAGACAAAAAGGACGACCCATGAAGGTACTCCTAACAGGACCAAACGACAACACACTAGCGAACGTAGGGACAAGTGTCATCACACAACCTGGTATGGTTACCATGGCAAGTCTTCATAGGTCCCGGCCCCATACACTGGGTCACCCTGGCAACCTAATCTGAGCTTCCGGCCCATCCAAGCCTCATGTGGACCCACACATCCTCTCGTGAAGACAAGGATGATGGTTTGCCATTTCAGGCCTTCTCACAGCATGTCGAGTCTATGTTAGCACTCGTCCCATGTGGGAGGCACATTTATCTTACTTAGAAATTACATTCTAATATACTTAAAGGTTATCACTTATTAGACTCACTTTTGACGGGTTACCCAGCAGCCACTTGGCCACGGCCCCCAATCGAAAGCCACTTTCCCATACGACACTAGACTATACTCGGACGAACTCAAAACCAAGGAATACACATGGTCAAATGAATGGAGTTCAAGAAGAGAGAAACAATCATCCGGTCAAACACGACTCAAGGGTAATCACTTACTGACGGTACTCTAACTAGAGACCCGACCAACAACGGTCAACCACAATCATCATTCGACTCACACACAAGGAGGATATGATCAAAACGACACTACCACAATACAACAGTCAACTCGGAATCGAGGACTGAAACAGGTACCCAAGTCAATCCATACGACAGGGTCCTACTAAACAAAGCAAAACATGCCATTTCATAATTAAAGGCGAATACAGAAATTAAACTCGCAAGGCAATAATCAGAAAAGACAATATTTCCTCAAATTGATTTAATCATTACAAGTCGATCAAGTTTTTTTACAAGATCTAAATCAGCTTACAGTTATCTACCTCATCAAGGGATAAGTTGTTCTTGGTTTTCTAACTCTTGAAGGTTCAAAGCATCGAACAGACATATAAAGCCATAAAGAGTTTTTAAACCAAATTCATATTAATAAGACTCAGACAACCATTAATCTATTAAATAAGATATTTAATCTCCGACAAAACATCATTAACATACTGGTCTAAAACCGACCTCTACAGTTTCGTATTATTTCTCAAGCCCAGATGCATTATACGGATTACGGAAATAAAAATGTAGAAAGAGAATCTAAATGGAGATAATCCTTTCCAATGCATATCGTTTAAATTCAAATACTCAACGATAAATATTTCACTTACTTCTCAATTACTCAAATGATATGTTCTACGATAATATTAACATCATCAATTAGTAATTATAACATATTTCAGTAGTTTTCCAATAACATAATATTCTATTTGTTTTTTAAACAATACTACCTCAATTAGCCAACTTCCCTAATCAGCTAGAAGGTAAGATATCAATTTATTAGCCAAGATCAATCATAGAATAATCGACAATATTAAATTACAATATTACAGTTGTAGAACTTAATTAGAAAGAGGGCAAAAGTCACGAAATGAAGTTGAATAACAATTAACCTATAAACTCCATTATAGAATTAATCAATATCCAACTGACATTTATCGTGATATTGCCACCCTATTCATAATTAAGGACTAATTTCCACTTAACAATAAAAATAACATTTAACATAATATAAGCATTTTTTTTTTTGAATACTAAAACAAAATGCATTAAAAAAAAACATCTTTAAAAACTAATTTAAAAAAAAACATTTTAACAAGGGCTAGGGTGGGCCGTGCCCTAACCCTAGCCGCAGGCGCGGGGAACACTCACGAGTGGCGCTCACGGTGGTGCCCGCAGGTGCTGTGGCGCCCTGCAGCTACCGCGGCCCCTGCGGCCACTGCCGTGAGCCGCGACCGTCACGGCCACACCACAAATGCGGATAACCAGGGAAAATGAGGGGGAGCAAGCGGGGGATGCACGGGGGGGGAAGGGAGGAGGAGCGGGTGGAGCTCCGCTCCCCGCCCTCCAAACCCCAAACCCACAGCTCGCTAAAAAATAAAAACGCACAGTTCAAAAAATATATATATATATAATGTTTTCTTTTCTCTTTTTAAACACAGTACGAACTTGTAAAACAAAACGCCCACTACAAAGCTTGATAATGAATTTCGATTCAATATAAATTCGGTTTAAACAAACTAAGATTGATATCACATTTTCTTGATGGGTTTCTCATTTTTTTACAAACATCCAAGGGTTTCAAATGCCCAAGAGAATAGAGGATTTAACCACACCTCAAATACACTTCCAGCCAAGCTAATTAATTTACTAAATCAATTCATAAGCATGGCATTCGATGGAGAATCTAAAACCAAGATGGCAAGAGAACATTCAAACCCCCATTTCCATTTTAAACAATAACTCAAATTGAGAATTAGATCCTACCTGATCTCGCGTTCCTGGCAAGATCTGCTGAAGAGTCCCAATCTCCAGCTACCAAAACCCTCCTTCTCCATCCAAAACCCTCAAATTTCATCTCCAAAATCTTTTCCAACCAAAATTTCTCCAAAAATGTCCATCCTCCAATTTTTCCCCAAATTTTGGGTTATATGGAAGAGTTGACCAAAAATTCCATTTTTGGAATTAAAATTCTTATTTACAAAATAATTCTCAAAATTTAATCCTTTTCTAATTACCACAACAAATCGACTTGCCTTTTCAATCCAAAATCGATTTCCTCATTAAATTAAATTTAACCTTTCAAATTTCAGAATCCAACATAATACAATTTAGTCTATTGCGATAAAATACAAAACTTTCTTTTCAACAGCATATATAAAATGCATTTAATATTCAAAATCAGTCATTTAATCGAATTTACTCCCAATTAAAAATGAGCAATCCAAAATCAACAAAAATCGCATAACGAATTCCCGAATAATTTAGTCCATTAACCTCTAATGCACAAATACATATTTAATCAAGATAATTACTACGGACTAATTAATCAATTTAACCAAACACACCAAGCACGCAAAACGAGAAGGTCAACCAAACAGACAACTCGCCAACCCAAACAAAAAGGGATTACCGACGACGACTGGCGATGCTCACTAGAGCACGACTAAGGTCAACTAGGGTCTTACGACCACCTAATCCAACTCTAAGGATTAAAAAGGTACACTCAAACCTACAATCCAGGTGAAGAAGAACCTCGCACTCATACGGCGTTGTACCTGAAATCTCCTGCAACCAAGAGTCATACATGCATACATATATAAAATTTAATGAAAGCGTTAGCTCAATATTAATACCACGAGATAGGTACACTAACAACTTGCATACAACTAGTGAGAAAGCCACATCAATAGCTATGCGTAAAATCAACATCTGGCTATAACATAATATTACGATAAACTAATCAAGATTAAACCAAGGTTAGAAATAGATTAGGGCAGGGGTACTACAGAGAATGTTTGTCTTCTCTCCATAATTGAGCCCAAAATAGAAAAGGAGGCTCTACAAGATGATGATTGGATCAAATCCATGGAGGTGGAACTAGAGCAGATTAAGAAAAATGAAACTTGGACTCTAGTGCCCAAACCAGGAAACAAAAATTTAATAGGTACCAAATGGGTGTTTAGAAACAAAATGGATGAAACTAGTCAGGTAGTAAGAAACAAAGAAAGATTAGTCTGCAAAGGCTATGCTCAGGAAGAAGGCTCCATTAAAACTGCTAGAGGAAAGCTTGAAGAGGATGATGTGGTTAGAAAAATCTTGAGAACCTTGCTACCACAATATGCCATAAGTGTTTTTGCAATTGAGGAACTCAAATCCTTGGGAACAATCAATGTTTCACTTGACTCATTGATCAATAAGTTGACTGCCTTTGAACTGAGCAAATATGATAATAATGTACCAAAGATTGATGTTGTTTTCAAAGCTTCCATGATTCATGCACCAACAAGGAGGAGAAAAGAAACCGGAAGCAGTTCTACTACAAGAACTCGTCACTCTCATGAAAGTGAGAACTTGTTATCTGAAGAACATGAACAAGATGAGATTGATGCTCTATTGGCAAGAATATTTCCAAGAGGAAAAGGAAATTATAAAGGTAAACTGCCCTTAAAGTGCCTCTCTTGTAACAAGATAGGCCATATTGCATCCATATGTCCTGACAATGATAGAGATAGGAAGGATAATTTTAGAAGCTACAAGGACAAGAGCAAGGAGTGCTATCTTGCAGAAGGAGTTACAGATGAAGAATCAAAAGGATTGGATGGAGATGGAATTACATTTGTGGTAGTAAAGGAAGATAACAAAGAGGGAGGTGATATGGAACTGATTTGTAGTTCAAATTGGTGTGGAGATTGGGTAATTGACAGTGGTTGCACTCACCACATGATCGGTGACAGAAACAAATTCCTCAGCATGGAGGATTGCAATGGAGGAAGTGTAAGATTCAGCAATGATTCTCCTTGTGAACTAAAAGGTAAGGGATCTATAGCCCTAAATGATAAAACAAATTGTGAAGATGTTTATTGGGTAGAAGAGATAAAATATAGTCTCTTAAGTGTTGTACAACTTAACAATAAGGGTTACCGATTAGAATTCAATGAAGTAATATGAAAAAAAATGACAAATCAGGAAGCTTGATTGCTACCAGCAAACAATCTAGAGGAAATATGTTTCACCTAGACACCACCATAGGTAGTTGTCTAATGGAAAAGGTAGAAGACAGTTGGTTGTGGTATGAGAGACTGTGTCATGTTAACTTTGATAGCATAGCAATAGTTAGTAAAATTAAGTTTGTCAGAGGTATGCAAAATATTGCAAAACCTAAAAATGTTAAGTGTAAAGAATGCCAACTAGGAAAGTTGACTGGGTCTAGTTTCAGTAACAAATCCTTCTCATCTAAAAATGTGTTGGACTTAGTTCATACAAACTTGTTTCGTCCTATTAGAACAAAGGGTTTCTATGGAGACCGGTATTTCATCTTGTTTGTAGATAACTTCTCAAGAATGATGTGAGTTGTATTCTTGACAGAAAAATCAGAAGCCTTTCACATGTTTAATGTCTTCAAGTCTCGAGTAGAGAGAGGAACTAGCAAGAATCTAAAATGTTTGAGATCAGATAGAGGAGGAGAGTTCACCTCTTAAGAGTGTAGGAATTACTATGAAGAATAGGGGATTATGAGATATATGTCTACACCCAGAACACCTCAATAGAATGGGGTTGTTGAAAGAAGGAACATAACTCTTATTGATTGTGCTACGAATCTAATGATACAGAAGGATATCCCAAATATCTTCTGGAAAGAAGTAGTAATCACTGCTCTGTATACCTTGAACTGGATACAGGTGAAGAAAGGGACAAATAAAACTACCTATGAATTATGGTGTGGATACTCACCTAATGTCTGTTATTTAAAAGTATTTGGAAGCAGGTGCTATATTAAGAGCGATGAGTACTCTGGAATGTTTGATCCTAAGAGTGATCAAGGAACTTTCTTAGGTTACTCCACAAAGAGTAAAGCTTACCGGTGTTTGAACAAAAGGACCTGTAAGATTGTGGAGAGTGAAAATGTCAAAGTAGATGAGTTCTTTGAGAAAAATGAATAGGATAGCAAGAGTGAACCAGAGGATTATAAAGGGTTTGAGTACACTGTATCGATGGAACCTGCTAAAGAGAATCCTATTGAAGTGGAAAATGAAGAAGAACCTGTACAACTTGTAGAAGAAGCTCCAAGAAATGAACCGGTACTAGAAAAGTATGTTAGAAACAATCACTCTACTAAAAATATCATTGGTGACAAAGATGCAAGAGTATTGACTAGAAGAAGAGAAAGAGAGAATGTTTGTCTTCTCTCCATAATTGAGCCCAAAATATTAAAGGAGGCTCTACAAGATGATGACTGAATCAAATCCATGGAGGTGGAACTGGAGCAGATTAAGAAAAATGAAACTTGGACTCTAGTGCCCAGACCAAGAAACAAAAATTTAATAGGTACCAAATGGGTGTTTAGAAACAAAATGGATGAAACTAGTCAAGTAGTAAGAAACAAAGGAAAATTAGTCTGCGAAGGCTGTGCTTAGGAAGAAGGTCTGGATTATGGAGAAACCTTTGCACTGGTGGCCAAGATGGAAGGGGTTAGAATTTTGCTGGCCTATGCTTCTTACAAGAATTTTAAAGTTTTCCAAATGGATGTCAAATCGACATTCTTGAATGGTGTTTTAGAGGAAGAAGTATACATAGAGAAACTAGAAGGGTTTGCATAAGAAGATGGAAGAAATATGGTATGCAGGTTATAGAAGGCTCTATATGGGCTAAAGCATAGGTTTCAAGAGAACCAGTGATAACAGTAACCTATATCTGAAAACTGGAGATGAAAGAAAACATCTAATAGCTGAAATATTTATAGATGACATCATCTTTGGAGGAGATGATGCGATGAGCAAAGGTTTTGTAGAACAAATAAAGAAAGAATTTGAGATGCCCATGATCAGTGAGATAAAATTCTTCATCGACCTACAAGTCTCACAACTAAAGAATGGCATATTCATTAGCCAGACCAATTACATAAGGGAAATCTTGAAGACTTTTGGAATGGAAGATTGAAAACTTATTGGAACTCCAATGGTTACAGGTCAAAATCTCTCCAAAAATGATGAGGCTCATGAAGTGAATGAGACACTTTATCGATCCATGATTGGTAAGTTACAATATGCAGTACATAGTAGACCAGATATAGCACAAGCTATTGGTTGGTTGCCAGATTAGTTGCAAATCTGAAAGAGACTCATATGGTGGCAGTCAAGAGAATATTTAGATTCTTAAAGGGGACTAATGAGTATGGTCTTTGGTATCTACATAATGGAGACTTCAACTTAAGTGTCTTCGCCGATTCAGATTGGGTAGAAAACATTGATGACAGAAAGAGCACTAGTGGAGGTACATTCTTTCTTGGAGATAGGATTGTGTCTTGGACAAGCAATAAATTAAATTGCATATCTCAATCCATAGCTGAGGCAGAGTATGTGGTTGTTGCAATCAACTACACATAGATAGTATGGATCAAGCAATTATTGGAAGGTATCCAAGAAAAGGTAACTGAAGTTGTGGTAATTCACTATGACAACACCAGTGCTATAGACATATCCAAGAATCTAGTGATTCATTCCAAGACAAATCATATATCTATTGAATATCACTACCTCAAAGAACAGGTTGAAGACAAGGAAGTGAGGTTGGAGTATATACCAACAACAGAATAGGTGGTTGATATCTTCACCAAGCCACTACAGAAGGACACCTTTGAATACCTCAGATGTAAGCTAGGGGTGATGCTCCTACCTACAATTAAGTAAGTAAAAAGGGCTCTATATCAATCTGGTATGATTTCTCTATGAAAAAACTCTAGGATTATATTGATAAGTGTGGACTACTCCGGTTAGGGGGAGAAGTCTTGTAAGTGTACTGAAATTCATCTTTGCCATTGTTGTCAAAGGGGGAAATATGTTTATAGTGTTTGAGTAGAAGTTGCTGATGGTAAATAGTGTTGAGCGAAAGTTGTTGAAATAGAGTATTGCCAGTGTTAGGGGGACATATTCTTTACTCTGACTAGAAGTATATGTAGGAGCAACTGATAAGAGAGATTCAAAAGTGTTGCCATCAATGCCAAAGGGGGGATTGTTGGTATTGACAAAACTAGTTAATCTAGAGAACTGGTATATTTGCTGAGATTTGTCATTGATGTCTGACACTGACCTATGGAGTGGTACCAGTGGAGTGGTGTATCTCAGTAGAAAAGGTGATGACTTGTAAACAACATGGAAGAAGCATAAGAGACAAGTGATCAAGGTTCAATCATCTCAAGGGAAAATAGACTAAGCTAACCAGTCTATTACTCAAGAAGAGCGGTGTTGAGGTCAGATCTTCAAGTTGGTCATTCTAATGATGATGAAGTCACAAAAGGTGACTTAAGAAAGAACTAGCTTTGGCATAAAAAGCTATGTCATGTTCACATTTAAAAGACTAAAATTGACCTAGAGGTCACTATTTTTTGGGGAAGCAGTCGCAAAATTAGTTGAGTAGTTGATGGAATTGTTGCAAGGCGCGCAAAGAAAGAGTGGGAGATTTTGAATTTGAACTTTTCTTAAATATATGATTTCTTTGGTTGAGAAAGCACCTAAAGATGACGGAAGAAAGTGTATAAAGTATTTTTTAGTTCATTCAAAAATTCTTGATCGTAAAATTTGCAAAGACCAAATCTTGTAGAAGGCGATTCAAAGTGAAGAGTAGAGTGAGAGGAAGTGCTAAAAGATTTATAAGAGTAGAGAGTGTATGAGGTAGAATGGCAAAGTGGAGAGCCAAGGGTTAGAGGATTGGTAGAGTGCAGAGCCAAGGGTCAGAGGACCGGCATAGTGAAGAGTCAAGGATCAGAGGACCGGCAGAGTGAAGAGTCAAGGATCTGAGGACTGATAGAGTGCAGAGCCAAAGGTATAAGCAAGAAAACTAGTGTTGTGCAGAGAAAACACGACCGGTACAGATAGAATATGATTTTCATTGTGATCTAATCAAGCTATAAGTAGCTACTCTAGCAGATCATCCTTTTGTTGCTTTCTAACCATTGCAACTAAAATCCCTTAACCGGGTGGACTTTAATAGGTCCCTTTGTAAAATCCCTTAATCGGGTAACATCTTAATTGATGTTCCTAAGTCCTTTAACTAGGGTACATTTAATAGGGTAAAGGCACTAACAAGCCTTAAATAAAATCCCTTAATCGAGTGGCACCTATCAATGTCTTTGTAATCTCCTAACAGGGATGGCTCTTCACCGAGCGTACTCCAGAAGAGTATAAATTTTGTGATTTCCTCCTCACACCGTGGTTTTCTCCCATTTGGGTTTCCCCAAGATAAATCTTGGTCTCATTGTATATCTTTTCATGCATGCATATTCTTCTTCAGAAATTATGTGTATTGATGAATATTAAGCTAGTGCAGATTTAAGTTAAAAGTTTTAATTGTGAAAAACTAGTAAAGTGTTGATTCACCCCTCCCCTCTCAGCACTAGATGGGACTAACAATATATTTATTTTGAATTCTGGTGAGAATACATGTTTGATTGCACAAATTGATGAGAGATATCTTTGGCATAAAAGGCTATGTCATGTGAATTTTGATTGCATGATAAAGTTCAGTTCAACTAAGGCAGTTAGAGATATATCTAAGATTGTGAATCCCTATAATACGGTATGTAAGGAATGTCAAATAGGAAAACAAGTCAAAACCTCTTTTAAGAGTATACAAGACAAATATAATGATGTTGTTTATCTTATTCAAAATAATTTATGGGGTCCTGCTAGAATCAAAAGTTTTCAAGGTGATAGATATTTTATGCTAATCATTGATGATTATTATAGAATGATGTGGGTTACTTTTCTTAGGGAAAAATTTGAGGCTTTTGAAAAGTTTAAAATCTTTAAAGCTAAGGTTGAAACTGAGATAGGGTTGAAGATTAAGTGCTTAAGATCATATCATGGTGGAGAATTCACATCTAGTGAGTTTAAAAACTTTTATGAAAAGCATGGCATAAGGAGACAATTTTATGCTCCCTGGACACCTCAGCAGAATGGAGTTGTGGAAAGAAATAATAAAATTATCTTTGATGTTGCTAGAACCATGATGATGGAAGCTAATCTACCTCATATGTACTAGAGAGAAATAGTGAGAACATCAGTTTATATATTTAATAGAGTTCATATCAAAGGAGAAACATGTAAGACACCTTATGAGTTATGGTTTGGCAATACACCTACAGTTAAGTATTTCAGAATCCTTGGTAGTAAATGTTATATCAAGAGAGATGATTTCATTGGCAAGTTTGATCCTAGATATGATGAAGGAATATTTCCCGGTTATTCTAATGAAAGACAAACATATAGATTTTATAACAAAAGATTGTAGAAAATTATGGAGAGCACTAATGTCAAGGTGGATGAGCATAATAGAAGTCAAATCAGAATTTATGAGCAAGAATCAGCAGTAGAAATGATCATAACTGAACTAGCAACACCTTTACTAGAATAGAATTCTAAACCAGTTACTTCAATAGTATTAGAAAATTCAATAGTAACTAAAGATCAGGGAAGAGGAACAGAGAGTCAGAAGACCCCTAGGTATGTAAAGTTGAATCATTCAGAAGATCAGATCATTGGGGATAAGAAAAAAGGAGTGATGACAAGAAGAAGATTGGCAGCTCATGAGGTATGTTTAATTTCTCAAGTTGAACCGGTATCAGTAACTGAAGCATGCAAATATGAATAGCGGATGAAAGCTATGGAAGAAGAATTAGATTAGATAGAAAAGAATAACACATGGATCTTAGTTCCCCGGCCTAAAAATAAGAATATTATTGGAACTAAATGGGTTTTTAGGAATAAATTAAATGAAGTTGGACAAGTTGTGAGGAATAAAGCTATAATGGTTTGTAAACGATATTCTCAGGAGGAAGGAATTGATTATGGTGAAACCTTTGCACCTCTGGCAAGGATTGAAGTTGTAAGATTATTTCTTGCATATGTTGCACATAAAAACTATAAGGTTTATCAGATGGATGTTAAGTTTACTTTTTTGAATGGGGATCTTGATGAAGAAGTTTATATTGAGTAAATGGTGTAGGAGCACCTAGGACTTAGGCTCATAGTCCATATCCAATGTTATCTTGTATTGACCTTATCCAAGTTAGGTTCCTAATAAGGACTCTAGGAGGTTCCACAGAGTGAGGGTGATGTTTTTTTTGAGTCAAGTGTAGGCCTAGTTGAGTTGGTTTTCTTCCTAGGTTTTCCTTTTGTGCATAGGTAGTAGTTTGAGTAGGAAATTGACCTTCTTGATGGTCAAAAGTGGCATAACTTGGTATGAGAATTAGGGAAGTTTAGTATGGTCTTAAGAATTCTTAAAAAGTCACAAGCAATGACTTAAAATATGTTTTATAGGTTGGCAAAGCAAAAAATGGAAAGATGTAAAAGTTGTCATGACAACTTTTGTCCTAAAAGTGCTTAGCAGTGTTAGGGATAGGAAAATGCCCCTATAATTCCTCCACAGGTGGTGAAGACTATAAAAACCTCCTCTTGCATGGTTACCAAGGTTGAAAAATTGATTTTGTTTGATTAACATTCTAAAACTACTCATTTTCGGACTATTATCACTGTTTTTGGCTTATTTTGCTTACAATGTGAATATGTAAATGGATTGAATCCATTAATATAGTTATGGATTGAGTTTATTTGGTGTGTTTTAGATTCATTTGTTTCATTTCAAGATTTTTAGTTAGTGTTTTTTGGTGTTTTCATAGTTTTGTTTTCAATCAGCAAGTTTTGGCTTGTAAATAGCAATTTTATGTAAAATGGTTGCCCCATAGAATCCCTTCGTGCTCCCATCATGACCTTTTGGGAAATGGAAGGAAACCACTTGTATAGTGTACATATGTAGGGATAATTTTAGGAAGTGGTGTTTTATGTGGCTACCACCTTATTCTAGGCAAATCCAGGAGCAACCTGACTAGAGAAGACAGGGTGAAATTTGAGTGCTTAGTGCAGAGGTGAATGAAAAACCACAACCAAATAATTTGGAGGGGTCCATGAAGTCAATGCAGAGCTTCCATAGCAAGGAGAATCCTTGACAAGACCTTTTGATTCCCATTTCACAAACTTGACCAGTCACTGTCGGTTAAGAGGCCTAAACCAAAACAACCAAAATAACTCACTTTTGAGTTAGGGAATTGTACAGATTGTTGGGAAACCAAAAAAACCAAAATAACCTGGGGATAGGTGAATTATTGAAGAAAATAAAACCTTGTTGTAGGTTCTTTTGGTCCATTTCCTTCTAAACCCTTGAAAACTAGATTTTGGATGCCTAATAGGGCTCATTCCTTGTAGCCCTATTTCTAGGCAAAATGGTGAAATCGGTAGGAAGAATAATGGATAAAAACCACAAATAGACCAAAATGGTATTCATTTCATTTTAAAAGCCACCTACACACCTCTACAATGACTCACAATAGTATGGGGGTGAATTAACAAGTTTAAGTCAAGACAACAAGAATGAGCATATGGGAAACACTTTGAATTGGTAGGGTTCCTAGTTAAACACTTGTTGCAAACACCTTGAGATTGGCAAGAAGCAAGCTCTAGAAGAGATTGAGAAGTAATTGGAGGTCTTGGAGCATCGCTAGACCTGGAGAGGTTGGTGGAATTGAGCAACACCAACTAGGTGAAGTGTGAGCAAGCTAGGAAAACCCCATCAAATTTGGATTTAGACCCTATAAGATTTGGGCTAGGTGAGTAGATGTCCTTAGTAGAATCTATAGGAGAAAACAAAATGGTGACCAATGCAGAGTTGGCAAAGAAAGTGGATGATCAGGAGGAAGAAAATAAACTTCTGAAGGAGAATTTGATTGAACTGGAAAGTAATCTTGGTGAGATTGAAACCAAGGTAGATAAAGTGTTGGTAAAGGTTGAAGGAGTAGAAGGGAAGGGTAAAGAGGTATCAGAGATATACAAAGTACCTAAACTTGATCCTGTCTTAGAACAAGAACCTTTCCTAAAGGCATTGAAGGCCTTAAGTGGCAAATCACTAGAAGGATTGCCATTGTTTACCAGTAAGATGGAAGCAGAAGTGGTTCTAGAATGGATAGAAGGCATGGAGAACCATTGTGAATGTGAAGGCATAACTAAAGCCCAAAGAGTTAAAGTGGCCAGGTCTAGGATGAGAGGAGCTGCTCTCACATGGTGGAAATTTATGCAAGATGAGACAAATAAAATGGGTAAGACACCCATCTCTTCTTGGAAAGGGATGTTAGTCAAAATCAAAGAAGTATATCTCCCTGATGACTATGAAGTGCAGATTCATAGGAAGAGATAAAACCTAAGAAAAAAAGAGCTTGATGTAAGTGGCTATACGGAGGAGTTTCACAAACTTAGCCTTAGATCTCATGCAGTGGAAGAAGAAAGTCTCAAAGTTGCTAGGTACCTAAATGGTCTATGGTGGAACATCCAAGAGGAACTCAGTCTAATGAGCCCAAAGACAGTTCATCAAAGCTACCAACTTGCCCTTAAAGTGGAAGAAAAACTAAAAAGAAAACATGATTCAAGTATTAATAGGGGTAGAGGTAGAGGAAAAGAGAATAGAGGCCATAGGGGAGGCTTTGGAGGAAGAAGTTCAGAGCAAAGAACACAAGGTGAGTCTAAACTCACTAAGCAGTAAGAAAGTGGTAGTGGTAAAGGAGGATTCAATAGAGGAAGGGGGTCAAACAATGGTTTTAGAGGAATATCTAGTGGACAAGGTAGAGGTTCCTCATATTTTGTAACAATGAAGTGTTACCATTGCAACCAACTTGGTCATCCAATATATAGGTGTCCAGAGAAGGGATCATCATCACAGAGTAGTGAAAGGAGAGTGAACTATCTTCAAGAAGAGACTTCAAGAAGCAAGAATTCAGAGGTTGCCTTAGAATCAGAGATAGGTGACAATTTGATGATAAGAAGAACTAGTCAGAGAAGAGCCTAGCCAAAGGAGGTCATTATTTAGGATCAAATGCAAGATAATGGACAAAGTTTGCAAAGTGATCATTGATTCAGGGTCAACAGACAACATTGTGTTGGAAGAGGCAGTGATTAAGCTTAAATTGCAAAGGATACCTCACAACAATCCTTATAGAGTCACTTGGTTGAACAAAGGCCAACATGTCCTAGTCAATGAGCAAGCATGGGTGGATTTTACCATTGGGAGGTATAAGGACAAAGTATTATGTGATGTCCTACCCATGGATGCATGCTATCTTCTATTAGGAAGACCATGGAAATTTGATAGACAAGCTATTCATGATGGAGCCAAGAATTCATACTCATTCAATAAAGATGGAGTCACATTCAAGATCCAATCTATCCTTGAGGAAGGTGAAAAGAGGGCAGCGGGTCCTAATGTTCTTTTGGTGAGTGAAAAATAGTTCTTGAAGACACTTGAGGAAGGTGAAGGTATAGGGTTTTCATTAGTAATGAAGCCTAAAGAGGAAGACAAGAAAGAGAAGCCAGATTTGTCAATAGAGGTTCAAGAACTATTGAATAAGTTCAAGGGAATAGTGAGTGATGGATAGCTAGCCACCTTACCTCAAAAAAGAACCATAAGCCATCAAATAGACTTTATTCCCGGAGCATCCTTACCTAATAAGATAGGTTACAAAATGAATCCCCAACAAAATGTTGATATTTCCAAGAAAATCCAAGAGCTTTTAGGCCAAGGCCTAATTAGGAAAAGCATTAACCCATGTGTTGTACCTACCATTTTAGCCCCAAAGAAAGGTGGAACTTGGAGATTGTGTACTGACTCTAGAGCATAAATAGAATCACCATCAGATATAGGTTTCCAATTCCTAGAATAGAAGACCTAATGTATTGTTTAGGGGAATCCAAATACTTTACCAAGATTGGCCTTAAAAGTGGATACCACCAAATTAGGATTAAGGAGGGTGATCAATGGAAAACTGTATTCAAGGCAATAGAGGGTCTTTATGAATGGCTTGTAATGCCATTTGGCTTATCCAATGCTCCAAGAACCTTCATGAGACTCATGAATGAGGTGATGAAGGACTTCTTAGGTAAATTTGTGGTGGTATATCTAAATGATATTCTCATTTTTAGTAAGGATAGGGCAGATCGTATTAATCATTTGCAAAATGTGTTGCAAAGATTGTACGAAGAGAACCTAACCATGAACCTGGACAAGTGTGAATTTGTTAAGTAGGAGTTGGTTTACCTTGTGTTTGTGTTGTCTCAAGGAAACCTCAAGATGGATCCCAGTAAGGTGAAGCCATAATAAATTGGCCTACTCCTAAGTCAGCAACAGAGGTGAGAAGCTTCCATGGACTAGCTCAGTACAATAGGAAGTTCATTAGGCAATTCAGTGCTATATGTGCACCAATGTTTGACACAATTAGAGGTGGAATGAAGGCAAATTTTCAGTGGAATGAACAAGAAAATAGAGGTTTTGAAACCTTGAAGGAGAAGATAGCTACTCAACTGGTGTTAGTGTTGCCTAGTTTTGAGAAATTCTTCACAGTGGAATGTGATGCAAGCAATGTTGCAGTGGGTGCTGTCCTAAGCCAAGAAGAAAGACCAGTATCTTTCCATACCAAGAAGATAAGTGATTCAAAGAGGAAATATTCATCTTGTGACTTGGAATTATATGCTTTAGTGTAGACTTTGAGGAAGTGGAGACACTATCTCCTTCCTAAGGAATTTGTAGTCTATACAGACAACCAAGCTTTAAGCATTCTAAACTCACAAGAAAAACTTGGTCATAAACACATGAAATGGGTGGAGTAAATGCAAGCCTACACATTCACAATCAAGCACAAAAAAGGATAGATAAACTAGGTTGCTGATGCATTGAGCAGAAGACTCTTGATAGTTCAAGAAATTCAGTTAAGGAGCATAGGTGCTGACAGTTTTAGAGACCTATACCTGAAGGATGAAGACTTCTCAAATACCTACAAGGTGTGAAAAGAATATGAAAATCATTTTCATAGTGAGTATTCAGATTTTACCTTGCAAGATGGACTATTTTTTAGGGGTGGACAATTTTGTGTGCCTAGAGGATCAATGAGAGAAAATCTCATACAAGAGAAGCATAATGGCAGCCTTAGTGGTCATTTTGGATTCAAGAAGACTCAAGAGTTGGTTTAGAGGTATTATTATTAGCCTAGGATGAATCAAGATGTGAAAAATTATGTGGAGACTTGTATTGTTTTCCAAAAGGCCAAGGGCACTTCTTCAAATGCTGGTTTATAACAACCTCTTCCCATACCAAATAGACCTTGGGAGTGCATTAGTATGGAATTTGTAGTAGGTTTATGAAGGACAAAGAAAGGATTTGATAGCATTTATGTCTTTATGGATAAATTTAGTAAGATGGCCCACTTTGTGCCTTGCAATACTACTCATGATGCATGGTAAATAGCTCATTTGTTCTTCGAGGAAGTGATAAGGATACATGGTTTACCCATGAGCATTGTTTCAGATAGAGACTCAAAGTTCATGAGTCATTTTTGGAAAACACTTTGGCAAAATCTTGGCACCAACCTATCTTTTGGATCAACCTACCATCCACAAATAAATGGGTAGACCAAAGTGGTTAATAGGAGCTTAGAGAACTTATTGAGGTGCCTTACCAAAGAATATGGTCAGACATGGGATCAAGTGCTATCACAAGCTGAATATGCTTACAATGACACAATAAATAGGACCACCAACAAGAGCCCTTTTGAAGTGGTCTATGGTGTTCACCCAAGGGGTATATTGGAGTTAAGAGACTTAGGGAATGTAGCAACAAGAAGTGGATATTGAGAAGACTTTTCTCAGTCAATGAAGGAGGTACATGAATCACTCAAGCAAGTATTGAAGGAGAACACAAGTAAGATCAAGCAAAAAGTTGATGAGAGAAGGAAGAACCTACAATTCCAAGTAGGAGATCTTCTAATGGTGAATCTAAACAAAGCAAGGCTATAGCAAGGAGTACCTAACAAGTTGCAAATGAGAAGACTAGGTCCATGTACCATTCTAGCCAAGTATGGAGAAAATGCATGCAAGGTGGACCTACCTAGTGATATAGGATTGTCACCAATTTTCAACATAGAAGACTTAGTTTCTTACAAAGGACCAATTCAAGGTTCATATTGCAGTCACTCGGAGGTATCAGATGATGCAAACAATCTTTAGTTACCAGCAAAACCAAATCCAAAGGCTGAAAAGGTATTGAGTTCTAGGATCGCTAAGAAGACACAACACCAAATCTATTGGGAGAAACACCTAATTAAATGGTAGGGTATGGATGATGATGAAGCTACATTGGTGCCCGAGATAGAGTTTAAGAAGTTAGGCATTGATCAGAATCTGATTCCCAAAGAGGTGACTTAGTTTTCTTTTATTTGGGGGAATGGTGCAGGAGCACCTAGGACTTAGGTTCATAGTCCGTATCCAATTTTGGCTTGTACTAACCTTAGCCAAGTTAGGTTCCTAATAAGGAATCCAAGAGGGTCCAAGGACTAAGGGTGATGTTTGTTTTGATTCAAGTGTTGGCCTAGTTGAGTTGGTTTTCTTCCTAGGTTTGCATTTTGTGCATAGGTAGTAGTTTGAGTAGTAAATTGACTTTCTTGATGGTCAAAAGTGGCATAACTTGGTATGAGAATTATGGAGGTTTAGTATGGTCTTAGTAATGCTTAAAAATTCATGATTAATGACTTAAAATAGGTTTTATAGGTTGGCAAAGCAAAAAGCGGAAAGTTGTAAAAGTTGTCATGACAACTTTTGTTCTAAAAGTGCTTAACGATGGATTTAGGGATAGCACAATTCCATAGAATTCCTCCACACATGGGGAATACTATAAAAACCTCCTCTTGCATGATTACCAAGGTTGAAAAACTGATTTTGTTTGATTAACATTCTGAAACTACTCATTTTTGGACGGTTATCACTGTTTTTGGCTTATTTTGCTTACAATGTGAATACAAATGGATTGAATCCATTAATCCAGTTATGGATTGAGTTTCATTAGTGTTTTTCAGAGTTATTTGTTTCATTTCAAGATTTTTAGTTAGTGTGTGTTGGTGTTTTCATAATTTTGTTTCCAATCAGCCAGTTTTGGCTTGTAAATAGAAATTTTATGTAAAATGGTTGCCCCATAGAATCCCTGCATGCTATGATCATGGCCTATTGGTACATGGAACAAAACAAATTCTATAGTGTACATATGCAAGAAGAAGTTTAGGAAGTTGTGTTTGATGCAGCTACCACCTTGTTCTAGGTGAGTCTAGGAGCAACCTAGCTAGAGAAGATAGGGTGAAATTTGAGTGCTTAGTGTAGAGGTGAAAACAAAACCACAACCAAATAATTTGGAGGGGTCCATGAAGTCCATAAAAAGTTTCCATAGAAAGGATAATCCTTGACAAGACCTTTTGATTTCCATTTTACAAACTTGACCAGTCACTACCGGTTAAGAGGCCTAAAAGCCCTAGCAAACCCTCATCTTTGGGTTAGGGCATTATACGGAGAGTTGGTAAACCAAAACCACAAAAATCACTTGGGGATAGGTGAATTATTGAATAAAATCAAACCTTTTTGTAGGGCCTTTTGGACCATTTCCTTTGAAACCCTTGAAAACAGGATTTTGGAGGCCTAATAGGGGCTCATTCCTTGTAGCCCTATTTCTAGGCAAAATGGTGAAATTGGTAGGAAGAATAATGGATGCAAACCACAAATATACCCAAATGGAATTCATTTCATGTTAAAATCCACCTCCACACCTCGGCAATGACTCACAACAATATGGGGGTGAATTGACAAGTTGAAGTCAAGACAACAAGAATGAGCATATGGGAAACACTTTGAATTAGTAGGGTTCCTTGTTAAACACTTGTTGCAAACACCTTGAGATTGGAAAGAATAAATCCCTAGAAGAGATTGAGAAGGAATTGGAGGTCTTGGAGGATAGCTAGACCTGAAGAGGTTGGTGGAATTGAGCAACACTAACTAGGTGAAGTGTGAGCAAGCTAGGCAAACCCCATCAGTAACCTAAAGGCTTTTCACTTTCAGATGATAAAAACATGGTTTGTAGGCTAAAGAAAGTCTTATATGGATTGAAATAGGTACCTAGATCTTGGTATGCAAGGTTGGACAAATATCTTTTAAAACTTGGTTTCACTAATGGTAATGCTGACAGTAATCTATATTATAAAGTCATTGATGATGATATACTAATTATTGAGGTCTTTATTGATCACATTATTTTTGGAGGTGAAGATAAGTTGTGCATGGAATTTTATAACAATATGGAGAATGAATTTGAGATGTCTATGATTGGGGAAATGAAATTTTTCTTAGGTTTGCATATTACTCAAACTGATAAAGGTATTTTCATTTGTCAAACTAAGTATGCTAGAGAGTTGTTGAAGAAATTTGGTATGGAAAATTATAAACCAATTTGTACTCCTATGGTTACAAATGAGAAATTGACAAAGAAACATGAATTAGCATTGGTAAATCCTATACGATACAAGTCTATAATTGGAGGTCTTTTATATTTGACTCAGACTAGATTGGATATAATGAATGCAGTTTGCATTGCATCAAGATATCAAAGTGATCCTAGAGAAAATCATGAGAGTGCAGTAAAAATGATTTTTTAGGTGCTTACAAGGAACATTTGAATATGGTTTGTGGTATCCTAAATATGTTGACTTTACTTTATGTGCATATATAGATGCAGATTGAGCAGGTGATGTTGATGACTGGAAGAGTACTTCTAGTGGAGCTTTCTTTCTTGGAAAGAAACTTGTTTCATGTATCAACAAGAAACAATCATGTACTTCCTTATCTACTATTGAAGCTAAGTATGTTGTTGTTTCTACTAACTATACACAAGTTCTATGGATGAAGCAAATGTTAAAGGACATAAAAGTGCATTACAATGAACCAATAGTTATTCACTATGATAACTTTGCTCCTATAGACATATCAAAGAATCTAATACTCCATTGTAAGATGAAGCACATATCTATCAAGTATTACTTTTTGAAGGAAAAGGTGGAAGAAAATGAAGTTAGATTGGTTTATGTGAACACTAAAGAGAAATTGTAGACATCTTCACTAAACCTTTTCCTAAAGAATCATTTGAGTACCTCAGAGATAGATTAGAGGTTTCTACCCCTCCGATAGAAAACGGATTGATGCTATTTGGCATTAGTCTAGTATGCATTATCAGAGCTATTTTTCATTCTGGATTGATGTGGTGATGCTACTACTCAGGGGGAGTACTTAGTGTTTTATGAGTTTGCTTTGATATTTATGTCAGATCTTTGGCATTGAAGTCAAAGGGGGAGAGATATTCATGTGAAAAACTTAAGGAGTTATATACATTAGGGGGAGAAATTTATAGAACTTAACTATGATATCATCTACAGGGAGAGTATGGATCTGAACTTCATTGCTATATTCTTGTGTGGCATCACTTGGGTGTTTTTCACATCTACTGTTGCCATCAATGCCAAAGGGAGAGATTGTTAGAAATTTGGAGAAATTCATTATGTTTTGTATTGATGTTTTTTCATTGATGTCAACACTAGCTTCTTTGGTTGTTTACCAGTATCTGGTTGGTCCCGGTAGGATGTTTGGTTTCTGGATGGTAAGATCATGTTGATCCGGTATACTCTGTTATGCTTTGACTTATGGAATTGGATTAGATATCCTTTCATGGTACTCAGATATATTTTCAGTCAATTGGTATTGATTTGGTAATCGGATGCTATCTTATATGTTGGTAAGCCTGGTTTATTGATCCGGTGAGGGTTTCATCAGTAGAGCTTTGTTGAAGATCTTTTGATACTATGCATAAGTAGTGTTGGTGTGAATTATAGAAGGGATTGAGGATGTTGATGGTGATCATGTTCAAGCCTTGACTGATTGGGATCATTGCTTTAGCGTATGTGGACCTAAATTGGGTCTGGTGCTATCTAGGTTATGAACCGACTTAATGTAACGTGTTGTTGGGACTTCTCGATGTTCTGAGATTACTTGTGGGTTGGATGATATTTTTTTGGTCTTAGGCCAACATGTTTAATAATTATGTAATAGGTTTTATTGTCTAGGTGGATGACCTAATTGTTTAAGGTCAAGGGTTTCTATATATGTGTGTATGCTCTCATTGTAGATCATGGTATGCAAGTCAATAATGTAATAATCATTCATGCAGAGGATTTGGTCATAGGTGATCGATTTGGGTTTATGAAAGAGGTTTAAGACCTTCGGTATTGAGCTTAACTTGAACTATATTCAGCATAGGAGATGTTATTATTGTAGTTCATTCTTCCTTCTAGATTGTATATTGGATTTCTTATGTAGTTAGTGAGATTCCATTTGTAATGAGCAGTGTATTCTAGGTTGTTGGCCTTCCTACAAGTGCATGCCCCTCAATTTGTAATCACATACTTACTGCAAAAGTATTATTTGGTTGTGGGTAGGCTTCTCATCATGGTTTTTCCATTTACCCGACTTTCCACGTATAAATCTTGGTGTCATGTGGATGGTATCTATTCTCTAATTATTGCTTATGCTTAATTGGTATATCTGCTATTTCGGTAATTGTTTGATGTATTCTAGTATTGATCTTATGAGTTTCGGTAATAAATTTTTAAATTCTTAAGGTTCTGGTAATCTGGTGACAACTAATTCACCCCCCCCTCTCATTTGTCCTTCGGTTATTTGAACTATCTAACATCCTATTTATGAAGAATCTTTTGTGATTTAAGAATTTGATGTGGTGGACAATCCTCTTTACCAAGTTTTACCTCCTAGAGATGACACCCTAATGAATCATGATAATAATTATCCTAAATATTCTCTTTTTCATGAGGATACTTTGGTGAAATAAAAGTTTTTTAATACTTCCTTTACAATTCTTCCTCTTAGGAATGAAGTTTTAAAAATTTATGTTGATCTTTCTCCTAAAATATGACTCTCCCATAAAAATATCTTAGAGAAAGTTGATGATATCATAAACACCTTTCTTGATGTCACTTTACTTTCTATACATGGTATCTCTCATAGAGAAGAATGATTGATGGATATTGATTTACCCTCTCCCAATTTGGTTCTACCAATGAGGGCACATTGTTCCAAGAAGAGGTTATGAGCACTTCTTTTAAAGATCTCCCTCCTAAGGATGAATCTTTAAATAACGATGATTATCCTAAAATATACCTCCCCCATAATAATGTTGGCATTCTACACCCATATGAGAATAGTTGACATTGTCATTAGTGGAAACCAACTAGAAACCAATTGGCAATAGGTTTCTACATGCACTGGTAGACACCGACATCAGCAGGCGCTTACACTAGTATTTATATTACATCGGCAAAAAAGCATACCGACACTCAGGCCAACATGGGATTGATAACTTAATGATGAGAGAATAGTACCAAACTGGTACTGAGAGGGGAGGGTGAATTAGTACAGACAAAAATATAGTCCAAAGTCAGTTTGACAGCAGATACTTCAAATGACTAGCAGACAGTGACACCAGTTTGAAACAGAGTGCAATCGGTAAAGCTAAGAATATCTGAGACAAGCATTAACCAGTTACTCACTTAGCTTTTCACTCAACTCGAGACTACACTACCATTTCACCCTTATGCATAAACAGGTAATCTATCATCAGATCATAATAACAACTAGTTCAACATGTTTTATTGATAGGCATAAAACACAAAACCATCATATGATTGAAAGACAATAGCAAAGATTCACAAGATAAAAGCATCACATATGACACACATATTTTTCATGTGGAAACCCAACTAGGAAAAACCATGGTTTGGATGAATACCAACAAGCTATTTTTGAACTCTTTAGAAGTCTGCTCTGTTAGGAGCCTTGTCTGGTTAGAGACATTACAAAAGGTTCTGCTAGGAACTTATCCTGTTAGAGATCACCCGGTTAAAGGATGGCTACAATACCCAGTTAAGGGTTAAACCCTGTTAAAGGTTACCTTGTTAGAGGATTTCAAGAACTCAATAGCTAAAGGATTTCGAACTTAGTAGCTTTGAATTACCTTGTTAAAGGATTTTCAGCAACCTAGTTAGGGCTACCCTATTAAGGGATTTTCCAACTGTTGAGGATGTTAGAGATCAATAGGTATTACAATGATTTGGTAATAGCACTCAATGCCAATGCAGATCCACTTAAGCTCCTCTTCACCTTCTGCACTTACACTCTACAAGTATCACTTCTCTCCTTTTGGTCTGGCAAGAAACACGTATCCCTTCTCTTGGATACACACACACAAGTTTTTCCAACAACCTCAGAAAGAGACACAACATCGACCTTATAGGAAAATAGATAGGTCGTTAGCATAAACCCTAAACCCTAAACCTGTTAGGTTAAGGAATTCAAATGGTTCAATACTAACCGTTGAGAACATTCCATTAATTGCAATAGTCTTGATCCAATCTCAAGACATTCTCCATCGTCCATTTTCACTAATTTCATGGTGGCTGATAACCCATCACATGTTATCACTATTTTACAGACTTCGCACATTCCCAAGGTAGATAGGAACAATCTCCTTTATGCAAGATCCTTCATGCACACAAGGCTGACATGGAAACATGATCTGTTCTTCATTACAATGCTAACTCATCACACAATGTCACCGGTTGAGCCATACAAGCTTGAAGCACTTCAACCAAAAACCCTGAAGTTGAGACTACCAATCGGTAGTCATACAACACTTCCATGTGTCGGTTCCCATAACCATATGTCGGTTCACCTTGAATAAGCACATTGCTTCACTTTGGCACAAATGTTGATTCATAGTGTTATATTGGTTCTCACATATGCCGGTTCACACCTCTTCAACATATTGACATCTGTAGCATCCTAAAATTGTGACACTTGCAATTTTGACTGCATTTGGGTCTTCACGATGGCAGCACAACGTTGAACCTGAATGGAGACCCCGAAACCTGTTTACGACATCAAAAACTACATATTTCTGCACCTTGGCCTGATCCTTCCTTGCACCCTGCTATCCCAGGAGGTGGGACCATGGTGCCCAGTACCCTAGTCCCTGGCCCTATTTTGGGCCCGGTCTCTTGTTGGGCATTGGGTCTTTAAGTTTGCAATTCAGAAAATAATGTTCCTATGTCAGCCTAAGGTCGGAAAAATCAGTCTCTCAACCCTAATTGACAAGTATATAAACTACATTTCCCCTCCCAAAAAAGGGTAGAAAACTTATGTGTGCAAGAGGCGGAAGAGACATTCAAACATTCAAGCATTCCTTCAAGCAATTGAGTATTCTAAGTCTCCATTCAAGGCTAGGTGTTGCATTCAAGACAAGGATTCAACCATTGAAGAGGAGATCACTTACAACATATAACATACAACATCATTACACCTTCGCATGTAAGAATACAAACATTCTTACAACAAGGTATCAGTACTTGATTACATTACAAACATTTACATTTACAGCATTCTCATTTCTTGGTTAATTCCAAAACTGAGGTTTGACCTAAAGGCAAACCCCTAATCCCTAACCCCCCAATCATCCTCTCTTTTTTGTGTGTAGGTTGTAGGTATGCGGCTGTAATTGAAGATCTGGAATCCTTGTGCAGAGACGAACAGATCCCCCTTCATTTCACGGATTTTTCGGAGGACCGTGTGCACTCCGGGTGCCATCGTCTCGTCAACTTTCACTCAAATTTGTAGGACAGCATCGTCTTGACATTTTACTACTAATTTTAGGTCCGTAGCTTCATCCCATGTCCCTATCTCCATCTACAAGCGAATCTTTCTTACTTTACATGCACTCCTAGTTCAACCCTTCTATCTACATTCTTTAAAAAAGAGGGTATCCTTGATGTCTTAACCCTTGAAACTCATTTAGAATCCAATCTTGCATTGTGTGAGATTGGATCTTGTGGGTTTCAACCCCTCTTTTGAATGTAAAGTCTCTCCTAAGTGAAAACCATCAACCCTAGTGACCCTCCTTTCTCTCTCCTTGGAGTGGGGGGGGAACATCTAGGGTTCGATTTTTCCGCTTTACATTTTGGTGAACCCGACGTGAAACATCCTAATTCTGATTATTCATGGTTAGATCTAAAAAATTTGCTTCCTTAATTACATTTCCATGTTTGATCTTTTGCAAATTTTAGAGGTTAATTGCATTAAAACCCTAAATTTTCTTTTTAGTAATTGAACTTGTGAAGTGTTTAATTGTTAATGCTTGTTTCAGATCTACCCTTCTATTGCAAATTGTCAAATCATATTTGTGCTTTAATTTTGAAAATTAAGTGGTTAAGTGTCAAAACTCTAATTTTTAAAACCTTCTTGATTCAACCTTTGACTGATGATTTCACTAATCAAAACACCTCCAAATCGGCTGTAACTTTGGATTCCGCAACAAAATCACAATATCTCTCATCCCTGAAAATTTTGAAAAAAGTTGCAAGGACCGTGTGCACCCCGAGCACCATCGTCCTCGACATTTTTTCCGAAATTTCAGGAGCTAGATCTTACTGTATTTTTCTGCTAAAATCCAGAATCTTAGCCGATTTCATCAATTCTAACACTTTCAAAATTAAAGTCAAAGTTGGTCTAGTGATTGCTTGGATTAAGGCTTATAATCATTCAAAAATTGTTGAAATTAAAATTCATATCAAAATTGTGTTTCTTACTATCCTAAATCTGAAAAGTGTGTTGAGATTCATTCGAAATTTCAGTGCTTTGTTCAAAGTCTTGCAATTTGTGACTTTTGAAATTAAGTGTTTAATTGCAACAACTTTGATTTCCACTTTCAAAATTGAATTTTGCATGAAATTGAGTCAACTTTTAAATTTCAAAGCCTGCATTGCTTTCAGTATTCCCTCTAAAATCATAAAATTTAAAATTTCAGTTTCTCTCTCTTTTTCAAAATTCAAATTCTGCATTTTTCAACAATCTTGGTAGGGTTCAATTTTGAGATTGCAACTTTAATTTGGCCTATCTACGGATCGTAAAATCACTCAATTTTTTTAGATTAGCTTTAAAATCATCATAGCTTTCATCCCTGAAAATTTTGAAAAAAGTTACGAGGACCGTGTGCACTCCGTTCGCCACAGTCCCTGACATTTTTTTCAAAATTTCGGGAGATTGTCCTGATTGTATTTAACAGCTTAAATCTAGGAGATTGGCTGATTTTATTGAAATTTGCTACCTCTAAAATTCAAAATCTTCTCTCTCTCTTTAGTGCATGAGTTTTACAACAATAAGCCATACTAACACTATTCCCATTAGACGAAGCCTTAGAATTAAGTCTTTCCAAGGTTTAATTACTAAGAAGATGGAACCTAATTTGAATGGCTTTTTTAACGAGGACATGGGTAATTCCTCTAATCCTCTTAATGATGAAGAAGATCTCCATGAGGTTTCTGTAGAACAACTTTCAAAATTGGATAACCAATTTGATGATTTTCGATAATGGATGTCTCAAGAATACCCTGATAGTCAAGCTCTTTCATTAATTGAGGGTCTAAAATGTATGCTTCAAAGTGATAAGAATGGAATTGATATTTTGCGTAGTATTGCACACATTGTGGATTCAAATGTGATGCCTATGAAGATTTGTGCCGAAACTTTAGGTTATACACAACCTCCTACTCAAGTCAATCATTCTATTCCTTTGACAACTTCTATTGCTAGTATACCTACTTTTACATCAAACATAATGACTACTTCAATACAAGACATTCCACCTATGATCACCAGTCATGGGGGCAATCCTTCCTCTTCAATCAACCCTCTACCTTCATTCAATCAAACTTCTTCACTCATTCCTTCAATGAGTGTTCCTATTATATCTCCACAAATAAACATGATGCAAGGGGGCAATTCATTTAACCCTTCCATTCCTCCTTGTAGTGTTCCTTCTTTCCAATCATCTCCTATGACTAACTATCATAGTGTCCCACCACCTTACTCTCAATCAATACCTTCTTTCAATAACATAATACCTCCATCACAATCTAACACGTCTAATATGAACTCTTTGACTGAAGCGACCACTAACAATCTTGCACAGACTATCTCTTCTTTATAGCAACAAATTGCCTCTATGAATCAATCTAAGTTTAGTGTGCCCACATTTGATGTTGCGAGCCCAATTTCTCTTGACATTGTTCGAGCTATTCCCCCTAAACATGTTGAAATCCTGCAGTTGGAGCTTTATAATGGTAAAGGTGATCCTCTAACACATGTTAAGACCTTTCAAACAATATGTACCGATTTTGCTCATGACCAAAGGTTGCTTGCAAAACTATTTACTAGAACATTAAGAGATAAAGCCCTACAATGGTATTGCTCATTGCCTTCCAATTCTATTACTTCTTTCCAACAACTTGCAAATGCTTTTATTCAACAATTTCAAAACAATATAAGTCCTAAAGTTACTTTGATTGATTTAATGCATTGTAAACAAGGTGTTAAAGAAAAAGTGACTGATTTCATTGGTAGATATAAGCATTTGTATGCTCAAATTTCTTTTCCAGTACCTAACAATGATATTCAAAGAATCTTTATTTCTAATTTACAAAAGGATATTAGAGAAAAACTTCTATTTTCTGAGTTTACTTCTTTCCAATAGTTGTGCGCAACTCTTCACAATTATCAACTGACTGTGAGTCAAATGGAACAAGCAAATCCTATGGCTCCGAGTGATAAGGGTGATAGTAGTCAACAACCATTTGGGAAGTTTAAACCAGACATAGAGGTCATTAAGTTCAATGAAAACATCATCAACAACAATGTGAATGCAGCATCAGGTGTGCCTCCTATTTCTAAGTTTTTCAAGAAAGAAAGAAAGTTTACTCCTTTGAATGAATCATTGCATAGTATTATGAATCAGTTATTGGAACAAAATGTGCTTACCCTCCCTCCTATAAGGAAAATAGATCCTACAAAGATTAATTCACCCTATTTTGATAACAAATCTTTTTGTCAATTTCATCGTCAACCTGGGCATGATACTAAAAAATGTTTTGCTTTGAAGGGTAAAATTCAAGATTTGATTGATAATAATACTATCTCTGTTTCTAGTGTGAATGATAAAGGCAACACATCTATAGCTCCTCCTAACCAAAATCTTAAGATTTTTACTGATCCATTACCTTCTCATACCTCTAATGTGATTGAGACTAATGATTCCTCTTTCTCACCTGATAGTCTTGTGTCTATGAATCCGAATGTGATTAACTTTGTGGAACAGCAGAAAATCCCTAAAGAACCTTCCATCACATTTGATTCCAGTGAAACTATCAGGGCACCTGATGGTCCTTTATATATAGTTGCAAAAGTCAAAAATACACCTTGCCGTGGAGTGCTTATTGATCCTTCTTGTATGGTTAATGTCATTACTGAAGAATTTCTTTTTACTTTGCAATTGAATCAAGTGATCTATGACAAAACAAATGTGGTTGTGAAATTGTTTGATGCATTTTCTTCTCCTGTAATTGGTTCTATTACATTACCTATTAAGGTTCATAACATATCCCTTGATGTGAGCTTTGCTATTATTCCATCGTCTGAACAATTTTGTGTGAAGCTAGGCTATCCTTGGCTATCTTCCATGAAAGCTATTGCTTCTCTTATTCACAAGTGTTTGAAATTTCCTCATAATGGTGAAGTTGTTACTATCAATCATAGTCTCTTTAAACCAGCTGAAAGAACTTCTAGCGTTCCTATTGATTATTTTTGGCCTAAACAATTTCAACCTCTTCCACCGCAAAGTGATCATCTTTTCAAATCTTATTAAAATTGGAAAAAAGATATGATCCTATCTCTAAGTGAACCTAGAACACCCAAACTTGATATTCCTATCGTTCTTGAGAAGGAAGTTCTTCCTTTGAAAGATAAAACTAATGTCTTTCCTCAAGAAGATTCCCAACCCATCCCTATGAATGTGACTATGTCTATATCTAATAAACTTCCTACAAGTAGACCTATACCTCCTCATCATGATGGACTTGGTCTCCTTCCTAAACTAGATATTCCTCCTTTATATGGAGCAGTTCCTCCTCCTTCCTCTTATAGAGAGAAGAGACCTTCCTCTTCTCCTATTGTTCAACCTAAGAGACCACAACCTAAACACCCAAGTGATAAGGATGAGAACATTCCTCCTCCTCAATCTTCTCAACTTCCTACTAAGACTAGACGAAATTGTTTTGTGCATGAACGCCGACGAAAGCATCATCTTAGAGCACATACAGCTGCTTCTCAAACTTTGCAGTCCCCAAAAACACCTTCAGCTAGTATTATTCCATTTTCTCCTCAGCCGAAAATTGAGCCAAAATCTCCTAAACATAAGATGCATGATGGTTTTGATCCTGTGCGAGTTAAAGATCCTATTTTTATAAATCTTGATGATGATATACATGAAAATGTTACTCCTCTTTCTTCTGATAGTGAATATGAATATGTTGATGTTGATAACCATTTATCTAACTAATTTTCTAAAGCACTTATCCTAGCTCCTAGAGAAGAACAACGTGGTGTGGAACATGAACATAGTCCTTGTTTGGATCTTGTGATAGCTCCATCTATTGTGTTGGATGTTCCTCCTCTAGCATGTTTCCTGCCTTCCCGAAATATTGATCAGCAAGATCGGGGGGTGGATGACGTGCTAGACTAGTTTCATTAGCATAGCAGACTCTCTCCTCCTCTCTTGACCTCTTTTGTTACTTCTTCTATGTGTTATTCTCATTCTTCTATTTGTTGTCCTTAGTGTTGTCTACTTGAGGATGATGCAAAGCATTGAGATCACTTTTGGTCTCTCTCATTTTGACTCAAAAGACACATGTGTTCCCTTCTTCTAGGTGACCTTCCTTGATTGGGGAATGAAGAACAATTATGCATGCATACATATGATATACATGAATTATCATACAGCATACTGACCCCAAGGAAAGCAAAGTCACCTCGTGCTTTGTGTTTTGTGTCTATTATCCTTGGGCTTATCTCACACTTGGGGGCTAAATCCTTGTGATAACGTGCTCCTTTCCCTTCTCATTTCCTACATGTATCACTACTTTAAAGCTTTAACGTAGGGGGGCATACACCCCGTTCATATCTCTTCAAGATACTTGAAAATTTTTTGGCAAATTTAGCTCTGCCTTGAAAATTTTTGATATTTTTCTTACATGACTCATAGTGAGGGAACCTTACTACTGACAGTCATGGTTCTCCCTCGTGATCTTCTCTTTTACTTTGTCAATCGAAGTCGTAAGATCTTTAGTCCACTGGGGGCTTGGTGTATCTTGCCTCCTTGACGTGGTGAAAGTCTTTCAATGTTGTTTCCTTGTACTTTACCGAAAGTATGGGCGTACGCTTATACTCCCGCTAAAGTGGGGGCTAAATGTAGCATCCTAAAATTGTGACACTTGCAATTTCGACTGCATTTGGGTCTTCACGATGGTGAGGCAACGTTGAACCTGAATGGAGACCCCAAAACCTGTTTATGACATCAAAAACTGCATATTTCTACACCTTGGCCTGATCCTTCCTTGCACCCTATTGTCCCGGGAGGTGGGACCATGGTGCCCAGTGCCCTGGTCCCTGGCCCTATTTTGGGCCTAGTCTCTTGTTGGGCATTGGGTCTTTAAGTTTGCAATTTGGAAAATAATGTTCCTATGTCGGTCTAAGGTCAGAAAAATCAGTCTCTCAACCCTAATTGACAAGTATATAAACTACATTTCCCCTCCCAAAAAAGGGTAGAAAACTTATGTGTGCAAGAGGCCAAAGCGACATTCAAACATTCAAGCATTCAAGCATTCCTTCAAGCAATTGAGTATTCTAAGTCTCCATTCAAGCTAGGTGTTGCATTCAAGACAAGGATTCAACCATTGAAGAGGAGATCACTTACAACATATAACATACAACATCATTACACGTTCGCATGTAGGAATACAAACATTCTTACAACAAGGTATCAGTACTTGATTACATTACAAACATTTATATTTACAACATTCTCATTTCTTGGTTAATTCCAAAACCGGGGTTTGACCTAAAGGCAAACCCCTAATCCCTAACCCCCCAATCGTCCTCTCTTTGCTGTGTGTAGGTTGCAGGTATGCAGCTGTAATTAAAGATTTGGAATCCTTATGCAGAGATGAACAGATCCCCCTTCATTTTGCGGATTTTTCGGAGGACCGTGTGCACTCTGGGCACCATCATCCCATCAACTTTCGCTCAAATTTGCAGGACAGCATCGTCTCAACATTTTACTGCTAATTTCAGGTCCGTAGCTTCATCCCGTGTCCCTATCTCCATCTACAAGCGAATCTTTCTTACTTTACATGCACTCCTAGTTCAACCCTTCTATCTACATTCTTTACAAAAGAGGGTATCCTTGATGTCTTAACCCTTGAAACTCATTTAGAATCCAGTCTTGCATTGTGTGAGATTGGATCTTGTGGGTTTCAACCCTTCTTTTGAATGTAAAGTCTCTCCGAAGTGAAAACTGTCAACCCTAGTGACCCTCCTTTCTCTCTCCTTGGAGTGGGGGGGGAACATCTAGGGTTTGATTTTTCCGCTTTACAACATCAATGACAACATACAATGTCATTATGTCCACATACCAGTTCACATAATGCCAACAATCTCCCCATTTGGCATTGATGGCAATATACAAAGATATCTCTCCACTTCACATCTTCTCCCCAATTTTTGCAAATATCTTCTCTGCCTCACATCTTCTCCCCCTTTGACAACAATGCCAAACTGGAGGCACAAGCTTCCCTATTCCACTATGCTACTCCCCCTGAGGAGTAGCATCCTTCAACACATCAATCCTAAAGGGGCACTACCCCTAATTCACCTCTTAAGTATATAAATGTAGTCTTTGGGAGAGGCTTGGTGAATATGTCTGCTAACTGCTCCTTACTGGAAACATGTTCTAGTGCAATATCTTTGTTCTGAACCTTTTCCCTTAAGAAATCATACTTAAGCTCAAAGTGCTTGGTTCTAGAATGTAAAACCGGATTCTTGGAGATATTAATTGCACTAGTATTGTCACAAAATATACTTACCGGTTCAGATACAGGAACTTTGAAGCCATTCAATACATGCTTCATCCAAATTGTCTAAGTGCAGTTGATGAAAGCTACAACATACTCTGCTTCCACTGTAGACTGAGAGATACAACTCTGCTTCTTACTCATCCATGAGACTAGTCTACCACCAAGGAAGAATGCACCATCAGTTGTCCTCTTCCGGTCATCTACATTACCAGCCCAATCAGCATCTGTGAACACTTTCAAGTTGAAATCCTTGCTATATGGATACCACAATCCATAGTCAACAATTCCCTTCAGATACTTAAGAATCCACTTGACTACAACCAAGTGGTATTCTCTTGGAATTTTCTAGAACCTTGTAGTAATTCCAACTGCATGTGCAATATCCAGTCTACTATGCACTACATAATGCAATTTACCAATCATTGATCAACATTCCTTTTCATCAACCAATGTTGAGTCATCCTCTTTGGATAGTTTACAACCGGTCACCACCAGTGTACCAACCAGTTTGCTATCTTCCATGCCAAAAGTCTTCAACACTTCTTTGACATATTTGGACTGAGTGATAAAGATTCCATCCTTCATCTGCTGGATCTGCAGTCCAATTAAGAACTTAATCTCCCCTATGAGTGACATTTCAAACTCTTTCTTCATCTCATCTGCAAATTCATGACTCATCTTGTCATCTCCACCAAAGATAATGTCATCAACAAATACCTCACAGATCAAGATCTGATCTCCTTCAGACTTCAAGTAGATATTGCTATCTTCACTTGTTCTTTCAAATCCAATCTTCGCAAGATGGGAATATAGACATTCATACCATGCCCTAGGTGCCTGCTTTAGTCCATATAGGGCTTTATGTAGTCTACATACCATGTCACTGTCTTTAGATAGGGAAAACCCATCTGGTTGCTCAATATACACCTCCTCTTCAAGTGCACCATTTAGGAATGCAGATTTTACATCCATTTGATATACTTTGAAACCTTTAAAAGATGCATATGCAAGAAGCATATGGACCCCTTCCAATCTGGTTACAAGAGCAAAGGTTTCTCCATAGTCTTCTCCTTCTTCTTGAGCATATCCTTTGCATACCAATCTGGCTTTGTTTCTAATCATTGTGCCATCCTCATTCAGCTTATTTCTGAAGACCCATTTGGTACCAATGACATTTTTATGCTCCGGTCTGGGTACCAAAGACCATGTACCATTTTTCTCTATCTGGTCAAGTTCCTCTTCCATTGCCTTGATCCAGTCTTCATCTTGATGTGCCTCTTTAAATGATTTAGGCTCAAATTCAAAGATCATACATGAGTTTTCTCTAACCTTTCTTCTTGTAAGGATTCCTACATCCTTATCTCCTATGTTCTGATTAGGATCATGATTCAGCTTGACATACCAAGGAATGGTCTTGATGGATTCCTCTTGCTTTTCTTCTTCATCCTCATCTACATCAGTATCAGCATCTACATTTGTCGGTGTAGGAACACTATTACTGGTACTCGGTTGACTAACAATTGATTCCCAGAAGGTTGCAACTAGTTCGTTTACCACTTGCTCACTGTCGGTTTCCTTAGTTTTCTCAGAGGTTTCATCAACTCTTACATTGATGCTTTCCATAATTCTCTGAGTCCTATTGTTGAAACACTTGAGAGCTTTGCTCTTGGTGGAATATCCATGGAATATTCCCTCATCACATTTCACATCAAATTTGCTCTAATGTTCACTCCTCTTGATGTAACATTTGCTACCAAACCCTCTAAAGTAGCTAGCCACAGGTGTCTTACCGATCCAATACTCATAAGGAGTTTTATCCTTACCTTTCTTGATGAGTACCCGGTTCATTGTGTAGACTATAGTGCTCACTGCTTCTCTCCAAAAGGTGTGAGCTACCTTTCCTTGAATCAACGTGGTTCTAGATGCTTCAACCACAATCTGGTTATTCCTCTCTACTAGGCCATTCTGCTGTGGAGTCTGAGGGGCAGACAATTGCCTCTTGATGCCATGTTCTTCATAGTACTTGTTGTATTCACCAGAAGTGAATTCCCCTCCTTGATTAGTTCTCAGGCACTTGATCCTTTTACCAATTTCCTTCTCCACTAAAGCTTTGAAAGTTTTGAACTTTACAAAGGCTTCAAAATTGACTTTCAAGAATCTGACCCACATCATTCTTGAGCAGTCATCAGTGAGAATCATGAAGTACCTATCACCCTGCACACTTCTAGTTTTCATAGGACCACACAAATCAGTATGCACAAGATCAAGCAAGTTGTCAGCAGTGAAAGATTTACCTTTAAACGTTGAGGAAGACATTTTCCCCAATTGACACTCTCTACACAAGGTATTATCATGTTTTCATAGCACCAACAACCCTATAACTACCTTGATCTTACTATCTTTCACAATGTTATCAAAGTTTACATGGCATAATCTCCTATGCCATATCCAGCTATCATCAAATTTTGCCATAAGACATGTACTTATATTTGCATTCAGATGAAATAGGTTACCTTTGGTCTGCATGCCAGTGGCCACCAATTCACCATTCTTTCCTTTGATTCTGCAAACTCCATTCTTGAATTTCAGAGCGAGGCCACTGTCATTTAGTCGGGCAACACTTAGAAGGTTATGTCTGAGACAATCAACCCAATACACATTGTCAACACTACTCTTTCCATTCAGAGAGATGGACCCTCTGCCTTTGACCATGTATGGTGTATGATTTCCAAAGCAAACCACACCACCATCATACTCCTCCAAGGATAGAAACTTGCTCTGGTCACTAGTCATATGGTGAGAACAGCCACTGTCAATGATCCACTCATTGGAATTATCAAACCAGGAGACAAGAGCCTTCTTGTCTGACACATCTTCTTTGACAACAACAAACACAATATCTTCATTTTCTTCATCCTCTTATTCTTCATCTGTGACACCTTCATCAACTGCCACAAAATAGTTTCTCTAGTTTCCTCCTTTGAATATCTTGAACCTTTCTGGTTTGTCCTTATTGTCGCCATTAGGATAGTTTACAACAATATGTCCTATTCGGTTGCAAGAAAAGCATTTCAAAGGTAGCTTACCTTTGTATTTGTCGGTTCCTTTTGGAAGTTTCCTTGAAAGGAGAGCTTCAAATGCCATCAAAACCTCCTCATCATCTATTTCTCTACTCTATCTTGGTTCACCACTAGTGCTAGCTTCTTTTCCTTTTCTGGATGGTACAACAAAAGCTTTAAAAGTTGATTCAGTCTTTTGAACACTACCATCAAAACTATTTAGTCATAGGCTATCAACTTTGCTATGATGGAGTCTAAGGATACCTTAGTCTTGTCTATTGATCTCATTTCTTGAATAGCAGCAACCCTTATTGCTTAGACTGGCAATAGGGATCTTAGGACTTTGCTTACCACAGTGGCATCTTTTATTTTACCACCTGCACTCTTGATATCTCCAACAATGGTTTTGATCCTTATTTCATATTGTTGAATGGTCTCACCTTCAACCATCTACATATCTTCAAACTTCCCTCTAAGGCTTTCTTCCTTAGCCTATTTTACATGCTTATCACCGCCATAGATATTTTCAAGAGTTTCCCATACCTCTTTGGGATTTACCTTGTCCTAAACATCAATAAACTCAATGTCAGATAAACTACTAATTAGGGCTTCCATGACTTGCCCATTCTCCTGCATCTCTCTCTTTTGGTCATCGGTAAGAGTACCGGTAGGAGCAACATAGACAATCTCAACATAGCTCCTGTGTTAAGCACCCATGCTTCTGATGAATATCTTCATTCTATCTTTCCATATACGAAAATTTTCTTTGTTAAACTTTGGACCTCCCTCTTCATCATTAGACTAGGATCTTTACCTCAAGCAGTTAAGCTTATAGCATAGAGGACCTAGAGGATGCTCTGATACCAATTGATAACTTAATGATGAGTGAATAGTACCAAACTGGTACTGAGAGGGGGGGTGAATCAGTACAGACAAAAATATAGTCCAAAACCAGTTTGATAGTAGACACTTCAAATGACTGGCAGACAGTGACACCGATTTGAAACAGAGTGCAACCAGTAAAGCTAAGAATGTCTGAGACAAGAATTAACCGGTTACTCACTTAGCTTTTCACTCAACTTGAGACTACACTACCATTTCACCCTTATGCATAAACAAGTAATCTATCATCAGATCATAATAATAGCTAGTTCAACATGTTTTATTGACAGGAATAAAACACAAAACCATCATATGCTTGACAGATAATAGCAAAGCATCACAAGATAAAAGCATCACACATGACACACATATTTTTCACATGGAAACCCAACTGGGAAAAACTACGGTGGGGATGAATACCCACAAGCTATTTTTGAACTCTTTAGAAGTCCACTCTATTAGGAGCCTTGTTCGGTTAGAGACATTGCAAATGGTTCTGCTAGGAACCGAACCTGTTAGAGATCACCCGGTTAAGGGATGGCTACAATACTTGGTTAAGGGTTAAACCCTGTTAAAGGTTACCTTGTTAGAGGATTTCAAGAACTCAATAGCTAAAGGATTCCAAACTTAGTAGCTTTGAATTACCCTATTAAAGGATTTTCAGGAAGCTAGTTAAGGCTACCCTGTTAAGGGATTTTCCAACTATTGAGGTGGCTAGAGGTCAACAAGTATTACAATGATCTGGTAATAGCACTCAATGCCAATGCAGATCCACTTAAGCTCCTCTTCACCTTCTGCACGTACACTCTACAGGTATCACTTCTCTCCTTTTAGTTTGGCAAGAATCACGTATCCCTTCTCCTAGATACACACAAACAACTTTTGCCAACAACCTCAGAAAGAGACACAACATCGACCTTATAGGAAAATAGATAGGTCGGTAGCATAAACCCTAAACCTTAAACCTGTTAGGTTAAGGAATTCAAATGGTTCAATCCTAACCGTTGAGAATATTCCATTAATTGCAATAGTCTTGGTCCAATCTCAAGACATTCTCCATCATCCATTTTCACCGATTTCATGGCGGCTGATAACCCATCACACATTATCACCATTTTACTAACTTTGCACATTCCTGAGGTAGATAGGAACAATCTCCTTTATGCAAGATCATTCACGTGCACAAGGCTAACGTGGCAACATGATCTATTCTTCATTACAATGCTAACTCATCACACAATGTCACCGGTTGAGCCATATAGGCTTGAAGCACTTCAACCGGAAACCCTGAAGTTGAGACTACCAACCGGTAGTCATACAACACTTCCATGTGCCGGTTCCCATAACCATATGTCGGTTCACCTTGAACAAGCACATCACTTCACTTTGGCACAAATGTCGGTTCACAGTGTTATACCGATTCTCACATATGCCAGTTCACACCTCTTCAACATATTGACATCAATGACAACATACAATGTCATTATGTCCACATACCGGTTCACATAATGCCAAGAGGGATGAACTTTTGTTTATTGTAATATAATTATCTTTTGTAAAATGACTTGTTATATTGTAAAAGACTCATATATGTATGAGATCTTATAGATCATTTTGTAATGAATGATAGATATATATGGTAGAAGATAGTTGTTTAGTGGCAACGAAGGTTTTTGGTTAAGCTATCAATCTGAGCTTAAATCAGTACTGAACCTGGCATTAGAGATGATGTTTTGAGCAGTACATTGTATTGGATTTAATTATCCATTTTGTAGTTAGTGAGACTCTTCATTGAGTAGTGAGTTGTAGGCTGTTGGCCTCCCTCCATGTGTAGGCCCCTATTATAAGTAGTATCTCTTCATTGTCCAGTGAGTAAATATTATGGGTCACAAATCCCACTGAGTTTTTTCCCACACCAAGTTTCCTCGTTAGAATATCTTGTGTTATGGTGTGTTTCTATGTTGTCTTTGTTATTTGTGTTTACTGCATTAATTCTTGTTTACCGATACACTGTTTTGGGTTGCAAAGTTATAAATAATTTTAAATATTCATTAAACCAGTTAGACACTGATTCACCTCCCCTCTCAGTGTCTTTGGGACTGTCATTGAATCTAACAATTGGTATCAGAGTCTGGTTCTCTCTTCGCAAAAACCTAACAGCTTGAGGAAGATTCTGAAACCAATATAGATGGAGAACTTAAGAAAATAGTTGGAAGGATCTCTTGAAGAGTTTGATGCAGAAAAATTGAAGAATATCAAACTTGAAGATGATCTAAGGACTGCTAAGGAATTCATTAAAGGACTTCAGGAGAATCTGGTTATAGCACAAAATAAGAGAAAGGAACTTCATGAGAAAATGCAAAATGATGATGATGAAAAGGAAACTCTTAGAGACATTGCAAGTAAGTTAAGGCAAGAGAACAATAATATGAAGAATGAAATGCAAGATATGACTATGAGGTTATGTAAGGATATTGAAGATAGGAAGAAGAATGAAGAAGAATTGACTAGGAGACTTAATGATGTAGGAAATGAAAATATGAGACTCAGTCATGAAATTGATATGCTAAAGATAAATCTGATTCACATGCAACATGATAAAGATGAGCTTGTGAGAAAAGTTGGAATTCTGGAAAATGAGTTGATCACTACAAACAAACATAGAGACAAATTTAAGAAAAGTTTAGAAAGACTTGATGACATGCTGAAAAGACAGAAACCTGATGGAGATACAATTGGACTTGGATTTTAAATTGGAGAAAGTTCTGGTACTGCAAATAATCAAGACCAGAACAAACTGGTAAGACAACCTAATGCTTATAAATTTAATGGGAAATGTTTCAATTGCAATAAATATGGTCATAGAGAAATTCAGTGTAGATTTATAAATAATCAGAATACAAACTCACCCACTAGTCAATGTTCCAAATGCAACAAAGATGGTCATAATTCAGAAAATTGCAGAATGAATGCGAAATGCTATGTTTGTGGTAGATTTGGGCATTTATCTAATCAATGTAGATCACAAACTGGCCAAGGCTATGGAAAAGCTATTCAGAGGAATAATGTGACTTGTTATGTATGTAACAAGATTGGACATATTGCAAAATTTTGCAGAAGCAAGACTATACCAGCGAACAATAAAGGATCTAGTGTGAAGGGAAAAGAAAAGGTAAATGAAATAAAGCAAAAATTTTCAAAACAATGGATTAAGAAGGCAGACCAGAAATTTGATGAAAATGTCTTTGCACTGGTAGAACAGAGTAACCCTCCACTGGTAGGAGATTCTTCATCTAACTAAGGAATAATCCTTAGGGGGTATTGCAAAAAATTGAAAATCATGCATTCTACCCTCGGTTGATGGTGAGAAGATACATTTCTTCTTTACCAATAGATGTGTTAAGTTTTCACTTAACCGGTGAGTATTTAATGTAGTTTTAAAGAACTTTTTTTTCTATAAACCACTGGGAAAACCCTCATTTCGACTCACTAAGCATTCAAATAATCATAGAGTGCAAAATTGAGAAAGGGCATCCTAAGGTGAAGCTGTGAAGTGATTTTTAGGCATTTAGAGAACTTTAGCTAAGAGGTATTTATCAAAATGGCAACCTCATCTTTTGTTCCTAAGTTTATTGCAAAACCTATCATTGTTGAAAACATCAAATGCCCTAGACCCATGTTTAAAATTATCCCTAAGATCGCAAAGCAGGATGATTCCTGTCAAAGCTTTTTTGAAAATTTCAAAGGGTGTAGTATTTGCAGAAGACCCTAGAATCTACATACATTGCAACATAGAAACCTAGGGACTGAGGATTTTAATAAAATGTTTAATGAGGTTATTACCGGTGAAAAAGGCTTGATTAAACCTGAACATAAGATTGTGGAAGACTTAGGTTTTGTAGAAATACTGAACATTCTCGAATTTCCAAAGGAAGTTGTAAGACTTGTATTGAGCAAAGTCCATGGAGAGTTCATGTGGTTAGAGTCAGTTTGCAAGATAACCAAGGAAGCAATTAAGGCAGTTACTAATTTACGTTCAACTGGTAGTAGGCCAAATAAAACCAAGAAAATACCTAACAAGGGAGTTATGGAGTTAACCAAAGCCACATCAGATAGCAGGTCACTTAGAGTCAATGATGTCAAGGATACAAATGTGAGATATGTTAGTATGATACTTGGATATAAAGCAACACATGCCAATAGACTGAATTTGGTTTCTAGCCTTCATATTCATAGTGCATATGAGACGGTGAACAATAATGCTAAGATATATGTTTGTGAATGGCTTAAAAATGAACTAATTGACAATTTGAAGAAGACTAAGGGAGATAAGAAAGGTACTTTCTGTTTTGGGAACCTACTAGTATGCTTAATGCTATACTTTACCAAAGAGATACCTGACGTAGGTCACAAGGATTTTGGTTATGATAGCCTAGTGAAAAATAGATACAGGAAGCTTTCACCAGTATGGGCACTGACTGTGAGAATAACATTACACATTACTTCAAAACATTTCAAACTAAGATGAGAGCAAGAGAGAGATTACTATAGAGCATAGTTGATAACTATGACAAGAAAATATGTTTTTTCATTAAGAGAGATGAGACTTGGATGGAAGCAGTAAGCCCTAGAACTGTTTGGGTTACTGAGATGGGTTATGAGGTAGACCTACCTATTCTGGAAACATATGCAAAAGCCCTACTTGATGCACCTAGGGAGCCATCTGAAGGAATATTTGGTAATGTAGAAAATATTGCAAGTAATGTATCTATGCAGAAAGAAAGGAAGAAAAGAGAAAAGTTTATCAGAGATGCCTCTAAGAAGGCCAGTGAAATTAAAGAAAATGTCATGAATATCAGTGGTATATCAACTAGTGAGCTTAAAGGACTACAACCAGAAGCACATGTTTCACTGGTTGTAACATCTTCTGATACTAATAGTGGCAAGGCTACTAAGTTTAAGAGAGTGGAAAGGAAAAGGAAAACCTCACCAGTACCTTCTCCTCCTCCTAATAAAACAAGAACATAGAGGAAAAAGCAACAGGCAGTTAGGGAACTGCAGAAGAAGCTTACACCAAATAAGAAATAGACACCAGTTACCCCTACACTGGATGATCTACTAAATGAGATTACACAAGAAGGTAATCTGGTAAATGTAAATAAATGGTATAATTCTTTTAAGGATTCTGACAAACAAACTATTGAAGAAAGCAGTATTCTACATTTAGATATATACAAGAAAGTTTTGATAGAAGTAATTAATGATTTACCCAATGATTTATACATGAGATTAGAAGCTAAAAGGCTATCTATGATGGAATTGGATAAGAAGTTGAAAGTTGAACCACTCTTGGCTGTACATTTGGTAAACTCTAAGGAAGAGATAGATGAGCTTATATCTAAAGCAAACCAGTCAGTATTTGTCAGTGGACACTGACAAGTAAGCCTAATGGCTGGAAGGGTTAAGGAAATTGCAGATGAGACTAGAGATAAGTGGGACATATTATTTGTTGAGAAGGAAAAGAAAGAGGAAAGAAAAAGACTGAAAGTGGAAAAGACATTCAAGGTATATCAGAAAGATAAGGGAAATGGTAAAATATGTGGTGTAACTACTATAAAAGTAACTAATAACATCCCTCCACCAGCTCAGGATACCCCTCCATTAACTTCAACATCACTGGTACATATAGCTAATCCACCAGATATGGCTACTGAAGGTATAAATTATGATGATACTAACCCAGAGTCCAAGATAATTTTTACCAAGAGTGTGGATACTCAAGATATAAACATTGTTGTGGACAAAGAAACTGCAAAGGTTAAGGCAGATGATGTCAAAGATAGCAAGGTCTCTGAAATACTAGCACACATTGTATCCTCTCAAGAGACTAAGATATCTACACAAACTATTGATTCTCAAAACACTAAGACATCAGCCCAAGCAGAGAAACCAATAACTGAGAAATCTATAAAGGACAAGAAAACTAACACAAGGCAACTAGAATCAGAGAAATTGATAGTTTTACAGACTGAGAAACAATCTAAGGCAGAGGTTCATGTTGAGTCTGGGAAACCAGTAGTTGCATAGGTACTTAATCAAACTGAGAAATCATCAAAGGCAGAGGCACATACACAAACAGATTCACAAGAAGAAAATGTAAGTAAAGTGGAAGCATCTGATGGAAATAAAGAGGATATAGTGAACGTAATTGGTCAAACATCTGTTGAGAAGAAACCCATAGCGAAACTGAGCACATCTATAGGTGAATTTAGACCTACTAACATAACAAAGGTTCTATTGGATTCCATCAAGAGGATTATAGATTGCAATGCCTTAGCATTTAAGGTAATTGATAACATATTAGCTATCCTAAAGATGATTGCCCATAATTATAAGATAGAGAACATTAATGATTCTTTAGGTAAATTGGACACATTGTCCTAATTCATTGTTGATAATGTCATAACTCTAGAAAAGGTGAATGAGGATACCATTAAGGAGAGATTTGACAAAGAGAAAAACACATTCTTTGAGAACACTATAAAGAAATGTACTTATCACTTGGACACACTTTTACCAGTACTTAATATTACAATTTTGGAGTATAAGGAGTTATATAGAGAAGCATGTAAACCTCACTGTTTGATAGAGGACATTGATGAGGAAATTAAAAAGATAGAAAAATAAATTGATGACATTGTGGATAATATGATAGGTTCATCTGAACTTATCTCAGTTTTTGAGTAGGAAATGACAGTTTTTTAGGAGAAGTTGGAGAAACTTGAGAAAGAAAAGGCAAGAATAAGGTCCAAAGCCCATGAACTAAAGAATAAACTTGGTCTGAGGTTAGATAGTTTGATTACTCAGAGAGTTGAAATGACTAAGGCAATAATTACTAGAGAATGATCACTGGAGCAGCAAATGCACTATCTCACTGGTATGATCTAGTAGACTGAGGCAACCCTAACTAACAACAACAACTTTATGTAGAGTTTGAATCTAGTTTTGGCGGACATTTTTTAGATTGTAACCAACCAATTATAGACCTTGAGGTAGCATTTTTGTGCTCTCTTGATTATTTATGACATCCTTTGTCATTGATGTCAAAGGGGGAGTAGTAGTAGAGAGAAAAATTCATGTACAAAGGACATCACTCGCTCAGGGGGAGCACATATTTTTGGATTTCAGTTTTTGGATAATAGTTTTGATTTTTCTCATGAGTGTTGCCATCAATACCAAAGGGGGAGATTGTTGTAATTCTACACTCATATGAGAATAGTTGATGTTTTCATTGATGGAAACCAACTGGCAACCAACCGACAATAGTTTTCTACATGCACCGGTAGACACCGGCATCGGCAGGCGCTTACACCGACATTTAGATTACATCAACAACAAAGCATTTCAACACTCAGGTTGACATGGGATGGCCTTTTATTTATTGTAATATAATTATCTTTTGTAAGATGACTTGGTATATTATAAAAGGCTCATATATGTATGAGATCTTATTGATCATTTTGTAATGAATGATGTATATATATATGGTAGAAGATAGTTGTTTGGTGGCAGCGAAGGTTTTTGGTTAAGGTATCTATCTGAGCTTAAACCGGTACTGAACCTGGCATTAGAGATGTTGTTTTGAGAAATACATTGTATTGGATTTAATTATCCATTTTGTAGTCAGTGAGACTCTTGATTGAGAAGTGAGCTCTAGACTGTTGGCCTCCCTGCATGTGCAAGCCCCTATTATAAGTAATATTTATTCATTGGCCAGTGAGTAAATATTTTGGGTCACAGATCCCACTGAGGTTTTTCCCACACCAAGTTTCCTCATTAAAATATCTTGTTTTATGGTGTGTTTCTATGTTGCCTCTGTTATTTGTATTTACTGCATTAATTCTTGTTTACCGATACACTATTTTGGGTTGCAAAGTTATAAATAAGTTTAAATATTCATTAAACCGATTAGACACTGATTCATGCCCCCCTCTCAGTGTCTTTGGGACTATCATTCAATCTAACAAAGAATCATTTGGTGCAAGTGGATAATGTTGTAGCTACCTTTCCTATTGATGTCATATCCTCTTTTTATTTCAATAGATTTCTCATTATAGATGAAGCATTAATGAGTCATGTTTATCCTTCTCCTAAAGCTTGTCTTACCCATAAAGATACTTTGGCACAAGAGGATGGAATTATTAGCAATCTACTTAATGCTCTCCCTTCTAGAGATGTATCCTTGAAGAACAAAGAGCCTAATTAAGTCAATACCATTCACGTTTCTAGTCATGAGAAGCGTAAACCCAAGGAACCCTCCAATATCCTTAAAGTTGCAAAATACATATGTGAAAAGAGATGTTATGGAAAGACAATTCGAACAAAACTATGGTTCCAAAATACATCACACATTTAATGCTTGTGTCAAAAAGAAAGATCCCAATATTCTTCTCACTTCCCTTTCATCCCCCTTTCATCCTAAGAAACACATTGATAAGGATCTTGTTGATAATATCCATGGTATCTTAGCAAAGATATCCCTTTTGGAGTTGATTCAAACTTCACCTTCATACCATATCTTGGTCCAAGAAGCCTTTCATAAAGTAGTTCCTTATCCTTCTTCTAAACCAAATGATATAAAATTTTCATAAGATAAATTACCTTCTATATAGGTTAGAAATAAAGTTGATCCCCTTATGATTACTCCTTGCATTTATCATCAAAACATAAGAGGTAACTTAATTGATAATGGGTTTGTACATAACATTTATTGTGTTGAATTATTAGACAAGATAAATTGGGATCATTCTTCTATTCAACCTAACCTCTCTGTGTTCATTGTTTTGATAATGTTCCTAGAGAGACACTTGGTATAGTCATATTACCTATCAAGGTAGGACCTGTGACTTTTCATACTCCTATTCATGTCATTCCCAACCACATTAATTATAACCTTCTTCTAGGTATACCATGGATTCATTCTATGAAAGAATTCCCTTCTACTCTTCATCACACAATCAAATTCATATATCACAATTAAATTCACACAATCGAGGATGATCATAATCCTTATGATTTTGTTCATGGTGAAGTAGGATGCATCTCTCCCTTTAATAATATGATTCCTTCAATAACACAATCTCCTATCAATAATGCTTATTTAGCAAATAACTGGGGTATGTTAGACTTTCTGCCTTCCATCAACAGGTATATAATCCCTCAATCTAAGAAGGAAGCCTTGATGGAGCCTTTTGTGTCATTTTTCCAAACATCTCCTAAATCAATTCACACCTCTCATTCCAACACAAGTCTTTATGACGATGAGGGATCTTGAGATTTTCATACTAGGAATGAAGCCTCTCCTCTAGACATGCCAACACATATATTTGATTATATGCATCATGAGCATGGTTTAGGATGTATGCAACAAAGTTTTGATTGTCATGATAAATCTACATCACACTTATCCCAAGAATTTTTAGGTTTTCAAAGTGCTCCTTTATCGACATCCACTTCCCCATTGTCTCAAATGTCCATGTCTTCTTACAAATTCTCATCACAACAAGAGTATCTTATATGAGCTTCTTAAACCAAACTTGATTACTCTCCCTTTAAAGAATAAAAGAAAGAATCATAAGAAAAATCAACATGATTCTTCTTTTTGCAAGTATCATTAAATCCCTGGTCATGCCACTAATGAATTTTATGATTTAGCAAATAAAATTCAACAACTTATTGTAATTGTTATCATTCAAATATTAGATGGCAATGAGTTGGAATATTATACTTTTCCTTTCACATAACATTTAAGTTCCTAATATATTTCTCTTCTTTGCATGACATTAGTAGCTTTTTATTGGGGGCTCATTGTCATTCATGGTGGTAAAATTTAAAGTGTAGTCATACTTTGGTAGCAACATAATAGTATTTTTTATTCTTTTCTCCATGCTTGGGGGAAAGAACAATGTTTCAATGATCCTTTCTCACTTTCCCTTTGTGATTTAGGGCCTTTATTAAGGATCACTTATCGATTGTGGAGTTGTATATCCCTAGTGAGGATCTTATCCTTGCCTTATAAGTGCATATCGTTAGTTGAACCTCTTTTATAATGAACCCTTCTATATTTTAAAATGAATCCCTATTGAGGATATTTTTCTTATTTTAGAAGAGTGTTTCTTTTATAAATGATTAGCCTTTGGTGTCCTTGTATACATGCTTGGGGGCAGGAATAATGTTTCAATTATCTTTCTCTCTTTTCTAAAGATTGCCTCTTTCCTTTGTTGAGTTGCATCTTTCATAATTTGATGTCATTTCTTATGAGTGTGTGTGCATTCCTTGTTTGAAATTATGCATCTTTTATGAACAATATCTCCTTAGTGAAAGTGTGCAATCCTAAGAATCCACTTTGGAGAACGTGTGTATTCTTATTCTTAGTCCTCTTATCCTTCCAAGATGTAATCTTTATTAAGGATCTCCTCTACTCTTGGAGGTAGATAACTTTATGCAAACATCTCTTTATTCTTTTTTAATCATACATCCCTCAAAAGGATCCCCTTTAAATTTTTTGCAAGATATATTTTTTACAATTATCTCTTCCTTACTTAAATAAATGAAGCTTTCTTTCTAGCTTGGAATGCATGCATTATTGATTAGTGGATATATCCTTGGTGTTGAAGATGTGTGTCCTTATTTCTATCTACCTTAAGACATAAACATAGGACTATGTCGACATCTTAAAGGGTGAGCATATATGCGGCCTCCTAGTTGCATTTTTTACTATCAATTATCAATATGGGATTGCGGCATGCTCATGTTTCATCCATATTTTTTAATCACTTATGGGATTATTGCATCTTCATTCTTAATCCTCATTTCATTTGTCAACATGGGATTGTTGCATCCTCATGCTTCATCCTCATTTTCTACATCATTTGTCTTATATGGGTTGTTCATTCTCAAAACCAAATAAAACAAAGTCTTACATGAGATGCTTCATGCCCAAAACTAGACAACATATGCAACATGGTGAGTGGAACTAGAAAAACACTACTAGACTTTTATGACTCTCCTACCCAACATGGATCATCTAGCTTGATGTAGCTTGCCAGCCCATGGAATTCATGTCTCTTTTTTCTCTCTCATGAACCCATAGCATAACACACATTTTCTACTGTTGGATCATGATTTCTTGTGCTTTCAAATGGTGTACGTCCTTGTTCTTTCTATAAGTCCACTTATTCTCTTACAATAACATACTTATAGTTGAGACATTCTGATTATCAAGGTCTCTTCAACTATTTCACTTGGATATTTGAGTTTTAGCACTAACATTATTTTCTCTTTATTATACTTGAAGGTTACTTATATAGATTGATGGGATCCTATTCTTGGGGGCTTTATTATCTCTCAATATATTCCTATCCCTAGTTTGTCTTGCTATCAGATGCTCTCTCTCATCTTTCTACTTTACTGAGATTATGATTGTAAGCTCTATTGGTAAGAGACATTTTTTTGGTGAAGATTGATGCATGAGAAATACTTAGGAGTTGTCATTGATGGTAACTCAGTTCAAAAATCATATCCTGTGTATGTAGATTTTATTTACCGGAAGTTCTATTATTCATTTGGCATAAGTTTGGAAGGTGGAATACAGTATCTGGTTAAATATGAGTGTAGTGTGTAGATATTGATTTGGTTGTAGTAATAGAGGCAGATGATTTGATGTTTGAGGTATCTTATTTTGTAATCCTAGTATTCGGTGTTGATTCATGAGTGAATTTGAAGGTCAGATATATGGTAATTCAGGAAGAACAAAGTTATTTTGATGTAACGTGTGATCCAGAATCTTTGGGATGATTTTAGTGATTGATTTTGAGTTCAAGGAGATTGGGATGATATGTCGGAATCTTATTACTAATTTTGTTAGGTCTGCATATGAATTTGTGGATGAATTAAGCTGACTTGTTGGTACACATTTCATGTTGCATGTTATGCAGTTTTTGGTAGCCGGCATGGGAATTGATTTAATTTGTTGATGCAGATATAAAAGAACAATTAATTTGAGAAGTTTTGGAGATGATATGAGTGTGAGAGGACTATATGAGAAAATGTGTAAAGCTTTTTGAATGTGATTGAAGGTTTTAGTGCTTTGGTATATGACAAAGCAGCAAAACAGAGTAGTGAGACAAATAAGTGGTAGAAGAACTCTTGAGCTTAACCGAAACTTATATTTGACATTAGTAGATGCTCTTATTTAATTTAAACACTATTTTAATCAGTTATAATCATTTGTAGGATGGTGAGTCCTTCGAGGTTGTTTCCCTCTTTTGTAATTGCGTAGTGAGCTCTAGGCAGTGTGCATGAATGCCAGTGCATTCCCCTTTTTGTAATATTATCATACTCTTGATCAAAGTATAATAATATTGTGGGTTCAAATCCCACCATGTTTTTTCCCTCTATATGTTTCCACATAAATATTCTAGTTTTATGGTTTTGTGGTTGATTGTTTTATGTTTTTGCACTTTACTTTCATTCATATACATCTGGTGGTTTAAGAATCCCTTTAATAAATTTGTGAACTGCAAAACACTGATTCAACCCCTCTTCTTCTCAATGTTCATTGATTCCAACATTTGGTATTAGAGATTAGTTCCTCAAAAGGATCCTAACTGTAGCATAGGAAATAGGAATCATTAAAGAAATATATATAAAGACATATTAATCATTATTAGCTCAATCCCAAACACACATTGCAATGATCTAATCCTAAGCACACTCAATAGAGACATAAAAACAAAGCATTCAAAAGCAAATATTCATGCAAACCAGATGACGATTTGGATGCTTCTTCCATGCGGCTCCATTGTTCTTCTTTCCTCTTCAAATGGATTTGTGGATCTCACCTACAAGTGCACAACATACAATTGAAAGCAAGATTGATATTGGTTTGTTGATCAAGAGTACTAGAAGCATAAGTTCGATAGTTTGATTAGGGATTCGGAATTAGCTTTGATTGAAAATCATCCAATTTATAGAAGAATTGGATAAATGACAAGATTAGCATGATGCAATTCAAATGGAAATTGCAAATCAATATGACAAATTATGCACTTTCCATGCACAATTTGATTGATTGATAATTGATGACAAATTATGACACATTCTATGTCAAAATTGATTGATTATCAATTATAACAATTTATAACAAATTGAAATGTCATTCCCATAGAATTAGGAGATGAAACAGGAGAGAAAAGAAATTAGAAATTAAGAAAATTAGAAAATTGAAATTGATGACAATTAGGAATTAGAAATTGATGGAAAAATAAGAAATTAGGAACTAGAAGAAATTAGGTAAATTAATTAATAATTTGTCATTTATTAATTAATTTACAAGAGGAAGAATAATTAGCCAATTAAATAAAGATTTAATTGTAATGAGAAGACCTAGGATTAATAAATAATTTAGTAATCCTAGAGGAAGAAATGACAAATTAGGTTAAATGAATAAATCATAAAACCCTAGAAGATGAATTAGGTCTTGAAATATAATTGACTCCATTTGATTTGATTTTGGATTGATAAATGACCAATGTGATAAACGATTTGACTGAAAAATGCGCCAATTGACGAGGAACAATGACAAATTGATCCAAATTGACATAATTGAGACAGACAACGATCGATAGCGAAATGATCGCAAAATGACAAAATTGACAAGAGAACAAGGATCGATAACAAAATAGATTGCAAGACGACAAGATTGAAAATGACCACGATCAATGACAAATCGATCACAAAATGACAAGATCGAACATGACAATGATCGATGACAAATCGATCATTAAAATGACAAGATTGATGACAAATCGATAAGAGGACAAAACCCTAATTAGGATTGACGATGTCCAAAATGATAAGATTGATGATAAGATTAATAAGAGGACAAAACCCTAATTAGGATTGACGATGTCCAAAATGATGACAAATAAGCACGCACATTGATGCAATAGGATAAGATCGATTAAAATCATGACTGGATAGTGTTGTCGACAAGACCAAATTCGAGAGCGAGATAAAGGAAGAATGTAGAAGAATGACTCGATGTTCGCAAATGATAAAAACCAAGTGCGTGACATAGGAGAAATGTTAATGTGACGCAAAAACCTAAAATGAGGCAATGCGCAAATGTTAAAGTATGACCTCGCAAGCGTTGACCATTTTTAGGTGTCTACATTTTGCCCCTCTTTGAGACAATGCAATTTTAAGCGTTGTTTCAAAGAACAATAATGAAAATGCTCCAGACAATAATAATGACATATGCATGCCCCCTCGAGGAATTGGCCGGAAACATACAGAAAAGAGGCCAATTGATCGATAAAAATGATAGGATCGAATGGACTGACAATCGGAGATCGGATGCATGCAGGACAAGCAATGTAAGGTGCACAAGACCACGACCAACA